>NC_141157.1:95913720-97221220 GCF_053477565.2 Lygodium microphyllum
CCATCCAACAAGAAGTCCCACATCATTCTTGGCAACCCCTATGCCTAGCTTCTACCAAAGGAGTTCTATCATTGTAGACCGTGGTCGTAGATAAGAGTTGCACGTCATGGGAAACTCTTGCTTCCTTTAGAAATGGGAATCTTCCCTAAGAACGGCAAGGCACACACATTGGCTTCTCCAAATGGGCCAAATTACTACTTCTCCCTTCGAATTGCACACATGACTAAGTGGTCGAATAGTGGAAGTCATCTATGATCAAGTGGTACAGCTCATGTCTCAATGGTTGGGAGTTGGGAAGGTGCAGTAGCTCTCAATACAGTTGCCCAAATGCATGATAGACATTAACTGGAGTTCGAGAGCAAAGTTTCCCCACCTTAGCATTCTTCTTTACACCACACCAGTGGCACCCCTCAGACATGATCAAGTGCCCAGGCTCCCCAATATTACTTAATGGCCAAGCATGACTGGCAGCTGGCCTGATGGAGGCACACTCCGCAGTTCAAGGGGCAAACATCACAGCCATACTACACCCACAGACTAAGAGTGGTGGTTCAAACCATGTGTTGAGATGGTATATTTATCACAAAGTCCTTCAGTGTGATAGCTGCAAGCATCTCAAAAGAAGACTCTATAAGTACAGGATAGTCTATATATGACACCCATGATAGGCTTCACAGTTTTCTTGACCAAAGAAATCATGTGACAAATTCACTTCACACCTTCTCAAATGATGTATGCAAAATCTGATTAAGCCACTGAGCTTAACTGCAATCATTAAGTGTAGCAGTCACTCCGATGGACAAGCAACTTCAGCTTCAAAGCATTGTAACAGGCTTCCCAAACCACCCAAGTCTGCAACCAGGTATGTAGCCCGGTGGCTTAAGACCTAGCAAACAACCCAAGATAAACAGGACTCTACTTAATTTTGCCTTTAACCATTTCGGATACTCCTGGCAGACTTGCCTTAGAAAACATAAAGGAAAGACCCAAAAAGAATCAAACAAACATCTCTCTTGTTATTCAACTGTTCTTCTTATAAAGTTAATTGTTCAAGAACCCCCATTGACTGTACACCAGACTCCAGTACCTTCATCTGATCTTGAAAGTCCAAAATAGCTCCACACTTGCTGATTTGTTTGCATTACCTGCAAGTATCACAACCACTGCATTTATGAGTCATACAAGGGAGGAAAGTAGCTTACCCCAGGCTAAAATAATTCAAAATTCACACTTTTGACTCAAAAGCCATTATGGAAGTTACTCAGCTCTGCACCTAAAAGAGGTCAAGGTACTCCCGCTTCCCATTTATAGTACCAACAAGAATGTGGCTGCTACAGCTAACAGAAAACTTTCATCCCCAAAAAGAGAACCTAACAAAAAAATGGGAAAAAAAAAGCATTGTTATCATCAACTTCACAAGATCAAGAGACTATTTGAGTCTGGCCTCCCATTATGACTGGCCTATTTCTCAAATGGACATCAAAAGTGCTTTTCTGAATGGCCTTTGGGACAAAGAGATATTTGTGGTGCAGCAATTTACTTCTCCATTCGTAGTCATGAGGATAAGATCCTTCACTTGTGGAACATTTGTTAGGTGTTGAAGCAAGCACCTAGGGGCATGGTACCATAGGATGAACCATTTATTTTGAGATCAGACTTATCTTGCATATGTCTATGATCCAAATTTTTGCATTTATCATGACCAAGTGATGTAGATGATCTAATATTCACAAGCTCAAATTCATCTAAGATTTACAATCACTGAAGCCACAACTATTAACAACATTTGAAATAGCCAATCTCAATCATCGCTCTCACTTTTTGGGCATGCAGGTTATCCACCGTCTTGGAGATATCTTTGTTTCACAGCAAAAGTATGCCCTTCAATTGGTCACTCTCTATTTTCCGATGGTGTAAATCCTATGATCATTCCACTAGATCCAGTCCCCCAATCCATAAAGACTCAAATTCTCCTCTCCACAATGAGCATGTCTACTGTCAAGTAGTAAAAAAAACTTATTTGACTTACTAACACCACAGTACAGACCTGACTTGTCATATCGTCATTCCATTCTCACTATTTAAATGCACCAAAAGCATCTCATTGAAACTTTGGTATGTAGGTCATCAGATATATTTTGCTACTTACATGCTAGGGTTGATTGCAATCAAAGATTAACATTGTGTAAATACACTGATTCTGATCGCACTCGAGACTTGGATCCTTGGCACCATAGCGACTACATGTTCTCTTGCTCTCTTGGTTCAACCCCATTTTTTGATCCAATAGAACCAAGACACATAGAGACTATTGTTGAAACATCCCCATAGGATCCAACCTTCTCACAAGACCAACACAAGCAGTACCCCCACAACAAACAGCATAAAAGGAATGCACATCAATCACGTGCACATGAAATTTTATTGCTTTGCTTAGTATTTGATTAGAAGTTAATCAAATGTGCTAATGTGACTTGCAAATGTGAAGTGCAAGTTAATTATTTCACACTGTGGGACCCACGATCTGAAAATATCAACTGATGCGAAAGACAAAAGTTGTAATAAGTTATGTATGATAGGTATTAGGTAGTACCCAGTGTCAAATTTGTAGCTCAAAGAACAAGACAAAGTATAGAAAGCATCTAGACATAGTGTTCAATGAGCTGCGTAAGCATAGGCTAGTCATTAATGATAAGAAAAGTGATTCTTTTTGCATGAAATCCACTTCTTGGGGCACATTGTATCGGCTGATGGTATTCATATAGACCCTGCAAGGGTTGAGGCAATACAATCATGGCCACCTTTGAAGAATGTACAAGAGATCCACAACTTGCATTTATGTTCCTACTACAAGAAGTATGTACATGGGTTTGCTAAAATTGCATCTCCGTTGTATGCCTCACAAAAGAAAAATGTGTCGTTTAGATGGACAACAATGGAAATTTCAGCATTTGAAAAGTTAAAGGAAAAGATGACTTCAAATCTTGTGCTTGTGTTGCCCGATCTAAAGAAGTCATTGTGATTCGGTGCGATACATGTGGGAATAGCATTGAGGCTGTTTTAATGCAAGACGACCAAGTTGTGGCTTATGAGAGCCGTCTTCTCCAATGGTGCAAAAAAGAATTTGCAAGTCTATGAGAAAGAGCTCTTGGTTGTAATTCATACACTGTCTACATAGAAACATTATTTGTTAGGGGCTGATTTTACAGTGCAAACAAATCATCAATATTGAGGTACTTTCTAATGCAGACAAAGTTGTCAAAAACGCATATGAGATGGGCAAACTTTCTCTCTATGTTTCATTTTCAGATTGTACACATTGATGGTAAAAAGAATGTTATGGCTGATGCACTGTCAAGTAAGCCTCAAATTTCACCCGTCAGCATGGTTTATTACACTGAGTTGGATGCCATGACAAAGCAATATGTTGCTGATTCAAATTTTGCTAGTGTTTTATGATCAAATTTGAAATGGCTAGAGGCATGAGCAGCACTTTGTCCTTAGAGATGGGTTTCTAATTATGTATAGACAACTGTGTGTCACAATGCAGTTGAGACCTAGAGTGATCACTAAGAGTCATACTCCTCCGTATGCAAGACATGGGGGTTTTGATGCCACAATCAAAGTAATGGAGCATTTCTTTTATTGTTTAACTTTGAGGCATGATATAGAGCAGTTTGTCAATACATGCATCGTGTTTCAGAAGGTCAAGCATGATAGGCAAAAGATGCCAGGTTTATTGCAACCCTTACCTATTCCAGACAAGCCTTGGAAAAGCATTGCTATGGATTTCATGTTTGAGCTTCCTAGGACACCTAGAAGAAATGATGGGATATGGACTATCGTTCGCAAGTTTAGCAGACAAGCCCGTTTCATTCCGGTGAGGAAGAAGATAAAGACTAATCATATGACATGCTTATTTTTACATCACATCTTTGAGTATCATGGTATGCCAAAGTCGATTGTCATCGATGATCTAGATCCTTGGATGACCAATATTATCCTTCCATCCACAAACAGATGGTTAGTCTAAGAAGGCAAATTCCACAAGGCTGAATCTTTTAAGGTGCTATGTATCCGACCATAAGTCACAATGGAAGTAGCATTTGCCATTGGTTGAGTTTGTTTATGATAACACGGTACATAGTTTCGCCGACAAAGCTCCATTTGAAGTAGTTGAGGGTGGCAAGAAGATAACACCTATTTTGCACACTAATAATAAGATCTTTTAAAATAATCATTATGTGAAAAACTTGGATGCAACCTATACAAAGATAAAGTATGCACTTCAGAGATCACAAGAAAAGCAAAAGAAGGTAGTTAATTGGCATAGATATGCTTTGCAGTTTGCAAAGAGCAATTATGTATTGTTGCATTTTGAAAAGGCAAGGTTGAAAAAGATGAAAGGAAGAGAGAGGTTATATCTGAAGTTGAGTATAAAATACTATCGGTCTTTCCAAGTGTTGAAGAAGATTAGCAATGTGGCATATAAGCTAAAATCACCTCCATATTTGCGAATACATAATGCCTTTCATGTTAGTTTGTTAAGGCCTTTTTGTAGTGATGTGTCAAAGGATGTATATGCAGAAATTGAGCGTGAAGTTGAGGAGCTAGATGAGATCTTGGTACCCAAGTAGATCTTAGAAACATAAGGAAAAAAATGTCTGGGATAAAGTTTCCACAAGATATTTAGTGGAGTCTCAACATTGTTTCTACTTGGAGATTGACCTTCAACCTACTCCTTAAAAGAAAATTTCAGCCCCAAATCCAATACAGGCTAGCTAGCCTCTTGAATCTCCCTAAAATTGTTTATTTTCAACTGTCAAAATTCAAGTCCTAAGCCCTCAATTTTGAGCATGCATCCCAAGGTGACTGTCAAACCCTAATCTACAATATAAATTAGGGCTTACAACAAAGACTTTCCAATATCTCCACCTCTGATGACTCAAATGGCTGGATTTTGCTAAGATAACTTGAAGGATAACTATAGAATACGAGACAATGTTAAAAGAGACAAAATTTCAAAGTTTCATCATAAAAAATGCTGAAAAACTATTGTTGCCTTGCTCAAACAACCATGGAAGCTATCAGCTATAGCTTAGGACCACCAGAAAGACTACTGCCCTCTCCTATATGCTATCATCTACACCAAAAGGACCTTGGGTCACCTACATCTGAAGGGCTCCAAATTGCTATCACCTACTGTAGGACTTTCCTTGCTCTCTATTAGCCTTCTTTTCGTTCACAATGGCTAGAACAAACTTTCATTAGCCCCCAAAAACATTTTTCCCACTTGCAATTTTACCAAGTGGTAGCCTTCTAATTCCATTTTCCGGCATTATCCAACTGATTAAATTAATCTTTCAAAATATTAATTCTGAAAATTAATTTAATAATTATTTTAGTGCTCAAAAAATTAATTTCACCAACCAACAATTAAATTGGCTAGGCCAGTTTGTCTTCCAAGTATCCTTAAGCAATTATTAGCCCTTAGACTGGCATTAATTAATTAATCAATGCCTAGTCTCGAATGTCACTACCCCTGATATTAAAGGCCAATAAATTAGTGTAGGCCAAAATCTGACATCGAGTACTACCTAGTACCTATCAAGCATAACATATTACAGCTTTTAATTTGGCATCCAACTGATATCTCAAGGACCTAGGTCCCACATTGTGAAATAATTAACTTGTATCTCACATGTGCAAGTCACATTAGCATATTTGATTAACTTTTAATTGAATGCTGCACAAAGCAAATAATTTTCACGTCCTTATGAGACATCCTTCCTCGTTCTTCTCTCATCCCCCTACTTCCATGTCGTGCCCACACTCATACTCCAAGTTGCATGTTAGGGCCGACTATTGCAACCTTGTATTATTCAATTTTTTGTCAATTTATATTTTTTCTGTGTGTGTGTGTGTGTGTGTGTGTGTGTGTGTGTGTGTGTTCTCTCCTTTCCTTTTCTCTTTTGCCTTGTGTTCAACAGTTTATTTCAACACATGTTTATGCTTCCATTGCTACATCACTTCTAACATGGTATCAGATTTTAGGATTTATGCTCTTGCTGTGTTTTCTCATTGATTGCAAGACTGTTTTCACCCTTGCTGATCAAGCGACTGTTGTTTCCAGCCAAGTGACCTGTTTCCCTACTGATCCAGCCTATGTTTTCTGCACATTTGCCATCAACTGCTATCTACAGACCCTCTGCTGCCTGCATTTTCAGTTCTCAGACTGCTGCAATAGTTTTCCAACCTATTTTTGGTAGTACTCAGCCTGTGTTTTGGTGTTCTTGACTCCTTTTTGGCTGAGCGACCATAACTTCAAACCGTTTTTTGCTGTTTTTGGCAGTGTTTGACTGATTTTTTGCCTTTTCGCAACAATTTTCTTCTTGTTTTGGTCAAATTTTGGCGAATACTGCATGTGAACTCTCATTTTCTGCAGTCTATGCTTGTGGTTTGGCTGTGTTCCCTCTCCAAATACCTTCTTTTCTCTACTTCTCTTCTAAATCCTCTACAAATAACTCCTCCATGCATATCCACTGATGATAAGTTACATGGACCTGATTATCTCACATGGAGAGCTGTGATGAAGGCTTGGTTTATACAAAAGCGGTTATGGTATGTGGTTTGCGGAGCTATTGAACATCCTCAACGGCCTTCTCCAGTTCCAACTGATTTTGATGAAAACAACCTTGAGGAAGCAGTGCTTACATGGGATTCAGACGATGCTCATGCTTACTCAGCCTTGCTTCGATGTATTTCCAAAGAAGTCCTACCAACGGTTACCTCCTATAGGACATCTTCTAAAGTATGGACGAAGTTGCAGGTGCTGTACGCGGCACCTTCCACCATGAGGGCAGTTACTCTGTATGGACAGCTCTAGCAAATTTTGCTCAAGGCCAACGATACTATCCAGTCTTTTCTACTTCGTGTGACCCAAATCCAAACCCAGCTTTGGCAAATGCAGTCTACCCTTCCAGAGGCTCATCTTATTGGACTCGTACTCTCCACACTCCCTCCGGTGTTTGATGGAGTGGTGAATGCTTTATGGGCGCAGACATCTATGACTCCTCAGTTTTCTTCATATGTCCTCGATGTTGCTTGAGCAGGAGGCGACTTTGAGACTATATGGGCGGCTTCCGTCACATTATGGAGGTTTAAGTTAAGCTCTTGCAACTTCAGAGAGGGTTCGAAGATAAAGAAGTCGAAGGCCCAGTGTTACCACTGTGACAAGAAGGGCCATTTGTAGAAGGACTGCAAAGAGTTAGTGGCTTCCAACAAGAAAAAGGAGCAGAAGACGAAGCGGGATGCGAACTCCTCTGACGAGTCATCATCTACCTCAAATTCCGACTCAAATCCTCTGGCTAAGGTGAAGTCCAAGGCGCGGAAGGGATCCTCTTCTTCAGTCGGGAAGGGCTTGCTGGCCTCTTCCTCAATTGCTTTCTAGTGGTGGTGATGAGGTCACCCCTCAGGACTCTCCAGTGCCAGAGAGGGAGTGTGAGAGGGTGGTGAGATGGGGAGGCCGTGCCTCATCTATATTTCTATACAGATGCACAGGATCCAAAGCAAGACGTCCCTGACACATTGACCAAAGTAGCAGGTTCAAATCCTGGAGATGGGATTGACATCCAGGTTCATGATGGGCTAGTTATTTGATAGAGAGCGGGTGGCTTTTGTCTAGAGCTTACATGAGGGGACACTTTGGCAGTCTGGCCAAAGGAGGGGAGATCCATGGTTATTTATGCACTACCGCATTGATGATAGGATGGTCACGTTTGGTACATCAGAGGCATTGTTGAAAAACATAGAGATATGCTATGATCTTCTCTATTTTCAAGAGCTACTACGATAGACATCGACATCAGGTTCTCTTTGAGGCACCTTGGTGGTAGCTTGATCACCCACTGCCTGGGTATTCATGGTTCTACTTGGTGGTTCTTTGTTGTATACTGTGTCAGAGTGCAGCGATGCAGAAGCGTAGGACAAAGACTGAGAGAGAGTAAACACAGAGAGGAGAGAGAGAGAAAAGGAGAGTGTAAACGCAGAAAATCTGTAGTGTAGTATACTGTATAAGAGTGCAGAAATATACACTGGGGCAGAAGAAATATTTGTGTATGTCTCCGACTTGATGACCTTGATCTCCATCAGCCCGAGCACAGTCTATCTCAGCCATCAGATCTCAAGATCAGAATCTGAAGTAAATGACGTGGAGCCTGCTGTACTCTACTATCCACCGACTGTCCAGGAAATGAGAGTGAACACAAAGAGAAGAGAGAGAGAGAAAAGGAGACAGTGTAAACGTAGAAAATCTGCAATGTAGTATGTTGTATAAGAGTGCAGAAATATACACGGGGGCAGAGGAAATATCTATGTATGTCTCCAACTTGATGACCTCGATCTCCGCCAACCCGAGCACAGTCTGTCTCAGCCAACAGATCTCAAGATCAGAATTTGAAGTGAATAGATACTGGAGTGTGCCACAAATTGGCTGTAAATAGCCAGAAAAATAGGAAATAACTGCGGTCGGCCCTATTCACTGGAGTGTGCCACAAATTGGCTCTAAATAGCCAGAAAAATAGGAAATAACTGCGGTCGGCTGCATTAAATGCAACCGACTGCAGTAAAACTAGCTGATTGTGCAGTCCGACTGGATAGAACTGCTGTCCGACTGCCCAGTGCCATGTGGCATCTTGCCATACTGCTGACATGTCCTCTACGTTGACATGGAGCCTGTTGTACTCTGCTATCCACTGGCTATCCAGGAAATCACTGTATAACATTATGATGAGTCATTTATCATTGTATTGTATCAGATCACCCATGATCTGAGAGAGAGTGTTAGTAGAGTATGTCAACTCATGTGTGAGTCTAAGCATGTATTGTGGATTGGGCACATAATGTAGATATTTTAGGCATTTTTATTGTGTAGCATTTTATGCTTTACAGCATTTATTGTTGTTTATAGCATTATTCATGCCTATATATTTTGGGCTCCTCCTCAGTAAGTCAGTTCACCACTTGAAGGTCCCATGGAGAGAGGAGCCGATGCTAGTGCCCACACAACCAGTGACTCACTATTGTATGCGAAAATCTCGTGTCTAATATATGGATTCCATTTCCTAAGTATACATCTGAGTTCTCATCTATATTGTGTTCTCTCTTTCTTTTCTTATCTCTTTTGTCTTGTATTCAGCTGTTTATTTCAGCACATGTTAATGCTTCCATTGTTGCACCACTTCTAACATAGGCACCATCAACAAAGTTGCCAAATCTGCGATTTCTTTTGTTTCTATGCAAGGCAGCCCCAAAAGCTACGTTTTTCAGCATCGAAGTCCTATCTTTTCACAAGCGTGCCACGTTTTCTGTAGGGCAGCACTCGTGTGCTAAGAGGGTGGCACTTTTTTGTGCTGGGCAACTATTGTGTTTCAGATAGGAAAGACATCTCCAAGGCTGTGATCAGCCCCAACCTGTTTAAAGGCTGTGTTTCTGCCTACAGCCACCTGTCAATCCTATGTTTTGCAAACTAGATATCACGGGGACGTAAAATTTTGAGATGTTTTGATCTTGTCAATAACATTTGATTTATTAATCAAATGTGCAAGGGTGTTTAGCACATGTGATGCACATAGCAATTATTTCATGGTAACTAGCCAAGGACCCCGAGGGTGCAGTGGATGTCAAAGGCAAAAGTTGTGATAAGTTATGCCAGTTGAGCTTTGGGCATCAATTGGTGTCAATTTTGACCCTACGATAGTTGTTTGGCTCATAAGTATAATTAATTAATTAATACCAAATTAATTAATGCCAATTTAAGGGTCAACAGAGGTTGGAAACCACTCCAGGTTGCAAAAGGCCTAGCCAATTTATTTATATATGGGCACGTTCAGCAATGTTGCTTGTGTTTTCCTTTTTTTGCAGATTTTCTTAAAGGACGCCTATGGGAGACCACTATAGCTAGGGGGATTGCTTCAATCGGGATTGCAAGGATCGTCAAAGTGACGAGACCGAGACCAAGAAGGCCATGTTCACAAAACTGTGACTGCCACTAGCCCACAATTGGCTATTATAGCATCCCTTGTGCAGTGCCTATCCTACCATCTCTTCTTGCATTAGAAAAGCTTGATGGGACAAACCACCCTCTATGGTCATGCATAGTCCAGTGCATCCTCAACACCTTTGACCCATGAGATTTTGTGGTAGTCCCTATTCCCCAACCTACCATGGATCCTCATGTTGTAGGAACCATGGGCTCAGCAGCTTTATGGAATCAACTCGATGCCAAAGCCTACTCTTTTCTCTTTATGAGTTGTGTAGGATCTATGCTAATGCATTTAAGACTATCTACACCCTACAAAGGTTTAGAAGAGATTAGCATCTCTTCACCAAATTTGGACATTTGGGTATCACATAATCTTTGAGTTGAAGCTTCAACAGCTCTCTATCACAAATTCCCTAACAATGAAGGACCACATCAACACAATGGAAGAGATTTAGGATGAGATTGCGCCCCTTTTATAAGATCATGTCTTTGAAGGACCTTGTTGTGGCACTCCTCTCACATCTCCCACCACCAAATATGATGTGTTCTATAGTAATCTTCTCACCTCTCATACAAAGGGTACTTTCATTTTGAAGGAGCTAGTCCCAATGGTGCTGAAGCACCAAGAAGCCATCCCCTCTCAACACTGAATGATGGAAGGGAAAGTTATTGAGAACCCCCTCAAGCTGAAGTATAAGGGGAGTGAGCAGCCACATCAATCCTTGGAAGCAAGTTCTATAAGATCAATTGATTGACCAACTTATTCAATATATCTACAAAATTATTTGATGCCGACACAAACTCTAAGCAGATGGTACCCAGCTCAACTTGCTCTCTCGTAAAATGGAAGCACACTCCAACATGCTTTATCTTTGGACTAACGATGGGGTCACCAACTAGTGCAATGGCATTCTAGTTGTCACTGAAAATCACAATTAGAATGTCACAAGAAAATTGAAGCTCCACTAGCAAACTCTTGAACTAGACGGCCTCTATGGTACCATCATAGAGAGCCCCTAAATATATGGATTTTTAAATTTCTCGTTCCCTCCCCATTCCTAGAACGGGGCCTCCCTGCTCCAATCGCATTCTATATCCCCATTTCACGCAACAATGCTCCATTCCCCTTGCAGAGTGAAGGACCTACTGAGGCATCTTCCCATTGTCACACCTGTTCCCATTTCTATACCACCCATCCCACAAGTTATATCCCATTCGCCACCATCTCCTTGTTGAGCTAACATAAGCATTACATGCTAATTTAGCCACTTAAACAACCCCAAAAATGCTTAATTAATGAAAACCTTAAAATGGTGCATGATTCGAGAGAGTTTTAATGCAGTGCATGGTAAGAGGTCCCAAAACTTTCTATAGATAGATAAGCTGCCCTCCATTCAGTCCAATCTCGTTTTTACAAGTTTCATACCCTCTACCTTCACTTCCACACCCCGTTCGCGAAGGACATCTCATCAAAAGTTGCTCATTGCTGTCTACATCAATTTGGCGCCTATTTCTAGCCTCCACCCTGTTGTTTTCTCACCTTCCAACCTTCACCTTGCTGATCAAGCCACACAGTTGTTGTGATTGCTGCTTGGCAACCCCTCTCCACTGCTCATGGACCACTCCTTGCAATTGGCAACCATCCAAACACTATCACCCTGCCGTTTTTGGTATTGCCTCACTGGGAGGACATCAGCATTTGCGTTTTCAGTTTTCTACTATCACCTAGTTTTTCTCTCTCCTTAGTTACCTACGTTTTTAGCCTTTCTCTCATCTCACTACCCATCTATATATCAAATCTAGCTTCCAGGGCTGCATTTGCTATTTGACCCTCGAAGGCTACCTTGCTGTGTTTTAGGATCCATTCAGAGTATGACACACTCTCCAGCTCATTACCTCCACCTTGGTCCTTGAGACAAGAGTTCAAGGTTTGGTATTCATTCACTACATAGCATAGTGTGTTTGATGTATGAGCACTGTATTTTCAATAGACATTCACTTCAGTATTCTCTATGTTCATTGTCAATGAGTTACCCCAACCCTATCAGTATTCTGTGTTATCAGTGTGTACTTTGTTGTACGATTGGTTTTGTGCTTTTTGTGTTTAGAGCATTTCTTCACGCTCCTGTGGTGGTTTCCTCATATCCCCCATCCCTTTCAAAGGGAAGAATATCAATGATGTGGCTGTGGATTGCCTCGCCCTTTGCGTTTTAGAGGACGATTCCCAAGATCATGAGAAAATTCTCCAAGGATTGCAATCTTCTATGGGCATTTCCTTCATGTGCAGCCTCTTTCTTTCATCATCAAGCCACCATCCCCCACCACTTGCATGCTCATCCCAATGGTCCTTAGTCCCTCCTACTCTTCTTTGGCAAATTATGGTGCCTTCGAAAGTTACTCCATATCATCTGTCAATTGGGTCAGAGACGTGGCTCATCCATTCCTACCTGGACATCTTTGGAGTGATCCATCCAAGGCCTCTCCATTCTAAGTGGACTTTTGTTGGATCGAGTTTTCATCTAGAGAGGGGATCTTACTCCTTGGTTGGGATTCTTCATCAATGGACTTCATTGACAGTGGCATTGCTACCATGCTCAAATCTGTTTCAATTTCTTTGGCCTTTTGCCACATCCAAAATCTAAGGGCAGATGTTAGTAGTAATGTATCATCTATGGTCATCTCATACCTATGAGCCTTAGTCTAAGTCAAACAAGGACATTTGGAGCTCTAATATTGAGATTGTTATATTATTAATTTTAGACACTTAGATGGAGGGTTAGGCAATGCATTTCATTTCTAGCCCAATGACCATTTTTTTCAGTTGGGTAGGCTGAACTAGAAGCCCACATTTTGGGCCTGGCCAATTGTATACTAGTTGTGGCCTCATTTTGCATATTTATAGGCAACTGCCCCCTCTCTCCATTCATCCATCATTTAGCCAATCCTCCTCATTCTTCTCTCGTCCCCCTACTTTTGTCTAGTGCCCATATTGACACTTCGAGCTACACGTTGGGACTGACAATTACAACCTTGCATCATTCAGTTTTTTGACAGTTTGTTCCTTCTCTCCTCTGCATTTCTTTCAATCTCCTTCTCTACTCACTCCATGTTCACTTTCCTTTCCACTACGCACTCACATGTTCATCCTCAATATGTGCGGTGACAACAGCCCATAGGGTACTTAGATTGGTTGTGATTTAGGCAGCATCAAAACTGTCTGTTTTCTTGCTCAGCAGCCATTGCTTTCAGGTCGCTACATGTTTCTTACTACTAAGTGGCACGTCTCAACCCTTTACAAGCAGGGCAGCAGATTTTGTATGGTCCAAACAGGTCAGCCAGTTTTCATTCCTTTTGGCTATATATAGCATTCCCAATTTCAGTCATACAAGATATTGGTGCATTTTTGTGTGGCTGTTGTCTCCTCTTCTCCCCCAGCTACCCCTATGCCCTAACTCTCTTGGATATTTTGAAAAAGCAATTGTGGCATTGCCAATGGTTAATCAATGTACAAAAACTCAGCAAGAATGCACGAAGATTGCAGCTTTTAGCCCCAAAAGCTAGCAAAATGGGGGGTATCTGATTTAAAATCCAATATTTTTATTATAAAATGAAATGCAAATTTTCCAATGGAAAAAATATTTATAATTTTGGTCATAGATAAAAACAAAAAACCTTTAGCATTTTTTTAATTCCCAAATAAGAATATATATTTGTAGTTTTCAAAAGGAAAAAAATATTTATAATTTCCAAACCAAAAAAGTGTAATTTCCAAATGGGCTATTTCAATGAGATAACATGTATTTAGCATTTTTTTGTGATGAGGTCGGTTTATTAAGGTGCCAAGTCCCCCCCCCCCCCCGGTTGGGATGAGGCAAATTAAGACAGAGCCGTCCATAGAAATCAAACTCAGGCCGCCAGGCACAAGCCTGGGCCCGGCCCTAAAGTCATCCGTTATATTCGTTACACGTAAGGGGGAGGGAAAATATTGCAAAAAATACACTTGTCTTAATGGTTAGAGCTTTGGATTCTGGGCTGATTGGCCAAAGGTTGCAAACCTGGTCAGGTGCAACATGTCTTTTTAAATAGATCTGCTTGTCCTTATCCCACTTGGGCAGGGGTTTGCCCCTTGGAGAGGCGATCTCCCTCGACCAGACCTGTCCGTCACACGGAGCAAATCGCAAGCTGCCACGTCAGCACAACACCCCTTCTATTGTTGCGTTCAACTGTCCGTACAGGCTGTAGGTAACCGGCCTCAGCCTGAACCCACACACACTCTGCTGGCGTAAACTAGCTGGCCCTTTAGGTTGTTTGCAACATGTATTTAGTATTTTTTTAAAAATAAATTATTTTTAAGTGATGAACACTGTGCAGGATCATTGGGAAAGAAAAGGATGAACAATTGCAGAGTCCTAAGCGGCACACACCTCTTGCGATTTATCAACAAGCATGTAGACGCACTGGTAGAAGGTGCTGCCGCAGTCGACCTGGGTCAAGCGGACGGTGAATGGAGGCAGGGAGCGACAGGCGGCCTGCAAGCAGTCACAGGCATGCTGGAGGGGGAGCTTCTGCACGCCCAGCACCGTCACATGGGGCTCGAATTTAGGGCCCCCGAATTGCGATCTGAGCTTCTCCATGGCAGGCTGCAGGGCTAGAAGCTCGTCTGCCCGTGAGGATGAAGAGGGCTGCGCCCACACCGAGAAAAAACCCACTTCTTCCGCCATTCTTCGCATGCACAGACAGAGACAGACGCGCGCACAGTTTGCTGCTTTGCTTGGAATGTAGAAACGATCTCAGGCCGGTTACACACCAAATGACCGACGTTTACTTTTACTTTGCAAGTATTAACCAAATCAAAATACTTTTTTAGGAGTTGGCCGTTCGCAATCAAATAAATTATAAATACAATAATTTTTATTTTTTTGTAAAGTGTGTCCCTTTGGTGTGTAAAGGCTTTGTGCTCGTGTCTGCGCCCAGTTTCAAAAATTGCATGCTCACACTCTGGGCAGGGGTTAGGCATCCACCATTTGGTGTGTAACCAACCTCGTGTACTTTGTAACTACGCCTAAAAAAGAGAAGTTTAGAAATGGTGGCTGTGTTTAAAGGATGCAAGTGTATAAAGTTAAGTAGTAAATAAGGGCATTGTCTAAAAAGGAGAAGTTTAGATATGGTGGTTGAGTTTGCAAGGTCTTCGAAGGTATATAAAGTTAAGCAGTAAATAAGGGCATCGTCTATGCACAACCAACCTCTTAGTTTCCTGGCTGCTCAGAATCTCTCCGGTGACCACTTTTTGAATCAATAAGCATTCAATTAAAATATCCACATTCAAATCTAAACTAAGGACCCTAAACCACTTGGTGATGATCAAGACAAAGGCAATGATGTAAACCTTCTAGGTAAGCATCCAAACAATAACAAAGATCAAGACAATGACATAAACCTTCTAGTTAAGCATTCAAGCCAACTAGCTCTACTCATTTGATTATGTATCTCCATCTGAATGTGGTCCTCATGGTCGTCGCAGCTCTTTGAGGCCATCATCTATCTATGAAGCTATTGAGACTCCACCCTGCATCTCTTAGCATTAACAATAATGACCTTATCACCACCATTGATAACATATTGGATTTCAGTCATGTGAAAGGTTTCTAGAATTTAGTTTGGCCTTAAAAGTATGTGGATTTAGATATTAGAGCCATGAATCCTACTTTATACGAAGCTTCTTATGTCAAAAAAAAAATCACTCAACCCTTAGAGCCATGAATCCGACTTTATAAGAAGCTTCATCTATATCATAATAAAGATCTCAAACCTCTCTCTCTCTCTCTCTCTCTCTCTCTCTCTCTCTCTCTCTCTCTCTCTCTCTCTCTCTCTCTCTCTCTCTCTCTCTCTCTCTCTCTCTCTCTCTCTCTCTCTCTCTCTCTCTCTCTCTCTCTCTCTCTCTCTCTCTCTCTCTCTCTCTCTACACACCTTTACACACACACACACACACACAAATAGTGATTCTCCCAAATCCATCCATCTACAAACAAGGGACCTGTATCTGTCAATAGTATAACACTATAGTTGGAAACTATCCTGAAACACAAATCCTCTAAGCTCCCAAGGAAGGTTATTAGCTGTAGTAATCAACATCATAACATTTTAGTTGAAAACTGCCATGAAACACAAATGTTTTTAGCTTTCAAAGAAGGTTGTTAAATGAAGAAGGACATTATGACAATGAGCCATCCCACATATACGTTTTGGTTTGCCTTTCTGTGATTTTGATAGCTACACTAAGCATTTTTAGTGACCAGTGCACTTTGCATCCAACACTGTCATTGTCAACAAAGTAAGGGATGCTTTTCACCTTAAATGTGTGTGATACTAAGAAGAAGTGGACATTCCCTAGCTAGCATAAATAGTTCACAGCTCATGATAAAATGTGTATTTCAATAGACAAGCCTGGTGATAGTATATTATCACTTGTTTTCTTTGAGGAAGTGTGAAATAAGATTTTTAAAAAAGGTAGCACATTCACTATGGAGCACATATATTATAAGTTTCTAGGAAATATTGCACATTTTTAGTGTGAATATAAAGTAGTTATTTATTAACATAAAAGATTATGTAGAATCCCATGAATCTCGAAACCTAGTCCTATATTCAATATGATATACCCAATAGAGGTATTGTCTGCAACAAATTGTGACTTTTTTGTGAGGCGAATGCAACTTATTTCCTATATTGCAAGCACAAGGAATAGTTTGCCCTTTCTTGTGCAAATGCCTCTTTAACTCTATTTCTAGTCAAGGAGGATCCATATACACATTGCTTGATGTTCTATGAGTTGAACAATGCAAAGTCATCTCGTGGGGCAACTTGTTGACCTAGGTCAATTGCTACAACCTCTCTCTCTCTCTCTCTCTCTCTCTCTCTCTCTCTCTCTCTCTCTCTCTCTCTCTCTCTCTCTCTCTCTCTCTCTCTCTCTCTCTCTCTCTCTCTCTCTCTCTCTCTCTCTCTCTCTCTCTCTCTCTCTCTCTCTCTCTCTCTCTCTCTCTCTCTCTCTCTCTCTCTCTCTCTCTCTCTCTCTTTGTGGGACCAAAGATGGAGTTTTACTAGAGGCACTTCCTACACCTCTCTGAGGATGGATTTATTGTCCAATTAGAATATACGGATACAAACATCTCACATGGTATGTTTGATAGATGCAGACCCTCTCCCATAAGTTAAGGAGGATAGAGACTAATAGATGGATAAATCTTCTAGCCAAGGATAGGATATGCCATCTTTGTGATAAAGAGTTGGAGACAGAGGAATACTACATATGTAGATGTACAGTATTCTATGACATACAAGGAAGGTATTATTGTTGGCTTTGAACCCCTTTGCCATATTATGAAATATGAGGACAATGATGTTCTTGAATTGGGTGAGAGAATGGAGAGGAAGCTAGAGAGAGAAATTTTAGAGTTTCATTGTCAAAATGGCTAAAATATAACATTGTCTTGGGGTGCATGGATGATTGACTACAAGCCACAATTATCAAAGGCCCCATATGTAGTCACTTGCTCTTGTGGGACCCAAAATTGTTGTCATCTACTTGTAGATAGACTACACAGACTCTCATGTGCCTCGATTTACTTAATTCTCACTCAAAAAAATAAATTCACCCAATAATGATTAAATTGATTTTCAAAATAAGGCTTTTCCTCCTAGAGCTTGAGAGGCATTGCACTAGTTCACCCTAAGGGAATAGTGATGTATTTCTTCCATAGATCAAACCATGCATGCACTACTGGTTCAACACTATGCCTATCCCACGCCACAAAGTCACAGTAGACAAGGCCATTTCACTTTCCAAGCAAGCATGGTGACTTGACCACCTGATTGATGACTGAAGTCCATATCATAGTTCGATTAGAGCCATCATTGCAAGACACATGAGACCACCCCTCAACGCATTAGTACAACAGCCCTATACCATATCATAGCTGGGATCACGTGCTAACATCAAGATATAAAGAAGAGATCTTATATGTTGGGGTAAAAGTCCCTTGGGCCTACCCATGTACATTGACCACCCATATTATTTTTTCATATATATATTAAAGTGCAATAAGGCTGTCATAACATTGTTGATAGCACCTACATTGTGTGTGCTCTTCTCTCTTGCGTCTCCTGCATCCCTTTCAACCGATATCAGAGCAAGTCCTTCACGAGTGCTTCCCGCCCTTCCCCGGCATCTACACGAGGTATGAGAGCTTGCTTCTCACTCAGTTCTTAGCCATTCTTTGACATGAACAACAGGGTTTCAAGAAGAGGCAGCCATAGCTTCCATCATTGAAGCTTGTTCTCTTCACCTCTTGCTCAGACTTGTCCTAGGCTTGTGTAGGCCTATTGAAAGCCTTCATTGGGCTCTTGCTTATCCCCTACCCACCCTGATTTGTCCGCTCAAGTACAGCAGCATGCTCACATTTTATTTGCACCTGTTTGCAAAAATGACTCAAAATTTACTCTTTTTGTCATATCTCAGGCATTCGGAACCCGATTCAAGCAAGGTAAGAGTCTAAGTTGGGGTTTTGGCACGCTCCGGACATGATGGTGATGTCAGATTTGCCAAATTTTGATGACATAATATTTTGCAACAGATTTCAGGTCTGAGACAGCATGTATTTGTATGCCTACGGCTTATGTGATGCTTCTACTGATGTCTATTGATATAGGATCACTTGTGGATGTTATGCCTCTAATGTGAGATGCATTTGGAGCTGATTTAACTCAGCCATTGACTGTTTTGAACAGTCCCAAATCTATCCAAAATAGGGCAGCCACCTATTACTTCAATTTTATGCTTACATGTCTTGGCATTTGATGCCCGATTATGCCCGGTTGGTGCCTATACATACGGGAATGTATGCCTATGGTTTGCCTATGGATTTGAGCTTGGATTGAGCACTGATTTGCTCAGTTTATAGAGGTTATATGCTGCTGGAAACTTTAGGGCTGAAGCTATTTATGCTATAGTTGGGTTATGCCTATTGGTCACGGGGTGCTCCCGGTTACTCGGTTGTGTTCTCCCCTTTTGGTTTGGATGAGTCCCCTTTGCAATATGCTATGATGACTTCCAACTCTTCTAGTCATACAGACACTCCTCTTGATGAGCATGTTCTCTCTGATGAGAGTTCCCTTGATTCTTTGAGCTCCTTGGATGTATTGGACAGCCCTACTCATGCTATTACAGAGCAGTTGTCCTCTTCTACAGGTTTTACAAGTTCTATTTGCTTTCATTGTGGAAAGACACGGCATGTGAAGTGTAAATGCTTCAAGTGGATTAGAGAGAAAAAAAGATTGCGCCACATTAGACATGAGAGTAGAGTTAATGATACAGTAGGTGAGACCACTGTTGATAGTGGTTTAGTGCATGTAGTTACCCACGATGATGCAGCTGAGCCTAGACTCCTGGCATTGTGTTACCCTGCAGATTACTTCCTCAATGATACGGCCTATACCTTTGATTGGCTTTTAGAGAGTATGGCATCTTGTCATGTTACTCCGCATAGAGCTTGGTTATCTTCTTATAAGGAGATCAACGGATGTATTTCTTTGGGCCTTGAGCAGGATTGTCATGTTATTGCACTTATATGAATATATATATATATATATATATATATGGTTTTCTAACATTGAGATCTTAAGTTTTTAGATATTAAACTTAGGATAAATTTTTCTTTCACTTTCACGATGAGATGACATTGGGCATTGATGTACTTTGGTTTCGTCTCGTAGGCCACATTTGCATTTTGTAGAAATGAATCTATCTCTCTCTCTCCCTCTCAAATGAGAGGTTTGTTTGTAAATGTAAATATTGGGTAAAAAATATTTCTAAATTGGTTCATTCTTAGTCTTGTGTAACAACCCATCAAAGATGAAGAGCCATTGTCAATATTGAGGGCAATTGGATGATTATACAATGTCTAATACCACTCTTGTCTTATCAAATTTCCCTTCTATCATCGCTAATGAAAAAATTATCTTATTATAACAAGAAAATCCTTCCTATTGGCTTCATTGAACTCATCGTTGTAAGTAGAGAGCCATATGATCCTTATCATTGAATATTATCTCAAGTACCAAGTTTGACATCCAGTTGCAGTGCCCTTTTCCGATGCTCTTTTCCCTTGATTTTCTAGTGTCCAACATCAAGCTAGCAACCTCTTTGCCCTCAGCTACACCTAGCTAGATATGCAATCACTCTTAAGTAGAAGCTCACAATGTTGTTGTAATTCAGAATGTGGGAGTTATTGCGAAAAAATTTCTAAATTTTTGTATGTGAGAAAATGCATCAAAGGCAAAATGAAATCCACTAGTTTGCATGCGAATTGTTGAGCAATGGCAAGCACCTAGAGAAGATGCATGTAATGGTGGTTTTAAATGTGGTGTTAGCAATAGTGCTTCTAACTAGGAGAAGGCACAAAATAGGAGATCATGATGTAGGTTGTTAACCATAAAACGGAAAGATGGCAGAGTAGCAAAGTAAACCAGCAATGGACAAAGGTGGCAATAATAAAGAGAAATGCAAAACAAGCGAAACACACTAGGTATATAATACTTTTTTTTCAATATCTACAATCATAAATTAATTGTAGTGTTATTTTGAAAGCTAAGCATAGAACCCGTGCAAGTTATAATATATTTTGTTAAGAAGAAAGATCCACAACTCAGCAAGGGTGTGTATACTAGCTCTCATTCACTTTCATGATGATGATTGATATAATGTATAAATCGGGAAACACTGGTCAAGAGCCAAATAGGAGAGACATGCACCCAACTTGAGTGGAAGCCCAAAATCTAAATCCGATTTATAAAAATTGAAAAGTGAATGGATAAGCTCATTCTTGTGGTGTGCAAACTTGAGATCATGCTTCTTCTATTTGTTTCTATTCCATCTACTTGTGCTCCATCTTGAGAGTGAAGGACTTGAGAGGTGAAGCTTATTCCTTGCATGTGCTCTTCTCTTCTTTTGCTTATTGGGTGAGAGGTAGACTAGATGGGAGGCCAAGTTGTCTTTCTTCTTCTTTGCATTTCCTCTCATGGATCAAGTGCTTGCAAATTGGATCAAGAGTAATGGAGTAAAGAAGACATATTAAGTACCATTGCATGGATTGTGCAGCCCAAATCAAGCCTTCACTTTGCGGCATTGAGGAGAAGGTTAGTAGGTAGTGAGTTCACTACACCCTTGTTGATTTATTTGTTCTTACTTTCATGTGTTGGGAGAAGAATGGATAGATTTATGAGTGTGGAGGATGTATAGGCTATGAGAGAGGTAGTCGTTGCCAAATCAAAAAAAGCGCTTGAAACAATAAGCATTCCATCAAGTCCAACGGTTGTGAGCTTACAAAAGCTTTAACATTTTGGTTTCATTTTTGGGACACGATGGAATCATCCATGAAGGCAAACACTCTCTTTATTATGCATCAAAATAGAAGCACTATTGCAAAATGGAATAGGAGCATGTACTCCGAAATGGATTAGAAACATGGCTCAAACCAAGTGTGAGATAGAGTAGGATGGATGGAGGAGGAGAGATTAGATGAGAGTGGGATTTGATCATTTGGATTTTGAAGTAGGTTAATGTGTAAGCGTAGACTTAGGAACAAACCTTAGAAAGTGAGACACATTTAACTTCTTAAAAAAGTTTTTTGGTCCTTAATACCTTATGGGACATGTAAAGGGCCTTTTTGCAAGTTAGAAGCAAGGGGTTTGAGAAGTTGGGCATTTGTAAAAATCAATAGCATTTCACTCCCTCCCTCTCCATCCTTGATCTTGCGTTACTAGAGACTTCACCTTGACCACACAACCCATTGAGGGATCAATCATTATGATTCATCCGTAAGGGTTTTGAGTTCCCCCTCCTTGACAATATAGCCATGATAGGCCTTGCTTTGGCAATCAACCACACGAGGATTCACTTGAAAATTGAGCCAACAAGGATTTTAGAAGAAATCCCACACTTGAACAAGGAAAAAATGGAAACCATTGAGCTTTAACATGTGATGCTAGCCATCAAGGGCAATTAGGCCACGTAGAAACACCTACACACTACATTCCAATTACACTTAGTGTAAATAGAATGCAATACCATCGAAAGACAAACATGAAGATGAAACACCTACACACTACATTCCAATTACACTTAGTCTAAATATAATGCAATACCATCGAAAGACAAACATGAAGATGAACCAACTCAATAACTATGACCTTGAATGTGCTATAAGTAGCATTGCACTAATGAGCCATGACTTTAATACAAGAATTGTGTCCGATAGTGTAGTCAGAACTTCAAATATCTACATTCGAAAGGGTTTATAGGTCTAGACCCAAAAGATGATGATATAATATTTCTTGCTTATCTTAGGGTCAAACTTACTGCAAAAAGAGAGTATGTTTTTTATGCTTTTATAGATGAGGGAGTGAATTTCAATATTTTGACCTATGAAGCATGGATTGGAATTCCAACCAATGGAGCTTACACCAACCAACATGGTCTTCAAGCCCTATGGTGGAAAACCATATTCTCTCTTGGGAAAATGTAGAATCCTCACAACTATCAAGATTGAAAGCCTGCCCATATTATTCCATATACTCCCAAACCGTGAGGATGTGGGAAAGCACTTATTGATAGAGCTTTTAAGCAAGCAAAAAAATGTAAAGTCAAGTATGCTTGACACTCTCGAATATGACAATAACTACAACTTTTAGTTAGGGTAATCTTGTTGATTCTCAAGGGGAAAGGCAAGGAGCAAGTCCTTGACTCAAAAGAGATATCACCTACTACTGAGAGAAGTAAGGAAATACTTGAGGAGTTGTTTCAAGTGCCCAAGGAAGAAAGAAAGTCTGTATCCTTCAAATGAAAAATCCTAGGAGCAATGCCAAGGATGCAAGATGGACTTACCAAACTCATCGAAAACTACACAAAAGAACAAAACCCCATATGCAAAGATATTTGTAGAGAGCTAGTATCTAATGGGTTCCACAATCCCTCTTGCTTGCTAAAGGGTACTATGTAGGAAATCATTGGTTATGGCTATCCAAATCCCCTACAAGACCACCTCTATCACACCACACACAAGTGCCTCCTCAATGGAAGAAAAAGAATCGACATGTAGAACAAAACTTGAAAAGGAATAGTTAGGGGAGGCAAAGCTGATTGAGATTCCCAAGGACAAGTCATCCACAATTAGACAAGATAAAGCTCCAGAGTCGGCAATTAAGCAAGAACAATTGCCGACATCCATAGTTAATATGCTTAATGAAGAAGAGACAAGTAAAGTCTTAATTATTCAAAACAAAAGGAATCATCATAGTCCAGCAATATCACTCACCATGACCTAGGGAAGCCACATGAAGAGATGAAAGGAGAACTGATCCCTAAATGTTGGGGGTAAATGCGCCTCTGCCTAGCCGCCTGTGTATCACTACATTGATAGTACCCTCCACTGCACACTACAGGTAGCGGGCGCCCGTCACTGTCACTTTATTCTTTATTCTTTTAGTGACAGTTTGAATAAATGAAGGCTCAAACACACATTGTGACTGTTGGAGTTCCCATTTAGTCTCTCTCTCTTTCTTGCTCTTACTCTCCCGCCATAGCTCTTCCAAGCAAGCTTCGATCCTTCTCACCTTTCAACTAGTATCAAAGCATGGTTGCTCGAGCATTCCAACTTGGTTCGTGACTCCTTCAGCTTCCTATTGATTACCTACACTCATTGGGTCTCCTTCCCGGTAGCCATATCTAACTCCTTCGAGCTCCCTCAACTTCCGAGGCACCTACTTGGCCCATTTGGGCACCCTCAAGGAATTCCTTCAGAGGTATTGGAGCTCTCTTTTGTTATTTTACTTCGGTCCATAGGTTTACTGAAGCAAGGCGGCCATGTCCTCTTGCTTCTTGTGATGCCTACTCTCTACCGGTGACTTTTCCATTCAAGAGAGGGAGCTCTTGGGGGTCCTTGACTACTCCCCCAACCTTGCCTTGACCTTGGCCAGCCCTTCCATAGGTCCTAGATCAGTTTGGGCCAGGTTGAAGACATGCAAAAAAGTTTGTTTTTTACTTCAGCCCTCCCTTGGCACTCATTGGCAGCTTGAAAACACTTCGTTTGGCACTTGGGAACTCCCCCTTGATGCTCGACATTGGTGGTTATCATTGGCATTGATTTGTGGACTGATTTACCTTAGTCCAGGATTATTTTCCATAGTCCACAAGTAACCACAAATAGTGTTACATCAACACTTTATGTTTATGCTTGGTTGGCATTGACATTGGTTGCTTGGTTGGTCCCGAATGCGCCCTGAATGCTAGGGGAATGTATGCCTATGATGTGAGATGCTTTTGGGGCTGAATTTACTTAGTCATTGACTGTTTTACATAGTCCACAGGTATCCCAAAATAGGGCAGTGCTCTGTCATTACACTTTATGCTCATGCTACATAGTCATTTAATGCCCATGGTTGTTGGTGCCTATATATATGGGAAAGTATGTCTATGGTTTTGAGTCTGGATTGAGCCGCTGTTTGCTCATTTTTGGACGTTTATTTGCTGGTGGAATATTTAGGGCTGAAGCTCTTTTGCTTATGTTTGGATATGGCTATTGCATTCGGGCTATGTCTTGGATGTATACATTGATGTAGTGACTCTCGGGGATCGACGTAGAGCTTGGATTTGCTCTTGAATCATTGGTTGAGCTTGAGCTCGCTTCGCATAGCATTTGGATCTTCATCTATGATGTACTTATGGCATGTACTTTGCTTATGTCTAACCAGTCTTGACATGCTTGGCCTATGCCACTACTACATGCCCATTACATTGTTTGGAGTTGGATGCTAAACATGCTGATTTATGCTCGCTTGATGCTAGTTATGCTTTGACAGTCAGTGGGATTGACTTGGTGCATTCATTTGCCTATAGTTTACTCTTGTTGTACCTGGCTGTAATTTATTACAGCAAGCAATTATGCATGGATTGATGTGGAATTTCATGCCGAATCATCCTAATTTTATGTACTTTTGATGGTACTTAGTGGGCAGCATCATTAGCTATCAGTTCGTGGTCATTATGCCTTGATTTTGGTGGTATTTTGGTTGTTTACAATAGAAAACAACAAGGAGTTTTGAGCTGTCTTACCCATTTTGGACTATCTTACCCATGTTTTTTCTTGGGACTCTGAGTGAGTCATGGGATGTATTCCACATTGCCTTATGTGCTCTTGCTACTATTTTGAACTTGCATGATGTAGAGAGTGCTCTTCTGCAGAAAGAGATCAACCATAAGATCTTGGATGCCTCTCGTTGTCGCATGCTTTGACTATTAGAGGCAGTGATGATAATGGAAAGAATGCCCGTGGGTATGGACGTGGCAGAGACTCGTAGAAGTCTAGGTCTAAGTCGCGTGGTAAGTCGCACAGCAAGTCTCGTGGGAGAAATGCTAATGTGACATGTCATCATTGCAACAAGAAGGGTCATATATGCCCACACTATCATGAGTTGCGCAATGAGAAGCACAAAGAGAAGAGGAAAGACAAAGTATAGGAAAAGTCCTCTGATCACAGTATTATGCATGCGAAATCCAGTGTGAAAATTGAGGAGATAAATGTCATGCAGACTGATTAATCTGATGGGGAGTACATACTTACATCTAGTTCTTGTGATGCTACGTCGTTGATCGAGGTTCACTCTATGTATGCACAGTGCTGGCTTTTGGATTCTAGTGCTTCATTTCATGTTACACCATGCCATGAGTAGTTTCATTCCTACCACACTGTCTCTAGTTCAGTTCGCTTGGGTGATGACATGTCACTTGCTATTGTTGGCATTGGGGATGTACAACTGCAGTTCTAGCAGTACTTTTCTGTTACAGGATGTACGTCATGTACCTATGCTTACATGCAGTCTTATGTCTGCAAGGCAACTTGATGATGATGGGTTTCATGATTCATTTGGGGATTCTGCTTGAAAGATCACCCGTGGGGCAGACTTGTGCTTGCTAGAGGTTCCAAGGCTAGTAGCCTCTATCCTCTTGTAGTTGATGGGTCCTCTATTGACCATGTTTTGTCAGTTAGTTCCATCCCACATGTATCTCTTTAGCATGTCCGTTTGGGCCATATGTCCTTGAAGGGAATGAAAATGCTTTCTAGTTTGTAGTACTTATCGCCCCTTGACTATGCATGTTTTAATTTATGTGAGCATTGTCTTTATGGCAAACAAACTTGGAATACGCATAAGAAGTCTGGTAGGACACGCATGAGTGAGACCGTGGCATTAGTACATTCGGATGTCTGTGGGCCCATGCCCTGTCAGTCTATAGGTGGTGCAAAGTATTTTGTGATGTTCATTGACGATTTTTCGCATAAAGTATGGGCTTATCCCATTAAGCTTAAGTCAGATGTCTTGGCTGTGTTTCAAAGATGGCTTGCATTGGTTGAGAACCAGGCTAAAATGCCTTAGGACTGACAATGGGAGAGAATATGTGTCACGTGCCTTTGAGCATCTATGTGACGAGAGGGGTATTAAGCATTAGTTGACCGCCCCCTATACCCCACCTCAAAATGGTTTGGTTGAGCGAATGAATAAAACCATCCAGGAGTGTGTATGTAGTATGCTTAGCCATGCATGCCTACCATAGAGCTTTCGGGCTAAGGCAGTCAGTACAATTGTGCATGTCATCAATAGATCACCTTCCAGGGGTTTGGATTTCCATGTTGCAGAGAGGAGGTATGGACTGGGAAACCTCCATCTTATGCGGATCTACATGTCTTTGGATGTGAGGCATTTTGCCGCCCAAGGACAAGCGTAGTAAGCTGGATCCTAAGAGTGTCAAATGTATTTTCCTTGGCTATGGAGATGCAAGCGAGATGGGTTAGTGCCTCTGGGATCTGCAACTGCAGAAAGTCATCCTCAGCCATGATGTTATCTTTCATGAAAACAATATGCATAGGTAGCCTGAGAAGGTGGTCAAGATACACAAGGTTATATTCTATGAGGAGCCACGTGCTCCAGTATAGCCTACACAGCCAGTTGGATAGCCTGTAGTAGCAATTGGTACACATGGCCAAGGTGTTGGACAGGATGCTAGACATGCAGCAAAGCCTGCAGTGAGACAGTCTTCTACAGCTAGATGTCCTCCTGATCAATTTGAGTTGCCCTTGATACATTATGTCTTGGTTACAGATGTAGGAGAGCCTCTCACCTATGATGAGGCTATGCACAGGGGTGACAATCACTCCTGGGAGAGGGCTATGCAGTCTGAGATGGACTCCCTGCATAAGAATATGACTTGGGATTTGGTTTCCTTGCCTGCTAGCAAGAAGGCTCTGCCATGCAAGTGGGTGTACAAGCTGAAAAGTACCCCTGGACACCCCAAGTCGACTTATAAGGCAAGACTTGTTGCTAAGGGTTTTAAGCAGGACCATGGAGTTGACTTTGATGAAACCTTTTCTCTTGTGGTCAAGATGACTACCCTACACTTGGTTTTGGCCTTAGTTGCGTAGCTTGACCCCATCGGTGTCTTGACATCACTTGAGCATGTATGCACATCAACATGCATGTCCAAGGACCAATGTCATTAAAGGACAGAGAGCTACCTGTAAATTGCAGGGTGTGGACTGTGTATTCCAGCCACAAGCAAGTCTACAAATTGAGCAAAATGATTGCCAAGATTAGCTCCAAATGACCTCAAGACAATGCCACATAATCCCTAAGACTTCCAGCCAGGACTCAATACCAAGCATCCATGAGCTTAAGTGTACACTCCTTAATTGCCTATGATGAGGGATATGTTGAAAAGTGCCAAGAGAGGGCATGCTGTCTATAGGTGCAAACAACATGGACTATTCAGGCAGGGAAGTAGCACTATGTGGAGTCAATGGAGCCCAAGGAGGGGCACAAACAAAGCCAAAGAGGGCTTACACAATGCCCACACACAAGCCTTTATGAGTTGCAGACAAAATAGAGGTGGAGAAGCTTCAACACACCTGAGCTATGGTTGTCTTGCAACCTGTGAAAATTTAAAAAAAAAAGGCTTACTAACTCTATTTCCAAGCTCCATTTCCACAATGCCAAGCTCTAGCTCCAAGTCTTGCACTCTGATACCACTTTTTGAATGTAGAGATCAAATGAATGAAGCTGTAGATGCAGGTGAGAGAGAGAGACAATGACACAATAGTTTTGTGGTACTCAAGAGTACCCAATAAAGTTTTCAGATAGGTATATAAGTCATGTACAAGCCCAGCCCTTAGGGCGGGCACGGGCACTGCCTTTATCTCAATAATTTTGATAAAATTATTCTTTTGAGTCATTGTTAAAATGTTGTAGGCAACTTCAAACTTTCTCAGCAAATATCAACAACATATAATGATGCCTTAGGATGGATTTTCTAGGGAGAATTTAGGCATATGAGGTCCCTAAGAATTAGAAGGTAGACTACATGTGTGGCTTATTGCTCTTATGAAGATACATGTTGAGTCATTTGCTATATTTGAATACATCGAATACAATGGTATCATAAAAATTTCCTACAAGTAGGCATTGAGCTCATTGTTTAAGTATTTCATGTTCATTGGACCATTTCATTGCATATGGATTTATGACAGATTTCCTTGAGCTTTTTTCATTGTGGTAGAGAGTTTCTACTAAGTCATGATGAAAAGAAAGAGTCTAGTTTAGTGATTACTTGATGACAATCTTGAGGTTTTTTTCATATCCCTTGATAACATAAAAATAGAAAGTATGACAACACTAAAAAGAAGTAGATGCACTTTCAAATGTATTCTACCTTGAGACATCTAAAATTTACATGTTCATCAATCTTAGTCTTAGGGATTCAAATAAAATCATCAACTGTAGGCTAAGCCTTACAATCCATTTATATCTGGAATTCCTGATCCTCAATGCTCCCTTCACATTGAAGCTAAGTTAAACTTCTCTCATGAGGCTCGGTTTTGAAATTGAGCTTTGCATACTCCCAACCTTCTCTAAAATTCACATATAGATTCTTGATTTGTTAGATAGACCAAAACAAAAATGAAAGCTATCTTTTCCAACTTAAACTTGACAAAATTATCAAATTTGAATTTGTCGTGACCTTCTATCATTAGATTTGAAATTTTTCAAATGGCATGTTCCATCTTGATGGTGGCAACTATCCCTCCAATAGAAAATTGTGCAATTCCTACTATGAGCCACCATTGCCATCCACCAAGATAAGTCTTGGGTGGTTGTCCTCCTCCTCCTCTTACACCTTCTCCCTCTCTTATTCAATTGTTGGCAAACTGCAACTTAGCTAGAAGCTCCTTTGTATGTCTCATTTTAATTGATATGTTGTGCATTTGGAAAAACTATACCTCATTCACAAGTTGATACAATATCCCCATGTTGTCCCTTGCAAAACGATAATATGTTAATTACTTCTTCTTGAAGGGGTTGACCTCACTTTCTATAATGAATCCATCTCATAGTCTATGCCAAGCACCTAAGGTTGTGTTGGTGCAAAATATTTACATGGTGTTGGCCATGGTAGGGCTATATAAGACTATCAAGAGCCCAAGCCAATGTATTTTGGTTGTCCTTCTTTCTACTATCAATTCAAACCTCCTCTTTAACTTAGGCATAATGAGACCCACCTTGAGTTCAAGTGAGATGGGCACATACATCCTATTGAATATTCATCCCTTCAAGTTGGTGTATTCTAGAAATGGCCATACTAGTGTATCATCTTAGAACCCAACCAATGCAATTTTAGGGGGACCAAAGTTGAAACTATATTGTATGGGTGGAGGGGTTGACATCACTCACCCTCATTTCTCAGTCTCTTGGAACCAAGTGTGGTAATGGTTTACTTCAACTTGAGGGATGATAGAAATGCAGTCATCTCAGAAGCTAATGTTAGATGGCTAGTATTAGATTATAGTATTTTAAATTAGATTCCCACTTTTAGGTCAATCTTGGTGGGGTTAAGGCGGACCTTCGCTACCTAGGGTTTAGCCTAAAAGCATGTTACTCCCGATTTGTAACTCTCCAAAAATATGCTCTGCCAATGTATATTTTTCAACAAGTAGCTAAGTTTTATGGAGACTTAGTTCCTCCTTTGGATACTCAATTGGCAGCTATGTAACCCATGGATCTTCATGATGCTCTCATTAGAGCCAAAACTTTGATTGATTCAAATAGAGGCCAATTTCTTGGAGACAATCACCTCTCAATGTATTCCAAGGAAGTCTATGATTATCGTTTCTCTCGAGATGAGTACATCTCGATTCCCCCAAGGGAGAGAGGATGTAATAGCTTAACCTTCAATAAAATAACCTTGGTAATTTTTTTAAAAAGCTTAAAAATTTTTATTTGACAATTGCCATGCTCTTGACATCATCCTTCATCATTGATGTCATCGGGATGTCATCAAGCAAAGACGTCATCACCATAAACTGGACGAGCCTTAGCTAACATCAATACCGTCTCCACTAATTCACACTTGCAAAAGAAATGTTGAGGATTGGATCAATGAAGATCATTGGGATGTGGTTCCATAAAGATCACTATGTAAGCAAGCTCACAAATGCTATATAAAACCTATAAGGAGTGGGTTATTGCCTATTCACTATTCCTTATTAAGTGCTCTAAGCACTGACCAAGTGAGGAAGGGGGATATTGCGACATGCCTCGACTGAGGACCCCTCAGTGACATGATCTAGTGGCCCAAGATTGTCCTAAGTGACATCACTTGTTACTCCTTAGAATAACACGGGGTTTGTCGCCTAGGCTCTCTTGGGTCCACTCCACGATAGAAGGTTCCATCTCTGTAACCCATAAGGATTGACCTCAATCTAGATTTCTAATTTGATGCTAATATCACCTATCAACTTAACTAGGATTAGTCCTTGAGCCACAACATTTGCAACTCAAATCGAAGCATATGAATGCCACACTTGGTTCAAAGAGGCTGAGAAACAAGGGGAAGCAATGTGTGTTGACCCCTCTACCCTTAGGGTATAGTCTTGAATTTGATCCCCTAAAATGGTGTTGATGGGATCATGCTAGGCACTCAAGTACTTGGCCCTTTTCTAATTATATCTCCTTGAAGGAAAACTCTCGGCTCATTGAGACTACCCATCCATAGAATGGACCCATTAGGGATTATGCCCTCCTACTTTCCTTAAGGGTGTATTTTAGTTATCTAATTATCCTAACATATTTATGTTGGACATGCAAAGAAAGCTTCCTTTATTAACCACTAAACACTAGAAAATATCAAACAATCCTTTGAAAGTAGTTGTAAAACAATATATTCATCCTATACCTTTTCCAAGGTGCAATGTTAACCCAACATTCTATCCCTTAATCCGGGACTTGTGTTCGAATCTTAGGTACATGATCCACCAATCTGCCCTCCTTAACTAGCACCAAGGCCTTCCAAGAAGTCCATCTTGGGCTCATAGGGATTAGAATGGTCCTCAATAGATCCAAGTGATTTACACCTAGAGCCTCCCTGGTACCCTTGTCACCTCATAGCCTAATGTCCTCCCTATGGAGAGACTTCTCGCATCTAGGGCTAGTCCTAGCCTCCAACATGGTCAAATAGCTCCTTGATGAAAGGCTCCCACCACTAACCTTGGGGAATGTTTAGTACATAACCAGAAATATGCCCATGAGGACATAAGAACTTTGGTACAATTACAAAACCAAAGCAATCAGCCTATCAGCTTTAGGAAAGTATTCATTTTCTATATTTTCAACCAAACAATCACTTTAAGTATTCCATAAGAGTTAAGTTGATTTATATTTGGATAAGGAAACCCTATATTTCCCCAAAATAATGAGCCTTTACTTTAAAATACAATTTTGATAAACCAACATAGTGTCCTTAAATTTTGCAAATGAAAATTCCATCCACAACAACTTATTCTTCCATCAAAGTGCAATCATATAAAATTATACATGCCACTCTCCTTAGGTCACAACTTAAAATAATACATCACTAGCCTTTTTGTTACATCACAACTTTTTTTGTGATTGATTCAATGCTTTATCATACACAACCTACACATAACTTTCTTATGGCCTTGCAAGGTATCTACCATTATACACTTCTCTTTCCAAGAGTGTAACATTTCAATGAGGCTTAATAACTAGGGTCTTTAGAGCCTCACCCTTGTAAGTATCTTATGAGTAGGGTTTTAGATTAATTTTTACCATGAGCAAGTTAATCCTAAATACAAAAGTAATCCTTTGTTTCCTTCATATTTCTAAACCTAAGAAATCTCCTATATTATCAATGATTGACCGCCCCCCCCCCCCCCCCCCCCCCCCCCCCCACATCATTACTATGCAAGTGTTTTTCCTTATGTACCAAATAGAATCAAACCCATTTGTGACTTTATAAAAAGAAGTAATTATCAAGAGTAGAAGAGGATTTATGAAGCACTTAGGGGTCCTTTGTCTTGTAAGCATCATGGATTGGATGTTGCTTTGCTTGATGGGATAGTTAGGTTCAAGGCATTCATTGTTGAGATCGTAAGCTTTAACATTGCTGATAGACCACCTAGTTAGATGGGTTTGCATATTTGCACTTAGCCCATCAGTGGTCATTATGATCCTCACATGGCCATTGACTTATCACTTATCATAATTAGTTTCATTGCACCTACCCACAACAATTGGCATAGCTATGGTGCCGGTTGGTTAGAACAATTAGTTATGCATTGTTTGACTTAGTAGACCGCTTTTCTTTATGTTTCTCACATGGCCATTGGCTTATCACTTATTATAATTGACTTGTTGCACTTACCTATAATAAATTTCTTAGTTATGGTGCAAGTTGATTAGTATAGTTAGCTATGCACTGTTTGACTTATCACTTATTATAATTGGCTTGTTGCACTTACCTAGAATAACTTTCTTAGTTATGGTGTGAGTTGATTAGTATAGTTAGCTATGCACTGTTTGACTTAGTAGCGCACTTTCCTTTATATTGTAGCTTATCTATACCTTGTATACATTGTATTGTGTGTGAAAGAAGAAGAAGGAGAAATCAACAAGAAAATGTGTTGGCTTCCATCTCTCTTCTTGTATTCTCAAGTGAGCTTCCTCTTGTATATATAGTGTGTTTGGCATAACAACTCAAGCAATTCCCCCCACCACGTGATTCGTGACATATATCATAGTGGTACCACTAAGAGAGATTGGTTTTGAAGGATCAAGTGAAGAAGAAGAATCAAATATTTGAGCAAGCAAGAAATGGGTAAGAAGCTCTCCCATTCTTCCACTCTTTCTCTTGGGGATAGTGTTTGTGGAAGCATCGAAAGTTGGATAGAGCAAAAATCTTAGATTGCTATGAGATTTACTGTGTGGATAGAGCACTATATAGTTTATAGGTAAGCACATCAAGACTTTTCCATATCTTTTTTAGCCAATTGAGGTCGTTTCCAGCCCCATTTTACACACATAAGGTTGTAGACAATAGTTTTGATGTATACGATTTTGGTTGTGTCGACCAAAAGTGGATGCACAATTGTAGATTTTGAATCTATAAGTTTTGAGGTATTTGCCCAGAAGAAATGTAAGTTTTATCTATAAACAGGTTGCAAATTACATATACTATTGTCAATGAAAGAGGCTACTTAGTGAGTTGTTGTGTACTTATTGTAAAAGGTTGTAGAAGACTTGCTTGTTGTTATATATTAATTTTGTGAAAATGGTAGAGAATAGTGGAAACCCCATCATTGAGAAGCTAGACAAAAACAACTACCTATCATAGAAGTTCCATGTGATAAACTTCCTTATTAGAAAAGGCCTCTTCAAGTTTGTTTCAGGAAAAGAAGCCAAAGTTGATGGCCCTACGAGTGCAAAAGAATTAAAGGCGTGGAAATAATGGAATGCAAAAGACAAAAAGATGATATATTGGCTATGTGCAGTAATTGATAATACTATGCTGGGACATATTAAAAATGTAGAAAATTTACATGTAGCTTGGACAATTTTTGAGAATATATTTTCGATAAATACAAAGGCATGAAAGATTCAATTCAAGCAAGAGTTGAATACTTTGAAGAAAGGAAAAATGTTTATAAACGACTATGTTTTGAAAGTGAGAAGCATTGCAGATGTCTTAGCAGCTATTGATGCAATGCTTGATGATGATGATTTGGTTTCATCTACTTTGGGTGGCCTTAATAATGAGAAAGCCTGAAAATCATTTGTTACTTCTGTATATGTACAGAAGTCATTTCCAGTTTTTGATGAGTTGGTTTCTCTCATGATTATGGAAGAGATCAACATGTGGGTGAAAGAAGTAGTGAACAAATTTAAGCATTTTACTCAAGTTTAGGAAGTGAACGTGAAAGATCCTCTTCAAGAGATTGTGAAATGGGATGTGTTGGTGATCATTAGCAAAATAAGTTAAATCAGTAGTTTGGTGAAATGTACGTTTCAAGAGACTGTGGAAACTTTAGAGGCAAGGGGAGCTCTAGAGGAAGAGGTGGATGGCAAAATAGAGGTTCTAGCAATTCTAGTATTGTTTATCATTATTGTGGTAAAATAGATCGCATTGTAGCCCAATGTTATGAAAAAAATAATGATATCCACAGTGGTAAATTACAACAAGAAAATTATGCATTGTCTTTACAACAGAATGAAGAAAAAAACAAGCACCCATTTATTATGTAGAATTTAATAAATGTTAGTACAGGAAAGGGGGCACATGATGATGTATTTAATGTTGATTTAGGTGCATCTAATCATATGACTAGCCATGCTGAATGGTTTAGAGAGATGTAGGATTTACAAAATCTAGATTATGTGTAGACAAGTGATGATTCGTTCCACCCAAATTTAGAGAGATGTAGGATTTACAAAATCTAGATTATGTGTAGACAAGTGATGATTCATTCCACCCAAATTTACACATTGGAAAAATTCCATTGTCCTTGCATGATGGTCAAACAAATAGTCTATTAGATGTATTACATGTACCATACATCATAAGAATTTAGTGTCTATTGGCTAGATAGCAGAGAAAGGGCCGTAGGTTCAATTTAATGCAAAAGGTTGTTTTGTAGAAGACTTTAATGATAAGTACAAGTTGGTCACAAAAGGAAGTAGAGTTGGCCACATGTTCACTTTAGATGTTAGAATTCTTGCTATGAATGCTGTTATGTATGCTAAAGGCAAAGGAGTGGTTGTTTGCAGACATTAAAATATGGTACAAACGTATTGAACATGCAAATATGCAAATGTGTAAATGTTAATAGAGATGTAAGCAGGAATCTACTCGATGATATGCATATAGATGTTTGGGAGCCTATACAAAGCCTATCTCTTGGTGGAGGCAAATATTTTATCACATTTAGTGATGATTGTTTTAGAAAGCTGTGGATGTATTTCATGAAGGAAAATAGTGATGTATTTAAGCATTTCAAAACTTTTAGGGCTATTGTTTAAATAAAAACATGCTTGAAAGTTAAGTACTTGAGGTCATATGGAGAGGGCGAGTACCTCTCTAATGAGTTCAATGACTTTTTGAGATCTCATGGAATAAGGTATACCCCACAATAAAATGGGATTGCATAAAGAAAAAATAGGCATATTGTAGAAGTTGCACAAGCATTGATGCGTGAAAAGAATTTACCAAAACATTTTTTGTCTAAAGTTATTTATAGTTCTATATATATTAAGAATAGAACTTCCATAGTTGCAATTCATGGGATAACCCTCAAATAATGCTTTATAGGCAAGAAGCTTGAGATATCACACTTGAAAGAGTTTGGTCGCATTGCATATGTTCATTGCCAGATGAGTTGCGAAAGAAGCTTGATCCAATGCCAAAAAATGTATTTTCATTGGATTCTTTTGTGCAGAAAGGGTATCACTATTATAATCCTATCAAACAAGTGAGTTTAGAGTGAGTAGGGATGTTATTTTTAATGAAATGAGTAGTTGGTATACATCTAGTGGTGATGCATTGGATGATGATGATAGTTATATGCAAAAAGAAAAGCAAGAATCACATAATCTTAGTGGACCAAAAACATCATCTGCTATTACTACATCTAAAGTTGGCCATGGTTTGGAAGACTAAGTAGCAACCCCACATCTTCATGTGCATCTACAAGTATTGTAAATAAAGACAAAGGGAAAAAGAAAGTGTTAGATGGTAGTGATGCATCTGCTAGTCATTTGGAGTGTGGGAGCTCTTGCTTGACTACCAAGACCTATAGACCGCTTATTGTTTTAAGTGTTTCAAGCTAAGTGCAATGGCTACCTCTCACATATCCATGTGCACTCTCCCACCTATGAGTGTAGTGAGCTCACCTTCATGTCTGATTAAGTTGCCTCCTTCCATGAGCTCTCCGGTAGCTCCATGATCCAAGGTGTAAGCTCAATCCTCAAGCTACAAGCTCCATTGCCATGCACAAGATGAGAGAAGAGAAGAGAAGAGAAGAGAAGAAGAAGAAGAGAGAAGAAGATGGAGAGCTTCTCCACCACTGTTCCTCACCCTCACACACTTAGTCCCTCACTTCCTCACACTCCCTCTCTCAAGCACAAGCATAAGTAAGAAGAAGAAGAAGAAGAAGAAGAAGAAGAAGATGAAGATGAAGAGCTAGTTTTGGCCACACATAAGAATGAGCTTCTTCATTCACTTTTTGCCTTTTATATATGCCCTACGTTCTCCTTGGGTGCCCATCCCTTTTTTACATGACCGACCATTTTAGCCTAGGTCCTCTTTCCCTATTCCCTTCCTATTTACATTGTTCCTTCACCCATGCCTGTCTACATTTACAAATTGCACAGGAGGGAGCCTAGCACTCTTTTACAAAGATTTAGGGTGTACTTTTATATTTAAAATGTGCCCTTTTCTTTTTGCACTTATCCTGGACTTTTTAATAGTTGCTCTTGTGCTTTTGGCTTTTTTCCTCCTATTTTTTTCGTTGGGCCACCTTTTTTCGCTTTGCCCTACGTCTTTTGATTTTCTTTCGCTTTCTTTTTCATTTCGTTTGCATCAGGGTTGCATTATCCCCTCCTAGCCAAGTGCCAGTCCCATGGCACTTGTAGGTGAGGGTTCGGGTGGTTGAAGGTTGGCCATGTGGGTCGATGATGGGGCATTGGGGAGATTGGCCATTGGGGAAGAAGCATTGCAAAATGGATGTGGGATTATGGAGGCTGAGAAGAGATCGAGTGGGTGGTGGGGGCCTCCAAGGTCAGTGGTTGATCATGGGTTATCAAATATACTTGAAAGGAAAAGGAAGCACACTACCTCTAGGGGTGTGCCTACCTCGCCATGCAGTGTATAGTGTCGATGCCAATGGAACTGGGAGTTGGGTAGCCTGTGTTGTTATCCCACACTTGAGGACCTAGATCGTGCAAGGGGAGGTGCTCTAGGTGTGACTTAGGGAGACATGTCTAGCCATAGGTGAGCGTAAGAGCCCTAGGTGTGTTCTACCCTTGATGTGCCCTAAGTGTGAAGTAGGGAAAGGGACTAGGGAGATAATTGTCCCTGGGTGCAGTGTCTGTGGCACCCTGATGGTATATGAGAATTCCATTTCTTTATTTTCTTATGCTTTGTCTTGTCCTTTCTTTGATTTCTTTATTTTTTTAAATCTTTTCTTTTTGATATTTAATACATTAGGAGAGGGAGCATACTAGACATCATTTTGATGCCCTTCAGGAGCTACATTGCGAGGGGGCCTAATAGACTTGGTAAGGAAGGGTCTACTCTGCAAGTAGCCTTTTATGTCAATACATAAATTTAGGGGTGTCATTGAGAATAAGGGGTGATTTCACTTGGTGAAGCAGCTGTCATTCATAACTTCAAGGACCGCCATACAAAATAAAGGTAGGAGCATGGTTCTCATCATAAGATGGGCTGTTGTGCAACTATCAATTCCTGCATTGAGATAAAAAAAGAGTGGCGGTAGTCATGCTTCTTCTAGTGTGGGCTTTTTCTTGAGCAAAATCCTAAGTGCCCTAAGATAATTACAGGTAGTGCTGAATGCAGGGTTAGGGTAGGATGATGAAAACTTGTTAAGGATGTGAGTGATGGATGGGTGGACATCTTTCTTAGTGAAAATTAAGCACTCCTTTGGACTCCCTACATTCACATTATAGATCCTTGGAAAATCATACTTGCCATGCACATTTGGGTTATAGTCTACCCCTATTCTCTACGGATATGGCATGTAGGTGGGATCAATGCACTCCTCTGGTATGGTGCTACAAAAGGCCATCCAAGCATCAAGGTTGGAGTCCCAGACATGTCACTGCCATTTTGTTTGGGCCTCATATCCATTGATAGTCTTTGGGATCTCCCAAATCTTGTTGTGCCAATAGTCTACAGGCTCTCTCTTTGCCACCTTGTAGGGTATCTTACTTTTTCCTCTATCCATCCGTTTCCTTAAAGACAAGACCCAATCTAAGGAGCGAGGGTAATGGAAGGAGAATTTGAAAGCTTGGCATTTGTTCTCCCATTCTTGAGCTCAATTTACCAGATAGCATTCTTCTTTTTGTGGGATTCAGACCTCGAGAACTTGCTGCAAATGGGCCCTTAGCCTCCTTTGTGCTTGCTCCACTATCTCTCTTTTCTTTCTTCTGACTTCTACCACCCTTTTTGGAACAGTGGTTCCCTCAGATCTTCAAGTGGCATATTCTATTGTCATGGGCTAGGTTTGCGTGGTTGCTCTTCCTCCTCTTGGCCCTGCTCAAAGTCTGGCCCCTCTTCCTGCACTGTCTCTCTCGACTCTTTAGTAGGGTGTTGCATCTGTTATACTGATGCTCTCTAAGCCCTAACTCCTCCAACTCCTTTGTCGAGAGCCCAAATTTCCTTAAGTATTGTCATTGTTGCTCTATGTTTAGGCCGATGTTGGATGCGGAGGTGTGCTCTTGGAGATCATACCTTAAGGCTCTTCTTGTAATTTCCAACTTCCGTTTTAGCCCTTCTATAGAGTTCTCACCTTTAGCATGGGTCACATGTAGCACAATATTTAGGAAGGCTTGCTGTTGGACCTCCATAACTTCCTCCATTGCTTTCGCCCTTGCCATTGCCATGATTTGTTCACTTTTCTCTAAGGCAAAGTGTTTGGCAAGGTCCTTGAGTCTTCCAATAGTCTTTTCCTCCCAAGCCTTGGCCTTCTCCTCCATCCGTTCTATGCCCTAATTCTAGCATTGACACAACATCATTACCATTATTTCATCTCCTTCTAGATTTCAAGCATCTTCTCTTTATGCTGTCTGAGGTGGTTTAGCTACTCTTGCAAATGTTCTTGCTCTAGGAGGGCCACATGGAGTTGGTTTTCCATCTCTACCAGCCTTTTGGTTGACACCTTATCTTTCTATGTCTGGGCCTCATGTAGTTCTTTAAGCAACCATTCCTTTTCTTGTTTCTCCTTACGAAACTCTGCATAGGCTTGGGTCCTTACTCTTTCTAGCTCCTCGATGAGCTCATCTCTGATTTTCCTCAGTTGCTCGAGGTGCTCCTCCATGTCCTTATTTTGTTGTAAGAGGGCTGAGAAATCCATCTCTAGCCCTATCTCCTCCCCTACCGGTGCATCTTGGGGCTCTTTTTCTAGCTTTTTCTTTAGGTCGCTCATTTTCCTCTATTGGGTGGCTATTTGCTTTGTCTTCTTCAGCTGGTAAGCTAAGAATGCCTCTCTTTCTGCCTCCAGCTCTGCCAATGCCGCTTTCCTGTCTTCCTTCACCTTTTCCAGTTGGGCTAGTAGCTCTTTTATGTATTCATCGTAACTCCCTGGTGCTAGCATAGCCAAGGGTATGGATGTCATCGAGGCTTCTATCTTGGGATTCTTCGGATCTTTCCTTGACTCCATGTCTACAGCTGTCAACCTCTTTGTTCCTGGCATTGGGGCTTGTCCACTTGGTGATGGGCCAAGCTATTGCATTGTGTTGACTAGGTATTGTATCCAAGCCATCACATTGCTTTGTTTCACCATGGCTTCTGCGATTTCCTATGTGGTGGTAGGGCATTGCACACATGATAGACGGTGATTGGTGTAATGGAGCTTTTCCCTTGCCTGCCACTACAAGTTCTTGAACTACTTCTTTTGTTGCCACTATGGAGCTGGTGCTTGGTGCATCTTCTAGGCTCCTCCTAGCCAACTGTTTTGCTTAGGAGGATTGCTCAATTGACAGCCTAATGGTGAGAGCAATCTACTCATCATCTTCCCTTTTTAGCATTTCCTCTTCTCCTCTTTACTTCCTCCTTCACTCCTCCTCTAGCTTCCTTGATTCTTCACGTGCAACTTCCAAGTCTTTGTCCTCTTCTGCTATAGTTCCCTTCTTTTTGCTTAGAATTATCAAGATGATTTTTTTTCTTTTCTCCCTAACTTGATGGGACAGATCCCTCCTCCTTTTGCTCATTAATGGCTCTTTCGCTCCAACCCTCCTGCTGTTGCCGGGCTTGGGATTGAGCTTTCTTCTTCTTTGACATGTGCTCTACTTCTTCCTTAATGGGCGAATGCACTCATGACCCGTGGGCTGGTGAGTGCTCAGATGTTTCTTCCATCACTTCTTTCCTTTCTACATCTCCCACTACCTCCTGGATTATGGTAGTTAGCATGCCCCCAAACCCTATGTTGGCCATTGGTTTCTTTCTTGCTATCTCCATTGTGGAAGCCAAAGATTTCCCACATGCTGCTCTGATGCTCATGGCTAGTGCTTTTGCTAAAGACTCAACAATTTTACACATGTAGCCATTCCAGTTGACTTCATCCAAGGACCTAGTTGCAAGGATCTCAAGAAGCAACAATACTTCGATCTTGCTCATCAAGGCATTGTACCTCTGGCTGGGGAAAAATGTGTGGACCATCTTTGCATGTAGTTTGATGTCGGGGTTGGGGATGTCAACTAAATTGATCCCATCTCATTGGTGTACACTTGGCCCTTGTCCACCCCCAACATGTTGTAGATGTCTCTTTTCGACTGAACCAGTTCAGGACTTAGCTCAATTTCTACCCTTTGGGTCTCCTCTCCTTGCCTCATCATCAGTATGCCACGGTTCTTGTTTGTGTCGAAGGATCACAGGAACTCCATGCACTTGTTGTAGTTGATGGCTTGGGCCGACCTTCTCCAAGTACTTGTTAAGGTTGCATTGATCAATGATCTGTTTAATCACCTGCTCCTCCATTAGCCTATATTCGAGGTTTTGAATGCTTTTGTATTGGAGCTAGTTTGAAGGCTCTCATTTTGATAGCTAGGACGTATTTGGCTTGCTCCTCTTCCAAGAATGGAAGCTTGCTGCCTTTGTCATGATGCCCTACCATCTTGGGTTTTCGTCATGATGCAATAACTCACCATTAGTTCCATTGAAATGACTTTTTGCAAAAGATAAGAGGATCACAAATATATGTTATGAAACAATGAAATGTTCAAGTATAGAATGGAAAATTTTGCTTCAAGCAATCCACACATTCTAGCGAGAATCTCATGAAAGTTTTCCTCAAGTACAAGTTTACTTTAACCATTCTTTTTTGCTTTTGAAATCAGGTTTGAAGTTCAAGTCATGGCCACTTGTGTGATGGGTTAGTCTTATGGCTTAGTAGGTGCACTTTCTCCTTGTGGTTTTCTCCTTGTGGAGCAGTTGGGATACTAGAAATGTCAGGTTGAGTCGGTTTTGGTGTAAAGAGCTGTAGCTTGGGTCGATAAACTTGTTGTGGTCCTATGAGTTTGGTACCTTTCGAGCTAATTGGTTTCTCATTCCTAGCTGGCTTACTATCTTGTGGAGGCTGGAGGTGTTAGAGAGAGACATGTGCCACTTGTGGTCTTGGGCAACCAAATCCATTTGTTGCCTTTGTAGTAGCCTTAAGTGCACAATCGAGCTTTGGGGACCCATCATGGCTTGGTTGTTCATTTGCTTCTGTAGTGCCAGCTTTGTCACCTAGGCCCAGGGCATGAGATTGTGGGATTATGAGTTCGTGCGGGTTGGTCCCTAGACGGTGGCAATTGTCATTTGGTATCCGTTTGAGTTGTAGCTCAATGGTCTTGGATGTGTTTACTGGGGGTTGCAACCAATTTGCTATGGTGGGGTGGGATAGATCATGACCCCCCTCCTTAGGCTTGGCACGAGGTTCTTCTACTAGTGGCATTGTGTGCTTGTGGAGTCGTGCTACCCTTGCTAAAAGCCATCACTATTTGAACATAACTAATGGCAAGGTGAATATGTCATGAGTCGTAATCGACATTGCAATGTGCTTGTTTCTTGAATGCACGATCTGGTAGCATTTCCTTACCGACAATCTTGGTATTAGGCAGCACACAAAATGTCATTGGTAGGCTTTCAGTCTAGATAGAGATCACTAATTTTGATTTTTCCAATAGTGGGTAAGACTGCCTCCCAAATGGGTTGAGTTTAACATCAATGGGTTGCAATTGGGGTTGACCAATGAGGGTCTAATGGTCATGTGTAAGAATATTAAAGTCAACTCCTTTGTCAATGAGTGCATCAAAGGCATGTGTCTTGTGGGTAGTGATCGAGATTGCCAAGCAGGCAGGTGCTACTACTTCCTCATCCTCACCCTCTATCTTCATGATGATGGCGACTCTCACATTCATGGGTGGTGCCAACATGGGAGCCTCATGCAATGGATGCACTGGAGGGTAGTACTTCTTGAGGTGAATACCATTAAAGAACTCTATGCCCTCTCCCTCTAGAGTCTTGAGCTCTACACTATCAGTTCGACTAATGTTGCGGACCATGAAAGGTCCCAATCATCTAAACTTTATCTTTTGCTTATGGCCCTTTATAGAGTATAATAGCACTAGGTCGCCTCGCTCGAAGTTGCGTTGTTTGCCATGTTTGTCAAACCAGCTTTTGCGCCTTGCCTTCTCGTGGATTAGTGCATGGGTTGTTAGGAGTTGGGTCTCAAGTTAAAACTACCAAGTGTTGTGTCCATGTTGCCTTTCCATCCCATCTCTCTTGGATTTCCACTCTCAAGCTTTCAAGCTTGGGACGAAGAACTCCACCAGTAGGATTGCTTTAGTGCCATAGGTCAGTTTGAATGGTGTTTGCCCTATGGCCATCTTATAAGTTGTTCTATAGGCCCATAGTGTTGCCATGAGCTTATTGTCCTAGTTTGTGCACGAGGTGGAGACCTCCTTAGTCAGAACATTTACTAGGATCTTATTCATGGATTCCACCTGACCATTAGCATGAGGGTAGTATGGTGAGGATTTCTTGTGGATGATCAAGAAGGTGGATAGCAAATGGGAAATAACTTTATTAACAAAGTGTGTACCTTGAACACTAACTAGTTCAATGGGGCATCCAAATCATGAGATCACCTACTCCCAAAGGAACTTGATTGTGGTCCTAGTGTCATTCTTCTTAGTGGCCCAAGCTTCCACCCACTTTGTGAGATAATCCATCGCTACAATTATATACTTTTCTTGTGAGTACTGCGCTGCAAGGTTGATCGGTCCAATGAAGTCAAATTTTCACTTTTCAAGGGGTTGTCATGCTATCACTGGGGTCAATTCCATATTGTCCTGTCAAATGGGGACTTTGATCCTTTGGCACTTGTCGCAATGTTTCACAAAATTAGCTATGTTATGCAAGAGGATGGGCCACCACAATTGAGATTGTAGCACTTTGCATGTTACAATGTCTTCATTGAGGTGTCCTCCAGCAATTCCACCATACGCTTCATCAAGTATATCATGCATCTCATGCTCACACCCGTATCTTTTCAATGACCCATCCTGTTCCTAGCCTATAGAGTTGGTTGTTGGCTATTACTTGATAGGGCTGAATCTTGAGGATGAATCCATGCTCTAGGAGTTGGACTATATCATCTACCCAATACAATGTTAGATTGGCCCTAAAAACAAGTATCATTCGCTAGACATGCTAAAAATGTGTGCACCAGGTAATTCATCTATGATGCCCTATTCAACCACTTCTCTTGTGGGTATGCCAGACATATGGTCTGCTATGTAATGTTGCTTACCCTTGCATACAACCACATAGCAGTCAAATTCTAAAAGTAGAAGTAGCCATCTCTCTATGCGTCGTGTAGTGCAAGGTTTGTTCACCAAATACATCACTGCTTGATGATCAATGAAGAAGGTGAAGGGTGTAGCCAAAAGATAATGAAGGAACTTCTTTACAACGAACACCATGGCCAAGCCTTCCCTTTTCATTGTGGAGTAATTCATCTCTGTATCTGTGAGTTGTCTGCTAGCAAAGCTCATAGGATAATCAAGATTATGTTCGCCAAGTTGGCACAAGACAACTCCCACAACGAACTTTGATGCATTAATGTGCACGTGGAATGTTATGTTTCAATCTAGGGCTCATAAGATCAGTGCAATCGTAACAGCCTTATTTAGTTCCTTTTAGGTGTGTTGGCATTCCTTGGTCCACTCAAATACAATCAGCAATTTGTAAAGGGGTCTAGCAATTAACGCATAGTTTAGAATGAATCGTTGATAGTACCTTGTGTGTCCCAGGAGAGTTGAACTCCTTATAGTTTGTAGGTGGTGGTAAATCAACAATGGCTTTGATTATGGAGGAATCTGTGGCAATGCCATTCTTAGACACTACGTGAGGATAAATTCGTGTTTAACCCAAAATTGACACTTTAGGGGGTTCAAGGAGAGATTATACAATCTACATGGCTCAAAGATTGCATGAAGCTTTTCTAGGTGTGCCCTCCAACTGGAGTGGATACATACATAAGCAACAAACACCTCCAATTCTCACCTAAGCATGTCCTTGAAGATGGCATACATGAGGCATTGAAAGGTGGCTAGTGTATTCATCAATCCAAATGGCATAACTATGTAGGCAAATACGCCCCATTCGGTTGCAAATGCTATCTTATGTCTATCGTTAGGGTGCATCTGCACTTAGTTGTAGCTTAAGAAGCCATCTAGGAAACTGTAGGCTTCTTTCCCTACCACTCTTTCGAGCACCTGCTATGTGTAGGTTAGTGGATAGTTGTCTCTCTTAGTTGCAGCATTGAACTTTTTATAGTTCACACACACTTGAATTTTCTTATTCTTCTTTAGGACAATTACTATAGGTGACACCCAATCGATATGCTCAATTTTATAGATGAATCTGGCCTTCAATATCTTATTATGAAACAAAAGTATTGTTTCAAATAAGCTAGGATTCATCGGGTATGGTATTGGTGTTGCTTCAAGGGTCATAGGAATGTTATTAGTCATGACCCTCGGATCTACTCCTTTTAGCTAATCTAAGGACCAAGCAAACATATCCATGTACTCTTGCATGAGAGAGATGACATTAGTCTCCTCGATCTTAGTCAGATCATCTGCTACGAACATGGGTTGAGGATTTTTCCCTTCCCCTTCTAAGCTAACTTCCTTGACCTTAGCAAGCCCTTCTATAGGTTCACTTGCTTGTCCTTGCCTTTTAGCTCTCAGCACAATCACTACCTTGTCGCCCTTTTTGAACTTCATGAAGCGCTTTGGTAGATCCAGGGACTTCCTCTGCTCTTTAGCTTTTGACCCCTTTGACTACCTCCTTTTTTCCTCCTTCAATCGTTTGTGCCTTAGGTGGACTGGCAGGTCCCCTTTGGTGTGTTTGGTCTTAGGTGATTTGGGTATTTCTGGATTACTTTTGGAGCTCACTTATGACTTAGGGTTAAACTCACAACGTTCTCTAAAAGGGGTTTTCTTCGGTGGTCGCAGCTCTGAGGCCGATTCCATTCTAAAGAGTGGTGCAATACTAGGTTGAACTAATCCGGCTTTCTCATAGTCTATTACACCTAGATAGTCAGTACGGTCACATTCTGTCTTGATGGCTCCTCTTTTGATCCTAAGGATGTTGGGTTTCCATAGCTTGGAGTCTACTTGTATTTGTTCGATCACTCGACCATCTATATTGTACTCTATTGTTTGTGCCTCTTCCTCACTTTCCTCATTTGTAGAGTAGTAGTCCTTGTACTCGTCATGTGAATCCTCATATTTTGACAGCTCATCATTTCCTAGTCTTCCACTCTTAGCATTCTTTTTGTTTCATGACTAGTGCCCGATTGTACAATAGGTTCAAGTCATGCACTTTGGTTCATTCCCACTTCTGCTCCTCCATGAGGTCCTTGAGGGGTTTGAGATTGGCAATCGGGATTACTAGCTAGCTCTTTTGTCAAGTGTTCAAGAATGCCATGGAGTTTGAATTTGTTAAATGGAACGTGGGAAGGGACATGTGTCGGTCGACTGTAAGAGCTCTTGGGCCATCATGTAGAGTGGTACCGATGGTGTGGCTCTACTCTTGAGTAGCTGAGATGGTGTGGCTTTGTGGGACTTATTGGCTATCATCACAGCCTACTTATACTCCTCCTCGTCATCTAAGAATGGTAGATCAACGGTGGCTAGCACATGTATCCAATCCTGCTCCTCCTCAGGGCAAGGGATATACCTCGTTAGTGGCCTGTAGGAATTCTTACTGGTGCATCTCCCTTTAAGATGGTAGAGATGGCATCTAGATCAATGAGCATGGCCTTCCATGTGTCCATCTTAACTCTCACAATTTTTGATCTATTGCCTAAGAATATTATACCATTACCCCAATCCTCTGTTACCCGTGCATTTCACATACAGGGTCAACCTAGTAGGATATCATAGTCCACTCCCTTCATGACTATGAAGTTCACTGAGAACTGAACTCCCACTATCTTTAAGGGCCAATCCTTTAAAACTTCGAATGGTCTAATCTCATTTCGTTAGCTAGTGTGACATTAAACTAGGTTGTGGTGGCATTTGTAGTCCTGTTTTCAGTGCTCTACGAGCCATTTTCAATTTCTTTTTTATTGTTGCTATGGACTCTCCCTCCTCTACCTAGGTGACGTCCAATAGGGTATCTAGGAAGGCGCATTGCTGGGTTTGGAAGCTCATTTGGGTGATTGTTGCTCTTCTTTCAACAAGTATTTTGTCCTTTTCGACTTGAGCGAGACAGTGTGCCAAGGCTTTTACCCTTTTCTTGTTCTAGGTAGCCCATTCTTTTTCCAATAGGAGATAATGGCGTTGCTCTTCTAGTCTTGGGCCAACTCCACTAGGCTGTGGCTTCATCTGCACTCCTGCTTTTAGTGCTATAGGAGCCATTCTCAATTTCTTTTTTATTGTTAATATGGACTCTCCCTTCTCTACTTGGGTGACATCCAATAGGGTATCCAAGAAGGCACATTGCTGGGTTTGGAAGCTCACTTGGGTAGCTGTTGCTCTGCTTTCAGCAAGTACTTTTTCCCTTTGACTTGAGCAAGACGACGTGCCAAGGCTTTGACCATTTTCTCGTTCTGGCTAGCCCATTCTTCTGCCCTCTTGTTCATCTCTTCCAAGCCCTCACCTTACCTTTGTGACAGGGCCGCTAGCACTGGCTTGCCTTTTCCATTTTTGTATAAGTTCCTCTTTTTCTTCTGTTAGGCTCCCAATCTCCTTTTCTAGTGTTTCTTGTTCTTCCCTTTGTCTTTGCATTCCACACTCTGCTTCTTCTCTCTCTTTTTTTTGTTCTTCTTGCTCCTGTGCTCTCTCTACTTCTAGTGTGATGAGCTCTTCCATGCTCTCTTGGAGTTTTCTCATTTGTGTTTCGAGCTCTACCTGCTGTAGAACTAGGAGTCTATACTCCCTTTGCATTCTGACCAGCTCCTCATTCTCTTCTTCTAGTTTTTTTTGCCACTAGTCTTCTTCATCTTCCTTGGCCCTTAGTTCCGCTTTTAGCACATGGATTTCTTTTTGTTGCAAGGCCACTTGGCAGGTCTTTTCTAGTTGGAAGGCATTTGACATTTCCCTTTCCATTTCCAGCTTCACCACTGCTGCTCTCTTCTCCTCCTTTGCCCTTTCCAATTGAGCGTAAAGCTCCCTGACATGCTCGTCCTGGTCAGCGGGCTACGGCTCCATGTGGTAGTAGTACATGTTCTTGGTTGCTTGGGCCCCTGTTGAGATTCGGCATTCGCAGCTACTTGTCTTTTCATTCCTGTCATTGGGGTTCTTGCACTGGAGGTGGGCATTGGGGTATGTACCTTATCGACCAAGAACTGCACCCATGCCATGAGGTTGCTGGCGTCCATTGTGGTTGGGGTGACTGGTGTTGCTGTGATGGTTGGGATATTTGGCAGGAGGGTAGGCAAGGTCAGGTGGAGTGTGGCCTCGCCCTTTCCTTCTGGGGCGGGTGGAGGTAAGTCCTCTAATGCTTGGCCATTGGTTCCCGACTTGTGTAGCCTTGGTGGGCTCATTGCTGCTAGTTCCTTCTCCCTGCATTGTTGCTCTATGGACATGTGCACAACTTGTGCCAAGTCCTCCTCTTCTTTTCTTCTCAACTCCTCCTCCTGTTTGGTGGCTTTTCTCCTCCTCTCTTCCTCGGCTCTTTTTGACTTAGCCTTGGCTTTTAGTAAGTCCGCTTCCTCTTTTTTCTTCTTCTCTTCCTCCTGCTTCTTTTTTGTTGTCTTCTTTTTAGGTGTCTTCACCTTCCTCTTGCTAGATTGAGCTTCTTGCTCTCCCTCTTCTTCACTAATCATCCTCTCACTTGATTGTTCTTTGTCATGACAAGGAGCTGACCTCTCAGGCATTTCATTTGATCCATCTTCTCCGTCTTGTGCCTCTTTTATCGCCTCTCGGATAAGGGTGATCAAGGCCTTGGCTGAGGGCTTCTTCATGTCAGTTCCCTTCGATGCTGGGGATTCTCCACCCACTGGTCTACTTCCAAGGGCTAGTGTCGTGGCTGCTGATTGATCTATGGTTTTCTTGACGTAGCCGTTCCAATCCACTTCATGTAGCGAATGGGCCACCATGCTGTCTAGCACATGCACATTGATCCTATGCATGAGAGAATTGTATCTTAGGCTAGAGAAGAGGGAGTGGATCACCTTAGCTTGCAGCTTGACCTCTGCATTGGGAATGTCCTGGATGCTTATACCATCATTTGTCAAGACACTTTCCTTCCTCATCCCCAACATGGCATAAACATCTCTTTTATGCATCTTCTCCACCTTTGGTTCCAATCTCAATGCCTTTTCCACTAAGGCCTTGTTGAGCAGGACTTGCATGTGCTTGATTCCTTCTCTGCTTACCAAGGACACTGTCCCACTCTCCTTATCGGGGTCATACACCCCCAGGAATTCCACACAATTAGTGTGGTTAGTTGAACTTTTTGATGTATGTGGCAAGGTTGCACTGGTCCACAATCCTCCTAATGGCTTTCTCACTGGTCAGCGCCCCTTTGATGTTGTGGATGCTCCTAAACCTGAGTTGGTTGTATACCCCTAGTTCTCAAGGAAGAGGCCATACTTTGGTCTTTCCTCTTTCGTGAAGGGTAGGTGAAGGGCTCAGTCTTGCTGTGACATCTTTAGGTCCTGTCATAAGCCATGGTTTGCCATTCGTGCTTTTCCAAATAGTCAGTTGCTGAAAGAAAAAACTTCATACTTGGCATATTAAATTGTTTTTAGTACAAAATTAGACTTTTTCCTCCAAGCAGTGTATTGATTTCAAATTTTATTGTCAATTCCTCAATCACAAGTTGCTTCATCTTACCATTGAGGTCCCCCATGTGTGATTTTCCTTTACTATTCTTCTTATGTGTTTGGTTTGATTCGCCGTACCCCCCCTTTTTGAATTAAGAAGAATCCTTTCTAGGATTAAATGTTTAGCAGATGAAGGGCTTGCAACACATAATCTTAGTGTTTTACTGTCACATGAGCCAAGCATAGAAATTAGGGTTGTATTCTAACGTAGCATAGCTATCCATGTCTAAAGGGCATACATCGGCATGTGTAATATAAGTGAGGACATCAAGCAAGAAGTCGCCAGAGTCCATGTGGCTAGCGATGTGCCTTAATGTCTTCTTGCAGGGGTCGGTCACAAATGGTAGTCAATACCCTATAAAAAGTTGGAGCTACATAGGTTGGGTTGTATTTTGAGGCCTTGATTGCGTGTTGCTATTCAGTGTTGGTCATTATTTGGCATCCCTCTAGCTCCCATTGCAATCATAGAGCATACCATTTTCACAAAAAGGAGGAGTCGTTTTTAGCAAGCTATTTCAACTTCTCAATTTCCTGGTTTGTGGCCATGATCGCGTTCTTGCTATACGGCATAATGAGACGCTGTTTGATTGCTTGTTCCTTGGATATCTTAGTTGCAATTAACTCCTCAACTGCTTGGAAAGCCTTAACAAATGCAAATTTTGACTTCTTCCAAGAGCAAGGGAGTGTTTGTACTTTCGTTGCTATAGGTTCTTCCAAGAGACCTAAGGCTAGTCAATCGTAGCTTTTAGCGAAAAGGCAAGGATTGGGAATGGTTTCACACAAAGGGTATTCAATATTTCTTAGGATATATGGGATATTGGAAATGGTCAATCCTACCAATTACAAGGCAATCATATTGATTAGGGTTGGATGGATTCTTAAGGAGATGTGTATGTGAGCATGAGATACTAGATGTGCTCCATGTTGGGGTAAAAGGCCTCTGGGCCTACCCAGGTATACTGTGACCGCCCATTCTTTATTCATATATAATATGATAGTACAATAAGGCTGTCAGTTCAGTTGGATAGCACCTACATTGTGTGTGCTCTTCTCTCCCACATCTTTCTCTTCTCCTTCTCTACTGCCATTGCATCCCCTTCAACTGGTATCAGAGCAGGTCTTCAAGAGCTCATCCCGGCCTTCCACACAAGGTATGAGATCTTCATTCTCACTCAGTTTTCAGCTCAACAGGGTACACAGGTTGTGGGCAGCCATAGCTCACACCTCTTGGAGCTTCCTTTACCTAGATCTTGCTTCTAGCCTATCAAGGCTTGCTGAGGGTTGGTGTAGGCCTTATTCTGCCCTCATTCGTGCCCCCTTTGGGCCCCATTGTTGACACATGGGATAGCAGACCCCCCCAGCCAGCTCACGTTTTTTTTGCGCCTGTTTCAAAATCTGGCCTAAAAATCACTCTTTTTGTCATATCTTGGGCATTTGGAACTTGATTCAGGCAAGGTAAGAGTCTAAGTTGGGGTTTTGGCATGCTCCGACGTGATGGTGATGTCGAATTTGCCAAATTCTGATGAAAAAATATTATGCAACAGATTTCAGGCCTGAGACAGCATGTATTTGTATGCCTATGGCTTATGTGATGCTTCTACTGATGTCTATTGATACTGGATCACTTGTGGATGTTATGCCTCTTATGTGAGACGCATTTGGAGCTGTTTTAGCTCAGCCATTGACTATTTTGAACAATCCCAGATCTGTCTAAAATAGGGCAGCCACGTGTTACTTCAATTTTATGCTTACAGGTCTTGGCATTTGATACCCGATTATGCCTGGTTGGTGCCTATACATACGGGAATGTATGCCTATGGTTTGCCTATGGATTTGAGCTTGGATTGAGCACTGATTTGCTCAGTTTACAGAGGTTATATGCTGCTAGAAACTTCAGGGCTGAAGCTATTTATGCTATAGTTGGGTTATGCCTATTGGTCACGGGGTGCTCCCAACTACTCGGTATGATGTCATGATGTATTTGGACTATGCTACATGTCTTGTTTATGCTCCAGAATGCTTTTGAGCTGAGATTAGAGCTCGATTTGGATTTGACTATCACTTTTTCTGGCATTTCATCTATGACATGGTTTATGCCTAGGCTACCCAGTACAGGTTATGATGTCTTGGTGAATGCTTTATGCTTTGGCTATGGATGGCAGTTGTTTGAGCTCGTCTTGACATTCATTTGAGTATTCCCTTGAGTAGTTGGACATTGACTTGGCTTTTTTCGTTACGACTTGGCTTTTTCTATTACGACCTTGGATGCTATATGGGATTTGATGCTCCGATTATGGATCTTGGCTATTACTTGGATGCACTTACATGTATTGAGCAGTGAACTGCTCCCTTGTTTTGGCAGTTGCCTATTGAGCTGTGATTGCTCATTTGCATTTGATATGCAGGATGCTTACTGATCAATGGACTTGGATAGTGCTTGGGATTTACAGTTATGGCTTTCTTGCTCCTCTGTTGTCTAGCTTCTATGCTAGTTGGGCTCCTGTTGGTCGTCCATGTTAGAGAGCAGATGCTATGTATGCTTACTCATCTATGGACATGGTCTACTGTTATATACCTTACAGAGCCACTTATTTGGATGTTGTTGTATAGATGCTTGGGCTTCACCTAGACCTTGACTCTTGCAGGATGCTTTGCCACTTGTCGGTCTTTACTTGACTTGGATGTTCCTTGGTGGCATGATGTACTACAGAGCTATGCGTATGCATATGGTTATGGGCTGATTTCATGGCTGAATATCATATGCTCTTATGAGAGATATCTTATGCTTTACTGTACTGTGGTTGGTTATGTCATGCAGTTGGCTACGACTCTTCTTCATGTGGGAGCTTTTGCATCCTTGATTGATGCATTTATGTCCTCCCATCCATTGAGGTTTCATGAGCATTTGCAACATTCTTCTACCACTGATGTACTAGCAGATGATTGTCTTTATGAGTAGGTTCCCTATGTTGGGACAGCCCTCAACTGCTTGAGCTCCATGGATGCTATGGATAGCCCTATTCATGATGACTTGGATTCCTTGTCATCTTCTACATGTTCTACTTCAGATGTTGTTTGCTTCCATTGTGGGAAGCAAAGAAAATGCTTTAGACGGATTAGAGAGCAGCAGAGACAGAGACAGACTCGACATGAGCAGAGAGTCAGCGATGCAGCAAGTATTCCCACTCTTTCTAGTGGTGAGGTACATGTAGTTATCCATGATGATGCAGCTGAGCATGTCTTCTTGTCATCTAGTTTCCCTACAGCTTACTTGCTCAATGATCATGCCCATGCCTTTGATTGGCTTTTCGACTCTATGGCATCTTGTCATGTTACCCCTCATAGAGCTGGTTCTCTTCTTACATGGAGGTTGATGGATGTATTGATCTGGGCCTTGAGAAAACTTATGCTATTGTTGGTACAGGGAACATACACCTAGCTTTGCCTAATGGGACTTCTCTTATGCTCAGGGATATTCTACATGTTCCCATGCTCAGTAAGAGCCTGATTTCTGTCAGTCAGTTACATGATGCAGGTTACTCTGTTTCTCTTCAGGATAGATCATGGAAGATCTATCATGGTTGCTTGGTTTTGGCCAGAGGTTCTCGAGTTGGTTCTCATTACCCAATGCATGTCTCTCATGTGGGAGATTCTATGGTTGCAGTTATCCGGATACCACATGCATTGTTATGGCATTATCGCCTAGGCCATATGCACCATAGAGAGATGGAGATCTTGTCTCGTTCAGACTCATTGCTGCTTCCTATGTCACTTATTATAGATCTTGATGCTTGCCCTGATTGTACTCTTGGTCCTTTCAGAGCCCCCTTGGCTTATGGCGATCGTATGAGGCATGCTCCTCTAGATCTTGTCCATTGTGTAGTATATGGACCTATGCCTTCCTAGTCACTTGGTGGAGCTTCGTACTTTGTGACCTTTATTGATCATGCTACCCATCGTGTTTGGGCTTTTCCCTTGGTGCAGATTGAGGATGTTGTAGTTATGCTTGACAAGTTTATGGATTCTGCTGGTAGCAGGCCTAGGTGCTTGCAGATGGATTATGAGAGTCATGCTCTCTCTCCCAACTTTCGGACCTCTTATCAGTAGTATGGCATTGATTTCTTGTGCCCACGGTATTATGGGATTGCTCATGGCATGTGTCTGACCTTACAGGCAAAGGTTGCTTCTATGCTTACCACAGTTGGGTTGTCTTATGGATTTTGGGCTGAGGCTCTTATGACAGCAGTCTATTTGGTTAACAGGATGCCGTGCTTGACCTTGGATGGTATTACACCCCATGAGGCATGGAGTGGCATGCAACCCTCCTATGATTACGTGAGGATGTTTGGCTGCCAAGCATCTGTACGTATGCCACATGAGCCTATGTCACGTAGATGTATCCTCCTTGGTTATGGAGATGGTGACTTTAAGCCTACAAATTATGGGATTTGGATGCCCAACAGGTCATACGCAACCGTCATGCTGTCTTCTATGAGACACTGACACCTCTTAGCCCTCTTGATGAGTGTTCAATACGCTTTATAGAAGCTACTATGCCATTACAACAAGTTGTTTATGCTGAAAATGAGGCACTTATTGGTCCAGATGACGTAGCTATGCATAGCAGTCAGGGTCAGGATGTTGGTGGTCAGTTGCTAGACCCCTTGCAGGCTCATGAGAGCCGTTTTCTTGTAGTTTTGTAGGCTAGACAGCCAACCATATGTCAATATTCCGCTTTGCTGAGGCCACATGTAGTCTTGAGACCCCGTTGGACGAGTGTCCAGGATGTTGGCCCTCTTTCAGTGATTGACTCTGGAGAGTTTGACTACTCTCCGCTGTCTTATATGCGCCACGCTGATGCTATGTGCGACTCTGATGCTTTACAGTCGTGCACTGATGAGTTGTGCTTGCTTCATGAGAAGCATTCTTGGATTGCTCCGTTGTATGGAGCTGCGCGATCTCTTATCTCCTGGATGTCATGGACTCGGGGATGCTTGACTCTTCTTCTGCAGAGGTTCCCGACACTTCTTGCATAGCTCGCTTTCCGATTGGGCATTGAGTGAGATGTTATGATTCCTCACCTTGTCTTTTTTTTTTCTTTTCTTTGTTTTCACTCCCTAGCCACATTGGCCTTTTAGTGGAAGGTTGTTGGGGTAAAAGGCCTCTGGGCCTACCCGTGTATATTGTGACTGCCCATTCTTTATTCATATATAATATGATAGTGCAATAAGGCTGTCAGTTCAGTTGGACAACACCTACATTGTGTGTGCTCTTCTCTCCCGCATCTTCCTCTTCTCCTTCTCCACCGCCATTGCATCCCCTTCACTCCAAAAGCATATGGAGTCATAGTTGTAGGACACCTTTGTATCAATACTACAACTAGAAAGTTGCAACAAGTCAAGTTTTGATAATTTACATTGCTCACAGATGCAACTTGATTTGTTAATAATTGTGATGAGTGTTAGCAGCCAAGGGTATTAATTGGAAAAGATAAAATGGAGTGGACATCAAGCATAGCTTACCAACCATTTGAAAAGCAAAAAATAGACCATAGGGACTATACGTCTTGCAAATATTCTTAGGTTAAGTATAACATAATCGCAACCAACTATTTGACCAAAATAGATGAGGTAAGAATCACAAGAAAGAATGATGCCCACATAGTGGCAAAATTCTTCTAGGATAAAATCTTCTCTAGATTTGGATACTCCATTGAAATAGTGAGTGACCAAGACACCCATTTCCTTAACAAAGTGATAAATCTTCTCCTATCGACATTCATGGTCACTTACAAGAAGTCATCACCCTATTACCCATAAACAACACCTCCAATAAAGGTGAAGAAATAACTAGAGATGGACTTCCTACTATCTATATGTCTTGCATAATCTAAGTCAGTGTAACCCACGACTTCAGTATCATGGCTACCATAGCAAAGGCACAAGTCTACAATGCCCTTGAGGTATTGCATGGTACACTTCATGATGTCCCAATGTCCTTGGCTAGATTTTGATATATGTAGCAAGACACAATTCCCACTGCAAATGTTTGGTGGCTATCATGACATACATCAAGATACCCATTATGCATGCATACAAAATCTTGTGGCCATCTCGACCTTTTTATCCTTTGATTGGGGAGAATCTGCCTAATAAACCTTCACATAAGAAGGTAAAGGGGTGTCAATGGGTTTATGATCGTCCACATGGAAGTGTTGAAATATCCTATGCATATACTCCTTTTGTGACAAGTAGAGGAGTACTTTAAAGTGATTACGCACAATACACATGCCAAAAATATAAGAAGCATGCTTCATGTCCTTCATGTCAAAGCTCCTCTTGAACTGAGTATTTAAAGCATCCAGCTCATCATGAGCACTCCTAACAATTAGCATATCATCAACATAAAGTATCATAATAATAAGGCCCATCATGGGCCTTCTTCTATAGAGACACATATCCATAGTGCTACGAGAATAAGGTTATGAATGTGCAAAGGTATCAAACTTATGATATCGTTCCCTAGGTGTTTTCTTAAGTCCATAGAGACTCTTTCTAAACTTTTATACAAGGTGTTCCTTATCCTTTTCCACAAATCCCATAGGTTGCTGCACGTAAATGTCCTCATGCAAGTCTCCATTTGGAAAAGCCATATTTATATCCATCCGATACAAGTCCAAATCTAACAGTGCAACCAAGGCCAAAACCAAGCAAAGGTAGTCATTTTGACAAAAAGAGAAGATCTCATCAATGTCAACTCCCTTTTATTGTTTAAAAACCTTTGAAACTAAGTTATATACTGGTTTAGGGAAACTAGGGGTTCTCTTTAGCTTATAGACCCACTTTCATGGCAATGTATATTTTTCACTAGGCAAGAAAACTAAATTGCAAGTATGGTTTTTTTGCAATGATTCAAACTCAAACTGCATAGCCCTCTCCCAAGAAGAACTATCACCTTTGTGCATAGCCTTCTGGAAAGTAAGATGCTCAGTAGAGTTTGTCACTATGACATAATTCATAGAGGGCTCATAATGATTAGGAGGATGTGAGGCTCTAGTGAAGCATCACAAAATTGGCTTTGAAGCCGGTGCATTATGTCCTCCCTATCCAACATTAATATGAATCTGCATGATTGGTGGATATTGGGTCATTAGAGCATCAACAATAATTGTAGGATGTCTAACAGGGACTGGCTGCATACTACTAGGAGGTTCCTCCTAAAAGATCACCCTATGCACATCAATTACATGCTTAGGTTTCTTATAAATCTTATCCTCATGAAACCAACATCCTACCTTGAAATGTATGATCATGAGAGGCATGAGCGGTGTCAATATTCTTTTGATTAACCTCTTGAGTGAGTAAAGCTCCCTCTACATTTGTATTAAAATGTTAGCACAAAATGTGCCCCATGACTAAGGGAGATAACAAATAAGAACATAGACTAAATATTATCATCAAAGACAAACTTTTGTGATGTAAGATAGCTAAAAATAGAATAGAACTCATTCAAATGAGTATACATAGGAGTTCCTTCATACAAAGGTCCACAAGATTTTTGATCTAGTACAACTATGAGATCGAGCTTTGCTTATCATAAAGATCACATATCTTTTTTATAATTGCCATGCACAACCAATAGTCTTAATGACATTAAAATAGACTTGTTTAGATAAATATAAAATAATATTAGACTTGCATAGCTCATCAGGATTCTCTCAAATATCAATGTCAAGATCTTTTGGCATTATACCTTTGCATTTCAATTGCTTAACTTGCTTCTATTGGACCAAGACTTGCCAATTCATGTCTTCTAGTAGTTCAAATTGTTGCCATCCAACTTGCCAATGTTAAGGATATCAATATCACCAGAAGTACTAGAAACACCTGACATTATTAGTGCAAATTAAAGAGAATATGGGCTGCTGTAAATTCAATAAAACAACCCAAAAACTAAGTCAAAACTGTATGCAAAAGGAGAAGTATAGAGCAATGTACTACTATCCACAAAATAGAAGCACTAAATCACCCAAAACAAGTGTCTATCCTCACTAAAATAGCTCAAAGATGAAGTACAACAACTGTATTCATAAAACTAAAGTAAATGAGAACTCAACCTTAGGGTAATGTCCAAGATAAAATACTACAATTGCCACCAAATTTTGGATAGCAACTGGACTACAACGCGATTGACCATGACCAATGAAGAGCATATAGCTCCAAGTACCAAATATTCTTAGAGAACCAAAGAGTTTCAAATACATAGATGCATCTCAAACCAAGGGGTAACCAATTTTATAAGCTAACAATGTATAATTGATCTCCAAGCAACAATGAGATCTACCAAAAGCTACAACCAACTCACTGCTCTTGAACAATGAAGCTCAGTATATAAACAAAGGTACACATCCATAATTGAGAACCCATCTAATAGGAGGAAATACTAGGTAACCCCCCCCAAAAATGTGTCAAAATTTGTTGGTTGCTTCCTAACACGTTTGCCTATTGCTCTTGACCCTCTTGGGTTCCTCGGCATTGATAAAAGATTGCCTTAAAGCTAAGAAATGAGATCGAAAAGGAGAGGAGCATATGTTTACCTTAGATGATTGAATACATGGCTGCAATGGAAGCTAGGGCTGAAGTCCTCTCTCTCAGGCTGAAGTGAAATTGCTAAACTTCCTTGAATGCCCACTTTGATACTAGTTGAAAGGGTGACTAGAAGTAGGAGAGAAGAGCGTAAGTGGAAGCAAGAGCAATAGATATGGAGCTTTGAACTCAAAAGAGCAAGATTGGTGTGTGGAAACTCTAATAGTCACAATGTGTGACCTGCATTCCCTTCATTATTCTATCATAGTAAAGAATAAGGAATAAAGATGATGGTGATGGGTGGCTGCCATCTATAGAGTACATGTGTGTGGGCATAGTACAAGGTAAACATAGGTGGCTAAGCACATGTGTCCTTTAACCCCCAACACAACACATTAGACACCCTTTAGACTTACCTATAATATTTATACCATTCTACCCATTCAGTTTTTAAATCCCATGTCTATGAGTAGTTGTACAAGAATGGTGGGAAGACAATGAAGCTTGGACTGAGTGATTCAAAGAATTTGAATGGCTATCAAAAGATAAAAGTATTGGCCATGCATGCATTGATATGAAAAAGTACATTTGAAAAGACTTAGTTTGATAGACATATCAAATAATGGGACCTTAATAAAGGCCACCTCATGTTGCTTCACTCACTAAAAGTACATAAGATAAAGTTGAAGTTTTGTGGACAATAGCCATTCTACATTAGCTTGTTATTTCAAGAACAGGCAATGCCAAACTTGAAACTCTAGAAGATGAGGGATCAACTACTTCAATAGCAATTGTGTCAAGAAATATTACACACTTGAAGATCCACAACATAAGCCACCAATACCAGTACCTAATGTTGTAGCTAAAGTAGTAAGAGCCATTGAAATTAACCTAGAAAACAAGGAGCTTATACCATTGGTATATCTTAGGGTCAAAATGATTACAAAGAGAGAGCATATCATAAACACTCTCATAGATGAAGGCTCTAGTTTTTAGCATCCTTACTTATGGTGCTTGGATAGAAATTGGTTAGCCAAAACTTGTGCCAAAAAATGCAACAATCAACCCATATGCAGGACTCCTTGATCTTTCTTATGAAACTGTAATATATTGATGATAGTGGAAAATTAGAGCATACAAGTCATGTTTTATGTACTTGATTGAGAAGACATTAGAAAGAAGCTACTCAAGTGATCAAAGAAAATAAAATACTTATCACTTCGACAAGAGTATAAGACCCTCATTCCACAAGGTGAGTTTTTGTGGCATCCTATGAGACGCTTAAGATTTGTTGGTGTGGGAATCACAATAGTATTTTCCAATGTATTCTCTTTTTTGCCCAATTGTCATAAGCATAGATTTAGGATAAGATAATTAGCACACAAACACATCCAAAAACAATCATACCACAGGTAGAAAGTATAACTTTAATAATTTGCAACCATGTCATCATGAATCTACCATTACCTTTATCCCATTTTTCCTTCCTAAAAATATAAGATCCATTTAATGTTAGTTTTGGGGTTTCTTGGATTTTACTCAAGTTAATTTTCAGCCAAAGAATATGCAAAATTTTTTCCATACTTTTCTAGCACTAGTTGCTTTTAGATTTCTCTTAATGTTTTTGGCCACTCGCACAATTTAAATAGAAAGAATCAAGGAATTTAAAGTGGGATTTAATGAGAAATTACTTATTTAAAATACATAAACTTGCTTATTTTTTAAGACCAACAATCGTTATGTGGGATTACCGCAACCTCCAGTTGATGCACGATTGTAGCTATTTTGGGTCGCATGGATTCCTCGACTTCCTTAGGTAACCTTCGAATGTACCTTAGCTTCAATGATGGGTTCATTAATGATGATTTTATACATTATCTATCTACATTGTTTGGATTCTTTTTCTTGTATGCAAGGGAATGACCTTCAAATGCGATTTATTGTTGCATGCGGTTGTTGTCAAGGCGCATTTAGTTGAAGGCCTTAACCATAGGGATTTGAAGAGAAGAGGTGCATAGAAAAGGGATATGAAAATTTAGGAAGAAAGAAAAGAGACATAATTTAAGATCAAATAATCATTAGAAGAATTTGTAGACAAGCCTTAGACTGAATCCTTAGCCAGATAAGAATCAGTATGTGCACTTGAGACAATGGCTCAGACCTTGCGTTTCAAGACAAGAGCCCAATATATTTGAGTTGGTGGCTCAGAAGAAACCCTAATAATGACAAGCTCTTTGATGTACATAAGCTTCAATTTTACCCATATACTTTATATGTAATGAAAAAACCCAATATATAGGTAGCAACTATCAACTACCATCAATCGGGAAAGCTCACCATTGGAGCATAAGAATCAAGGAAAAACCTATGATATTTTCAATATTTGATTTCAGCCCTATTCTCTATGTATTTACACTATAAAAAAGAGTCTTTCACTACCCAAATGCATTCAAGATCAATCCTTTATGTGGTCCAAGCACATGCCCAAAGCATACACTCATATGATTCCTGTAATAAGTGGTTCAATACCTTGTAGAGATTGAGGGAAAATGATTACAATAGCAATATACTATTTATAATATCATAAAAATCTATTTCGAATCAGTCTAAATCAGCCCCAAATTCACTCCTTTACTCCTCTTAATAAGCACAAAGCTTCTACCAAGCATACCCCAAGAAGAAGCTTCTTGTACATAACCTGGAAGCACTTAGAAGTAGGCTAAAATTTTATTACAATGGTTGTTCATTACTATGGATAGCATAGATGACCTGTTCTTTCCTGTGAGATTAGACAATGAACTTCTTCAAAAAAACATGTTGCATTTGTCCCTTCTTATGCTCTATGTCTTCCTTGAGGATAGCTCTTTCCTTCCCTTCTTCAAGCATTGCTTGTTCATGCATAAGCTTCTCCCTTCTCTCCGCTTTGTTTGCACTATCATGTTCCTCCCTTTCCTCATTTTTTTCTCCACCCCACATCCCCATACGTTTTAAGCTAAGTATAATGCATTTGAAATAAAGATGTTTGTGATTGTAAGCTAGGTATTGATCTTTTCTAAAATCACCAAGCTAAAAGATGGATGATTGAGTACAGATTGCTTATTGAGGCAGTATTTTGGTGAGCATAGAACATTGAGTGAGGTAGTGTTCCTAATGGCACTAGACCTCCCCAAGGCCAACGTGAATAAAACCTACTCCAAGAGGTTTTTCTCTTTTGTTTCGCATTAGTAAAAATAGACCAATCATGACACGAAAGGTCTTGTCATAGGGAACTTTAGTTGCGGGAGAAGGTGAGGATACCAGGGGGCTCTGGTCACAAACTCCTTACGCTCTTACGACTTGCAAACTACCCTTCGATTTCCAGACTTTGTCGTGGAAGTTCCAAAACTAGTTGGGGAACGAAACTTGGAGAGAATAATACTTTGAATGGAAAACATTATAAAGGTATTTTTTTTTCTGAAAGGAACTATTAAGAAGGAATTCGTTTACTTTGTTTTTGTGTCGTGAATTAAAGGTATGTAACAAATTCGTATCAGGAGATAATTCAAAGAAGTTGTTTTTATATGTTGAATCTAAAGTGGTAGGTAATTAGATAACTAAAAATACTCTCTCAAGGGAAGTAGAAGGATGTGGACCCCCGACGGATCCAGACCTATGGTTGGGTGGTCTTGTTAAAGTCAAGAGCTTTCCTAAGGAGGAATAAAAATAGCACTTGATGGACCATTAGAAACCAGAAAGCCTGATTCACATCACTTTAGAATCTGCTAATACTAATTAGCCACTAGTAATAGATTTGACTAGAAAAACTTAGGTTGATCCTCGTGGGAGCGGCTAGAACTTCCATTGTGGAGTATATTCAAGCAATCCTAGTTAGCAAACTTCGAGGGTTTTATCAAAATCCCGGATGATGCTTCCTAGGACATCTCTTGATGTGCTAGTAAGAATGTACCGTGAAGGAAAGCTCGGGCGACACGTTACAAAATATAATTTCTTGATTCTAGTTTTTTAGCTAATCACTATTGTACTCTCCTTTTGTGTGGTAGGACTTTGATGTTCTTGAGGGATGGTGTGGCTTCCCTTCCAACAACATGTAAGGTCTAGGTATCATGCACCACCAACAAGGGTGCAACTATGTGTATCCCCAATATGCACTTGGGAGATTGAAAATTTCCCATAGTGAACCTTTATGGGGGTGAGATTGTTGAGCTTCTTGAATACATGTGATGGTGGAGGCGCTTATGTTGTTAGACAAGGTAGCATTTTTGTTTTTGTTGTTAAGTTACATGCATGATTTTTTTGCCACCTAGTGGTAGTCATTGCTACTTTGCCATTGCAAGTGCTTATATTACCACTGGAATAGGCTTTGCATGTGGGGTGAAGAACTATATATACGCACATGTTCATGAGCACTTAAAACTTCTAGTCTTAAGGATAAAGAGTACATATGTAACGGTAAAATTGTTGGTTGGGTACAAATATGATTTTTTTAAATCTTCCATTTGGTGGCATGCTTTATGGATCTACATCACATCCACTATGGGATAAAATTTTGGAGGGCCATGTTTGTTATGGTGTATTTTTATGCTACAATTTCATTCTCACCATGTACTTATTTGGTACAATCTTATTTTGCAAGTCCTTCTACAAGATGGATACAGAGATATGCACATGTGTTTGCTATGGAAATATTGCATTGTGTATTGGTGTTACATAATTCACTATATGGTTATGTGGACCTAGCCAGGTGCTAGGGTGGAGGTAAGAAAAGCATTCAAAGCATAGAATTTTGACAACATTTTTCTAGGTTGTGGCAAAGGGTTATTAATTTTCTCATCCTTGCCTATTTCACATTGCTCATTTATTTTGGGATTCATCCATTCAAATGAACGATGGCATCCAACCTTATTGCATGTGCAATTGGTTTAAAATCATTTTCTACCACAAAAATATGCTCAATGAAGCATAAATAATAGTACATAGTGATGCTTAAAATTTTGAATGCTTCCATTTGCAATCTACAAACAAAATAGGATATGAAGTACTTCAATTTGTGCAAGCAAGAAAAACATTAGATGCATTCATCATTGTTATCTCAACATGAGATTCACATGAGGGATTTTATGTTTTTTAATGAGTCTCTTTACATGAAGAATACAAGAAATAAGAATCTAAACTATCTTACTATCTCTACTTATTCATCACAACATTTTGACTTGGCCTTCCCATCTAATTTGTGCGAGTTTTAGAGTCAAAGGGATTCCTCTATTTAGATAGCAAATAATTCAATCCTTTCAAGGGTTTTAACCTCCTATTCCACCACAATGGATTATTTTCGACACACCTCTATTTGGATATAAAAATAAATCAATTCTTTCAAGCATTCATTGCTTCCTATTCCTATGCATGGTGAGAGAATAAGAAATCACTCAAGAAATACAATTCCATCTTGGTTCAAGCAAGGAAACTGAAAATATTACTAGCTTATGCACAACGAGTGGTACTTTGCAGATACGTATTCTTTCAAGAGTTTCCTTCTCTCAATAGTTTTAGGCTATCTCTCACATATCTGGCTTGTATTCTAGGTCTAAACAATCTATGCCTCTCCACTCAATTCCCATGAATCTAAGAATAAATAAATGATCTAAAGGTTACAGACTTGCCAAAATCACATTTCTTTTTGTTGTTTTGTGTTGAAAGAACACTTTATTGTCTCATGTTTCAAATATGGCTCCCTCAAATTTTTAGGCCATGATGATCCACAACCAATTTGCTTCCCTTTAATGCTGCTAAGAAAGAAGAAGAGCAATAGATGAGGGGAAGCTTCTCCTTCTCAAAACCAAACCCCCCCCCCCCCCCCTCGAAAGTAAGAAATGGAAACTCCAACGCTACATTGTATGTAAATGAAAAGAGGAAGAATAATAAGAGAAGAATAGAAGCAAGAGAAGGTTTCATGCTCTTGGTCTCATAAACTATTTATCAATCCCTCACACACTCTCTCACAGAAGCTTCGGCTATGTTGGAAGTAAGAAGAAAGATATGGAAGAAAAAGCTCAAAAGTTTAAAAAAATAAGAAAGAGAGTTTCTCCACATTTTACAAATTATATACATAGGGTTTCTTGAGTCGGTAGCCCAAACCTTTGTGCTCTCTCAAGTTTGATAATCTTTCTAAATTTGACATGATAGATGGACTTGCTTGCAAATATACATGCTTTGCATGTCTTTTGTGTATAGATGAATACTTATTAAAGACACATGACTATGACACTCAGAGATATTACCATTTGCGTGGAGTGAGCTTGACTCTTATATTTTGATAAGAGTATACAAGAAGATGTACAAAATATAACTATCTAAAGGAAATGCCCTATCTATGGATTTGCAAAGTGCATGAGGTATTCTAATATTTCCCAAAAAAAATTCATGCCACAACTTCTAGCGCCCTTTATGCTTCAATTAGCTTCAATCTCTTCTCCAAGGTCCACTGATTATTCTCCATTAACTCCTTTGAAAATGTTTTGACTACTTTCACTAAGATTTTGATTTATCCATTTTTTTGTGGCCTTTTTCATTTAGGGGAGGCCAATGTCTCCATTGCACTTGACTTTTCATCCCTCGAAAGAGTGCTACCTATCTCCACAATCAACAAGCTTACCTCTACATGCACATTTATTGCTTGAATTTTTTTTGGAAAAATGGATAACAAGATCATTTTCTAGACTTGCAAGGATAGCAAGGTTTTGTACACAAAGTATGTACTAAAGTCCAATGAGGCATATGCAGACTAGCCAATGTTGAGGTGTAACATTCTTGATACCAATGATGGTGATTGGTTTTCCTTATATAAGACCACTACAAATGAGAAAGAAAATGTGGCATACTATTCTTACCCTAAGCGGTAGGAGCTTCAATGATTTTGAGAAGCATGGGAGGTGCAACTTACCAAGGATACCTAATATCAACATGAAGGACCAAGAGACTACATATCTATTTCAACCCAATGACTCGGTATTATCCTTTAGTGCTTTTGATAAAACATTTGCTAATTGTCTAGATATTGCATTCCTAATCATATGCAATGACTTAAGGTCACTTATTCTCTTACTTAAACAAGCCAATAGTGTGCGAGGTGCCATTCTTATGATAATTCATTTATTTTATTGCTATGAAAATAAGATGCTATTTACTTATTTGCTTTGTGAATTTTCATTTGTTTATTTGCTACATAATAGTGACTTGCTATGTGTGGTGAGATATTATGATGATTTATTTATTTTATTGCTATGAAAATAAGATGTAATAGTTGGTTTACACTCTATCTTGGGATTCATTATGGCTCTCCACTCAATCCCCATGAATGTAAGAAAGCAAAGAAGACTCAAAGCTTATTATAGTATCACTAAACTTATCTTTCTTGTTATAGTCTATTCTTCAAAAGGAGCTTGATCATCTCACCATTCAAGCTATGCTATCTTAAGCTCGCAAGCCATCGATCCAATTTGATCCATGCTCACGATTCAAGGTATGACGCATCAAGCTCACAAGTCATTGATATGATTTGATCTATGTGCTCACGATTCAAGGTATGCTACCTCAAGCTCTCAACCCAAGGATTTGATCTTTATTCACCATTAGCACCACTAAGAAGAGTAGAGAAGCAAAAGAAGAGAAGAACCCACTCCTTCTTGGTCCTTCACTCTATCTCTTTCACTCTCACTTTCTTTCTCTCAATGAGCTCTACTTCTTTCACCCTCACTTTTTTTCTCTCAATGGGAGCTAGGGTAGCCTCAAGCCTTCGTGTGACAAGAATAAGAAGAAGAAAGAGAAGCAATGAATAGAGGCTTCTCCCTCTTGGTCCCTCACTCTTTTTCTCTTAGGAATGCAATGTTTGTCTCAAAACTCCACATGGTGTTAAAGAAGAAGAAAAAGAAGAAGAGGCTGAGAGAAATGAGTAGAGGCTTCTCCTTCTTGGTCCTTCACTGTCTCCCTCACACACACACACACACACACGCCCACACACACACGCACGCACACACACACACACACACACACACACACACACACACACACACACACTCTCTCTCTCTCTCTCTCTCTCTCTCTCTCTCTCTCTCTCTCTCTCTCTCTAGCTTTGGCTATGGTGGAAGTAAGGAGTGAGAAGATGGAAGCAAAAGCTTAAAAGATTCCACACATAAGAATGAGAGATACTATTCATTTTATAATTATGTGTAGGGTTTCCTAAGTGAATAGCCTCAACTTTGGCCACCATCAAGAGTGGTCTCTCAGGTGGCTTATCCTCACCTTTACATGCCCTAGCATATGGATTTTTGGTACAAATTTTTACATGATGGATGAATTTTCCCATGGACCTATATGACTCATTGGTCTTTTATGAATATATAAATGGATTCAAGAAAATATATATTTGTAGCTCCAAGAGATCTTATAATTTGCACAAGAGTAGGCCTAGCTCTTATCTTTCTTATAAGAGTATGTTATTGCACAATATCATAAAATCTAGCAAACAAATAAGAGACATGGTACTTGTAAATTCATGGTGCACAACTAGTCTTATTTTACTCTAGATCTGCTTAGCTAGTCTTCATTGACTATTTAACCTTAGATTCAATCACTTTGGTTTTGATTTTCTTACAGCCTTTTTGTAGCCATTGCTATTTGAGGTTAACATCACCCCTCTTTCTAGATAAATGCTAGTCCCTTACTACATCAGTTTGAGGTATCAAGTCATGGCAAGCACCATAAATGATGGCACATGTGATGGGAATGATGGAGAGGTAATGATGAATGGATGAAGTTTTTGAAGAAAGTGAGGTGAACCTTGCTAAACCAATGGCAAGCACTAGAAGAAGAGGTCCTATATCGATTATTTTTTTGACATAAATGTAGGAATTGATAAGTATACAATAGGTAGATTGATCCTTTGTACCACTATAATACTGGCCTATTACATCTGTCTCATCAACTTTTTGGAGGACATGAATGAGTTGAGTTCAAAAGTTGTAACCATCTATTCCTACCCACTGAAAAGTGAGAAGGATTGAAGCTTGCATTAGAGAGATATGGCAGGGGGGAGAGAGAGAGAGAGAGAGAGAGAGAGAGAGAGAGAGAGAGAGAGAGAGAGAGAGAGAGAGAGAGAGAGAGAGAGAGAGAGAGAGAGAGAGAGAGAGAGAGAGAGAGAGAGAGACTCATGGGAACTCCAATAGTCACAATGTGTGACTGGGCCTTCCTTTTGTTCAAACTGTCACTAAAAGAATACATAATAAATTGATGGTGATGGGCACCCACCACCTGTAGTGTGTAGTGGCAGGTACTCCCAGTGTAGATTTACACAAGCAGTTAGGCGGAGGCACCTTTACCCCCAACAACCTCCCACTTAAAGGCGAATCTACCCGAGTGACGAGTGAAAAGAAAAAGAAAAGACAATACAATGTACACATGTACAACAAGATGAGAAAAAACATCATCTCATCCAATGCCCATCAATCTCCCGAGGAAGGCAAAGTGCTCAGTAGTGAGGCTTTTCGTGAGTAGATTTGCATGATTTTTGTCAGTGGAGATCTTGACAAGGTCAACAGAATTGTCCTCCACGACCCCACGTATGAAGTGATACCTCATCTCAATGTGTTTCGTCTTTGCATGGAAGACTGGATTCTTGGCTAGCTGAATAGCACTCATAAAATCTGAATGTACTGTAGGTATAGTATCAATCCCAAGGTCATGAACCAAATGGCCCAACCATATGGCCTCCTTACAAGCCTCAGTGGTTGCAACATACTTGGCCTCAGTGGTAGAGAGAGCCTACACTTCTGAACCTTGGACATCCAAGAGATAGCACCTCCAACATAGATGAATACATAGCAAATACACATATTTATTGTGCCCTTCATGTATCTCATGATACCCTTCACGGCATCCCAATGCTTCTTGCTAGGTGTAGCCATATAGCGTTCCACAACACCAACTGCAAAGGCAATATCTAGATGAGTGGCTATCATGGTATACATCAAACTGCCCACGGCTGATGCATAAGGGATCTTAGCCATCTCGGCCCTCTACTCATCTGTCTGTAGACAATCGGCATGTGAGACCTTTACATAAGAAGGTAATGGACAACCAATAGGCTTCACGTCCTACATGCGGAAATACTCAAGGACTTTATGAATGTATTCCCTCTGTGAGAGGTAGAGTAGTCTCCCTGATGCCTGTCACACTTAATGCACATGCCAAGAATGTGAGAGGCTTGTCCCAAATCCTTCATCTCAAAGTTCTTCTTCAGTTGAGATTTAAAAGTATCCAGCTCATCATGAGCTTTCCTTGCTATCAGCATATCATCCACATAAAGTACCAAAATAAGCAATGAGCCATCACATGCTTTCTTCGTGTAAAGACACAGATCCATAGCACTCCTGCTATAGCCATGTGGCTGCATAAAGGCATTAAACTTATGATACCACTCCCTAGGTGCCTGCTTCAAGCCATAAAGACTTTTCTTCAACTTTCACACTAGGTGCTCTCTGCTAGGTTCTGCAAAGTCCTTAGGTTGCTCCATGTAAATCTCATCATGCAAATCCCCATGCAAGAATGCAGTCTTGACATCCATCCGATACATGTCCAAGTCAAGCTGTGCGACTAAAGCCAAAACCAAGCATAGGTGGTCATCTTGACCACAAGAGAAAAAACTTCATCAAAGTCAACTCCATGCTTCTGCTTAAAACCCTTAGCAACAAGTCTTGCCTTATAAGCCAACTTGGGGTGTCCAGGGGTGCTTTTCAACTTGTACACCCATTTGCATGGCAAAGTCTTCTTCCCAGTAGAAAAGGAAACCAAATCCCAAGTCATATTCTTATGCAAGGAGTCTATCTCGGACTGCATAGCCCTCTCCCAGGAGTGATTGTCACCCCTGCGCATAGCCTCATCATAGGTGAGAGGCTCTCCTGCATCTGTAACCAATACATAATGCATCAAGGGCTCAAATCTATTAGGTGGGTGTTTATCTCTAGTGGACTTATAGCAAGCTCTACTACCTGTCCCCAACACCCTAGCCATGTGTACCAACTGCTGCTATAGGTTGACCATCTGGCTGTGTAAGCTATATTGGAGCACGTGGCTCCTCTAGAATATAACCCTATGTATCTCGACCACCTTTTCAGGTTGCCTATGCATCTTGTCTGCATGGGAGACTACATCATGGCTATGGATGACTTTCCATGCTTGCTGATCCCAGAGGTAGTAACCCATTTCACTTGCATCTCCATAGCTAAGGAAAATGCATTTGACACTCTTAGGATCTAGCTTACTATGCTTGTCCTTGGTCACATGGCAGAATGCCTCACATCCAAAGACACATTTCCTAGTCCATATCTCCTCTCTAAAACCTGGAAATCCAAACCACTAGAAGGTAATCTATTTATGATATGTATAGTTGTATTGACTGCCTTAGTTCAAAAGCTTTGTGGTAGGCCTGCATGGCTAAGTATACTGCATACATGCTCCTGGATGGTTCTATTCATCCGCTCAGCCAAACCATTTTGGAGTGGGGTATAGGGGGTGGTCAATTGATGCTTAATATCCCTCTTGTCACATAGATGCTCAAAGGTACATGACACATATTCTCCCCCATTGTCAGTCCTAAGGCATTTCAGCCTATGCCTAGTCTGGTTCTCAACCAATGCAAGCCATCTCTGCAACACAACCAAGATATCTTAACAAGATAAGCCTGGACTTTATGCAAAAAATCATCAATTAATGTCACAAAATACTTTGCACCACCCATAGACTAATAGGGCATGGGCCCACAGATATCTGAATGTACTAATGCCAAGGGCTCACCCATGCATGGAACCCATTGAAAAAACATGGTCAACAGAGGACCCATCAACTACAAGAGGATAGAGGCTGCCAGTCTTGGCACCTCTAGTAAGCACAAGTCTACCACGTGTGATCTTTTAGAAAGAATCCCCAAATGAAACATGAAATCCAACATCATCAAGCTGCCCTGCAGACATAAGACTACGTGTAAGCACAAGTACATGACATACATTCTATAACAAAAAAGTACTGCCAGTAGAGAATTGCAGTTGTACATCTTTAATGCCAACAATAGCAAGTGACTTGTCATCACCCAGGCAAATTGAACCAAAGACAAAGCGGGAGGAATGAAACCACTCATGGCATGGTGTAACATGAAATGAAGCGATGGAATCCAAAAGCTAGCACTGCTCATACATAGAGTGAACCTCGGTCAACGGCATGGCATCATAAGAACTAGCTGCAAGTATATACTCCCCATCAGATTCATTAGTCTGCATGACATTTATCTCCTCGATTTTCACACTAGATTTCATAGGCATAATGCTACGATAAGAGGACTTTTCCTGTTCTTTGTCTTTCCCCTTCTCTTTGCTCTTCTCATTGCACAACTCATGACATTGTGGGCATATGTGACCCTTCTTGCCACAATGCTGACATGTCACATTAGCATTTCTTCCACGAGACTTGATGCGCGACTTACCACGCGACTTAGACCTAGACTTTTGCGAGTCTTTGCCACATCCATATCCACGGTCATTCTTTCCATTACCATCTCTGCCTCTAACAGTCAAAGCATGTGACACACGAGAGGCATCCAAGTTCTTACGGTTGATCTCTTCCTGCAGAAGAGCACTTTCTACATCATACAAGTTCAAAATAGTAGCAAGAGCACATAAGGTAGTATGGAATACATCCCATGACTCACTCAGAGTCCCAATCAAAAAAATGGAGTAACCTCATCATTAAAGATAGTGCCATGCGAAGTCAAGTTCTTGAGAATAGCATGGATCTGCCTCAAATGAGCATACATTGTCATATTCTCCTTCATGTGCAGGTCTGTAAGCTACTTCAGCCAATACATGTGACTTGCTGGACTTTTTTTGTCATAGAGGTTCTTAATTTGTCATCAATCATAGTTTCAAGTTACTCGCCATCATGCATCCTTAGTGGCTTTATCTGTGATTTTTGCACCAATACCTGCCAAAATTGGCTCTTCCAGTAGGCATAATTTGTACCATCAAGCTTAATGATGTTGAAGATAGCACTATCAATAGAAGAAGATGCCATATTGTAGTCCAAAACAGTGTAGACAGTTCAAAACTGCTTGCTGTTTTCTATTGTAAACATCCAAAATACCACCAAAAGAAAGGCAAAATGACTACAAACTAATAGCTAATGATGCTGCCCACCAAGTACCATCAAAAGTACATAAAATAAGGACTATTCAGCATGAAAATTCCATGTCAGTCCATGCATAACTGCTTGTTGTAATAAATTACATACAGATACAATGAAAGCAAACTGTAGGCAAAATGAATGCACAAAGTCAACCACTGACTGTCAAAGCATAACCAACATCAAGCGGGCATAAATCATCATGTGAAAGTCATACGAACATCGAGCAAACACCCAAGCATGTCAAAAGAATCCGTCCAAAATCTGGCACACCCCCTATGTAATAGGGCAAAGTGTACACAACACTAGAAAGACCTGACACAAAGAGGTTTATGCTCAGGGAGTGCAAAGCCCAAATCAGCCCAAGTACATCTATGAGGATCACAGCATATCAACCATGCAACATCCAAGTGAAGATCCCAGTCTCAAGTATCGGAATACTCAAGTAGCATAAACTGCCTGCTTAATGTCTGTCAAGCATATCAAGACGCTCCCACTAGCACAAAAGTTGTAAATATCAAGGAAAGAAGCTCAACAAGGGCATATGATAGCATCAGTGCCAAAAGATCCAAGATCATGCATCAATAAGACCTCATGAGCATATAGGCCATGCAGCATCCGTACATAGCATCCATAGGCATCAAGTACATCCAAACTGTAACTCTAGCAAGCCAAGAAATAGCCAAAGTAAGCTTCAAGCAATCAAATGTCAAGCCAAAGCAAGGCTCAGTAGCGTCCAACTCCAAACAATGTAACGGGCATGTAGTAGTGGCATAGGCCAAGCATGTCAAGACTGGTCAGACATAAGCAAAGTACATGCCATAAGTATAGCAGAGATGAAGATCCAAATGCTATGCAAAGTGAGCTCATGCTCAACCAATGATTCGAGAGCAAATCCAAGCTCTATGTTGATCCCCAAGAGTCACTACATCAATGCATACATCCAAGACAGAGCTCGAATAATGCAATAGGCATATCCAAACATAAGAAAAAGAGCTTTAGACTTGAATATTCCAACAATAAATAAATGTCCAAAACTGAGAAAATAGTGGCTCAATCCAAGCTCAAAACCATAGACTAACCATAGGCATACTTTCCTGTATGTATAGGCTTCGATCAAGCATAATCGGGCATCAAATGATGATGTAGCATGAGCATAAAGTGTAATGACAAAGGGCTGCTCTATTTTGGGTTGCCTGTGGACTATGTAAAATAGTCAATGATTGAGTAAATTCAGCCCCAAAAGTATCTCACATCATAGGTATACATTCTGCTAGCATTCGGGGCGCATTCGAGACCAACCAAGCAACCAATGTCAATGCCAACCAAGCATAAACATAAAGTGCCGACATAACACTATTTGTGGCTACCTGTGGACTATGGAAAACAATCTTGGACTGAGGTAAATCAGATATCAATTTTTTAGTCAGACTTTCTTGATGTTGTACATTGTGAACAATGGGTACCATTTGCACGCAATCTATGCCTAGAGCTATCATATGCTATTTGGTGATGTATGCTTCTGATCTGAAATGCCTTGGCTATGTTGGAATAATATGATTAGCAATCAATAATGAATACAAGAATTTGGACACATCTTGCTGGTTGGATTTTGCATCTCCCCTTGGTAAGTTGTTTGACACTTTGGGCTTGTCTTTGGTGACATTTTCTATCATTTTGTCTTGCAATCATGGTTGGAAGCAGTGATAGCAACAACCTACTACATATCAAGAAGCTTGAGGGTGCACATAACTTTTTCATATGGTAGAAGCAGTGCTAAAATGTCTTGGTGCAGAAAAAATAGGTGAAGCCTATCAAGACAAAAGGGTTGCAACTGGCAGACATGTTCAACGTAGAGAAGATGGACTCTCCCTATGCTATGTGGGCTAGACTTGAGGAGTTGTATGCTCAAAATAATGCTGCTAGCAAGGTTTATTGATTGAAGAAGTTGATGGACCTTTTCATGAAGGAAGGTACAACCATGTTTGTACATCTCAATGAGTTCAACTCGATTTTCAACTTGCTAATTGTCTTGAAGTTCAATATTGATAATGAGTTTAAGGCCACTTTCTTACTATGCGCTTTGCTTAAAATTGGGATACATTCAAGGATAGTTATGAGCAACTCAAATGCTATGCTTATTTACTCTGATGTGGAAAGCTCTTTGTTTATGGAAGAGCTAAATCAATAGAATATTGCGGCAAACAAGTCATCCAATGCATTGCTTACAAGAGGCAGGTCTCATTAAAAGGGAAAATCTGACGTAAAGGACATAGTAAATCTCGTGGAAAATATGTTGAGTGTCATCATTGTGGCAAGAAAGGACACTTTAAGCATGAATGCTACAAGTGGAAGAAAGAGAAAGGCAAGGGTAAGAAAACTAATGATAACAAGGATGAGAAGAAGGACAACTAGCCTATCAATAAGAGCAATATCAAGATAGAGGATGTCAATATAGTCAGCCATGAGAGTGACAATGGTAGCAGTGATATACTCCTTGTCTCTTCTTGCTTTAGTGCATACTCATTGGTCATAGATTTTGATGATGACATGTATACTTGGATCTTGGATTCAAATGCTTATTTTCATGTCACACCCCATCATGAGTGGTTCTCTAACTATAGTGGTGTGGTAGACATGGTGTTGTCCACTTGGGGGATGAATCTGCATATGATAAAGCGAGCATTGACAATGCGCAGTTGAAATTTCAGCATGGTTCAGTGTTTACCCTTCATCATGTGAGCCATGTACCCCAGCTCAAGAAGAGCTTGATAAGCACAAGGAAGCTAGATGATGAAGGCTATCACACTACTTTTGGAGATGGCAAATGCAAGATATGTAAGGGATCTAGAATAGTTGCCCATGATTCTAACACTAATACCCTCTATCCATTGCATGTATCTTGTGTGTGTGACCATGTTGTTGCCATTACCGAGCAACTGAGTATTTTCTTGTGGCATGGCCAATTGGGACACATGAGTCAAACTAGAATGAAAGTGCTTTCTCATTTGGGTTATTTGCCATGTTTGAGGTATGATGATTTTGACCATTGTGATCATTGTATCTACGGTAAACATGCTCAAACATCACATAAGAAGTCTCTTTTATTGAAATCTTCTCCTTTAGAGTTGGTACATTCAGATGTATGTCAAATGCCAGGGTTGTCTTTAGGGGGAAATAAGTACTTTATCACTTTTTTTGATGATGCTACACACAAAGTCTAGGTATATCCTATCCGTCGTAAGGAGGAGACTTTGAATAAATTTAAGAAATTCTTGGCATTGGCTAAAAATTATGGCACGTAAGACACTCAAGTGACTTCACTCTAACAATGGTGGGGAATATATGTCTAAGGTATTTTAGGACTTTTGTGACAGTAAAGGGATAAACAGGGAGCTCACTGCCCCTCATCATCCACCCCAAAATGAAGTCACAAAGCATATGAATAGAACCATTCAAGAAAAGGTCTGCACTATGTTGTCTCATGTTGCATTACCCTATGGTTTTTGGGCAGAGGCTATTATGACAGCTGTTCATTTGATTAATAGGCCACTGAACAGGTCTTTAGGGGGGGGGAGAGTTCCTCAGGAAGTGTGGTTGGGCAAGCCACTTTCATATGCTCATCTAAGAGTGTTTGGCTGATGCGAGGCTTTTGTGCATATCTGTGTAAGGATGAATGCAGCAAACTTGAGCCAAAGTCCTATGAATGTATTTTCCTAGGATATGGTGACAAGCGTGAAATGGGATATCGATTATGGGATCCCAAGAGAAGGAAAGTAGTACGTAGCAATGATGTTATCTTCCCGGAAGATCGTATGCACACACAGTCCAAAAAGACAAAGGAGGTCAGAAGGGTTGTATTTCGGAAAGATGTATCGATTGGATAACAGTGAATATCCACCAAACACAACAGTGAATACCTGTTGTAAATGGCCCTAAAAATGTAGGGACTAATGTTGAAAATGATTAGCAACTAGTTGCCCATGATGTCCCACAATCTACTCAGCAATATAATATGCATTTAGGACAGCCTAAACTTTCAGGACAACATGCTGAAATTTCAAGATTGTAGAGGGAATTCATGCTCAACCACCAAGACCCACGGACCGCTTATTGCTTCAAGCATTTCAAGTGAGCTCTAATGGCTATCTCTCACCTAGACGACACACCTTCAAACCTACGAGTGAAGTGAGCTTACCTCAATGCCGAAATGAGTTGCCTCCTCCATCGCACACATCGGTAGCTCCACGATCCTAGATGCTAGCTCAAGCATTCTCAAGCCTCCTCCATCGAGCTCCATCCACCATAGCCACGCGCGCAAGAGAAGAGAAGAGAAGAGGGGATGATGAAGAGCTTCACCCTCTTGATCCCTCACTCTCACTCACTCACTCCCTCACACTCTCACACTCCCTCTCTCAAGAGCACACACACAAGCAAAGAGAAGAGAAGAAGAGAGGACTCTTGTTAGCCACACACCAAAGAATGAGCTTCCATTCAATTTTTTGAACTTTATATACAAGAACTAAAATCCCATAGGCACCCATCCCTTTTTACATGACCGGCCATTCTGGTAAGGTCCTTTTTCCTATTTCCCTTGTCTTGCCTCATGCCTTAAGCCTACACCCATCTATTATTTTACAAATGGCATAGGAGGGATCCTGGCACTCTTTTATAAGAGTTTTTAGAGTTTTTTGAGGCGCCTTCCATTTAGAATTGCACTTTTTTCCTCAGCTTAGCTATAGGGGCTGCTCTTGTGCCTTTGCTATTTTTCTGTCCTTTTTTCGCTCTTTGCTTCGTATTTTCACCATCTCAAATTGAGGTTAACATTACCCCTCTCCGAGGCAGTCCCATGGCACTTTGAGCTCTTTGTTGTGAAAGGGGGTGCTAGGCAAGTGGCTAGTGGGATGATGATAGGGTCACATGTGGGCTCCATTGAGTGGGAAGCCTTGGTAATGATTTGGATGGAGAACCCAAGGTATGTCAGGTGGATGATGGGGGCCTCCAAAATTGTTGGTGTGTAGCATTGTGTTGTACCTGAAAGGAGAAAGCGCTCTATCTAAGGGGAGTGCCTACCTCACCGTATAGCGCATTGTGCTCATGCTAGTGGAACATGGAGCTGGGTCTAACCACAAGCAAGCCTAGGTGAGGTCCCACACTTGAGGACCTTGTTCGTGTGAAGGGAGGCGCTGTGTGGGTAGCTTAGGGTGACAGGTCTAACCACAGGCGAGTGTTACCTCCCTAGGTATGTCCTTCCCTTGAGGTGCCCTAAGAGTGAAGTGGGGAGTCAAAAGGGCTAGGGGGTTAGGAACAGAGCCAATCAATCGCGGCCATCGGACGTGCCTAACTTGAGGATCCCTAAGTGCATTGATTGTGAGCTACGTGCTGCGAATTGTGTTGGGACGTGTCATGTGCTCCTTTTGTTGTTATTTGCTTGCTATCTTTGTGTTTCGCCTTCTCTTTTTTTTTCTTTTTTTAAAAATTAAATACTTGAGTTACATGATTTGAGCAGTAGCTCATTGTTAGTTATCGTTGTCAGAATGTGGTGGGGAAGGGGATTTAATGGAGTGACTCAAAAATTTTCAACTTTGCATGTAACCCTTAAGGTTCAAGTAGACCTGGAGAGAGGTGGTGGAGAGGAATGGGTGGTTACAGCGGTGAATTGGTTGTCACTCATATCCTCGAGGATAGCGAGGCAGAAGGAGGGTAAAAGGCTGGCTCGCATAATTAGGCAGGTCATTGCGCAACTATCTATGGCATTAGGATCAAAAAAGAGTGGGGGGAGACCACATTCTGCCAAGGTGGGATCCTACTTAAGTAAGATTTTTAATATCCTAAGGTAGTTGCATGTGGTGATGAAGGCGGGATTGGGACAAGAGGAGAAGTTGCCAATGAAGCGGGTCATGGTAGCATCTAGGCTGTTCGCAGTGAAAGTGAGGGCTTGTGCTAAGGTGGTAGTGTGGGGGTTATATATGATGGGGAAGTCGTAGCGACCATGGATGTTTGTATCAAGATCTACCCCTACCCTATGAGGATACGCCATGAAGGTGGGGTTTTTTCTCTCAGAGGGGAGGGTATTACAAAAAGCCATCTAGGATAACACATTATCATTGCAAATGTGTCTCCACCACAGTGGTGGCTGGAACTCATATCCAGGCACAGATCAAGGCACTTCAAAAATCTTATTGTGCCAATACTCCACATCCTTGGTGCCCTAGAGGGTGGGATTCTTCCCTCTTTCTTCCAACCATTGTTGGCTTAGCCAGATTCCAACACCGATCACCTCTTCCACTACTTTAAGGGGCAGGACTCTATGCAGGCCGTTGAGGAGGAGGAAGCGGAAGTTAAAAGGCTCTTTCTCTTTTTCTTGTCTCTCCTAGATCACGAGTTCAGCATGGAAGCTGGCTAGCAGGTCACCTAGGCATGGTGAAAGAGGTGCGGACGGCTGTGCCATAGGTTTGGCCCTCAATCGCTATCGGGCTTCTTCCACCATTCTCTTTCTCTTTTCTCTCAGGATGGCTTTTCTTTCCTCAGGTGTGTTTGTTGACAGCTGCTGTTCTTTAGGGTGGGGTGAAGGGGGTTGTAGGATCACTTCTTTTTCGAATATGCCCATGTCAAATTGCAGTTCAGATTCACCCCTTAGGTGATATTCTTGTTGTACCTCCTCTACAAACCCTAGTGCATCAATCTCCTGGGGGATTACACCGGCCATCAATAGATACTTGCATTGTTCCTCAAGGCCCACCCCAACTGTAGCGGTTTGTGGTGGCATGTGTAGCCCTTCTTGCAGGGCTTTGCATGCCATGCTTAGCTTCTTCTTTACCACCTCAAGGGACTCCCCTTCCTCCATGTGAGTGGCATCCATCAAGGTATTCAGGAATGCTCGTTGTTGAGTATTGAAGCCCACTTGGGCTGCCTCTGCTCTGCTTTCTGCTAGAACTTTCTCTTTTTCCACGAGAGCCAGGCGACACACTAAGGTTTCACTCTTCGTTCATTTTGCCTTGCCCATTCTTTGGCTCTCTTTTTCATCTCTTCCATACTTTCTCCCTGTCTTTGCACTAGGGCCATGAGTCTCTACTCCTGGTCTTCCAATTCCCTGCTCATTCTCTCTCTCTCATTTCTTCCAAGGTTCAACTTTTTGGTCATGGTTTCCATCTCTCTACAGTGTTGCTCCTCTTTTTTCTTCCTTTCTTCTTCCTTTGCGGCGAAATCTTCCATGCGTCATTCGATTCGATCTCTTTTTGTTGCCAATTCCTCATGTTGCATGATTTAACAGCTTATGTTCTCTCTGCATATTCACTAGCTCTTGAGTTTCATCTTCAAGTCATTGCCACCAGCTTTCCTCCTTGTCATCATTGGCCTTCAGTTCCTGTTTTAGCACAAAGATGTCCTTTTGTTGTGTAGCTATTTGTCTCGTCTTTTCAAGCTTGAAGGTTGCCACCAACTCCTTTTCCGCTTCCAACTCATCCACCGTTATCTTTCTTTCCTCCTTTGCCTTCTCTAGCTGAGAGAGAATTTCATCAACATACTTGTCATAGGTTGCTAGTGGCATCATAGTAGCAGGGATTGGAGTGGTCAAAGCCTCTACCTTTTGGCGTTTCGGATCCTACCTAGACTCAGTATATCTATGGCTGGCCTTTTTTGCCGAGTGGCCATAGTCTCCACACTCTTTCCTTGGGCCAGTTCCTTATTAATAAAGTGCTTCATCCAGGCCACAAAATTGTTTACATCGGCCGAGTGGCCGTAGTCTCCACACTCTTTCCTTGGGCCAGTTCCTTATTAATAAAGTACTTCATCCAGGCCACAAAATTGTTTACATCGGCACTGGCCGGGATGCTTGGAGTGAGAGTGGTTGCTTTGCTAGTGGGCACCAAGAGGGGTGGAATGGGATGAATGGGAGCCTTGCCTTTGCCTCCAATGACCACATGTGGTATGACTTCGAGTACATGAGAGCTTGAGCTAGGTTTCTGATCCCTAAGTGAACTTAAAGCCCCTAGGTCATCGAGTCTGCTTTGTTGCTCTATGGACCACGAGTTGCTTTGGCCATGTCTTCCTGCCCCTTTCTCCTCAACTCCACCTCCTTTTCCACCGCTCTTCTCTCTCTCTCTTTTCCTCTATTTTCCTTGATTCTTCTGCCAACTTTTTAGCTTCTTCCTTCTCTTTCTTCTTCCTCTCTTTAGCCTCTCTTAGGGATTCCCTTTTGGCTCTCTCTAGGTCTTCTTTTTCCTTCTGCATGCCCTTATCCTGTTTCTTCTTCTGATTTGTCTTTTTAGTGGGCTTCTTTATTTTCTTTCTTTTGGATTGAGCCTCTTGATCATCCTTCTCTGTCTTAGTTTTTGACCTGTCACTCGATGGCTCTTTCTCCTGGTGGATCGGTGACCTATCTAGAGTCTCATCCGGTCCTTCTTCTCCTTGCTGAGCTTCTTTTACAGCCTCCTGGATAATGGCTGTCAGCACACTTCCATATCTGATGAAAGAGGCTTTCAAGGAAGGTTTCTTCCTCTCGGTACTTTTAGAGGTTGGGGATTCTCTGCCTACTTACCCATGACTAGTGCTTTGGCTGCTTGGTCTATAGTCTTCCGCACGTAGCCATTCCAGTCTACCTCATCCAAGGTGTGGACTGCCACATTCTCCAGCACAACCACACTAATTCGGTGCATGAGGGAGTTATAGCGCTGACTGGAGAAGAGTGAGTGAACCAATTTTGCCTACATACGGGCCTCAACATCAGGGATATCTTGTATGTTGATGCCGTCGTTTGTCAAAACATCCTCCCTTTCATCTTCAGCATAGCATACACGTATCTCTTATGTTTCTTCTCTACCTTAGGTTCCAACCCTATTGCCTTCTCCACCAAGGCTTAATTCAATGGCACCTGCACCTATTTAGCATTCTCCCCTCTTCCCACAGTCACTGTTTCGCATTTTTGATCGGGGTTGTATGTTCTCAAAAATTCCACACACTTTGTGTGATCAGGCTCTTGCACAAACTTCTTCAGGTACTTCGAGAGGTTACACTATTCCACCACTCTCCTTGCAACCTCTTCCTTGGCTACCACCTTCTCGAGGTTGTGGATACTACAGAATTTCATCAAGTGGTTACAAGAACGGTTTTATAAGCTGATGCCATACTATGTCCTCTCCTCCTCTGTGAAAGGGAGTCGGTGAGCACGATCTTGCTGCGACATCTTTCATTCTTGTCATGAACCATCAGTTCCATTAGTGCTTCCAAAATAGTTATTTGCTGAAAGGGAAGACTTAATGTTTGTTGAATGAAAATATTTATGCTCCAACATAAACTTTCATTTCAGACTTGTCACCCTTTATTTCAAAATTTTTGTGATGTTTTTCCTCAATCGCAAGTTAAAATGTTTCTTTCCTTTCTGCGTTTAAGTGTAGACTGAGGTTTTCATAGCGGTGTGTTTTTTCTTATGTGTTCATGCAGTTGCTTGATTTTGATTGGTTCTAATTTAACTCACCTTACCCCCTCCCCTTACGCATTTGAGAAGAATCCTTCCTAGCATTGCGGGCCAAGGCATTCAGCATGTGGGTCGAGTGTTTACTTTCATAGGAGCCAAGCATAGAAGTCTGGATTGTATTCCAACTGAGCTTCATGGTCCAGATCAAAAGGTTGGTTGCCTACGTGTGTGATGTAAGTAAGGACATTTGTTAGGAAGTCACCAGAATTGATAAGGCTAGCAATATGTAGCACCACTGCTGCAAGAACGTGGAAGGCGAGCTTGCCGTCTGCGTGAGCTCGTGCATCTCGTGTTCAGGAACAGAACGAGGAGGCTTTCGATATGAAGTGACTAGGCGTCTGAGGGCCGCTTGCTCCTTTGAGATTTTGTTGTTTGCTATCAGTTCGACAGCGATTTTGGGGGATTTAGTAGTCATAAGTTCGTATTCTTCCCAAGTGCATGGTAATGCACGAACCTCCGAAGCAAGGGTTCTGTCAAGAAGGCCTAGGTCTAGCCTCTCATAACTTCTAGCGAATGTGGTGAAAGTTTCGTCCAACATCTTGATGCAGGTTATTAAGGTGAAAGTTTCGTCCAACATCTTGATGCAGGTTATTAAGTCATCTCCAGCGGTCGCGGCAAGGTCCTTAGCCAAGGAGAGGAAAGGTCATATCGCGTATGAAGGTTTAAAACCTGCTGGTGGGGATGGTGCAACTGGACTGGATAGTGGTGACTCCCTCATCGGTGTCACAGGTTGGGCTTTGCACTCCGAAGCACGTTGAGGCACTGCAGGAAGCTCTGGGGGCTTGGGGCTTGTGCTGGGTTTTGAGTGAGCAGTCATAGGGCTTTTTAAGTCCTCTGGATTAGGCAGGTTTAAGGCTTGTGGCATTTGCTTTGGTCGATAGATGAGCTGAGGCTTACTAGCCACAGTTGGCAATGGCGTGCTGACTATGTTTTGGGCACCACGTGTGCAAGCCTTTCGCACTAGGGTGAGATCGCTCGTAGATGAGCTTTTTAGCTGGCCATTTTTAGGCACCCAAATCCAGGGGTTGCCCTCGTAGTATCCTTGTGCCCGCAAGAGATCCTTGGGAATCCATTGCGGCGTGGTTGTGTATCTATGGCGATAGCGTCTAGACTGCCTCTTAGGCTGGGACGGCTGATGATGTTGGCGGTTAGGATTGCGTTTGGGTGGTGTACCTGGATGTGGTTTTTGCCGTTTTGGCACCCACATAAGTTTGGGCTCCTTGGCCTTGTGAGCACTCTTGGTGGGTTTGGGCCTGGGGTCGAGAGCCTGGCACGAGGCCGCAGGTTTCTCTAGGTTAGACCTGGGCTGGATTGTGGTCCCAAGGATTTCTACCGGTGGCGTCATGATGGTGGAGGAATCATGACAGCCCTTGCTGAAAGTCATCACTATACAGACGTTGCCGATAGCAAGATGAATGTGGTTTAGGTTGTAATCCACATTACAGTGCATTAGCTTCTTGAAGGTGCGACCCAATAGTGACATGTTACCGGCTTCTTTAGTGTCAGGTAACACATGGAAGAAAGCTGGTAAACTTTCAGACTCGATGGAAACGAGTACCTTGCACTTCCCTAGGAGTGGATAGGCAGTACCCCCAAACAAGGTGAGGTTGGTATTAGTGGGCTGTAGTGTCGGTTGACCAATGCGTGTCCAATGGTTATGTATCAAGATGTTGTAGTCGGCCCCTTCATCAATCAAGGCATCGAAAGAATACACCGCTCCTACTGTGACTGTGATTCGTAGATATGCCGGTGCCACTGCTTCTTCGTCCTGATCTGTAAGGTCGGTTACAGTAGCCATGCGGACATTCAATGGGGGTTCTAGCATGGGTGGCTCATGTAATGGATGGGAAGGAGGATAGTACTTCTTTACGCGGCTGCCGTTAAAAAAACCTATTCCCTCGCCGTCAAGTGTCTCCAACTCAACATTCCCATTTCTACCAATCATGCGTACTCTGAAGGGCCCTAGCCCCCGGAACTTCATCTTCTGTTTATGTCCTTTTACCGAGTATAGCAGAACAAGATCCCCTTGTTCGAAGTCTCGCTGCTTGACATGCTTGTCAAACCACATCTTTCGTCGAGCCTTTTCACAAATCAGAGAGTGAGTGGTGAGGAGTCGAGTCTCCATTAAGCGCTCTAGCTCCACCAAGCAGTTGGTCCAAGCCTCTCTTCCCTCCCAACGCTCCTGGATTGCTAGCCTCAAGCTAGGGATGAAGAATTCTAAGGGCAAAATGGCTTCAGTTCTGTATGTCAGTCTAAAAGGCGTCTGTCCTACAGCCGTTTTATAAGCTGTGCGATAGGCCCACAAGGCCGCCATTAGCTTGTTGTCCCAGTCTCTTCTTGAAGTAGACACGACTTTTGTAAGCACGTTGACTAAGATTTTATTTGTGGATTCGGCTTGGCCATTAGCCTGAGGGTAATAGGGAGAGGATTTCCGATGAATTATTAGGAAGGTAGAGAGCAAGTGGGCAATCATCTCATTAATGAAGTGTGTGCCTTGGTCGCTTACCAGCTCGATTGGACAGCCAAACCATGAAATGACCTGCTCCCACAAGAACTTTGCAGTGGTCCTAGCATCATTCTTCCTCGTGGCTCAGGCCTTTGCCCATTTCGTTAGGTAGTCGGTTGCCATGATGATGTAGCGAGCTTGGGAATACTCTGCTGCAGGACTGATAGGCCCAATAAAATCGATGCCCCATTTTTCAAAGGGTTGTCAGGCTATGACAGGGATCAACTCGATCTTGTCCTTCCGCACAGGCACTTTGGTCCTTTGGCACTCATTGTAGTGCCTTACGAATTTAGCTGCATCACGGAAGAGGGTGGGCCACCATAGTTGGGATTGTAGCACCTTTTGGGCTGTCGTGTCCCCGCTAAAGTGTCCTCTAGCGATTCTGCCATGTGCTTCGCTCAATGCATCGTGCATCTCGTGCTCACATATGCATCTGCGCAACAACCCGTCTTGTCCCAACCTATAGAGATGGTCTGCTATCAGTTGGTAAGGTTGAATTTTCAGGATAAGCCTCCTCAGCCTGGCCTTCTCAATGGGTCGCTCAGGTAGTCCGCTCTCTAGTACTTGCACTATGTCTTCGGCCCAATACACGTCAGATCAGCTTTAAATAATTATTTCTCGTTAGACAGGTTAAAGAGATGAGCATCCGGCAAATCGTCAGGTATGCCTTGTCCAGCGGCTTCTCCTGTGGGTATGCGAGACATGTGGTCAGCCATGTAATGCTACTTTCCTTTGCGTACAACCACAGAGAAGTCGAACTCTAGTAGCAGGAGTAATCACCTAGCTATGCGTCCCGTAGCGCAAGGCTTATTCACAAGATACAGCAAGGCCTGATGGTCAACAAAGAAGACAAAGGGAGTGGCCAACAGGTAATGCCTGAATTTCTTTACCGCAAATACTATGGCCAACCCTTCCCTTTCCATCATGGAATAGTTCATCTTGGTCTCTGTGAGCTGCCTGCTCGCAAAACTCATCGGGTAGTCTAGATTATGTTCGCCCGGCTGGCATAGCACGGCTCCGATAGCAAACTTAGAGGCGTCTATGTGTACATGAAACGCTATGTTCCAGTTTGGGGCTCGTAAAATTGGTGCAGTAGTGAGAGCCTTTTTCAACTCCTCATATGCGCACTGGCATTCCTCAGTCCACTTGAACACTATCAACAGCTTGTATAATGGTCTAGCAATTAGTGCGTAATTTAGTACAAAGCGTCGATAATATCTCGTGTGTCCTAAGAAGCACTGAACTCCCTTGTAGTTATCGGGTGGTGGTAAATCCACAATGACTCTGAGTTTAGAAAAGTCAGTGGCAATGCCGTTCTTTGACACTACGTGCCCTAAGATGCATCCGTGTTTCACCCAGAACTGGCACTTTAAGGGGTTCAAGGAGAGACGATATAAGCGGCACCATTCAAAGACTGCCCGGAGTTTGTTTAAGTGGTCGATCCAGGTCGAATGGATACATAGATCATCGACAAAGACCTCTAACTCCTTGCGAAGCATGTCTTTAAAGATGGTGCACATGAGGCGTTGGAAAGTGGTAGGGGCATTGGTCAACCCGAAGGGCATGACTATGTACGCAAAGACACTCCACTCAGTGGCAAAGGCGGTTTTGTGCTTGTCTACAGGATGTACTTGCACCTGGTTGTACCCTGAGAAGCCATCCAGGAAACTGTAAGCTTCCTTGCCTGCCACCCTCTCAAGCATGTGCTCGGTATACGGCAAGGGATAGTTGTCTCTCTTTGTAGCAGCGTTCACCTTCTTGTAATTGTCGCACACTCAAATTTTGCCATTCTTCTTCATCACAATGACTATGGGTGACACCCAATCCGTGTGCTCAATTTCGTAGATGAATCCAGCTCTCATAAGCTTGTCGATTTCCTCTTTGATAGCATGAGCATGTTTTGGATTCATGGGGTACGGTCCCGCTGCTTGACTAGCGTTGCGTCCGACGTCATGGGTATGTTGTGAGTCACAACACTCGGATCTACCCCCCGTAGCTCTTCTAAGGACCAAGCAAATACGTCTATGTACTCCCGCAAGAGAGCAACAAGACTCAACTCTTCTTCACCAGTCAAGTCATCGGCAATGAACACTAGTCAGGGTATCTCCCCTTCCAGGGCTAGGTTTACCTCCTTGACCTTGGCTGGTCCTTCGATTGGTTCACTCGTCTGCCCTTGACGCTTGGCACCTGGCAGAACCACTACTCTATTCCCTTTTTTGAATTTAGTGAAGTGTTTAGGGAGGTCCTGCGGCTTTTGCTGCTCTTCTGATCGTGCATCCTTAGGGTACTTTGCCCTATCCTGCTTTGACCGTCTGTGTCTCAGGTGGACGGGTAAGTCCACCTTGGTGCGTCTGGTCATGGGCGGCCTAGGGATCTCTGGGTCGCTATTCGAAGTAACTTCCGATTCAGAGTCAAACCCTTCATCTTTGCTGGAAGAGGTGGTCTCCCCTGGTGGCCTCAATTCGGATGGCCATTCGGTTCTAAGTATTGATGTCGTCCCTGATTGGGCTAGGCCTGCTTGCTCAAGGTCTATGGCCCCCATACATTCCAACCACGCACGATCACATTTCATGCGCATGACTCCTTGCTCCAATCTAAGGGTCTGCCTTTTCTACGGCTTGGCATCTGCTCGTATCTGCTCAATCTCTCGTCCTTCAGTGTCGTACTCTATGGTATCCACTTCACCCTCGCTTCCATCACTGAAGGATTGACAGTCTTCGTATTCATCGCAGGAATCCTTGTCATTTGATTGCCCATCGTCTCCTAGGGCTTGGTATGCCCCGTGTCGTTGGTCTGGAATCAGGGCCCAGTTATACATGAGGTTCAGCTCGTGCACCGTGGTCCATCGCCACTTAGGATCCTCTAAAAGATCCTGGAGTGGTTTGAAGTTGGCAGCCAGGTTGCCCACTAGCTGGTCCGCTAGGTATTCCAGTACCCCCTGGAGTTTCCTTTTAATGGATGGCACTTGGAAGGTAACAGGCTTAGGACTACCATGGAGGCTTGCTGCCATCATGTAGACGGGTGTAGAGAGTGCTTCATTTGCCTTGCCGATTGTTTTGATGGCCTGCTCATACGCCTCATGGTCTGAGAATGGCAGGTCAATCGTAGCGAGAACGTGCATCCAATCCCGCTCATCCTCTGGGCATGGGATGTACTTAGTCAAGGGCCCATAGGGCTTCCTGACCTGAGTGTTACCTTTGAGCATAGCAGAGATGGCGTCTAGGTCGACTGGTGAGGTCTTCCAAGTGTCCATCTCTATTCTTACGGCGTCAGTTCTATTGCCAAGGAAGATCAAGCCGTTGCCCCAATCTTCTATGACTCTAGCATTGCGCATCCAGGGTCACCCTAATAGGACATCGTAGTCCACTCCCTTCATGACTATAAAGTCGACAGAGAACTGGACACCTACGATCTTCACTAACCAATTCTTCAAGACCCCGAATGGCTTCACTCTCATACCATTTGCTAGCGTGACATTAAACCGAGTAGCTTTGACAGGCGGGTTCCCCCAAGTCTGCAGCACTGCGTGGCTAAGCACACTAACCCTGGCTCCCGTGTCTACAATTCCCTTCCTTGTTGTGTCACCCAGGGCTAGGACCGGGAGGACTGCGTGCACCTCAGAGCCTTCCCAAAAGGTGTTGATGTGCAAGGATTTAGGCACGGAGTGCAGCGTCAGACTTGGCAATTGCGTTTCTGCATCCTGGTCTTGAGGGTCTGCCGTGACCTGCTCTTGTGATCCCTCGACCCACTGCTTAAGGTCGTGCCATAGGGTAGGGTGCTGCCTAAGCATATCTCCCAGGCTAAGTGTTACAGGGGTGGTCACTAGAGTGGTCAAGAGGTGGTTAGACACTCGTCCTTCCTTTAGCCCTGGCTGCCCGGACCAATGGTTGTGGTTGATCTGCGGCGGCTTTGTTGCGTCTAGACTTGGTCTCAGGGGCACTGCTCGTGGCTTAGTGGCTTCGGCCGACTTAGGTTGAGGCGGTGACATTGGCGTGCTCACGCTGGAGAGGTCGTCGATCTCATCCTCTATGATGGGTTCAGCGTCTGTGAGATGCTGTTGAGCCTCCCTCACCCACTCCCTCACCTTTTCTATGGCCTCTAATTGTCGCTTTGGATGAGGGTATTCCCCTATCTTAGCGCTTCCCTTTTCAGCTGTCTTAGGGGCTAAAGTTGCTGCCTCCGCGTCTGAGACTTTTCTCCCAGTAGGTAAAGACGTCGCACTCTCGGTCTTCAATGCGACCTTAGCTTCCGATCTCTTCTTTTTCTGCCTGCGGCTTTTCTTTCCTATTGAGGCAGCGTCAATATTGCTAGGTCCTGGCAGAGAGATGCCGGCCTGCTTCATTTGGGCTCGGGTCATAACTCGCAAGGGAATAGGTGTGGCTTCCTCGTTGGGGTTTTCGACACCAAACATCCCCAATGGGATGGATGGCACATTAGCTGAGCTAGAGGGCAGCTTCCGCTTTGGGCAGTCTATGAAAAGATGGGTGATTCCGTACTCTCTGCACCCTTGGTTAGCCTTGTCCCTGTTTTGCTGCTCTCTTTCAGGGCAGCGTGATGAGACGTGACCGGGGTGGCCGCAAGTCCAACAAGTGACCGGATCCTGTGGCTGCCCTCCTAGGCCGTTACCCCGTCCTCGTCCTAACGCCATCACCAGTACGGGTTGATAATCCATGAGGACCGCATTGCCCTCCTCCACGTAGTGTACTGGAGCGTCGCTCGGTGGGTGGGTCACATAAGGACCAGGCGGTCTAGGAATGCTGGTAGGATTTATGTCCATTCTAGGGACAGCTGGTTTCATATCGTTAGGCGCGGGTAGAGCCAATGGGGATCCCCTTCCGAAGAATGGCTGTGGCCTGTTAGCTAGATAAGGCTGGCCGTAGGGCTGCGAGTATGGAAGTCTTCGTGGTAGTCTGCAATGTGCGGCATCGTGGCCGAACCTACTGCAGTTAGCGCAAGGTCTCAACCTAGGGTCTTGACACTCGGCTGGCAAGTGGTTTCTGCCATAGTACACGCACTGGATGTGCGGGCGCGTTGGTCGTCTCAACATGTCGTGTATCTTGGCTAATTCCATCTTGACCTCAGCCAAGCCTTGGTTTGTCTCGGTGACCTTTCCCATATTTTGGGGTGTTGGGTTTGACCGCTCACTAGAGGCTGACGTTCTCTCCAAGCTTCGCGGGTTAGTCTCTTCTAGAGTTGAGCTCCTAGAGCTTCGCTCTCTTGGCTGGTCATTGAATCTGATGGCCTCCTCAAAAACTCTAGCCACTACGTCCCGCTGCAAGCTTGAATTTCCTGCCAATGCCTTATACAACTCCTCGTCTCTAATTCCGCTGATGAATATAGTTGAAACTGCTCTATCAGTCAGTCACTCGCCTAGAGGGATTCTCTTAAAGAGAATCCTCACATGGGTCACGTAGTCGCGGATGTCCTCCTTCTCTTTCTGCTTGACATTCATCAAGTGTACTAGCAGGTTATCGGAGTATCCGGGCTCGGCGAACCTCTTGACGAAGAGATCCTTGAGATTACTAAAGTTGGCTCGCTCCACGCATCCAGGCTTGTGTACCACGTCCTACCATTGTCGCCTAAACAAAGCCCGAATGCTTGCGAACGTTGGGTCTGGTCGTTGAGGCCGTTGGCTTCACAGACCTGCTCAAACTGCTCGACAAAGCTGTATGGGTCGTCATGCGACTGTACTTGTCGAGTTGTTTGGCCACAATCGGTATTTTGGCCTGGCTCTTTGAGCCCTAGTTTGCCCCTAATTCTGCAAGCAGAGATGTCACTAGTGCAGTGGCACTCTGCTCTACTGCGGTATTATCGAGCAGCCGTTTCATGAGGAGCTCGCTCAGCATCAAGTCTCCCTCTAGTGCTCTCTCATGGTCTGTTCGGTTCTGGCCAGCCAAGTTAAGCACTCGTTGCACCTCATGCAGCTCCATGCTTTGCCTTTGGCTCCTAGCCTGTTGATTCCTATTGTAATCAGCTATGCCTTGCAATGCCTTGCGGGCTAGCCTTCTCTTCTCCTCTAGGTCTGCAATGATTGCATCTGATGTCCTGCCTCGGTGCTCGTACCGGGCGTGCGCGTCGTAGCTGCTCACCATCTACTGTATAGCATCTGGGAATACACTCAAATCAAGCTCCTCATTAGACTGATGGTCTGAGCCTTCTTCTGTCATGGTCGAATTCTGGAGCCCCGCTGTGCTGTTAATTAGGTCGAATAGTCGTGACGAATCCTCGTTCGCTGGCGCTCCTTGCTTGGTTCTACCCTGCGCTTCGTGTGTTTGTCTATGTCTTGGGCCTGTCCTATTGGTGGGTTCCTTGAGCGACTTATCTGAGTGAGTTCCTTCAATTATTGAATACAAACCTCAATTTATGGTCACTGGGTGAGTGTGTTGTTCCTCGTGCACTTGTGCCCAATCAGGCTTTCAGTTTCCTTAAGTGTACTTCAGGTGCAAATATTCAATGTGAGTGTAGCAAGCAATTCCTCGGGCCTCACTCACTCTCGCTCGTTTCTGGCCTGATAGGCTTGTAGGTCCATTTTCCAGCCATTTAGTCAGGGTTTAGGGTTCCTTGTATGTGTCCTTGTTTGCTTCCGATCGATCAGGTCTTTGTGGTTTAGCGGCTCGTGTCCTAATCCTTGGGTCCCTCAACTGTCTACTACCCACTGCTAAGCGGCTATGTACTACAATTTCTCTTATCTCGTGTGCCAGAATCAAGTTTTGAACGCCCGAAGGGTTTTGACAAGTTGCGCTAATGCATGTTTGCCGGGTCGGGTCAAATTTCTGATAGATTTGACAAAAAGTTGCATTCGGACCAATTGGTCCGAATTGCAGGGTCCGAGTGGGTCACTCGGATGGGCCGAATGGCACAGGGTCAAGGGCCGAATCTCCAGATCTGGCTAGGACGATTTTTATTTGAACGGGCCGAATGGCAGGTTCGGACAAGATAATTTAGATGGGTTGAACCACAGTTGGCCGAGGGCCAAATCTCGGGTATGGCTGAGTTCCGAATTTGGAGCTCGGGCGGGTCGCTCGGACGGGCCGAACGGCGCAAGGCCGAATGTGCCACGTGGTCAAAAAGTTTTGGCTGGGACGGTCTGAGTGGGGTTACTCGGATGGGTTGACTTGGACGGTCCGAGTGGGGTTACTCGGATGGGTTGACTCGGACGGTCCGAGTGGCCAAATCGCAAGGGGCCGAGGGCCGATTCTGGGACTTGGCCCAGAGGCAACCGCTCAGACGGGCCGAACGCAGCGCGACGGAGACAGCGCGATGTCGATTTCGATCGATTCTTGGGATTTACACGATCATACCAAGCACAACCCTCCAGATCCTATCTAGGGGGATTGAGGGAGGGATTCATATACCTGAATGGATCGGTGAGTGCGTCGGTGATGCGATCAAATCACACGGCCTGGGGCTCTCTAGCTCTCTCTCTCTCTCTCACTGAAATGGCACAAATGAGCTCTCTTTTGGCCTCCTGGCTCTTATATGCCTTCCCAGCTGTGGCGTTGACGCCCCCAATCACTCTCTTGTCGATCTTAGTCCTCATTAGCAAGCATTTTACGCATTTTGGACGATTTTCTCCCTGTTTTTGCCTTGTTTTGAAACAGTGAACCCTACCCTTTTCCGGTTCGATTTCCTAACTCTAACCTACGCTAAATGCAACAAAAATCGAAGGCAAAAAACTGAAATAGATCCTCCATGCTTTCCAATCATCAAACAACCAAAATATCCCAAAATACTTACTTGTTCCGAAGATTAAAAGCACCCAACTTCCTACCTATCTCAAGCTCCGTTTCGGGGATGAATACCCTACTTCGATGCTCGATGTGAGGCGCGCAAGTGCTCAAGCCTGAATCCATTGGTCCTGGCAACGGAACCAAAATGTGGGAGCTTTCGCTCAACCGCCACCAAGACCCATTGACCGCTTATTGTTTCAAGTGTTCCATGCGAGCTCTAATGGCTATCTCTCACCTAGCCGACGCGCCGTCGATGCTACGAGTGTTGTGAGCTTACCTTGATGCCCGATCGAGTACCCTTCTCTCTCTTGCACTCCGGTAGCTCCACGATTCTTGACGCTAGCTCAAGCATCCTCAAGCCTCCTCCATCTCCAAGGTCCATCCTCCATAGCCACGTGCGCAAGAGAAGAGAAGAGAAGGGAAGGGAAGAAGAGAAGAGGAGATGGTGAAGAGCTTCACCCTCTTGATCCCTCACTCTCACACACTCTCACTCCCTCACACTCTCACACTCCCTCTCTCAAGAGCACACACAAGCAAGAAGGAGAGAAGAAGAGAGGAAGAAGAAGACTCTTTTTACCACACACCAAAGAATGAGCTTCTCATTCACTTTTCAACTTTATATACAAAACCCTAAATCCCTTTTGGGCGGTCATCCCCTTTTTCCTCTTTACATGGCCGGCCGTAGCCTAGGCCCTTTTTCCCATTTCCCACCATTCTAATTTATCCTATTCCCACTAATGCATATACTTTGCACAGGAGCGAGCCTGGCACTCTTTTACACAGATTCGGGGGCGCTTCCACATTTTAATAGTGCGCCTTTTCCTCTTTCTTTGCCATTGCCCAACACCGAAGCCTCTTGAGGGTCGTGTCTGAACATTTGAATTTTTCAGGGATTGGTTTCCAGTCAAGGCGCCTTTTTCTGCTTTTGCATCTTTTTTACTATTTTTCCTTCTTCCCAGTTTCCGCTCCTTTGTGCTGCGGTAACGCGGTCGGAAACACGGTAACATCGACCGATGGGTTGCCTCAAGTGCGGAGCATTGCGTGGCTCAGCACACTAACTCCTGCCCCTGTGTCTGCAATCCCTTTCCTTGTTGTGTTGCCTAGGGCTAAGACCGGTAAGACTGCATGCATCTCGGTGCCTTCCCAAAAAGTATTAATGTGCAAGGACTTAGGCACGGAGTGCAACATTAAACTCGGTATCTATGTCTCTGTATCATGTTCTTGTAGGCCTGCAATAGCTTGCTCTCTTGATCCTTCAACCCATTGCTTCAAGTCTTTCCATAGGGTTGGATGCTACCTAAGCAGATCCCCCAAGTTTAGCGTCACACGGGTGGTCATTAGAGTGGTGAGTAGGTCGTTGGCTGCTAGTCCTTCTCCTATTCCGATTTTTTTGGGCCAATGGCCATGACTGATTTGCTGGCCCGTAGCGTTAAGGCTTTGCCTGAGCGTTACTACTTGCCGGTGCAGTCGCATCTCTCGATTTTGGTCAAAGGGGTGAGATTGGCATGCTTATGCTGGAGAGATCCTCAATCTTGTCCTCTACAATGGGCTCAGCATCTTTCACGTGTTTTTGGGCCTCCTTTACCCACTCCTTCACCTTCTCGATGGCCTTTAGTAGCTGGCGCTTCAGGTCAGGGTAATCCCCGACCTTAGCACTTCCCTTTTCAGCCATCATTGGGGTTGATGTCTCTGCCTCAGCGTCAATGACTTTCTTTCCAGTAGGTAGTGTTGTGGCACTCTCAGTTTTGAGCGTGACTTTAGCTTTGGGCCTCTTCTTTCTTCTCTTACGGCTCTTCTTTCCTATTGAGGATGCATCAAGATTGGTAGAATCTAGCAATGATATGCTGGCTTGCTTCGTTTGTACACGGGCCATGACATGCAGTGGGATAGATGTAGCCTCCCCATCGAGATTCTCGACACCGAACAGTCCCAATGGGACGGATGGCACGTTGGTCAAACTCGAGGATGGTTTTTTATTTGGACAATCAATGTAGAGATGAGTGATTCTGCACTCAGGGCACCTTAGGTCATCCTTGTCTCTATTTTGTTGCTCCCTTTCAAGGCAATGTGATGAGACGTGTCCTAGGTGACTGCAAGTCCAATTCATGATTGGTTCTTGGGTCTGCCTTTCTAGGCCTCTCCATCGTCCCCTACCTAACGCCATCACCGGTATTAGTTGATAGTCCATAAGGACTGCGTTGCCCTCATCGTCATGCAAGACATAGGGGTATACGTAAGTCTCTTCCATGGTTGGCTCTTCCACGTAGTGGATTGGAGCATCACTCGATGGATGGGTCACATAGGGACCATGCGGTCTAGGTATTCCAGTAGAATTTATGTCCATTCTAGGAGCAGTCGGCTTAGCATCATTTGGCACGAGAAGGGCCAATGGGGATCCCCTTCCAAAGAATTGTTGCGGCCTATTCGCTAGGTAAGGTTGACCATATGGTTGTGAGTATGGAAGTCTTCTAGGTAATCTATAATGTGCAACGTCATGACCAAATGTACCGCAATTTAGCGCAAGGTTATGACCTGGGGTCCTGACACTCGGCTGGTAAATGGTTTTTGCCACAGTACACACATTGAACGTGTGGGCGCGTTAGTCGTCTTAGCATCTCCTGCATCTTTGCTATTTTCGTTTTCATGGCAGCTAATTCCAGGTTGGTGTCCATGGCCTTTTCCTTATCTTGGGTACTTGTGCCTGATCACTTACTGGATGCTGGAGTTCTCTCCAAACTTATAAATTTGGTCTCTTCTTGGCTCGAACTCCTGGAGCTCCTCTCCTTCAGCTGGTTGTCCACTCAGATGGCTTCTTTGAACACCCTAGCTAGCACGTCCCGCTGCAAGCTCGAATTACCTGTCAAGGCTTTGTAAAGCTCCTCATTTTGTATTCCACTTATGAATACTGTCGATACTGCCCTTTCGGTCAGTCGTTTGTCCATCGAGATCCTCTTGAAGAGACTCCTCATGTGGGTCACATAGTCGCGGATGTCCTCTCTTTCTTTCTGCTTGACATTCATAAGTTGTACTAGTAGGTTGTCAGAGTATCTGGGCTCGGAAAATCTCTTAATGAAGAGGTTTTTGAGGCCATTGAAGTTTTCTCGCTCTTTGCGGCGGCATCTAAACTTGTGTACCATTGGTCTCGAAAACCTGCTCGAACTACTCTATGAAGCTGTATGGATCATCATGGGCCTGGTACTTATCGAGCTGCTTAGCAACAACTAGTATCTTAGGCTAGTTCTTGGAACCTTGGCTTACCCCTAACCGTGCTAGTAATGATGTTGCTAATGATGCGACGCTCTGCTCTGTTGTTGTGTTGTCTAGCAATCACTTCATGAGAAGCTCACTTAGTGTCAAGTCTCCTTCTAGTGCTTTCTCATGGTCAGTTCAATTCTTGCCTGCTAGGTTCAGCACTCGCTTGATATCTTGCATCTCTGTGTTCTGCCTCAGGCTCCTAGTTTGTTGGTCTCGGTTGTATTCCACTATGCCTTGTAGTGCTTTGTGGGCTAGCTTCCTTTTCTCCTCTAGGTCGGCTATGATGGCGTATGTCGTTCTATCATGGTGTTCATATCGAGTGTGTGACTCATAGTTGTTCACCAACTACTGGATCATATCTGGGAAAACTCCTAAGTCAAGTTTCTCATTCTGCCTGCAGTTTGGGCTCTCTTCTGACATGATTGTGTTCTCATGCTCCACCAAGCTGTCAATAAAGTTAAGCAGGTCGGGTAGATTCACGTCTCTGTCATTGTTCGCTTGGTCCCATTGGTGGGTTCCAATTGCCCTTGGAGTCTTCTCCTATTGGTTGGCTCCTTCAAGTTCTTTTATCTAAGTGAGTTCCTTAATTATTTCATACAATAGGGGCCAAATGGTGGACTCAGACGGGCCGAGGGCCAAATAGGAACAATGGCCGAATTTGCGGCTCGGACGGTCGAATGGATGTGACTGAGGGCTGAGTCAGGTTGGTGGGCCGACTCGATCGTTCTTCGGACAGGCCGAGTGGTTTGGGCCTTGGCCGAGGGCCAAATATCGGGTTGGTCTGAATGGTTAACTCGGCGAGCCGAGCGATGAGTATCCAAGTCAAGTGGGCCGAGGGCCGATTCTAGGACTCAACCTAGTACCAAGCCACTCAAACGGGCCGAATCGCGTGCGACGATGGTAGTGTTGAGGATAATTTCGATAAATCTAGTGATCCAAGCACTCTCCAAGCACATACACTTTCAGATCACAACAAGGATGTAGAAGGAAGGGTTGGATATACCTGATGCGTGCAAAGAACTCCTCGATGGCAAGATCAAATCGAATCACCAATGGAACCTCTCCCTCTCTCTCTCAATGCTTGGGTGAAAAATGAGCTCTTCTATGGTCTCCTGGCCCTTAAGCCCCTTCCTAGGCAAGGTCTTGCTATCCCCAATCACTCACTTTCCAACATTAATAATCTCAACCACTCTTTTTTTCCATTTACCACAATTTGTGCCCTGTTTTACAACAGTAAAACCTTCACTTTTCCAATCCAATTTCTTAATCCTAACCTACATTAAATGCAATAATAATCAAAATTAAATAACTAAAATGATTTCCCTTTCTTTTCCAATCATCAAACAACCAAAATAACCAAAATACTTACTTGTATCGAATATCAAAAGGCCCAAACTTCCTACCTATCTCAAGCTCCGTTTCGGGGATGAATCCCTTACTTCGATACTCGATATGAGAGGCGCACAAGTTCTCAAGCTTGAATCCATTGGTCCTAGCAATGAAACCAAAATGTAGAGGGAGCTCATGCTTAGTCGTCAAGACCCACTAACCGCTTATTGCTTCAAGTGTCTCAAGCAAGCTCTAATGGCTATCTCTCACCTAGCCGACGCACCTTCGAACCTACGAGTGTAGTGAGTTTACCTCAATGCTAAAATGAGTTGCCTCCTCCATTGCACACACCGATAGCTCCATGATCCTAGATCCTAGATGCTAGCTCAAGCATCCTCAAGCCTCCTCCATTGAGCTCCATCCGCCATAGCCGCACGTGCACGAGAGAAGAGAAGAGAAGAGGAGATGGTGAAGAGCTTCACCCTCTTGATCCCTCACTCTCACTCACTCACTCCCTCACACTCTCACACTCCCTCTCTCAAGAGCATATACACAAGCAAAGAGAGTAGAAGAAGAGAAGAAGAGAAGAAGAGAGGACTCTTGTTAGCCACGCACCAAAGAATGAGCTTCCATTCACTTTCTGAACTTTATATACAAGCCCTAAAATCCCATGGGCACCCATCCCTTTTTACATGATCGGCCATTGTGGCAAGGTCCTTTTTCCTATTTCCCTCTTCTTGCCTCATGCCTTAAGCCTACACCTACCTATTCTTTTACAAATGGCACATGAGGAAGCTTGGCGCTCTTTTACAAGAGTTTTTAGAGTTTTTTGAGGCACCTTCCATTTAGAATTGTGTTTTTTGTCTCAGCTTAGCTATAGGGGCTGCCCCTGCATCTTTGCTCTTTTTCTGTCCTTTTTTCGCTCTTTGCTTCGTATTTTTGCCATCTTGAATTGAGGTTAACAAGTATAGCAAGGTGTAAATGTAAATTTGCACGCCCAGTAGCTAGCAAATGTGAATGCTCCATAGGTTGACCCAACCTTGAAGACCACCTAACAAGTTTATTCTTGGTGCTCAATATATTGCAGATTATGTCAAGTTGATTGATTGTGGTGAACCGTCATGCTTCAAGGGAGCAATGAACTGGAAGGACAGCCAAAAATGGCATAAGGCTATGTTGTCAGAGATAGAATCTCTTGAAAAGAATAGCACTTGGGGACTTGGTGCATTTTCATAAGAGTTAAAAGATACTACCATGCAAATGGGTTTATAAAATAAAAGAGGGCTTGTTGCAAAGGGATACAAGTTGGAACATGGAGTTGATTTTGATGAAATCTTTTCTCCTGTAGTCAAAATGACTACTTTGCAAACCATCTGGTTATATTTGAGGATATGCAACTCATGTAGATGAAGTAAAGACTGTGTTCTTGGTGATCTACATGAGGACATCTATATGTAGCAGCCAAAGGGTTTTGTGGCACTGGGGAAAGAGCACATGGTATATAAACTCAAAAGGAGTTTTTTTGGGCTAAAACAAGCACCTTGGGATTGGTATCACAAGTTTGGTACATTCATGTAGTCTCAAGGCTACAATAATCGGAGTCAAGTGGATTATTGCTTGTATGCCAAGAAGGTAGCAGCAGATGGTAACCTGATACTCTTGGTTTTGTATGTGGATGACATGCCGATTGCAAGGAAGAATGTTCAAGCCTACATAGTAGTTTTGACCTACATAGTAGTTTTGACATGAACAATCTTGGTGAGGAAAATCATATTCTTGGGATGTAGATACTCATGGGCAAGAAAGGGTTTTCTCTATCCGTCACCACAAGAGTATGTATCCAAGATTTTGCAGTGTTTCAATATGGAGGGGGGGAAAGCGATTGGTGTTTCATTGCCTCCATATGTGAAACTTGGTGTAGAGGACAACCCTACATCTGATGATGAAAAGGTTGAAATGGCCAAGATTTCATATGCTTCGAATGTTGGCAACTTGATGTATGCTATGGTTGTTACATGCCGTGACATTACATTTGCGGTGGGAGTGGTTACTAAGTACATTGCACACCTTAGCAAGAAGCATTGGGAAGTAGTGAAGGGGATCATGAGATACCTTAATAAGGGCACAAAGGATTTGTGCATCTACTTTGGGAAGTAGACATCTATGGTTGGCTTTACAGATGCAAACTATGTTGGTCATTTAGACTGCAGGAAGTCTACTTCAAGGTGTATATTCACTTCACAAGAGGAGCAATCTCATGGATATCCATGCTATAAAAGTGCGTTGCATTGTCTACTGCAGATGCAAAGTATGTGGCTGCCACTACACTGAGGCATGCAGGGAGGCTTTATGGATCTCACGTTTGGTGCGAGAGCTTGGCATTATAGAGGTTCCTGTTCTCCATTATTGTGATAGTCAGAGTGCTATCATGTTAGCACAGAATCATGTCTTTCATGCAAAGACAAAACACATATAGGTGAAGTATCATTTCATCAGAGAGGTGCTTGATAGCAAGAGCATTGAGCTTGTCAAGGTACATACAGATAACCTCGCAAACCTTCTCACGAAGGGTCTTCCAACAGAGCAATTTGCCCATTGCTACTAGATGTTGGAGCAATTTTCCCATTGCTACTAGATGATGGGAGTTGGATAGGTATAGGTTTTCAGCTTTGTATATACTTAGACTTAGCTTATTCTTCCACTACCTTCAGGCACATTGCCTTTAGGTGGGAGGTTGTTGGGAATAACGGGCCATCATGCCTGCATCCACCTTGGGTGTAAATCTCCCTTTATGGGACATTGTATTATATACCTGTCTGATGGAACAAGTGAGACGTGTTGAAGTATCCAAAGGAAGATAATTGTGTCTGTGTGTGTCTCTCTCTCTACATCTACATCTCCATTGACACACTCTTGAAGCTCAACCAAGCATTGGTCTACATTAGCACTTACATTTATATAACTCCATGTAATAATTTGGTCAATAGAAACACAAAAATCATTAATTCTATGCCATCTATTCACTAGGCATAATGTGACAATATTACATGTGGCACCATATGCAACAAGTCACTATCATGAGGTGAATAGACAAGTGGAAATAAACTAAATAAGATTGAGCCATTGAAGTAGAGACCCTTTAAAAGATAAGTGTCCTTCAGAGTCCCACTATTGCACATAAGCCTAACACCAACCTTGGTGTCGTTTACATTGATGTTGATGAGGCCTTGAATTGCTCTTCTATCCCAATCATTCCTTTTCTCTTCTCCATGGGCTAGTTTTGTGTCTCCACCTATGACAATTTTCTATATATTTTTATTGATTAAAAGAGTTTTCATTTTAAACTTCCACATATTTTACTCATATTACCTAGAGCCATTTGTGAGATTAAGGATGTAATAGTTGAGATGAGATAATCTTAGGGTCTTTAAAATACTTGAGGACTCACGCAAATCATAGGATTGATACCAACTTTGATACCATGTTAGAAATGTGTGTTACATTATCACTGCAAGCAATCACCGATTTTAGACTAAGTTCTAGTAATGGTTGATTTCTTTCAAGTTTAATTGAACTAATATAAGCACCCCAAGACCACTTAGTAGAAGAGAGTGATTAAAACAACAAGATTCAAGTGAAGGAAGTTGTATTACTCAATAGGAATGCAGTAGTTGGCATACACTTTGGAGAGTGTGAACATGAATGAGAATTGACTCCATGCTTGATATTGAATCAATGAAACTCACACAAGTTTACTCTTCGCTCACTCTCATCATATATTTATGTCAATGGGGTACATGAGCTTATATAAAAGTTGGCATTTAGGCAATCTATCTATAATGCTTATATCTTTTTACTGAGAAATTGGCTTGCGATAATTTTATAGATTTATCACATCATAGCCTACAATCTTGTAGTTCAACTAGGTCTCAAAATCTACCTGTTTGAGGGCCAAGTGCCTATTGTTGTCTATTGATGTACTAAAATCTAGGTGTCAAGTTGGAATTGCCTAATCTAGCCATTGATTGGGTTTACTTGATGATTCCAGTTGAATAACTAAGTACATTTTTTATATCATACTTTATGAAAATAACTTTGATAAGTAATATGGGCCATCTATGTGCACAACCTTCAAGGTAGATTCAAGCTTTTGATAGTATCTATCTAATTGGCCTATTTGCAATCAACCTAGAAAATAGGATCATTAGGGCATTCAACCTAGAATATAGAATCATTAAGATTGTATCAATGGCAATAATTTCCATGTTTTTCCCAATATCATGTATACGCCACATAGCTAAATAAGCACATCGACATCAACTTAGTTGGAAAAATCCATAATGGCGCACGATGGTCATCCAGACACATTGATCTTAAATGTACTATTTATACAAAAATTATGCAAATGAGACTACCATTTCCAAAATCCAATCATCATGTTGATAAGAATAAAGGGTATATTCTATTTACCTTTGTGTGTGAATCATAATGTTACAAGTGCAAAACTTGAGATAACATATCCTCACACTAGGAGGATAATAGATTATCACAAAAATAAGAATAAGCATAGGTCCATTGACAAGAGCAAATTTGTGATACAGCACCTTCCTTAGGTCCCTCAACTTGATTCTTTCTATAATCTCTAAATTCCAATCATCCTTCAAAAGTCTACCTTCATTATGTATGTCATATTGCAATATTTGCATTTTGGTTGGAATCATGAAAAACCTAAGAAAATTTTGTTGCAAAAAAAAGACCTTACATGCGCCATTTCTTCTCAGAAATGGACATCCTTGACAAGTCTATATATACCTACATCAAAGAAGTTGTCCTTGAAGCCTTGAATTACTTGTAGGTGCACAAGCAAGTGGTATAGCTCCCTATGTAAGATTAGGAAATATCCTTCATGGTCTCCATTCATGTATGGTTACTATATCCACGCCCTCTTACACCCATGCACACCTTGAAAGATAGTTGCATTTCCTTGACAAGTGAAGTGCATATGAATTTGTACCTTGCTATTTACATGACCACCTTGATTAGTGAATGTAGTCATAAGCAATCTTATCTTATCCATAGTGCTTACTAAACCTCAATACTACAACTATACTCTTGTGCTTGATTTGGATGCCAATAAGGGCATCCTCTACTCGATACATGGCAGAAACTATTACTTTAGAGCATGGATTTTGCAATATGCATGACTGCAAGAACATGAGTGAATAAAGTCTTGCACAAATTGAAGAGGTTTCCCATGCCGATTTACATACATGCACAATCTTAATTGAAATATTTTTTCCTAGCAAGTCCTATTGTATTGCAAATGGGGAGCCTTCACTATTCTTGCCCAATCTTCCATGGGGGAATCTACAATTTAGGCTCTCAATCTTAGGCACATTTGTTTCAAACTATTAGGATCGAATAGAATGCATAGTCCATTGATGATTCTCCACTTTTTAATGTTTGGCATGTTTTTATAATCACATGATTTTAGTTACTCAAATGAAAACATGAAGCTGCTCGTCTAATCAATTACTATTATGGTTTGTATAACCCTTTCAAACAATACATGATTTATAGAGTAGACCCACAAGTTTGACACAACATTTGGGCCTTGAAGGCAAGTTCTATCCTCTTGAACTTGATGAGAGTTATCAACATAATCAACTAATAGAGCATAGCTAAGCTATCATCTAATGATTGTGACCAAATGTCGACAACATTGTCATCCCTTGGTTGCATGCTTATTTACTATTGTAGACATGCATTTACATCCTTTGAGTGCTCAATGTTCTCAGTCCAATTTTATCTACTTTACACTACCCTTCATTATCTATGCAATAACCCAATCCAATGTTTTGACTTATCAATGCCCTCTTGATTGGACAATCCTCTTTTACCCTGAATTTTACAAGCAACATCAACCCTATACACACGCCATGCCTTTGTACATCAATTTTCACCCTAGTTTACTCATTTGATAAACTTCACAAGAAATTTGCAAGAATAAGAAAAACAACCAAAGTCAAAGAATACAACTATCGAATACCAAGTAAAATGAACAATGAAAGAGAGAGCATAAAAACTCACAAGGATGAATGGATGGGCAATGGAATCCATAATTCATGACATGAAATGTACCATATGAACCACACAACTAATGGTACATGTGATGTGACCACTAGTACATCCAATCTCACTCTCTCCACGAATGGATGTGATTAGATGATTCAAGAGTGGAGGAGTGGAGTACACATAGATTACAAAATGAGACCCGAGTTAAAGTGTGCTAATCATAATTGAGTCACATAGTTGTCCATACAAACACCCAAATAACAATCTAATAAATGTACCTAACACCCATGAAATAAATATACATTGCTAACACACTTTTAGATCATGGGTGATCTATACAACACGATATACAATGATGGGAATATGCAAGCCCCTAGGTACCAACACTAGGTCCCTACAATGACAATGGCCTACAAGTATAACATCATAGTACATACAACAATGACACTAGCTAGATACACCTTGGTAGAAGCTACAAGTATAACATCATAGTACATACACCAAAAGCATCATGGATGCTTTGACACTAACTAGATACACCTTGGTAGAAGCTACAAGTATAACATCATAGTACATACACCAAAAGCATCATGGATGCTTTGACACTAGCTAGATACACCTTGGTAGAAGCTACAAGTATAACATCATAGTACATACACCAAAAGCATCATGGATGCTTTGAGCTAGATACACATTGGTAGAAGCACAAATGTCAATGCAAATCATGGATACTCCGACACTAGTTGATACACCTTGGTAGTAGCACTAATGTCAACATTAACCAGACTCCAACCTAGATCACTAAATGTGAAAATAGTTTGATGTAGATGTCTATCACACACATCACGACTATGGATTCTCCTTCTTCACCATCTCACCAAAACTGTTCCCCAATGTGGAAATTGACTAGGGTAAGGGGGCCAACTATAGAATACCTAAGAAAAAAGATGTATTTTTGGGGGGGATTTCACATTTTGCAATTTTTTTGAGATTTGAATATATGAGCATGTAAGGGATATCAAGAGGAATTGAACAAGTCCAATATTGATTTTTTTTTATTTTTAAAATATTTTATGTAATTTCAACAAAGCAATTTTGGGAGGTAAGGGTACACTTGAGGACCATTAATGTAACACTTTTTGGCAAATTAGTGAGTGACACCTAAGCAAGATTCTCAGCATATTCCTTATCATTGACCCAAAGGTGTTTGCTTTTTGACACATGTTTTGCAAGTGGCTCCCTTACCCTAGAAGTACACACCAATGGCTATCAAATATTGTCATCATGGACCTAGAAATCACACACTAGCTCAAGGATTTGAACCACTCCTATGTCAATTTATATAGAAAACCGCCCTCAAGGTCCACCCCATCATGTAACTGTATGGACTTTGTCAATTTATATAGAGAACCACCCTCAAGGTCGAGTGTATCATGTAACTGTATTGTATGGTAAGCATCATCATACCCTACCTCCACCCTCTCAAAATCATCATTCTCTAGCCCGAAGATAAGCAAGGAGTGCGACTCCACAAATATAGAACAGGAGTATCCTCGCTCCGTACAAAAAGCATCCATCGAAGGAGAAGAATTGTCATTGAGGAGATCAGAGAATACTTGAACTCGCATGGGGAAATGCACCAAAGCACTAACCCACCTGCCCGTCCTAGCACAGAAAACAACCGTTCAAGTCAGTCGGAGGGGCATCCAAAGAACCTCGTGGTCCTCTCTACATCCGTCACCACTGTAGATTTGTTAAAATGACCACCACTAGAAGAGTACGACACCACCTCGTCTGTGTAGCATAGAGATGCGGCCACCAATGCCACTGGAACGAAGCCACTAAAAAGCTTGATGGAGAACGCCAAACACCAGAAAATCCCCTAGCAACACCAAGCATGTAGCTTGAAATAGCAAAGCTCAAAACAAGATCGGCGTAGTAGGTGAACTTGCAATCAAGAACCGAAATCCAAGCAACCTCCAAACCTTGGAAAAGCAAGCCTCGAAAGAACAAGGTTGGGTAATGGCGAGAGAATCTCAAGCCAATCAAATAGAACAGTCAAAGAATAATGGTGATATGCAACAAGATGTCAAAACCCATAGAGATGAGCGCAACAGCGAGGTGGATGTAACAGTGATATGCAAGATGATAACAAAGAAACAGAGAAGAAGAGATACATGGGGTACCAAGGTTCCATAGTTCACATACGCAGAAGCAGTCAAAAAGCAGAGAGATGAAGGCAACAGCAAGGTGGATCATGAATGCAGTGATAAGCCACAGTAAAAGCATTGGGTTTACCAGCATATAGGAGTAATCAGCCCACAATCGCAATAAGATTGAAGGTAGAAAAAACCAAGCAATAGTGTACCAACCTTAAAAAGCAGTCCCAAAATTCCTTGACAATGCGGTAACATAAAACACATGTGACAACCAATTCTGAGTGCAGAAATCAGGTTGCCTGCAGCAACAAATACAACATGGCCCAACTGCTAGATATGTCACCCAGTGTGGAGGAAGGGTAGTCAGCAAAATGCAAGGTTTGAACGTTCCAGCAACAGAAAACATAGCACTTTGAAACCTGAAATCAGTCAACAACAGTGGCATACAAAAGCACAAAATCAAGAATAGTGGTTATTTAATACCATGTGAGAATGAGCAAGGCAATGGAAGTGGAAAAGCACAACTCCTGACACAGAAGAATGAACAATGTAAGAGAGAACACAATAATCAAAATGAATGAACTGGCCAGTTCCACACAGAAGGTGGCATGTGTGGTGGCAGCAGTACCTCCTGTTCCCTTTCAAACCACACAGATGATGGCATGTGTGATGGCAAGAGTACCTCCAGTTCCCTTTCTCCAGATGGATATTGATGATGGAGTGGAGAAGTTGAGTATATATGGACTATAGGAACCCAACATGAGTTGGTTAGCCCTACATGAACCACCAAACTGCCCATAGAGACACCCAACCTAATAAATGTGATTGCCACCTATGAAATGCACACTGCAAATATAAATTTTTTTAAGAAAGCACCCCAATCCCACACCTCGAAACCATGGATCCCAAGTCTCCACATCAGTCCCATCCCTGTGGAATAGAGTGGCAAGAATCAGTTGGTGATGAGAACAATGTAAACATGAGAACACAATAAACATCAACACTCTTTCCTTTCACCAAGTTGGTCCCCAACGTCCCCTCTTTAATTGCCCATGTGTTTTCCATGGCTACAACAAGGACATCACAGTGAGCAGTCATGATGGTAGTGAGTCGGTGAGAAAATGGAAATCAAGGCACACTCACCTTCGCCCCCTCCACGTGCTGAATGTCAAAAATAAACATTTTCATCGCATCAACCTAGCAAGGTAGGTTAGCTCAATAAGGAAAGGCCACTCACCCACTCATGGCACATACCATCACTTGGCTACAGAGTGAAAGGGTCATTTGTTGCCATTTTACAATTTCACTCCTTCACTGAGTGAAGCCAAAAAAAGACCCACAAATCATTTGCATTCACAGTTCTGCATATATACACATTCACATTTGCATTTGCACTTGCCTATGTGTAGAATAGCATTCCCATCACTGTGCCACATCTATGATTACATCTGCATTTGCACCAGTATCAGCATTTCCAACCATGGAAGATTTTGATTAACATAGAGTAAGCAATCTCTCTCCACTTCAAGGATCACTTTGATGCTTTACAAGGGATTGTTGGGTGAACCTTGATGGTACTCTACTCAAACCAAATGGTGCATTTAGCTTTCTAACTTTTTGGGTACAGTATACCTATTCAAATCTGTCCACAGTCGCACTGGTGAGGATACATGGAAAAGTCTAATGCACAAGTCATCGTGGTCGTTATGTAAGTAAACATATTTGATTAGAGCTACATAAAGGGAGCTCAGTTTTTTTCTTTGTTCAGAAAAAATCACTTGGAGATTGGGATTCTCCTCACTATTTCCCTACCAAAAGAGAAGGTTCACCTACATACTTTCACAAAGATCCCTTTCCAGTGTTAGCACGCATCATAGGCATGTTTCTGCAGCCCTGCCCATTCACAACTTTAGGATCATCTACAGCTGGTGACATATTCTCAGCTGGACCACTGCCAGCAAGGTGCTTGCAGGGTTGGGTTGAATTCCCTGTCACAAATAAGCACGACAAAATCATACAATCACCAATTTGTGCATAGCTTTTACATTTTCCATAACTAAAGCAGTGCAGGAACTTTTGAAGCATCCTGCCTAAGCTGAATATTCAACTTGCTGACAGGCCTTGCAAAGAATGCATTTGAAGTTAGAGAGCTTAGGTCTTCAAATCGATATATGAGTTGATCTTCAAAGTCACAACTCTTGTTCCACATGAAGAGAATATGCACATACACAAGATGCATAACCAAAAATATGACCCTCCTATTCTTGGCCACTGTCCAGCCAAATCGGACTTGGTTGTTTGATGTCCATATGTATAAAAGAGATTCTTTTCTGCATATGTCTGCATGAAAAGTAGTAACAAGCAGAATGAGTCAAGCTCATCCAATATGGGGGTGAATAGTTGCAGCATTCATAATCAACATGTAAGGCTCGGGCGTTGGCCTTGGAAAGAGCATATCAATTTTTTGCATGATAATCTCATCCCTTGTAGGTATCTCATTTTCAAGGAACTTCTCAACAATTGGTTTCTTAAACCACTCAGCTACATAGGTTCCACGGCACCTGAGGGCCCCTCCATGATTTTCAAAAGGTGAATCTAGAGGCTTCAATAGATCTTCAATGGGATCTTTCAAAGTAGCTCCAGTCACAATCTTGATTCTTCTAGGTATACTCTGATAATGGAGCATGCGTTTCCGAAACCGATGCAATGTGTGTACCAAAGCAGTCAATGCAGCCCCTATAGACAGTGCACGGATGTCCAATGACCAGGCAACCTCCTGGTCAAAGAGTATTCTGTTAGGGAAGAGCTTTTTCTCATAAGAAACCTTCCACACACACCGAGCTCGTTTGATTTGGCCTATCAGCACGAGATAATTCAACACAACACATGTGAACCAGCGAGCTAGCTTTTCATCCACTTGATTTTCTAAGTGGTCAAAATAAGACCTTACAAAACTCAAAGCAGACTCCTTTCTCTCTTCTGGACTATTTAGTAAACCAGACAAAAATCTATGGGCTTCATGACCTGTAGCACTCAACATGGACATGATAACACCTTCATAATCCTTACTTTCACACCTTGAAAAAGAACTGAGAATGGTAATATACATCCTCAAATCAGCCGGAAACCCTGTCTTCAACAGACGGTCAAATGCCATCTTGCTCGCATCATAAAACCCATCCTTCAAACCAGACTCCATCACATTGCGGCTCACTCGGGAATTCACTTCCACATTTTCAGCAAGCATCAACTGGTAACACTGGCATGCAGTTTCTATGTGACCATCCTGCAAAAGGCCCATTAATGCATTGCTTGCAATACCATCCACTAAGTAACGGTTCATTTTCATCTCTCTCAAAACATTTATGACATCTTCAAATTGTGATTGCTTCATTAGGGAAGGTAAAATAAGTGCATAGGTTCCTTCACCATGCCTAAACCCCAGCTTAGTCATGTTCTGTAAAAGGTCCATTGTTGTTTGAAGATCTCCTGCAGTTGCACAAGCATGTACTAATGTAGTGCAAACAGGAGAAGTAGGTAGAACTCCAGCATCCCGCATGCTAACAAACAACTTGATAGCTCTACCTAGCTCTTTGGCTCTCAAATGTGCATCAATAACTGTAGAATAAAGACCTCTGCTGGGCAGATGTCCTGCATCCATCATGCTGCCTAACAACTGCATTGCCTTCTCAAGTTGCCTAACTTTAAGATGAGCTTCAATCATAAATGTGTATAAAGATGCATTAGGACAAAAGCCAGCCTTTGCCATGTCGCCCAAAATTTTATTAGCCATCTCAAGCTTACCAGCCTTAGCAAACGATTCAATGAGAGAGACATGTATGAATGCAGCAGGGGTCTTGCCAGCACCTTTTATTTCCCCAAAAAGTTTCATTGCAGAATCAAGCCGTCCAGCCCGCCCTAGAACATCAATGAGGCATGCATAAAGCTGGGAGCTCGGTAAATGACCTCTCGACTTCATGTCCTCAAACATCTTTGAAGCCTTTTCAATATTCCCAACTCTAGCAAAAACTGGGATCATAGTTTCATACACATGCCGTTCTCGTACAATATCAAACTCTTCACATCTATTGAAAACCTCCATTGCATTCTGATGTGAGCCACTATTAACAAAGGATCCAATTAGATTATTGAAAGTAAAAGCATCAGGCTGACACTTCAACTCTAACATTTCCTTAAAGCAAGCATATGCCTCATCATTCTTTGACTCCCTCAAGTAGCATTTAATCAGGACATTGAAAGTGGCTGAGTTGGCCTGGCAGCCATCAGCTTGCATTGTACTGCGAAGCCATGCAACTGTTTCAAAGTCCTTTGCCAGTCCGAAACGATCCATCAGGAATGTGAACACATAGACATTTGGAGTGTACCATTTTTGCCCTCTGGTCCAATTAAAGAAACCTTTCAGCACATTGAGTTCCCTAAAATGCTTGAGAACCTCAATCACATGATTACTAGATGGAGCGAAAGCTATCTGCTCAAGTTCTCTAGCTGCAAGTTCTCCCCAGCCCCATCTTCTTATGACATTGCATATCATCGAAACAATCTCCTCATCTTTGATGGCCTTCTTCTTTTCCCCAACATAGACATGATCATCGACCCCTGGCATTGCAGCACGGAGGCCTTTGTACGAACCGAGGACCTCACCGGTTTCACTGAGCTCGACAACCTCGTCGATCCACTCTTCTCCTCCATCTTGCTGGGAGCAGAAGTGCCGCAAGGTTGGCACGATTGGAGGCACCGACAACACTTCTGGCATCATTGGTGTCCCTGATGACGCAGTCTTCCTTACAGGATGAAAGGTGCCATTCTGAATCCACAAAGAACAACAATTCCCTGTGAGATATGCAGAGGTTCTGGACTCTTGAACGGTGAATTTTCTCGTGTGGCGAGACATCCCCAGACTGTTTGAAGGATTTTCCTGTTTCGAGAGCATGGGACGAGCAGAGACAGGGCACAGATGCTCCAGAATGTCGTGCTTCCTGGCATAGCTGGCCGCATACATGTACCTCAGGGGCCCCAGCCGCCCCTGAGAGGCACTCGAGGCTCGCCCATACACAGTAGGGCGCCATCGCCCGATGCCCATCTTCTTCTGAAGCCGCCAGTTGGAGAGAACTAGGCGTGACGAAACCTATTTCACCACGGAAAACTGTGCCTCCATCGCACGCTTCGAACGTGGCGTGTGACCAGGCCTCATTTTTCATAGTGATGAGTGTCGGTCGCTTCGCCAAACTCTCAAGCTTGGTGTGAACAGTCCCCTATTTGGTTACTTGTTTTTTCCCCCTTTAGTGTTTGAAGACCATCATGTGCTTCTCCTTGGGAGGTAAAATACCTAGCTAGGTGTAGTTGCGAGTAGAGAGTTATTGGCCCAAGGCATGAGCTTCTGCTCGAGAGGCACCCCAAGCAAAGAGCCGCACCTTGCCCCCCAATTGTACTTAGATATGTATGTGGTGCATCCCGAGCAAAAGCTCATGATGTGATTGAGGACAAGTTGATAGCCCCTTGCCCCCAACCATATGTAGCTAGGTATGCAATACCTCTTGAGTAGAAGCTCATGATGTTGTTGTGATTCACAATGTGGAAAATATAATGGGGAATTTATCTAAATTTTCTTGTGATTGTGAAACTAAGAATTTGCAATGTCATCGCACTCAAACGCTACTGCATGAATATAAACATCTTCATCATCCCCATTTTGGAACTTTGTACTAGGAAAGTATGTGTGGCTTCATCACAATGCAAGTGTGGCGACAATAGGAACCTTCATCTTTTTCCTATTTTGGAATTTACTTATGAGAAACACTCCAAAATTCACGTGTGAACATACCCTATCGTCCTACTCTATATATTTACTCTATGCTATATGAAAAAACCTAATCTATCACCAAAGCACTAGAATTGCGACAATCCTATGGTGGCCTTCTTACAATGATCACAAAGCTTTCAAGACGGCAATTTTCAAATAAAAACGTTGACATAAAATTTATATTTTAAGAAGGACCTTCCTCAAGGATGTTGAGGTGGGGAAGCATGAAGTCAATGAGAAGGCTACATCTTGAAGACAACCATGGAGTGCATATCAAAGCAAGCGAGCTTTGGGGGGATGCTTGCAAAAGGAGCCCATAGTTACCCCTCTACCCATGGTTAGAGCACAACGATGGGAGTAATCAACATTGTGAAGGAAACCTCGAACTACAATCTTCCTTAACAACCCAGGATGGCTATCATAATGGGCCTATTTATGAGGCACCCAAGCTACATTATCTAAAACTCAAGAAATCCATCATTTGCAAATTTTGCTGAAATTATTCAAATGTACCCATAAAATGCTCAAATTATTCGACAAAATTGGGCCTTCTTATGAATGATCAACTCTTTGATTTAAAAACTTTCTTTTCAATTCAAATATATCTAAGGTTGAAATATATTCAAATGAAAATTGTTGGACAACTATAAAAGTCGTAGACTTCTTCATATTTGCAATCCTTGAGCTCACGCTTCATGTAATGAAAATTGTTGGATAACTATAAAAGATGTAGACTTCTTCATAGTTGCAATCCTTGAACTCACGCTTCATGTAATGAAATGTTTCATCAATTTGAAATATAATGAGTTGTGAAATTTATATAAATAAATTTTTGGTAATGCATTTAATGCTTAATTAAAAATGGATTATTATCATCTTTGCTTTCATTACTATACCTAATAAAAATGCATTTGTGTTGCTACACAAGCAACCAAAAACACACAAGTGAGCCATAGTTTATTGTTTTCCATGCCAACCTCCATACAAAGTAATAGGCTGCAAAGCCTGCATGCGACTCCTGTTAAGTATATAGGCTACACTTAAAACATCCTTTAGCTAGAAAGTGTGTGACAAAGCTTGACTCTTAATCATGTGTTGAACAATCTCCATGAGTGATCTAAATTCTCCTCTCAAATACACCATTTTGCTATTGTGTATGCAGTACTGTACATTGGTGTTTTATCCCACGTTCAACCAAATATGCATCAAATTTCTCAGACATATACCCCCCTCCCCCTCAATCTGAATGAAGAGTGCCCACTTAACATCATGACAAATTTTTAGACATGCTAACAAACTATTTGAAGCACTAAATACTTCTATTTAGCTTTTAAACCATATACCCATGCATCCTTGGAATAGTCATCAACGAAAGTCACAAATCACAACTAGTTGCCAAAAGAGGGTGTTTACATGGGACCACAAACATTATTGTGTACAAGCTATAGTTTGCAAAAAACTCTCACTAGAAAATGAATCACGCTGCATTTTAGCCAATATGTTAGCCTTTACAAATGTGTTTTCTGGGTGTCTCAAGAGCAAGCAATGAAGACACCATATCAAAATTCTATAAGTGCAATAAAGTTGCAAAATGTAGATGACCAAAGTATACATGCCAAAATTTTGCATCTTAAACTGCTTGCAAATTTGCAATTGTACATTACACATTTTCACACATTTCCCATAGTTATTGAGGTTATATAATTCATGGCAAATTGAACCAAGTGCAATAACTGTGTGACCACAAAAGAGATAATAAATTGTACATCTATCAATCAACAAACTTTAGAATCAAGCGATCTTACAAAGTGCAAAATTTGACAACTTTTTTTTAATAATCACTAGTACATACAAAGCATCCATAAGTGTGAAGCGCTACCATTAGTAGACAACAATCCAACTCCTTTTGCAACATAAGAGGAGTTATTGGCACATATCATATTACTCCCTTTAGGGCACAGCTTAAGACTACTTCTCTACATGGCACTACTATCAAAATACCATACATATGAATCCATAATAGATCTACAAGAATTATATAAAGAAGGTTTATAATTGCATTGCGTACTAAATATCCACTATTTACCCTGTATAACATTTGTAGAGCTATACTAGCCTCTTTCTTCTTGGGCTCTTTTGTACACAGTTTAGGACTACTCCTTAATGACATAATCCTTTAGCTTACAATAGTTGTGAAACATCTAAATCTCTTTTTTTTTCTCATCCTTCTCAACCTCCTTTATTTGAATAAATTTTGTAGATTTCTACTTACTAGCAAAAAAAAAAGCTTTTCCTTAACCTTTTTAACTAGCCATAAAAGCTTCATTTGCAACATGCATAATGGACCTATTTTGCCTATATTCTTCTTCTTGTAGCAAAATAGAAACCAACTCATCAAATGAAAATTCAAATTGCCTTTCATCATCAAATGAAGAGAAGATGCAAAACTCTGATAAGAATCATAAAGACCACCGAGAACAATTAGTATAAGTAAATTCTCTAGCGAAATCTCATTTACAATAGTCTACTCCTTAAGATCTTTGATCTTTATCAAAAAGCTATTCATGGAGTCATCTTCATTCCTATGTTCATTCTCTCGTTACTTTTACATAGGTAAGCAACACCGGCCTCATTTCTTCCTCGATACGAACTTGCAAGAGTATCAAAACTTCCTTAGCTATCTTATATGAGCAAATGTATAGGATCATGATACATTTAATAAAAATGCAATCAAATCATGAGCATGTACATCTCTACCATCCCAACAATTCTACTCAAGAGTAAGTGGTGGTGATGGGTGCTCTAGCATTAACTAGAGCAAAATTGGGATCTGCAACATCCTCAACAACACTTGCTTCTTTTGCAAATAGCTTAAGAAACACCACCATGATGTCTTTCAATTCCACGCACTTTCCAAAGTTCCTTTTGTAACTAATACATGATGCATCATACAATCCCACAATGGATAATTAGTTCCATCCAAATCATCCTCAATAGCCAACATATGGAATACATCATTATTGCCAACCATGGCCATTGACTATAGTTGATATAAAAGTTTCCTATATAGATGAAAATATTCACAAAATCAACGTGTGTTATGTAAAGGAGGCTATAAGGGCTTTTAAGTACAAAATTGACTATTCTCAAAAAATTTGCACAAAATGATAAAATAGCATGTGCAAGATTGACAATAGTGCAAATGGAGATTGAAACAAATTCAAATAAAAAACTTTATGATGCCAACCTCTTATGAACCATCCCTTAGTATTTTTCAACCTATGAACACTCATCAAATCTTGTCTCAATTTGAGAAATTTGAGTAGAGGATGTTGAAAACTCTACCCAAGAGGTTGAAGCCCACTCTGATACTAGTTGCTAGATTTAGGATTGTAGAAGTGCGCTTCCATAACTTGAAGAAGAAGCAGCTTGAAAGAGCACAATTCAAAGTGTATTGAGAGATATCAATAAAGAAGATTTACAAGACTAAGTATTCCTTAAGAGTGAATAGGCATATATATAAGACCAAGGGAAGAAACCTCATAAAGGGGAAAACAAGTGCCCTAGTGATCCTAAGTGTATTCACACATAGCACTACTAAAATATGGTAATATTACATTGGCGAGCTTGTTGATTCAACTTATGATCATGATGGTGTTTTTGCGCAAAAGTGTAGTATGTTTGGCATTGCATTTGTTAATGAATAAAGTAAGAATCTTGTATCATTTTTTAGTGTTTCATGTTAGTGCTATGCAATCAACTTTTCACATGGATGCATTGTCTTTGGCCTTATATAAAACTTGAAATACTAAAACTATCAAAAGTTCTACTCTGTAATATTGTGTACATATAACATTGTAATGACTCAGTTAATTAATTATTTCATTATTTATTGGATAGAATCATAGTGTATACAATTGCCATAATTTAAGTAATAAGTGTATAAGACAATCAAACTAATAGGAAGAAGCCATGCGAGTGGATGAACTACTCAAAGAGAGCAGCTCAAGGACCACAAGCAAAGATCGCGCAACCTCTAGAACCTCAAAGAGGGCCACAACCACTAGTTGTAGATCGAGCTAGAGTGCCCAAGAGAAACAAAAGAATGTCGATTAGAACCAAGAATTGGTGGACATGAAGCTAGAGTAGATGATGAGAAGGCCCTCAAGACCTCACATGCAACGCATGCATTGTGGAGGAAACCACCTTCCGATCGAGTGTATGGATCCTAGATCTAGACCCTATGCCAATTGCAGTAGGTTTGGTCATGATGCAGTGCATTGTCGATTGTCGAGGCAGTTGCCATACCCATAGCCATACAATCAGCCTTACTACTACCTAGGAAATAGATTGCCACCTTATGGAAGGGGAGCATTTGTAAACAAGATACATGGTTCACAAGAGAGTAACACGATTACATTGCACTATGAAAGTAACTTGATAAAACATGGTCTTGCTCATGGGTTACAAATGGTCCTTATGTCACACCTTGTAAAGGATTCAAGAGTTGTTCCTAAGAGCACTACTCGAGTCTTCTACATCTTAATCTACATAAAATTCAGCCATTAGCTTTTGACACTCTTGTAATTTATGTTGCACTTCAAGTACTTAGGCCCAAGCAATTGCAACTCTTTACTCCATAGCCATATATGCAATTTCAAGGTTTCTACGATTTGTTTACATTCAACAACATGATTTTGTTTCACAAAGAAGCCCCTTTTATTGCAAATCATGACATGAATATATGTTTTTTAATGGTCTATGTAAGTATACTCATCCATTGCATAGGTATGTTTCTCCTTCCAATGGCTTGATTTGGAAGCCAAGTAAATGTGAAGCATCAAAACATCATGAAAATATAAGTTGAATAAAGTAAATAAACACATACTTGGGATTAGGTAAGCCACTACTAACCTCATTGAAGTGAGAAAGAGGCACTCTTTCAATGTGTTAATAAGTTAGAAAGATGTTGCATCCTAAATAGCTTTTTGGTCACAAGACTTTACAATCTTCATATGCTAATGGCATACATTGGATGTCTTCAAGCTCTTTTTGCCATTTTGAAGACATTTTTCAATGATTGTTGTCTACCGCAGCACAGAGGAACGAAAAATGGAGCAGAAGTACGGGAGAAATGGAAGAAGGAGACAACCAAGAACGCATAGGACAAAGAAAGGAAAAGGCGTCCTAGAGGGAGGTCAGACTCTGAAAATCTGAACGAGGGTGTCACCTCGAGAAAAGAAAAGAGTAAAAGCGCGCCATTAAATATGAAGGCACTCCCGAATCCTTGTAAAAGAGCGCTCACTCCCGTGCCAATTGTATGCATTAGTGGGAATGGGATAAGTTAGAATGGTGGGAAATAGGAAAAGAGGGCCTAGGCTAATGGCCAACCATGTAAAAAGTAGGGATGACCGCCCAAAAAGTAGGGCATGTATATCAAGTTCAAAAGTGAATGGGAAGTTCATTCTTGGGTGTGGCTAAAACTACTACTTCTTCTTCTTCTCTTGCTTCTTACCTTCTTGCTTGTGCTTGAGTGAGGGATTGAGGGAGTGTGAGGGAGTGAGTGTGTGTGAGTGAGGGATCGTGGAGAATAAGCTCCCCATCTTCTCTCTTCATCTTCCCTTCTCTTCTTCTCTCCTCTCGTCTCGCGTGGCTTGGAGGATGGAGCTTGACGGAGAGGGATTGAGGTTGCTTGAGCTTGCCACAAGGATCGTGGAGCTACCAGAGTGTGAGAGAGAGGAGAGAACTCGATCGAGCATCAAGGTAAGCTCACTACACCCACAAGGTAGGCATTGCGCATCGGCTATGTGAGAGGTAGCCATGGCCGCTCGGCTTGAAACGCTTGATCAATAAGCGGTCCGTAGGTCTCGGGGTAGAGCTTTGTAGCTCCCTTACATTTTGGTTTCGTTGCCGGGACCGACGGAATCAAGCTTGAGCACCACATGTAGCATATCGAGCATGGCAATAGGGTTTGCAACCTGAACTGGTGCTTGAGATAGTTAGGAGGTTTTAATTCCTGGAGCAAGTAAGTATTTTGATTCACTGCTGAATGTAGAGTAGGACCATCTATTTTTATTTCTGTTTCTGTTTTCTGTTGCAATAGGTTAAGGATAGGATAGGAAAAAGAAGGGAACAAAAGGGTTCTGTTGTTACTGGAGACAGGGAAGTTGGGGCACATATTCAGACATCTAGCTGGTGGAGTGTATGAGATTAGTCTCTAAGTCTACAATAGACTGAGGGAGGCCATAAGGGGTACAACAGACTAGGGTGCCCACATTTGACACCCTGTTTTCTGAGACGTGAGATTGGGAGGCCGGGAGAGAGTGAGAGAGGGAGAGAGTTGCGAGAGATCGCGAAGTGCTGATCGATCGAGTGCCCCATCGCTTCGAGGTACGCCAGACTTTCCCCTCTGTCGCTTGCATTGGTTTGGAAAGTGCGGCATGATTTGATAGAGTAGGCATTAACCTAAAGGTGCCGTGCGCAACTTGCGGGCCGTCGGCCACGTAATCGGATTAGGCCGTTCGATTCCCAGAATCGGACCAGACCCATCCGATTTCCAGAATCGGACCAGACTGTCCGATTGCGAGAGTTAGACCAGTTGAAAATTGGAACAGTTGAATCTGATTCCCCAGAATCGAACCAGCCCACCAAGTCGGGCCACGTGTCCGAGTCCCAAACTTGAGCCACTTGACCCATTGCAGTGGTCGGACCAGACCCATCCGACTCAAGAAATACGCTCAACAATACAACCCTCCGTACCTAGGCAACAGGCCATCTAACTTCCTTGGCAGGGGAGCCCAGATGGCCCTCCCAGCACCAAATGACACGAGACCAGCCATTCCTAGGCTAGAGATGAACCCAACAGGCATACCCAGACCACCAGGACCCTACGGAACCCAACCACCGAGTGACGCTCCTATTCATTTTGTGGAGGAACCTAGTGAAGAAGAGAGCTACATAAACCCATACATCTCCTATGACGAGGAGGGAAATCCGGTCCTGATGGACTATCGACCGGTGCCGGTGATGGCACTGGGTAGAGGAAGAGACAGAGGCTTCGGAGGACCAAGCCAGGACCCAATCTCATGTTGGACCTGTGGTCATCTAGGCCATATATCATCACGCTGCCCCGAAAGGGAACAGGCAAATCAGGACAAGGCAGACCTTAGGTGTGCAGAATGTGGGATCACGCACTTGTTCCCTAACTGCCCTAGGCGGAAGCCATCAGGAAGTCCAGCCAATGTGCCCTCCGTACCCTTGGGGCTGTTTGGCGTAGAGACCTTTGGCGGAGAGGACACACCCATCCCACTACATGTCATGACACGAGCACAAACAAGACGAACAGGCATCTCACTGCCTGGGCCAAGTAACCTAGACGTTGCTTCGCTGGGAAAGAAAAGCCAGAGGAGAAGGAGAAAGAGAGCAGACACAAGGATCACTCTTAAGACCGAGGAAGCTACAACCTTAGCGGCGGGAAGAGGGGTCACAGACGCCAAGGCAGAGACCTCCGCCCCCAAGACGGCGGAACTAGGTATTGCCAAGGTGGGGGAATACCCTCATCCTAGGCGGCAACTCTAGGCTATCGCCAAGGTAAAGGAGTGGGTCAAGGATGCCCAAGAACACCTTAAAGATGTAGAATCCATACTGGAGGATCCGATGCTCTCTAGTGCAAGCACACCCGATTCGCCATCGTGACCTCAATCGAGGAGTGCGCTAACACCACGAGAGATGCCACAAGGGCAAGACCAGGAAGAAGCTTATCAACAAGCTGGCCACGACATGTGGCCGAAGAGTGGTGACCAAGGAGAAGGCCAACTACCCAGCAATCTCCTCACCACCGTAGTAACCACCCTAGTGACCATTAATTTGGGAGACCTGCTTCGGCAGCACCCTCCATTGTGGCGAGAATTGAGGCACTGGGTGGAGGGAAAGGGGGGCATGCTGCCGCTGACTTGCACGAGCAGGACGCAATCACACAAATTCCAAGCCTAACGCTGCACTCGGCTCCAAGGTCACTGCACATCAACGCTTTCTGGGAAGGCACGGAGATGCATGCAGCCCTACCTGTCCTAGCCTTACAGGACGCAACACGGAAAGGAATTGTGGACACCGGCGTAGGGATCAGTGTCTTGAGCCACGCAGTTCTACAGGCTTGGGGAAACCCACCTGTGGAAGCGGCTAGGTTCAATGTTATGCTGGCCAACGGAATGAAGGTCAAACCATTTGGGGTCTTAAAAAACTGGCCAGTAAAGATTGCAGGAGTGCAGTTCTCCGTGAATTTCATTGTCATGAAAGGGGTGGACTACGACATACTGCTAGGCCGGCCATGGATGAGGAATGCACGAGTGGTTGAAGACTGGGGAAACAACCTCATATTCTTGGGGAATAGGATGGAAGCGGTAAGGGTTGAGATGGACACATGGAAAACTACCCTAGTCGACCTCGATGCTATCTCAACCATGCTAAAAGGTGATGCCCAGGCGTGCAAGCCTTATGGGACGTTGACCAAGTACATTCCCTGCCCTGAGGACGAGAGGGATTGGATGCATGTCTTGGCAACCATTGACCTACCATTCTCGGGCAAGGAAGAGTTGTATAAGCAAGTGGCTAAGTCACTAAGCATGCTAGCAGAGGAGCCCATGTTGCCGCTCTACATGATGTTGGGGAGCTCGTGGGAACCAGGGAGACCGGTCTCGTTCCACACCCCCACGAACAAGCTCGAGCTTCAGGGAATTGTAGGGTACTTAACCACTAAATTGAAAGGCAGCGAAGCAGCTAATCTAAAGCCCCTAAGCGATCTCTTGGCTCGGCCTGAATGGGAATGGACCAAAGTGCACCATCTCAACCTATCATATAACTGGGCGTTAATCACCAACGAGGCGGAGATCGGAGAGGAGAACCTAGGGGATGACGAGCAGTCGGAGGGGCAAGATTCTAGTGATAGGGAGTATGAGCACTGTCGCTCTGAGACGGACGAGAGCGAGGAAGGGTTTAACATGATAGATTATGACACTGAAGGGAGAGCAATCGAGCAGATTGAGGCAGACTCTAGGCCAAAACGGGAAAGGGATGGAAAAGGAATCGTGCAGATGGAATGCGATAGAACCTAGCTGGAGCAGGTGGGAGCTATGGATTATGAGCAGGCAGGGGTGGCACAATCCCTGGTAGTCCCAATACTGAAGACAGAATCACCTACTGAACTATGACCCCCGGGCGAAACCCCTTTCTCAAGCGAGGGATGCGAGTTTAACTCGGAGTCTGAAGTCAGTACAGAGAGTGATCCCAAAATACCCCAACCCTCTAATGTCTGACGCTCTAAAGGGGACTTGCTAGTCCACTTAAGGCGCAAGACCCGCCAGGGTCAAGGAAGTCGACCTGGCAGAGGAGGGCAAGAAACCACGACCTGTGTTCATTGTTGCTGGCAACCTGACCAAGGAGGAGGAGGCTAGGCTGGTGGCCCTCTTGTGGGAGTATGTCGATGTGTTCGCATGGTCCTTGGAGGAACTGAGAGGAGTCGATCCTAGGGTTGTGACCCATAATATTCCCATGGTCCTAGAAGCGGTGCCAACGAAGCAGCGGCCTTACCCTATGAATCCCAAATACGCTCATGCGGTGAAGGAGGAGATCGATAAGCTTATGAAGGCGGGATTTATATATGAGATCGAGCACACAGATTGGGTATCGCCCATAGTGATAGTTATGAAAAAGAATGGCAAGATTCGAGTGTGCGTAAATTACAAGAAGGTGAATGCCGCTACGAAGAGAGACAACTACCCTTTGCCATATACCGAGCATATGCTGGAGAGAGTAGCAGGCAAAGAAGCTTACAGCTTTCTGGACGCATTCTCAGGCTACAATCAAGTGCAAGTGCATTGTGACGACAAGATGACCTTCGCCACGGAGTGGGGTGTCTTTGCCTACATTGTTATACCCTTTGGGCTAATGAATGCTCCTGCAACCTTCCAACGATTAATGTGCACGATCTTCAAGGATATTCTGCAACACGAGCTGGAGGTGTTTGTGGACGACTTGTGCATACACTCCAGTTGGGCCGAACACTTAGAGAGGTTGGGAGCCGTCTTCAAACGGTGACGACTATACAAACTCTCGCTGAACCCCTTGAAGTGCCAGTTCTGGGTGAAGCACGGATGCATCCTAGGGCATGTAGTGTCTCAGAATGGCATTGCCACTGACTTTTCAAAAGTCAGGGCCATTACCGACCTCCCACCGCCCACCAATTACAAGGGCGTCTAGTGTTTCTTAGGCCACACAGGATACTACTGACACTTTGTACTAAACTACGCAATGATTGCTAGACCATTGTACAAGCTATTGATTGTATTCGAGTGAACTGGGAATGCCAACGCGCGTATGAACAATTAAAGAAAGCTCTCACCACTGCACCCATCTTACGAGCCCCAGACTGGAGTGTAGCATTCCATGTACACATAGATGCCTCCAACTTTTCCATCGGAGCCGTTCTCTGCCAACCTGGTGAACATAGCCTTGATTACCCCGTGAGCTTTGCTAGCAGCAGGCAGCTCACCGAAACAGAGATGAACTACTCCACTACAGAAAGGGAAGGGCTAGCCATGGTGTTTACCGTGAAGAAATTTAGGCATTACCTATTGGCCACACCCTTCGTCTTTTACGTGGACCATCAAGCCTTGCTGTATCTCGTAAACAAGCCATGCACCACAGGCCGTATAGCCAGGTGGTTACTTCTCTTGCTGGAGTTTGATTTCTCAGTGATTGTGCGCAAAGGGAAGCATCACTACATGGCGAATCACATGTCCCGCATATCCACCGGGGAAGCTGCTGGCCAAGGCATCCCTGACAATTTACCAGACGCGCACCTCTTTGGCCTGTCTAGCGAAGGGGACTTGTTTAGAGATGATTTGACACCCTACTGGGCAGATGATGTTGTCCAAGTGTTAGAAAATGGCTTGCCAAAGAGACCTATTGAGAAAGATGTGTGTGCGAGTACGGAATGCACATTGTATTGAGAGAGGTGCACGGTGGGATAGCTGGTGGGCATTTTAGTGGGGACACAACTGCCTGTAAGGTATTACACTCCCAACTCTAGTGGCCCACCCTATTCCGCAATGCCGCTAAGTTCATCAAACACTGCGACGAATGCCAGAGGACTAAGATACCTATGCGCAAAGACAAGATGGAGTTAACCCCCATAGTAGCTCGACAGCCATTCGAGAAATGGGGCATTGACTTCATCGGACCTATTAGTCCAGCGGCTCAATACTCCCAGGCGTGCTACATCATTGTGGCAACGGACTACCTGACGAAGTGGGTGGAGGCGTGAGCCACCAGAAGGAACGACGCTAGGACTACTGCGAAGTTCCTATGGGAACAGGTCTTTTCATGGTTTGGGTGTCCAATCGAACTAGTGAGTGATCAAGGTGCACACTTCGTTAACGAAGTAATATCCCACCTGCTCTCAACCTTTTTGATCATTCATAGAAGGTCTTCCCCCTACTACCCACATGCAAATGGCCAAGCGGAGTCCACAAATAAAATCCTGGTCAATGTGCTTACTAAGGTAGTATCCACATCACAAAGAGACTGGGATAATAAGCTGATGGCTGCCTTGTGGGTTTATCAGACAGCTTATAAGACGTCTGTCGGGCAAACACCCTTTAGGCTGACCTACGGGACGGAGGCCATTCTACCTCTAGAGTTTTTTGTCCCTAGCTTGAGAATAGCAGCGCAGGAGCGTTGGGAGGGGAGAGAGGCTTGGACTAATCGCTTAGAGGAACTAGAGCGTCTCACAGAAACTTGACTTTTAGCCACCCACGCTCTAATTTGCGAAAAGGCGTGACGAAAGATGTGGTATGACAAGCACGTCAACCAGCATAACTTTGATCACGGGGACCTCGTGTTGCTCTACTCGATGAAAGGGCACAAACAGAAAATGAAATTTTGAGGGCTGGGGCCTTTCCGGGTGCGTGCAATTAGCAGAACGGGCAATGTCGAGTTGGAGATGCTCGAAGGGGAAGGGATAGGCTTCTTCAATGGCAGTCGCATGAAAAAGTACTATCCCCCTTCCCATCCGCTGCATGAACCACTGATGCGCGAACCCCCATCGCTGTCTGCGTGGCCATAATCACCAAATTAACCGATCACGATGAAGAAGCAGTGGCACTTGCCTACCTTCAAATCACGATCATCATAGAGCGGACATATCTTTTGATGCTCTGATCGATGAAAGGGCCGACCGGAATGTCTTGACACATGACCATTGGACATGCATTGGTCAGCCCAAATTACAGCCCACAAACGCGAGACTTAGCCCATTTGTGGGCAACACTTACCCTCTCTTAGGGAAATGCCAAGCAGCTATCTCCGTCGAGTCTAGGAGTATCCCAGTCATCTTTTATGTGTTACCAAACACTAAAGGGGCCGGTGATAAATCACTACTAGGGCGCACTTTCAAAAAGTAGACGAGCTACAATGTGGACTACAACCTAGACCGCATTCACCTGACCATGGGCAGTATGCGTATAGTAACTACTTTCAGCAAGGGCCATCTTGCACCTTCCATAACTACAGAGCCACCGATGGAGACCCCCCCAGCCCAACCTAAGGGAAAGGGTAGGAATGCCTTACCCCGTACCCCAACCTCCAGAGGCAAACCCACCCAAGCCATCCACATGGCCAGGGAACCCACGCACATATGGGTGCCAAAACAGCGAGCGCCGCCTCTTGCTAGACCATAGAAACACGCTCCTAAACGCAAAAATTATCAGGTGTGGCCTAAGAGGCAGCCCAGGCGCCATCGACATGGGTGCACCGCCACACCACGATGGATGCCAAAAGATCTCCTGCGAGCGCAGGGATACTATGAGGGCAACCCCTGGATATGGGTGCCTAAGGTCAGACACCCGAAAGTGTCAACTTTGGGTAGCCCCACTCCAGCTGGATAGACCAGCACAGGCACATCACAAGTCGCACGGAACATCAAACCAACAACGGTGACGGTTAAGGCCACCTAGCACCTTCAGTGCCCTAAACCGGATGATCTAACACCATCTAGGTCAGACAAGGTGCACACCCCCATGCCCGCTCAAATGAATTGCAGCACGCTCCCTAGGGCACGGGAGCTCGTCGCAGCATTTCCAAGTGATCCAAAGTGCACAATTCCAGTAACGACCCCTGCAAGGGAGTCACTACTATCCAGCCCAACTGCTCCATCGCCACCAGCGGGTTTGAAACCTTCGTACGAAAGACGATCCTTCCTGTCAATGGCCAAGGATCTCACTGAGATCTCCGGGAATGACGTAGTGGCGTGCATCAAGGAGTTGGACGACACCTTCACTATATTCACTAGAAGCTATGAGAGACTTGACCTAGGACTTCTTGACGAACCCCTCGTGTCCGATGTTCGCTCGTTGCAATGCACTTGGGAGGACTACGAGTTCATGACCATCAAGTTTCCCAAAATTGCGGCCGAGCTAATCGCTAATGGAGAGATCTCGAAGGAGCAGGCCGTTCTCAGATGACTAGTCACCTCATACGGCAAGCTCGCTCACTCTATGTTGGAACGTGAACTGGAGGAGCTTGTGCAGCTTGCCACCTCTGCTTCTCCATTCCTGCAACTGTGGTACGCCTTACGACTCCAATGGGAGAAAAAAGGCTGTCAGATCATGACTAATGCTGAGCAACGGAGGGAAATCAAAGCAATTGAACGTGACCCTACGTATGTGGCACCTCTTTCATTCAGAGTTTTGGCCATTACACGCAACTTTACTGGCCCACCCGTACATTGACCAATTCCTCACAGAGGAGGAGTTGAACATTGCTAGTCGCCTCAACTCGGGAGACATATTCCATGACGTCTTAAACTACATCACTCAAGCTTCCCTGCAACCAAGTGAACTTGATCGCCATGCCCAGTTTGAATACAACCCTAACCTGTATACCTAGCTTATGGCCAAGTAGCCCACCCCACACAGCCCATGCAAGCCTTCCCTCCCCCGTGCCAGTTAGAAAAGAGGGAAGAAGAGCTAGTGAATCAAGGGATTGGCAAAGAAGGGCGGAAGAGGAAGCCTACGAACTGAGCATGAAGGAACTGGACAAGTTGGCTGAGGCCACGCAGGTCTATTGAAGAAGCTCATAGACCAGAAGAAATCCACCCCTATGGTCCTCACTATGAAGCTGAAGCGAGTGGCAGCGCGAGGACAGCCCCGATGACCACATTCAAGGGAAAGTCACCGCTCCATCCCCTGCCTCCCTCCTTCGTGCCGACGCCCACAGACACCCCAAATGCTCCACAGCCCGCACCTTCTCCAAACACCGCCCAACTGATGAGCATGATGCAAATGCTCGTCAGTAAGGTGGCAAAGATTCTCCCAGAACCCGGCACGAAAAGACCTGCCACCGTTGTGCTGAATCCAGAAAAGACCCTAAACGGCAAAAACTCGAAGCATCTACCACCATAGCCCCCATCCCCCTGTCACCGGGAGCAGACTACGATGCCTACATGGCCGAGCTCTTAGCACAGCTGGAAGTGGCAAAGGAGGAAAAGAAGGTGGCCATACTGGAGCTAGAGAAAGAAAGGGAGACCTCGATGGCCCTAAAGCTCGAAGTTTCAAAGCAAGAGGCTAACCGGCGAAGGGAGGTCAAGGCGTTACAAGACCAGCTGGAGGCAAAGAAGAAGGAGGCCCAGGACAATGAGAACCACCTACGCCAGAGGCTGGAGGATGAGGAACAGAACCTAGTGGCCGAACAACAAAGTTTAAAGTTGCTGGTGCAACAATATGCTGACCTAGAGCAAAGAACGGCCATACTAGTGGGGTACGGCCTATTAGCAACTCAAGAAGGTGAACTGAGCGAGGGGTAGGGGGACACCATGGCACACCTTCAGTATGCACTCAAGGAGCAAAATAGGCTGGAAAGAGAGATATAATTCATGGCGCAAGGCCGGTCCTCAACCCTCCCAATGGAAGTGCAAGAACAACAATAGGAGGTACAAAGGCTGTAGGGGGCATTGCAAGCTGCCAATGAAGACAATGAGGCCCTCATGGCCATGGCTTTCATGCAACGTAGAATGCACCTTGCAGAAATCCAGAGCCATGAGCAGCTGGCACAGGAGAGGTCAGAATGAATTAATGAGACAGAGCATAAATTCAGCATCGTAACTCAAGCGAAGGAAATCGTTGAAGCACAGCTGACCCGAAAGTCTAGGGAGTGGCATCAACTTTGGGCTTTAACGAACGAACATCAATAGATGATGGCCACACTGAAAGACAAAAGATGGATGAAAAGGCCAACGCTTGGGAAGCAAATAACTTTGATAGAATCAGGCAATTAACAGAACACTTGGCAGTGGTGGCAGACTACGAGAAAGTGCTTGCCTTATCTAGAGTTGAAGCAGCCAATGTATGCACCCACGCCCAAAGGCAAGCCTTCCTCAGCACCGTGCTCCATGTCATGCAAGCACAGGGCAATGATTCAGTGAAGAGGGTGAGAAGGAAACTAGAACTGACTACCCGGGCACTAAGGTACGGTCTTCAGGAACAGGAGCTCCCCGCCAGCACGGGACTCACCGAAGAACAACAATTTAGCTACCTGCGCAGTGCCAACCTCTCCACTCTTGAGCTCAAGGAACTGGGATTCGAAGAGTAGGAGCCGCCCGCACCACCATCACAAACAATCCTAGCCGTGGCGGAACAAGATACTGAGGAAGGCCCGGATTCAGACCAAGAGGCCGATGAAGAACTACAGAAAGTGCCCAGTCCCCCTCTACCCGACCTCCCACTAGACGACACTAAAGAGGCACACATGCCAGAGCACATTGTGGCAGCCACAAGAAGGAGACAAGAGCTGGCAAAGGATGCACAACATAGATCCCGGTCACTGCCAAGACAATTCTTTGACGAGCCAGTACCACTACGAAGGGACCCCAACCCCATTGATTGGCCGCAGGAATTGGTCATTTGGCATGACCAGGAGTTTCAGACGAGGCCTTTTGAGATGTCCTTCTCCTACCCGCGCTCGCTGGATAGGGCACTGCCGCTCAATGTCCTATCCAAAATCAAGGAGCTAGCTAATGACCTAGCGAACCGTTGGGTGGAAGAAATGAGCCTAATTATGACCCAGTGGAGGCAGGAGCCTGCAAACTACTAGCAGGACAAGGTAAACCGGCTTTCCAAATCCGTCCAAGGCTACGAGGTGCAGCCAAAGTGGCGGCGGAGGATTTGGGACACCAAATTTGACTCCTGGACAGCCTTCTGCAGCTCACTCCCCGAGGAACGAAATGACCTCTCCCACATGTCCTACCCTCGCCGGCATGGAGTGGACTATGACCGTGCCATTCACGGGGATTTTGACTTCCCTAAAATCTATAATGTAAATGCCTAAACTCCCGAGGAATGCTTAGTCTTTAGATAGCAGGATATTCTTCCATCCATCACCCGCTTCCTCGCGGACTTTTCCTCCTGCCCCAATCTTGCCTTCCTAACCACCTGCAATTATCTTAGGTTACTCAAATTCCTATTACAACAAAAGCCTACTGCTGAAGAAGCTCACCTCCCCCCCCCCCCCCCCCCCCCTCTTTTTTGACATCAACCTAGGCATCGATAGTAGAGACATGACTCGATTAATGATGAGGGCATCCCTCCTCCCCTCCTTTTGCTTGGAGCTCTTAGAAAACATGAATGACACCCGATTCACAAGATGTAACCACCCTTTTTTGTCATCCACCCCTCTGAAGTCTCGAGCTGCAATTAAAGAATATCTCCAAAGTCGTGCCTTCCTATCCCAATGCCTACGACCTCCCCGCGCTTCAACTGATGGTGATTGACATTAGCCAAATGCCTTCAAAAAAAAAAACACACACACTTTGCTCATGGCACCTAGGGATCATCCCTAGCCCCTCTCCCCACTCCACGCTTAGGACACATCAAGGGCAAGACTCTCAGACATGTCACCCTAAGCTCTACACTACACTACACCTCCAACCATGCACAAACTGGGTCCTCAAGTGTGAGACATTACCAAGGGCTTGCCCAAGTTTAGACCCACCTCCCAATTCCACTGCACATGCACTTACACCTCACTGTGAGACAGATACCCCCTTAGGGAGTGCACAACTTTCTCTTGCAGGCTGTTCGTAACTTAGTCGAGCTGCCATTGGCTACATGTGTTCTTCAACTGCTAACGGAGCCCGATTGTGACAGTCATCGTAAACAGCAAATCCCAACTGTGCCAACAAGGCCGAGAATCTTCATACAGATCAAAGCAAGCCAAAATCTCTCCAAATCACCAGGAACCAACACCCCACCATCTCTCATCGCAGCGCCGCCTTTTTGACAAGTGGTCATCTACCCGCCTTTTCCCACTTAGCACCAATCCCAACTACCCAGCTACTCCCCACCTCAGTGCCATGGGACTGGCACTCCACTAGGAGGGGGATAATGTTTATCGCAGCACAGAGGAACGAATGTTTACCGCAGCACGGAGGAACGAAAAATGGAGCAGAAGTATGGGAGAAATGGAAGAAGGAGACAACCAAGAAGGCACAGGACAAAGAAAGGAAAAGGCATCCTAGAGGGAGGTCAGACTCTGAAAATCTGAACGACGGTGTCATCTCGAGAAAAGAAAAGAGTAAAAGCGCGCCATTAAATATAAAGGCACTCCCGAATCCTTGTAAAAAGAGCATTGGGCTCACTCCCGTGCCGATTGTATGCATTAGTGGGAACGGGATAAGTTAGAATGGTGGGAAATAGGAAAAGAGGGCCTAGGCTAATGGCCGGCCATGTAAAAAGTGGGGATGACCGCCCAAAGAGTAGGGCATGTATATAAAGTTCAAAAGTGAATGGGAAGTTCATTCTTGGGTGTGGCTAAAGCTTCTTCTTCTTCTTCTCTTGCTTCTTACCTTCTTGCTTGTGCTTGAGTGAGGGATTGAGGGAGTGTGAGGGAGTGAGGGAGTGAGTGTGTGTGAGTGAGGGATCGTGGAGAAGAAGCTCCCCATCTTCTCTCTTCATCTTCCCTTCTCTTCTTCTCTCCTCTCGTCTCGCGCGGCTATGGAGGATGGAGCTTGACGGAGAGGGATTGAGGTTGCTTGAGCTTGCCACAAGGATCGTGGAGCTACCGAAGTGTGAGAGAGAGGATGGAACTCGATTGAGCATCAAGGTAAGCTCACTACACCCACAAGGTAGGCATTGCACGTCGACTATGTGAGAGGTAGCCATGGCTGCTCGGCTTGAAATGCTTGATCAATAAGCGGTCCGTAGGTCTCGGGGTAGAGCTTCGTAGCTCCCCTACAATTGTTAGTTAAGGCTATAGTTGAATTCACTACAACAAATGAAGGGCATACAACTAAAGACTTCAATAGAAGTACACATTAAAAAGTTTGAAAATGATAGGCCACATAATCAATATATGCATCCTTATATTTGTAGCATATCAATGTAAGTGTTAGAATTATCATTGGAATATCCATCTGTGTATTGCAACATGCATATGGACTCATATTTTGATGGTATTTCTCATGCAAATTTTGATGCTTATACAGAAAAATATTTGAATATGTGTGAATAAGCTTTTGGTACACATATCGATGCCTATACCAAGGAATATAGAGGAAGATTTATTTTACTAGGGATTGCTCTTCTAAGGGCTAGATCCTTACTATCCATGTTTACTATCTTATTAAACATGGACTAGTGTTCAAACCTATAGAAAACTCTAAAGGCCCATGAAATCAATTCAATTGAAACAATATATGCGAAGCACTTGAATGTAAACAACCAACATACAATGAAGCACATGAATGTGAGAAAAAGATACGATGTAGTCTTAAACAATACAATAATGATAGAAATACGACTTGTACAATCTAAACAATAAAATTGAATATCTATATTTTGAAATAATACAACTATAATGGGGTTAGTCTAGGCTTTCCCCTCTTTTAGGCAAGGCATGCTTTTCTTTTCCTTTTAAATCTTTTAAAAATAAATAAAATACATATCACAAATAAACAACATTGCTGCTTGTTTTTATGCAAGGACCCTTTGTTTCTCTCATTGAAGCCTAAGCCTTATTTTTATGCACATGAGGGTCTCCGACTATCCTCTTTTCTCCTAACTTGTGGCTTAGCCCCACCTTTTTATATGCATGAAAGCACACTTTGCTTCCACTTCCTCTCTAAGTCCCATGAATACTCTAATCCTAGTTCATGTGTAGGAAGGCACCCTTGAGGTGTTTTTATGCTTTATAAGTGCAACATAAAGAAAAGGCAAAGTTCATAATGATAATTTTCCTTTTTAGACACTTTTCTCACATGTGCCCAATAGTTTTTTTTAACTAAGATTATTTAATCTATGTATCTCTATGCATTGTCCACTAAAATGGGTCAGCATTTTCCCATTTCCCTTGGGCATCTAGCCCGCTTTTCTGGTCATATGATTGGTCTTTCCTCCTTTTGCATGCACCTAGATCTTACTCTTAGTGTAAAAATTAAATTGTGCACATCCTTCCCTTATAGTATCACTCAATTTTATATACAATTTTCATGAGAGGGAGTCCCCCTTTAGCTCTCCATAAAGTATCCTAAATTATTAATACAACAATTTCTTTTCAAAAATTGTGGAGGCATTTCACACTTTAGAATTAATAGTGCACTTCTTGTGAAAGTTTGTAGAAGATTTGCTTATGGTTGGGACTCAATTTTTTCATAATATTTGAGAATAATGAAAATTCTATCATTGAGAAGATAGGCAAGAACAACTATCTATCATGGAAGTTTTGAGTGACAAACTTTCTTATTGGAAACGGCTTATACGAGTTTGTCTTAGGTGAAGAAAATGAGCCAAAACTAAGAGTATTCTACTATCTCTGCAAAAGAACTGAAGGCATGGAAAAAATGGAATGACAATGATAAAATAGTGAGGTATTGGTTGTTTGCAGTTACTAATATTAGCATGCTAGGTCATATAAAGAATGCAAATAATTTCCACATAGCTTGGACCATCTTCAAGAATATGTTTTCTATGAGCACAAGGGCATCAAGAAATATTCAACTCGAGCAAGAGTTGATATATTGAAGAAAGAAAATATGTTTGTAAACGAGTATGTTTTGAAAGTGAGGAGCATTACATATGCTTTGGCAATTATTAATGCAATGTTAGATTATGATGACTTGGTTTTGTCTACTTTGAGTGGCCTTGAAAAGGCCTTGGAAACCTTTTGTTACTTCTATATATACGCAAAAGCCATTCCTAAATTTTGATGAGTTGGTCTCTCTTATGTGGTTATTGAAGAGATCAACAAACATGGTGAATCATTAGAAACAAAATAAAAAAGTATCTCTTAGTAGCAACAAGTATTTTGTTCCATTCATTTATGATTGTTTAGAAAGCTATGGGTATATCTCATGAAGGAAAAAGGTGAAGTATTTGAGCAAATCAAAACTTTCAAGGCTACTATTGAAACAAAAATGGGCTTATAAGTTAAAGTGTTTGATCTTTTGATAAAACCACACAAAAAAATGAACAAAACTTCAAGCAACATCATAGAATATTTCTTCCATATTAATAGCTTACAAAGCACATCATAATATTCATTTCAATAACAAAGAAGAATAACTCATCCACATAATTATATGAATGGAAAATGATCACATAGTATTCAAATCATGTCTTCAACAATGTATCCATAGTTTTCTTCTCTCACAATCTCTCATAGATACAACAAATTGATCAAAAACTCTCTCTCTCTCTCTCTCTCTCTCTCTCTCTCTCTCTCTCTCTCAAAGGTACAATAGAATAATGATCAATAACCCTCTCTTGGTTGTGGAGCTACCCTCGAAAGGGTATGCTTGATCTAAAGAGGCATTAGATGGAGGGGGAGAAAACCTCTCTAATGAGTTTCATGAGTTTTTGAGGTCTCATGGAATCAAGCGATAGCTCATATTGAGGTATATCCCATAGGAAAATGGGGTTGTAGAAAGAAATAATTGGTATATTGTAGAAGTCGCATGAGCATTGATGGCTGAAAAAATATGCCAAAATACTTTGGATCAAGGTTGTTTATACTATTGTGTATGTTATGAATATGACTCCCACAATTGCAGTTCATGGTATGATCCCTAAAGAATGTTTTACAAGAAGGAAGCTCGATGTATTGCACTTGAAAGTATTTGATTGTCTTGCATATGTTCATGTGCATAATGAGTTGAGGAAGAAACTAGATCCAAAGGTTAACAAATGTATCTTTATTGGAACTTTATAAGCAAAAAGGGTGTTGCTATTTACAACTCTATCACTGGTGAGTTTAGAGTGAGTAGGCATGCTATTTTTTATGAGATGAGTAATAGTTGTTGGGGGTAAAGGCGCCTTTGCCTAGCTGCCCGTGTATTACTACACTGACAGTCACCGCCACTGCACACTACAGGTGGCGAGCGCCCGTCACCGTCACTTTATTCTTTATTCTTTTAGTGACAGTTTGAATAAAGGAAGGCCCGGTCACACATTGTTGGGCACCTTCAGGGCATTACATCAAAGGTATTTGATCATTTTCTTTAGGGTTTACTTCAATTCTTAGGTCACATAGGCTGTGAACAGTTTGGGGCAGCCACCATTGAAGCTCCATTGCTTCATATCTTCATTGCCCTTGCTCAAGAGCCCTTGAGGCTTGGTGTGTGCCCCCTTGGGCACCTACTTGAGCCCCTCCTCCACCTCAGTTGTGCCACTTGGGCTGCAGGCCACCCAGGACAGCAACACGCTGTTTGCACCTGATTCCAGGCTGATCTCCATCTGCATCACACTGGTACTCCTCAAGCTCCAGGCCATTGGGCACTTCCACAGGCTTCATTTGAGGCATTTGCACATGCTTTGATGCTTGGTATTGAAGGTTGAGCATTGACATTTCTTCTGGTCTGATTTAGCAGTGTTTTGGGACTATCATAACAGTCCACAGATAGTTTATAATAGTGCTACAGTAACATTTGATGCTTATGCTTGCCCGGCATTGTCATTTGATGCCCGGTTGGTCCCGTATGATGCCTACATGTTAAGGGAATATATGCCTATTGTTTGGCAACCATTTGGCACTGATTTGGGACTGACATTTCTCATTTTTTGACAGTCATTTCATGCTGTAATAAAAGCAGGCTTAAGCTATTCTACATGCTTTGGTTTATGCCTATTGGTTCCGGCCTATGTCTTGGATATATGCCATGAAGTATTGATCTTTGGGGTACGACTTTGAGCTTGGATTTCATTCCAGATGCTTTTGGAAGAGCTTTCACATTACACACTCATTGACATGGTTCATGCTTGACAGTGGTATATGCTTTGACAGTTATGCTCCTTGGGTTTATGCATACCTGTTGCCTACGGCTTGATGCTCATGTCACGGTTGATTACCCTATGCATACATTGAGCTTGAGTGCTCATTGAAGCTCTACCTTGGATGCATTTTGGATTATCTGGAGTTGTCTTAGATGGTATTTGGCTTGTTAGAGTTTGGATTGGGATGTATTTGATGTCTTACATGCATATGGATGCATACGGATGCTCTACCGCTTACATGTTCGGGATGTACTATTGATGTATTGTATTCTACTTATATCATTGGCACTGTGTCTTGCCTTGGCTTGAGCTCTTGAGCTCGTACATACGGCTTTTGTGCCAATGGGAGCATTCTTGAATGCTTATCAGACATTGAGCAGGCAGTACTTTTATGCATTGAGTAGTTACATGCTATTGAGCAGTTACACAGACACTTGAGACTTTGGGATTTCTTACCCTTTGGGATGATACATTATATGTCTTGGTTCACTCTATGCTTACGAGCTGAGTCTCAGTTTTGGATCCGTATCTTTGTGAACTGACACCTACTTGCGTCAAGTTTTGGTAGTGGCTGAAATATTTTGCCCCGTTGGCTGGGGGGTGTGCCTACTCACTGGCAGATGTTTGTATGACATACTTGGGTGTTGGATTCATACTTATCGACAGTCATATGCTTATGCTATGCCTGCATGATGCCGGCTTTGGTCTTGGCAGTATCTAATTGCCTTGGGATCCGATTTTGGCACTGTTAGCTCTCTTTAACTGAAATCTGTAATTTATTACAGCAAGCATATATGTATGGACTGACATGGATTTTTCATGCTGAAACATTCTGAAATGATGTACTTTCACTAGTCCTTGGTGGGCAGTAACTTTGGTTCCACTTTTCTCGCCATTTTCCCTCTATTTTGGTGATTTTTTTGTCATTTTCTGTAGTAAACAGCAAGCAGTTTTGAACTGTCTACAGTCTTCCAGCCTATATTATGGCGAGTTCGTCCACTGATCATGCTATTTTCAATATCACTAAGCTTGATGGTACGAATTACTCTTATTGGAAGAGCCAGATTTGACAGGTGTTGGTGCAATAATCGTAGATCAAACCTTTGAGGTTGAGCAGGCATCCGCCTGCAACTATGCCAGATGAGGAATGGCTTGAGCTTGATGAGTTATGCAAGTCCACTATTGTCTTATCTCTCATAGAACAGGTTCACTACAATGTATTTGAGGAAGAATAGAGTGCGTGGCAATTGTGGGATAAAATCAAGAATCTCTATGACAAGAAAAGTCCAGCGAGTCAGATGTATTGGCTGAAGCAGCTTATGGATCTGTGCATGAAGGAGAATGTGACTATGTCTACTCACTTGAGCCAGTTCCATGCTATATTCAAGAACTTGACTTCGTAGGACATCACTTTTGCAGAGGATGTCACTCCTCTTTTCTTACTTGGTACTCTTACTGAGTCATGGGATGTATTCTACACTGCATTATGTGCCTCTACTGCTACCTTGAACTTATCTAATGTTGAGAGTGCTCTTCTGCAGGAAGAGGTTAACCGTAAGAATTTGGATGCCTCTCGTGTGTCGCATGCTATGACAGTTAGAGGTAGGAATGATGGATATGGAAAGCATGGTAGTGGTAGTGGCAGTGGCAGTGGCCGTGGACGGGATTCTCAAAAATCTCAGTCCAAGTCTCATGGGAAGTCACGTAGCAAATCCTGTGGCAGGAATGCAGATGTTACTTGTCACCATTGTGGAAAAAAGGGTCATATTAGGCCGCAATGCCATGAACCGCACAATGAAAGACACAAAGATAAGGGGAAAGACAAAGTGCAAGATAAGTCTTCTGATCGCAGCATAGTGTCTGCAAAGTCCAGTGTTAAAATTGAAGAGATCAATGTTATGCAGCCTGAGGATGTTGATGATGATTATTATATTCTTGCAGCTTCTTCTAATGCTTTGCAGATGACAGAGATACACTCTATATATGGACAGTGTTTGCTCTTGGACTCAAGTGCGTCCTTTCATGTGACACCTTGTCGAGAGTGGTTTCATTCATACTGTACTGTTTCAGGTTCTGTGCGCTTGGGTGATGACAGCTCTCTTGATATTGTGGGCATTGGTGATGATGTTAGGCTGTAGTTTCCTTCTGGCAACAGTTTTGTTATGCAAGATGTACGTTATATACCTACTTTGACACGCAGTCTCATGTCAGACAATTTTATGACGTAGGATATCATGTATGTTTTGGAGACTCTACATGGAAGATCACTCATGGCAGACTTGTGATTGCGAGAGGTGCCAAGGCTGGCAGCCTCTATCCCTTGATTGTATCAGCTTCTTCCCTTGATCATGTTTTGTCTGTGGGTTCTATCCCACATGTATCTCTTTGGCATGCTCATTTGGGCCATATGTCTTTGAAGGGAATGAAAATGCTTTCTGGTTTGCAATACTTACCGCCCCTTGATTATGCATGTTTTGATTCATGTGAGCATTGTCTTTATGGCAGGTAGACTAGGTCTACGAGAACTCTGATAGGCCACGCATGAGTGACCCCTTGGCATTGGTACATTCGAATGTCTGTGGGCCCATGCCTTGTCAATCTATGGGTGGTGCAAAGTATTTTGTTACGTTCATAGATGATTTTTCACGAAAAGTTTGGGCTTATCCCATTAAGCTGAAATCCGATGTCTTGGTTGTGTTTCAAACATGGCTTGTATTGGTTGAGAACCAGTCTGGGTATAGGCTAAAATGCCTACAGACAGATAATGGGGGTGAGTATGTCTCACATGCTTTTGAGCAGTTATGTGGTATTAAGCGTCAGTTGACTGCCCCCTATACACCTCCCCAAAATGGTTCGGCTGAGCGGATGAATAGAACCATCCAGGAGCGTGTCCGTAGTATACTTGGCCACGCAGGCCTATCACAGAGCTTTTGGGTTGAGGCAGTTAGTACAGCTGTGCATGTCATAAATAGATCACCCTCTAGTGGTTTGGATTTCCAGGTTGCAGAGGAGGTATGGATTGGAAACCTCCCTCTTATGTGCATCTCCGTGTCTTTGGATGTGAGGCATTTTGCCATGTGCCCAGGGACAAGAGAAGTAAGTTGGTTCCTAAGAGTGTCAAATGCATTTTCCTTGGTTATGGGGATGCAGGTGAGATGGGTTACCATCTCTGGGATCCACAGGCACGGAAAGTCATCCGCAGTCATGATGTAGTCTTCCATGAAGACAAGATGCATAGGCAGCCTGAGAGAGTTGTTGAGATCCACATGGTCATATTTCAGGAGGAGCCGAGAGCTCTCGCACAACCAGTTGGACAGCCTACAGCTGCAGCAGATGCTCATGGTCAGGGCATTGGACACACAGCTGGGTAGGTAGCAGAGCCTGCCATGAGACGGTCTACTAGAGGCAGATGTCCACCTGATAGATTTTAGCCCTTGATGCATTATGTCTTGGTTATAGATGCAGGAGAGCCTTCCACTTATGATAAGGCTATGTGCAAGGGTGACAGTCACTCTTGGGAGAGGGCTATGCAGTCTGAGATAGACTCCCTGCATAAGAATGACACTTGGGATTCGGTTTCCTTGTCTATGGGCAAGAAGGCTTTGCCATGCAAGTGGGTGTATAAGCTGAAAAGTACCCTTGGACACCCCAAGCCGGCATACAAGGCTAGATTGGTAGCAAAGGGTTTTAAGTAGGAGCATGGTGTGGACTTTGATGAGGTCTTTTCTCCTGTGGTTAAGATGACCACCCTGCGCTTAGTCTTGGATTTGGTTGCTCAGCTTGACTTAGATTTATACCAAATGGATGTCAAGACGGCTTTTTTACATGGGGACTTGCATGATGAGATTTATATGGAGCAGCCTAAGGGCTTTGCAGAACCTGGCAGGGAGCACCTAGTGTGCCAATTGAAGGAAAGTCTTTATGGCTTGAAACAGGCACCTAGGGAGTGGTATCATAAGTTTGATGCCTTTATGCAGTCACAGGGCTACAACAGGAGTGCTATGGATCCGTGTCTTTACACGAAGAAAGCCTATGATGGTTCTTTATTGATTTTGGTCCTCTATGTGGATGATATGCTGATAGCAGGGAAAGCTCATGATGAGCTAGATGCTCTTAAGACTCAGCTCAAGAAGAGCTTTGAGATGAAAGATCTGGGACATGCCGCTCACATACTTGGTATGTGCATTAGACGCTACAAGCATCAGGGACTCCTCTACTTGTCACAGAGGGAGTACATTCATAAAGTCCTTGAGCACTTCTAGATGCAGGACGTAAAGCCTATTGGCTGTCCATTGCCTTCTTATGTGAAGGTATCACAGGTTGATTGTCCACAAACAGATGAGCAGAGGGCCGAGATGGCCGAGATTCCCTATGCATCTGCAGTGGGCAGTCTTATGTATGCCATGATAGCCACTCGTCCAGATATTGCCTTTGCAGTTGGTGTTGTGGCACGCTATATGGCTATACCTGGCAAGAAGCATTGGGATGCCATGAAGGGTATCATGAGGTACCTGAAGGGCACTGCAGATATGTGCATTTGCTATGGCAGCGAGGATACAAAGTCGTGGGGTACACTGACTCTGATTATGCAGGACATGCAGATAGTAGAAAGTCCACTTTCGGCTATGTATTCACCTATGCTGGAGGTGCTGTTTCTTGGATGTCCAGGGTGCAAAAATGTATGGCCCTTTCTACTACAGAGGCCGAGTATGTTGCATCCACAGAGGCTTGTAAGGAGGCCATTTGGTTGGGTCGTTTGGTTGCGGACCTTGGTATTGATGCTATCCCTATACTGCATTCGGATTCTATGAGTGCTATTCAGTTAGCCAAGAATCCAGTCTTCCATGCGAAGATGAAACACATTGAGGTGAGGTATCACTTCATACGTGGGGTCATTGAAGACAAGTCTGTTGATCTTGTCAAGATCTCGACTGACCAGAATCTTGCAGATCTGCTCAGAAAAGCCTCTCTACAGAGCGCTTTGCCTTCCTTAGGAGGTTGATGGGCGTGGGATGAGATGACGTCTTTCCTCATCCTGTTGTACATGTGTACATGTTGTACTGTCTTTTTTCTTTTTCTTTTCACTCCTCACTGGGACAGATTCGCCTTTAAGTGGGAGGTTGTTGGGGGTAAAGGCACCTCTGCCTAGCCGCCTGTGTATTACTACACTGACAATCATCACCACTACACATTGCAGGTGGCGGGCGCTCGCCACTGTCACTTTATTCTTTATTCTTTTAGTGACAGTTTGAATAAAGGAAGGCCCAATCACACATTGTGACTGTTGGAGTTCCCATTTCTTGTCTCTCTTTTTTCTTGCTCTTGCTCTCCTGCCATAGCTCTCGAGTCCAAGCTTCGATCCTTCTCTCCCTTTCAATAGTGGAGATGTATAAGATGGTGATGATAATCATGTGTATAATAAAAAGTAAGAATCATGAACCCTTAGTGGACCAAAGACATCATTTGGTTTGGTCATAAATTTATGGTGAATGGGAGTCTAAGAAGTAACCCTACACCTTTAGGTGATCTAGTAGTGTTCCACATGATGACCAAGGGAAGAAGAAGGTATCAAATGGTACTGATATATCTACTAGTCATTCAATTTTTAAGGGAGATTCTAGTGATTCAAAGAATTCAAATGATGGAAGTGGTATTTTTTTTAGAACGCTAGTTGTATAGAAAGCAGGGTGTAATCTAAAAACTCCATTGAGTAATCCATTGATACATATGTCTAGTATGGTTAGATACCTTATTGGAGCCTTGTTAAAATATTTGGTCTTGAGGATTATGCATCTCACCATTATGCTTATACGGTGAAGGTAATTGACGAGAATTATATTGAGGAGGCTATTGGTCATGCTCATTGAGATGCAACAATGTATGAGAAAATGGTTGCATTAGAAGCCAATAAAGCTTGATATCTAGTGCCATTGCCTCAATGCAAAAAAACTTTTGGCTATAAGTGGGTCTATAAAATTAAACATAATGTAGATGGTTCTATTAGTAGGTATAAGGCCTAGCTAGTTGCAAAAATCTATACTCAAACATATGGCATAGACTATGAAGAGACATTCAATCTAGTTAGCTAGGATGACAATTGTCAAATGTCCAAAGATCGAATGGACTTTGTAGTAGATGGATGTGAAGAATGACTTCTTGCATGGTGATTTGCAAGATTAAGTGTATATGGAGCAACCAATAGGTTATGAGATTTTGAGCATTCCGCCTATGTGTGTAGGTTAAAGAAGAAACTCTATGGTCTAAAGCAAGCACTAGAGCTGACAAGATTAGAGAGTATCTTATCAATGTTGGTTTTTATGTTTCTAATGCAGATTACTCACTTTATGTGAGGACGAGTGATGTAGGTTTGGTTGTCATAGTCATCTATGTGAATGACTTGATTATTGTAGGTGATAGTGATAATATGATTGTTGATGTCAAGGGCCTTTTGAAGTAAAATTTTGGGATGAAGGATCTAGGTGAGTTGAGGTACTTTCTTGATATTGAGGTGATTAGGTGTGTTGATGGTATTTGAATGTTCCAAAGCCAATATAGCTTCGATATGTTATCCAAGTATGATATGATAACATGTAAGCCTCTTTTAATATCATTGAACTAGAATGTAAAGTTGAGTGTTGATGTTGGGGATGAGATTGAAGATCCTACTATATTCGGGCAAATAGTAGGGAGTTTGAGTTATAACTATCACAAGGCTAGACTTGAGTTATGTTACTACACTTATGAGAAAGTTTATTCAAATACATAAGAAGCCTCATTTGGATGTAGGTAGATGCACAATGAGATATGTGGAGTCCACATTGCATTACAAAAAATTTTAATGAGACATGTAACAATGTACAGGTGTTTTGGTACATAGATGCAAATTAGGCTAGTGGTATGTCCAATAAAATATCTACCAATGGATTCATGTTTTCTCTTGGTAGTGCAACAATTACTTAGAGTAACATAAAGTAACCTACAATTTTTGTCAAACACAGAGGCTCAATATATAGGTGTTTCATTATTCTTTTGCATTATTACTTGTGCAATCTCTATATTGGGGGTTTTGATCAAGAAGAGGACATCTTGTGAGTCACTAAGTTGATTGTGATCTTGGTCACAAAGCTTATATCTTGTAGTAGCATTGAAGTAGTAGAGATTTGTTCCTTGGCTAAAATGATATGTTTTGTCATAGACAAAGGCAAGGACTATTAAGGCTCTACTTTGGATTTAGAAGTAGTAATGTTTGACTTAGTAGACTAGTTACTTTTGGTAGTCAAATGTGGCTACTTGTTTGGATCCCTAGATTCATGGGAGATAGTCCTAGTCTCGGAATTTTTGAGTGCAACCTTGTTAACAATTTGTAAGAGAGTTAGTTGGCTTAGGGACATACCTTGAGCTATCCCTTATAGATCCATTTCCTTAGGTTGAGTAGCTACACTATATTGTTGCTACTAGATTTCCCATTTTTGCTTAGATGACAAAGGTTTCTTAGATTTAGGAGACTTTGGACTCTTAGGAAGACTAGTGACTACCTTTGGCTATTGCTTTGCAACACTATGTGGAGCCTTTGTCTCCTTCCTTGGACTTCCTTTTTTAGCTTGCAAAGCATCATCGAGAAGTGGTTGCTTCACGATTTCTCATAGAGTTATTGGCTCTCTAGACACCATTGGATTTTCTTGTGGATTGGCATTGCCTCAAGGGCTTACATGTTAAACATAGTACAATCAAGTCTCTTTTGCCAATATGGAAGATATGGCTTCTCAGCATCAAGTGTTAGCTTTTCTAGACTGGACTTGTTGGGCTCCATCTCCTCACTTGATTGGGTCCATAGCCTAGATTGATATTTCAGCCTAGTCCTCTTTCTCCTCGATCATATTAAAGCTTGGATTGAGGTTAGCAAAGGTGGTTGTATGCATAGTTTAAGCAATCAGATCCATTGATTTCCCGCATAGTACCCTTGAGCATGTAGCAACACTTTGGAGACCAATCTTGGCATTGCGCTAACTCTCCATTGATGTTTATGATGGTATTCCCAAGTTCTTTTCCTCTTTTTGTATGGGGCTCTTTTCCTAACAACTTTAGAAGCTATTGTGTGGCTCTTAACAGCTAAGGTTTTCCTTTAGGAGGATTTAGACTAAGCGGTTTTCTTTTCTTCTCTTGTGCATTGATCAATTCATTAAGAACTTCCTTGTTACTCCTTACCACGTTTTTGTTTGATTCACAAGTAGGGTTCTTACGCCTTGAGGATTGGCAAGGTTGCCTTTGTTGAAAGCTATGGTTATCTTAACACCAAGTAGACTCAAGTATATTTAGGGTGCTTCATAGTCCACGTCACATTTGATGGTGTGCTTGAAATTTCTTCCAAGCAAGACTTCCTTCCCCACATCTTCTTGGTTTGAAAGCATGTAAAACATGGTGGCTATCCATTCAATTTCTATAGTCATGAGAATTTTTCATTTGCCCATTAGAGAATATGGATATCATGGGTAAGGATTAATACCTACATATTTTGATACAAGTTATAATTGTCTTATCTTGATCCATTAGAGAATATGGATATCCTTGGTAAGGATTGCTACCTACATTTTTTGATACAAGTTATAATTGTCTTATCTCGATCCATGGATCATAGATTGAGATATTAAAGTCAACTCCTTTGTTGATGATATCTTCAAAATTATGTGCTCTCATATTGCTATGAATTTGACCCTAAGATAGGTGGGTGATATTAGTTTTTTATCTTTGGGATCAATACTTGTGGCTTTAACCTTCCAAATTGAGATGTCAATACATATGAATGAAGCCACACACAATGCATCAGGGGTCATTTGTGTTGGGTTGGATGGATTCTTGTCATTAGTATGGGTCACATGGCCTAGTTGATGGTACTTCTAATAAGTTATGAGTTAACTTATTAGTAAACTTATCAGCATACCATTGAGAAGACCTTGACTCGCCCATAGTACATTTTTCATGGTAAAAGTTAAACATGTAAAGAGGTGGTAAATAAATTATATTTTATTCTTTTTAATGGATAATTCTAATGAGAATAATTATCTCTTTTGCACATGGCAACTTACTAGGCCATTCTCCACCACATAGTAGAGGCATGCTTTTGACTTCGAGATAAGCATATGGGGCATGGGACTCCTCTACTTGCAAATATTAACAAACCTTGAAAGTCCAATAAACATGTAGCAAACCACTTGAGATCTCATAATCAACTATGGCTTAGTTGTCTGAGCCATGGCAACCAATGTTCATTTTATGACATGCTCATCTCTCATCAAGAACTATAACCCATATACAAGAACTAATAGGTTCTCCTATATCCTAAATTTTGACAAAAAAATTGTAGAGAGAGCAACAAACTTTAAACTTATCCCCAAGCTAGTCAAGGAGATACCCAAGATAAAGGCTTGGGTTGGGAGATCCTATAGAATGCAAAAAACACTCCAAGTAGCATAAAGAAAGGATGATTCAGTGATAAATAAAGAAGATATCATGTTGAAGGCATCAATACAATGAGCAACTCAAGCTCACATTGCACGTGATCCATCACCTATTCACCTACAACAAAGCCATGATCATACTATAGCTAGAGTCTTGAAATGGCTATCAAAGGACATCATAACTAGAAATATAGTCAACCAAGACTTGAATACCCTCTACATGAAATGTGTGATTGAATCCCTAGCAAAGGCTCACAAAGTCCTCCCAAAGGATTCAGCACTGAAGCTCAACTATAAAGAAGCAAGAAACAACATGGTCAACTATAGTAGTGCATTGGCTCGTGTTATAGCTATCAATGTAGTGATATCTCTACAAAGAAATTATGCCATTATAGTGTCATAGCTATCAGTGTAGGATATCCTTGCAAGAAATTATGCCATTATATCCCTACAAGAAATTATATCACCAAAGATTTGAACTTGAGAATACATTACTCAAGGGAAGAAAAAGAGGCAAAGGGAAGATAATGAAAATCCCAATCCCACTAACAAGTTGGACAAGTGAAAGAACAAGTAGAGAGAACAAATAGAGTTGAGCTTATCATGAGGGGACTTTGATGAAGGAGAAACAAAAGAGCATCACATGATTACGTGAGCTACTAAAAAGAGGTCAAAGAATGAATGGAAAAGGTTGGAAGCTAGGATAAGGCAAATCTAGGAAGAGCATGAGGGAGCAATAATAGCCTCCATTGAAGAAGTAATGCACAAAAAGATGTTGGGGTAAAGGCGCCTCCGCTGTGCCGCCCTGTGTATTACTACACTGACAGTACCCGCCACTGCACACTGCAGGTGGCGGGCGCCCGTCACGTCACTTTATTCTTCACATTCATTTTAGTGACTAGTAAATAAAGGAAGGGCCGGTCACACATTGTGACTGTTGGAGTTCCCATTTCTTGTCTCTCTCTTTCTTGCTCTTGCTCTCCCGCCATAGCTCGCGTGCAAGCTTCGATCCTTCTCACCTTTCAACTGGTTCAGAGCTTAGCTTCCTCTTGCTCGAGCTCAACTCGGTGCTTCTCTACCTTCGCATCGACTCCCTTCATGCATTGGGTCTCCATCCTGGCAGCCATAGCCAATCTCCCGAGCTTCCGACACTCCCCGGCTTCCCGAGCTGCCTCCCGGCATTGTTGGGCTTCTTCAGGGCCTTGCCCTTGAGGTATTGCATTAGAGTTTGAAGAGTTTTATTTTAGTTCTCAGTTTTAAACAAGTGGAAGAAGAGGGGCAGCCATCATTTGAAGCTTCAAAGCTCCATATCTCCCTTGCCCTTTGCTTTGGGCATTCGTGGCTTTGTTGTATGCTCTCTTTGGGGCCTCTTTGAGCCTCCCATCCACACCAACATTGCCACATGGAGTAGCCACTTCCCAGGACAGCCTGCGCTGAATTTGTCCCAGATTTTTGCCTGCCTACTCATCAAGTTTTCAGCCTATATGCCTTGGCTCCTAAATGAGAACTTAAACAATGGTTTCTAGAAGGCATTTGAGCTACTTTGAAAGCCTCTTTAGGCCTTGTGCTTGGCATTGAAGCTTTGGGGCTGACATTCTCTGATTTGGGACTGTCATTTACTGTTATACAGTGCTGGAAACAGGGCAGCCACACTTGGCATTGGCATTTGATGCTTATACTCTACTCCGTTTACCTTGTTTGATGCCCGTATGCGGCCTACATGATGCCTAGTGCCTTGGGAATGTATGCACATGATAATGCCATGATTTTGGCCTGAAATATTCGCTAAAATTTCTCAGTTTTGACAGTCAAACTTAGCTGTAATAATAGTGGGCTGAAGGTACTTTGGATGCTTTGTCACTTACCTATTGGTACCGGATGTATGCTTGGGGATTTACCATCATGTATCTGACATTTGGGGACGACTTTGAGCTCATGTTTGAATCTATGGAATGTATTTGAGCTATGCATAAGCTCTGTCTTGGTTGGTATTCACTGGCATTTGGACCGAATTGGCATGCTCTTGGACCGCTTATGCCTCATGTCTATGCTTGACAATTAGGCTTCATACATTACATGCTTTGGTTCGTGATATATGCTGCTTGGTTCGTCTATGCTTTACCGACATTGGGAGCTTTGCCTTGGATATATTTGAGCATTTTTGACTCAGTTTGATCATTTACTTGGTTGCTATCGGATGTCATTGAGTTGACAAAGATCTTATTTTGGGATTATGTATTGCTCGTTGGTTGCTTCCATCAGTTGCTTCATGTATGTCATGCTCTTGGGATGTGTATGACACATTGACTTGGTCACTTGTCACTGGTACTTTGTCTTGGGTTGCTTGAGCCCTTAACTCGTTTGTACGCCTTTTGTGCCAGTGGGAGCATCTTGCATGCTTACTTGACCTTGAGCAGGGATTACATGCTATTGGAGCAGTTACATGTATTGGAGCAGTCTATGTCATTGAGCAGTTACAGATGTATTGAGACTTTGGGATTATACTCCTGCAATTGGATGTTGCATTGAGTATATGTCTTGGTTCACATGATGCTTCTGAGCTGAGTCTCAGTTTTGGATCCGCTTTCTTTTGAGCAGACACCTATTTGTGTCAGGTTTTGGCAGTTGCATGTACATTTTGCATAGATTGTCTGGGGGTGTGCCTCTTACTGGCAGATGCTATTTGACATCTCTCGATGTTATGCTCATGTATTTTCACTGTCATTTGGCTTTGTTTTGTCCTCTTTATGCCGGCTTTGGAGCTAGCGTTGTTTAGTTGACATTAGATCCAGTTATGGTCCATGTCGATCGATAGGTCAGCTGCTTACGTGGGTGAAGTAAGTGAGGACATCCATTAGGAAGTCATCGAAGTCTATTCGGATGGAAATGTATAGCTCCTCCTCGGTCAACATGCGATCTAAATAGGGGTGGGTCATGATGTGCTCTTCCAGGGGTCGATTGTGAATGGTGGTCAATACCCTATAGGAGGTTGGAGCTACATAAGTTGGGTTGTACTCCAAGGATTTGATGGCATGTCTCTCCTTGGCGTTGGTCATGATTTTCCAACCCTCTAGCTCCCATTGAAGTTGGAGAGCATACCATTTCTGCATGAAAGAGGAGTCATTGTTAGCAAGTTGTTTCAACTCTTCAATTTCTTGGTCTGTGGTAGGGGTTGTGCTTTTGTTATACAAGGTGATGAGTTGTCATTTGTGCACTTACTCATGGGAAATCTTGATGGCAATTAACTCCTTAGTTGCATAGGGAGCCTTAAAAAATAAGAATTCTGATTCTTCCCAAGAGCAAGGCAGCGTACGTGCCTCCATGTGGCCAAAGGCTCTTCCAAAAGGCCTAGGTCTAGTCGGTCATAGATTTTAGCAAGTGTCGTAAATGTAGCGTCCAAACATCAAAGGTAACCACATCATCACCCGTATTTTCAGCCAAGTCCAAGGCCAAGGTCAAAATCGTCGTCGTTCATAAAAAGGTTTTTGGTCTACGAGAGGTCACACTAGATAGGTCCCCATTGAGGTTGGCGATTTTGGCTACTAGATAGGTCAAGCTACGATTTTAGTTGTTAGATTCATTGAGGCATTGCAGGCATAGTGGGTTTGGACTCTATGGTCTTCACAACTTGCATTGTTTGGGATTTTGGTTTCTAATATGTCATGTGGGCTTGTGTGGGCATGCTCGGGGGTTGCACTTGAATAGTTCACTTGGTAATTGTGGCTTTGGGTACCCATATCAAGGTATTTCCCTCATAATAGCCTTGGAATTGCAATAAATTCTTGGGGACCCAACACGGCTTGACCGTTCATTGATGCCTATAGTTTTTTTTCTACCTCTTAGGTTTCGAGGGTGAATTCCTAGCTTTGTGAGGTCATGCTTGGTTGCTTCTTGGCAACAATCCTTGATATTTAGGTACCCATTAGAACTTGGATTCATGGGCTTTGGCTTTCATCTCCACGGTCTGTTGATGTTGAGGCTTGGTTAGTTGTTGTGACAAGTCACGACCCCCCTCCGTAGACTTGGTGGTGGATTCCTCTATTGGTGGCTTTGAGGGCTTTGATGGAGCCGTGTTGCCCTTGTTGAAAGCTGTCACGATGTGTACATTGCCAATGGCAAAGTGAATGCGTTGTGACTCGTAATCGACATTGCAGTTGGCCTATTTTTTGAAGGCGCATCCTAGTAGCGATTCCTTACCGGCACCTTTCGTGTTTGGCAACACATAAAAGATTATGGGTATACTTTCAAACTCGATAAGAGGCTACAACTTTGCACTTTTCCAAAAGTGCTTATGATTGGTCCCCAAAAGAGCCGAGTTTAGCGCTCATGGGCTGTAGTTGTGGTCAGTCGATTTGAGCCCAATGATCATGAGTTAAGATGTTAAAAATAGCTCCCTTATCGATCAATGCATTGAAAGTATGTGCTTACTGGGCGATGACTATTATGCGGTAAGCAAGTTCTATTGCTTCTTCATCCTCATCTTCAATTTCTGTAATTGTGACAACTCGAACCTTCACATGGGGGCTCTAGCATGGGAGGCTTATGTAGTGGATGCATAGAAGGGTAGTACTTCTTTATGCAGCTACCATTGAAAAAGCCTATCGAGGGTCTCAAGCTTCACATTGCCGGTTCGGCTGATGGTGCAAACTCAAAAATGTCCTAATCCCCTTAACCTCATTTTTTGCTTATGGCCTTTCACTAAGTATAACACCACAAGGTCGCCCCAATCAATGTCTCGCTTTGCTTGACATGCTTGTTAAACCAGCTCTTACATCATGCCTTTTCACAAATCAGTGCATGGGTAGCTAGAAGTCAAGTTTCTGATAGGCATTCTATCCATGCCTCCTTTCCATCCCATCTATCTTGAGTGGCTACTCTCTCATGTTAGGGACAAAGAATTCTACCAGTAAAATGGTTTTGGGAGATCATACTCGATTGCCAAGACCCACGAACTACTTAGTGGCCAAGTGTTTCAAGCTGAGCACTAGTGGCTACCTCTCACATAGCCGACATGCTATCTCTCTCTATGAGTGTAGTGAGCTCACCTCCGTGCCCGAGTTGCCTCCTCTTTCAAGCACTCCGGTAGCTCCACGATCCAAGTGCAAACTTCAAGCGAGCTCGATCCTCAAGCTCCACGCTCCAAGCTCCATTGCCATGAGCAAGAGAAGAGAAGAGAAGAGAAGAGAAGAAGAGAGGAGAAGATGGAGAGCTTCTCCACCACGGTCCCTCACCCTCATACTCTCACACTCCCTCTCTCAAGCACAAGCTCAAGCAAGTAAAAACAAAAAGAAGAAGAGAATAGCTACTTTTGGCCACACACAAGAATGAGCTTCTTCATTCACTTTTTGCCTTTTATACAAAATCCTAACCCTAATTCCCTTTGGGCAATCATCCCCTTCTTGGGCTTGGCCCATTCCTCCAACCCTTCTCCTCCTCTTCCCTATTGGCATAGCCTCAACCCGTGCCTCTAACCATTCTCAATTTGCATGGGTATGAGAGCCCACCGGTCTTTTACCAAATAAATCATGGTACGCCTTGCACTCTTTTACAAAAGCATTGACTTGCCCTTTTTCTTGTGCGCCTCTCTCCTTGATTTATGACTTTTTTACACTTTTTGTGTTTCCAAAATTTTCTTGGTGTGCCTTCGTCTTTTGTTTCACTTTTTCCTTGGCCTTGTCTTCTGCTTTAGATTTTCCATCTTGTTATAAGGATTAGCATTACCTCCCTCCTAGATGAGTGCTAGTCCCATGCATTCTTCATCATAGGTAGCAGGCTTTGGTATGCACTAAAGACGTGGGTCGAGAGGACTAATGTGGTTTGCCTTGGAGGAGTTTTCTTGGTGGTGTGGATGAAGGTCATTGTTAGTGGCATGTTGTTGGCCTGATTGGCTAGTGATAGGGTTGTTCTTTATTGGGAGTTGCACTCATGGTCAGCACAGGTGTTGGTATTCTAGGGATTCTATGCATGATAATTCTTTGGTGGGCTTGCATGATGATAAAGGACAAGAGTTTAGACTTGACTATTGATGAAGAGCTTATGGTACTTTCATTAGATTCTTCAATACCTACAATTGAAAATCTCTCATATGGTCTCTCCTTAGGGGTTAGTGCTAGTCTTCTTATCGTGCACAAGATGTAGTTTAATTAGTTTGGGAGATAGGTTGAACTCTAAGCAAGCCGAGAGTATTGTCCTGCACTTGAGAACCCAAAATGTGTATAGATTGTGGTGCAGATCTTATGTGAGTGCACATGCATACTTAGATATTACGTAGTTAGAAGACTGCTAGGCTGGTTCCTCATAGCAATGTGTGGATGAACTGAGGGTCAATGGGGTGAAAAAAATTGTTGATGGTGAGGAGAAGTACACTTGAAGGCTTCTTGAGACATCATTTGTGATTTTGACAACATGATGTAGCATAATTGAGGTCTTTCCCAATGGTAGCTTTTCATGACCGTGTTGAGGGTCTTGACATATTTGCGATGGCCTGAAAAGGGGGAATCATGTGCTTCCCAAAGTATTCTCTATTTGAGCTTCTTGCTTGAGGGTATGCACAATCTTGTCCTAAAGTAGACAAATCCCTCATTGACAGAAAATTCTTGATATTTGACCTTAATTTTGGGGTTTTGGTCCTTTTCCAAAATCTCTTTCATAATCTTCAGATAATCTGGGTCATGTCTAGCTTCCTCCTTTGCTAATTCAAGGAGTTACCAATGATTCTGCCATCGAGGGTTTCTCCATAATAAGAGAGTTGAGGAATGCTTTGCGACTTAAGGCATCATTAACTACATTCTCCTTGCTAGGTTGATACCTGATCTCAAAATCATATTCTTACAGAACCTCAATCCAACGTCGTTGCTTCATATTGAGGTCAGTCTGGGCGAAGATCCATTTAAGACTCTTGTGGTCTGTGACCAAGGAGAACTTGTTACCAAGCAAATAGTGTCGCCAAAGCTTGAAAGCATAAATAACTGCTAACAGCTCCAGGTCATGGGTAGCATAACTCCTTTCATGGGTTTTAAGCTTCCTCGAGGAATATGCTATAGTAGCTGGTGGCTACTTGTAATGTTTGAAGAGTATGGTGCAATTTCCATGGTCTTTTGTGCCTTGGTCACCACCATTGATCATGATGGTATTGAGTTGGGTGCAAAAAAGAATCGTGCAAATGGTTCAGGGTGACAGGTCTAACCATAGGCGAGACAAGCTCCCTGGGTATGTCCTACCTAGGTCAAGGCGAGACAAATTCCCTAGGTATGTCATGCCCTTTATGTGCCTTGAACAATTATGGGGGATGTATAAAGGGTTAGAGGACTAGGGATGGAGCCAGCCAACCAAGGTCATAGAACTTACCTAATTTGAGGACCCCTAGGTGCTGTGCTGTGATCGTGGGTGCCTTCTTGTTTTTCTTCTTTTTCTTCCTTCTCTTTTTTTTTCTTTTCTTGACTGTTCGTCAATGCAAGACCCATCACAGCTTGACTATTCGTTGATGCCTATAGAGTCTTCTCTGCCTCCTAGGTTTCAAGTATAAATTCCTAGCCTTGCAAGGGTGTGTTTGGTTGCTTTTGGGTGGTGGCGGTCCTTGATGTTTAGGTACCCATTTGGACTTGGGTTCATGGGCTTTGGCTTTCATCTTAGCGGTTTGCTGGCATTGAGGCTTGGTAGATTGTGATAAGTCATGACCCCCCTCCTTAGACTTAGTTGTGGATTTCTATCTTGATGGCTCTGCGAGCTCGGATGGAGCCATGCTACCCTTACTAAAAGTTGTCACTATGCAAACATTATTGATGGCAAGGTGAATGCCATGTGACTTATAGTCAATATTACAATGGGCCTATTTTTTAAAGGCACATCCTAATAGTGATTCCTTACCAGCATCTTTCGTATTTGGCAACACATAAAAGATCATGGGTATGCAACTAAACTTAATAGAGACTGCGACTTTGCACTTACCGAAAAGTGCATATGATTGGCCCCCAAAAGGCCTGAGTTTAGTGCTCGTGGGTTGAAGTTGAGGTCGGCCGATTTGAGTCCAATGATCATGAGTTAAGATATTAAAATCAGCTTCCTCATCGATCAATGCATCGAAAGTATGTGTTCGTTGGGCGGTGACTATTATGAGGAGGTAAGTAGGTTCCACTGCTTCTTCGTCCTCATCTTCAATTTTCGTAAATGTGGTAGCTTGGACTTTCACAGGGGACTCTAACATGGGAGGCTCATGTAGTGGATATGTGGGAGGGTAGTACTTCTTTATGCGACTACCATTGAAGAAGCCTATGCCCTCTCCATCTAGGATCTTGAGCTCCACATTGTCAGTTGGGCTAATGGTGTGAACTTGAAAAGGTGCTAATCCCTTCATCTTTTTATTGTGACCTTTCACTGGGTAAAACAACACGAGGTCGCCCTGATTGAAGTTAAAGTACATGACACACTTGTCAAACCAGCTCTTACGTCATGCCTTTTCGCAAATCATTGCATGGGTAGCTAGAAGTCAAATCTTTGATAGGCATTCTATCTATTCCTAGATCCAACACATTACTCTTGAGTGGCTACTCTCAAGCTAAGGACAAAGAATTCCACTAGTAAAATGGCTTTAGTTCTTTAGGTCAACATAAAGGGAGTCTGTCCTATAACCGTTTTGTAGGCTATTCGATAGGCCCATAAGGCTACCATCAGCTTGGTGTCCCATAGTTGCTGTGCGAAGCAGAGACTAGTTTGGTCAAGACATTCACTAAGATCTTATTTGTAGATTCTACATGGCCATTCGCTTGAGGGTAGTAAGACAAGGATTTTTGATATACGATCAGAAAGGGAGATAGGAGGTGAGCAATCACTTCATTGATGAAATGTGTACCTTGATCACTAACTAGTTCAATGGGACAACCGAATTGCAAGATTACCTGCTCCTGAAGGAACTTTTTTGTGGTTCTAAAATCATTCTTTCTAGTGGCTTGTGCTTCTGTCTACTTTGTGAAGTTGTCTTTGGAAACTATGATTTACTTGGCCTACAAGTATTGTGCTGCAAGACTAATTGGCCCGATGAAGTCAATTCTCCATTTTTCGAAAGGCTACCTTACAATGATTGGGATTAGCTCCATCTTGTCCTTGTGAACATGTACCTTGGTCTGTTTTGGCACTCATCATAATGTTTTACAAATCATGTTGCGTCTCGAAAAAGTGTAGGATATAATAGTTGAGACTGCAACACCCTTTGTGATCTCTTATGTCTCGGTGCTGAAGTGTCCTCCAGTAACTCCGCTATGTGCTTCTACAAGTATGTCATGCATTTCATGCTCGCACACACCTATGTAGCAAGCCATCATGTCCTAGCCTATAGAGCTAACCTACTATCAACTAATAGGGTTGTATCTTGAGGATGAGTTGCATAAATCGAGCTTTCTCGATGGGTCTTTCGATTAGTATGTGTTCAAGCACTTGGACTATGTCATCTGCCCGATATGGCATCAAGTCGGCTCTAAACAAATCCTTCTCGCTAGACAGGTTAAAGAGGTGAGCGTCTACAAAATCATTGGCAATACCTTATCCAACAGCTTCTCCTGTAGGTATGCGGGACATGTGGTCCTTGTTGTTCAAGATATGGAATGTGATAGGGGTGGGCCATTTACTAGGGCTTGTGGCCATCATGCATAATGGCATTGAGGGTTTGTCCTTGGGCTCACCGATTACGTTACCAGCTTGCTTATATTCCTCATTGTCCGAGAATGGCATATCAATCGTGGCTAGCACGTGCATCCAATTGCACTAGGTCAAGGGATATACTTCATTAGTGGCCCATAAGATTTTCTAACCTGAGTATCACCCTTCAGCATAGCTAAGATGGTGTCGAGGTCAACTGGTGTAGTCTTCCAAGTGTCCATCCCTGCCCTCACCGCTTATGTTTGATTGCCTAAGAAGATCAAACCGTTGCCCCAATCTTCCATGACTCATGCATTCTACATCCGAGGTCGGCCTAGTAGGATATTGTGGTTGAGTCCCTTCATGACAATGAAGTCTACTAAGAATTAGACTCTTAAGATCTTCAATTGCCAATTTTTCAGCACTCCGAATGGTTTGACCTTCATCCCATTGGCTAGTGTGACATTAAACCTAGTGTTCTCAACAGGCGGGTTACCCCAGGCCTGGAGCACTACGTGGCTAAACACATTGACTCATGCCCTCGTGTCTATGATTCCTTTCCTTGTAGTGTCTCCTAGTTGTTGGAGTAAAGGCACCTCCGCCGTGCCGCCCCGTGTATTACTACACTGATAGTACCCACCACTGCACACTACACGTGGCAAGCGCCCGTCACGTCACTTTATTCTTTACATTCATTTTTAGTGACTAGTAAATAAAGGAAGGCCCGGTCACACATTGTGACTGTTTGAGTTTCCATTTATTGTCGCTCTCTTTCTTGCTCTTCCTCTCCCGCCATAGCTCGTGTGCAAGCTTCGATCCTTCTCACATTTCAACTGGTATCAGAGCTTGGCTTCCTCTTGCTCGAGCTCGACTCGGTGCTTCTCTACCTTCGCATCGACTCCCTTCATGCATTGGGTCTCCATCCCAGTAGCCATAGCCGATCTCCCGAGCTTCCAACACTCCCCGGCTTCCCGAGCTCCCTCCCGGCATTGTTGGGCTTCTTCAGGGCCTTGCTCTTGAGGTATTGCATCAGAGTTTGAAGGGTTTTACTTCAATTCTCAGTTTTAAACAGGTGGAAGAAGAGGGGCAGCCATCATTTGAAGCTTCAAAGCTCCATATCTCCCTTGCCCTTTGCTTTGGGCATTCATGGCTTTGTGTATGCCCTCTTTGGGGCCTATTTGAGCCTCCCATCCACACCAACATTGCCACATGGAGCAGCCACTTCCCAGGACAGCCTGCACTAAATTAGCGCCAGATTTTTGCCTGCCTACTCATCAAGTTTTTAGCCTATATGCCTTGGCTCCTAAATGAGCACTTAAACAATGGTTCCTAAAAGGCATTTGAGCTACTTTGAAAGCCTCTTTAGGCCTTGTGCTTGGCATTGAAGTTTGGGGCTGACATTCTCTGATTTGGGACTATCATTTACTATTATACAGTGTTGGAAATAGGGCAGCCACACTTGGCATTGGCATTTGATGCTTATACTCTACTCCGGTTACCTTGTTTGATGCTCGTATGCGGCCTACATGATGCCTAGTGCCTTGGGAATGTATGCACATGATTATGCCATGATTCTGGCCTAAAATATTACTTGGCTATAATAACAGTGGGCTGAAGGTACTTTGGATGCTTTGTCACTTACCTATTGGTACCAGATGTATGCTTTGGGATTTGCCATCATGTATCTAATATTTGGGGATGACTTTGAGCTCATGTTTGAATCTATGGAATGTATTTGAGCTACGCATAAGCTCCGTCTTGGTTGGTATTCACTGGCATTTGGACCGACTTGGCATGCTCTTGGACCGCTTATGCCTCATGTCTATGCTTGACAGTTAGGCTTCATACATTGCATGCTTTGGTTCGTGATATATGCCGCTTGGTTCGTCTATGCTTTACTGACATTGGGAGCTTTGCCTTGGATGTATTTGAGCATTTCCGACTCAGTTTGATCATTTACTTGGTTGCTTTCGGATGTCATTGAGTTGACAGAGATCTTATTTTGGGATTATGTATTGCTCATTGCTTGCTTCCATCAGTTGCTTCATGTATGTCATGCTCTTGGGATCCGTATGACGCATTGACTTGTCACTTGTCACTGGTACTTTGTCTTGGGTTTCTTGAGCCCTTGAGCTCGTTTGTATGCGTTTTGTGCCAGTGGGAGCATCTTGCATGCTTACTTGACCTTGAGCAGGGATTACATGCTATTGGAGCAGTTACATGTATTGGAGCAGTCTATGTCATTGAGCAGTTACAGATGTATTGAGACTTTGGGATTATACTCCGACAATTGGATGTTGCATTGAGTATATGCCTTGGTTCACAGGATGCTTATGAGTTGAGTCTCAGTTTTGGATCCAATTTCTTTTGAGCAGACACCTATTTGTGTTAGGTTTTGGCAGTTGCATGTATTGAGACTTCGGGATTATACTCCGACAATTGGATGTTGCATTGAGTATATGCCTTGGTTCACAGGATGCTTATGAGCTAAGTCTCAGTTTTGGATCCAATTTCTTTTGAGCAGACACCTATTTGTGTTAGGTTTTGGCAGTTGCATGTACATTTTGCATAGGTTGTCTGGGGGTGTGCCTCTTACTGACAAATGCTATTTGACATCTCTCAATGTTATGCTCATGTATTTTCACTGTCATTTGGCTTTGCTTTGTCCTATTTATGCCAGCTTTGGACCTAGCATTGTTTAGTTGACATTAGATCCAGTTTTGGGACAGTTTGCTCTCATTATTGCAGTTGTAAAATTTATTACAGCAAGGATTTATTGGTGGATTGAGCAGCATTTTTTATGCTGAAATATCCTGATTTGGTGTACCGCACCTAGTACTAAGTGGGCAGCATCTTTTGGCACACTTTTCTCGCCATTTGGAGCTCATTTCAGCGGATTTTGAGCATTTTCTGTAGTAAAACAGCCATCAGTTTTACATTGTCTATGCATTTCCAGCCTACATTATGGCGTCCTATTCCATTGATAATGCCATATTTAACATCACAAAGTTGGATGGTACCAACTACTCTTATTGGAAGAGTCAAATTTGGCAAGTCTTGGTGCAGAAATCTCAGATTAAGCCAGTTCGGTTGAGCGGGGAGCAGCCTGAAACTATGGACAATGACGACTGGCTTGAACTTGATGAGCTATGCAAGTCCACGATTGTATTGTCTCTCACTGAACAGGTACATTATAATGTATTTGAGGAAGCACAGAGTGCATGGGATCTATGGAATAAGATCAAGAATCTTTATGATAAGAAAAGTCCGGCGAGTCAGATGTATTAGTTGAAGCAGCTTATGGATCTGCGCATGAAGGATAATGCGACTATGTTTGCTCACTTGAGCCAGTTCCATGATATACTGAAGAACTTGACTTCGCAGGATATCACCTTTGGAGAGGAAGTAACTCCTCTTTTCTTGCTTGGGACTCTGAATGAGTCATGGGATGTATTCCGCACTGCCCTATGTGCCTCTAGTGCTACTCTGAAACTGAATGATGTTGAGAGTGCTCTTCTGCATGAAGAGGTTAATCGCCAAAACTTGGATGCCTCTCATCTTTCACATGCTTTGACAGTTAGAGGCAGGAATGACTGGAATGATCGTGGTCATGGCCACGGTCGTGACTCACAGAAGGGTCAGTCTAAATCTCGTGGAAAGTCGCATAGTAAGTCGCGTGGGCGCAATGCTAATGTCACTTGTCATCATTGTGGGAAAAAGGGCCATATCAGACCACAGTTTCATGAGTTGCGCAATGAGAAGCGCAAGGATAAGGGGAAAGAGAAAGTGTAGGAGAAGTCCTCTGATCGCAGCATAGTACCTGCGAAGTCCAGCATCAAGATTGAGGAAATTAATGTCACGCAGACCGAGGATTCCGATGGTGGTGATGAGTTCATACTTGTAGCTAGTTCCTCTGATGCCTCACACTTGACTAAGACACCTAGTATGTATGCACAGTGCTGGTTATTGGATTCAGGTGCGTCCTTCCATGTGACGCCTTATCGTGAGTGGTTTTACTCTTACCGTACTATATCTGGATCAGTCAGACTTGGAGATGACATGTCTCTTGATATTGTGGGTTGTGGAGATATTCAGTTGCAGTTTTCCACTGGCAGTTCCTTTTTGCTCAGGGATGTACGTCATGTACCTGCACTTACGCGCAGTCTTATGTCTGCAGGACAGTTGGATGATGTAGGGTTTCATGTCTGTTTTGGGGATTCTGCCTGGAAGATTACCAGAGGCAGACTTGTGCTTGCTAGAGGCGCCAAGGCTGGCAGTCTCTATCCTCTTGTTGTATTGGGTCTTCTGTAGACCATGTTTTGGCAGTGGGCTCTATCCCACATGTATCACTTTGGCATGCCCGTTTGGGGCATATGTCTTTGAAGGGAATAAAAATGTTATCTGGTTTGCAATATCTTCCGCCTTTGGACTATGCACGTTTTGACTCGTGTGATCATTGTCTTTATGGTAAGCAGAATAGGTCTACGCATAAGAAATCGAGTAGGCCATGCATGATGAGCCCTTGGCTTTGGTGCATTCAGATGTTTGTCGGCCCATGCTATGTATGTCTATGGGTGGCGCGAAGTACTTTGTTACCTTCATTGATGATTTTTCTAGGAAAGTGTGGGCTTATCCCATAAAGCAAAAGTCTGATGTCTTGGCAGTCTTTCAGCATTGGCTTGCTCTTGTTGAGAACCAGACTGGGTATAGACTGAAATGCCTTAGGACTGACAATGGGGGAGAATATGTCTCACGTGCTTTTGAGCAGTTTTGTGATGACAGGGGTATTAAGCGTCAGTTGACCGCCCCTTACACCCCCGCCCAGAATGGTTTGGCTGAGCACATGAACAGGACTATTCAGGAGCGTGTCCGCTCTATGCTTAGCCATGCAGGCCTACCACAGAGCTTTTGGGCTGAGGCTGTTAGTACGACAGTGCATGTAATAAACCGATCGCCTTCTAGTGGATTGGATTTCCAGGTTGCAGAGGAAGTTTGGGCTGGTAAGCCACCCTCTTATGCGCATCTCCGTGTCTTTGGATGTCAGGCATTCTGCCATGTGCCCAAGGACAAGAGGAGTAAGTTGGATCCAAAGAGCATTAAATGAATCTTTCTTGATTATGGTCATTCAGGAGAGATGGGCTATCGCCTATGGGATTCGCAAGCGCAAAAAATAGTACGCAGTCATGATGTAGTCTTGCATGAAGACAAGATGCACAGGCAGCCTGAGAAGGTGGTTGAGATCCACAGAGTGATCTTTCAGGAGGAGCCTAGAGCTCCTGCACAGCCAGTTGGACAGCCTACAGCTGCAGAGCAGATGCTCATGGTTAGGGTGTTGAACAGGCAGCTGGGCAGGCAGCAGAGCCTGTAGTGAGACGGTCTCCTAGAGACAGACGTCCACCTGATAGATTTCAAGGCTCTATGCATTATGTTTTGGTTACAGATGCAGGAGAGCCTTTCACTTATGATGAGCCTATGCACAGGGGTGATAGTCACTCTGGGAGAGGGCTATGCAATTTGAGATCGACTCCTTGCATAAGGATGAGACTTGGGATTTGGTTGCCTTGCCTAAGGGCAAGAAGGCTTTGCCATGCAAGTGGGTGCACAAGCTGAAAAGTACCCCTGGACACCCCAAGCCGGCATACAAGGCTAGATTGGTAGCAAAGGGTTTTAAGCAGGAGCATGGTGTAGACTTTGATGAGTTCTTTTCTCTTGTGGTTAAGATGACCACCCTGCGCTTGGTCTTGGCTTTGGTTGCTCAGCTTGACTTAGATCTATATCAGATGGATGTCAAGACAGCTTTCTTACATGGGGACTTGCATGATGAGATCTATGTGGAGCAGCCTAAGGGCTTTGCAGAACCTGGCAGGGAGCACCTAGTGTGCAAGTTGAAGAAAAGTCTTTATGGCTTGAAACAGGCACCTAGGGAGTGGTATCATAAGTTTGATGCCTTTATGCAGTCACAGGGCTACAACAGGAGTGCTATGGATCCGTGTCTTTACACGAAGAAAGCCTGTGATGGTTCTTTATTGATTTTGGTCCTCTATGTGGATGATATGCTGATAGCAGGGAAAGCTCATGATGAGCTAGATGATCTTAAGACTCAGCTCAAGAAGAGCTTTGAGATGAAAGATCTGGGAGACAGGCCACTCACATACTTGGTATGTGCATTAGACACTATAAGCATCAGGGACTCCTCTACTTGTCACAGAGGGAGTACATTCATAAAGTCCTTGAGCGCTTCTACATGCAGGACGTAAAGCCTATTGGCTGTCCATTGCCTTCTTATGTGAAGGTATCACAGGTCGATTGTCCATAGACAGATGAGGAGAGGGCCGAGATGGCCAAGATCCCTTATGCTTCAGCCATGGGCAGTTTGATGTATGCCATGATAGCCACTCGTCCAGATATTGCCTTTGTAGTTGGTGTTGTGGCACGCTATATGGCTACACCTGGCAGGAAACATTGGGAGAAGGAGCTCGCATTTGCATTAGGCATGATGATTTCGTGATCCTCGCACAAAGAAAAACACAAGTCACAGTTTATTTTTTGCATAAGTGCATTGAAATAAATTTCCAAGACTAGATGCTCTGCATTGCATCATCAACTCAAGAGAGACTCACATCTAGATTTGTGTGGCATTGTAGACAGTTTCAACTACACTACATAATAGGGATTCATATTAAAATATAGATTTAATATGCGCATATGGATTGCTAAACTTAATTGCATGAGGTAGCTCGATAAATGAAACCCTATATGGTACCTAAGGCTAGGGTTTAATTGTAGATAAGTCAAATTATTGTTACAATCATAGATTACTTAGAGCCAAGTAAACATGCTCATTGGTCACTATCCTACAACTAGCCGCGATAAGTCCAAAATGCCCTTGGAGATATCATCTTTAACCATGATACAAATCGATGTCAATACAAGAAAACTCGAGTATCAAATCTGCAAGAAAGAGCGGCCATTCTCCGCTTATTATTTAATGCTTGCAACTATTCAAGGATTGCAAAGGACTGAGTTTGCCCTTGGCATGCGGAAGGTATCAACAAAAGTTTCTGTTTCGAATCCTTAAGGGAGTAAATACCTAGGGTAAACTTAGAAACCCCGATAAGGTTCTAAGGGGAAAAGTGGTTACCAAATAACCAAGTAAAATCCTAAGTTGAATTATTTAAGACTTGTGATCCCAAGATAAGAACCCTAGATTTAAGGCCATCAAATTAGGGCAACTACCATCCGAAAACTATCGAATATAAATCCAATAGCGTAATTGCTTGCTCTTATCACATAGGAGTGAGGTCAGAATGAGGGTATTCTCTATCTCTTAGGAGATCATGGCAACTGTCACCAAGGCAAGAAAGACCCAAGAAGGGTGAACACTAAGCACTCAAAGATGGGAACTCCACCTTAGCATATGTCCCGAGCACTCGCCTTCACTATTGTTTGTGCTTGAAAAATTAGGAACACTGTCAGTGAAAGGATTGTATGACCCCAAACTCATAAGAAATTGGAATAATGAATCATGTTGAATTTATGGAGGCCGTGCCAAGCCACCCCCAGTTGGTCGCCAACCCTATCCAAGGGGGTTCTAAATAACTGTGACAAGAATGTGGACGGAACCCACCACGAGAGGTCTCTCTGTGGTGGGTTAGTTTGAACCTAGGAGGATGCTTGGATGCCAGGGGGCTCTGGTAGTAAATTCCCTACCTCCGGGTCCTACTTGAACGATCTACATGACTAGAGATAGATTCTCGAGGCCGTGTTACTAGTAGGTAGAAACTTGGAGGGAATAAGACGCATCCTCACGGATTGCGGGATTCATCCTTTTTGGACAAGACTTGTATCTCAGTTAAAATGGTAATATTAAGTTTACTTCCAAGGAACCTATCTGAATTGTTTTTGTGTCAGTGCCATAAGGTTATGTGAATGAACCTTGTTCCTTAAAAAAGCTTAATTAAAGAAGCTAGTTTTAAATGTCACACATAAATATAGTAGGACCTAATTAGAAAAGTAAAGAACGCCTATTGAGGGAAGCGGGTGGGTGGAACTCCCAATGGGTCCATCCTACGACAGGGTGGTCCCAGAGAACTAAGAGGCTTCTCACAAGGTCTTACCGTTGTTCGATCTTTAGGTATTGTTAGGTTAGAACCTAATTCGTGCCGTTTTAGGGGATCAGAATGGGACAATGCCCTCGGGCAGAGAGGTTGAGCGGTGGATCCCTCTCATTTCCCATTCTCTTTTAACCAAGTGCGGCATGGGTTGAATATATCTGCATAAAGTAGAATGTCCAGGACCCGATGTTAGAATGCTGTCAGGAGACCCAAGTTTCAGGTCAATCCTAGTGGGTTCGGCTACAAACGTTATGCTGCAAGGCAGAACTCGAGAAACCCTAGGTGACAAACCTCATAACATTCCATGGGAGTGTCGGGCATTGTCACTTATATTAGTCTCTCGATGGACTGCTAAAAACGTGCCAAGACAACCGCTAGGCGAGCACGTTACAGTAGGATGACGAAAGAAGTGAACTTAGACCATCATTTGCAAAGCTGAATAATGATCAAGAGGCATAGAGAGAAAACAAGGAGGAGAATGTTTAGTGCAAAACGAGTACCCTGCCCTTTATAAGGAGAAAGATCGCATTGAGAATATGGACCATTGAATTGGGATGGTAGGTCTAAATGAATCCATTTTTTATAGCTTATGGATGTCACTTCTATGATTGTATTACTTGGCCTTTTTCTAGATTGGGTGAGGGATGCAACTCCTCTGAAACACTAGGAGCCAAGGAATCCATAGCTGCATCACTGAGATCATCCCCCCTCTAAAAGGGATGGGGGGTATGAGGGAACCACCAGAGGAGGGGGCAGGGGATGGAAAGGAACAGGTGTAGCAATAAACAACTGACTCAGAGGACCTTACATAAGAGAAACCGAATCAAGCTGTAAAGCCCGCTCTCCTGCCAACCTGTCGTGATAACAACCCTTATAGAAGAATCCTCAATACAAACAACCTACTCAATAAACATAACTCGGGGTACCAATCCTAGTAAGGCCATAAACTGAGAGGAATGGAAAGCCCAAGTCTGAGACATAAAGGGCTTGTGAAAGGGAGCTCGCAAGAAATAAAGGCAAAGTGTCAATACCACAAACAGGCACCGATCCAATGTTAGCAACAGTTGATAAAACCCTTAGAAGGAAATAGATATTGCAACAAATCACCTTGTGGAGTCATATGACAAGAGGCTCCACTATCAACCAACCAAGGCCTCTTAGAAGACGAGGCAACCACCACTGAAGAAGGCTTCTCCAACTAAACAATATGAAAGAACATGAACTCATGGGTTAAAGAGAGTTGTGTCTTTCAAATGACCAGCCAACTGTCCCAAATCAATGCAAAAAAATAAAATTGCAGGTTGCTGTAATGAGCAAAAAATGCACTAAAACCACTGCTAAAACTAGGTGAAAGAGTGGATTTCACCAAGAGAAGCACTTGTCCACCAAATATGACCAAGATAACATCAAATAGTAAGCATTACCCTCATAGAAGTGCTCAAATCTACAAATTTAAGCTGTAATAAATGACAACAATATGTAAAACTGTCCCAAAATGAAGTAATCACTGATACATATGTCACTGCAACTACCAGGTAGCAAGATACATTCAACAGTGAGTTTCCAGGGGCAATAAGGTACCAAGAACTGTCAAACCAATAACCTGTCATGCAAGATACATCTCATAGGTCCATAAGTCATACATGTAATGGGTCTCGGGGTAAGAAAAGAGACCAAGCACAAGAACAATTGATAGAGCAAGAAGCTCAATACATAACTATCCAAGATACATACAAAACTGACAAACATGTGACAAAGATAGGTGCCTACCCCAATAGGCGTATCAAATCAGCCCACTACAGACAAACTGCAGACATAAAGCTCTCAAGAGAGCAAATGCATGTAACTGTCCCACAAGCTCAAGCTCATCTATAAATAAGACTCTGTATACATCCGAATATACCAAGAGGCTCCCACTGGAAGTGAAGTCAGATGCAAAGAGAGCAAGCAACATTCTAATACATCTAATACATAGCATCAGACATGCCAACTCCTAGTAGGGTACATCCGGAGCATAAATCCCAAGCTATCTTAAACTCGTAAAGCATAAGCCTGAAAGCATTCAAAGAGCATGTAATTGACAACCAAATGTAATGCCCAGTGGATCCAAAATGCTCAAATATATCTGAAGATGAAGCTCCAAGTAACTATCAAGCATGGGCAAACCAAGTGGCATCCATATTTGACCAAAGCATAAATGCAAGATGCCTAAATGTCAAGCAGTGACAATAGGCATAGATCGGTCCAAAGCATGCCAACTGAAGCCAAATGCAAGTGAAGAACGACCAAGTCAGAACCTAATCCAAGCTCAAAAGCATTCTAGAACCAAGAAGAAGCATTTGACAACCTCCAAATACATCGGTATGATCATTCAAACCTCCAATGAGCACCCTGTATACATGAATCAATGCATACACCATGTAAATGAGCTTCATCCCATTGTATTATAACAAGCAATTTACTATTATATGAAGCTCAAACGGTTCTCAAATCTGCTCCAAATCAGTCCCAAAGCGTAGACATAGCATCATATAACATCCGCGTATCACCGAGCATCAATAGGCATCAAACAGGCAATGCCAAGTAGCATCAAACAGTAAATGTCAAGTGCTACCCTGTTTTGACAGTCCTAGGACTGTGTATACATCAAAGGGCTGAAGGGGGAAGCACTCGAATTGGGAACCGAGAGCCAAGAGTTAATGCCGAGAAGTCGGAAGATGATCGGGAAGGTTGCAAACAATGCTGGGAAGCCGGGGAAGGAGCTAGAAATGCCAGGAGGGGATCATCCCAACCCCTTAAAAATGCACCACATTTTGCACTGGCTGCTCCTGGGGGTTGGGGGATCTTCTACAGCCCTCGGGGGCACTTGGCAATGTTGAGGGGGCTTCGATGTAGCCCAGGAAGAAGCCGTTGAAGGTCCAGAAGCTCGAGGAGGAGGCGGGAGATCAAAACATACCTGCAAATGAAGGTGCCATGGCTGCCATTGAAGCTCATGTTGAAGCTCTTCAAATCCGGGCTGAAGAGAATGTCAAGCAAGCTCCAACGCCTTTGTTCTGATACCAGTTGAAAGGGAAGTGAAACCCAGGAGGAAGAAGCTTGGCGGTGAGAGCTATGGCAAATGGAGAGCAAGAGCCAGAGAGAGAGAGAGAGAGAGAGAGAGAGAGAGAGAGAGAGAGAGAGAGAGAGAGAGAGAGAGAGAGAGAGAGAGAGAGAGAGAGAGAGAGAGAGAGAGAGAGAGAGAGAGAGAGACTCAAAAGTGGGAACTCCAACAACCACAATGTGTGGTGGGCCTTCCTTTATTCAAACTGTCACTAAAAGAATAAAGAAAAAATGACTGTGATGGGCACCTGCCACCTGCAGTGGGCAGTGGCATGTACTATTAGTGTAGTAATACACGAGCGGCTAGGCGGAGGCGCCTTTACCCCCAACAGAGGAAAGTGGTAGAGATGGAAATGTAATGACCAAATTCTAGGAATATGGACTTATTATCGAAGAAATCAAGTTCACCGAAGTCTTTTGGATAGATATAGAATGGGGATTATGTGTTACTTATTGTTGTGTTGAAGAAGATTAAGGGGTTTGGGACATTGAGAAGAAGAAGATCGTCATAAAACCGAAAACAATGAGAGAACCACTTTAGGATGTGCCATCTTTGTTGCTTTGATGGTCTTTGGCTTTATATTTGAAGTAGAACAAATATAAATTGCACCATAAAGGTAAATAGGAGAAACCTCTAGGAATGCCATGGGTCAACTTGAAAATTTTTCCTTTTTTATTGGATATAAGTACGATCGATAAGCCAACTATTGATTAAGATAACTTCTTGGAGATTAGAGAAGAAATAATTCATTTTGTTGCCCCATGAACCATAGGTGGAATCTGTTGGGAATTTTGAGAATGAAATGTACAAGGAGTTAGCAAATTGAAAAGGCCAAGAGATTATGTGCTTAGGATGGTCTTTGGGCCTTTGAATCCATTATGAGGAATGAATTCATAACATTCCTTGATATCAAGTGAGCATGCACTAAATATATTATTTGGGGAGGTTAATGAAAACGCCAATAGTTGAGTCAATGAGCCAGTATGATTGGATATGTAGGCCTAAAGTTAATAAAATTTTCTAGTTAAAGGACCCACAGATGGTTTGAAGCATTACCTTGCATGTGTTTACAAGGGATGTGCATAGAATAGCAATTTTAGAATAGATGCAATATCATGCATTTTTAAGCCATCTAAAATCCAATTTGTGTAATTTAAAGGTGGGTGTGTGTGTGTGTGTGTGCTAGTGTGTGTGTGTGTGTGTGTGTGTGTGTGTGTGTGTGTGTGTGTGTGTGTGTGTGTGTGTGTGTGTGTGTGTGTGTGTGTGTGTGTGTGTGTGTGTGTGTGTGTGTGTGTGTGTGTGTGTGTGTGTGTGTGTGTGTGTGTGTGTGTGTGTGTTATTTTGAGTATCTTATCCCTTCCTCTTAGTGATATATAACAAAGGATTTGTAACCTTTTGGGAAGGCATCAAGCTTGCACAATCCAAGTTGCTACCCATGAGAATATGTGAGTAACAACAACTATTTAATGTAGTGATATATTGTCGCACAAGCATCATAATTTACTTTCGATGGGACTTGTCTACTCATGTGAGACTTCACACAATCCTTGTGGCCTAAAATGTGTTTTTAATTATTCCTCATTGCTTTGAATAAAGAGTGGTGCAAATGCCTTTGCATCTTGAGGTTTTGGAAAATGGACCTTTACGTCTTAGCTTGCTTAAACTTGATCAACTTAGCTTTTACTTAAAAACTTGCATAATTTAGCTATTAATTATTGATTTCTATCTCATAAAGACACTATGCTTATTTCTTTTATAGGAGGAAATTGTGATCTATCATGCCAATTGTCACGTGTACTTATGTTAATGCTAATGCCTAAGAGTATTGGATAACCACTCATTGCGAAATAATGCTAGCCTAATGTTGGGCATTTTTGAAAGGGGTATCCTTGATCATGTAGACCTATATGCATATGTAGAGACGCTTTGCCCTTTTGATAGTCAAGGAGATTTACCCGAAGTACTATGTCCTAATTGCCACTAAAATGGCACAATTCAAATCCATACATGTATCATTTACTTGTTTCTCTCTTTCTTTCAAAAATTAATATTGATATCAATGTTACAAAATGAAGAACAAATGTTGAATCATGTGAAGCTAATGATTAATAATGTGCAAGCCTTGTGTAGGTGCTACATCAAGTGGATGTAAACACTATTGTTACAATTGAACATTTGTGCATGTGGATTTACACAAATAATATGGACACGAATATCAATGCATAGCTTAAGTTTTGTGTTTTTGCCTTAATCTTTTCTCATATATTTCTCTTGTGTGTGATGTCATATTAAGGATCATAATGTGTGTTCAGACACGTTATCAACATGTTAGAGATCCATATACCCATTATAAAAATAGTCCTCAAAATATTTCATGGGTGGAGACAATATTTGAGTTCAAGATACTGCAAAATATTTAAAAAATTGGCAATAATAGAATGGAAAATGTCTATTTTGATATTATCCCATGATGATATACAATATGCATTTATATATATCTTCATCAACCATAGCCACATTGAAGTAAAACATTATGAGAAAAGGGAGCATGTGGTACCTAGGAACCAACCAAAACGAGAAGTTGGTGAGAACTAACATATGACAATGGATCGCAAGTGTGCTCCTCGGTTGTCATCCCAATCCTTTCATAATTAAAAACTTTAACCTCATTGGCGAACAAAGACGTGGTAGCACAGCCTTGATGAAGGAGAAGTAGATCTTAATTGTAGCAGGAGTTGATCAAGATGGGGGTAGAAGCGGAAGAAAAAGAAACCTATTTATAAATAGGTCTATTAGATTTATGAATTTTTTGTGCATTTAAAGAGTAAATCTACATATCAAAGATGTATGGTGTAACAACAACCCATATACTCATCATCATGACAATATTTGTCTAAAATCATCATTGGTTTTGCCATCGCCAAGGCTAGGGCATGATATGCTACTAAAGTCCAAGAAAAGACCATGTCATACATTTGGTAGGAGAGAGAGTTGTAACTCTTGAAACTTTAAGCAAGGCTCAATAAACTTTAGCCTTTATCTCTTGGTGAGTTGTTGATGTGATGGTGTGAGGACAAGGGGGGCCCATATCATGCAAAATAGTTTGAGGCATGTTTATTTAGCCCAAGATAGACTTAGCATTCTGCAAAACATGACCAATTTATCAAAAAAATAGTGTTTTTTAGTAGCCATGAAGCATGCTACTAGAACACATCTGTGATGATAATGCCATCAAGCTATAATGAGCGTGGTAGTTTATCCATGATGTGGCTTGAATCTTGCTGCAAAAAATGTAGTTCTTCATCACTGATAAGATGCTCAATGTTTCATCAAGAAAGAAATGTAGTTACATTACCATGGAGGCTTGTAGGAAATGGCCAGGAAAGCTTGGGTGATGCTAAGCCACACATGGGCAAAAAACGACTTGAGGAACAAGGCATAATGGAGCCGTGACTGGTGGGCACATGTTCATCATTGGAAGGGAAAGAGAAGAAAAGAACGTATTTCTCCTTCTTTATCTATCTAGGGTTTCAACCCTAGAGTGTTAATGATCTATTTACATAGAGGCCTTTTACTCTAAACGCTACATTATACACACAAATACTTGGATGTGTGCAAACATTACCCACCCAAAACTGCATGTCAAGGAGTATCCTTAGGATGAATAAGTGCTGCATAAAGGGACCTACCCATATGGATGGGGTCCCCCATATGCAAAACCCTTTTTGGAGAAGCCCATGTACATGTGGAATATCAAAGAGGATCCTTGGGAAGTCTTTAGCCAAGTAGGAGGCTACAAGAGACCACAGCCTTGCTTTATCAAAGCCATTATTGCAAAAGGTTTCTATCTTTTTTTGGACACTAGTAGCAGCCCCATATTCTGAGGAGGTAGTTGAGTAGATATCTAAATGTATTTGGGAGAGAATCACATTCTGTGGCCAACATGAAGGTCTATTGCTAGTAAGATTAAGGAATTTGATACAAGGAAATGGGAGGGGCTCTCCTTTAATGAATATTCTTATGAGATGGTTCAAATTCCCAACTATGATTTCGATATTGAGGAGGGTACTTTGTCTAGAGATAAAATGTGATGTTGAGAATGTAAGGAATTGATCATCTATGTAATCCAATTGGATGAACTTCTTTGGGTACATTTGGAAGCACAATTTACTACTGTTAGTTACCATGTTCAAAAAAATGATTGGGTTGGGGATGTTCAAAAAAAGTATATCATCATAATATCTAAAACAATTTGAAAACCATTCCAAGCTATCCCATATTTGGTTATTCACTAGATTTTGGCAAAATGTGAATTCCAAATAGAATAAATATAGATTGCACATAATAGAGAGCATGAAAAACCCATGGGTTATACCATAGGATTGCCTAAATACTTTTGTAATCATTGATCAATATAATTTCCTCAATCTTCAAGGAAAGTGATCTTTTTTTATTTGTCCAAATTCCTTTACAACAATTGGAAGGGAACGTATTGAAAAATATGTATTCATGTTTTCTATGGTTAAAGGACCATTTATTGGTAATAGCTAGGATATTTTTAAGGCCCTTGCGACCATTATGGGGGGAATGCATTCATAGCATTTCTTGATATCGATGGAGCAAGCACTAAAGATTTGATGCGGTATGTTAAGAATGAATTCCATTGATAATTCAATTGTCCAAAATGTTTGGATTTTTAGTATGGATACTACGTACATATGTTTATTATAGTTTCCACATTTCTCTTATATTTTAAGTTTGCATGAATACAATAAAGAAGTACAAACTATAGCAATTTTAGAATACATACATTTTTAGGCATTGGTTAACCAACTAAAATATTTTTTGTGTGCCTTACATGTAGCCATAAGGAATGGGAGTGTTGGGTGTAAGATAGTGTAAGATAGGCATTGTAATACCCAAGCTATTGATAAATGAAAATAGGAATATAGCTACATCATGGTTATTAATTGCAACACATTTGAAATGAGTTACATTACTCCTTTCAAATGCTAATTGCAATATAATTTTCTTGTGCCTTGTAGTATCACAAGCACATTTAATAAAGGGGAAAAAATAATTCATGCACCCATACAAGAATTTAGCATCTTTTTTAACTTCATGTTCCTTATGTGTTTCTATAGCAACACATAATCCATATGGAGATGGGCATCTCCCTCCTTTGAATTTTTGCATGGAAAATGGGCCGTTTAGATGAGTTGTGCCTTCAAGTGTTGAGATACCTTCATGAGCAAACCTTGAGTATTCCAATGTAGGAGATGCACCAAAAATCCATGCCCTATTATTCTTTGATGGCAATATAATTTCTAAATACCTCAAAGGAACATATGCATCCACATACATTCTTCATCCTTTTTTATGTCTCATTTAAGTGTTTCCCATTATGTATCGAGGATATTAGCTTCCTCCTCCATGAACATTGGGGGAATTGATGTAGTACATTTCAATATATTAGGACTAGGAGAGGGTGAAAGGATATATACTTCTCATGGCATTGGGTTTTCATAAGAGGAAGGAACCTAATTGATATGAAATGCATGCTTCAAGATTTTTCTTGAAGATTTATCCCATTCTATATGTGCAAGTTTATCCTCCTCCATGAGTTTTTGAAGGCTCCATGCTATAGCTTTCACTTTACTGATAGCAACTTGATGATTTGTAAGATGTGTCTAGTACAACTTAAGCCACCCAACAATTTCAAGTTGTAATAGCAAGAGGGCTTCAAAATTTGTATCTTGCCTAATGGCATTATTGTCAATGTCAATAATTGTCCTATGGAACTCAAGGACTTTGAAACATGTAAAAAGACGAACAAATGTAGGTGATAGAGGTAGGGGACCAACATAGCCTAATGCGATAACTTAATCAAGCCAAGTGTTCTAAAATAAACCAAGAGTGCACAAGAAAGCTGATTTTTTCCCTATAAAGAGTTGATCAGGTTCTTTGCTAACACTAGGGCCTATGTTGTGTGTGTTATCATATTAAGGATCATAATGTGTTCAGAACATACTATCAACATGCTACAAATCCATACGTACATTTAAAAAGAAGTGCTCAAAAGATTTCACGGGTGGATAAAATAATTGAGTTCAACATACTCAAAAACTTTAAGAAATTGGCAATAATAGAATGGAAGAAATCAATTTTGATATTACTCCATGACAACATACAACATGCATTTATTCATATCTTCAGTAGTAAGAGCCATAAGCATATTCAAATAAAACATTATGAAAAAGGGGAGCATCAAGTACCACTTTGAACCAACCAAAACCACAAGTTAGTGAGAACTAACATACGATAATGGGTCACGTGTCAATGATGCTCCCCGGTTGTTATCTCAATCCTATCATAATAAAGAACTTTAACCTGGTTGGTCTACAAAGACATGGTAGCATAACCTTGATGAAGGAGAAGCAAATCTTAAGCGTAGCAAGAGTCGATCAAGATGGGGGTAGAAGGGGAAGAAAGAGACAAGAATTCATGGCTTAGTACGTTTCAGGAGTAAATCTACATATCAAAGATGTATACTGTAACAAAAATTTCAAAGATGTATGCTATAACAATAGCCCATATAGTCATCATCCTAACAAGATCTATCCAAAATCATCATTAGTTTTACCATCACCAAGACTAGGGCATGATATACTACTAAAGTCCAAGAAAAAAAGTCCATGTTATACATTTGGTTGGCTACACACACACACACACAAGCGTGCGCGCATGCACACACACGCATGCACATACGCACACACGCACGCATGCACACACACACAAAGAGAGAGAGAGATAGTTATAAATCTCAAAATTTTAAGCAAGGCTCAATATACTTCATCCTTTACCCCAAGGTTTGTTGTTGATGCCATGAGAACAAGGGGGCCCCATATCATGCAAAATAGTTTGAGGCATATTTATTTAGGTCAAGATAGACTTAGTATGTTGCAAGACATGACTATTTTATTAAAAAAGGGTAGTTTTTTTAACTAGCCACGAAGCATGCTATCGAGATAGATCGTTGGTGATGGCACCGTCAAGCTATAACCAATGCGATTGTTTTATCCATGGTGTGGCTTGAATTGTATTTCATTTCAAAAAATTTAGTTCTTCATTATTGATAAGATGCTCAATGTTTCATCACAAAAGAAAGATGGTTACATTACGATGGAGGCTTGTAGGAAACTATCATGAAATCCTTGGTGATGCTAATCTACACACAAGTAGAAACCGCCTTGAGGAGTAGGGCATGATGAATCCATGGCTAGGCAAACTTTCATCATTGGAAGGGAAAGAGAAGGAATGAACTTCTTTCTTCATCATTATCTATCTAGGGTTTCAACCCTAGAGTGTTAATGATCTATTTACATAGAGGTCTTTTTTTGAAAGACATGATGTGTTAGACGATTTACTCTAAATGCTACATTGTACACACAAATACTTGGTAGTGCAAACATTACCCACCTAAAACCACATATCGAGGTGTATCCATAGGATGGGTAGGTGCTGCGTAGAGGGGTCTACCCATATGGATGGGGTCCCTCATATGCAAAACCCTTTTTGGAGAAGCCCATGCAAATCAAGAATATCAAAGAGGATCCCTAGGAAGTCTCTAGCCAAGTAAGAGATTACAAGAGACCACAATCTTGCTTTATCAAAGCCTAAGCAAAAGGTTTTTATTGTTTTTTGGATACTAGTAGTAGCCCCCCATTCTCAGTTAGGTGAGTATATATGTGAATGTATTTGGGAGAGAATCACTCACCTTGTGTGACCAACATGAAGGACTATCACTATTAACATGAAGAAATTCGATACAAGGAAAGGGGAGGAGCTCTCCTTTAACGAATATTCTTATGAGATGGTTCAAATTCCCAAATACAATTTCCATATTGATAACGGTAGTTCATGTAGAGATGAAATGCACTGTTGGGAATGCAAGGAATTGATTCTCTGTCTAATCCATTTGGATGGACTCCTTTGGGTAAATTTGGAAGCATGATGTACTATTGTTAGTTACCATGTTCAAAAAAATGGTTGGGTCAAGGGTGTTAAAAAAAAGTATATCATCATAATATCTAAAACAGTTTGAAAACCATCCCAAGCTATCCCATCTTTGGTTATTCACTACATTTTGGCAAAATGTGAATCCAAAATAGAATAAATATAGATTAATTGGTATACCACACAATGGCCTAACGAGTTGGATAAATGTACGATCAATTAACCAATTGTTGATTATTATAGTTTCCTCCATGTTCAAGGAAAGCTATATTTTTCTATTTGTCCAATTTCTTTTACAACAATTGGAAGGAAACCTACTGAAAAATATGTATTCATGTTTTCTATGGTTAAAGGACTATTTAATGATAGTCACTACGATATTTTAAGGCCCATGCTACCATTATGGGGAGATGCTTGCCATGTCCCCAAGGACAAGTGTAACAAGCTGGATCCTAAGAGTGTTAAAATGCATATTCCTTGGATATGGAGATGCCATGATGTAGTCTTCCATGAAGACAATATACATAGGCAACCTGAGAAGATAGTAGAGATACGCAAGGTTATATTTTAGGAGGAGCCACCAACTCCCGTACAATCAGCTAGACAACCTGCAGCAGTAAAGATTCAAGGTGGTAAGTTAAGGATGAATTCAATTGATAATTCATCCTCTTGGATTGCAGGTTTGCATGAGTATAGTAAAGAGGCACAAAGTATAGCAATTTCAGAATAGATACAATTTTAGGCATTGGTTAACCACTTGAAAACTTTTTTGTGTGCCTTATGTATAGCTAGGGAGTGTTGGGTGTGAGATAAGCATTGTAATATCCAAGCTATTAATAAATAAAAAGAGGAGTACAGCTACATCATGGTTATTAATTGCAACACATTTGAAGTGAGTTCCATTACTCCTTTCAAATGTTGATTGCAATATAAATTTCTTGCATATTAGTGATGCATTATTGGGGGACTTTATCAAGGCTCAAGATATAAAAATGTTGTACTAATTATTTAAAATCATATTCAAGACAATACTCATGTTGACGAGAAATGTTATTGATTTTGTTTCATATTCATGCACAAAATAAAATTATAATTTTAATTCATCCAAGTTGCATTTATCAAAGAAAGTTGTTGAATGCATTTAGTAAAAACTTTTCTGTAAGGGAAGGGTATTTTTTTTGCGATGGAACAAGGTTGAGTCCCTTCCTATGCAAAGTTTTTTCATTTGGGTTAGTAACTATATCCAAGTCATAAGTTACAACATGTTTATTATTATTCGAGATATTAAACTTGGAGTTATATAGGTGACAAAAGCATTACTACTCATCACTATTCAAAAAACATGCTCTAGGTTGGTACAATATATATTTTAGGGAAGGAAGAAAGTGCCATCCAAACAATAAAGAGAGCCACATAATAGAAGGTAATTATATATTTTGGTAGTAAAAGAACTTCTTAGGGAGGGATTTGAAATGAAACCATCTCATGAGATGGTTGGGATACAAAATGTGGATAAAGCATTTGTGGTTCATGTTCCTAAAGAGAACTTTTCTTCCATGAGGCTTCTCCAAAAGTTGGACTTGCATTATTGTAAAGCAACTTCTTAATAGTGCCACCACATTCCTCAAGGGAGACACCTTTTCTTTTGAGGTTGCTAGAAGATGCACTTCTAGTGATGGATCATGGAGTTCCATTATGTTGCCAATATTTATTGGTTTCACACCATAATGTCCTCTTCTATTTCCACATGAGGGAAATGAACATTGAGAATTACCATGTTTCATGGATTGTGGAGTAGATTCTAGGATTTTTTTGTGTGGGAAGGATATATTAATCAAAAACCCAAATGTCATTCCCTTTTAGATTACCATGTTTCATGGATTGTGGAGTAGATTCTAGGCTTTTTTTTGTGTGGGAATGATACATTTATAAAAAACCCAGATGCCATTCCCTTTTAGATGCCCAAGTAGGCTCTACCCCAATGTGTGAGTGTCTTTTTCGTGGTTGTAAGGACGAATTCCTTATAGTAAGAAAATACTAAAGAGGCCTTGATCAGGTAATGTGCATCATTGATCCACTTGGAAAAAATAATCATGGATTCCCTGAGTGAACACCCAATATATAATTTATGCACACTATGGATAATATACCACGAGACGTGGACAATACCAAAGGATAGTGTTGTTCCTACATTGGACATATGTCTTATAGCATCATAGGCACATTTAACAAAAGGGCGAAAATAATTCATGCACACATACAAGAATTTAGCATCTTTTTTACATTCGGGTTTCTTATGTGTTTTTGTAGCAATATATAATCCATATGGAGATGGGCTTCTCCCTCTTTCAAATGTTTGCATGGAAAATGGGTTGTGTAGGTGAGTTGTGCCTTCAAGTGATGAAATACCTTCATTAGCCAACCTTGAGTATTCCAATGCATCAAATTGCTTATCTTTCTCTCCCAGTACTAGCAACTACATTTTAATGGATTGTGGCCAATAAAGTGTATGCATTTGTGCCTTATTATTCTCTGATGGCAATATAATTCTAAAAACCTCAAAGGAATGTATGCATCCACATACATTCATCCTTTTTTGAAGCCCATTCTAGTGTTTCCCATGATGTAGCAAGGATATTAGCTTCCTCCTCTATGAATCTTGGTAGAATCAACATAGTACATTCCATTGTATTAGGAGTAGGAGAGGGTGAAAGGATCTCATATGCTTGTCATGGCTTTGGATTTTCATAAGAGAAAGGAAACTAATTGATATGAAATGCGTGCTTCAAGATTTTTCTTGAAGATTTATTCCATTCCATATGTGCAAGTTTATCCTCCTTGATGAGTTGTTGAAGGCTCTACGCTATAACTTTCACTTTAGAGATAGCAGCCCAATGATTAGTAAGATGTTTCCATTACAACTTAAGCCACCCAACAATATCAAGTTGTAATAGCAAGAGAGCTTCAAAATCTACATCTTGCCTAATGTCATTACTATCAATGTCAATAATTGTCCTATGGAACTCATGATCTTTGAAACACGTAAAATGACCTTGAACAAATGTAGGCGATGGAGGCAAGTGATCACCATAGCCTAATGGTATAACTTCATCGAGCCTAGAGTTGTGAAAGAAACCAAGAGTCTTTAAGCAATTTGATTTTTTCCATATAAAGAGTTGACCATGGGTGTTTACTAACACTATGGCCTAGTTTGTGTGTGTTATCATAATGAGGATCATAATATGTTCATAACATACTATCAACATGTTACGAATCCATGCATCCATTTGAAAAATAGTGCTCAAAAGATTTCGTGGGTGGATAAAATATTTGAGTTCAACATACTCCAAAACATTTAAAAAAAGTCAATAATAGAATGGAATAAACCTATTTTGATATTACTCCACGATGATATACAATATGCATTTATACATATCTTCAACAGCCATAGCTGCATCGAAGTAAAACATTACCACAAAGGGGAGGATCAGGTACCTATGAACCAACCAAAACCACAAGTTAGTGAGAACTAACATGTGATAATGGGCCACAAGTGTCAATGATGCTCCCGGGTTGTCATCCCAACCCTATCATAATAAAAAGCTTTAACCTAGTTGGTTGACAAGGACAAGGTAGTAGGGCCTTGATGAAGGAGAAGTAGATTTTAAGTATAGCAAGAGTTGATCAAGATGGGGTAGAAGGGGACAAAAGAGACACATAATTATAAATAGGTGTATTGGATTTATTAAGCTTTTGCATAGCAATTCATGGCTTAGTACATTTGAGGAGTAAGTCTACATATCAAATATGTATGCTATGACAACATCCCATAAAGTCATCATCATCATGACAAGATCTATCCAAATCATCATCGGTTTTTCCATCGCCAAGACTCGGGCATGATATGGTGCTAAAGTCCAAGAAAACACCATGTCATACATTTAATAGGTTTCATATAAAGACACAAAGAGAGAGAGAGAGAGAGAGAGAGAGAGAGAGAGAGAGAGAGAGAGAGAGAGAGAGAGAGAATCATATCTCTTGAAAGTTTAAGTAAGGCTCAGCATACTTTAGCCTACTTTAGCCTTTACCTCATGGTGTGTTGCTGATGTGATGGTGTGAGACAAGGGGGGACCCATATCATGCAAAATAGTTCAAAGTCTATTTGTTTAGGCCAAAATAAACTCTGTATGCTCCAAAACATGACCATTTTATGAAAAAATATTGTTTTTTAACCAATCATGAAGAATGTTATCATGACAAATTTGTGATGATGTCACCATCAAGTTGTAACCAGCATGGTCTTTTATCCATGGTGTGGCCTAAATTGTGTTGTGAAAAACATAGTTCATAATTGATAATATGATGAATGATTTATTAACAAGGAAATATGGTTACATTACCATAGAGACTTATTAAAAACGATCATGAAAGCTTGGATGATATTGAGCCACATACGAGCAAAAAACGACTTGAGGAGCAAGGCATCAAAAATTGACTTGAGGAGCAAGGCATGATCGAGAATGGCTTGTCAAATAGGTAAAACAAGGGGAAGAGAGAGCTCATTTGCATTTAGGGAGATTGAGAGAGAGACAAGAAGTGATAGGTTTGCAAACTATAGCACCTATGATCCTCACCTTTGACGCATTAAGCCCTTCTAGGTATGCTCGGAATACCTGTTGCTAACTATTGTATTGTTTTGGAATCCTATAAATAGTGTGCATTAAGTATTAAAAAAGCATATTTGTGCCAATCGACAGGTTTCAAGTGCTACTCGGATGATGACTGCAGGCCTCGGATGGCTGAGTCATTGTGACCTAGCTCAGATGTCTGAGCTGCTTAAGTGTCCCATTCGGACCACTTGGCCTCGGATGGCCACTCGAATGCTTGGATAGGCACCTCTCGTCCAAGTGAAAGTCTTACCATTTGGAACGATCGAATCCATTAATAAGTCCACTCAGATGGCCAAATCCATGACTCGGACTAGTTGTCCAAAACCCGATTTGACTGAGTTTTAACCCTTCGGGGGCTTTTTAGGGCATGATCCCAACTAACCAATGACCCGTAGAGTCCGAACCCGTGAATGAAACCATAGGACTGTTCGTACCCAAAGAAAGAAGGAACCTCAACCTAGCAATTCGTGGGGGGGACTAAATGATCCGACCTTTGGCTGCTAACCGATTAGAGACCCAAGCTGAGTCACTAGGCTAGACACTTGATATAACACCTATCACAACCCATAGAGAACCTAGTTTCAACTAGTCATCAGGAGTAATCAAAACCCCTTTCAAAAGCATCAAGATCAAGGTTTGGTTGAAGCAATTGACTCCATCAAAGGTCACACTCGACAATGCAGGCATTTAAGCATGTATGGAAACTAGAAAGCATGATTTTGCACATCTCACATCAAGATGCACTGCTAATATGTAAGTGTTACACATTTGTAAACTAGTGGATTAACAAGGAACACACTAAGGGGAGTTAACCTAGAAACAAACTCACCAATAGGAATGCAACCCCAAGAATTGGGCAAGGGACCCAGAAAACTAGGAACAAAGACACACAGGAGACTGAACAATCACATTGCCAAGCAAAGGAAAGGCTCGCCAAGATTAGGGATATGTCCCTAGCCAACTTAGTTGAACTCATAGACGCATAGTGGATTAGGAGGCAGCTATTATGGCAGGCACCACAACTCAAATGAGAACAGTCTAGACCTCGACCTTAATCTTAGCATGGCTGAGCACCCCGATGATATCCGATGACTTGTCACACAATATGACCATGAATAGATGAGGATGGCACACCATGGAAGATTAGCGGATGTCATAGCCGACCTTGAGGAAGAGAGGAGATTGGCAAGGATGGCATTCTAGCACATGGCAAGTTATAGTCAGAAGCAAAGGGCTCAAGGGCTGTGTCATGAGAGAGAGCTCAATGAGGTTCACACGATCCTAGCCATATCGGAAGAAAGGAATTGAACGGGAGGCAATGCCGATAGGGAGAGAGTTCTAGAAGCTGATCTCACACTGAGCAAGCTACTCACAAAAAGATTGCCAGATACTACTAGTTTCGAGCAGAGTGGGGCAGTGCGACCCCACATGCAGTGTGTACAATGTGGAGCGAATCACCTCCCCTCTAAATGCCCCAATCCTAGATCAAGGCCTTGTGTCAATTGTGGAAGATTCGGGCATGGCGCTATGCAATGTGCGACCCCACATGCAGTGTGTACAATGTGGAGCGAATCACCTCCCCTCTAAATGCCCCAATCCTAGATCAAGGCCTTGTGTCAATTGTGGAAGATTCGGGCATGGCGCTATGCATTGTCAGTTGCCAAGACAGTTGCCTTACTAGTAGCCTTACATGTAGCCATACTATTCAGGGGTTAGACAACCATATTTCGAAAGGGGAGCCCCTTTGGCCCTCCCTATGCCCAATGATTCAAAGCGAGCCACCCCCAAGGATAGATATCAACCCTACGAGAATCCCTAGACCTCTAGCACCTATTGTTACCCATCCACCGCAAGTGAAGCTCCAATGGCACTTTGTGGAGGAACCCCTAGAACTTTGTGGAGGAACCCCTAGAGGAAGATTCTTATTTGAACCCTTATGTCTCTTATGATGAATAAGGTAATCCCATATTGATGGACTATATACCCGTGTTGGTCATGGCCTTAGATAGAGGAAGAGGTAGAGACCTAGGAAGAACTCAAAACTAAGAACCCATAATATGTTGAACATGTGGTCATCTAGCGAATATCTTGTCTTGCTGCCCTAAAAATGAGCAAGAAAATAGAGAGAAGGCTGACTTGAGGTGCCCCGAATGCGAACTCGCACATCTGTTCGCGCTAATTGCCCTAAGCGAAAGCCCTCTACTAGCTCGGCAATCATACCATCTGTGTTGCTCAGACTTTTTTATGTCAAGTCACACGACAATGATGCTACACCTATTCCCCTAAATGTCATGACACGATCTCAAACAAAGTAGGCCGGTATCTCACTACCTGGGCCTAGCAACCTGGATGCATCCTCCATAGGAAAGAGGAGTCGACGACGAAGGAAAAAGAGAACTGTGAGAGCCTTCCCTCGCGACTGCCAAGACCCACTGACCATTTATTGCTTCAAGCGTTTCAAGCTGAATGCTATGGATATCTCTCACATAGCCATATACGCTCTCAAGCCTATGAATGTAGGGAGTTTACCTCAATGCATGATTGAGTAAGCACTCCGGTAGCCCCACGATTCGAGATGTGAGCTTAAGCAAGCTCAATCCTCTACCTCCAAGCTCCATCCTCCATAGCCATGTGTGTGAGACAAGAGAAGAGAAGAGAAGAGAAAAAGAGAGGAGAAGATGGAGAGCTTCTCCACCATGGTCCCTCACCCTCACACACTTACTCCCTCTCTCAAACACAAGCACAAGCACAAGCAAGGAGAAGAGAAGAAGAGAGCCGCTTTAACCACACACCAAGAATGAGCTTCTCTATTCACTTTTTCACTTTTATACATGCCCTCATCCCTTTTTGGGCACCCATCCCCCTTTTTACATGACCAACCGTTTTAGCCAATGTCTTATTTTCTCATGTCTTTCCTCTTTTCATGGTTCTTTTGCTCGTGCCCTTCTACGTTTACAATTTGCATAGGAGGGAGCTTGGCTCTCTTTTACAATATGAATTACATTGCGCCCAGTGCTTTCTTTGCTAGAATATTTGATGCACCTTGCTAGAATATTCAGTGCACTCATTATTGTGCGCTTTCTACATTTTTTCTGAGCTTGCCTTCTTTTTTGATTTTCTCGCCTCTAGGGTCGTCTTCCATTTCCGAGTTGGGCTTCCTTGGCCTTCCTTTTTGGGTTGTATAGGCTGTAACAAGAACCGAGGCAAAAATAATGCTCAAGACTGAGAGTGAGACCACATTAACCAAAGGAAAGCAAGTCACAAATGCTGAAGTAGAAACATCCACTTCTAAGATGAGAGAGAAGGGAAGCGCTAAGGTTGGAGAGTACCCTGACCCCAACTAATAGTTGAAGGTTGTTGATAAGGTCAAGGAGTGGATAAAAGAATCGCAAGCTCACCTTTAAGATGCTGAACTTACAGTTGAGAAAAAGATTGAGGAACTCTCAACGATGAGCCCACTAGTCTCACCCACATATTTGAGGGCAGGAGAGACAACACCACCACATGAACAACTGCATGGGTAGAATGATAGAGCCAAGAATACACAAACAATTCAAGGACAATGGCAAGGAGCCCATGAAGTTGAGGAGGGAAAGATATATAACAACTTGCTAATCGCACTCATAACAACTTTTGTGACATTGTCATTGGGAGAACTACTTAGACAAAACCCCGCAATTTCGCAAGAATTTAAGCAATGAGTAAAACACAGTAATGACCATAAGCCGCAAGACTTTCCAGACCATGATGCCATGACACACATACCAAGCCTAACAGGGAATCCCATGTCTAAGTCCCCACAAGTTAATGCCTTTTGGGAGGGCACCAAGATGCACACACTCTTACCTGTCATTGCCTCAGAAGACACTACATGGAAGGGGATAATGGACATGGGAGTAGGGGTTAGTGTACTTAGTCACTCAATCCTCCAAGCTTGGGAAAACCCACCAATGGAGACTGCAAGGTTCAATGTTGCTGTAGCAAATGGGATGAAGATTAGACCCTTTGGAATACTAAAGGACTGGCCACTAAAGATAGTGGGAATCCAATTCTCAGTGAACTTCATAGTTATGAAGGGAGTGGATTATGATATCTTGCTAGGTAGGCCTTGGATGAGAAATGCCAAAGTAATAGAGGATTGGGGTAATGGCCTGATATTCTTGGGCAATAGATCAGAAGCAGTCCAAATAGAGATGGACACTTAGAAAACCGCACCAATGGACTTGGACACCATCTCTATCCTACTGAAGGGTGACACTAGTTAGGAGGGCAAGGAGGAAGTATAGATCATAGAATATGATACAGAAGGAAGAATAATTGAGCAGATTAGAGCAGACACTAAACCCTGAGAGATAAACATGTTTTGAGTGAGCAAAGGAGTTGCCAAGGTAGATTGTGATTGAGCTTGGCTAGAATGTATCAAGATGGTAGATTATGAGCAAGCAAGATTATCTCGATCTTGCGCCCCACCACTATTTGGAGTTGTGTTAGCTTCAAAGTTGTGAGCACCAAGGGAGACAGCTTCTTCTAGTGAGGAGAGCGAGTACAATTTTGAGTTAGAGGCAAGATTTGATAGTGACCCCAAGATACCTCGACCACCTACGACTCGATGCATCATGGGGAACCTTCTAGTTCACCTAATGCCCGGGTTGTTAAGAGAGGAGAAAAGGAAACTGTCAAAGTCTTCAAAAGCTAGAGGGAAAAAGAAACCCCAAGACCTACCCAAGTGTTTTACAAAGTACAAAAAGGGTGATAAAATAGTGTTGTTAGTAGGGGCCAAATGGAAAGGGCAAGCAAGTGAACCCATTGAAGGACTAAGGAGGTCAAAAAGGGTGATAAAATAGTGTTGTTAGTACAAAAGCATTTTACAAAGTACAAAAAAGGTGATAAAATAGTGTTGTTAGTAGGGGCCAAATGGAAAGGGCAAGCAACTGAACCCATTGAAGGACTAAGGAGGTAAACTTGGCAACAAGGGAGAAGGACAAGCCTCGACCCATACATGTAGCAGATGACCTAACCAAGGAGGAGGAGCATTATCTCATAAATCTCCTAAGGGAGTTTGATGATGTGTTTGCATGGTCCTTAAATGAGCCGAAGGGAATAGATCCGAGTATTGTGACTCACAACATCCCCATGATCCCTGATCCAGTGCCAGTCAAGCAACAACCGTATGCAATGAATCCTAAGTATGCATACTCCGTAGAGGAGGAGATCGATAAGCTATTGAAGGCCGGATTCATTTACAAGATCAAGCATACAGACTCGGTGTCACCCATAGTCATAGTCATGAAATGGTGTCACCCATAATCATAGTCATGCAAAAGAATAGGAAGATATGAGTATGTGTAAACTATAAGAAGGTTAACGCAGACACCAAGAGAAAAAACTACCCGTTACCATACATGGAGCATATGCTAGAGAGAGTGGCAGGAAAGGGAGTCTAAAGCTTCCTAGATGGCTTCTTGGGCTATAACCAAGTGCAAGTCCATTCGAATGACAGGCACAAAACCACATTTGCCACTAAACGAGGGGTGTTTGCCTACATAGTCATGCCATTTGGACTAACTAATGTCCCAGTTACCTTTCAACGCTTCATGTGTACCATTTTCAAGGACATGCTCAGGCAGTCGGAAGTCTTTGTCAATAACCTATGCATCCACACCAACTAGAATAAGCACTTGGAAAAGCTACGAATAGTCTTTGAACAGTGTCAACAATATAGTCTTTCATTGAACCCCTTAAAGTGTCAAATTTGGGTAAAGCATGGGTGCATCTTAGGGCACGTTGTGTTGAGGAATGGGATAGCCACAGAGTTCTCCAAAGTCAAGGTGATTATAGACCTTCCCCCTTTGACCAACTTTTGGGGAGTTTAATGTTTCTTAGGTCACACAGGATACTGCTGGTGGTTTGTACTAAACTATGCATTAATTTTGTTAAACCCTTGTACAAGCTACTCATAGTCTTCGAGTGGACTAAAGAATGTCAACATGCCTATGAAAGACTCAAGCAGGCTCTAACTTCAGCTCCTATCTTGCGAGCCCTAGATTGGTCCATTACCTTCTATGTGCACATTAATGCATCAAAATTTGCCATAGGGGTAGTGTTGTGCCGTCCTGGAAAACATAACCTAGACTATCCAGTGAGTTTTTCTAGTAGACAACTCACTAAAATAGAAATAAACTACTCCACAATGGAGAGAGAATGATTAGCTACGGTGTTCACCGTAAAGAAGTTCAGACACTATCTTCTAGTGGCACCCTTCAACTTCTTTGTGGACCATCAAGCATTGCTTTATCTTGTGAATAAACCTTGCGCAATGGGACGCATTGCTTGATGGTTACTTCTGCTCTTGGAATTTGACTTCTTTGTGGTCGTATGCAAGGGCAAACAACATTATATGGCAAATCATATGTCCCGCATACCCATAGGAGAGGCCGATGTGGACAAGGAATCAATGATGACCTACCAAATCCGCACATTTTTTAAATATCATGTGATGAATGAGAATTGTTTAGAGCCGATCTTGCACCATATTGGGTGGATGATATAGTCCACATACTCGCGAATGGACTACTAGAATGACCTATAAAGAAAGCCAAATTAAAAAGAGTAACCTTGGAGGTCCAATCTTATCATTTGATTGCAGGGCAATTGTATCCAATAGGACAAGATGGCCTTTTAAGAGATGTGCCTACGAACACGATATGTATGTTGTGCTCAAAGAAGCACATAGCGGGATAGCTAGGGGGCACTTCAGTGGGGACACCACCGCACGCAAGGTGCTCCAGTTCCAATTATGATGGCCAACACTATTCCATAATACTGACAAGTTTGTAAAATATTGTGACGAGTGCCAATGGACTAAAGTCCCTACTCATAAGGACAAAATGGAGTTGACCCCAGTAATCAAGTGGCAACCCTTTGAGAAGTGGGGAATCGATTTCATTGGCCCAGTCAACCCTGCAGCTCAATACTCCCAAGCCAAATATATCATTGTTGCCACAGATTATCTCACCAAGTGGGCAAAAGCTCGAGCAACTTGCAAAAATGACACAAGGACCACAACCAAGTTTCTTCAGGAGCAAGTAATCTCATGGTTTGACTTTCCCATAGAGTTGGTTAGTGACCAAGGCACACACTTTATTAATGAAGTAATTGCTCACTTATTATCCACCTTCTTAATAATCCACAATAACTCCTCTTTGTATTATCTGCAAGCCAATGGTCAAGTTGAATCCACAAACAAGATCTTGGTAGGTATTCTATCAAAAGTCATCTCTGCCTCACATAGTGACTAGGACAATAAGCTTATGACAGCTTTATGGGCATATAGAATGTCCTACAAAACAGCCACAAGACAAACCCCATTTAGGTTGACCTACAGAACTGAAGCTATTTTCCCAATGGAATTCTTTGTTCCCAACTTGAGAATACAACCTAAGAGAGATGGGAGGGCCAAGAAACCTCAACAAATCATTTAATGGAGCTAAAACGCCTAAATGAGACCCGACTCTCATTCTAACCCATGCTCTAATCTACAAAAAGGTATGCCACAAGAGTTGGTTTGACAAATATGTCAAGCAACGAGACTTTGGGCAAGGAAATTTACTCTTGCTATACTCTATCAAAGGACACAATAAAAAAATGAAGTTTAGGGGATTGGGGCCCTTCAACGTTCACAATGTCAGTAGAATAGGGAATGTGAAACTAGAAACCCTAGAAGGACAGGGTATAGGTTTCTTCAAGAGAAGTCACATAAGAAAGTACTACTCCCTGTCACATCCACTTCATGAACCTCTAATGGTAGAACCACCATTGAATGTGAGGGTTGCGACCATCACAGAACTCGAGGATGCGGATGAGGAAGTAGTAGCACTAGCCTACCTTTGTGGATCAGTGTAACGTCCCAAAATGTATACACCCTTGATGTGCTAATTGACAAGGGATCACACACCAATATCTTAATGCATGAACATTGAACCACCTTGGGTCAATCTGATCAATCCCAATTGCAACCAACGAATGCGAAACTGAGCCCCTTTGGGGGGGCAATCCTATCCACTCTTGGGGAAATGCAAGCTGATTGTTTTTATCGAGACTGAGAGTCTACTTGTCGTTTTCTACATGCTACCCAACAAGCAAGGTGCTCATAAGGAGACACTACTGCTGGGATGAGCGTTCAAAAAACAAGTTTATCGCAATGTAGACTACAACTTGTAGCACATCCACCTTGCCATCGGGCACATTAGAATCATAATGGCTTTCAACAAGGGCACCGTGGTTGTCCCAAGACTTGTAGTGCCACCGCCGGTAGCTAAACCTAGTGTCCACCCTAAGGAGGGGAGTAGTACATCCTAATGTGCTCCCATGGTAACTAACTAGTCACATCAAGGAACTATGGTCCAAATACTCAAATGGGTTCATAATAAGCATAAACCATAGTTTCACAAATGTCAAACATTGGGAATGCATAGTTTCCATGCCTCATGCTCTTGGCCTAAATGTTGGAGTCAGAACTCTTAGAGTGCACGTGTGATTAAGCAGCATTAGGTTTCAAAAGCCCTCTGTTGTGAGCCCAAGGGTACAATGAGGATAACACCTCACTGTGGTTGCCCAAACTATCAAATGTTAAGTCAAATCCTCAATCTTAGGCCCCAAAAACCAAGCTTTCACAACGTCAATCGAAACAGGGGAGGAGAAGAACTAAAACGGAGGGTGCTCAATCCTTGAGTGCTCAAATGGTCTATCGACCTAAAGTTCAACCAAGAGTCTATGAGCAACCAAGCAAAGGCCCTGCCTAAAGACCCTAAGATAATCACCAAGAGACCCGATGACAGAGCATCAATTGAATTGCAAACCTCACAATCCAAGCCTGGCACACCCACTAAGAATCTTCTAGTGGAAGTACCCTATGTAAACTTATCTTATTCAAATAAACCCAAGACACCAATTCACCTTAAGCCACCACCACCACCATGATACATTCTTGAAGTGGCATCCAATATGGCCATGGACACAGGGGATGACTTGGCTATGTGCATCCAATGGCTTGATTCAACTTTCACATTATTTACTAGAAATTATGAATGTTTAGACCTAGGCCTACTTGGCAAACCTATAGCAAACGAGGTATGTTCCTTACCATGTTCTTGGGAAGAATACAGATTCATCTTTGTTAAATCTTATGCTATTGCAAACGAGATAATTGGAAATGAAATCTCACGAGAAAAGGCCGTAAGCCAACACTTGATCACATCTTATAAAAAAAAGTAAAATTTCCATGCCACCACAATAACTTTCTGAACTCCAACAACTCCTTGAATCTGAGTCCAATTTCTTATGCAAGTGGTATAATTTGTGCCTTTCATGGGCCCAAGAGGGATACCAAATCATGACCAATGTGGAGCAACGACATGCCATCAAGGCTTCTAAGTACAACCTGGCCTATGTGGCCCCCACCTCATTTAGAGTGTTGGCCATAACCAGGAATCAGCCATTAGAAGACAATGTCATGCTTCACCCATACTTGGATAAGATTCTAACGAAGGAGGAACTCCACATTGCAAGTCGTCTCAACTCAGGTGACGTCTTAACTGATGTATTGACTTGCATCATGCAAGTAGGCATTCGTCCACAGGATTTGGACTATTATGCGACTCTTGAATATAACCCCAAGTTTTACGATTGGTTCTTGAGAAAAGTAGGGCACACCATGGAGGCACTAATTGCCCATACACCTTGATTTCCACAATCCTAGGAAGGATTTTGATCCTTTCTATTGGGAAGGGAAATAATATGTGAAAACTCAAAAGAGAAATTGAATTCTAAAAGAAAATAATGAATGTGTGGACTGATTGGTATGAGAATTCTTATTTTATGGGTTATATTCCTCATTTATGAGAATTCTCATTTTCGAACATTGATCTTTCTAGTCGTCTTAGTTTCCATGCAAGAGACACCCTTTAAAGAAAACTAACTATGGGATATTGTGTGGCGACACGAACCTAAATGGCAAGATAACATGATAAAGCCAATATGCTTCCCTTCTCAGAGGAGGAACATAGAAGATATGGATTAGCCATGGAAATCCGGGCATTCAACCAATTGAAATATCGTAGCATCCACAATCTAGAAAGAGTGGTGACATCCGAAGAGGCAGTGGCACAGATGCTGGAGTGATGTAACCTTACCAAGTACAAGGAAAATGTGGGACAAGACATAGATCATAGTAAATGCATAGAATTCTTGAGGACTTTTGATGTCCAATTAACAGTGGCACAGTGACTATCAGGCAAGGCGAGACCTCTAGAAGTTGTGGTGGTTCCCCTTAGTCCAGAAATTATAGAGAAGGCACTGGGGCTAACAGAGAAGCTGGAAAAGAGGCCCAGGAGGGATGTGTATAGAATGCCAGGGATGGACAAAAGAAGGGTCTACACTAATGATGGAATCAACCTAGCTGATATTTCGGACCCCACCATTCAGTTGTAGGCTAAAATGGTCCACACACTTTTTTCAAGCTAGAGATACAATTCCCTTATGAGTAGAATCGGTGTACCCTTATTGGAAATCCTTGCAATCAACACCTTGGACGAGGTGAATTGGAACCCCTACATCCAGAAAACAATACAGGCCTCGGCAAAGGTAGTAGCCACAATACCAACAAGGGCAGGAGGAGAGTCCCCAACTACCACTACAGAGTCCGAGAGGAAAAAACCTACCTCCAAGGCTTCAACCATAAGCTTTGGAGGAGTGTTAATAGCCATTATTCAGGAAACTCCATGGGAGGTAGAGAGAGAAGTGGTAGAGGAGACCTCGGAGCCGTCACCAATCCGCAAGGAGCATCGCTCTCCCACACTAGTAAGCCCAACCATCTCACTTTCCGAAGGAGTACAGGGGGAAGAAAAAAGCGACAAAGAGCAACAGGACAATGAGAAAAGAATTGTTAAGGAAAAGGAGAATGACCAACCACCTCAACCACAAGGAGCCTCGAGTGAGAGGACAATTAGTGAACAACAAAGCTCAAAGCTCTCAAGCCAAGGGAAAAGAAGAAAGATCACTCTCAAAATCCCAATATGAAAGGCTCGCTCCACCATCGAGGAAACAGAGAGCTGCAAAGGGTGGAGGAGGAGTCAAAGAGGCTAGAAGAAGAGCGCAGAAAGAGGCAAGAAGAGGAGGAAGAATGGCTGAGACAACAAGAGGAAGAGGAGATTGCCCTGGCCATTCGAAGATCAATGGAGAAACCCTCCCAATCTTAGGAATTGGCAATGATGAGCCCAACAAAGGAGGACGTGCCAAGCATAAGTGTAGCAACAGAAGAAGTGGGACCAAGATCGGTGCCAAAAGGCAAGGGTAAAGCCCTGCTACAACCAATCCCACCAGTCTTGGCCACACCAACAATCACCCCAACACAAGGTACTGCAGAAGGGGTGGTCAATGAAAGCAATCTCATGGCCTAGGTGCAGTACCTAACCTGCAAACTATTGGGAAGATAAGGTGGCAGATGTACCTCAGAGGGTAGAGGGATATGAGGCACAGCCTATGTGGCGTAGGAACATCTGGGACTCTAGCTTAGAGGCCTATATCACTTTTTGCAGTACCCTACCTTATGAGCGGGATGATCCTATCTACATGGCCTACCTAAGAAGATTTGGAGTTGATTTTAACCGAGAGGTGCATCGTAAATACGACTTGATCTACAATGTAAATGCCTTGATACCTGAAGAAAGCTTGATTTTCATTGAAAGGGACCTTTGTCCATCTCTAACAAGTTTATTGAAGGACTTCTCCTCGTGTACTAACCTCGCTTTTATCACCACATGTAACTACCTCCGCCTATTGCAAGTATTACTAAAAACAAAAACCTACTGTAGAGGAAGAGCAGTTGTCGCCCCTCTTTTTTTTTCTCAATGCTGGGATAGATAGCTATGTGGTGGTGCACCTCATGATGAGAGCCACTCTCTTGCAGCATTTTGCATGGACCTCTTAAAAGATACAAGTGATAGCTGAATCATCGAGTGTAACACCTGTTTTTGTTGTCTACTCCACTCAATATAAGAACCAACTTAAAAGGGTATCTAGAAAGCAGGGCATTCCTCAATAAAGCCCACAAGCTACCACACAACCTGGCCCTTGCTCAGCAAACAGGATGACTCTTAGCATGCTCCCTTATTAAATTTATTCCTTCAAAAGAGAGAGAGAGAGAGAAAAAAAAAGAAAAGAAAAAGAGAAAAGAAAAGATAAGAAAAAGGACAGGGACAAGATAAAAGAAGTAGAAAGAAAAGACACAAGGAAATCAGCCCATCTATGCTGTATGAGTGTCACAAGCACTGCACCTAGGGGCCACCCTAGCCCTTTCCCCACTTCACATACTTAGGATACCTTAAGGGATAGGACACACCTAGGGAGCTCCTGCTTCTTGTCTACAGTTAGACTTGTCTCCCTAAGTCACACCCACAACACCTCCCATTGTATAAGAACTAGGTCCTCAAGTGTGGGACAACACCACAGGCTTGTGCCTAGGCTCAGCCCAACTCCCAGTTCCACTAGTGTAGGAACCATGCACTGCACTACGAGGTAGGCACACCCCCAGGTAGTGCATTTCCTTTTCTTTTCAAGTACATTCGGCAACCTGTGATCAACCACCAACATCGGAGGCCCCTACCATCCACTCAATCCATCCTCAGCCCCTCCGCAACTCTCCATCCATTTTGATGTGTCTCTTCTCCATAGCCAACCTCCCCAAAACCCCATCATTGACCCACATGGTAAACCTTCAACTACCTAAGCCCTTATCAACAAGTGCCGTAGGACTGGCACTCGGTAGGAGGGGGATATATTATAGTCCAAAAGGAAGCCTAGTACAAAAAAGCCCCAAAAAAGTAAAAAATGGAAGATAGCCTAGGGCGAGAAAAAAGGAAGAGGAAGGAAAGCTTAGAAAAATGTAGGAAAATCCTTAAGGTAAAAGGAAGCACATAATAATTAGTGCACCAAATATTCTAACAAAGAAAGCATTGGGTACATTGTAATTCATTTTGTAAAAGAGTGCTAGGTTCCCTCCTATGCAATTTGTAAATGTTGATATCAAAGGAACCGTGAAAAGAGAAAAGAAATAAGGAAACAAGACCTTGGCTAAATTGGCCGGTTATGTAAAAAGGAAGGGGCACCCAAAGAGAAGGAGGGCATGTACAAAAAGGCAAAAAGGGAATGAAGAAGATCATTCTTGTGTGTGGCCAAAACTAGCTCTCTTCTTCTTCTTCTTGTTCTTGCTTACTTAAGCTTGTGCTCAAGAGAGTGAGTGTGTGAGGATGAGGGACTGTGGTGGAGAAGCTCTCCATCTTCTCCTCTCTTCTTCTTCTCTTCTTTTGTCTCATGAGCGGTAATGGAGCATGGAGCTTGGAGCTTGAGGGTCGAGCTTACTTGAGCTTGCACCTTGGATTGTGGAGCTATTAGAGTGCTTGAGGGAGGATGCAACTCGATCGAGTATAGAGGTAAGCTCACTAGACTCATAGGTGTGAGAGCGTGTATGGCTATGTGAAAGGTAACCATTGCAATTGGCTTGAAATGCTTGAAGCAATAAATAGTTCTTGGGTCTTGGCGATAGAACGAGAAGCTCCCACACAAGTACTTGATTGTGTGTGTGTGTGTGTGTTGGGGGGGTGATAACAATGGTTTTTATAATAGAGAACAAGCATGCACATCATGCACTTGAGCATTGCTATGTCTAGACTATTTTTTTCCACATGTGCTAATTTTGATGGTTGTGAGAGGAAAGAATCAAACCCTTAATAAAAGAAAAGAAATTAAATTTTGTAATGAAGATGCATACAAACTGCTAGTTATGTAAGATTCCCTCCCCCCTCTTGAACAAGCTAAATCCTCATAAACATTATATAACATGCTTCTTATAGGTAATCCTAATAATCTACTTAGAAACTAGGTACATTCACGAGCTAACTGGGTTGATCCAAAAGTTAGGAGGATCGCTTGTAGAACCAATCATTGTGTATAAATAGCCCACATTATCCATCTATAGATTTACCTATGAATGACTCATACCAACTCCACTCTTTTCATACCTTTAGAAATAATTGTTGCATCTTTTCTACGCATGATCATGACCTACATCCATCTATGCTATCATGATCTACATTCCTTGGTCAATGACTAGTGGCCAAAATCTCATCCAACACTACTAATTAGGGCATGCGCTCTTCTACTTGTGATTGTGATCTACATCCAACTTAGCTTATCAACACTACCTAAATTCATCCAAATTTTGCCACTCACAAGACGAAATAGATACTATTCCCTGTAAATGCAAAAGTGAGCACCTCCCTCTCTCCAGAAGAGTTGTTTACAGCTCTCATTCACCATCCTGGATCAACATCTATGGGCCATCCGCCACTTTCTACTTCTAGTTTTTGCACTGAAAATTCATGGGAAACATCATTTTTGGCTTTTTGCTTTTATTTCATGAATTTATCTAATAATTTTCCTAAAACCTTTCCAATAGACTAACTTTACAAAAATGATTGTCTTGTCCTTAGGGCATAATACAATGGTTTCATCCACTAACAAATAATTCTCTACATAGACACATGCATAAATTTGTGCAATAATAGCATCCAAAGTAGTAATAATAATCCCATGTATCAAAATGAACTCCGTTGATAGATATCAAATTAATTTCATCCACTATGTTTTGTGTTTTTGGTGAGAAGATTATCAAGCAAATGTACATGTACTTATTTTTATATTTATCATTGGATTATTATCATTTTTGTTCAACTTTATTTATGCGCATATGCACATGATTATTTGTTTGATGAAATCATTGTATTATGGCCTAAGGGCAAAACAATTATTTTTGTAATGCTTGATCTATTATATAGGTTTTAGGAAAATTAGTAGAGACAAAACATATCATTAATGCAAGGAAAGAAAAAGCCCAAAATGATACTTGTCATAAATTTTGAGCACAAAAAATAAGAAATACAAGTCCATAGAGACATACATGAGTGATGCTCACTCATGCATGGGGGGAGATTGTACTAAGTGCTAAAGTATAGTGAAGAGGACAGCACTTCCATTGTCTCAAATCATTGCCTTGACATTGTCAATGATGTCACAACTCTCCACCTCCAATGTGATTGTCTATCTAGTCAAGGTCATCACAAAGATCAACATGCCCCCTCTAAGACTCACACAAGATGAAGGATAGACTCCCTTTAATTTTGTTAAATCAGCAAGAGTGTGTCCATCAGTGAGGTGGTTGTCCTTATCCTAAATTTTGGCCATGACATTGTCGATAGTATTCAATCTCACAACCTCAAGGGTGATTGACTTTCTTATCACTGTCTTGATAAAGATCTAGATACTACAATATTATAGTCAACTAGAGTATGGGCATGCTCAAGTTGCTTGCCAAAGAAGATCTACCTTTGCTGGTCGTCGAGAGGAATGTCTTCCTTGTTCTTCAATGTTATCAATTGTGTCAAACCTCTCACCCTTAGGCAAACACATAATAAGATGAAGAGTGCTCTCCTTCTGGATATTATTTGCCAGGGCATAGCAATCCTCAAGTTGGTTGCCAATAAATATCAAATTTGCTAATTAAGGCACCCTCCTTGTCCTACATTTTGGCTTTGATATGACCACTGGGTGTTAAAGCTCTCAACTTCAAGGGTGATTATCTTAATGGTGAGGATTTTGCCAAATATTTGCACAAAGGCTTAGAACAAGACGGATGGTGCTTTTATTTTGAGTGTTATAGACAAGGGTGTGGCCATCCTAGAGTTGTCTGTTTGTGAAGATGAGGAATTGTTGGCTTGGACCAGATACCTTCCTTGCCTTGGATTTTACATTTGACATTGTTGATGGGGTTGGAGCACCTAACCTCAAAGGTGATGGTCTTGCCAATGAGGGTCTTCACCAAGATCTGCATGTTGATGGATTCATGAGAGAAGGAGGGGAAATGAACATAACATGCCCTACATATATTGAATAAGTAAGTGAACACACGAGTAGGCTTATAAACTAGGCTAATAATGAATGTGCAATCTCTTTCTTCAGCAATCAAAATTCATTGTGCATCACGAAAAAGAGAAAAATATCCATAGATAAATCAAAAAAGAAAAAAGTGTAGACCAATAGTCATTATAGTTAAGTAGGGGTAATTTTCCTCTTTAAGAAGCTGTTAATAGATATATGTGTCTTGTACCATCATCTCCTAATTGTGGACCTCGGTTTGAGTCAAACGAGGACATTAGGAGCTCAAACATTGTCTTTGTTTGTCATTTTATGTGCTTTGTGTGATTTAGATGGAGGATACATTAATGAATTTCTTATTGGGCACTTCAGGTTGTCCTAGGTGCCCACATTATGGACATGGCTATTTTACTACTAGTTATAGTCCCAAATTTTCCTATTCATAAGTGGCATGCCCTCTCACTCTTTTTATCCATCGTTGATTTACCATCTGGCACTCACACTGATGCATAGAGCTACATGTTGGAGTTGATTTTAGTCAACTTCTTCTCTCCTTGTTTGCTTTCCCCTTTCCTTTCTACTGTGCACTCCCACAAATAACCTAGATTCTTCAACCATAACATAAACATGCCCTAACGGGCAATTCTACTACTTGCATATCAATGCTTTGTTAACGAGACTTTTTTAAAAAAAAGATGTATGTCTATAGTTTTATGGAAGGATAAATATTTAATATGTAAGTAGATAAAAACAACCATTGGATACATATAGGCTATCGTGATTAAAAATGGCAAATGCAAGGTGAGATGAGAGTGAGTTTTCCACACAAGTTCATGAGCTTATGGAGGTATTGATTGAGTTTGCATGTTTTGAATTATGTTGTTAGTTTGTTCAACTATTATGCCTTAGTGTACCACATATAAATCAACATTGTGTGATTCTTGTAGTAAGAAGCAGGAAAATGGATAGAATATTTATTGTAAAGCATCTCCAAACAAATCTAAATTGTAAACTTCTAAACAAGTTTGAATGGAGGAACCATTTTGATTTTCCTTGTGCTTTAGTGGGGTTTTGGCTAATTTCCACTCTTCTTTTTCATGCTCATAGATCTATCTTTTGTAGTAGAACCTATTGATAGCTTAATCCTCATATGTTAGCTTACATAATTCTCTTATCCTAAAGGTCCCTACATAAAGAGAAACTTAAATAAAGAAGTTGACACAAAACAATATAATACAACTATATGTGGCGCAACTATAATACAAATAGTTACAAAGCTACAAGGGGTGGCAATCAAGAGGTGATATCATTTATGACAACATTGTGTTGAATTTAAACACGTGAGGATAGTGCACAAAGTAGTTTTGAGAGTGGATAAAAAAAGGCACATCTCTGGGTTTGAACAATGCCCAATGCTTTACTTGCAAGGTGTCTTACTATTGATAGAGCTATGATATTAAACTATGTAGGAGGTAGTCGGAAAGGCAATAAACCACTAGAGTTACCATGCAATAGGCATCAAGGCAAGTTTTGACATAGTGCATATGTGGTCACTTAACAAATTTAGCTTAAAAAAGGAAGTGTAGCCCATATGACTACTTTAGAGACTATAAACACGATATATTAGTTTTTGAAGCTCTATATCATTGAAGAGTTTATTACCCCATAAAGCTTAGGCTACCGTGGAATTGTAGCCTTTATAAGATTTTTTGCCTTATTGGTAGATGAGGATTGGCTACATTAACAAAAAGGTCAACATATACACAAATGCTTTTTTAGGGGTTTCACATGGCGAGTTTCAAATGTAGGCTAATGAGGTTCTTCACATGTTCTCGTGCAATTAGATTTACATCTGTGGTGAATGTAGAGGAACATTGTGCGCATATTGATGTTTAGTAAAAGTTTCACAAAGTGGAGGATAGTTTTGAGTGAAGACTAGCAAGAGGCAATGATCTAGCAATTGCTTCATCAATTTTTGTAAGGTTGACCAACTTGATACCATTACAATGTTTAGCCACTTCAATTCCAAAACATTAAAACACATTGGTGGAAAGAGTGATCTGAGCACAACTGTATGTGCCTGGACATGTCATGGTTGTTTCATAGTTTGTTTCAAACACCTTGTGTGCATATATGCTCTTCTTAGGCTAGTTACATACTGCCTTGGATGGATGGGGTGATAACAAAAATATGGGAGCATTATACAACGTGCTAAAGAAATGATTAGACTTGTGTTTCATGGGTGGTGGATAGATTTGCACGGTGAAGATTGTACATCCAAGGCTTGCATCCACACCCATCTTGTTAGGATTTTTAGGAGACACATATATCAATAGTGATATTGAGATTGTTAGGATTTGGACTTCCACCAATCCTCCCACACTCCCAATACCTAATTGGTGGGCTAGCCACATATTTGTTAGATGTGTCCACGTCTTGTTTGTAAGCTTATCTTTGAATGCTTTTCACGTTATCCTGATTGTCCAAGGCAGTGTGCAACCAGCCTCATAAGCACTTGTATTGTCCTCCCTATGGGTGTTTGATGGTGTCTTAGACAATAAGTTGTTGATAATTAGGGGTTCTTTTCCCTTTTTTCCCCTTATAATGCTCAACATCATGAGCTTTTTCTTGGGAGGCACTGCATACATAGCATGGTGCGGGCTATAGAAGGTGGAGGGTGTAGCATGCACCTTGCTAGGTATATAGTGCCTCCTCGAGTGAAACCTCCTAATGATTGTCAATTACAAGTCCCCCTCGCCTAGCTAAGTAGGCACGATGCCTACAAGCCTACACCTTGCTAGGTATTGGTATGCTTCTTGAGTAGAAGCTCATGATGCTTGTCAGTTTACAAACCCCTTGGAGGTAACTGAGTATACAATGCCACCTCAAGAGCAAATGCCCAAGTGGGAATTATAATGAAAACTAGGCGCTACGCTCCTAGGACTTGTGCAAGTGCATGTCTTAAGGGCACATGTCAAGTAATGGTTTGAAACCCCCCCCCTCTCTCTCTCTCTCTCTCTCTCTCTCTCTCTCTCTCTCAACTTAATTTTCTTTAGATATGGTGTATACCCTATACCTACTTATTGTAGCCTATAATGAGCACATCACCCTCCCTTATTATTTTTCTACAACAATTCAATGTAGGTTTGCAATAGAGCATTGAAAACAATAAAATCTTAACTAAAGTTCTCCATTAGGCAACATTTTACAAATGACCAAAGTATCAACTACTCTCTAAATAGGTTTTTTTCGTTAAGTGCCTGTAAAGCAAATGTGTTTTATATGCCCCTCCCCCTCAACCACCCTCTTTCTCCACCTTCTCTCATTGACTTGCTTTCTCCCCCTTCTCTCTTTCACAGTAGCATGGGCTTGATGCCTACAATAGAAGGTATATGCAAAAGTACTCTCATTTTTATTTCACAAGTGTACATCTTAGATTTTGCTAATTCACCCCTTTACCTACATATATTGCATGCGCATTTTGCTTAAATCTATTCTATATAGAAACATCTCTTACGCTTCAAACTCACCATGCTTTTCACACACATGCATACAAACATATATGTAGGCATACACATGCATGTCCAATATTTAGAATAGTGTGGTTGCATCCTACACGATGACAATATTTGCATAAGGTTTAGGCTTGAATTTACCTTACATTGCTCAATATGATGAATGATATGTAGAGGAAGCCGCAGTTGCTTATTGCTTGCAAATTCACTTCATTCTACCATTATAGACTTGAAATAAAGGGGACTTGAACCCCAAACACACCCATTGGGCGTGCTTACATAGGACTTTACCTATATAAAAAGCCAAAAAATAGTTTGTATTAAAGAGATGGATGATTGCCTTTCAATACCTTTGAAAGGCAGTCATCCATCTCTATCTCTCACACACACACACACACACACACACACACACACACACACACACACACACACACACATGCATGCAAGTATTACCCTCAAGTACAACCTTTAAAGTAGTGTTGCCATTATGGTATGGGTCCATGATATTGTAATAATCAAAATGCCAACTTAGTAGAGGAACTCAAATAAAAACATCTAAAAGTTGAAAGAGAGTTTTCATCACATGAGCTCCATGGTCCGCATCATACCTAGTTGCTTTGTTGTAGCATCAATATACCAAATGTTAGACATAAAAAAATGGTGAAGCTCCTTGATACTCCTTGCTAGTTTTGGAGCATGTTACATCGGAGATAGAGAGAGACTTAATCAATCTCTCATACCAATTTCCATTGATCCTTTGGCATTATCAAAGACCCCTAGTGCAAACATCTCCAATAACCCTCTCTCTATAAATAATGAGAAGAAAACATGCATGTTACATCATTATTCTCCATTGACCCCTCAACATCATCCAAGTCACCTTGTGCAATCATCTCCATTAAACCCTCAGCAAAAAAGAGAAGACAACATACATGTCATGTTATTGATCTCCATTGACCCCTCTATGTCATTTGAGACTTGTCACATATCCATTTCCATTAACCTTGCACAAAGAAGAATAATGTTACATAGAGAAAGAGAGAGAGTTGCCATCCTAGTTATTGTCCTCCTTGCATGCCTCCTCCATGCTTGTTATAACACATCAAGTAGAAAAGAAAGGCCCCAATCAAAATAAACAAAACTTTGAGTGTTAGAGAGAGAGAGAGAGAGAGAGAGAGAGAGAGAGAGAGAGAGAGAGAGAGAGAGAGAGAGAGAGAGAGAGAGAGAGAGAGAGAGAGAGAGAGAGAGAGAGAGAGAGAGAGAGAGCATAATTGATGGTGTTGGATTGAGCCTCTACACAAGATGTGCAGAGATGTAGGATGAAAAATCCCCATTGATGGTGCTGAACTTGCGCAAAGACTTGCAGGCACACCATGGCCTTCTCCTTCTTGCGTGCGCGTGCACACACACACACACACACACACACACACACACACACACACACACACACACACACACACACACACGTGGAGCCATTAGTGGCTTCTCACTACGTGTGGCAACCATTGCAAATTTTTTAATCTCAAAAAAATAGTAGCTGAATTTTTAAAAGAATTATTCTCTCAACAAAATCATATGTTGGCCACGCCAACAATGTCAGGTTTGGGGATGGCCTCGAGAAATGCAAAAATAAGAGATAGTATGGATAGATTTAACTAATAAAGCTTTTGGTGAAAATGAGAGGATATAGCCTACTAAAGTATTGGGCCGACAGAGGTTGAGTGAGGTAGGGCCAAGGGCTGTTTTTTGACCACAAAACGTGGGCCAAAGCAGTGGAGATACGCAAATTGAGAGACAGAGAGAGGGATCATGAAATTTTTCTTCTACGAGGGAAGACGCAGAGAGAGAGAGAGGGGGGGAGAAATTTCCACACGCCTGGCTCTCTGACTAGACTTTCTCACCAACCCTCCTCTCTCATCATCACGCATCACCGCCATCGTCATCTCCATCAAATCAAGCTCCTCTGGGCTGGGCTGTTCTTCTTTCAAATTGTTTTTTTTTCCCTGTTGTTACTCGGGGCGTTTTTGTTGCAGACCGTAGAGAGAGCGCCTCTCACCCTGCCATGGCCAAAGGCTCGCGAGCTTCCAGAGGCTCTTCCTCCTCTTCCGCCTCCTCTTCGTCCTCCGGCCCCTCCTTCTCCACCATCGTCCTCTCCCTCCTCCTCACCCTCTCCCTCTCCCTCCTTGTCCTCCTCGCCCTCGGAATCGTCGCCGTCCCCTCCAGTAGATCCACCTCCGGCCCCGATGGCGCTGCCGTCTCCCTCCGCTTGCCGGCCATTTCCATCATACAGCATGCTCAGCAGTACGTATACAACGTCTTGGAAGTTCCATCTTCTCCTGCAGTCATAGTACATTCTTATATTCAAGGTTTTTTAAAAATCTTAAAAACTAGATTTTCTGCCAATTCGTACATGCATTCATGATTCCTCGCATCTCAAGATGAGATCTTCTGCAAATGCGTTTTCAAATTTCCGTCTCGATGTGCCTGACAAAAATGAAGCTATCGTAGGCCATCACATAGTTGCACCAATGGGAGATGTACAAAACATGGCGGCTTAACTCTTTGATTATCGATGGGTTTTGAGGCTGCACGTAGCTACTATGTTGATTCAAACATTAAGGTTTTTCACGTCATCTGGAGCTATGTTAGTGACCTTAAAATATGCCAAGTTCCAAAGTGTGTGTTCCACACCTGTTGGTTGTACACTGAGAATCGGGCGTGTTAAAGCAACTTGCACATGTCGAATGAGCTATTTAGCAAGCAACGTTGTTTGAGCTAGTACTTTGCGTATTCGAGTAACATCATTACTGCTCTATGTGTTGGATCCTCGGCCCCCTTTGTAAACACCCAACCATCATAGAGCCCTGTTGCACTTAGGTTGGATTTAGGACTCCATATAATGTTAGACTCTCTTCTCACACCTTATACTTCTTGCAATTTGGAAGATGTGAATCTTTTGTCAATTGTTAAGTGTATGGAGTCAATGAAAGCAATGAGAGGTACGCTTTTGAGAGATTTTCAAAAGGGACATGTTGAGGTTCCAAAAGTAGATAAGTTGGTAAGGGGACTTCTACCACCTTATTGGTTTTTCCGTTAGTACTTGGACATTTGTGCAACCCTTGCACCTTCTTCGGGTTTCCAAGTTCTAGACAAGACCTTAAGACTCAAACTAGTGTAGTAAGATTCAACTCTGGCTTTGTACCCCTAAAGTGCAAGTGGTTGGATGTGACATCCCCTCTTCTCAATTGTTTGTTGTTGAAGGTCTCCTTTGGGATAGGCATTGTGTGCTACTTGGCTTGAAGGGAACCTAGGTAAAGTGGCAGCGGAGAGGTCCTAATATTTGGTTGTCCTCGCCAAATGTATATTGTTCATTCATCACAAACCTCGTAGTGGAATCAATAGTGATGTGTCAATGAGCATGAAGTCCCAAGTGAGTGTATATAATTGTAAGCAATGTGAGCTTACACAACCTACCCTTTTTAGTATAGCTTGCCTCTAGTGTTATCAATCATGACTCATTGTCATATCTCTACTAATGTGATAATCTTATCCCTACTAACGTGATAGCCTATATGCCTAGACCCTAGACCGCTAAGTGTCTACTTAGAAAGAAGATCAAAATCCAAGCTTGATATGTGAAAAACGCCAGAAATCAACCCCGCTTTGTGAAATGGTGTCACAAACTTGCTGCTAATGGTGAAGACATGCCTTTGTGCCATACATGCCATGTAGATTCATCATCAATGGTGAAGGATATGCCTTTGTTATACATGTCATATAGCCAATCCCAATGGATTGTCATGTGATTGGTAGTATCACTATTGAGAAGGAATATTAGAAGCTATGGGTGAAGAGGGAAAAGGAAAAGTAGATGGTAAAGGTGGTGGTGGGGACGAGGGAGGAGGTGGGAGTATGATCATCGGTGGAGTAGGGTAAGGGGGCCAACTATAGAATATCTAAGAAAAAAGATGTATTTTTGGGAGGGATCTCACATTTTGTAGTTTTTTTTGAGATTTGAATATATCAATATGTAGGGGATATTAAGAGGAATTGAACGAGTCCAATATTGAATTTGTTATTCTTAAAATATTTTATGTAATTTAAGAAATATAATTTTAAGAGGTGAGGTACACTTGAGGGCAAGTAATGTAACACTTTTTAGCAAATCAATGAGTGATATGTAAGCAAGACTCTTAGCATATTCCTCTTTTTTTTGTAACATCACTAGTCCCAAAGTGTTTGCTTTTTGGCACATGTTTTGCAATTGGCTTCCTTATCCTAGTGGAAGTAGTTGTATTGATTTGGGCCTTCTTTGCATGTTTGGACTTCGTAAGAGAGAATGCAAATACATTGTGGTTGCACATACTAGGTGATAATGCTTGAATTGTTACTATGCCTACCAATGAAAATACAATTCTTTTCAAAATTAATTCTAGCACATTGCACTTCTGCTTGAGTCACATCTTAATAGTTTTATTCTATGAAAAACTTTCATGGAGTTATTTTTTAAAAATAAAAATGGATCCTTTTGCTATCTTTACTCTTTGTATGGCATTTAACTTGACATGAATGAATTTTGGTCTACCCATATGAATCTCTCTATTCATCTTCATGTGAGCAAACAAATTTTATTGTCAATGCAGTTGAATTTGATGATGTGGTAGGTTGGTGATAGCAGCTGATAGTAAACGCAAGTTGTAGGATGAAGTGGTAGGGTGGCGACTTTATTGGAGGCTGAAAACACAGGTTGGAAGTGGCTACACAGGAGCAAATGCAATAGATATAGGTTGCCTAGCTGATGGCGATGGTTGGAAATAGTGGCAATAGGTTGGAAAACTACCGTCAACAACTATACATAGCAAACGGATGGTTGGATACATGTGCTCGATAGTAGACAACAACTTGAATTGAGATATCCTCCAAAAGGTGGGGTGTGGACAATAGAGACACGGTGCCGACAATATGCTAAACAAGGATGGATTGAGTGGTGCGCAGCTTGTCTATTTATAGATGAGTGGATTCTTTCAAATTAGGTTTTGACTTATGGGACATAGATACTCTCTAGGAACACATTTCTTTTTAATGAAAGTTTGGTAATAATTGAGATTTGGGCTGTAAAAAAGAGCTAATCAATTTCTAATGCATTTTCTAGCTTAACACTCCTCTCAAGTCCAAAACTAGAACTAGGGAGTGTCAGAAGTGGAGCAGCGGTGGAAGCATAAACATGTGCTGAAATAAACTGCTGAAACACAAGACAAAAAGAGAAAAGAAAAGAACACGATACAGATGAGAACTCAGATGTATGCACGGAAAATGGAATCCATATATCTGGACACGAGACAGTCGCATACAACAGTGAGTCACTGGCTGCGTGGGCACTGGCACTGGCACTGGCACTGGCTCCTCTCTCCACAGAGTCTGCAAATGGTGAAGATGATGATGATACTGATTGAGGAGGAGCACTGAGTATAAATAGGCTGAAAAAGTGGGGAGCAATAATGCTGGTCGGACAGCATTAATGCTGGCCGATTGGTGCATAAAATGCCCCAATGGCATAAAATGCCACACTAGAAAAATACCTAAAATACCTAATAAAAATGCCTAGCCCAGATCAAGCTCAGACTCACACATGAGCTGACAAATACTATGCTAACACCCTCTCTCAGATCATGGGTGATATGATACAATACAATAGTACAAGGAAAAGGGATCAGAAACTATACAACATAGAACCACCAAGTAGAACCATGGATACCCAAGTAGTGGGTGATCAAGCCACCACCAAGGTGCCTCGGAGAGAACCTGATGTTGATGTCGATTGTACCAAATACCTGAAAATAGAGAATATCATAGCATGTCTCTGTGTCCATCACCAATGGCTCGCAGTAGCATACAAGACCATCCTGTCAAAAATGCCCCTGAACATAGGTGACCATGGATTCCCCGCCTTTGGCCAGACCGCCAAAGTGTCCCCTCATGTGAGCTCCAGACGAAAGCCTCCCGCTCTCGGTCAGATAACTAGCTCATCATGAACTTGGATGTCAATCCCAGCTCCAGGATTTGATTCCACTAGACTGAAGTCGATGCGTCAGGGACGTTCCTCTCTGGAACTTGTGCACCTGTATAAAAGTATAGATGAGGCGCGGGGCTGCCCCATCTGAACACCCGCTCACACTCCCTCTCTGGCACAGAGAGTCGTGAGGGATGACCTCATCACCACCATTAGAAAGCAACCGAAGAAGGGGCCACCAAGCCCTTCCCGCGATCCGAAGAAGAGGATCCCTGCCGCGCCTTGGACTTCACCTTGGTCCGAGGATCGGATTCGGAGTCTGATGAAGGAGAGGACTCATCGGTAGAGTCAACATCCCGCTTCTTCTTCTGCTCCTTCTTCCTGGAAGCCGCTAACTTCTTGCGGTCCTTCCGCAAATGTCCCTTCTTGCCACAGTGGTAATACTGGGCCTTGGACTTCTTCTTACCGTCACCCCTCTCTGAAGCTACATAAGCCTTGCCTCCATAATGTGCCGGAAGCCGCCCCTGTAATCTCAAGGATGTCTCATGCTCAAGAAGCATCGAGGTTATATGTGTAAAACTGACAGGAGTCGATGATGTCTGCGCCCGCAAAGCATTGGCCACTCCATCAAACTCCGGGGGGAGCTTGTAGAGGACCGTTGCGACAAGATGCGCCTCGGGAAGAGCAGATTGCATGTGCCGAAGCTGGTCCTGTGCCTGCGTAACACGAAGAAGAAAAGACTGAATAGTATCTTTCGGTTCAAACTTCATCTGCTGGAGCTGGCCATAAAGTGTGACTGCCGGCATGGTGGAAGGTGCCTCGTACATCTGCTGCAACTTCTGCCATACTTCAGGAGATGTCCTACAGGAGGTAACCGCCGGTAAGACCGCTTTAGAAATACACAGAAGCAACGCCGAGTAAGCACGGGCATCGTCCGAGTCCCATGTGAGCACTGCTTCCTCATGGTTGTCCTCATCAAAGTCTCCAGGAAGAGGAAAAGGACGGAGAGGTCGAGCAATAGCTCCACAGACGATGTACCATAACTGCTTTTGCACAAACCAAGCTTTCATGACAGCACTCCATGTGAGATAATCAGGTCCATGTAACTTATCATCAGTGGAAGTGCACGGAGGAGCCATATGGAGAGGATAAGAAGAAAAGTAGAGAAGAGATGGAATTTAGAGAGGAAACACAGCCAAAACACAAGCATAGACTGCAGAAAATGAGAATTCACATGGAATATAACCCAAAATCTGATCAATAGAAGACAAAATCTGCTGCAGAAAGTCAAAAAATCAGTCAAAAACTGCCAAAAACAGCAAAAACGGCCTGAAGTAACAGTCACCCAGCCACGAGAGACGCTGAATCAGCAAAACGCAGGCTGTAAACTGCAGGAAAACAGGTAGAAAACTGTCGCCAGCAGCTGCAGATGAAAAACGCAGGCAGCAGAGGGTGCGTAGGCAGTAGGCGATGGCAAAACTGCAAAAAACGCAGGCTGAAAACAGCCCCAAAACAGGTCGCTTGGCTGCGACAGTAGTCGCCTGATCAGCAGGGGTACAAAACAGTCCTGAAATCAGCAATAAAACACAGCAGAAACACAAATCCTGAAAACTGATACCATGTCAGAAGTGGAGCAACGGTGGAAGCATAAACATGTGCTGAAATAAACTGCTGAAACACAAGACAAAAAGAGAAAAGAAAAGAACACGATACAGATGAGAACTCAAATGTATGCACGGGAAATGGAATCCATATATCTGAACACGAGACAGTCGCATACAACAGTGAGTCACTGGCTGCGTGGGCACTGGCACTGGCACTGGCTCCTCTCTCCACAGAGTCTGCAGATGGTGAAGATGATGATGATGATGATACTGACTGAGGAGGAGCACTGAGTATAAATAGGCTGAAAAAGTGGGGAGCAATAATGCTGGTCGGATAGCATTAATGCTGGCCGACTGATGCATAAAATGCCCCAATGGCATAAAATGCCACACCAGAAAAATACCTAAAATACCTAATAAAAATGCCTAGCCCAGATCAAGCTCAGACTTACACATGAGCTGATAAATACTCTGCTAACAGGGAGAGACTGTAAATCTAGCTCAAACCCATAGTTAAACCAAGTCGTCCCACCCCCAAAGCAGCTAGGACCTCGGGCAAAGTGTGCTTGTCAGCTGTCGAGTGACCTACCTGTTAAATGATGTGGATCTAGGACATGACACAAGCTATGGTGAATCGAAGATGTAAACCAAGTTCATAATGACATGGACAAGTAGAGACAAACTATTACACAAGTGAATTAGGTTCCAAGATAGATTAGCTTGGATTCATAAACACAATCTTGTGTAGAATCGACAATGACAGACACTTAACTGAAAGTACTAAGCATCATGATATTGTGTTCATTTCATAGTCAAGTACAATGCTTTATAGGCTTTGAGTTGTTCCACTCTCCTCACTGTGCATATGTGATTTAGGACAGCTCCTCTTGGAGCATACATCATTTGTCTATTTCTCACACCCCCCCTCAAATGATGAGTCCCTACACTTGCTTGCTTTTGCCCCCCCTTCATGATAACATGGCTCGGAAGACTAGCTCATAGGCAGCCTAGTCAAGTTAAAGCTTGAGACTTTACATCTTGGCAAGGGTTGTACAAATCAAATTCACTAAGGAAAAGAAAGATCCATTATGGGAAAAACATATGAAAGATACAATGAAAGTTCTTCAAAACAATCTGTCAGAGTTGTTGATGGTAGTGGAAGCATATTCTTCTTCTTCTCCTTCTTCCATAAATTGGTTCTGGTGATGATCACTTTGCAATTGTTGGGCTCTCTTCTTGTGGAAACATTCACTGGCTACATGGCCAGTCTTACCACAATAGTGACATGTAATCCGATCCTTGTTATTGTTGTTGATGAATCCTCGACCTCTTCCTTTAGGTCCAGCAGCTCCTTTGGTGTACAAAAGATTGTCCCTAGATGATGAGACATTGTCTTTTGCATTCTTGGTTTTTACTTTGCCTTCTTCATCGAGTAGTGAGTGCTCAATATCTTTAAGTGTGAGGCTTGGAACATTACTCAAAGTGGACACAAGATTTTCATATGGATCCTTGTTTACACTTGCAAGCAATACGGCTATTGCTTCATCTTCCTCAATATTCTTTTTAAGAGATGCAAGTTGAGTTTTTAAACTCTTAAACTTATTAATGTGTATGGTCATAGAAGCACTGTCTTTGATATCCGGTTTATAAAACTGCACGAGAAGTTTTACCTTTGAATTCTTTGCTTGAGTACCAAACATTTTATCAAGTTCCTCCTAGGCAGTTTTAGCATTTCTAATGCCAGATATATGATGTAGCACATCATCACTTAATCTCCAAGCAATGATGCCTAGTGTCTTATTATTCATCTTCTTCCATTCTTTGGATTTGTACTGGTCTTCTTCAACGAACCCGTCTTCATCATCTTCCTTCTTGTTATCTGCATCATCTTCAAACAAGTCCCATAAGTCCTTTCGCATCAGGTGGTACATGGTCTTTTCCTTCCAGGCATGGAAGCCTTCTCCATTGAACTTTGCTATTTGCTCAAGTTTTGCCATGTTGAGCAGCTCCAATTAACTGAGAAAAGACCAGCAAGGGGGATTTGTGAAGTGTCACAAGGAGGTTAGTGTCAACTGACACTAGTTGAGTATCAATAGATACTATTCTTGAGCTTAGTATTGAATGTCGTGCTTGATCTTCTTCTTGCTTGTTGATTTGAAGTGTTAATCTTGCTTGGAACTGAGTTCAAACTCAGATAAGAGTGGCAGTGTGTGCCCTAAGTTGAAGGGAATGAGAAATTGAAGAAAAAATGAGCTTGCACCTTGATGGCTATGGCTTCCTGGATTAGGGTTTTGACCCAGGCCTGGTTTTTTTCAGATATCTAGAGCTAGAGTCGATCATTTTGAAAACTTTTTTAATGGAAATGTAGCTTACTCCATGCTCTACAAGAGCCCCATGATAATCGTCAAGATCGGGTACAGCAGCATCCGTGCAGATCAGCGAAACGTAACCAGGCGCAGTTATGGCAGCGACGTCGAATTTCAGCAATGCCAGGCTTGTAGGTATCCAATGTCAGGCTTAGATGTGATAGGTAGAAGCTCCTTGAGTAGAAGAACAATCCTCCTGAAGAAAGCACACTGAAATATTGCCTGGTTTGAGAGATATGAGAGCTCAAAGTAGGTATGTCCTGCAGGCCACAAATTGGGGCTATGGCAGCAACTGACAATAGTGACAATGCTGAGGTCCAGATAGCCAAATCTCATGGATTGATGTGATACAGGGAAGCTTTGTGAGGTGGAGAACAACTTTCCAAAAGGAAGCTCAGAGAGATTTGGTATGTGGAGTGAGATACAGGAGCTTCAAGATGACAGGGTGCTGCTGGCTATGGCTGCCACAAGGTCCAACTGAGATTTGAAGTTGAAACTGAAGATATGAGCTGAATGTGGGCTGGTTAGAGATCACCAGAGATGAAGGAGACTAGAGATTCAGAGTGTGAGCTGTGCCATGCCCAACTGGGCTCTGATACCATGTTAAATGATGTGGATCTAGGACATGACACAAGCTATGGTGGATCAAAGATGTAAACCAAGTTCATAATGACATGGACAAGTAGAGACAAACTATTACACAAGTGAATTAGGTTCCAAGATAGATTAGCTTGGACTCATAAACACAATCTTGTGTAGAATCGACAATGTCAGACACTTAACTGAAAGTACAAAGCATCATGATATTGTGTTCATTTCATAGTCAAGTACAATGCTTTATAGGCTTTGAGTTGTTCCACTCTCCTCACTGTGCATATGGGATTCAGGACAGCTCCTCTTGGAGCATACATCATTTGTCTATTTCTCAACACTACTATGATTATAGAGGTGATGGTTATCTTACCAAGGGAGTCCAAAGGTTAACCTAGAGAGGCCAAAACATTGGACAAAGGGTGCTAGTTGGCTGCCTCAGGGCTTGCTAGAACGTGTATAGGTGGATGGAACCACTTTGCATCTTTTTTTTTTCTTGAATGTTTTCATCCTATCAAGTATCTGTTCCCCTAGGGAAAATTAAAAGGGACGTTCAAATCCAACACATCACAAAAGAGATGAGCTATCCTGACTTCTCGTGGGTGTTGGTGAAGAAGAATGTATGGAGGATATGTGGGTAAAGCATCCATAGGGCTTTTTTTTTTTCATAAACTGTTTTCGTCCTAGCAAGCATTTGTGCTCCTAGGGAAAATTAAAAGGGATGTTTAGATCCAACATACCGCAATACAAACAAGCTATTGTGAGTACCTGTGGATGTTAGGGAAGAAGAAAGTATGGAGGGTATGTGGATAAAGTTGCCATAGAAACTACCAAGGGAGATTGCCATATGAGCTACCAAGAGAGGTTGCCATTTGAGTTGCTACGAATATGGTGAATCTAGAGTCGATCACTCTCTGAATGAATAAGGAAAAATATGCACAGCTATATGTTTATAAGAATAGAATGCCAATGCATGGGGCAATGCAATTGGTGATGTTCAAGCAAAATGCAATGCAATGGTGCCACGTGGATAGTACGTGTATAAGGGAATTGTTCACTTGTTGAACCACCCTTTTACAATCATAATCTATTTGATGATGGCACAAACTTTAGACAGATGGTGCATAGCTCAACTTGCTCTTTGGTGAAATGATAGTGCACTCCAATGTGCTTTCTCTGTGGACAGATGATGGAGTTACTAGCTAGTTTGGTTGTCATAGAAGATCATGGTCGTAATGTCATATGGAAATTAAAGTGTTGCCAATAAGTTTCTTATGTAGGTGGTGTGGGTGATGTCATTGTAGAGTACCCTTTACTTTGCCTTGGTAGTGGAGACAGCCACAAACTTCGGTTTATGGCTAGACCAAACAATGGGAGCTATATGTACGGAGAAGATGTAACCACCATGGGAATGTCAGGTGTTGGGATTACCTACCCAATTGGAATTAGTGTAGTTGTGCAAAAGCAAACCATGACCATATATCAATCCATAAGAATAGATTCATATATTGAAATACTAACTAAGCAAAGACATGGAGTAAGCTAAGTTTGGTCAAGTATGGATCAACTAGAGGATTTTTCCTAGCAATGATATTTAAGTATGCTTGTTGAAGGGTTGAATTTGGGGATTCTTAGAGAGTTTCATAGTGGAGATTAAGATGCATGGCCATAGGCCAGGTCCAATTAGTGGAGAACTCCTCAACTAACTGAAGTTTTTTTTTCCTAAGATACAAAGATCTCATCCCCATTTCAAATAACCTCCATGTCCAAAAAGTAGACAATTGGCCTTGCTTCTTCATCTCAAATGTGGTGCAAAGTTGGGCCTTTATATTTGCAATAGTATTAGAATCTGAGCGTGCAATGAATAAGTCACTCTCTAGAATAGTTTTGACATGCAATTTTGGGTTGTATTGGGTAGAATGATAGCCATGAGTTCTAAGGAACTTATCCATCCTATGGAACCATGAATGTGGTGCTTGCTTTAGTCCATAAAGGTCTTTTTGCAAACAAAAGACCTTATCTCTATGGTAGGAATGCGAAAAACTAGAAGCTTGCTCCACATAGACTTCCTCATCTAAATAGCTATCTAGAAAGGCACTTTTGACATCCATTTGATAGAGGGGCCAATTGTGGCGAGTGACTAGTGCAACTAGTAGGCAGAAGGATGTCAACTACGTAGTCAGAGCAAAGGTCTCTCCATAGTCAACATTGTGCTTTTGTCGAAACCTTTGTAGCCCAAGGTGAGCCTTGTACTCATCCAAAGTCCCATCAGCTTTTAGTTTAGTACTAAAAATCCACTTTGCTCGAATGGCCTTCTTGTGGTTTAGATGATCCACCAAGGTTTACATTTGGTTTTGTTCAATGCTCTTAAGCTCCTTTTCCATGGTCTCTCACCATTGGGGATGTTTTAGAGCCTCTTGCTAACTCTTCGACTCAGAGTGCACTATGTAATTTGCCATAAAGATAGATGCAAATGATGTAGTTGGTGCAGACTCAGTAGATGAAGCCAGTCTTCCTTCTTTGAAAGGGTGGCAAATGACATGATTTAACACTAATTATAACAAGTATAAAATTCACATAAACCAAAAATGCACACTGTATTATTTAATCTTGGACAATGGATAGCTTGTTAGCCCCAAAATTGGCCCCTTTGAGGTATTTCTTTAGCTTTTATTACAAATGGATGGAGTGTAATCGGGACTCTCTTATCTCCTCTGCTAATCCAACAGCCTCTTGTTGTCATAAATGACCAACAAGCCTTCAAACCAATTCACCCCTTGGTTTGCTTGGAAATTGGACTTTACTTTGCTCTTTGAAAGACAAATTAAGCCCCAAATTTGATATAGATTGGTTAGCCTCTTGAATCTCCCTAAAATTCTTTAGTTTCAGCTATTGGAATTCAAGTCCTAGGCTCGCAATTTTAAGCACACATCCCAAGGTGGTTATCAAATCCTAATTTTTGTTGTAAATTAGGGTTTATAGCAAAGATTTTTCTATATCTCCATCTTTGATGACTCAAATGGTTGGATTTTGCTCAGATAACTTGAGAGATGACTGTACAATGAGAGAAAATGTTATAGAGAGAAATTTTAGAGTTTCATTATAGGAAAGGTTAAAAAATTGCTTTTGCGCTGCTCAAATAGCTATGAAAGTTGTTATCTGCAGCTTAGGATCACTAGAAAGATTATTGCCCCCTTCTGTACTGCATCAAAAGGACCTTGGGTTGTTGTCACCTACACATGGAGGACTTTCAATTGCTCACTTGCTCTAGGATTGGTCCCTAGTGGCTGCAAATCATATCAATAGCATCTCTTTGCTCTCTAATAGCCTCCTCTCTCTCACAATGGTTGGAATATACTTCCACTAGCTCCCAAAAACGTTTATTTTACTTGCATGGGCAAGTTTGGCCAAGTGGCAGCTTTTTAATTGTGTTTTTCAGCAATATCCAGCTTATTAAATTAAGGTTTAGAATATTAATTTTGAATTTTGGTTTAATAATTATTTTAATGCTTAGAAAAATAATTTCACAAGCCAATAATTAAATCGGCTAGGCCTATTTCTCTTCCAAGTATCCCTGAGCAATTACTAGCCCTTAGACCGACATTAATTAATTAATTAATGCTTAGTCTCTAATGTCACCCCAACAACATTAGTGGCCAATAAATTGGTTCAGGTTAAAATTTGACACTAGGTATCACCTAGTACTTGTGAGGCATAATTTATTTCAACTTTTCCCTTTTTTCACCAATTGATATCTCAAGGTCTTGGGCCCCACACGATGAAATAATTAACTTGTACCACACATGTGCAAGTCACCTTTGCACATTTGATTACCTTTTAACATAATGCAAGGCAAAGCAATAAAAAATTACATCCTTGTGACCATAGTTTTTTCATATGGCAATCGTATGTCATATGTAGACGGGTATGAAAGTATGATTGAAGTATGATTCACCCCTTGGGGCTGAATCATATGTTGCTCTAATTTTAATTTAAAGAAAAAAACTAAAATGTATCTAGATCTAGTATTCTATACTAAATTGAGTAAAGAAGCTAACAAGCTGAATGAAAATTAGAATTTTATTGTTTCAATAGCTTTAGTCTACTAGCAAGGTATCCAATAATTAAGACAAAATTAATTTGCTAAAACATATTCAGATTCTCATTTCCAATCATTTGAGTCTAGACACAATTTAAGCACTGATGGTTGCAGTCTACAAGCGAAAGAAATCCAAAAAAGGACGTATAGGTGAAAATAGACCGCCATAAAAGTCGAGGGTTGCATAACAATAAAGTTTAGACTCTAGAGTCTAAGCTACAGTAGAAGGCTGAAGCAAACTATATGGGAAGAAGAGTAGAAATATTGATCATGGACAATATGCATCCTCCTCCTCCTCCTCCTCAATGTCCTCATTCTCATCATTGTCATCCTTCTCCTCATCTTTCTTATCATCACACTAAAAATTTTCAACTGTTTTAGAGTTGCTAGAATGCCAATTTCAGTTGTAAAATAAAAAATTTCAGAGATTTTAAAGCCAATACTAAAGGAAAAAAGAGTGTTTCTCAAGAATTTGAGAGTTGGCTGCTTGAATTTGAGAGCTAAATGGCTGTTAATGGTTACAGTCTTAAGAAATTTGCTATTGTAATTAGCCACTCAGACTTGAGAGTCAAGACACATGAGGAGGAGAGAGAGGGAGGGAGGGAGGGAGGGAGAGAGAGAGAGAGAGGGTGGGAGGGAGAGATGCAGTCTGAAATTTTAGACAGACAAAAAGAACACGTAAAAGATGAGAGAGGGGAAAAACAGTAAGAAAAAGTGTACTCTTCAACTTTGGGGCAAATAATATCAGGGCTAAAGGCTCAATTGATGTGTTGAGTAGTCCATAAGCAGGTTTCCAAGTTTTGGGGCAGGGAGAAGGCAAGTGACAGCAAGGCAGCACCTTCCTAGTGAAAATTGTCAAGTGTTTGTATGCTGTTTGCAAGGCCGTAGCCTTTTTGGCAAAATTGTGATGTTATTTGCCTTTTCCAGTCCGTTGAAAAAAAAAAAAGTATGTCAAGTATGAAGTAGGATTTCATACTCTTGGTTTCATACGTTTTTTAGATGTTTGCATGGCAAATCAGAGATGTTTGATAAAAACTATGCTCGTGACAATAGATCTTTTTGGCACCTTTGAGATGGAGCTTGGTGAAAGGATCCTCGAATCTTGCATGATCAGCTGATACTAGTGAGGTAATGGGTCCTTGGGAGGAGGCTTGGAAGCGGAAGACTTTGAAGGTGGGTTAAGAGCAGGTAGTAGACATAGCTATGGCATTATCTCAAGCAATGTAGGCTAAGAAATCGGCCTAGAGGTAAGTGCAGCGAACTATATGATATCCTTATTGAGAAACCCTTCACATGTAATTTGCGTTCTGCGTTTTGCGTTTAGGGTTTCTCGTTCTGGGTTTCGCATTTAGAGTTTCACTTTTTGCGTTTAGGGTTTCATAGTGGACAGTCCCAAAAAGGGACTGGGTGCGCACAGTGTGGTGCCACCTTGGACAACTGACGCCCTCTCTCTAGGCGCTACTCGAGATAGTCTCTTGCTTATTTACAGGCTACCTCTGTCACTCATTTGATATGGTTGATTCATTCAGTCTGTCACCTCTTCTCTCCAGCCTCTTCACTATTCTCACTCCACTTCAGGAGGACATTGCGGTTTGTGGTTTGTGGTTGTCTTCATCATCTTTCTTGTGCTACAACACCCTTGTTTCCTTGTATCACTTTCACTCCATTATTTAGATCTTTATCATTCCATTCATTAGAGTTTCTTCTCTTTTCTCTTTTCTTCTCAGTGTTTGCCAAGTTCACTCCGTGTTCCTCCTGGCAAACCCTACTGTCTTGCTGGTATGTTGTCTTTTGATATGGTATTAGAGTTGGATCTGCTCAAACAGTGGCAAAGATCCTCCACTCCAATGAAGGCAAAGACCGGAGGCGGTTTCGGCATCCACTTCTCTTCTTCTTCTTCTGTTGCATCAACATCCTAATTGACGGCTGTTTCCTCCTGTGTTTGCTGTTTTCCAACCTGCGTTCAGGGCTGTTGCTACTGCCTCCACCTCCTAGTCGGTTGGCGGCTCCTCCCAGTCAGTTTGCGGGCTCCTCCCTGTTGTTGGTAGCTCAATCAGACTACTGGCGGCTCCTCCTTGTTGCTGGCAGCTGATCTTTGCTGTTGCTAGCGGCTTAGCCAAGCTGTTGGTAGCTCCTTTGTCATGAGGATATGTAATTTTGAAACCTCACTTAACATGTGGATTAATTTTTAATCACATGATTAAGTAAATGTTGCACATGTGAGATGCAACTGGGGTTAGAGTAAATTTACGAGCCCAAGACCCGAGGAAATCATGGGATGTCAAAGGCAAAAGTTGCTATAAGTTATGCTGCACAAGTACTTGGTGGTATCTGGTGCCAGTTGTTGGCCTAGGTCATTCGTTTGGCCATAAGTGTTAGTTGGTGACACTAGAGAAGTGACGTTTAATGGAACCTAATACCAATCTGATGGTCAAAGATGGCGTAAAGACACTCAGGAATGGAAGTCGCCTAGCTAATTTAATTAGTGGCAAGACAGATTATTTTTCAGGACATTGAAATAATTATTAGATTAATTTTCAGTATTTAAAGACTGAAAATTAATATTTAATTACGGATAATATTGGAAAAACCTTTTGGGAAGGCTGTCACCTGTCAAAAATGCCCATGCAAGACTGAAAAACGTCTCTAGAGATTGGAGAGAGAGGCATTTTTAGTGTATTTAGCCTGCAAGAGAGAGGGAGGAGATGCTGCTGGTCTGATTTGCAGCCATTGGAGGACCTTCTGAGGCAGCCAGGGGCAAGAGAAGACCAATCAACAGTAGGTGATAGCATCTACAGGTTGTTGAGGTAGGGCAACAGCAGATCATCACCGAACACACCACTGATGCTTGTTGACTTCGACCTCTGCTCCTCACCTCCACGGAGTATATGCGTCTCCCATCCGGCACTACCTTTGCCACCTTTCCTTTCTGGGCCACATAGATCGTTCTACATTGGCTATCAAAGTACTATGCACAAGGCATTAAGATGCATCCGATGTGCACTTAAGTCCTTTCAAGCACATGGAGGATTGATTGGTGCTACGATCTCTTGGAGAACGTCACAATGCCAGCGGCAATCTTCTCCCACCTATTTTTGGGTACAGTGTCTATCACGGCTTGCGGTTTTGCAGTTTGCTCCATCAAGAGACAGTGATTGTTTGATACTGTCTCCTCATTAGTCTGCTCCTTCGAGGGACAATGGTTGCTCAACTCCTTCCTCTTCTTCAGCTTTCCGGTTTGCACCGTTGAGAAGTAGTGATTGTTGCCCACTCATTGCTTAGTTTGGGCCCCACCCTTCACCCTCGCCTACTCAAGTTCAAGAGGCCACCTTTGGGAGTTTTTCACCACCCCAAATATCTTTTTCGGCACGATTGGTGGCACTACCTTCATCCTCAAGTATTTCGGAGTCCGTGATCCATGAGTTTTTGGATTCTCTATCTACCTTAGAGGGGGATGATCTTTCGTTGCCCTTCGAGGGAGCATCTACATCTACTGCGACTTCAGAGGGGACTCCGGGGACTCCTATTCCTCCAATTTCAAAGGGGTTCCCTACCCACTGCTTAGTCTTTCGGACACCTTGATAGAGGTCTTTTACCTTTTTCTTCTACCCTTGGATGGGGTGGCTTTCTTCCAGTGGTCATCTCACCTATTGATTCCTAGGATCTCGAGGATATATCTAGATCGAGGCCTTGGAGGTTCAACCGCGACTTGGTGACGAGGCCTTCATATTTCTTCTTGCATGGATGCGCGGAGCTAGTGGTTTCTCTCTTGAGGTTGAGTTTCAGGCTCTCCAATTCACTTTGTCTACTGTTCTTTACTGCAAGTAACCTTTCAGGTGGAAACCTTGGATCTTAGGGATCCTCTACATCTTCTTCCTCCTCTTCTTCTTGCCTTGGTCACTTCGTTAGCGTGGAGCCAACTCCCGAGATCGAGTACATGCATATCCTTATGGTTCTTGGCACCACACAAAGTCCGACATTCCTTCTATGCATTGCATGATTTCATTTTCTTTGTACTAGGGCGCTTGGGCAAGTGAATAATTTCCCCATGAGGGACACTGTCCAAGTGACACCTATTGCATGAGCACTCTTTAGCGTGTAGCATTCCATCTTCACCTCACTCTTCTCTTCTTCCCCTTTTTGGGCCTTAGAGGGGGTGTTGAGAAACCCTTCACATGCAGTTTACGTTTAGGGTTTTGCATATTGGGTTTAGGGTTTCACAGTGGACAACCCCAAAAAGGGATTGGGCATCCACAGTGTGGCGTCATCCTAGATAGCTGATGCCCTCCCTCCGGGCGCCATCCTAGACAGTCTCTTGCCTATTTATAGACTGCCTCTGTCACTCATTTGATACGGCTAATTCATTCAGTCCGTCACCTCTTCTCTCCAGCCTCTCCACATAGGCTGCTCTAGAGATTGGGAGTGGTGATGATGTGTGCAAAGTGATATTCCCTCTGAGATAGTATTTTTGATGATGAGCTTTGCAATCAAAAGTTTAGGTTTCTTTAGTAAGTATCTAGCTCTAATAACATGCAGAGAAATACTCGTCTATAAATAACAAACACATTCCTACGAAAAAGTGAAGGGGAGAGAGTGTGCAATGGAGTGCGAGAGCGAGACGTGAGCTACAGAGCTAAGAGTTAGAGAGAGTGAACGCAGAGATAGGTGTACCAGATCGTGACGGTATAAAAAGAATAAAAGAATGTATTTATATGTTAGGGTACAATAAGGGTGTTCACACTCGTAAGACTATTTACACGGAGACGAAGGGACTTTACACCCAACAACCTCCCACTCAAAGGCTCGAAGGGGTACCTTTAAGCTAACCAACTCCCACTAAACGAATGCAGTGCTCATGCTGAGCCTTCGCAAGACACTTAGTGAGAACATCTACAGGGTTATCTTGGGTTTTGACCTTAGTCAGTGTGACAAGACCATCATCCAAGACCTGTCGAATAAAGTGATACCGAACATCTATGTGTTTGGTACATGCATGGAACATGGCATTCTTAGCCAGACATATTGTACTCTGGCTATCACAACCAAGCATTGGAGTATGTGAAGAAAGACCAAAATCCTTGACCAAACGGCCAAGCCAAATAGCTTCCTTAGAAGCTTTTGTGGCTGAAATATATTCAGCTTTTGTAGTACTCAGTGCCACAATTTTCTGCAATCTTGAACACCAAGACATAGCCCTACCAGCCAAAGTAAAAACATACCCACTAGTAGATTTCCTAGTGTCAAGATCTCCTGCCATATCCGAATCACAAAATCCTTGCAGCTCTAGTGTACCCTTTCCATAGCATATACACTTTTCTTGTGTACCTTTCAAGTATCTGAAGATACATTTCACTACTTCCCAATGTGGCTTGCCAAGGTTAGACATGAATTTGCTAACAACTCCCATTGCACAAGCAATGTCAGGGCGAGTTGCAACCATGGCATACATCAAAGATCCACAAGCTGATGCATAAGGTATACCCTTCATGGCACTAGCAGCTGCATCATCCTTAGGGCAATTAGCTTTGCTAAGCTTTGTATGTGGCGGTAAAGGCGCACAAAGAGGCTTAGCATAAGCCATATTAAACCTGTCAAGTACTTTGCTGATGTACCTGTCTTGTGAGAGAAATAACAAACGCCGCCCTTGTCTCTTTTAATGCGCATGCCCAGAATGTGTTCAGCTGCCCCCAAATCTTTCATGGAGAAGGCTGAACTCAGCTGCCTTTTAAGAGCATTCAAAGTACTCTTATGTTGTCCTGCAATCAGCATGTCATCCACATATAAAACCAGAACAATAAGGCTTCCATCATCAGCCCTTTTTGTGTATAAGCAATGATCTGCATGATTGTGTTTAAATCCATGGCTGAGCATAAAGGTATCAAATTTTTTGTACCATTATCTAGGGGCTTGTTTCAGCCCATATAAACTGCGTGTCAGCTTACAAACCAAATACTCCTTTCTTGGATATCAAATCCTTTTGGTTGCTTCATGTATAGCTCTTCATCCAAGTCACCATGAAGAAAAGCAGTCTTCACATCCATCCGATCCAACTCTAAATCCAAGGATGTAGTGAGAGCAAACAAAACATGGAGCGTAGTCATCTTCACGATTGGTGAAAAGACCTCTTGGAAGTCATGCCTTCCTTTTGTGTATAGCCCTTAGCAACCAGTCATGCCTTGTACTTGGGCTTCCCATCAATACATTTCACTTTGTAAACCCATTTATTAGGAATAGTTTTCCTATCCTTGGGCAAAGGTACAAGCTTCCATGTGTTATTTGCATATTGAGACTTCATCTCTTCTTGCATAGCAAGCTTCCACTTTCTCTTGTTTTCACATGATTTTGTCTCTTTTAAGTGTTAGAGGCTCACCCTCATTAGTCAACAAAATGTAATCCAAACATGGCTGAAACCTTTGTGGCTGCCTTTTGACACGTGCAGTGGGTCTACATCATGAGGAATGTGCACACCATTACCAGGTGGCTAATTTTCAGCATTTTCTTACTGCTGTAATTTGTATTCAGCATGTTCTTCTTGCTGTCCTAGTTCATCATGTGCATCTATTTGCTGTCCATGATCTTTTGGCTATAGCACAATAGGTTGTTGCTCATTTTCAACATCAAAAGGGATAGAACTTTCAGCTAATGGCTGGCTGTTCATGCTGAAATTTGACCTTCTTTTTGTCAAGATCACCATGTGTATCATTTTTCAATAACTTTGCCTTAGTAAATACTATGTCTCGGCTGCATACTATCTTCCCGCCCTAAGGAAGCCAAACTCTATAACCTATCTCTCCCTCATCTCCATATCCCATGAAGATGCCCTTGATGGATTTTATGTCTAGTTTGGTCCTTTGTTCTACAGATACATGCACAAAGGCATCACAACCAAAGACACGCAAATGGTTATATGAATAAGGTTTGCCAAACCAAACCTCTTCAGGAATGCCATTTTCCAATGCACAATTGGAAGAGCGATTGCATACATGAACTTCAGTTTTACGAGCCTTTCCCCAAAAGTGCTACGGGAGATTAGCTGTGGACAGCATGCATCTAACCCTCCCACAAAGTGTGCGATTAAATCTTTCAGCCATGCCATTTGATGTAGGATTATAAGGGGATGTCAACTCCCTCTTAATGCCACGCATCTCACAAAACTTGTTAAATTCATTTGAGACATACTCACCTCCACTCTTTGTTCTTATGGCTTTCAACTTAAGCCCTTTTTGTGTGGTAACAAGAGCATGAAACTTTTTAAAAGCATCGAACACTTCCTTTTTGCTCTTAAGTATATACATCCATGACTTTCTAGTGAAATCATCAATGAAAGTAACGAAGTAGCGTGTACCCCCATATGAATTAATAGACATAGTGTACACATCAGAGTGTACTAAGTCAAGAGCATTAGACTTCTTAACGACACCAGAGTAATAAGAAAACTTCACTTGTTTTACATATAAGCAATCATTACAAAATTTGAGACCAGAGTCTTTTACATCAAATCTCCCTAAAGAGGAGAGAACCTAAAGGTCTTTCTGGCTCATATGACCAAGTCTTTTGTGCCAAAGCTCCATCTGTGAATGGACTTTAGCCACAGTAAAGAACTTGCCAGGTAATGCTTTACAATGCAAGTAATATAAAGTTTCTCTTTTGCTGTCTTTAACAATCAGCATAGAGCCCTTATGGACCTTCCAAGATCCACCACCAAAGGCAGTAAAATACCCTTTAGCATCAAGCTGCCCAACTGATAGTAGACTTTTCTTTATGCTAGGTACAAATTTGACATCTTGCAAAATCAGTTGTTGGCCATTTTCAAGAGCCAAGTGAATGGTGCCAACACCCTCTATCTCACATGCATAGTTATTACCCAAGAAAACCTTGCCTAGGCAACTTGCAGTATATTCAAAAAATGACTCTAAAGAGGGGGTAACATGAAAAGAGGCATTGCTGTCCACTATCCATGATTGTGACAACCCATCATGAGCTGAAAGTAAGGCATCAATTACCTTCTTTTTGATGATGTGCATATTACTTGTTAATGCCATAATATCTGCATCATTACATGAGGCTACAACAAGTATCTCTTCAGTGTTAGGAAGCTCTTCAATGACCACACTAGATGCAACATTTGCCTTTGCAACTTCTTTTGAGGAAGAGCTGTTATCATCTTTTTTATCATCCTTCTTTTTCTTACTCTGCTGTTTCTTTCTTTCTTGCTCTTTCTTGAAGTACCGGCAATCAGGGATTTTATGCCCTTTATGCCCACATTGATAGCACGTGGCATCATGCTGTTTGCCCTTGCTTTTGATTTTGCTTTTCCCTTTATTGGTTGCATTATCCCTCTTTTCAAACTTGCCTCTTACATGGTAAGTTGAGCTATTGATTTCACCACTAGACTTTCTTTTGATTTCTTCATTAAGGATTGAACCTCTAACACCATCAAAAGTCAAAGCGGGGTTGTTGTTAAGTGACACAACCAAAGATTCCCAGCTGTCAGGCAAAGTCATCAATAAGAAAATAGCTTTCAATTTATCATCAAAAGCTACCAAACCAGAGTCCTGCAAGTGACTCAAAACCCCTGTGAAAGCACTCAAATGCTCAGATGTTGGCTTAGACTCATCCAACTCCATGTTCACAAGTTTATGCATAAGATGCACTTGATCCGCAGGAGTTGTATTTTTATAAGTGTCCTTAAGCTTTTTTCATATAGCATAACTTGTATCAAGACGCTTGATGTCTGTAAGTACATCATCAGACATTGCCGTCTGTTGCCTGTCCGTCGACGTGTCACGACGACTCCTTTGCAGCCGTCACTTGCACGCTGCCATGGTGGTTCCCTAGTCGGACGTCGCCTGTCGCACAACAGTTGCCAGTTGTCGCGTTGGACACGAAGTCCACTGTCGTCACGTTGGACACGAAGTCCATTGCCGTCACACCTGTTGCTGCCCACTGGTCCATGTTGGTCACGTTGGACTTGTTGCTTGGTCCCGATTGTTGCCTGTGAGCTGCCAACTGCTCATCTCCTTTTGGTGGTCTCGGGAAGCGTGCGAAGCCTTAAGCTATGATACCGGTTTGAAGGGGAGAGAGTGCTCAATGGAGTGCGAGAGCGAGATGTGAGCTGCAGAGGGTACATGCGCAATGGAGTGCGAGAGCAAGATGCGAGCTGTAGAGCTGAGAGTTAGAGAGAGTGAACACAAAGATAGGTGTACCAGATCGTGACGGTACACAAAGAATAAAAGAATGTATTTATATGTTAGGGTACAATAAGGGTGTGTTCACACCCGTAAGACTATTTACACGAAGACAAAGGGACTTTACACCCAACACAAAGCACAAAGCACAAACCAATAGAAGAACTCAGTAGGGTTAGGGTGACTCAGAGACAATGAACACTAAAGAAGAATGAAGACTAATGAATAAATACAATTCTCTTGTAGTAACGACACTATGCAGGGTGAATACAAAACCTCGAACTCCTCTCTCTCTAGGACCAGGGCAAAGAGTGTGAAGTAGATAGTGTGTCTTACTTTGATGGATCCTGGAATGCAGTAGACAGCCTTCGAATGTGTCTAGCAGCAGCAAACACAAAACTTGAGAGTCTTGATTAGTGCTGGATGTCACTAGGACAGCTCGGAAGAGATAGCAGTTGGCTGAAATCAGTCTGGATGACGTAGACAGCAGCATGAACTATAAATGCAGGTGACTTGATGATGTGGCAGGCTGGTGATAGCAGCTGGACAGTAAACATAGGCTGTAGGATGATGTGGTAGGCTGGCGACTAGCTGGAGTCTGAAAAGGCAGACTGGAAGTTATTGTACAGCAGCAAACGCAGCAGATATAGGTTACTTAGCTGATGGTGATGACTGGAAATAGTGGCAACAGGCTGGAAAATTGCTGCCAATAGCTATATGCAGCAGATGGGGGATTGGATGTAAGTACATGATGGTAGACTGCCTCGAATTGAGATATCCTTTGGAAGATGAGGTGTGGACAAACAATTTACAAAACAAGGATGGGCTGAGTGGTGGGCAGCCTGTCTATTTATAGATAGAAGTGGATCCTCCCAAATTAGGTGTTTGGTGGGACACGGACACTCTCTAGGAACACATTTATTTTTAATGAAAAGCTGGTAATAATCGAGTTTTGAGGTTGTAATAAACAGCTAATCAGTTTATAATGCATTTTTAAGCTCAACAAAGGACGTGTTGAAATCCTACTCTCTTGCCTTTAAGCCATTAGTGTACACCGATCAACCATCATCCATTATCTTCTCCAACTGCCCATCATCCATCCAAGAGCTTCTGCCCTACTGATTCAGCTAGTTGGTATCCTATCCAGGCTGCCACCTTGTTGTTGGAGGTCATTCTCGAAGGTTTCTTCACTCCTGTTGGTTGCTGTGTTTTGCCATTGGCTACTGTGTAGGACAGCTGTTTGCTGTTGTCACACATCATTGCCTGCTGGAGACTGTGTTTTTCTACTTCAGCCTGTGTTTAACTTGCTTGGAGGCCAACCTATTGTCATCCTTACCTTGTTGTATCTTTGACTTTGTGAAAGGACAGGCCTTTGCAGTCACACTCTTGCACAACATTTGTAGATTTGCATGAGCAAATTCAAGGTCATTAGTCCTTTCCACACCAAGGTGGTCCATTTCTTTGAAGTAGCATGAGAATAAGTCTTACAATAATTGTTCTAGTAAGAGCTATAGCTTGAGTGGGAACATGGATTGCCAACTACAACTTTTGGCTATGAGAACCAAAGTCTTTCCACCACAAAGCATTCTCAACCTTGCAACAATCCTTCCAACATAACCATGATAGTCACAAAAGAATATGTAGGCTAAAGAGAGAATGCCTAATTTTGCACTTAGTTTAGGTACTAGGCAATCCAAAATAAGCCTCCAAGCATCACCACCTTTATGTCATTTAGTAGAATTGTGCCTTGGAACTCGAGAGTAGAGTATAACCCACTACATGCATGGAAAAGCTATAGGAGTTTTGCCTTATCATATACAAATGATGAATCTCCTCATTTGCATTTGCAAATCTCATGTTAGAGTGTTTTAAAGCATCCTATTTGACTTTCTAGAAAACTCATGCTGTGAAGAAATTCGTAGTTCAAAATAAGATCGTCATTTAAACTCCATGCTAAATGATAGGTTCAACCCATGACAACTTAGCAATGTCCTTTAGCAAGCTATTTATGCAATGTGTCACTCAATATGAGATAGTAATGTGCAGAAGTAGTCTTGAATAATAACACTTATTACCCTATTTGTAGCTCCATGATTTGAGACAAACCCATGACAAGTTGGCCATGACAAGTTGGGCCAACCACCTCAATGTTGCTAATCTACTTTTCCCTAGGATCATTTTCACTCTTGATTGCCCTAGAAGCATCATGAGAAGGTATGGAATACATTTGTGCATTGAAAAGTAGCAACTGAGCCATGAATGGATTTATTTTGTGTACCATTGCAACCATCAACAACTAATGTGATTCCTTTTTTTGAACTAGAACCTTTCTCTAGTTCCTATTGCTTACTCATCAAGGCAATTCTCCTTATCAAGCAAGGTGTGTCATGTCTTGGATGGAGGTACATAGGTATGACCGTACTCCCCAATATATTTAGACAATTATTTAAGGTACCTTGACCTAGCAACACATAATTGAATGCGATCATGAAAACATGAGTTGCTGTGAATGCATCCACCTCTTTATCCTTTGGATTCCAACTATGCTCAAGTGTACTTTGCTTGCGTGATGTAGACCGCAAGTGGCACATATGTCTTTTGCATTGAACATGCACCTACTCCTTAGGAGGTGGTCACATGGGCGCTAGATGACAGTCACTGTTGGAGCAACTTCGAATATCAAACCTCTTTGAATTTTGCATTTCTGGGTCCTTCTACTCTTGTGTTCAAGTTGAAGAGTAGGACATTGTATAGGGGACATGACAACAATTGGTGCATATAAGATTTTAGATTTTTGACTTAGAATAACTACATTTTTGCCGTCTTCATCGAGGTTGTTATGGTAGTAGGCGATTTGGACTAGATCAGTCCTAGACACAATTTCAAACAAGACCCATGGTTCAGTATAAAGACAACAATAGGCAAATTTTTTTCTATGTTCTTATCCATATTAGAACTACCTTGTTGTGTCTTATCCTCAAGACAACTCAACAACTTTCCCTTTCTCTCTTTCTAGATCAGGATGCAACCCCTATGTTTTTTCAAACTAGTCTAGCTAGATATTCACAATAGATGTGCCATCTTGAGTAGAAGATGGAAAATTTGGTGCCATTGATTCAGGCCTAGACTTGGAGTGGATGGCCCTTTTCTTGGGTTCATTGCTTTTTCTTTAGAAAATAAAATTGAGGGTTACTCAATATATGTGCTTTTTTGCTAGGAGGTACTATTGATAGGAGTCAATCTAGGTTAAACCTCCACCTATGATTCAACCTACACAAGAGGCATAACACAAGCTATACTTGTGTACAAAGAAACATAAGGTAGTGGTCTTTAGACTCACCTCTAGATAAGTTCTTAAGAGCCTTGTAGTTTAGAATACTAATGAAGGGAAAACTTGGATATGGATGTTAGCAGATTGGTTAGTTCATATGTGAGTTTGTGTTGATTCAATGGGTTGGGCAGCCAGTCGTGTGATTTGGCCTTTGGTTGTGGCTCTTACTTGTGGCTGACCGGTCATTATTTATCTAGTTGATTGCATATTTTTGGGCTTGTGTTTGTGGCCTATATGTAGGTTGGGTTCCCCCTCTCAATTATTATTGTTAGCAACTTAGACATTTGCAGGTTCTGTTTGAGAGAGGGAGCCAATGGTATTACCTACTTAGCCCGGTGACTCATTGTTGTTTTGTACTTTCTCGTCTTTATATATGGATTCCATTTTTTAAGCATTCTTCTTTTGAGTTCTGTCACAGTGTTGTGCAGTCCATTATAGCAGATTCTCATGCTTCCATTGCTGCACCTACCTCTGACTTGGTATCAAATCTCCATGTTAGGTCCTTTGGTGATGTTTTTGGCTGTTCTGAGTGTGCTCTTTTCTTCCATTGTTACTGATCAGCCTTTCCTTGTTTGCTGGTGCCCAGGGGACTTGTTTTTGGGTAATATTGACTTGTTTTCAGCCTTTTGCTACTTGCATTTTGTGAATGGCACCTTGCTTTTTGTTTTCTGTCTTCTATTCTTGGTGTATGGTTGCATTCAATGCTTAGAGTCTGTGTTTCCTAATAGCATCTGCGTTTTTGTATTTAATGCTTTTGTAGGTTGGGCAACAAAATTTTGAGGCTTTCTCCATGTTTGGTGGCTCTAATCTTAGTGCTTGATCTTTTTCAGGCTTCTCTCCACCTATTTAACTTGATTGGAAGTCGTTTTGTGATTAGTTGTCCTCTCTACTAGGTGTGAACTCTAAGTGCAGTTTGTGACGTGGTTTGGATGTTCTCTCTCTCACTCTCTCTCTCCATCTCTTCTTTTCTTTATCTTCACTTCTTATCCTTTCCAATGGCACCTCCTTGTTGTTTCATTGATAATAAGCTTCATGGTCTTGATTATCTCACTTGGAGTGCGATCATAAAAGCTTAGTTTGTGCAGAAGCACCTGTGATACGTAGTTTTAGGAGCTATTGTGTGTCTTCGTATTCGAGATACTATTTCAAATGGTCGAGTCTACAACAACTACAAGATGTTAGCAGCCATGTGCCTTGCATAGTTATCTCTTGCTTGTGAGTGAAATCAGCCTTCCTCCTCGGATAGGGTGGTAATGACTTGATTAATCAACAAAGACATCAAGCATAAAATTCATAGAAGTTAAAAATGCACACTTTACCATTTTATTCTTGGACAATGGACAGCTTGTTGGCCCCAAAACTGGCTTCCCTTGCGGTATTGTTTTAGCTTTTATCACAAATGGATGGAGTACAACTAAGTTTCTCTGATCTTCTCCATTAATCCAAGTGCTTCTTGTTGTCAAAACTAACTATTAAGCCTCCAAACCAATTCGCCCCTTGGTTTGCTTGGGGATTGGCTTTTGCCATGCTCCTTGAAAGACAAATTCAGTCCCAAATCGAATATTGGTTGGTTGGCCTCTTGAATCTCTCTAAAATTCTTCAATTTCAGTTGTTGGAATTTAGGTCATAGGTCTTCAAATAGGTCTTCAATTTTGAGCACACATCCCGAGATGGGTGTTAAATCCTAAGTTTTGCTGTAAATTAGGGTTTATAACAAAGATTTTTCAATATTGCTATCTCTGATGACTCAAATGGTTGGATTTTGCTGAGATAACTTGAGAGATGGTTGTAGAATAATAAAGAATGTTATAGAGAGAGAAATTTTAGAGTTTCATAGTGAGAAAGGATGAAAAACTGCGGTTGCTCCACTCAAACAGCCATGAAAGCTGTCATCTACAGCTCAGGACCACCAAAAAGGTGGTTACCTTCTCTTGTATGCTGTCATCTGTACTAGGAGGGCCTTGGTTTGTTGTCACTTGCACTCGGAGGGCTCTAAATTGCTGCCACCTGTTGTAGTATTGGTCCCTTGGTGGTTGCGAATAACATTAGTAGCATCTCCTTACTATATAACAGTCTCCTTCTGTCTCATAATGGTTGGAATAGACTTTCACTAACCCCCAAAAATGTTTTTCCCACTTGCACAAGTATCTTTGAGTGCTTATTAGCCCTTAGATTGGCATTAATTAATTAATGTAATTTTTAATGTTACCACTAACATTAGTGGCTAATACATTGATCTAGACCAAAATCTGATATTAGGCACCATATGGTACTTGTTAGACATAACTTTTTACAAATTTTGCCTTTGTCAGCAACTAATTTTTGGGGTCTTGGGTCCCACACTATGAAATACTTAACGTGCACCTCACATGTGCAAGTCATATTAGCACATATAATTAACTTTAAACCAAATGTTAAGCAAAGCAATAAAATTTCATGTCCTTGTGATGATGAGCCTTAATTTTAGTCAGATGGGGACATTAGGAGCCCTAACATTCTATTAGTCAGTAATGTCATGTGTTTTGACAAAGGAAATAGCTTTGTTTAGAGCATGCATTTCTTTTTCAGTGTTGCTTTTGTTTGCACCAGTTTGATGAGGCGACCACCAAATCCAATAGGCGACAACATTTTCTCATTATTTTATTGCTGTTAGCCAGTCTTTTGTCATGCTCTTGGATCGGACAAATTTGGCTATATGTAGCTTGCCTCCAGAGGATGGCGGTTATTTTGCTCTTTCAGGTCTCCAGCACTCTTCGATGTTTGATGCCCTCATTGATGCTTTGGGCTGCATGCATGGACTGATCAATCCACCTTTTGTGTTCAGCTTTCTTTCAGATTCGGAGTAGATTTATCACTTCATTCTCTTCTTTCATTGCAATCTTTCTCTTTCCTTCTCTCTCTTTGTTTGTGTTCTTTGGTTGCACACTCTTTCACATGATATCATCACCAAAAGAGAGGACTCCGAGGTTCTAAGAAGAGAAGACCACACTTAGCCTGCTGTTTGGAGCAGATTTGTTGTGAATGCAGGTTTTTTGCCATGTTTGGACTTCTCTTTGGAGAGCGTAGCTGATTTTCCCTTTGTCCAGGTAGTGTGACACCAAAATGCAGCAGATTTTTGTGTTTCTAGGTCTATAAGAGCTATGGAGTTCCACCGGTTCGATGCTTTTGATGACTAAAATTGAGAGACTGTTCAGTATTTGCTAGGGACGGGGACAGGCACATTAAAAACATATGTTTTCTAGACATAATTGAAATATCTATAAAGAAACTATACAATTACAATAGCTTAACTCAAAAGCCTTCTAAAAATATCCCATAAAAGTTTAAAACACTACATGAACCATTGAAACATAAATAAATAATGAATACTCAAATTAAAGAGTAAAAGCAATAATTGCAATGCCGAATGGTGACTGAGAAATGTTGTGTGACTTAAAAGACTAAAGTCCAATAGTAAACATTGAACAAGAAATAGTACAAATTGAGAAACATAGTAAAACTTAAAATTGAAGAATTATAAATGCCATATGACATAAAGACTAAAGGCCAACAGTAACCACCTAATAATGAGTCGTTGAACTCAAGATTACAAGAAACAGTACAAGTTGAGAAACAATCAAACTAGTGGACTAAAGACTACAAGAAATAGTGTAAATAGTACAAACCCTATGACATGTGGCGTCCCCTGCGTTCCCCCCTTCCTTTTCACTTCCCCCCTCCCCCAATCCCCCCTTGTCCTAGGACGCGTCCTCTTGTGATGGACCACTGCATGAAAACATACTCTTTTTGGGATGCATGTGGATGGGTCCCATGTTTTGGGACGGGATCCTTGCATTTTGGGCCCGCATCCATTGCATCCCCTGTGACTATTGGCCTCTATGATCTTGTCTCAAGTAAGGTCACTGTTGGCCAAGATGTTATCTTTCTTGAGGATGATGTCCATCGTATCAGTCTACCGGGTGGTCCTTCTACCTCTAGTTCTAGTTGTACGGAGGCACAACCTCATTACTTAGGAGCCACCTCTTCAGATTTTACAAATAACCTAATTTGTACCCAGGGGCCAGATTTGATCAGCATTTGGGGCACGTTGGAAATTTGAAATTATATGATTTTTTGTCCACATTCCACCGAATTTGAGTGCTGTGGCGAGCTTGCTTTATCATACTTCCTTATTTCTTTTGGCTGATTTCTGTTGTGTGATCCCTTTGTTGGCAAGCTTCTGTCCATCTTGTGCAAATTATGTTATGTAGTTTGGTGTATCTGGAAGGTGGGTTCAAATTTGGTGGACCTTGATTGAGAAACTGGAGCTTGACAGTAATCATTGTGTTCTTAGCTGCAGACAATAGGTTAAGCCAGTTTTAAGTCATCGACTTCTAGCTTGGACTTACTTTAAAGCTATATTTATTCTTGTTTGCTTGTGTTGTGTTTGGGTTGCCCAAGGAAAACATTAAGAATCTCCTGATTTTGCAGTTTATATTGAAAGCCCATTCGAATATAATATTGAAGAGGGCTCTTGAACAACCCATTCTGACCTCTTTGTTTGAGTTCACGATACTAAGCTGCTGATTCCATCATTTTTTACATTACTAGGTCTGATGATGATGGAAACAATGACGGGAAACCTTGGGTGGAACTTGTTTCGTGGGAACCTCGTGCTTTCGTCTATCACAATTTTCTGGTGTTGTATACTTTCCTAATATTTAGCTTAATCATGCACCTTATTGAATTTTCTTGTACTGCAAAAGCTTTTAAGAAATATTTTCAAGGATTGAGCTCTGAGTGCAGCTTTTGTTTTCTTTGCAGTCAAAGGAGGAGTGTGAATATCTTGTAAGTTTAGCAAAACCGCATATGCTGAAATCAACTGTGGTTGATAGTGCAACTGGAAAAAGCAAAGACAGCAGGTCTATTTCTTTCCCTTTCTATGTGAGGATGTTGAGCCCTTTCATGTTTGTTTTGAGGCCAAATGGAATTACAGTGATGGTTTGAAGGTTTTAAGTCTTATATCTTGAGCTGGTCATTCATCAAGAGTTCGGAAAAGGGATGTCAGGACAGCAATTAACTTTCTCAAATTTGTGCTCCCTTCTACGTTATTTTTTTTGATCAAAGGTTCAGGTTCAGCCTTTCTAGGATGCAAATATCCGCTAGTCTTTTGGAGATGCACATGGAGTTCTCAATAGGAGACAAAGAATATGTTAAAAAATCAGCTAGACAATCTATCATGCTTGGCAGTTTTGGTGTTTGTTGCTATTGCTCTTGGTATTTTTTCCAGGTGTTGATATGTAGATACATTCAAGAAATGCATGCTTTATCATTGATTATAATGTTGCTGATTTCAAATCTGCACTGGCTCAGTAGATTACAGTGCACTAGCGAAGACAATGCACACAATGCAGTAAACAATACAATTGTGAAACTGGAACTTGCCTTTCCTTTGGTTTGGTTATAATAAAAAAAGCATGCTATAACAAGTTCAAACACGGTTGCCATTATGACAGTTAAGCCTGCCTGTCATGGTTTTGAGGTTTTACTTTGATGTGTTGAATGATGACCTGGGAGTTATGTGGTTAAGCTCAGTGATTGCAAAGGTCAGATTTCTGAAGTCCTAACAATCTTAGTGCTCTTGAATGAAAATCTGTTATGTTTCTGTTCTTGCAGGGGCTTAGTGGTTTTTGAGGCAGATATCTTGAGTGTGCCCACAATCTGAGCACGAATTGGTGTTTATGCAGGGTACGGACGAGTTCTGGAACATTCTTGAGCAGAGGTCAGGATAAAATTATTAGAGAAATAGAAAAAAGAATTGCAGATTTTACCTTCATACCTGTAGGTGAGTTCTCTCCCTCTCCTTCTGAGTTCTCTCCCTCTCCTTCTAACCTCTCTTCATCCCTTTGAGTTCACTGACTGACATTGTGCAATGTAGATGAGCTGAGGCTTTTGTTGGTTAATTTTACATGTGTTCACCGGAAAGCCTTTGTATTGTGTTGAGCCTGTTGCTGTTGGGTGACAGAATACCGATGATGGATTGGATCTCATTTTGAATTGAATGCAGATCATGGTGAAGGAATTCAAATTCTTCATTATGAAGTTGGGCAAAAGTACGAGGCACATTACGATTATTTTCATGACCAGTTCAACACCAGGAATGGTGGACAACGCATTGCAACACTTCTGATGTATCTGTAAGCCCAAAATTCACTTATGATCAATTTCAAGGTCCTTGCCAATCAAGGTTCCTCACTTAACTGTACTATGTTACATGACAGTTCTGATGTAGAAGCTGGTGGTGAAACTGTGTTTCCATCTGCAAAAGTCAACAGCAGTATGATTCATCATTGGGACCAGCTGTCAGAATGTGGAAAAACTGGTTTGTCAGTGAGACCCAAAATGGGAGATTCTTTGCTTTTCTGGAGCATGAGGCCTGATGCCTCATTAGATCCATCGAGTCTTCATGGTAAGATGTCCAGTATCTTTTCTAGTGTTTTGATAGATTTCACTGGCTTATGTGTTGGTTGCTTTTTCTTGATCGGTTTTATTCTGATCAGGTGGTTGTCCAGTCATTAGTGGTAATAAGTGGTCGGCTACAAAGTGGATGCGCGTTAATGAGTACAAGGTCTGAGAAGGACAGTTTTCAATGATAGAATGTGTGACACTCATGTTACTCTGCTTTATCAACCTTCCCTACTCGGGATTATGATTGGCTGCAGAATCCCTTTCTGATGGAAAATGATGGGGTTGACAAATTTTTGAAATTGAGGGTTTTATAGTCATACAATAATATGAAAGCGGTAAAAGCATGCTAGAGTTCCATACAGGTAGTTTTTGCACAAGGATGCTTGGAGCAAACCTTTCCTCCTGGATGTACAAAATCTTTCAGTCCTTGTGGTGTATCACTCCTGAAGTTTTGTGCAGTGGAGAAATCTAGTGGGTGGTGTTGTGACATTTCAGGCAGTTCGTGCTTTGAGAAAGATATAGGTTACATTGTATCTGACAGATTTAATTCCTTTTTGACCACGGACGATCTTTTATGTGTATGACATGGGCCTGGTAGAGGGCCTCCTGTTTTGTGGGCAGGTGTCACTTTTGATAAACTGGCTGAAAAGAAGAAATGGGCTTTCCCACAGAATAGTAGGTAAACTACATATAGTCTGAGCTCTCACCTTTAGTCTGTATGTACCGTTAAACGAAGCGAGTACATGCATAAGTAATCTATATCTTCAGAATTAAGAAAAGTTTGCAGTGCAGTTTTCTTAATTTGTTTTTATTTATGAGGCTCGTTTAATTTTCAACTTGGAATGACATGCCTATGGTCCAATTATAATGCTAGGAGTTGTGCGAGAAATTTAACTTTGAATGTTGTAAAGGCCTTTAGTTTTGGATGGGAAGAGCTTTGATATAAAATCCTAAACTCGTACCTTATTGAGATTATTATTCATTGGCTTGCAATGCCAATTCCAAGAAACGGCCAAATCTCTTGTTGGTAACCTTGCCTTCAGTCATTTTTGTGAGGTGGTAGGTCCCTTTTTTCTAGGGGGTATAATAGAATAATATGGTGTTTGGATGGAAGAAGCTAGTGGGATTGGTCACAATGGTGAAGCAACTTGGTGTGAATGCCCTAGGGACACTTCAAGGTTAGGGCAATAGAAACCTATCTATATTAGTCAAGGCCATATTATGCACATCATTGTGTGATTACCACTCTTGTACTCTTAGCTTATGAGTCGATCATCCAACATTAGGATGGTATGGGATTCTAGCTCTTGGGATATTGTAGTTATTTGGTTTGTTGTGGGCCGAGAGTCTCAAGAGTGGTGATCACACAATGATGTGCACAATAGAGCCTTGAGTTCTATAGATAGGCCACCATTGTCCTAATGTTGAAGTCCCCCTAGCACATTCACACCAAGTGACTTCATTATCATTGTGATCAATGCTACTAGCCCATTTAGATCAATTTCGCAATTAGTCTTCTTGTTACATCCTTGAATATTGGTATTGCTTTATCTCAAATCTCCGGAGTTCAAAGGCCTTGAATGTTTAAAGTCTAAAATTTCTAGCTATACAATGTATTAATATTGTACTTGAAGTTGAATTGTGATAGTTAACCACAATGACTTGGTGGAAAGGGTCTAACATGGGTGGTTCAATTCCTCTTGTTTTAATGTGAAGACAAGGTGTTCCTATGTTGCTATTTGTTCATCTTGATGCAACGTTAATGTAGATTTTTTCAAATTGCATGCCATTTGTGGATCTTGCCTAAATTAGTGAAAATCAAGATCTAATGATTGTGTAGTGTGTCTTTTGTGGCTCTTGTCTTCGCTTGTGCTATTTTAGTGTCCAAATTTCATGTATTTTGTGATGGCAATCTCAAGGTTCTTAGAGATGAGGTATTGAAGTTTCAAAAGCTAAAAAATAGTTTTTGCTCTGGTCTACGCTTGTGCTATCTTAGTGTCCAAGTTTCATGTCTTTTGTGATGGCAACCTCAAGGTCCTTGGAGATGAGGTATGGAAGTTTCAAAAGCTAAAAAATAGTTTTTGTTATAACAAGGTAAAAAGAACTCCAATATTTGAGAACCCACTTTGTCAAGATTGACAACTTTTGTATTGCATTTAAAAAATGCGTCTTTTGAACAATTGTCTTGTCGAGAATATGATTATATATTATTGAATTTGAAAATGTGATAAATTACTTGGTAACTTGTATAAATTGCCTTGCAGTTGGTTGCCTTAACTATGTTTATCGACAACAATAAGCTAATAGCATTTAGTTGAGGTATAAATGTTTCAAAAGCTAAAAAGTAGTTCTTGTTATAATATAATAAAAATAACTTCAATATTTGAGCATCCTCAATAGATTGTCAACTTTTGTATTGCATTTAAAAAATGTGTTAAAAAAAAAAACACTTGCCTAGCATATGATTAGAATATTTTGGTTGCTCAAATATTGGAGTTCTTTTTATCGTATTATAACAAGAACTACTTTTTAGCTTTTGAGACATTAATACCTTGCCTTAATGCTGTTAGCTTATTATTGTGAATATTCTTGAACTCAAAAATGTGATAAATTACTTGGTAACTTAAATACTTTGCCTCGGAATTGGTTGATTGGCTGCGTTTATTGACAATAATAAGCTAATAGGATTTAGATACCATGATTGAATATGGAAATACCTCTTTTTAATGTTGAAATCAATCTCTTGTAATGTGTCATAGAAAGTGCAATTTATGATAATATTGAGCAAAGGGGTTACTAGCTATAGAAAGTTCAATTCATGATAATATTAACTGAAGGGGTTGCCAGTTGATAACATTCAAGCACCATGTTTGAATGTGGGTGCATTTCAATGTTGTATAACAATGTATTATTATTTTTGTACAAAAATAGTTTGTAGTTAGATCCATCACCTTTCAACTCTTTATGTTTGGAATATAACTAGTACTGAAACTCTCCCCCAATATTGGATACACAACGATAACAATTGATTTGGCAATTTGCTTTCTAGATTGCTTGTGGTTGTGTTGATTGCTAGGATTTATTCTCTCATCTACACGTTGAATGTTTAAACCACAAAAAAAGATTTGAGAGCAAATCTTTCACCCTTCCCCACCATGCCATGTGCATTTAAAGATGGCACCATAGGGATTTGTAAGGGCTTGTCCAATTTTCTATTTAGCTCCTTCCACTCGTCTTTGCATATTTTGTGCCTCAAAAGATTTTATGAGATTTGCAAGAAAGATTCTTTGATTGGTAACTTGTTATTGTAGAGCCTACATAAGAAGCCTTAGCTTCTATATCTAGTTCATCAAGATATGTAGGTGGCAAAGGAGTAGTCTTTACTCAATTTGATCAATGTTTTCAAATAGCACTCTCACCATCTCCAATATATTAAAGCATAGAGAAAATGTTATTCAAGATAAGGTTTACCATGGACCTCATCAAAACAATACTACATTTGCTTGTTATTTTGTCCATGCAAAGACAAAGGCACGATCAAGTAGCGATAATTGGTGCATCCTCTCAATGCTAGGAGCTTGCTTAATTCTTAAATTATGACTTGAACTCTTTTTCATGTTTACATTTTGTATGGAGAGTTTATAAATGGGTAGACAATCCTGCCTTCTATTTCTTAATTTAAACGACACCTATATGAACGTGTTCGATTTTCTCTTTAGCTTCTTGCACTCATCTTTGTAATGTTGTGCACCTTGCAGATGCGTGTTGAGATTGTGATTATGTTACTAGAAATGCTTGATTAGTTGTTATTGATGCAGTCTACTTGGAGGAAAGAATAATAGAATGGAACTCCTTGTATCGACTTGGTTTAATTTGTAATATGCAACAACCACTTATGTGAAAAGTGTCCAAACCTCACATATTTGCATGGGTTGGTAGGTGGTCTAACACTAGTGTAAGCTAAAACTCCCAAGATAACTCCCACATTTGAGCACCCAATTTGTGACTAGTTTGGTAGGATACATATAGACTTGGGGGATGGGAATAGTTAGTTTTTGTCTTTTTCATTTGTTTCACTTTCAATGTTATGCCTTCATAACAAGTCTAAGCTAAGGCCAGTATGTCCTACACTTAAGAACCTTGATTGCAATGGTAAAGCTCAAAGATATCACATTGTATTTAGTAAGCATAATCTCTTACCACTTTATCTCATTAGGTCATTTTTTCATGGTCTTGACAACTTTTTTCCTTGCGCAACATATTTTGTTAAGGCACATAACATATTTTGTTGAATATTATGTACCATTTTTAATATGGAACATATTTTAAATCTAGACAAAGTCTTGTGAACACATAATGGCATTGTTGGCTTGTTAGTATACTTTGTATGATAAATCTTCAAAGTGTTTGGATCAAAATTGGATAGGTAATGGCAAGGGGGAAATCTTGCCTTGGGTAATGTGTAGATCTTGATATCTTCGATAACTTTTTTGGACTCTACCAACATCTTGAAGGTCTTTGAACTCATCTTGCAAGTATAATATGTTGGACAATATGACCTCCTTGGTATTCGATGGAGCATTGGACATTTTCTTCTCAAAGCATGCACTATGCCCAACTTTGCAAAGGAAGGAGAAAAACTTCTTTATTAGGGACTTGTCTCTTTCACTAACTTCTTCTCCAACACAGATGTCCTCTCCAATGTATGGAGCTTTTGGCTTTGCATTAGTACATGTTGCCTTCTCTCCAATGGCTATACTTTCTTGATCAACTGTCATATCTCTTCTCCAATGTCTATATCTTTTACTTCTACATCATCAATATCACTGATCTTTTCTTGTTTGGCCTCCATTTGCATTGAAATGAGGAAGATAGTAAGAAAACTTACAATATTTTCCTAAAACACATCCAAAATTAACATGGACCCTATGCCTACCTATGTGCTATATGGTGTAAGTAAGAAAGTGCTTGATTGGGATTAAAAACTACTAGGAGTTGAAAAATGTTTGCTTGGGGTCAAAGGATTAAGTAACTACATGATTGTAGTTGAAAAATTACTTGATTGGGGTCAAATGCTAGAGGCATCATGCAAGTAGGTCCCAAGAGTAACTCAAGCATCCAAGAAGCACTTGAAAACAAGCACACAAGGCCTTTTCAAGCACCCAAGCACTCAATGCCTTTGCAAATTTTTTTGCATCCAAGCACCGTAGAAGCCCTCAAGCACCCAAGTACACAATATGTTTGCAAATTTTTTTGCACATAAGAATCACCCAAAACAAGCACACAAGAAATATCCAAGCATAATGCCTTTGTAAATTTTTTTTCCACCCAAGCACCCAAAAGTCCCTCAAGCACCCAAGCACCCAAAAGTCCCTCAAGAACCCAAGCACACAATGTCTTTGTAAATTTTTTTGCATGCAAGAACTCAAAAGTCCTCAAGAACCCAAGCACACAATGCCTTTGTAGAAATTTTAACACCCAAATATGCAAGAAGAACTCAAACACCAAGCACAAAATGCATTTGCAATTTTTTGAAACAAGCACCCAAGAAGCACTCAAAAACCCAAGAACACAGTGTCTTTGCAAATTTTTTTGCACCAAAGCACTTGAAAAATACTCAAGCGTCCAAGTACACAATATCTTTGCAAAATTTTTTACATCCAACACCCAAAAAGCACTTAAGCACCCAAATACACAAGGGCTTTGCGAAATTTTTTGCACCCAAGCATGTGTTGGAGCTTTCTCAGGCTCAATGCTAAACTTAGTGAAATGCTTATTGTTCAAGCACTTGGGTTGACATAGCTATGGCTCTCTCTAACATAACCATTGCATACTCTCATGAATACCGTAGCAAACTCATTAATTTACCTCCTCGTTGTAGTCTATATGTGAAGTGTCCTTGATGGCTCCATGACTCGAGTGATGCTCCTCAAGTGTTCTCCATCTCCAGAGCCTCAAGCTTGCAAGCAAAGAAGAAGACGTGGAAGGGGAGGATAGGAATGGAGAATAGTTTTTCACCACCCCTCGACTATCCTAACTCAAAAATAATTCACAATTTGCACAGGAACGAGCCTGATTCTCTTTAAAAATATAATTAAAACATAATGTCCTCCAAAAAATTACATGTCCAAAACTAAAAATATTCATAGAGTTGAAAAATAATCTTGCCATGGCTGAAGAGTTAATATACCCTTGCTTCTAGTGCTTGAGCTTTTGTTTTTCTAACTTCTTGAATTGTTGTGTTTTCCCAACCTTTTGAGTTTTTACACTTTCTTCCTACGAGAGATTAACATTATCCTCCTTCTAGATGAGTGCTAGTCCCATGGCACTCTGTGAGTTGGTTTGGTAGCATTGTGCTCGGGCCAGTCATAATGAAGTATAGAGAAGATTATTAAATTGAAGTGATGTTGCAGATTGGATGATCTTTGTTGCAAAGGGAATGAGAGCTAGCCTTCATGGCATATCTCATAGGTTGAGTGAAGGAAGTAGAGTTGTGAGGGGCCACCAATGCCATGGGGGGTCTTCTTGTCATCTTCATGCTCAAATAATAGCCTTGTGCTTGTAGCAACACCTTTGGGATCCATCTGATTTGGATATGGCTACGATGTTGGTGCTCTTGAATTAATTGACGGGAAGTAGATTACCGCGCTAGTTTAACATGAGGTTTGATTTTTGTATTTTTGGGTTTAGCTTTGGAAATCCACTTTTGATGGGTGTAATTTGGTTTAATATTCATGCTCATGTGGTTTGTGGTGGTCTACTTGCACTTGAAAAGCAACTCATTGATTTGCCTTCTTCTTGGTGGTTGTGCCCAATGCAATTAAGGAGATTGGTGGTAATACCTATTTGAAGGAAAAAAAAATGCCCTTACTGAAAGTCATGATGATCTTCACATGAATGTGCTGTATGTCACAATCAACCATGCACTTGGCCTATTGTTTGAATGGTTGAACTAACAAGGCCTCTTTCCCCACCCCTTTTACATTAGATAGTATTTAAAAAAAAGTGGGAAGGCTTTTAGTCTTGATAGGAAACATCACTTGGCATTTTCCTTAGGTATATGGTGTGCCCCCATTTGGGTTGACTTTGGTAGTGGTTAAGATCTAGTAAGGTTGATTGACACTAGTTTAATTATCATATGCCATGATATTGTAATAGGCTCCTATTAACCTCGATGCAAGATGGGAAAAAGGAAATTCAAAAATATGGAATTATGTGGAAAAAGACAGCTCAACAAATGAATAAGAGATGAAAGGCCAAAAGCGCAAAAGGTCAATTCAAAGGCAAAGACACATCTTATAATGCAAAGTTGCCACTAAAATTTTGTAAAAGAGCGCTAGTCTCCCTCTTGTGCAAATGATAAAATCTAGACATGCATAGGTGAAGGGATAAGGCAACTAGAAGGGAATAGGAAAAGTGAACCTAGTCAAGATGCTCGATCTTGTAAAAAAGGGATGGTTACCCAAGGGATTTAGGGTTTGTATATAAACTCAAAAATTGAATGAGAAGCTCACTCTTTGGTGTGCAACTAAAGTGGTTTCTTCTTCTTCTCTTCTTCTCTCATTCTTGCTTGTGTGTGCTTGTGTTTGGGAGAGGGAGTGCGAGAGTGCGAGGGAGTGTGTGTGAGGGTGAGGGACCAGGGTGGAGAAGCTCTCCATCTTCTCCTCCCTTTTTCTCCTCTCTTCTCTTCTCTTGTCTTACACGCGACTATGGAGGATGGAGCTTGAAGAGGAGGCTTGAGGTTGCTTGAGCTCGCATCTAGGATCGTGGAGCTATCGGAGTTTTTGAGGGAGGAGGCTACTCATTCACACATCAAGGTAAGCTCACTACACTCGTAGGATCAGAAGCACGTCGGTTAGGTGAGAGATAGCCATTAGATCTTGCTTGAAATGCTTGAAACAACAAGCGGTTCGTGGGACTTGGCAGTCAAGCATGATCTCAAACTACATTTTGGTTCCGTTGACCGACAGATTCAAGCTTGAGCACTTGTACACTTCAAATCAGACGTCGAAGTAGGGTTTTATCCCCGAACTCGTGCTTGATATAAGTAGGAGATTTTGGAGTTTAATCTTCAATGCAAATTAGTATTTTGGGTTTTGATGATTAGGCAAGTAGGATAAATCATTTCAATACTTGAGTTTTGATTTTTTTTTTTGCATTTAGAGTAGGATAGGATCAAGAGATTGAAGCAAATCGCTTTAGTGTTACTCCTGTAAATAGGCCCAAAACATGGCAAAAACAAGAGAAAAATGGGGTTGAAATCCATTGACAAGGCATGAGCACTAACGGACAACACTCCGGCATTGGAACGAAGGTTTAAGACCCAAGGAAGGGGGGTTGAAGGCTCATTTTTAGCTTTAGCATAGAGAGAGAGAAAGAAAGAAAGAAAGAAAGAAAGAAAGAAAGAAAGAAAGAAAGAAGAAAGAAAGTTATATTAACATCTACAAAAGGCCAAGTTGGCCTATAAGACCAAAAGGTTAAATACAAAATGTATGGAAAGTTTTCCAAGTCCCAGTAATGCTACTATCTGGTGTTATGGTGAACTAGGTGAGTAGGTACAAAAGTGTATACAGACTCGATATGATCTAGATGCACTTCAAGTGTAGTGTGGAACTACTCATGGAGCGTGATCATCTTAAGATGTCCCACATGGGACTGTCTAGCATGGAGAGGTTGAAGCGGTGGGGCATGGTTCCCTGGTGGCGATGTAGTATCCAGTGTATCTATAGGTGATGTCTCTTGCAGGGGTGTGGGATTGCTAGGTGTGGGCGGTGAGCTCTGCCTCTCTCTGTAGCTCTATCCAAGGTGACTCCTCGAGGTGGGGCCATTGGTCGGTTGGCTACAATCCTCATTGTAGAGGGGGTGGCCGAGGGTTTGTAGAACTCTTGGAGGGTGCGTTGCCTCGTGTTCCCATCTTTTTGGTAGAGAGAGAGAGAGAGAGAGAGAGAGAGAGAGAGAGATAGAGAGAGAGAGAGAGAGAGAGAGAGAGAGATACCTAGGGATTGCGGCAGATTGATCGACTTGTGCAGGAGTTTTCTAACCATTCAAGGTATAGACAAACCTTGTCCCTTGTCCGTGGTTGCATTCTGGAAGTGTGTGTGATCTAACATGCCATAAAGCATCACCACGAATCAAATTTTTTCCTTCCTGCCTTTGATGGCCATTTGCTGGATTTCGACTAGGAAATCTCCCAAGTCAAGCTCGTTGCTTCTGTGATTCGCACCAGTTCCTGCCATGTCTCTGCGGCCTCTTGCTCCACCAAGTTGTTGATGAGGTTGATCATTGCGCCTCCAATGGTGTTGATCCTTCTATGCGTTTGGCTTTCCATGTCGAGTCTCCCTCTTGGTCCTACGGATCGGGATTCTTGATATCCCGTCTAAGTCTGAGGGTTGTCTCCTATTGGTGAGTTCGTTCTGCTTATTATGTCTAAGTGTGTTCCTTTCTGGTATTACAAACAACTCTCAACTTATGTACACTCCGAGTGTGCATGGTGTTCTTTCCGTGCATTGTGCAAAATTAGGCTTTCAAATTTTTAAGTGCACTTCAAGGTTCAAAAAAAATATGGGAGGCGAATGCAAGATGACATATGCAGCTCTCACACTCCCTTCTACATTCTCAACCAAATATGGCTCCAGGCTCAATTGCTAGCCACTCTTAGCAGTCTCTAGGGCCTCTACTGCTTCTTTTGGCTTGGTCAATTTATAATCAGAGTCTATGGGTGGATTTGTGGCTCTAAGCAGGGTGGACAGTTAGCGAGTTAGCTAGTGTTGCTTCTAGCTCTATTGGTCCCACTCTGCACACAATTAGGAGGCTCCACAAGCTGTCCGATGCGTCTGGAGGTACTGAAAGGTTTCCCTGTTACGGAAGGTGCTCTGCTTTGCTCGAAATGCGTTGGATCTGTCAATTTTCACTCCCAACTTTTGGTCCGATTTGATAGGGTCTGATTCTCAATGTCTAATTCTCAGAACAGAGTACATCATCGCAGACCTCGAGGAGGAGAGAAAATTAGCACGTAAGGCATTGCAAAGTATCATAGCCTACAACCAGGAGCAGTATGCTAGGAAATTGCGGCATGACATAGAGATGCGAGAAGTCCAGTGCGTGTTAGCTGTAGCGAATAGGAATCGAACATGATCTAACGCAAAGAGAGAGAGAGCACTAGAGGCAGACTTAACGTTGGGCGAGCTTCTTATGAAGCGGCTCATTGACAATACATCAATAGAGAAAAGCGAGGAAGCCTTAGCAACGTCATTGCTTGCATGATTAGGAGTCACCCACCAGGGCTCCAAGAGCCAATTGAAGATCCCTGTAGTTGCAAAGTAGCTAGACAAACACTATCGCGGCAACGAACCATATAGTTTCGTAGAGAAATTTGAGCAGGTCCACGAGGCTAATGGCCTCAGTGATCTTGCTCAGTGCTTGCAAGCTTTTGGCCTATGCCTAGGCAATAACGGTAGGACATGGTACACGAGTTTAGATGCTGTGGAACACAATAACTTTAACAACCTCAAGACTCTCTTCATTAAGAGATTCTCTAAGACTGGGTATTGTGACAATCTCATAGTTTAGTTGATGAATGTCAAGCACAGAAGGACAAAGAGGACATTAGGGACTACATTACCCACGTGCGGAGTCTCTATAAGAGAATCCCAACTAATGAACGACCCATCGAGAGAGCGGTCTTCACAGTCTTTATCAACAAAATATGCAGTGAGGAACTCTATAAGGACTTTGTAGGAAACTCGAGCTTGCAAAGAGACACACTAGCTAGGGTCTTTGAAGAGGTCATACGAGTGGACGACCAGCTCAAGGAGAGAAGCTCTAGGAGCTCTAATTGGGACAATGAAGCTAATTCTAGATTTTGAGAAAGGGCCACAATATCTAGCGAACGGTTAGTCCTAAGTGCCCGATAAAGGGAAAATTGTTGAGCAGAGTCAAGCGCTAGCAAAAATGAAGATGGAGCTAGCTAGACTACAAGACATGTCCAATGTGTGCATTATGATGGAAACCACCCAGCAGAGTGTCAAGATCCTTGGTCTCAACCTTGCGCCAATTGCGGTAGGTTGCCATGAATTGTAGACTATTAAGGATACTTCCATACTCGTAACCTTACAATTAGTTGTACCTAGGGAATATGCCACATAATTTCTTTGGGTGGGGAGCCCCATTGGCTCTTCCAGCACCTAATGATGCAAAGCTAGTCATCCCTAGGATGGAAATTAACCCTACAGGCATAACTCGGCCACTTGGACCTTTTGTAATCTACTCACCGAGCGATGCTCTAGTCCACTACGTGGAGGAGCCAAATAACAAAGAGGCATATGCGAACCCTTATGTCTCATACAACGAAGAGGGAAATCTGATCCTTATGGACTATCGACTAGTGTCGGTGATGCCATTAGGAAAATGTAGAGGTAGAGGCCTAGGAGGGTAGACCCAAGAGCCGATTGCTTGTGGTTACCTAGGGCACGTTTCCTCGGTTTGCCCTAAGAGGGAGCACTTGTGGTTACCTAGGGCACATTTCCTTGGTTTTCCCTGAGAGGGAGCAAGCCAACCTAGAAAAGACCGACCCTCAAATGTGCAGTGTGGAATGACCCACCTATTTGCCAATTGCCCTAGACGAAAACTATCCTCTAGTTCGACAATTGTGCCATTAGTACCATTGGGGCTATTTGGATTTGAAACACAAGATGGAGAGGCTATGCCCATCCTGTTGCATGTTATGACCTGACCACAGAAAGCAGATTGACATATCATTGCCAGGGCCTAGCAACCTAGATGCAACCTCAATAGGAAAGAATAGTTGTAGGCAAAGGAAGAAGAAAAGCGGAGCAAAGGTCACACTTAAAATTGAGAGTGTGCCACGACACTACTCGCAAGGAAGAAAGTCATAGACATAGAGGCATAAACATTTGCTCCAAGGATTGCAAAAAAGCAAGTGCTAAGGTCAAGGAGTACTCCAATCCGAAGCGCCAACTTGAAGCCATAGATAAGGTCAAGAAGTGGGTGTGAGAGAAGCCCAAGAACACCTAAAGGATACTAAGCCCATCTGGAAGGATAAAATCGATGATCTCTCTAGTGAGAGCACACTTGTTTCACCTACGCAACTAAAGTCATGAGATGCCGTTGCACCTCAAGCTGTGTCAAATAGATAGAGCTTGAATGCCATGGGCTAGCAAGCTAGCCAAGGCCATTGGCCAAGGAGCACATAATCAGGAGATAAGCAAGCAACTGGAAATCTTCTTATCATGCTAGAACCACCCTAGTGACTTTGAGCTTAGGAGACCTGCTTAGGTAGCATCCGATGACGTTGTGGCAAGAGTTGAAACAGTGGGTGGAAGGACTACTTCAGCAAAGGGCACTTGACTTGTACGACCATGATGCAGTGACGTAGATATTAAGCTTGACGTTGCACTCAGTGCCCAAGTCCTTACATGCCAATTCTTTTTGGGAGGGCACGGAGATGCATGTGGTCTTGCCAGTCCTAACACTAGTGAAAGGTGAGAAGGATCGAAGCTTGCATGCAAGCTATGGGGGGAGAGCAAGAGCAAGAAAGAGAGCGACAAGAAATGGGAACTCCAACAGTCACAATGTGTGACCGGGCCTTTCTTTATTTACTAGTCACTAAAATGAATGTAAAGAATAAAGTGACGTGACGGGCGCCCGCCACCTGCAGTGTGCAGTGGCGGGTACTATCAGTGTAGTAATACACGGGGCGGCACGGTGGAGGCACCTTTACCCCAACAACCTCCTGCTTAAAGGCGAATCTGTCCCAGTGAGAGAGAAAAGAAAAGAAAAAGATAGTACAACTGTACATAGGTACAAGGGATGAGGAAAGGCAATATCCCATCCAACGCCCATCAATCTCTTGAGGAAGGCAAAGTCTAGTAGTGAGGCTTTTCGTGAGCAGATCTGCAGGATTCTCGTCAGTGGAGATCTTGACAAGGTCAACAGACTTGTCCTCCACGACACCACGTATGAAGTGATACCTCACCTCAATGTGTTTCGTCTTCGCATGGAAGACCGGATTCTTAGCCAACTGAATGGCACTCATAGAATCCGAATGCAATGTAGGTATAGCATCAATCCCAAGGTCAACAACTAGACGGCCTAGCCATATGGCCTCCTTGCAAGCCTCAGTGGCTGCAACATACTTGGCCTCAGTGATAGACAAAGCCGTACACTTCTGAACCCTGGACATCCAAGAGACAGCACCTCCAGCATAGGTGAATACATAGCCAGAAGTGGACTTCCTACTATCTGCATGTCCTGCGTAATTGGAGTCAGTGTACCCCACGAACCTTGTATCTTGGCTGCCATAGCAAATACACATATCTATTGTGCCCTTCAGGTACCTCATGATACCCTTCACGGGTTGTATTCCAATTCAACAAAAGCATCCAAGTCAAGTGGTTTGGTAACTAGTTCACAAAAGTAAGTAACTATATTGTTAAGCAAGGAAGGTGTAAAGTGACTAGCTATATGGAACTCCTCTTCAATCAAAATCTTATCAATCAATGGGTGATATTTTAACTTTGATGGCATGTCTAGATTTTGAACTAGGATGATAGAGAGAAGTGAAGTTGTCTTATAGTAAGTTGGGTCAAATTGAAGTGCACAAATTGAGCATTACTACTCAGCCATTGTCATAAGGCTACTACCATCACGAGCAAGGTCAAGTCGATGGAGAACCACTTATGAAAGAATGAACTCGAGGAATTGCAATTTTGCAATTCTGCTCAAGTTGATTAAGTATCAATTGGTAGTTTATTTTGGTCAGAGAAGCATAGGAAGGAATAAGTTGGCATGATTGCAATTGCTTTGGGGAAGAGTGTTAGCATATTCATCTTGAACCAAGAGGCTTTTGTAAAGAGGTTTTCACCTCTTCCCAAGAGGGATGCCATTTGGAAGTAACTTCTATTGCCTCATCATCAGCAAGGCCTAAATCAATCAGCGTGAATAACTTGGCATAAGTAGTGAATATGGCATTGAATTGGAGTAGGCATTCTCTTCTAGAGAATTGAATTCCTTTGCCAAATGAGTAGCCGTGGTACTTAGTGGATCACATACTAGCAAAGGTTGGCTCGCGCTTCTTCCTTGGTTGCATCCAAAGAAGGAGAAGATATAGCCCTCAAGTGTTGACATGCAATAGCTTATCATTGTTGCTGGTCCATCCTCTCAACTAAAGTCTCCTAATAACAAAGAACCTTTATCACCTAAAAACAAATAGAAAATCCAACTGCAACAACAACCTAGTGTAGTTGTTCAATCAAAGAAAAAGGATCCACAAGGAATAGCTAAGAAAACATCAAAGGATTGACAATCTCCCTCTGAGAATGTTGTTAAGAACATAGCTGGATATTCCTAGATTGAGACTATTCCCAATCATTCCAAGGATCCAATTGTGCAATCTTCTTTGATAATCATGATTGACCAATCCACTAAATCAAAAGTTATTACTTCCAAATTTGATGTGAAATCCTCATTGTCATAGCCTTCATCTATGACAAGACTATCACTCCAATTGAGGAATGGGCCTCTAGTGCTTTTGCCTTACAACAAAATATGAACTCCAACAGAAAGATCACAATGAATTTGATGGTTCACAAAACATGTTCCAATTGAGGAACGGGCCTCTAGTGCTTTTGCCTTACAACAAAATATGAACTCCAACACAAAGATCACAATGAATTTGATGGTTCACAAAACATGTTCTTCATGGCCCAAACCCTTACACACTTAAATCCTAAGTGAACTCTCCTAGAGAAGGTGGGTAAGTTGGTGTAACAAGAGGATTAAGTGGAGGTTGAGTATTAGAAGGACTGGAACACATAATAAAACTCATGCATGCATATATTGACATTGGAATTCAGACTACCAAGTATAAGAAGCTCTAAGAAAGGTCTTTGACTTGGACAAAGTAGGCACACATCAGTTGGTGTTATCCAATAGTCATGGGAGAAGTCATAAATCACATGACAAAGGCTAAGCAAGGGAAACATTGCTTGATTCTCATGTTCCACACTAGGGATTGCAAGGCAAGCAAGGAAGACATTGTGATGTTGGCTCAAAAGGTTGAAGGTCAAAGTGGATTTGAAAGAAATGGTATTCTAGTCAAGGTTTAGCTACAAGATATGGCAATCATCTAATGACTATTATCGGCCAAAATAAAGGAACTTTGGACTTCAATGCTTGATCTCCCATATATAGCTTGTACATCTCTGAGAGTGCTTGTGACTAACGGCGGTGTAAACATTTCTAAACTTTCTAAAATTGATCCTTGTGATCCTTTCAAAGGAAGAGCTACACATTGCAAGTCAATTGAGACAAAGCAACATGATGATTGATGTCATTAGATATATTTTCAACCTCCCACATGACCCATAACTTCTTGATGGCCATGCTTTTTTATAATACAATCCCAACTTCTACGAGTGGTTTATTCCAAGGTTAAGTGACATAGAACATCATCTTTCCTCTAGTTCTACCACCATCTAGAATGAATCTTCATTACATGATGTGAAGCAGAGTGATGTACATAAAACTTCTACTAATAATGACAGAATGGCTAAAAGTGGTGTGCTTGAAACTCTAGATCTTAGGCCCATAGCCCTATTGATGCCCCTACTAACTCAACCCTCCAATTAGACCCATGGCTGAATCACCAAATCCTCTAGACAAGGTTGCTAAAACTCACAACTAGATCAGCCCTACTAAACTTGACCTTCCTTCTAGCCTCAATACCTTGGGAAGAAGAGGGCTTAAAGCTAAAGCTTTCTTGGGCTGAAGTAAACTAAAGGGGAAGAGCTCCAATGCCGATGCAATGGCTCTGATATCAATTGAAGGAAGTGAGCCCTGAAGTAGAAGCATAGAGCAAAAGCAAGAGCTATGGTGGAAGGAGCGAGAGAGAGAGAGAGAGAGAGAGAGAGAGAGAGAGAGAGAGAGAGAGAGAGAGAGAGAGAGAGAGAGAGAGAGAGAGAGAGAGAGAGAGAGAGAGAGAGAGAGAGAGAGAGAGAGAGAGAGAGAGAGAGAGAGAGAGAGAGAGAGAGAAGATGCAGGAACTCCAACATACACAATGTGTGACTGGCCTTCCCTTTATTCAAGTATCACTGAAAATTGAAAGAATAAAGATTAAAGTGATAGTGATGAGCATTCGCCACTTGCAGTGTATAGGTGTATAGGTAACTAATACATGGTGTGGATACTATCAATGTAACTAATACATGTGCAACTATGCACATGTGCCTTTACCCCCAACAAATTGAACCTAATTTGCAATAGGATAAAAAGGTTGTGCTAGACGTCCCCCAAGGCTAGCTGCAGAACCCTTCACTAAGAGGATTGGTTTTTTACAACCTCAAAGAGCTCACAAAGTCACTCATGCTTGAATAAGCCATTGATAAAAGTTTGACTTGTATTGCAAGGAAGCATAGGTAGTAAGAAATTGTGGCACCTTGGCAAGAAAGAATATATTAGGAATGATGTCAACTACCATGTGTCCATGGCATACTATGCTTGCAATAGCAATTCTTCATCCATGAGGAGTTTGTGTACCAAAGGGTGATGTTTGGTTGGTTGAATAAAAGCCTTGTGAACATGAATGGAAGAAACAAAGCAGTATTGCCTTCAAATGAAGTGTTCTTGCTTTGATTTACCCCACAAAAAATGATGAGAATACAACGGTTGTTCAAATCACCATAGTCCTTCGTGGACTCAAATGGTTTGAATATCAAGCGATGCAAAGAATTCAAGTGCTCGAATGATTCAAGCAATTGAACGATTGGAATAATATTTCAGTTACCTTAGCCAAAAGCTAGAATGGAGGCGTTTTTTTTTCCCTCAAAAGCTATATTATTATTATTGGTTGGCTTGATCCAGAAAAACATGTAAAGTGCCTCACAATCAAATGATGCATTTGTTGTGATGATAGACACTTTAAGCTCCTTCTTTTCTTCTCTATTTATGCATCGAATGACTCAAATGAAGCTCCTTACCCTAAATAGCATCTAAGGTTCTCTCTTTTCCTATTGATTTATCATGGTTTGTATGTCAATCGGCATAACCTCCCTCCATTGCCTCTTTTTTGTTGGGGGTAAAGGCGCCTGTGCCTAGCTGCCTGTGTATTACTACACTGACAGTACCCGCACCTGGACATTGCAGGCGACGGGTGCCCATCACCATCACTTTATTCTTCATTCTTTTAGTGACAAATGAATAAAGGGAAGGTTGGTCACACATTGTGATTGTTGGAGTTCCCACATTGTGAGACTCTCTCTCTCTCTCTCTCTCTCTCTCTCTCTCTCTCTCTCTCTCTCTCTCTCTCTCTCTCACCATAGCTCTCCTGTGAAAGCTTCGATCCTTCTCACCTTTCAACTGGTATCAAAGCATGGTTGCTTGAGCATTCGAGCTTGGTCTATGACTCCTTCAGCATTCATTCGAATCCCTACACCATTCGTTCTCACTCTTGGTAGCCATATTCATCTCCTTCAAGCTCCGATCCCTCCCTAGCTTCCCGAGCACCTATTTTGCCCATTTTGGGCACCCTCAAGGCATTCGTTCATAGGTATTGAAGCATTCTTTTGAGTGTTTATTTTAGTTTGTAGGGTACAACAAGAAGGGGCAGCCATAGCCCCAACCATTGGAGATCCCCCATTTCATATCTTGGCTCCTGCCTGATTAGCCTGCTTGACAAGGCTTTGTGTAGGCCTTCTTTAGGCCCTACTTGAGCCCCCCTTCCACCCCATTAATGCCATGTGGACCAACACCATAGCCAACGACATTAGCCCTGTTTGTGCCAGCTTGAAGACTTGCAAAAAATTTGTTTTTTTACTTCAGCCCTCCCTTGACACTCATTGGCAACTTGAAAACACCTCATTTGGCACTTGGGAACACCCCCTTGATGCTGGGCATTGGTGGTTTATCATTGACATTGGATTGATTGACCTTAGTCTAGGACTATTTTCCATAGTCCAGAGGCAACCACAAATAGTGTTACATTAGCACTTTATGTTTATGCTTGGATAGCATTGGTCATTTGATGCCCGATTAGTCCTCGAATGTTAGGGGAATGTATGCCTATTGATTGGCCATCATTTGGAGCTGATTTAGTGGCATGAAATACTCAATTTTACATAGTAAATCACTACTATAAACTCCAGGGTTGAAGCTTATTTAGTCACTTTATGCTTTGCCTATTGGTCGAGGGTGCTTCCCGGGTGTTTCACATGACTATTGGGATGCAAATGAAGGTTGGAAAATGCTTGGGATGGTTTCAAAATGTATTTTGAGTCTTGTTTGAGCTCCGTATTGGTTAGCATTTACTTGACATTGGTCTACACTGGCATGCTTTGTGACAGAGGTTATACCTATGGTCTATGTATGACCCGTTGGTACATGTTTGATGCTTCATGTTACCTACACATGCTAGTTACATTATTTGGACTTGAATGCAACTGGAGCTTCATTTGAGCTTGACTTTGGATATTCTTGAGCTTATTTTGGTCTTGCTTTGTCTTGTTAGAGATTGATTGGGATTGTCTTCATGACATTGGATGCTATCATTGGATACTTGATGCTCATATGCTCTAGATATCTTACTAATGTATGATTTTGGATACTCTGTCACTAGTGCTCTTACATGCTTTGTTTTAGCTTATTTTCTTGACACTTATGGCTTTTGTGCAAGTGGAAGTGTCTTTGTACACTTATCAGACATTGAGTAGTGCAGGTTATACATATTGAGCTTTTGGATCTTTGAGACTAGGATCTCCTCGTGGATGATGTATGGTTGATATACCTTGGTCCATGTAGATGTAGTTTGGCTGATTCGTCTTTGTTTTCACTAAGAAAACACCGACTTGTGTCAAGTCTTGGCAATGGTATGTACATTTTGCCATGTTGATTCGGGGGTGTACTGACTTTATTGACGAACTTTGTTTGATATGCTTGGGTGTTGGCTCATGTCAATTTGACTGTTACATGCTTGTTTATGCCCACTTGATGTTGGTTTTTCATTGATAATCGGTGATTGACTTTGAATATTGGGTTTTGCCTACTGTCAGCTCTCATTGTACACTGCTATCATAAATTACAACAAGCATATGTCTCTAGATTGTGATGTATTTTTCATGTTGAATCATCGTGGTTTGATGTACTTTTGATGGTGCTTGGTGGAAAAGATCATTAAATATTCATTTCTCACCATTTTGCATTGGTTTTCGTGGTTTTTTGGTCATTTTCTACAATTTACATCAAGCAGTTTTTGAACTGTCTGCACTGTTTCAGCTTGCAGTATGGCATCTTCTTCCACTGACCGTGCTATCTTCAACATCACTAAGCTTGATGGCACGATTTATGCCTACTGAAAGAGCCAATTTTGGCAGGTATTGGTGCAAAAATTGCAGATAAAGCCACTAAGGTTGAGTGGAGAAGAGCAGCCTGAAACTATGACTAATGATGAATGGATGGAGCTTGATGAGTTATGTAAGTCCACCTTCATCTTGTCTCTCACTAAACAAGTACATTACAATGTGGTTGAGGAAGCACAGAGTGCTTGGCAGCTTTGGGATAAGATCAAGAACCTCTATGACAAGCAAAGTCATGCAAGTCAAATGTATTGGCTAAAATAGCTTATGGATCTCCACATGAAAGAGAATGTGACCATGTCAGCTCATCTGAGCCAGTTTCATGCTATTCTCTCTATTGTTCTTGCTTGGAACTCTTAATGAGTCTTGGGATGTATTTCGCACTGCCTTATGTGCTTCTACCACTACTCTAAAGCTATCTGATGTTGAGAGCTCTCTTCTACAAGAAGAGATAAACCATAAGAATTTGGATGCCTCTCGTGTGTCTCATGCTTTGACAGTTAGAGACTAACATGATGGAAATGTAAAGAATGACCATGGATGGGATTCACAGAAATCTTAGTCCAAGTCGTGTGATAAGTCACGCAGTAAGTCTCGTGGGAGAAATGCAAATTTGACTTGTCATCATTGTGGGAAGAAAGGCCATGTAAGGCCACAATGTCATGAATTGCACAATGAAAGGTGCAAAGACAAGGAGAAAGAGAAAGTACAAGAAAATTCTTTTGATCGCAGCATAGTACCTGCTAAGTCAAGTGTTAAAATTGAAGAGATCAATGTTATGTAGCTCAAGGATAGTGATGGGGATTATATCCTTACAGCAGCTTCACCTATCGCATATGATAGAGATATACTCTATGTATGCACAGTGTGGGCTCTTGGACTCAGGTGCATCCTTTCATGTAACACCTTGCCAAGAGTGGTTCTATTCATAGTGTTTAGTTTTGGGTTCAATGCACTTGGGTGATGATAGGTCTCTTGAGATTGTTAGCATTGGTGATGTTAGGCTGCAATTTCCTTCTGGCAGTAGTTTTGTTATGCACGATGTACGTCATGTACATGCATTGACATGCAGTCTCATGTCCGCTAAATAGCTTGGTGATGCAGGATATCATGTATCTTTTGGAGACTCTACATGGAAGATTACTCGTGGCAGGATTGTGCTTATGAGAGGTGCCAAGACTGGCAGCCTCTACCCCTTAGTTGTTTCTGGATCTACAGTTGATCATGTTTTTTCTGTGGGGTCTTTACCTCATGTATCTCTTTGGCATGCTCATTTGGGGCATATGTCTGTTAAAGGAATGAAAATGCTTTCTGGTTTGTAATACTTATTGCCCCTTGACTATTCTTACTTTGATTCTTGTGATTATTATCTTTATGGCAAGCAGACTAAGTCTACATTTAAGAAGTCTGGTATGTCACACATGAGTGAGCCCTTGGCTTTGGTACATTCTAATGTCTATGGGCCCATGCCCTTTCAATCTTTGGGTGGTGCAAAGTATTTTTTTATCTTCATGGATGATTTTTCACATAAGGTATGGGCTTATCCCATAAAACAAAAGTAATGCCTTGGTAGTTTTTCAGAGATGGCTTGCTTTTGGCAGAAAACTAGTATGGGCATAGGGTGAAATGCCTTAGAATAGATAATGGGGGTGAATATGTATCACATGCTTTTGAGCAGTTATGTGATGAGAGGGGTATTAAGCATCAATTGACCACTCCTTACACCTCTCCCCAGAATGGTATGGCTGAGCAAATAAATAAGACCATCTAGGAAAGGGTTAGCAGTATGCTTAGCCATGTAGGCCTACCCTAGAACTTTTGGGTTGAGGTAGTTACAACTGCCATGCATATCATTAGTGGCATTAGTTTTTAGGTTGCAGAGGAGGTATGGACAAGAAAGACTCCATGTGCATTTACGTGTCTTTGGATGTGAGGCATTCTGCCATGTGCCCAAGGACAAGCATAACAAGTTGGATCCTAAGAGTATTAAATGCATATTCCTTGGTTATGGAGATGCTGGGGAGATGGGTTACCGTCTATGGGATTCATTCAGAAATTCATCCCCAGCCATGATGTAGTCTTCCATGAAGACAAGATGCATAGGCAGCTTGAGAGAGTCATGAAGGTACGCAGGGTTATATTTCAAGAGGAGCCACGTACTCTCGTACAGCTAGCTGGACAGCCTACAACAACAATAGATGCTCATGGCCAAGGTGTTGGACAGAATGTTGGGCAGGCAGTAGAGCTTGCAGTGCAGTGTTCTACTAGAGATAGATGCCCACTTGACAGATTTTGAGTCCTCCATGCACTATGTCTTGGTTACAGATGCAGGAGAGCCTCTCACCTATGATGAGGCTATGCGCAGGGGTGATAATCACTCCTGGGAGAGGGCTATGCAGTTTGAGATAGACTCCTTGTATAAGAATATGACTTGAGATTTGGTTTCCTTACCTGCTGGCAAGAAGGCTCTGCCATGCAAGTGGGTGTACAAGCTAAAAAGCACCTATGGACACCCCAAGCCAGCATACAAGGCTAGATTGGTAGCAAAGGATTTTAAGCAGGAGCATGGTGTTGACTTTGATGAGGTCTTCTCTCTTGTGGTTAAGATGACCACCCTGCACTTAGTCTTGGCTTTTATTGCACAGCTTGACTTGGACTTGTACCAGATGGATGTCAAGACGGCTTTCTTACATGGGGACTTGCATGATGAGATTTACATAGAGCAGCTTAAGAGCTTTACAGAGCCTAGCAAGGTTGCAATTTAAAGAAAAGTCTTTATGCCTTGAAGTAGGAACATAGGCAATGGTATCATAAGTTCAATGCCTTTATGCAATCACATGGCTACAGTCGTAGTGCTATGGATCTGTGCTTGTACATGAAGAAAGCCCTTGATGGTTCTTTGCTTATTTTGGTACTCTATGTGGATGACATGCTATTAGCAGGGAAAGCTCATGATGAGTTAGATGCTCTTCAAGCTCAGCTCAAGAAGAGCTTTGAGATGAAGAATCTGGGATAGGCCTTTACCTACTGGGTATGTGCATTAGACATGACAGGCATTAGGGACTCCTCTACTTGTCACAGAGGGAGTACATTCATAAAGTCCTTGAGTGCTTCCGCATGCAGGACATGAAGCCTATTGGATTACCTTCAAAAATTCAAGCACTATCTTTTGGGTAATCAGGTAATCTTTCATGTTGATCACATCAAACCTTGTTATACTTAGACAACAAGCCCCAACTCACTCAGAGATTGCCTAGATGGATGTTATTAATGTAGGAGTTTAATTATAAAGTGGCCCATACTTTGGGAAAAGAACATACTATGGTAGATTTCTTGATAGGTTGAGAGTGATGAGCCTGATATTGGAATCCCTAATCAATTTCCTAATGCAAACTTGTTTTAAGTGCAAGTCATGGATCCTAATTCACATTATAATCAATTGTTATAGTTTTGGTTGGAAGGAGTTATGCATGCACACTTGTCCTTTGATCAAAGAAGGAATTTAGCCTTGAAAAGTAGATCTTACCAAATTATGTTGAATATTTTGCATCAAAGAGGAGTTGAGAATATTCTAAGGTGATGTGTTCTTGAACATGAGCAGGTAGTTGTACTTCAGGAGGCACATGCAAGGTTACTTGGAGGCCATTTTTTAGGAGAAATCACATGCATAAAAAATCTTGCAAGCTAGTTTATGGTGGCCAACTACTATCTTGAAAGATGCATATTAGTATGCAAACTAAAAGAGGATTAGTGATAGAGATAGGATAATCTAGTTTTGCCTTTTGAGCCATTTCAAAATTAGGGCATTGACTTTGTTTGGCCCTATCAAACCAAATTCTCGAAAGATAAGTAGCAAGTGCATTTTAGTTTGCACTAACTACTACACCAAGTGGTGGAAGCTCTAGATTTATGGGACAATACAATAAGAAGCATAACAAATTTAGGTATTCTAACATCATGATTAGGGTTTGGTGTCCCATTGAACTTGTTAGTGATGACAAAGGTAAGCATTTCTTGAACAAACTCATTGCTAAGTTAATTTTTAGACATATGATTTTGCATAAGAAGTTAACTTTGTATCATCCACTTGTAAGTGGTCAAGTAAAGAGATCTAACAAGATTTTGCTTAGAATCTTCAAGAAGATTGTTGAGAAGAATAGGAAGGATTGTAACACAAAGTTGGATTCCACATTCTAGTCATTCAAGTCAACATAAAAAGTAGATACAAGTTTGCCACCCTATTTAGAGCAGTTGAAGATAGAGTCCTTGCAGGTTATGTTTCAAGAGTGGCCCAATTATAGAGTTATGCTTGGGTTGATAGACATGTCAAGAAGAAAGTCTGTAAAACGAGTGATTGGGTTATTGCATATAATTGCCAATTGGGTAAATTCCCAAAAAGTTAAAATTGAGGTGTGCAAGCCCATTTAAAATTTTCAAGGATGTTGGTTAGGGTACATTTCTTCTTGAAGTTTGGCATGGCAATGCCTTGAAGATTCACAGGGCAATGTCTTGAAACTCCTAATTAATGGATTTAGATTGAAAAGGTTAGTTCAACCTTGCTACTCTAGTGCGAATCAAATTTTGCCTAAATTAAGGGAACACTTGATGTGAATATTCCCATGATGGTAGAGTCACTTCTAATTGATGTAAAAATGACATCTCATCCAAGTGTGTATGATTGTAAAGGTGGACTTTGGAAAAAGGGAAGAAATGGAGTTTCCTCTCTATTTTTCAACATTGCCTTCATCCTTAAGGGAGCAACGTACAGCCCATGCCATCACAAGAACATGAAGTTCATCGGCTCAGAAGCTTGTTGTTTCTAAATGTATACTTGAGTTGTGGTTGAACATAAGGCTTGAGAAAAGCAAAAGCTTGTTTGCATACACACTCACTTATCTCAAAAACATGGGAAAAGAGAAGCACTTGTACTAGTAATCTTGCAAGAAAACACACTCAACCAAGGGCTCAAAAAGAAACATGAGAGGACGAAAACCAATTATGACTGCATCTAATAAACAAACAAGAAACACAAGAATTACACTTGCAAAACAATACAAGGGAACAACGAACCATATTGAATCAAAGATAGACAAAAGAGGGACTGATATGCGACGAAGGACAATCAAAGAGAGATGAATCAAATTGATAACCCTCGAGAGATTATACTAGGGAGCAAATGCACCCAAGAAATAGATCTCAATAGCTTAACAAAATCACAAAGATAGAAACAAGTGAGCCCACACCTGAATAAAGAAAAATAGAGACCATAGAACTCTAACATGCCACGCTAGCCATCAATGGTGAATAGGCTACGTAGGAATACATGCACAACTTATTTAGATTGCACTTGATTGGAACAAGTCACAACATTCACAAGAGATGAACATGAAGATTATTGAGATCAATAACCCTAACCTTGAATGCTCTATGAGAAAAGTTGCACAAATGAGAGACCTGATTTCAAGGCACAAACCATATCAAACAATGTAACTAGAAACTCAACTATTTGTATTTGGAAGGTTTGATTTGTGAACGTAGACCCTAAAGACGATGAGCCAATATCACCTACCTATCTTAGGGCCAAATTTAGTGCAAAAAGGGGGCATACTATTGATGCTCTTGTCGATGAAAGAGCAATATTGTGAATTCTCAAGCAAAAGGCAAGGAGAAAATCCCTAACTCAAAGGAGACATCAACTAATGAGAGAAGCAAGGGAATGCTCAAGGAATTTCTTCAAACACACAACAAAGAGGGAAAACTAATTAGTACTAACACTTTCCAAGTGAAAAATCTACTGAATGATGCCGAGGATATGCACTCAAGCTCCAAAGCCACCACCACCAAACAACAACAAACTTGAAAAAAATGAAGAAAAAGATCCAAAGCTTATAGAGACAAAGAAGCTAATAAAGAGGTAGCATAATACAACAATGTATTCCACGATCCCTCCCGTGGGCTCAAGGGTACTATAGAGAAAATCACTAGTTACGGTTACCCAAACCACTTGCAAGACCACATCCGCCTCACACCGCACACAAATACCTCCTCAATAAAAGAGAAACAAGGCTAAATGAAAAACAAAACTTGAAAATGAAAGGTGAGAAGAATCGAAGCTTGCACAGGAGAGCGATGGCAGGAGAGAAAGAGAAAGAGCAAGAGAAAGAAAGAGAGAGAGAGAGAGAGAGAGAGAGAGTCGCAATGTGGGAACTCCAACAATCACAATGTGTGATCAGCCTTCCCTTTATTCATCTATCACTAAAAGAATAAAGAATAAAGTGATGGTGATGGGTACCCGTGCCACCTGCAGTGTGCAGGCACGAGTACTATTAGTGTAGTAATACACAGGCGGCTAGGCGGAAGCGCCTTTACTCCCAACAACCTCCCACTTAAAGGCAAATCTGCCCCAGTGAGGAGTGAAAAAGAAAAAGAAAAGATAGTACAACATGTACACATGTACAACAAGATGAGGAAAGATATCATCTCATCCCACGCCCATCAATCTCCTAAGGAAGACAAGGCGCTCCCGTAGAGAGGCTTTTGGTGAACAAATCTGCAAGATTCTAGTCAATCGAGATTTTGACAAGGTCAATAGACTTATCCTCAAATGAACCTACGTATAAAGTGATACCTCACCTCAATGTGTTTCGTCTTTGCATGGAAGACTCGATTCTTGGCTAACTGAATAGCACTCATAGAATCTGAATGCAGTGTAGGGCATCAATACCAAGGTCATGAACCAAATGGCCTCCTTGCAAGCCTGCAACATACTCGGCCTCTGTAGTAGAAAGGGCCATGCATTTCTGCACCCTGTATATCCATGAAATATCATCTCCAACATAAGTGAACACCTAGCCAAAAGTGGACTTCCTGCTATTTGCATGTCCTGCATAATCAAAGTCAGTGTACCCCATGGCTCCTATATCCTGGCTGCCATAGCATATGCACATATTTGCAGTGCCCTTCATGTACCTCATGATACCCTTCACGGCATCCCAATGCTTCTTGCTAGGTGTAGCCATATAGCATGCAACAACACCAAGTACAAAGGCAATATCTGGACGAGTGGCTATCATGGCATACATAAGACTGCCCACTGCAGATGCATAGGGAATCTTGGCCATCTTGGCCCTATACTCATCTATCAGTCGACAATTGGCCTGTGATACCTTCACATAAGAAGGCAATGGATAACACCATCCCTAATGCTTCTCTTTCAATCATTGGGTAATTTTTCTTGGTGGAACTCAACCTTCTACTTGCATAATAAATTACCCTAAACCATCTTGGCACCTTGTCCTACATCAATACAACTACATCTTGACTCACTTGGAGATTGAGTCATGTCATGTGCACAAAAAGAAGACTATGAACTCCTCTATAGCAACTTTCATCTTTTTGAACCTTTTGATCCATTATCTTTAGCCACCCAAGCTTCATCAAATAAGGAGGATCACCATGTCAAGTCTACAAAGAACTACAAAAGATCTCCAAACTCCTTGTCAACCCTTGAACCCTTCAATTTCCATCCAACTATAAGGCCAACCACATTCCTCCTCACTACCAAGACAAAATCACCCATTCACAATATCCTTTACTTCCAACAAGCTTTCAACTTAAATCTAGCATTCCATATTTGTGGTGTGAGCTTAGGTGCGCTAGCATCAACAATCTCTTCTCTAATTTGGATCATGCCTCGTCCAATATTGTGTCCTAAATTCGTCATTTGAATAGATATGGCATCCAATAAGAATGCATTTTTCTCATCATCATAGATGACATAAAGTTTCATGTACATCTCATTATCCCTAGTTCCTCAACATAGTGGATAGCAATGTCACTTGGTGGGTGCATGGTATAGGTGATCTTGGTATTCCTAAAGGATTGAAGTCATTCCTCGACACCAAAAACCTTTGTTCCTTATGTGCGGATAGGGCTAGAGGGGCCACTCTTCTATATGGAAGTCCTCCTTTATTTGCTAGATATGAATTGTTAGCATAAGGATTTAGGTAGAGAAGTCTCCTTGGTGCTTTACAAATGGCTACATTATGGCCACACTATCCACAATTCTTACAAACCCTATTCTTAGGCTCGTGATTTTAACACCATAGGATTGCCACTGCAATGAAGCATTGGATGTTTGATTTGTATGGTTGTTAACATAAAACACTTAGGTTCCATTGGAGGATGCAGTAATATGATCCAATCACAAAAGAGCAAGCCAATGGGCCTGGCTACACATGGGCCATGTGGGCTTTGTGAGGAAACATGATGACAAGAGTTGACCATCACATTGCCTATTAACTATAGGTTAGCAATATGAGGCTTGTCTATTCCAACTAACCACGATTTTGCATGTGAGAATCACATTTATAGCCACCAACATTGTAATGTACTAACTCTACATTATACATATATTTCCTAACCATTTGGTAATGCAACCACTAGCTTCCTGTTATCTTTTGCTCTCCATCTTATGTGTCTATGAAGTGTGTGAGAGGTTAGGAGTGTAAGAGGGTAAGATAATGATTGTTAGTGTGAGAGCTTCTCCTTCATGTCCTTACTCCTTTCTCTTCTCCTCTCCCCCAACACTCAAAGCATTACATCATAACCAAGGAGCAACGCAACATAGACATGAAGCTTGGTGTGGAGCATGGCATTATATGGAGATATAACCTTCTCATGGTTCCATAAACTATAGTGGGGTGTGCTTATTGGGAGAGAGGTCAAGAAAAGCTCTACCTCTTTCCCCTAGATTTGCAATGTGATGGAACATAAAGTCACATCATGAGCTCAATCACACATGTGGAACTAACAATTCAAACCTTGGCTTAGTGTGTTCATGCTAAGTGGAATAAATTGTTGTTTTAAGGGTTTTTGGAGGTGTACTAGGTGATTGACATCTAGAGATGCCATCGTGGTATCTAAAAGTCACTTTACACTAAAAATGGATGAGTCCAAGGAATTGCATGTTTACTTTAATGGGATTGCACTCTTGTGAGCTATATTTGCAATCACATCACAAGTGTGACTCACTTTGGTAGGATTGCATCACATCCTTGTGTGTTAAATATACTTTTGCACCACATGTGGCTACCCTAGTCCATCATGCCAAAATTTGTGATCATGTTATGGGACAATTGCATCTATGAATGGGGTAAAGGCAAGAGTTTCATGTGTGAGTGGCATAAAGACTTGTGTTGCAACCATTACACTAGTTAGTCTTCCATTGCAAGGACTAAATGAGATCACTCGTTGCAAGTGCAAACTCACACTACATGCAAAACATATACTTGCATCACATAAGAAGACTCACATTGCATTGCATGAGTTGTAGCATAGAAATAGCCGCATTATAGGAAAGAAGTGTCACAAGTCATAGCATAAGTGTCCCATTGCATGTGAGGGGAGGAGTACATACAACAAGAAGTGAATTGCATCATAGAGAAAGAGAAAAGGAGAGTCATGTAAATAGACAAGAGGAGAGAGAGGTGGAGCAACCAAGAGCGCACACACACACACACAATGGAGACTTGAGCACACAACGAAGTAGGGCTAAATTTTTATTCTTCATCTTTCTTCTTCTTCCACACAAAAGAACTTAGTCTATGAAATGATAAAATACTAATATGAAAGTGATAGAGCATATGTACATATGGTATGTAAGTGTGAACTTGCTAAGGATAGATAAGGTGGTGCAATAAATATACCATAGTCAAGAGTGGAATACGTGGGTGTAGTCCAACTATAGAATCATTGGAATGTTAGTTACCTAACATGCAGTGAGTAAAGTGATGTCACATCACTAAGGCATGTAGTGGATGCCAACTCATGTGGAGCTCAACACTCCCCCTTGATCTCAACATGAGCTCATGTACTCCAAGTATATTCCTGAAGCAATAGAGCTTCTTAGCTCCCAATGCCTTAGTGAAAATGTTTGCAACTTGATCTTGCGTACTAACATAAACCAAGTCAATATCACTTGCTAGAACCCTCTCTCAAGTGAAATGGTAATGGACTTCTATGTCTTTGGTTCGTGCCTGGTACATTGGGATCTTGGAAAACTATATGCTACTAAGGTTATCACAGTAGATGATAACCTTCTTATCCACCTATAGCCCCAAATTATCTAGTAGCTTGCATAGCCAAGCTACCTCGCATGCTACAACTGCAAGACCCATGTACTTTGCCTAGTACAAGATAGTGCGACTATAGGTTGTTTCTTGCTACTCCAAGTAACATCACCACTCCCAAAGGAAAACATAAATCTACTGATAGACCACAGTTAAGTGTAGTCTTGAAATAGTACAATGTGCACCACACTGCATCCAAATGTGGCTTTCATGGAAGCTATATGAATTGTTTGTCCAATCCAACCATGTAGTTTAGATTTAGCCAAGTGATCACCAAATAAATAAGGCTATCCACACTGTTTCTATACATAGTGACACCCTCAATCATATCACCCTCATGTGCATTAAGCTTAGCAATGATATCTAAAGGTATTAAGATTGGCTTATAGTCACCCATACCATAGTTTTTTTAACATATCCAAAGCATATTGTCTCTATGACAACTATATATCTGCGTTGGAGTCTTAATTATCTCTATGCCAAAAAAATAGCACAATTATCTCAAAACCTTCATTTCAAACTCATCCTTGAGAAGACTCTTCACATGGTCAATCTTTGTCTCACTATAATCAAGTTATCTACATGTATAGTGATGACCACAATACTCACATCACCCTCACATGTATAAAGTGAGTGATCAAGCTATACTCTTGTAGAATCTAATGCTAACAAGATATTTAACAATCCTGTCATGCCATGCCTTGGGTGCTCACTTCAACCCATGTAAGGCCTTACAAAGCCTATATACATAATTAGGATAGCTGCCATCCACGTAACTAGGTGGCTTCTCAACATAGACTTTTTCTTGCAACTTCCCATGCAAGTGTTAAAATTACACGGCACAGCGAACAGAATTTGAGAAAAAGATAGAGATAGAGAGTACGAGATGGCTCTGTCCACCCGTGCACTTCCACAGTGAAGCTTAGATGGCGATCTAGACAAAAGATAGGTGAAGAGCTTAAGGCTAGCTGGAACAACTCTGACTAGGTGAAAGATAGATGATGGATGGCTGTGAAGGGGTTTAGCTTTTATAGTCCGTGAAGGCGGTTAAGTCGGCATGATCGACCTACCATATGAGCCTCCACTAGTCGGCCCCTTTTAACTCCCTTACCCCGCAACTCGATGCAATGTGCCTCGAGTTGCTATCAGCTTAACTACTTAGTCCAACCTAAAGATTAGACCCACAATGGTCACCTTTTTGCCATCCGGTCACATAGACCTCATCTGATATACAAGTCAAGACTCAAACAATGTCCGAGCTCACATTTGGCTTCTCCTCATAATGGGGGCCTTACAACTTTGAGCACCATGGATCATTGGTGGCACATGTTTGGTGTGTGCATGAAACACTGGATTTTTGGCAATGGCAATGCAACTCTGATTGTCACATCTCAGCACAGTTGGTTCTTCATCCTGCACTCCCATATGCCATAGGATCCTTCTCAACCATACTACTTCACATGCAGCAAAACAAGCTGCCTTGTACTCTGCTTTGATAGAAGACAATGCCACTATTGGCTGCTTCTTACTAATCCAAGAGAAAATTCCTGAACCCAAAGAGAAACAATAACCAAAAACTTTCCTAGAATCACTGTCTCCTGCGTAAGTCACAATTCCCCACAAGAGAGGTTCTGGAATTGTATGTGATACCATAGTCAAGAGTTTCCTTCAAGTATCTAAGCACCCGCATCCCATCCTTCCAATGACTCTCATGAGGTTTGTTTGAGAACCTACTCAAAACACCAACAGCAAAACTAATATCTAGTCTGGTATTACACAAGTAGATCAGACTATCGACCATCCTCCTGTACCTCCCAATGTTTGCCGTGCTGATGTATCCTCAATGGATAACTTTGCATTCACCTCCATAGGTGTAGCTATTTCCTTGCACTCAGTCATGCCAAATGCCTTCAAGATCTTCCATGCATAGTTCTTCTGAGAGGTGAAGATCTTTCCTAGCTCTTGCTAGACTTCAATTCCCAAACAATAGTGCAGTAAGCCCAAGTCTGTCATTTCAAACTTAGAACTCAAAGCCTTTTGAGTTCGGTTGATCATATCTTCATAGTCACCTGTAATAAGAAGGTCATCCACATATAGGACAATCACTACAGACTTTTCGCCATCCCTATAAACATATAAGTTAGCATCTGAGGCACATCTTTTGAAGTTTAAGCTTAAAAAGAACTTATCTATCCTTTGGTACCATGCTCTAGGGGCTTGTTTCAGCCCATACAATGCCTTCTTCAGCTTACACACTTTGTTCTCAGAATGGGGGGCCTCAAACCCTGGTGGCTAAACCACGTACACCTCCTCCTTAAGGTCACCATTTAAAAATGCTGACTTAACATCCATTTGGTAAACTGGTCACTGCTTGTGGTTGGCCATTGCAAGCACTGTGAGAATAGTGGTCATTCTGGCAGTTGGGGCAAATGACTCTTGAAAATCAAACCCTTCAACCTGCGAAAAACCATGTGCAACCAGTCTAGCTTTGTACTTTTCTAAAGTACCATCAGCCTTGTACTTTACCTTCCAAATCCACTTTGTGCCGATAACCTTCTGCCTTGCTGGCCAATCCACTAGCTCCCAAGTGTCATTCTTCATAATGCTGTCATACTCAGCTTGCATAGCTACCTTCCATGCTAGATCTGCAAGTGCTTCTTCTAAGCCAGTTGGCTCCTTTACTTCTCTCATAATCTCAGCCATCAAGGCCATATTGACTATGTGAGTAGAAGCCCTCCTTTGCTCCTCTATTCTCTGAGACCTCCTTGGTCCGTCTGCCTTCTCCTCCAACAAATGTGAGCATAGGATTATTATGGTCATAGAGCTGCTTCACCCAACGCAGCAATGGCTTTTTCGGTAGGGTGATGTCAGGTTGGTGAACTTTTTCCTCATCATCTGAAGATGACGCTTCCTCCTCCTTAAGGATAGGGACATCTCTCGGAATAGGTTCATAGTGGACTACTTCTTCGCTTGATGATAAAGTGGAAGAACTTGCCTTCTCCTCCTCCACTGTATGTAGCTGCTCCTTGAACACCATATCACGACTCGCGATGATCTTCTTTGCCTCTTGGTTATATAATTTGTAAGCCTTCTGCTCATCACTATAACCTAAGAAGATACATTTTCTGATTTTTTATTGTAACTTGTTTCTCTTCTCATCTGGAATATGTGCATAACATTCACATCCAAAAATTCTGAAGTGTGAGACAAATGGTTTCTTACCAACGTAAGCCTCATGAGGTGTTTTTCCCTTGAGTGCCTTTGTATAGCTCCAATTTAAAATGTAGACTGCAGTATTAACAGCTTCAACCCAAAAATGGTTAGGCAATCCCTTGCCCTTTAGCATGCATATTGCCATCTCCATAATGGTGTGATTCCTGCATTCCACAACACCGTTCTGCTGAGGTGTGTGAGGCGTTGTCAATTGACGCTTGATCCCTTTACTCTTGCAAAAGTCTTCAAACTCCTTTGAGTTGGACTCACCACCACCATCTGTTCTAAATTTCTTCACACTTTTCCCTATTTCATTCTCAATAAGCGTTAGCCATTCTTTAAACTTACCAAAAGCTTGAGCCTTATCACGAAGGAAGTACACCCACATCTTCCTATTGTAGTCATCGATGATCAACATAAAATAAGAAGATCCCCCCAAGGCCCGTGTAGGCATCTTTTCGCACAAGTCAACATGCACCAACTCTAGAGAAGCATGTGCTCTATTCTTGCTTTCTTGTGGAAATGCCTTTCTCTGTTGCTTGCCTGCCCATCATACAAGCTTCACAAGGTTCCTTCAATTCAGTCATTGCAGGTAGGTGAGCAACCATGCCTTGCTTGTGCATCTCCTTCAACACTGCAAATCCGATATGTCCAAACCTTTCATGCCAAAGCTTACTTGTTCCCACTCCAATTGTGGCTGTAAGAGCACTTAGCTCATATAGGTTGTTCCTTCTTTCTCCTTTGCCAACAACTTTGCCATTATTGTCGAGAATTTTTGCACCTATCTTCTTGAACCTCACTTCATGACCAAGATCAGTTATGGTAGCAATTGATACTAGATTTCTCCTAATTTCAGGAACATACAACACATCTGAAAGCTTTTTGACATCACCATTTGCAACAACAAATGAAATAGTACCTGTGTGCACAGCAGGGCATTTTGCATCATTTCCAACCGTCACAGTGATGGATTCTTGTAGAGGCTGCATAGAACTATATAGACCTTTCTTCTTGGTCATGTGACGGAAGGCCCCACTATCCAACACCCATGAGTCAGTGGTAGATTCTTCTTGCACCGAGGAGCACACCTTCTCATTGGCCGTCTCTTTCCCTTTACTTTTAAGGGTACTATTCTTTTCATCTACCTTCTTGACACAACAATCTGCGATTGCATGTCCTTTCTTCTTGCAGTAGAAGCACTCTCCTTGAAACTTCTTCTTACTGCCCTTCTTCTTTTTGTCACCATTATTTTTTGTGGAGGAACCACCTTTGCCTTTTGCATTGGTAGAGAATGCAGCATCTCCATTATTGCTTCCTTCTCGAGCTTTCAGCCTCAACTCCTTCTCCAACAATAATGCACAAAACTCCTCAAAACTCAAAGCTTGAGGTCTCACTTGAGTATTAAGGGCAGTTACCAGTCCATCAAACTTTTGTGGACAAATCTAAAGACACTTCCGAGCTAGCTCCTCGCTAGTCTTTTGTATCCAACCACCAACCATCTGGTCGCGCAGATTCTTAATCTGAGTGATGAATGCTTCAACTGTCTCTCCTTCAGCAAACTTCTCCGCTACTAGTTGATTCTTCAAGTTTTGAATCCTTGTTTGGTTTCGCGTTTCATACTGACTCCTCAGTACATTCCAAGCCTCTGATGCTTTGGTTGTATGCTGAATCAAAGTCAAAACACTGTCAGAACAGCTTGTAACTAAGGCACACAATGCATCTGCATTCCTTCATTTCCAAGATCCTAGAAGATCTGCATTCGGAGGAATCGTCACACTAGGATTTGATGGGTCGGGGGTAGGGTGTGGTTCTACATCAGTTCCCAACACAATCTCCAAAAGCTCATAAGAATCAAGGATAGTTGTAATTTTGAACTTCCACAAGGTATAGTTTGTACCATCTAACTTTCCTTTGCTGAAGGTTGGTGGACAAATCCTCAGTGTTTGAATAGCTAGTACAGCAACACCACCTCCTGCACCGCTTCCTGATGCGCCAGAACCACTTCCGAAAGACAACATTGTTCCTCTTTGCTTTTGAAGCCTTTGCCTCTTGCAAACTCTTTGATCCCTAGAGCCCCATGGGCTCTGATACCATGTAAAAATTACGCGGCGCAACAAACAGAATCTGAGAGAGAGATAGAGATAGAGAGTACACAATAAATAAGAGGAGAATTAGAAAATTTATTTAGCTCCAAACAACTGATGTAGAGATGGCTCTATCCACCCATACACTTCCACGGTGAAGCTTAGATGGCGATCTAGACAGAAGATAGGTGAAGAGCTTAAGGCTAGCTGGAACAACTCTGACTCGGTGAAAGATAGATGATGGATGGTTGTGAAGGGGTTTAGCTTTTATAGCCCGCGAAGGCGGTTAGGTCGGCATGACTGACCTACCATATGAGCCTCCACTAGTCAACCCCTTTTAACTCCCTTACCCCGCAACTCGATGCAATGTGCCTCGAGTTGCTATCAGCTTAACTACTTAGTCCAACCCAAAGATTAAACCCACAATGGTCACCTTTTTGCCATCCGATCACATAAACCTCATCTGATATACAAGTCAAGACTCAATCAATGTCCGGGCTCACATTTGGCTTCTCCTCATAATGGGGGCCTTACAACTTTGAGCACCATGGATCATTGGTGGCACCTTATGAGGGTGGCGCATTGAGCATATCTAACAGCAAGCATACTTTTTTAACATCCATGTGATGCATGATCTAACCCTTTGATGCAACCACTGCTATGATAGTCCTCACAGTGGTTGTTTTAGCTATTGGAGCAAATATCTCCTCATAATCAATACCATGAGTCTGGTGCACCTTTTGGCAACTAGCCTTGCCTTATAATTATTAGTAGCTGATCCATCAAACTTATGCTTCACTTTATAAACCCATTTACAGTTGATAGCTTTCTTGCCTTTCTGGTAAAGGCACCAAATCTTCTTCTTCCACACAAAAGAACTTAGTCTACAACACGATAAAAGGCTAATATGAAAATACTAGAACATATGTACATATGGTCAATAAGTGTAAACATGCTAAGGATAGATGAGATGGCACAATAAATGTGCCATAACCAAGAGTGGACTACACGAATGTAGTTTCGGTTGTAGAATCATTGGAATATCCTCCATGTCGATCACCTAACCCACCACTGAGTAAAGTCTTGCCACATCACTAAGGCATATAGTGGATGCTAACTTGTGTGGAGCTCGACATCTCGACAAGTCACACCACAAAGGAAAATGACTAGCAATCAAAGAAGATAAGGTGACAAAAATGCCCACCAAGCCTAGCTAGGACTAGATTAGATAACCAAGGTAATGACCAAGTCATATTCCTTATCTTTAGCTTCGCAATCTATGATACCAAAGGATTCACAAGAATGCCTACTAAGCTCACCTATCACCATAGTTGATGACTAAGACATTGACCTAGGCATAGATCTTGTTAGCTTGGCAAACTTGAGCATCAAAACCTCTGAGGCATTATGGCACGATTTCCTTTTACCAATAGCATGCGAAAGGGGGGTGGGGGGAACCTAGCAGTTTGTGTTATAAAACACTTTTGAGTATTCCAAGTAAAGTCCTCCATACTATTACTCTCAAGCCTTAACCACTTGACCTATCCCTTTTGTTGAAGCATATCCCACTCATTTTCTTCTAACACCTTCCCCTTGCCATTACAGGAGCCTAAAACCTTTTTAGTCATCAAGGATCTGAGTTGAGGGAAGTTCCATTTATTTCTCTAGCTCAAGGCCTTTCGATGAGCGTGTGAATAGTGGAAACTAAAAGAAAGGCCTAAAAACTTTGTCTAGTCAAATTGATAGTCATTCATTATATCATTCATTCTTCCAAATAGAGTTGGGATTTTGATGCATATTCATAATATTATAAGCCCTTGTTCCCACTAAAACAACTCAAGCACAAGCACATGAGACTTTAGCTACAATTATAGAATATTAAGCTAGATCAATTAAGATAGAATATGGTTTTTACACTTAAAGTGTGGCCCTAGGGTGATTTTCATATTTTAAATCTAGGAACTCAAGCCATTTGTAGACTCACAAAATGACCATATGTCCCTTGAAAGAAGGCATAGTCACTAAGTCTGTTAACCCCTAGAATACATTACACGAGAAAAAATTCAAAATGGGTCTCAATTGTGAAACCAATGAGAAGGATGTAAAGGAAGAAGTATTGACCAACGGTCCTCAAATTTTGACATAAAACACATGCTTATTGATTGTCCATATTTAAGACTTTTCCTAATGTGGCGATCATAGCAATGGTACCCTTTCTCTCACATGAAGAAGACCTCAATGAGACCTCTCGTAATCCTCTCAATATTGTTAACCAAGAACTGAGTGAAATAGGAGGCACAAGCACTTCACCAACCAATGGGTTGGAGAAAAAAGTAAAAGGGAGACCCAAGAGGTAAGCAACCAAAAACAAGAATAGTGGCACCTAACAACCAAAGCTCTGGTATCAAATACATAAGCAAAACCTCTAAGCTCTAATATAGAACCCACTAAGGTCAATAAGGTTATAATCCCAAACTATTCTTATAAAAACCAACACAAAATTCAAGAGTAGGGTCACTAAATTGCAAAAATATAATGGTACATTTGTTGAGGAAATGTCTAGATATGCTTTGGTAAATGAGCACATAGCTACCTTCTACCTTTGTTGCATTTGAATCTCATAAATACAATAAATATGTGTCGTTAAAGCAAGGAAAGCCTATCTCACAAAATAGAATTAGAACCATAGAGCAAAGCATGATTGTGACTAATGTATCCCAAAAAAGTATGCTTACTTCTAATGATGATGAACTCATAAAACCATTAGCCTACCTACAAGTTAGGTTGGTTGCTATGAGGGAGTTCACATTAACTGCTTAGATGCATGAAGGCATAGACCATAACACTCTACCTTGTGACATTTGTAATAAATGAATAATAACTAAATCTTGTGCCCATTGATGGTGCAAAAGAACCATATAGAGACCAATCCTACTCATCATTAGGCAAATGCAAAGTCATACTAATGGTAGAAATTGAGAGTGTCCCCATGAGGTCCCCATATGATTCTTTGGTTTCCCAATCAAGAGATGCAAAGAAGGCAGTGCTACTTGATATGCCCTACAAGGCAAAGATAAGTTGTAGGGTTGACTACAAGACTAAGACAATCAATGTGACATTACCTGAATCCATCATTTTTAGCAAGTTTAACACCATAAAACAACCCAATAGAGCCCAAAACCAAGAAGGAATTAATGAGCCTTAGGACTGAAGAGTTTGTTGTATTATTACAAATATCTCAACCAAAAAATCTAGAACTAGGTGGTCAAGTCACATCATCATCCCCAAAAAGACCATGTTTACTCAAGTGAAGGGTTATCCAAAGCCTTGAGATCTAAAACCTTAACCCAAGGAGTGGAAGAAGAAACCAACACTCAAAGAGAACTCCCAAGCATGGAGCTAAGGAACATCCAAATTTAGGAGATGCACTTAATCCTATAGCTACTCTAATATCTAGAATTCCTAGTTAAGATGGAGTATTGTGCTATGCTCTAATATCTAGAATGCCAACTAAGATGGAGCATTATGTTATGCTCTAATATCTAGAATACCAACTAAGATGGAGTATCATGTTATGCTCTTAGAATAGCTAAAGAGGATATTGCCATGGGCAAGGATGAGCAACTGAGAACATTTTTAACACTTTAAGATAAGAAAGAACTTATTTCCTTGCTCCCTCAAGAATCCAAAATGCTCTAGGAATCTAAACGTGGAGAATTTCTTGAGAGTTTAGATATTAAACCATGGTAAGGAAAATCAACACACATGGGTGTCCAATGTACTAGAGATAAAGCCTACATCTCTACTTTCGCCATGGTAGTGCATGTAAGAGATCTATTAAAGGAGCAAGAGAGGATCATAGGATATCTTATACTCATGCATGGTGGTCATATGCAACAACAAAGCTACTACAAGACCATTAAGATTGCCATAGTGCACCTAGAAAATGATAATGTTAAGAGTTTGAGGACCAATTTGTGAACAACACAAGCCACACTTGACTAGAATTTTGGCACTGCAGTCACAAAAGCAAAATATGAGCATTCCAAAGAAGTTGTGGCGGCAAACAAGGTATGGTAGTTGGGTGATCAAAAAGATGGGGTATATCATTCTAATCTTGCCCTTTGACCCTCCAAAATCATTCATAAAGGAGAAAAATCTCTACCTAAATTCCCAAAAGCACCCACACAATTCCCCCTTTTGTTGATCCTTAGGAAGAAGAGTCACCCCTCATTTCTTCAACAAAAGAATGACACACCCTAGTCCTTAAAAACCTAGACAATTAGCTAAATGGCACCTTCTACAAAGGATCTCTCACCACAAAATCCACCAACCTCTTCATCCTCTCTTAACATAGAGATGAGTAAACTTGCCAAAATGTTTAGTCAACTGCACACTAGATACCAAATATCCCACTCACCCTACCTAAGATGAAGTTTGCAACATCACAAGTCAAAGTTGAATCTCTTGTCATCTTTGAATTTGTGATTTCTCAATAGATCAAGAGAATTCTTCTCATCCCTATAATCAAACTCCTCACTCCCTGGCACTAACTCAAACATTGGTGCAAAATGGTTAGGTTTGATCAACAAATTGGCCTTCATTCACGACAATAAGGCTTGGTACTCCCATTTGAGAAGCCTCTAGAGAGCAACACACCTAGAGACACTTCATCCTCGACAATCCATCTCATAATATTCTTTGTTTAGCATGCTTGGTTCTTCCTTCACACCACTATTGTCGTCATTTCTAACCCTAGGTTGTGCCATCACCATTAGATCACATTAGCCGTATTGTTGATAGTTTGGCTCTTATTTCGTGTGCACCCTAAAGTTGTATGAATCATAGATGCCAACTCTACAAGTAATATTATCCTTTGTACTTCAATTTGCATTCCCAAAAGTCTTAGGTTTGTTAAAAGAAGGAGAAGAAGAAAAGACAACCCCCAAAAAAAACAACACTTTTCAAAAAAAATAAAAATCACTTACATGATCATTGGACTCCAACTAGGGATTCTTGAGTTAGTGATACCCAATGGCCTTGGTTTGCAACTTGCATCTCTACACCCATGGCTTTCTTCCTTGCTCTTCCACACATACTCAAGGTGCATCAATAGCAAGATATAGCCAGGGAGCTCTTACTTGCTTTATGCTAAACCTAACTCCTAAGTCACTTATACCTTTCTTTTCTTAAAATTCCCTTTATCCACACACCCTAATGTGGAACAAACATGCAAACAACAACTTGGAAATGGCACTTCACTTCCTCACAATGAGCCACCCTCTCAACTAGTGGTCATGTCACCTTCAAGTCATATGCATCAAAGTTCTACTTGGATAGAACCTCAAATGCTCATTTTTTAAACTTGTGTCATATTTTTTGTGATTACTTTTCCCTATCATTAGAAAATTTCGTATCAATGACCTATTTTTTGAGTTGATGTATTAACCTACATCAGGACATGCACTTACACACAAATTGCAATTAAGCCTAAGCACATAGATTAGATCCTCAAGTATGGGACCTTACCTATAGGAGGCTAAAACCCTCTCTAGTACTACCCTTGGGAAGTAATTGCAAATGAGGTTTTAATTGCACATGACATGACTGTAACACACATCTTGTGCACGAGAATACTAGCACTACCCTTGTAAAGTGGTTACAAATGAGGTTTTAATTGCACATGACATGACTATAGCAAATTCCAACCCTTTTTTTAATCCTCGTTAGGAAGTGTTGGATATAATCAATGCCCCACCCTCATTAGGTGCTACCAATGATCCATGGTGCTCAAAGTTGTAAGGCCCCCATTATGAGGAGAAGCCAAATGTGAGCCCGGACATTGGTTGAGTCCTGACTTGTATATCAGATGAGGTCTATGTGATCGGATGGCAAAAAGGTGACTGTTGTGGGTCTAATCTTTGGGTTAGACGGAGTGGTTAAGCTGGTAGCAACTCGAGGCACATTGCATTGAGTTGCGTGGTAAGGGACCCGATGGTAAAGGGAATATTCCCTGGAATATTCCCTGGCCGACTAGTAGAGGCTCATATGGTAGGTTGGTCAGTAGGCCGACCTAATGACCTTCACGGGCTATAAAAGCTAAACCCCTTCGCAGCCATCATTCACTCATCTTTCACCCAGTCAGAGTTGTTGTTCCAGCTAGCCTTAAGCTCTTCACCTATCTTCTGTCTAGATTGCCATCTAAGCTTCACACAGTGGAAGTGCACGGGTGGACAGAGCCATCTTTGTATCAGTTGTTTGGAGTTAAAGAATTTACTGATTCTCCTCTTATCTGTTGTGTACTCTCTATCTCTTTCTCAGATTCTGTTCGCTGTGCCGTGTAATATTTTACATGGTATCAGAGCCCAGGGGGCTCTAGAGATCGGAGAGCGTGCAAGAGGCAAAGGCTTCAACAGCAAAGAGAAACAATGTCGACTCCGGGAAGCGGTTCTGGCGCATCAGGAAGTGGTGCAGGAGGTGGTGCTGCTGTACCGGTTATTCAAACACTGAGGATTCGTCCACCAACCTTCAGCGAAGGCAAGTTAGAGGGTACAAACTACACCTTGTGGAAGTTCAAAATTACAACTATCCTTGATTCTTATGAGCTTCTGGAGATTGTGCTGGGGACTGACGCAGAACCACAGCCTATCCCCGACCCATCAAATCCTAGTGTGATGATTCCTCCGAATGCAGATCTTCTACGAGCTTGGAAACGAAGGAATGCAGATGCATTGTGTGCCTTAGTTACAAGCTGTTCTGACAGTGTTTTGACTCTGATTCAGCATACAACCAAAGCGTCAGAGGCTTGGAATGTATTAAGGAGTCAGTATGAAACACGAAACCAAACAAGGATTCAAAACTTGGAGAATCAACTAGCAGTAGAGAAGTTTGCTGAAGGAGAGACGGTTGAAGCATTCATCACTCGGATTAAGAATCTGCGCGACCAGATGGCTGGCACTGGGATACAAAAGACTAGCGAAGAGCTAGCTCGGAGGTGTCTTCGGATTTGTCCACAAAAGTTTGATGGACTAGTAACTGCCCTTAATACTCAGGTGAGACCTCAAGCTTTGACTTTTGAGGAGTTTTGTGCATTATTAATGGAGGAGGAGTTGAGGCTGAAAGCCCGAGAAGGAAGCAACAATGGAGATGCTGCATTCTCTGCCAATGCAAAAGGCAAAGGTGTCTCCTCCACCAAAAATGATGGTGACAAAAAGAAGAAGGGCGGTAAGAAGAAGTTTCAAGGAGAGTGCTTCTACTGCAAGAAGAAAGGACATGCAATTGCAGATTGTCGTGTCAAGAAGGCAGATGAAAAGAATGGTACCCTTAAAAGTAAAGGGAAAGAGACAGCCAATACGGCTGAAGCAGAGCTGGAATTATTCATGGCGACCATTGAGGAAGTGTGCTCCTCGGCGCAAGAAGAATCTACCACTGACTCATGGGTGTTGGATAGTGGGGCCTCCCGTCACATGACCAACAAGAAAGGTCTATACAGTTCTATGCAGCCTCTACAAGAATCCATCACTGTGACGGTTGGAAATGATGCTAAATGCCCTGCTGCGGGCACAGGTACTATTTCTTTTGTTGCTGCAAATGGTGAAGTCAAAAAGCTTTCAAATGTGTTGTATGTTCCCGAAATCAGGAGAAATCTCTTATCAGTTGCTGCCATAACTGATCTTGGTCATGAAGTGAGGTTCAAGAAGACAGGTGCAGAAATTATTGATAGTGCTGGCACAATTGTTGGCAAAGGAGAAAGAAGGAACAACCTGTATGAGCTAAGTGCTCTTACAGCCACCGCTGGAGTGGGCACAAGTAAGCTTTGGCATGAAAGGTTTGGACACATCGGATTTGCAGTATTGAAGGAGATGCAAAAGCAAGGTATGGTTGCTCACCTACCTACAATAACTGAATTGAAGGAACCATGTGAAGCTTGTATGATGGGCAAGCAACAAAGAAAGGCATTTCCACAAGAAAGCAAGAATAGAGCACAGGCTCCTCTAGAGTTGGTGCATGCTGACTTGTGTGGTAAGATGCCTACACAGGCCTTGGGGGGATCTTCTTATTTTATGTTGATTGTCGACGACTACAGTAGGAAGATGTGGGTGTACTTCCTTCGTGATAAGGCTCAAGCTTTTGGTAAGTTTAAAGAATGGCTAATACTTGTTGAGAATGAAACAGGGAAAAGTGTGAAGAAATTTAGAACAGATGGTGGTGGTGAGTTCAACTCAAAGGAGTTTGAAGGCTTTTGCAAGAGCAAAGGGATCAAGCGTCAATTGACGACACCTCACACACCTTAGCAGAACGGTGTTGTGGAACGCAGGAATCGCACCATTGTGGAGATGGCAAGATGCATGCTAAAGGGCAAGGGATTGCCTAACCATTTTTGGGCTGAAGCTGTTAATACTGCAGTCTACATTCTAAATTGGAGCTATACAAAGGCTCTCAAGGGAAAACACCTCATGAGACTTACACTGGTAAGAAACCATCTGTCTCACATTTCAGAATTTTTGGATGTGAATGTTATGCACATGTTCCAGATGAGAAGAGAAACAAGTTACAACCAAAAAGCAGAAAATGTATCTTCTTGGGTTATAGTGATGAGTAGAAGGCTTACAAATTATATGACCAAGAGGCAAAGAAGATCATCGCGAGCCGTGATGTGGTGTTCAAGGAGGAGCCGCATACAGTGGAGGAGGAGAAGGCAAGTTCTTCCACTTTATCATCAAGCGAAGAAGTAGTCCACTATGAACCTGTCCCGAGAGCTATCCAAGGAGGAGGAAGCATCATCTTCAGATGATGAGGAAAAAGTTCACCAACCTAACATCACCCCACCGGAAAAGCCATTGCCACGCTGGGTGAAGCAGCTCTATGACCACAATAATCCTATGCTTGCATCTGTTGAGGAGAAGGCAGATGGACCAAGGAGGTCTCAGAGAATAGAGGAGCAAAGGAGGGCTTCTGCTCACATAGTCAATATGGCCTTGATGGTTGAGATTATGAGAGAAGTAAAGGAGCCAACTGACTTAGAAGAAGCACTTGCAGATCCATCATGGAAGGCTGCTATGCAGGCGGAGTATGACAGCATAATGAAGAATGACACTTGGGAGCTAGTGGATCGACCAGCAAAGCGAAACGTTATTGGCACCAAGTGGATCTGGAAGGTAAAGTACAAGGCTGATGGTACCTTAGAAAAGTACAAAGCTAGACTGGTTGCCCAAGGATTTTCACAAGTTGAAGGGTTTGATTTTCAAGAGTCATTTGCCCCAACTGCCAGAATGACCACTATTCGCACGGTACTTGCAGTGGCTGCCCATGAGAAGTGGCCAGTGTACCAAATGGATGTTAAGTCAGCGTTCTTAAATGGTGACCTCAAGGAGGAGGTGTACGTGGCTCAGCCACCAGGGTTTGAGGCCCCCCATTCTGAGAACAAAGTGTGTAAACTGAAGAAGGCATTGTATGGGCTGAAACAAGCCCCCAAAGCATGGTACCAGCGGATAGATAGGTTCTTTTTAAACCTAAAATTCAAAAGATGTGCCTCAGATGCTAACTTGTATGTTTACAGGGATGGTAAAAAGTCTGTAGTGATTGTCCTATATGTGGACGACCTTCTTATTATAGGTGACTATGAAGATATGATCAACCAAACTCGAAAAGCTTTGAGTTCTGAGTTTGAAATGACAGACTTGGGCTTGCTACACTATTGTTTGGGGATTGAAGTCTGGCAAGAGCTAGGAAAGATCTTCATCTCTCAGAAGAAGTATGCATGGGAGATCTTGAAGGCATTTGGCATGACCGAGTGCAAGGAGATAGCTAGACCTATGGAGGTGAATACAAAGTTATCCGTCGAGGATACATCAGCACTAGCAGACATTGGGAGGTATAGGAGGTTGGTCGGCAGTCTGATCTACTTGTGTAACACCAGACTAGATATCAGTTTTGCTGTTGGTGTTTTGAGCAGGTTCTCAAACAAACCTCATGAGAGTCATTGGAAGGCTGGGATGCGGGTGCTCAGATACTTGAAGAAAACTCTTGACTATGGTATCACATACAGTTTCGGAACTTCTCTTGTGGGGAACTGTGACTCATATTGGGCAGGAGACATTGATTCCAGGAAGTCAGTTTCTGGTTATTGTTTCTCTTTGGGTTCAGGAATTTTCTCTTGGATTAGTAAGAAGCAACCAACAGTGGCATTGTCTTCTACCGAAGCAGAGTACAAGGCAGCTTGTTTTGCTGCATGTGAGGCCGTATGGTTGAGAAGGATTCTATGGCATATGGGAGTGCAGGATGAAGAACCAATTGTGCTGAGATGTGACAATCAGAGTTGCATCACCATTGCCAAAAATCCAGTGTTTCATGCACGCACCAAACATATAGAGATCCAGTATCACTATGTGCGTGATTTGATGGAGGATGGAATAGTGGAATTGGTCTACTGTCCAACAGAGGAGAATGAAGCAGATATCTTCACCAAAGCACTTACGAAGGATCTGCTTCAAGTTCATCTTCAGAGACTCGGCATTGGGCCAAGGAGATAGTTCACCTATGGGTGGACATTGAGGGGGGGTGTTGGATATGATCAATGCCCCACCCTCATTAGGTGCTACCAATGATCCATGGTGCTCAAAGTTGTAAGGCCCCCATTATGAGGAGAAGCCAAATGTGAGCCCGGACATTGGTTGAGTCCTGACTTGTATATCAGATGAGGTCTATGTGATCGGATGGCAAAAAGGTGACTGTTGTGGGTCTAATCTTTGGGTTAGACGGAGTGGTTAAGCTGGTAGCAACTCGAGGCACATTGCATTGAGTTGCGTGGTAAGGGAGTTAAAAGGGGCCCCTATTGTGGGGTCCGGGGGCCGCGGAAGCAGCCCTTGGCTAGGGGGTCCCAAGGGGGCGAGCGGCCCCCCTGGCGGGGGTCCAGGGGCAGCGCCCCCGGCCCGATGGTAAAGGGAATATTCCCTAGAATATTCCATGGCCGACTAGTGGAGGCTCATATGGTAGGTTGGTCAGCAGGCCGACCTAACGACCTTCACGGGCTATAAAAGCTAAACCCCTTCGCAGCCATCATTCACTCATCTTTCACCCAGTCAGAGTTGTTGTTCCAGCTAGCCTTAAGCTCTTCACCTATCTTCTGTCTAGATTGCCATCTAAGCTTCACACAGTGGAAGCGCACGGGTGGACAAAGCCATCTTTGTATCAGTTGTTTGGAGTTAAAGAATTTACTGATTCTCCTCTTATCTGTTGTGTACTCTCTATCTCTTTCTCAGATTATGTTCGCTGCGCCGTGTAATATTTTACAGGAAGTTCTTGATCCCTTCTCCCCTTTAGATTTTAATTGCACGTGCCATGACTTTAGTGGATCCCAACCCTTTATTTTTATCCTTATCAACAAGTTCTTGATCCCTTCTCCCCTTCCACTTACTCCTTTCTAGCACTTCCAATGTCATATTTACTACAACAACCCCTCCAATTTGATATGGATTATTGTCATTGATTCTACTCTCTTGGCTACCAACCTATCAATCCACAACTACCACCATCTATTATCATGACCACACTCCCTTCACATCCATTGAGTCAGAGTCCTCAATACCCCATTTGTGTTTGAGCATTTTTCATTTTAATAGCCTATGTGGGATCCATTAAGAGTTGCAAAAAAAGCAAATGATTACTAGAAAGTATGAAAATATCAAGAGGACCTTGGCTATGTACATGAGGCCCATATTGTTGAGATGGCAAACTAAACACATGCAGTCATTAATGATGAACCTCCCAATTAGATGGGTTTGCACATGCACATTAAGGACATTTGAGCTTATCATAACCCTCATATGGCTATTAAATCACCATGTATTGTATTTAATTTAGTAGCATCTACTTACAAATTGGTATAGTTAAAGTGTGAGTCGACTACTATAAATGGTTATACGATGTTTGACTTAGTAGACCACTTTCCTTCTTATCATATGTTTTCTACACTTAGTGTACATTGTAGTGTGTGAGAAAGAAAAAAGAAAAGATAGCAAGAGAATGTTTTGGCCTCCATCCTCTTCTTGTATGTTTATGCGAGCTTTAACATGAAATTAGACTTGTACCATTGATAGAGAGTGTTTTGGAGGCTAAAGTGAAGGAGAAGAAGCAAGGATTCAAGTAAGCAAGTAATAAGTAAGAAGCTCTCCTAATTTTTTATTCTTCGCTTAGGATATTACCTATGGAGGCATGTGAAGCAAGGTAGAGTGACACTCCCAAATTGTTGTGAGATTTGGTGTACAAGAAATACAGGGTGTGTACTATATTTAAGCCCATAAGGCCTATTTTTGCTAGTTTTTTGGCCATCGTAGGTTGTTTCGGGCCTTGTTTTAGCTCTGTAAGATTGTGGATAGTGGTTTCTACTATATAGCATTCTTAACTATGTTGGGCATCCTCAGGTGTATACCTTTATAATTCAAGTTGGTAGGTCTTGAGGTATTTATTACACAAAGCAAACATAAGGTTTATCTACAAGTTGCAAGTTGTATGTTTTATTGAGGAGTCAACGAAATAGGCTAACTGGTTTGTGGTTCTTGTCAGAATCATAAAATACATATTGTTTGTGGTACTCAGAGTTTGTCATGATGTTTGAGAATAGTGGATCCCCATCATTGAGAATTTGGATAGGAATAACTACCCTTCATAGAAGTTATGTGACAAACTTCCTCATTAGAAAAGGCTTGTATGAGTTGGTTACAAGTGAAGAGACCAAGTGAGGACCCAATTGTAGAATAATTAAAGGCATGGAAATAATGGAATTCGAAGGATAAAAGGGCAATGTATCGGCTATCTATATTAATTGATGATAGTATATGAAAGAATATTAAATATGCAGAGAACTCACATGTAGGTTGCACCACCTTCAAAAATACGTTTTTTATAAATATAAAGACAATGAAGATTTAGCTCGACCCAAAAATATTTTAAAATTAGATAAGATATTTGTAAATAAGTATAGATTGAAAGTGAGAAGCATTTCAGATACTTTGGCAACTATTGATGCGATGCAGGGTGATGACTTGGTCTTATCTCCTTTGGGTGACCTTAACAACAAAAAGGCTTCCTTGATTACTTCTATGTATGTTTGGAAGTTCATTACTAATTTTAATAAGTTTGTCTCTCTCATGATCACAAAATAGATTAACATGGAGGGTAAACCTTCAAAAAGAAGCAATGAGCAAGTCCAAGCATTCTATTTAAGCTCATGAAAAGGACGAGATAGGTTCTCTTTAAGAAGGTGTGGCATGGGATGTGGTGGTAGTAACCAACAAAACAAATTGAGTCAACAATTTAGTAATATGCAAGTCTTAAGAGCCTATGATAATTCTAGAGGCAAGGGGAGATCTAGATAAAGAGATGGATGGCAAAATAGAGGTTTTGGTAACTTTGGTATTCTATGTCATTATTGTGAAAGTACGGGTCATATTACAGCCCGTTATTATGATAACAAAGATGGCATCAAAAGCAAAGAAAGAAAATTATGCACCATCATCAAGACATAATGATGACAAAAATGAGCTTTTTTTTGTCATGCTACATATAATGAATGTTGTTATATAGGAAAGGGATACATGATGATGTTTGATATGTGGACTCTATTGCATCAAACCTATATTAAATGGTTTGGAGAGATGCAAAATTCATAGAGTCCATGCTATGTAGACATAGGTGATGATTTATGTTACCTAATACATTCAAAAAGTTGCATTGTCATTGCATGATGGTCAAACAAAATCATTGTCTGATGTATTACATGTGCCATCCATCACAAAGAATTTTGTATCTATTGGCCCAATGGTAAAGTGAGGATTGCAAGTCAGATTCAATGCAAAGGGCTATTTTATAGAGGACTTCAATAATAAGTGCAAGGTAATTACAAAAAGAAGCAAAATTAGATGTATGTCTAGTTGGATGTTGGTATTCCTACTATTAATGCTACACATGGGTTTTAGGATGTATTGCTCGCTTATAGTGGACACGAACAAATAATGTTGGAAAAACCCCTACTCATGTATGGTACAAAGCTAGTTCATCTTCTTCCATGGTCACCTACAAAGGATCTCAAATCTTGACCTCACAAAAGTATCTATGCAAATCACATGATTTCAAGGGTAAAAGCTTTACCATTGTAAAATCAACCCCCTCTCTGCCCCCCCCCCCCCCCTTCCCCTCTCTATTGACAATGTTGTGCCCTATTTTGGCTCAAAGAGAAGAGACAAAGGGGGAAGAGAGAGAGATGACACTTCTCTCTCTATCCCAAAATAGGGCATGGTATCATGCTAAATTATAGGTCAAAAAGAGAGGGAAAGAAAGAAGAGACAACATCAACCATAAACTAGACCACCGATTCCTCATCATTGTCTCCTTCTTCATCTCCTTTCGTAGTAGGCACACAACTGTTGTACCTAATTTGTGTAGGCATAGCTATTGTTGCTAAATTTGTGCAATAGCTAATTCATCTTCTCCTTCTATAGGTGTAAATAATTTGCATAAATCTCTCAATCATCATTGTTATTGTCTCCATCGTTCAAATATTGGAGTCTTTGTTGATAGACAATATCATTGCAACCCCTTTGTGTCTCTTCCTTGAGTAGCTCCATAGCCTCCTCTCCTTCTAATCTCATAAGCCTAAGGCTTCTCTCTCTCTCTCTCTCTCTCTCTCTCTCTCTCTCTCTCTCTCTCTCTCTCTCTCTCTCTCTCTCTCTCTCTCTCTCTCTCTCTCTCTCTCTCTCTCTCTCTCTCCTATGGCCCAAAATAGGGCATGGTGCCTGCAGTGTTTGGCTCTAGTTTGCTCTCTCTCTCCCTCCTATGGCCCAAAGTAGGGCAGTGTTTGGCTCTAGTTTGAAAGAGAGAGAGAGAGAGAGAGAGAGAGAGAGAGAGAGAGAGAGAGAGAGAGAGTAGACCAATCAACAAATACAAAAATGTCCCTTCTTAAACAATCATCCATACTATCAAATAAATATTTTGGCTTCTTAGAGGATTTCCCAATGGTGGTAGAGTCCTGATTTTCCCTCACTAAATTCTTCCAAGTAGAATTAGGTATCTATTCTCTTTATGATACAATAGAGACCTATAATTCGAGATCCAATTTTCTTATTTTTGTTTTTGTTTTTTTCAAACATTACTCATGTGAGTCATCTCATGACCTGGAAATTCAATTGTTGTGTTATTGTATGCAATTGATATGTCATGTCATCTCATATTCTTCTACTAATTATCTCCCATAGTGCTTTTTATTCTCATGCATACTTTGCTACATGCTCATAATCTACCTATAGAACGTGTGTGTGTGTGTGTGTGTGTGTGTGTGTGTGTGTAGGTATGTAACTATTAATCAAAGCTCAAAGACTGTAGAACATCATTTAGATGTAGTAAGATGGGTGTTAGAAAATTAACATGTGCATTTTTGTTGCAAATATTTGTAGAGCAACTTATGAAAAAAACAATTATGTATGTATAAGATCGTAGACATGTGTAAGGCAAGAAACATAGAAATGCTTGGTGGTTGGAGCCAAAGTTGTGATGATCTTGTGTCGAGATGATGTTTCATCTTGCTTGTCTCATGCGTAATTTCATCGCTAACATTGCAAATATAACCTCCATTTGCCATAACTTGCTCGCCTTTTTTTGTTTACTCAAAACACATCACTCAACAAATAGTCAAACTCCTTGCTTTCATACTTGATTTGCTAGCATTTAGGTAAACAGGGTGTAGGGAATAAGAGTGCAAGTGACTCACAGAGATAGGTCTAACCTCCTATCATTGATCACCTTGATGAAATGTGGGGGAACCAAGGCCAAGACTAAGCATAGGGTGGCCATCTTGACCATAGGAGAAAAGACTTCATCAAAGTCAACACCATGCTCCTACTTAAAACCCTTAGCAACCAATTGAGCCTTGTATGCCACCTTGGGATGTCCAAGGGTACTTTTCAGCTTGTACACCCATTTGCATGGCAAAGCCTTCTTAACCTGAGGCAAGGAAACCAAATCCAAAGATTGATTCTTATGCAATGAATCAAGCTCAAACTGCATAGCCCTCTCCCAAGAGTGACAATCACCCCTGCGCATAGCCTCATCATAAGTGAGAGGCTTTCTTGCATCTGTAACCAGTACATAATCTATAGAGGGCGGAAAATGGTCAGGAGGTCGTCTATCTCTAGTAGAACGCCTCAAGCCAGGCTCTACTACATGATCGACATCCTGTCTAACATCAACATGTCTAACATCTGGGCCATGAGCATCACATGATGTTGCACGCTGTCTAGCTAGCCATGGAGCAGGCTGAACAAGAGCAGGTGGCTCCTCCTTAAAGATAACTCTGCATACCTCAATCACTTTCTCAGGCTGCATATGCATTTTGTCCTCATAAAAGATGACATCATGGCTGCGGATCACTTTCCACGCCTGTGGATCCCATAGATGGTAACCCATCTCTCCTGCATCTCCATAGCCAATGAAAATGCATTTGACACTTTTAGGATCTAGCTTATTGCATTTGTCCGGGCACATGGCAGAATGTCTCACATCCAAAGACATGCAAATAATCATAAGAGGAGGGCTTGCCTGTCCATACCTCCTCTACAACCTAAAAGTCAATGCCACTACTAGGCAACCTGTTAATGAGATGCATTGTAGTAGTGACTGCCTCAGTCTAAAAGTGATGCGGTAAGCTAGCATGGCTAAGCATGCTACAAACCCTTGCCTAAATGGTCCTATGCATGTGTTCAGCCATACCATTATGGGGTGGGGTGTAAGGGGCAGTCAACTGATGATTAATACCTTGCTCATCACAAAACTACTCAAAAGCACGTGATACATACTCACCCCCATTATCTGACCTTAGGCATTTGAGCCTTTTCCCAAACTGGTTCTCTGCCAATGCAAGCCAATGCTGAAATGTGTCTAAGACATCAGATTTTCTCTTTATGGGATAAGCCAAAACCTTATGTGAGTAATCATCTATGAAAGTAACAAATTACTTTGCCCCACCAAGTGACTCACATAGCATGGGTCCACAGACATCTGAGTGCATAAGAGCCAAGGGCTCACACATGTGTTTCTTACTAGACTTTCTATGTGTATTTCTAGTCTACCTGGCATACAAACAATGATCACAAGAATGAAAATGCGAAGAGTCAAAGGGCGGAAGATACTACAGAGCATTTTCATTCCTTTAAGAGACATATGCCCCAAACGATCATGCCAAAGGGATACATGGGGAATAGAACCCACAGACAAAACATGATCCAATGTAGCTCCAGATACAAGTAAGGAATAGAGGCTGCCAGACTTGGCATCTCTTGCAAGTACAAGCCTGCCATGAGTAATCTTCCATGCAAAATCTCCAAAAGACACAAAATACCCTACATCATCAAGCTCTCTAGCTAACATAAGATGAGTCAATGCAGATACATGGCGTACATCATGCAAAACCAAAGAACTGCCAAAAGGAAATTGTAGCCTAACATCTCCAATGCCCACAATGTCAAGAGACCGATCATCATTAAGACGCACAGAACCAGACATGGTACGATAGGTATGAAACCAATCTCTACAGGGTGTCACATGAAAGGACTCACCCAAATCTAAGAGCCAGCACTGCGCATACATTGAGTGTATCTCAGAAGCCAGTAAGGCATCGTATGAAGAAGCTGCAAGTATGTAAGCATCATTTAAATCAATGGCTTGCATGACATTAACCTCTTCTATCTTCACATTGGACTTTGCAGGTACAATACTGCACTCAGAAGACTTTTCCTACACTTTTTCTTTTCCCTTTTCCTTGCACTTATCATCGCGCATTTTATGGCACTGTGGCCTAATATGTCCTGCTTTCCCACAATAATGATAGGTAAGATAAGACTTCTGTCCACGGGACTTACTGCGACCACGTGACTTGGACCTGGACTTCTGAGAGTCCCTACCCTTATGATCATTATCATGCTGCCATGTCTGCTACCTCTAACGGTCAATGCATGTGAAGAGTGGGAAGCATCATTGTTTCTCCTATTGATTTTCTCAGTCAATAAAGCACTCTCCACATCTTTGATTTTCAGCCCATCAAGCTTGTTCGTGCATATGGCAGTACGGAATACATCCCATGATTTAGGCAAGGTACCAAGCAGAAACAATGGGTGCAAGTTGTCTTTGAGCTCAATACCCTGTGACAACAGACTCTTCATGATAGCTTTAAACTGAGTGAAAAGAGATGAAAGAGAGGTTCCCTCCTTCATGTGAAGGTCCATTAATTGCTTCAGCCAATACATCTGTGACGTAGGACTCTGCTGCGCATAAAGCTCCTGAATCTTCTCCCATAAATCCCATGCACTTTGATTTTCATCTTCAACAACATTATGATGGACCTCTTCTGAGAGTGACAAAATAATGGTAGACTTGCATAGCTCATCAACTTCCATCCAAACATCATCATCCATATCCTCAGGTTTGACACCCTTGAAACGCAAGGGTTTAATCTACTACTTCTGCACCAAAACTTGCCATATTTGGGACTTCCAATAGCCATAGTTGGTACCATCCCAGCTTGGTAATGTTAAAGAGAGATGTGTCTTTCAAATGACCAGCCATACTATTCCAAATCAAAGCAAAAAAGCAAACCAATAACCTATCAAGCAAGAGACATCTCATAGGTCCAGAAGTCATGTATGTAATGGGTCTCGGGGTAAGAGAAGAGACCAAGCATAAGCACAACTCATAGAGCAAGAAGCTCAATACATAACCATCCAAGATGCATACAAAACTAACAAACATGTGATAGAGATAGGTGTCTGCCCCAATAGGTGTATCAAATCAACCCACTACAGACAAACTGCAGACATAAAGCTCTCAAGAGAGCAAATGCATGTAATTGTTCCACAAGTTCAAGCTCATCTGAAAATAAGACTCTGTGTACATACCAAGAGGCTCCCATTGGAAGTGAAGTCAAATGCAAAGAGAGCAAGCAATGCTCTAATACATCAAATACATAGCATCAAATGTGCCAAATCCCAATAGGATACATCTAGAGCATAAATCCCAAGCTATCTCAAACCCGTGAAGCATAAGCCTGAAAGCATTCAAAGAGCATGTAACTAACAACCAAATGTAATGCCCAGTAGATCCAAAATACTCAAATACATTGGAAGATGAAGCTGCAAGTAACTGTCAAGCATGGGCAAACCAAATGGCATCCATATTTGACCAAAGCATAAATGCAAGAAGCCTAAATGCCAAGCAATGACAACAGGCATAAACTGGTCCAAAGCATGCCAACTGAAGCCAAATGCCAGTGAAGAACGACCAAGTCAGAGCTTAATCCAAGCTCAAAAGCATTCCAAAACCAAGAAGAAGCATTTGACAACCTCCAAATACATCGGTATGATCATTCAAACCTCCAGGAAGCACCACGTATCCATGAACCAATGTATACACCAAGTAAATGAGCTTCAGCCCACTATATTACAACAAGGAATTTACTGTTATATGAAGCTCAACAGTGCTCAAATATGCTCCAAATTAGTCCCAAAGCATAGACATAGCATCCCATAACATCCGGGCATCAATAGGCATCAAACGGGCAATGCCAAGAAGCATTAAATAGTAAATGTCAAGTGCTACCCAGTTTTGACAGTCCTAGGACTATGTATACAGCAAAGGGCTGAAGGGGGAAGCACTCAAATTAGGCACCGGAGCCAAGATCCAATGCTGGGGAGTCGGAAGATGATCGAGAAGGTTGCAAACAATGCCAGGAAATCGGGAAAGGAGCTGGAAATGCTAGGAGGGGATCAGCCCAGCCCCCTAAAAATGCACCGCATTTTGCATTAGCTACTCTCGGGAACTTGGGAATCTTTTACAACCCTCGGGGGCACTTGGCAATGTTGAGGGGGCTCCGATGCAACCTAGGAAGAAGCCGTTGAAGGTCTGAAAGCTCGGGGAGGAGGTGGGAGATCAAAACATACCTGCAAATGAAAGTGCCATGGTTGCCATTGAAGCTCGGGTTGAAGCTCTTCAAATCCGGGTTGAAGAGAATGCCAGGCAAGCTCCAAAGCCTTTTCTTAGATACGAGTTGAAAGGGAAGTGGAACCCAAGAGGAGGAAGCTTGGCGGTGAGAGCTATGGTGGATGGAGAGCAAGAGCCAAGAGAGAGAGAGAGACTCAAAAGTGGGAACTCCAACAACCACAATGTGTGATTGGGCCTTCCTTTATTCAAAATGTCACTAAAAGAATAAAGAATAAGTGACTGTGATAGGCGCCTGCCACCTGTAGTGTGCAGTGGCGGGTACTATCAGTGCAGTAATACACGGGCAGCTAGGCAGAGGCACCTTTACCCCCAACAAGATGCCTTGTTTGAGCACTCTATTATATACTTCTTGTGGATAGCCACGTTCACTTTTGTTTCCATCCCTTTGCCCACCCTTTTGGCTTACTTTCTAGGGATATTTTGATATAATTACAGCTACCCATACTCTTGTACTTTGTATTTCTTTGTAGTCATCATGGCATGTACTTCTCATGCATTAGCCTCAATAGTGCTATTTTCAACATTGAAGAGCTTGATGGTAAAAACTTCAAATATTAGACGACACAAATATGGCAAGTATTGGTGCAAAAGAAGCAAGTTAGGCCATTGAAAACAAAGGGTATAAAGCTAGGAGGTTGGGATAGAGATGATTGGAAGGAGCTTGATGAGTTATGTAAGTCCATTATCATATTGTTTTTGTGTAAGTATATGCATTTTTTAGGGTGATGCATATGATTTATCAAAGAAGATCCGTGATCTTTATGATAAGTAGATTCCTCCATCCCAATTGTATTGGTTGAAGAAGGTTGTGGACCTTCGCATATGAAGGAGGGCACCCCTATGTCTACTCATTTGAATGAGTTCCACTCCACTTTTAGTGAGCTTATCTCACAAGACTCAAGTTCGAGGATAATATAAAGGCTTTATTCTTACTTGTCACACTGTTAGAGTCATGAGATATATTTCGTACTGCTATAAGTGCTATTCCTCCTAAGGATGGTTTTAAATGTAGCGATGTAGAGAGTGCCTTACTTTTAAATGTAGTGGCATAGAGAATGCTTTACTAAAGAAGTAATTAAGAAGAATATTGATGCAACAACTTGCACTTACTATTAGAGGCAAAAATGGTGGAAATGGTACTAATAACAATGGTAGAGACTCACAAGGGGAAGTCTTAGTCTTAAGGATAATCTCATTGTAAGACTTGCAATTGTAAGTTCTCTTTGACATATCACTATTGTGGGCAATAGGGTCACATTAGGCCATAGTACCATAAAATGTGCAATGAGAAAGGCAAGGGAAAAGTATAAGAAAATGCAAAGTCCATTGAAATTGTGCTTAAGTCCACTATGAAGATAGAGGAGATCAATGCATTGGAGTATTCTTGCAACTTCATCTCTTGATGCTACTCATTTGATTGATACACTATTCTCTTACTCTTTGTGTTGGCTTCTTGACTCAGGGATTTCATTCGATGCTACCTCGCATTGCCATTGGTTTCATAACTACCATACTATTACGAGTTTTTTTAGATTGGGAGATTACACTACATTGGATATTATTGGCTTAGGTGATGTTAGATTGCAGTTTGGTATTGGTGCTCCTTTTGTGCTTCATGATGTATATCATGTCTTGGCTTTGATGAAAAGTCTTATTTTAGTTGGACAATCGGATGATAATAGGTACTATGTATTTTTTGGTGATTCCTCATGGAAGATTTCCCATGGCAGTCTTGTTTTTTATATAGGTGCTAAGGTTGGCAACCTCTACCTTTTGCTTGTTTTTGGGTATTTTGACCATGTTTTGCCTATGACCGATCTTCCATATGTACCTTTATGGCATGGTTGCCTTGGGCATACTACGTTTACATATTTGTGGCCCTATGCCCTAACAATCCTTCGCGGGGCAAAGTATTTTGTTACATGCATAGATGATTATTCAGATAAGGTTTAGGCGTATCTTATTAAGCAAAAATAGGATGTTTTACCTATGTTTCAATGCTTTCTAGCAATGGTTGAGAAGTAGTTTGGGTGTAGGAGATTGAAATATCTACGGTTTGATAATGGAGTGAAAATGTATCTAAGACTTTTGAGTAACTATGTAATGAGAGGAAAATTAAGTATAAGTTGACTGCTCCATACATCCCACTCCAAAATGGTACTACAGAGCACATGAACAAGACTATTCAGGAATGAGTCTTGTATACACACTTGCAAGTCTTTGGATGTGAGGTTTTCTACCATATGCCCAAAGATAAGTACAATATGTTGGATCTGAAGTCTATCAAATGCATATTTCTTGAATATGGGGATATGTATGAGATGGCCTATCGTCTTTGGGATCCATAGGCTCAAAAGGTTATCTACAGCCATGATATTATTTTTCTTGAGGATAAAATGCATATAAGACTAGAGCAGGTGATTGAGATATGTAGGATAATCTTTTGGGAGGAGATCTTATTACTGCTCAATGTACTAGAGCTTCATGTCCTCTTAATCTCTATTAGTCCTCTATGGATTATGTTATGGTGATAGACTTTGTGAAGCCATTTACCTATGAGGAGGCTATGTGCAGAGGTTATTCTCATTCTTGGGAGAGGGGTATGGATTTTGAGTTTGATTCACTACAGAAGAACCACACATAGGGCTTAGTTTCCTTGCTTGATGGAAAGCATGCACTACCATGCAAGTGGGTGTACATGTTGATGAGTACCCCTAGTTACCCTAAGCTAGCATATAAGGCCAGATTGGTTTCTAAGGGCTTTAATGAGGAAAATGGAGTTGATATTGATGAGATCTATTTTCATGGTGATTAAGATGCTTGGTCTTGGCCTTGGTTGCTCTGTTCGATTTAAATCTTTATCAAATGGATGTTAAGATGGCTTTTCTACATGGGGACTTGCATGAGGACATTTATATGCAATAGTCTAAGGGCTTTGTGGAAAGAGGCAGGGAACATCTAGTGTGCATATTGAAGAAAAGTCTTTATGGGATTAAGAAGACCTAGAAATGGCACCATAAGTTTGATACTTTCATACATTCATAGGGGTATTCCCACAGAGATATGGATCCATGTTTATACACGAAGAAGGCCCATGATAGTCGCTTTATTATCGTGGTGCTTTACTCATATATACTCAGTATGCACAATTGCTCTAAGGGACTTCTCTACTTGTCCCAGAAGGAGTACATAAATCGATTACTTGAGCAATTCCATATACAGAATGGTAAGCCTATTGGACATCCTTTACCTTCTTATATGAAGGTTAGTTAGGCTGATTGTCAATAGTTAGATGATGAGAGGGTCGAGATAACCAAGGTTCCATATGCATCCATAGTGGGCAGTTTGATGTATGCCATTAAAACTTCTAAATACATATGCCTCATTCCAATACAACCCAAACTTATATGACCAGCTTGTCCCAATGTCTGATAATGATGTACCATAACTCAATATCTTCATGTGTATATAAGTAAATAACCCCTTAAACATGTTTATAAATAACTAAATAGGAGAAAATCCATTACAGCATAAGAGTCTCACCCATGCAATGCTCAAAAGCATTATTGTTAGTTTTATTGTGTGAAATAGAAACAATCTATGATACAAGGTAAAGTGGTGAGAATCTCAACCTATAGTATAGCTCATTGATTCATTGAATTAGAATCAATTTCATGATGCTCTTAGTGAGCTCTTAGCCTTCATCGAGTGAATCCAAAATAAAACAAGTGGTAAATAGTGGAAACTTAGACTTAGAGAAACCATCAACATAGTAATTAAAGAAACCCTCAAATAGCCCAATGTGTGGAAACATCATAAGGATGCAACATATTTAGCATCAATGATCTTCAAAGAAATGGAAAAAATGTTGACATTAAGCTCTAATTTCTTCAAGCAAGAGGTGCCTTGACTTCTACTTTAAAGGCAATCAATTTCCTTCAAAGAAGCTATGATCTGCTTTATCAACAACTCAAGTCTTCATTGACAACCACAGTTCTTCATCAACATCAAGGCTTGTACTTCAATTCTCTTGGCTCGGTATTCATTGTGTGAACTTGAGTACACAAACTACATTTGAGAGCCAAGTTTACTATCTTAATCAACCTTTAATCTCTAACACTCCCTTTCCAATCTTTGTAAAGATGAAAAGCCTAATTGTGTGGTACTTGGCTTATTCATTTATTCCACCCCAAAAAAAGAAAATAAAATAAATATGCACTCATGGGCACTACATGCACCTAATTTCTCAAGTGAGGTACATCCGGTTGCCTTTTGTTGGCAAGGTCTATCTCTAAACCCCTAGCCCCTCTTTCAGACTCATAAAGCATAAGCCTGAAAGCATTCAAAGAGCATGTAACTGACAACCAAATGTAATGCCCAGTGGATCCAAACTGCTCAAATATATCTGAAGATGAAGCTCCAACTAACTGTCAAGCATGGGCAAACCAAGTGGCATCCATATCTGACCAAAGCATAAATGCAAGAAGCTTAAATGTCAAGTAGTGACAATAGGCATAGACCGGTCCAAAGCATGCCAACTGAAACCAAATGCCAATGAAGAATGACCAAGCCCAAGTCTAATCCAAGCTCAAAAGCATTCCGGAACCAAGAAGAAGCATTTGACAACCTCCAAGTACATCGGTATGATCGTTCAAACCTCCAAGAAGCACCCCATATCCATGAACCAATGTATACACCACGTAAATGAGCTTCAACCCAATGTATTATAGCAAGCAATTTACTATTAAACAAAGATCAAACGGTGCTCGAATCTGCTCCAAATCAATCCCAAAGCATAGACATAGCATCCCATAACATCTGGGCATCAATAGGCATCAAACGGGCAATGCCAAGAAGCATCAAATAGTAAGTGTCAAGTGTTGCCCTGTTTTGACAGTCCTGGGACTGTGTATACCACAAAGGGCTAAAGGGGAAAGCACTCGAATTGATCACTGGGAGTGAAGCACTAATGCTGGGGAGTGAAGCAATGCTCGGGAAGGTTGCCAAGAGTGCCGGGAAGTTAAGGAAGAGCAGGGGAGCAAGTCAGCCTAGCCCCCTAAAAATGCATCAAAAATTGCGCTGGCTGTTCTTGGGGGCTGGGAGGTCTTCAACAACCCTCGGGGGCACTTGGCAATGTCAAGGGGGACTCCAATGCAGCCCGGGAAGAAGCTGATGAAGGTCCTGAAGCTCAAGGAGGAGGCGAGAGATCAAAACATACTTGCAAATGAAGATGTCATGATTGCCATTGAAGCTCGGGTTGAAGCTCTTCAAATCCGGGTTGAAGAGAATGTCGGGCAAGCTCCAATGCCTTTGCTCTGATACCAGTTGAAAGGGAAGAGGAACCCAGGAGGAAGAAGCTTAGCGGTGAGAGCTATGGCAAATGGAGAGCAAGAGCCAATAGAGAGAGAGACTCAAAAGTGGGAACTCCAACAACCACAATGTGTGGTCGGGCCTTCCTTTTATTCAAACTGCTACTAAAAGAATAAAGAATAAGTGACTGTGATGGGCGCTAGCCACCTGCAGTGTACAATGGTAGGTACTATCAGTGTAGTAATACACGGGCGGCTAGGCGAAGGCACCTTTACTCCCAACGTTTATGGTCAACTCTTTTGTGACCAAACTACTCTCAACATTAGTACTTGTAAAACCACTTGTAGCTGTAGAGCTGCTAGTCTTGAAAGTATCCCAACTCTCAAGCAAGGTGACCAACAAGAATGTGGTCTTCACTAAATCACATGACAATATTTTGATATGTCAATTGGCTAAACTAAACTCCTTGAGGTGATTAAACATCGAAGTTCCCTCCTCCATGTAGAGATCAATGAGTTTTCTAGCTAATAAACTTGCAAGCCTATACTTCTTTTTTCATATAGGTCACTAAGCTTTTTCCATACACCATATGTACTTTTTGTGACTTTCACATTAAAATACATGGACTTTGAGAGTGTCAACATAATAGTGAAGTATGCCATCTTATCCAATTCCTCCCATACATCTATATCAATGTTTTCAAGTTTAATTCCATTGCATTTGATTGGCTTCATTTGCTTCCTCCGGACTGATACATTGTATATTTTATCTTTCCAATATGAAAAGCTTATACCATCAAGAGTTTTTATATTAAACAATACATTCTATAAACTCGATGAAGAAGACATAATGGCAAAACTATATAGGTTAGCACACCAATGTAGCAAGGTACACCCAACTGCAAGCTTAAAATAAACCAACGAATTGCAAATAGAGTGCCCACAAAGGCAAGCAACAACTATCCAAATATCAAACCAGCATAAAACTAATGTAAAATGATATTTTAGTACCCCCAAAGGCATGTGAATTTTTTGAAGGATATCCCAAGTATTTCAACTATCTTTTGAGCATAAAATAGCCAATTGGAGACTAAGTACATACAAAATGCCTTCAAAAATGGACATTAGCCTACACAGTTTCGGTAAAGTGTGCATAAAGCCTATGTGGAAAATCCTTCAAGATGACAAATCCATCAAAATGTGTGTGTAATATGAAGCTGAGAGTAATTCAAGAGCCTCCAAGTACAATTTAATCACTATTGAATAATGTTTGAACCTTATAGAAAGGTACCTGTGTTAAAACAAATGTCATGTAGCTTTTAGAACATAAAAAAATATGAAAAAATGGTACAAGAAACCAAACTAATAAGAATGCATCAACACAACTCATTTTCAGTACAAGCAACCTCTTTGTGCCTTTGGATCAACAACATAGTCCATAGACATCACGATGTCCACAAATCATCAAGTCTCTCTCTTTTCTTCCCTCTATAATAAACACAAAAAAAGCCTATGATTAAGGCCCCAACTTGAGCCATCCAGTTAAACCCCTTGCTTGCAACAAGTAGCCCCCCTACTTCCAATAGACAAGCTGCCCTCTTACATAGGCAAGCTTTTGTGTTGGCATACATCAAAACCATGTACCAAGATCTCTTCCCGAGCATCCAAAGCCAATATCTCTTATTCTTTTTTATCTTCACTCATATATGACTATACAATGTATACATAGACAAAGGGTGCACGCCCAACTATAGGCCAAGACTATAGGGCATTGGCCTTTACCCTAAGATACAATTAGGCATACACACCTCTCTCTTAGGTGACACATTCCTTAGCCTTAGTTAGGACCATATACCTCATCTTTGGGTACATATCTCACCTCACTTTTAGGCAATATTTTCTTATATACTCGTAGGCAAAGGTAGTTTAATGTCCCACTTTTGTGATGCACTTGTGGATCTAGTCATTACAAACCACATGTAGGAAGGCTCCCATAGCACACTTATGTGTTAGAACCCTTAGCCACTTGTAAGTCAATCACATAATCACTTATAGGTCCACTTTAATGTCAACATACACTCACACATGTATGTGCATACACACTCACATTTAGGTCATCACCTATGCCACTCAAAAGCTAGGCATGAGTCACTATCCTAAGATCATTATTACTCACCCAACTATCTTCATAACCTCACCCCATCTAGGTCACAAAATTTGAGTCCTTACGTTGCACTTTTAGACATCCATTAACAAATACTCCATCTTAGTGAGGCTTAGGCCAATCAACCTGCCAAGGGACTTAGAGACTAAAGCTTTGACCACTAGGGGCAAAAGTTTCACTAATTCACTTGACCCTTTAATAGTTAAGCTTTTTCATCCTACTTTTACATAGTTAGATACACAAATTAGGACATAAGGACATTTAGAACCCATACACACATGGACCTAGTCCTAGGACTTAACCCACTTTATTAAGCCATTTAGACACATTTAGCTTGGTATTAGACTAACCTAGACACTACCGCTTGGTCATAACTAATGTAGACTTGTAGTTGGACTTAGCAATTAACCTAGATTAATGACTTTGACCTATTAAAAATTTAGTCTCCATAACTTGAACCCCTGAACTTGTTCACTTAAAATTAATTACTTAGATCCATCGCACCTAGGCATAGAGTTAGCATTGCATCCACCACACTTAAACAAGTCTTGATCCACACATTCATAGCACCTAAATCCATTAGGTGGCTCACCTAGACATTCCTTAGATCTAATTCACTTGGGTTCAATCCATGTAGGCTTACAGCTTACATACCAAACTTAAACACATTTAGATGCATGAAATTCACCATACTAGGACTATCATGGTGACCCACTTAGATTTGATCAAGTCTTAAAGACCACATTTATAGACTCATTTAGGCCCAACCTAGTTGACACACAAGACTTATATGAAACACTTAGACTAAATCCACTTAGGATCACAACTTACACCCCACTTAGGCACCTAGGCTAGAATCCACTTCATTTTAGGGGGGTCAATCAACAAAGATTTCCGACTTCGTTATGTTGAATTGAATCAATCACTTGAACTTGCACTCTTTGGAGTTCATATCATACACTAGGGAAATCTTAGGGATGTTTGAGACCATTGGATGGTGCAACTAGAACTTCTGTGAAACTAGAGCTAGTGGGACATTATATTTTGTCTTGAAACAAAACTCAAGCTTATTCATGGACTAGAACTCATGTGACCAAAGCCAATAACTCAAATCACGAGCGTGTGACTTACTCAATTCAATTAAGACTTGCTGAGCGACTTCCTTTAAGCACACCTTAGCACTGCTAGTTTACACTAAGATAGCTTTTTTGCAAGTAGATTCCTTAAGCAATTGAGTTGCTTGTATACATTGACATAAATTGCTCATTGGAGTCACTAATTAGGGCCAATCACTACAACTTCAAGTGCACCTCACTAAAAGTGCATGGAGAAAAATTGAGTTAAAACTAAAAGTGTGAACAAATGTGTGAGAGAGAAAATAGCACAAGCAAAAGTAAGAGCAATGGCTATGGATATTTGAACTCAAGAGAGCAAGACCGATGTGTGGGAACTCTAACGATCACAATGTGTAGCCTACCTCCCTTTATTATTCTATTATAGTGAAGAATAAAAAATAAAGATGATAGTGATGGGTAGCCGCCACCTATAGTGTACAGATGTGTGGGCAATGAGTACAAGGTAAATATAGGTAGCTAGACATAGGCAGCGTTAACCCCAACAAACTTTCACTTAAAGGTGTATATGCCTTGAGTGAGAAGAAAAGTACAATATGTACATATGAGTACAACTGGATAAGGAAAGAAATTATCTCATCCTATGCTCATCACCTTCTCTTAAGGAAGGAAAAACATTCCATCGAGAGGCTTTTAGTGAGCAGATTAGCAAGATTCTCATTAATAGAGATCCTGATAAGCTCTTTGTGCTTGTTCTCGATCACCTCTTTGATGAAGTGATAACACACCTCAATGTAATTGGTATTTGCATGAAAGATTGGATTGCATGCCAATTGGATATCACTCATAGAATTTGATGTAAGGTAGGAGTCATAGAAGTAATACCAAGGTCTACAACCAGACGGCCTAACCATAGGGCCTTCTTGCAAGCCTCAATGACTACAATGTACTCAACCTCAACAAACAACGCCTCTAGCAATGATGATGACATAGCTAGAGGTGGAATTCTTACTCCTACATATCTTGTATAATCTAAGTCAGTGTAGCCCATGACTACAGTATCCTAGTTGCCATAGCAAAGTTATAAGTTTGCAAAATGACCTTAAGGTATCTTATGATACCCTTCACAACATCTTAATGTCATGGGTCCAGAGTCACCATGTAAGGAGCCACAACTACTGCAAATGCTATGCCAGGTCTAGTGGCTATCATGGCATACGTCAAACTTTCCACCCAGGGAATCTTGGCCATCTCACATGTACTAATCATTTGACTAGGGACAATCTACTTAACTAATCTTCACATGAGAAGGTAAATGGGTGCTAGTAGGATTACCACCTTGCACATGGAACCACTCAAATACCCTACGAGTGTACTTCTTGCAACGAGTAGAGGAGTCCCTTAGAGTGATTGCATGTAATACACATATCAAGTATATGAGACACATGTCCCATATCTTTCATCTCAAAGCTCTTCTTGAGTCAAGCCTTCAAAGTACCCAGCTCATCATAAGCACTCCTAGCAATTAACATATCATCAACATAGAGTACCAAGTTTCTCATGAAAGATCACCATGTGCACTTGAATCATTTTCTCAGGTTTCTTATGCATATTTTTCTCATGGAATACAACATCACGGTTACAGATAACTTCCTAGCATGTGGGTCCCAAAGAACGATTGCCCATCTCACATGCATCACCATGTTCAAGAAATATGTATTTGATAGACTTTGAATCCAACTTATTGAACTTGTATTTGGCAATATGGCAGAATGCCTCACATCCAAAGACTCTCATGTGTGCATATGAAGGATGTTTATCAAATGATACCTCCTCTGCAACTCTACCACCAAGAGTAGTGCATGGGGATCTATTAATCAAATGAACTATAGTAGTAATTGCCTTAGCTCAAAAAGTATGGGATAAGCTAACATGACTGAGCATAGAACAGAGTCTCTCCTAAATGGTCCTATTCATGTGCTTAGCAATACCATTTTGGGGTTGGGTATGAGAGGCAATCAAATGATGCTCGATGCCCTAACAATCAAAACTACCCAAAAGCACATTTTACATATGTGGGGGATTAGAGGCCTAGGCACCTACATTTACTTGTACTTACTGTATGCACACCTATATACTATAGGCTGTGGCTACTCATTAATGTCACATTATTATTTATTCTTTACATGTCAATAGAATTTGGGAAAGCAAGTTACACATTGTGACTGTTAGAGTTCTGACATATCATCTTTGCTATTTTTTGCTTGAACCTCCATACCTCTTGCTTCGGCTTGTACTTCCACTCTTGCTCCACCTTTCAACTAGTATTATAATGGACATTTGAGGAGCTTCTCTAGCATGATCTTTAGCTTTAGAAGAAGAGCTTGCTCGAAGCTTTCATCAATGCCCCACTTCTACACTCCCAAGGTGTGCATTGACATTCCACTTGCTACAACTTGTCCTTGCTTGAGGTCTTCTAAGGGATTATATGAGCCCTGCCAAGTGCCTCCTTGTGGCCATTTGCCTCAGCCTAGCCAATAACAATACTAGCAGTAGCCCATGTGTTTGTGCCTGTTGTCTATAGCCCCTATCTTAGCTCTCACATGTGATTTACAACTCATTTCTCCTTGCTCAGTGCTTGGGCAAATCATTGGCAACTACTTGGGCATTGTTTTGGCATTTAAAAGCTTGGTCTTGAGTGATATTTGGAGCTATTAAGCTCAACCATTGACTATGAACATAGGGTAGGTTTGTTGTATACTATTTGAGCAATATGTATTTGAATGCCTATGGCTGATGTGATGCTTATGGGGCAAGTTTGTAACACCCAAGTGTTAGTTTTATACTTAGGCAACATTTTTTGATTGATTAGAGCTTGAATAGCTCAATGTTTGAAGGGTTCTTTATTGTAGCAAAGTTTGAAGGGTTCTTTATTGTAGCAAAGTTTGGACATAATGAATTTCTATGTATTGAATGCTTACATGCTATTCGGGTATGCTACATGATTATGTTGATGGTTGGCATTGATCATGTGCCTAGATATGCTTATGGTAAGCCTTAAGCCTTGGATTTGATCTTGGTTGGTTGCATTTGGGTTGTGGCTATTTGCCTCAGTAATTAACCTTAGGCATTTCAGCCTCTTCCTAGACTGGTTCTCAACCAAAGCAACAAAGTGCTAAAAAGTAGCTGAATGTTTGATTTGTACTTTACGGGATAGGCCCAAACTTCATGTGAAGAAACATCAATAAATGTAACAAAATACTTACACTACCCAAAGGCTAACAAGGCATGGGACCACAAACATTAGAATGAATAAGAGCTAATAGCTCACCCATGTAGGTAGAGTGGACTTCTTATGAGCATTACAAGTCCGCTTGCCATACAAGCAATGATGACAAGAATCGAAACAAGAATAGTCAAGGGTGAGAGATATTGCAAATGAGTCCAAACTTTCATTCTTTAAGTGACATATGCCTAAGGTGACAATGCCATAGAGATATAGAAGGAAGATCACTTATGGCCAATACATGATTAGTAGATGTGGAAATAAGCAAGGGTTAAAGATTGCCAACTTTGGCACCTCTAGCAAAAATGATGTTGCCACAAGTAATCTTTCAAGTAGAATTACTAAAAGAGACATGATAACTAGCATCATCCAACTAACCAGCAAAGATAAGGCTTTTCATAAAAGCTAGGACATAACATACATTGTGCAAAACAAAAGAAGTACATGTAGAAATTTGCAAATGAATATCACCAATGCCAATAATATTACATACATGATCATCTCCCACTTGTACACAACTTGAAATGGTACGATAGATATAAAATCAATTGCAATGTGGAGTCACATGAAAGGAAGCCCTCGAAATAAGTAAATCTTAGATGATTAAAGGTATGATAGCCATGGAAGTTGGGGTTGAAGCTTTCTTCCTCAGTCAAAAGCAAAATGGATAAAGTTCCTTGAATGCCGCTCTGATACCAACTTAAAGGGTGAGCATGAGTGAGAGAGAGAAGAGCACAAGCAAAAGTAAAATCAATGGCTATGGAGCTTCTAACTCAAGAGAGCAAGATCATTGTGTGGGAACTCCAATAGTCACAATGTGTGACTTGTCTCCCTTTATTAATATTAAATAATCAAGAATAAAGATGATTGTGATAGGAAACTACCTCCTGTAGCATATAGGTATGTAGGTATTGAGTACAAGGTAAATATAGGCGGCTAGGCATAGGTGGCCTTTAACCCCCAACAAGAACTTGCTAATGAGAAACTAGAATCAATTGAGACCCACAAGTATACACAACTTAAACCAACATAGCTTTAGTAGTTTACACTGAGACTAGAAGAACAAAAGAGAAAGGTCACAAAGGAAAAGAGATTGACCAAATTCTTGTGGTGATATACTTTAGAAGCATAAACTTCAAAGGCCAAAACACTTAAGATCCAAGAGACATTGACAATTTACAACTTGTTTGTCAATAAATATTGTGTTTCCTTCTTGACAAACACCTCAAAACTTACAGAAAATTTGAAATATATAACCTATGTACCTAAGAGGGGCTGATATAGCTGAGATTACAATATTCGTTGAAATTGTTGTCAGTAACCTTATGGAGCTAAAATGGGGCTTGAATTAGCCTTAGATGGCAAAAAACACAGACCGGCATTGATATTTATATCCAAATATGTTTATGGTGACCTTTGAAGCTTGGATTTGAGCTCTTTTGGATGTATTTGGGTGTTAACCATTTGCTTTAGTGATTCTTCACTTGTGGATTGAAGACATATCAGATATATATGCTCCTGAATGTATCATTGATGGGCATAGGCTTAGTGGATGTTATATGCTTGATGCATTAAGCCTTGTTGTGCTCTTGAACATTTCAAATTTACTTCCAGTGGGGGACACTTGTATTTATTTGGTAGATCTTGGTTCTTTAGAGACAATGGGAGCCCTTTGCTTATGTATATGCTCAGTTGATATAAGCATACATTGCTATTGTAGATATTGACTCTTATGGGTTGATTTGCTTTTAAACATTTAGATACTTAGTACATATCATTGTCAGTGGATTGTAGTGGTGGATACTTGTCACACATTGGTTGTATACATCTATATATTTGACATTTGGTATGCTTTGATAGTTATTTGTACTTGGTTGATATACTATTAGTTGCATTCTATATATCCATGACTGCTACCCAAATATTCATGGTAGTGGGAGCTTAGTCTATTGGTCATCTACCCACTGATTTATGGTAATTTATTGTAGTTTTATAGATAACAAGATTGAATACTATTTATGAGTAGTTTCTTTGAGCATAGATGTGAAAGGGAAGTGAAACCCAGGAGGAGGAAGCTTGGCGGTGAGAGCTATGGCAGATGGAGAGCAAAAGCCAAGAGAGAGAGAGACTCAAAGTGGGAACTCCATTGACCACAATGTGTGGCCGGGCCTTCCTTTATTCAAACTGTCACTAAAAGAATAAAGAATAAGTGACTGTGAGTGACGAGCACCTGCCACCTACAGTATGCAGTGACGAGTACTGTCAGTGTAGTAATACACGGGCGGGTAGGCGAAGGCGCCTTTACCCCCAACTACCTCCCACTTAAAGGTGAATCTACCTCAGTGAGAGAGAAGAAAGAAAAGATAGTACAACACGTACAGGTGTACAACAGGATGATGAAAAAGACGTCATCTCATCAAATGCCCATCAATCTCCTGAGGAAGGCAAAGCGCTCGGTACTGAGGCTCTTCTGAGCAAGTCTGCAGGATTCTGCTTAGTCAGAATCTTGACAAGGTCAACAGACCCATCCTCAATGACCTCGCGAATGAAGTGATACCTCACGTCAATATGTTTCGTCTTCGCATGGAAGACCAGATTCTTGGCCAACTGAATGGCACTCATAGAATCCGAATGCAATGTAGGCATATCATCTGTTATACCAAGGTCTGCAAACAAATGGACTAACTAGACAGCCTCCTTGCAAGCCTCTGTGGCTACAATGTACTTGGCCTCTGTAGTAGAAATGGTCTTACACTTCCGCACCCTAGACATCCAAGAGATAGCCCCTCCATCCTAAGTGAACACATAGCTAGAAGTGGACTTCCTACTATTTGCATGTCCTGCATAATCTGAGTCAGTGTACCCTACGACTCCTGTATCTTGGCTGCCATAACAAAGGCACATATCTGCTATGCCCTTCAGGTACCTCATGATACCCTTCACGGCATCCCAATGTTTCTTGCTACATATAACGTGCCACAATCCCAACTACAAAAGCAATATCTGGACGAGTGGCTATCATGGCATACATAAGACTGCCCACGACTGATGCATGGGAAATCTTGATCATCTCTTCCCTTTGCTCATCTGTGTGCAGACAATTGGCCCGTGAAACCTTTACATGAGTAGGTAATGGACAGTCGATAGGCTTAGCATCCTTAATGCGAAAGCACTCAAGGACTTTATGAATGTAGTCCCTCTGTGACAGATAGAGTAGTCCTTGAGCTCTATTGCCCGTAATGCGCATACCAAGTATATGAGAGGCCTGTCCCAGATCTTTCATCTCAAAGATCTTCTGTGAGTAGTAGTAGCTATATACACACACACACATGAGTAGACTTTGAGTTGTTTTCTGAACTTGAATCGAAGTTGTCTTCCCCCTTCCTTTTCCTTGGCAAGTTGACTTGGTGTTGCTTCAACCAGGGCCTAAGCTGCGTCCCATCATACGCCTCGCGCCGTACCCAAGAAGGGTTGCTTTTCCCCCAATAACCTGGGGCAAACCGTCTACGCATCGAACGCGCAGACGGCTCTGAGCCTCTTCATCTCCTTCTCCAACTTCATATTCTTTTCTTCAAAAACTTAGGGCCACAGCCCGGTTTCCATCTTTTCCTTCATAAAAACTTGGGCCTTTTGCCCACATCTTCGTTTCCCGCACTTTCCTCTCCTTCTCGCCTCCGCTTTCTTCCACTCCATCATCTTCTTTTTCTTCAAACAAAGGGCCTTCTTGCCCGAATGTACATACATACATACATACATACATACATACATACATACATACATACATACATACATACATACATACATACATACATACATACATACATACATACATATATATATATATATATATATATATATATATATATATATATATATATATATATATATATATATATATCTACTACTACTCACAGAAGATCTTTGAGATGAAAGATCTGGGACAAGCCTCTCATATACTTGGTATGCGCATTACGAGCGATAGAGCTCAAGGACTACTCTATCTGTCACAGAGGGACTACATTCATAAAGTCCTTGAGTGCTTTTGCATGAAGGATGCTAAGCCTACTGTCCATTACCTACTCATGTAAAGGTTTCACAGGCCAATTATCTGCACACAAATGAGCAAAGGGCCGAGATGATCAAGATTTCCCATGCATTAGTCGTGGGCAGTCTTATGTATGCCATGATAGCCACTCGTCTAGATATTGCTATGTGGTGTAGCCATGTGTTGGGACATGCATCATGATCCTAGCCATGTGGTGTAGCTCACCTCATCACAGTCATTGAGCTCCCTCTACCCATTGACTCTAGCTATCCCAACACATCCACGGTCCTTCACACCATCCATCTTTAACTCTAATCCCTAGGTTGTCAATAATCACTTCCACCATACTCACTACAAGCCTAGAGACCCCACCTCTTAACTTGACATAAACTTCCATAGCCATTGACAAAAGGGGAAGAAAGTAAACAAATTTATGACTAGTTAGAAGGGAGGGGTAGTAAACAATGTTTCCCGTCCCGTGGTATTGCACCAGACCTCGCTACCTTTTTTCCTTTGTGTGCGACTTGATATGTAGAGCGTAGGAGGAGGTACACAAAGCATGTCAATAAAACCATCAATTCACCTCCAAGTCCAATCTCTCTTTCGCTTTACCGGGCCTGGATACACAAGCCTTCCGCGCCTTTCTGAAGCGTTGAACACACCTAAGGTAAACCCTTAACTATATATATATATACATACATGTGTGTGTGTATATATATATACATATATATACACATACATACATACATACATATACGTATATATGTATATATATATATACATATGTATATATATATCTATATATCTATATATATATATATATATATATATACATATGTATATACATATGTATATATATATGTATATATATACATATATATATACATATGTATATATATATATATAAAGCTCGATAAAGCGAAAGAGAGATTGGACTTGGAGGTGAATTGATAGTTTTATTTGTGTACCTCCTCCTACGCTCTACATATCAAGTCGCACACAAAGGAAAAAAGGTGGCGAGGTCCGGTGCAATACCACGGGACGGGAAACATTGTTTACTACCCCTTCCTTCTAACTAGTCATAGATTTGTTTACTTTCTTCCACTTTTGTCAATGGCTATGGAAGTTTATGTCAAGTTAAGAGGTGGGGTCTCTAGGCTTGTAGTGAGTATGGTGGAAGTGATTATTGACAACCTAGGGATTAGAGTTAAAGATGGATGGTGTGAAGGACCGTGGATGTGTTGGGATAGCTAGAGTCAATGGGTAGAGGGAGCTCAATGACTGTGATGAGGTGAGCTACACCACATGGCTAGGATCATGATGCATGTCTTGGACCTCAATGACTAGAGACATGTGGGGTTGGGAGTTGCAAGGATTGGGTCATGGTCACACGTGTTATATGCTTGTAGTAATTACATGATGGGTTGACTTTTGGGGTGAGCTAAGTAGTAAGGTGTGGGCATGATTGACTAATTAGTGGTGGTCAATTGTGTCATCAGTTGGGTATAAGGTAGTTGGCTTGCTTCAAGGTTGGTTTCACCAGTGGCAATGCTGTGCATTGAGATGGCTGGCTCAACACATGCAAATATTAATGATAAATCACTTTATTAAATGGGTCCACATGTCTACAATTAGAATATTAGTGCACATCATGACTTGCATATGGCCATTGACTCACCATTTATTGTATTAGTTGTTTGCATCTATCTACTTACAACTAGCATAGTTATAGTGCTAGTCAATTATTATAGTTAGTTATGCATTGTTCAACTTAGTAGGCTACTTTTCTTTTTATTGTATCTTATCTACACCTAGTGTACATTGTAGTGTGTGGGAAAGATGAAAGAAAAATACAAAAGAAAATGTTTTGGCCTCCATCTCTCTTCTTGTGTTCTTGAGTGAGCTTCTCCTTATATCTAATATTTTGTTCATTGCATTAATTCAAGCTAGTACCCTCACCGTGTGAGTTTTGTCACTACATAGGGTACGGGTTGACAAGCATGTGGTTGCATTGATTTGCTGTAGTACCCCCACCACGCGGGGTAGTCATTGTATAGGGTGTGGACTGACAAGCACATGGTTGCAATCAATAGTGGCCTACACATGTGGCCAAGTGGGTGGACATGGTACTCATGTGGGTGGTTGTTAATTGATTGCTAATAAGAGTAGTAGATAGTAAGTGCAATCATGACTTGTGGTGGCCATGTGCATTGGGCTAAGTGGCTAGAAGGTGGTTTTCAATAAGCTCATAGATGTGCCAATAGGGCAAACTAAAATGTCTCATATATGTTGATTATAATGACATGGTTAGAAGCTAACTAGCCAGCCATCTTGTATTATGGGAAGGCCGTACTCTTGAATTGGAGGTAGTGAATGACTTCCTTGTGGACATTGACTTGTAGTCAACTTCTCGACAAATGACTGTTGAGATAGATGATTGAGATGGCCTTAGTTAGCAGTCATGTAGTTGATGAAAGTGAATTGATGCTTACAATCTAAGGATCCATGACATGGAGTGGAGGTTAGCCTCATGATGTTGAGGGAAGAGGGATCACTCATGGTGACTAAGGTGCTTGTGGGCAGCCCCCTCATGAGTGCATTGTAATACCTGTGGTGTATGTGACTAGGTTGGAGGCACTCATGGACCAATCCACTCATAGCTAGCTTGTAGGCCCTGAGGATGTTCCTAAGGTGTTTCATTGGTGGGTCTCATTGGGAGTGGCTAGCTTTAGGCCCTAAGGATGTTGCTAAGGTTTTTCAGTGTGGTAGTTTGATTAGGAGCGGTGAACTTTGTGTTACAATGAGTTTGCTAGTTAAACTTACACAAACTCAAAAAGAAGTAGGCTTAACTCATACATATAAAGACTTATAAATTTTATTAACGCTCTTTTTCCACACACAAAAAAAATTGCCACAAATAATCATTAAGTGTAACTAGCCTAATACGAGCAACCAATAAATTATCACGTGCCTCGTTCAATAGAAGACACGAGTTAACATTTTTTAAAGTATTTAATTGGTTTTTTCTCCCTATTTGATGATCCTACTCTATCATACTCAATCACAATCAAACTTCAAAATTATTCCTCATCAATCCAACTTTCTACTTTGACCATGTGTGTTTCGAAGTAAATAATGCAGTAAAATGGAAGATTCGTTCATCACCACTCCATCCCACTAAAGAGTATAAGCCTCCTATTCCATTGCACATCCTCGTATTGGGACATTAGGATTCAACAATGGGACATTGAACATTGGAAAAATCCTATTTTTTCGCCACAACTTGTAAGTAAAAGACTATCAAGTCCAGGTGACTACCCTTAAATAGAATGCATAAAACTAAATGTTAGGTTGCTGTAATAAATTGCAACAACATGCCAACAACCAACTGTGACCAACCAAGAGGGAAGAAGCTAGGAACAACCAGTATTAAAGACTGTCACAATTGCAGTGTGTCAAAAACCATACGTGCAATAGGCATAGATGTCATGTGCAGGATAGGTCTCAAGGGTAAATGATGAGAATTGCTAGATGCATAACCCACTGAGCAAAGCTCAATACATAACCCAGAAGCATATAAACACCACTGACAACACCCTGACAGATTTAAGTACCAGGTCCAAGCCAAGAGATCAAATCCGCCTAGGATGGGGTAACTACATCCAATAAATATCAATAGAGCATGTACATGTCACAATGAGTCCCACTATCTCAATGTAATAAGCTCAAGCAAAACCGCATAAACCAAAAGCTCTATAGTATATCCAAGTATCAAAGTGGCTCAATACATGTAGTCGAATAGCTCTCGCTAAAGTAAAAGTTGAATGCCAAATGAGTAACCAAAGCTCAGAACATTATGGTGATGACATCCAAACATCCAAGATCCGTAGAGCATACATTCAAAAGCATAAAAACCAATATATTATTCCAGCTTATAACAACATAAGCAACCAAGGCTTTAACCACAGCTAAGATGAATATTGCCAAGCTCAAAATCGAAGCTCAAGAGAATCTCATAGCATATTCGAGTGTATATACCAATACTAAAAATCAATACATGTGTGTGAAACACCCAAATGACATTCACGAACAATATGCACATTTGGGCATCGATACCAAGCCCCGAAACAATGAAATCTTTGAGAAAACTAAGCCAAGTGTGTGTCCTTAGTCCAATAGCATCTCACATCAATGCCATATCATCTCCTAAGTATCTGGCATCCATACATATACATACGGGCATCCCAGGAAGCACGTAGAAGCTCCAATGTCTGAGAAAACTCAGGTCAAGCCTGTATAACAACAGGTTTGCTATATATTTTAGCAAGAAATGGGAGTTGGGAGCTCCAATATGCAAGTGACCAATGTCGAGAAGAGTCCAAGAGGTTGCCTAAGTGCTAGGGGTTGTTAACTAACGCCCACACGAGAGGTAGGAGAGGTACCAAATTGATCAGGGAGGTGATTGGATAGGTAGGTGCAAATCACGTTGGTTGGTCTGGTGTGGCTGCTACTATGGTTGAGCTAAATGCTCATTGAAGTGGGATCAAGGCATGCCCAATGATGCATTGAAGAAGCCTCAATAGGCCCTGGTAGGAGCTAAAGCAATGGGAGATCAAGACGTACCTTGAAGGTTGAGCTACCCATGACTATGAACTGATGTAGGTATTCGAATGGAAGCTAATGTCGAGTCGGGATCGAGATATTGGGGAAGATGGCTCTGATACTAATTGAAGGGAGTGAGCTTGGAGTGGAAGCACGCGAGGGGAAGTAATAGTTATGGTGGAAGGAGCAAGAGCAAGAGAGAGAGACACACACAAGATGTAGGAACTCCAACAGTCACAGTATGTGACTGGCCTTCCCTTTATTCAAATGTCACTAAAAGAATAAAGAATGGAGCGACGATGATGGTGCCCGGCTGCCACTTGTAGTGTAGAGGTGTGCGGGTATTGTCAATGTAGTAATACATGGGCGGCTAGGCATAGCAGGCATCTTTACTCCCAAGAAAGGGAAGTGAGGATACAATTAGTACCTTACCCAAGGCCCAAGTAATGCTATTAACTTTTGTTTCAAATAATGCATACAAATTAGGGAATGTGATCCATATATAGGACTACATTATTAGGAGAAAAGCTTACCATCCATGGCAAACAATAGACAAGGTTGCCCTTAAATCTGATAGAGTAGGACAAGATTCGATCTCTTTTTGGTTAAGACTTTAGAAGCACTTGTTATAATCCTTTCCCAATAAACTTATGGTAGATCAAGCTACAATGTGCTTGATAGGTGCTATTGAATCATTTTGCTTCATTGAAAAGAACATGACCCAAGAAGTAAAAGAAATGATTAGTCGTTGTGGGGAAGTTGTAATACCTTGCATAGAAAACTTCAATGGGGAGGGAAACATTGAACTTATGGTCCCATTTTGGAGACTCCAATAATGCTCATTGTCTAGTACTATTGGTCTTTTGCCTTTTTTGTGGCCATAGCCCATGCTACAACATGCTTCAATGGGGAAGGAAAGATTGAGCATATGAACATAGTTTGGAGACTCCAATTGTGATTGTTGTCTGCTATTGTTGATCTTTTGTAATTTTGTGGCCATAGCTTGCACTACAAACTCTAGATCAAAGGCTTTACATTTTTAGGTGCTCATAGCTGGCTAGATCCATCTCTCCTTCTCCACTATGCTTTAGAACCTTAATGACAGTACCAATCTCTTGTGCTTGATCATCTTTGGGCCTTTTCCCCCACATGCAAAGGACAAAGTATTGAGGAAAACATTTGATTGGTTTCACGAGAAATTATAGACAAATTCCCACTATAATTTCCACATTTTGAATTATGACAATATCACGAGTTTCCATGAGGGAGGGACTGCATACCTAGCTACGTGTGGTTGGTGGTGGGGGCCAGCAGCCTCCTTGCCTCCAACAATACCCTAGCCCCCACCCCCAACCGCACTTAGCGAAGAATAAGGTAGACGTGCTAGAGGTAGGGCACCCCAAGAAGATCACTCATATGTCCCAGTAGATGATCATTTCTACGCATGCTATCTTTCAACTTTTGTAGCTCTCAGCCAATTGCAAAGCATAATGCTCGCCTTTGATTTGGTGGATTCAAAGCGATTGTCATCTCCCCCGGCAATGACCTTCTTTTGACACACACAAGGATGGGAACCGATGGTAATTTTGTAAAATCAATTAATTAATTTGACAGAAGGGAAAATGTCCTTAGGGGTGATTCGCGAATAGTTTTGGTGGGAAATTAAAACTTCGCGGCAGAAGCTATATAGATGTCTCGACGGCCCTTCATACAGCTCCTCCTTTCATGGCGATGGAGCGACGGGAAGAAGAGTCCCTCTTGGATACCATCCTGCTCGAAGACGGACAGCTGCCGGAGGTCGACGACTACATGGAGGCCGACGAGGAAGGCTACTGTGGCGAGGAGGACGCCTTCTCTATCAAGGAGGATCTAAACGGTCACGGCCACCATACCTCATCGGCCATGGAGGCTCCTGGAGCTGCAAACATTCTTCGCGGCCTCGGCTTACCGCACAAAACAAGCGACCCATCTTGTTTGGAGGACGGTGAAATCCCTGAAGGATCAGGGTTCCTGCCTATAGGTCGGTTTCCTGTCATATGTTTCCTACATTGGACTACCTCATCTCTTTTAAAAGAACCTTTCTTTAAGCAATAAGGTTTTGACATATTCCCATGTGAGAAAAATTGGCTCTTTTTTTTCCTTGTTTTTCCCTACGGTGTCTAACATCACGAGCTTCTGCTCACGAGTGTAGCTAGATGCTATCGGGGGCAGGATGCGAGAACAAAGGCTTGTTTTTCCCTGTTTTTCCCTATAGTGTTCAACATCGTGAGCTTTTGCTTAGGAGGCACCACATACCTAGCTAGATGTGTTTGAGGCAGGGGGCCATGCGTCTGAAGCCCACTGCCTCCAACTGTGCCAAGCAACGAGGGGTGGTCCCCTGCCCTCACCCCACCTAGCTAGGTATGAAGGTCCCTCCCTTGTAGAAGTTAGTGATGTCATCATAATTAATAATGTAGGAGTTACAGTGGGAATTTGTCAAAAACTTATTGTGCTAGAAAGGTTTGACCTTGTAATCATACTTGGAGTAAGGTGCAACCCCTTGCTTCCAGGCCAGTCTCATTCCCTGTATGCAGATCTACAGCAGCTTAGCATCTCTATTAGGTGAACTTTTAAAACAACCTGCTTTATTTTGGGTTTGGCCTTGTTGCTTGGCTGAACCTTGATGGATAAAAGCCATTTGGCATGTCAGCTACGTTCTGGGTATTGCAATCTTAAAATGTCCTTTCGACAGGAGGGGTGACAAGGGGTGTAACGTTGGCATTTTGGTTTTCAGATTGCTGCTGTTCCCCATACTACTGAGTTTGTGTTTAAGTTGAAAATTGTGTTGAGCCTCTTTTCTTTGGGTGACTATTGCAGAAACAAACTTTCGCTTTGTTGTGAACGAGCTTGATGTTGCCATACAAAAGGCCAAAAAGTCAAGCATGAAGAAACGAAGAAAAGAAAAGAGGAAATTGGCTCGTCTTCGAGTTGCTCCTGAATCGAATGAAAAGTCTGTCATCTCTGATTGCACTATCTGCATATTTGTCTGTTAAATGTAGGATCTCTGAACGTTGTACCTCTATTTTCTAAAACCTTTAAAACTAAATAATATCAATTTCTCTTTCTTAAATTGTATAGCTTGTTTTGCAGTTTTGTTCGAAATACATGTAGGCTCTTGAAAGAGCCTAAACGTTTCCTCATTGAAGCCGCCCTTCAAAGGCTAGGCATTGATGCCATGCGGAACCTTGTAAAAGAGGTGAGGGCCATCTCTACATATTGGAATTGCATACTTTTATGTAAGTTCTAATGTGGTTGTAGTTTTTGGTTCCAAATGCACACCCTCTAATTATGACTTTTTGCATGTAAGTTTGCGTTTCCATGACCATTGATGATTGGTGCATCCATGAGAACTAAATAGCATCACCACAAACTCCTAGTGTGTGAAGGTTGAATATGAGTTGCAAAGACCTTGGATTGGTCATACTTGCTCTAAATATCTATCATTTGAAGTACCATTGGATTTTTTGTTACATATATTTAATCTTGTGTATGAGGAACTTGTTTTTGATAGTGAGCTTATTGAGGGCTTGGTAATCAACACATAGTTGTGTTGTCTTGTTCTAGACAAAGGTAGAATGTTTATGACTAGTGAAACTTGCTTAACTAACTTGGCAAATTTTAGATTGAGAACTAAGAGTGGGCTTAAATAGTCAAAAGTCGAAGGTAGGCAAACCCCATTAACAAAAGGAAAAGATTGGCTGAATGTAACATCAAAAGAATTGTGTAGAGCCATATTTGATTTCAAAACCTTTGGCCGATCATGTGCTTACGCACCATGGTTTGGGAACCACTTTGGTGTTTTAAAGGTTTTTACTGGAAATTGTTGCCACATCACAAGTATCTTTCGGTGAGATCTTGTGAGCATGGTACCCTTAAGGACCTGAATGAGAGTTGTAACTTGTTATGCAGTTGTAGAATTGCCTAGTGAAACTTGGGAATTGAGACTAGAAGGTGGAGTTCCAACTGGAACTTCATTCATATCCTATCACCAAGATGTGAATTTACTTCCAGCTTTGGGCATGATAGACATTGTATTAGTAGTGTAGGACATGGGCAGGACCTTGGAATTTTATATTGCTAGGTGCTATAAGCGAACCTTTTTAATGAATGGTCAAAAAAGTGATTAGAACATTAGAATGGAAGTTTGTGCACAGAATTAAGTTTTAAAGTTTAGACCATAGCTTGTGTATCTACTTAAGATTTTATGTTTGGGCAGCCCATTTGAAAGTCTGCATAGCCCAAGCATATGCTAACATTAGAAAATAGTGTGGATTATTGCATGCCAATTGGAAAAGTGAAAATTAAAATTTTGGATAATTTCCTTCTATTTGGTGTTGCATGCAAACTGGGACTGCCATTTTGGGTTATGCACATGTTGAGAGGAGGCATCTTGAGGCAGAAGAGGTGATTCTTGGTTTAGGAGAACTGAGGAGCAACATCGTGGCTTGTTGTGGAGAACATCATGATTATCAATATAGGCTTCGTGATGAGCATGATAGCATTGCGATGCTTGAGGCAATATGGTGTTGCCCTTTTAGACCAGCATTTGGTTGTGTCTTTCCTCTAGCATTATTTTTGCTATTAGGTTCACATATTGGGTGTACCATCTTTTTTCTCTTGTTTTATCTTTGATTTTGCTGATCAAAGATGATTAGGATTGCATGTTGCAGTAAATAATCTCCATATAGATTTATGTAAGCTTGGAAAGAGAATTGATCAATTTATTGCAATATAGTTTCTCTAGAGTTGGAAATCGGGAAGCATGCGGTGTTTTAACTTTTCTAGTCTTGCAATTATTGATAGGCATGTGTGTTGAATGATGATGTGGATGCTTATAAAGAGCAATTAGAGTGATCTTGGTGTAAAAGGTTATTGTTGTGGAGAGGAATTGGGCATTTAATGTGACTCAAAAATACTAGTCAACCACATCTGATGTGCTTGACTCACAATTGAAATGCACTTTGATAGTAGGTCTGGGCACCCAGGATCTGTACTCTGCTAACACATCCACAAGAACGAGGAAAGTTATCAAACACAAATGCAGCCTGCTCTCAGATAGTCAAGCACATGTGGGACCTCAAAGTAGAGCCCTTACAGCTTTGTGATGAAAGCATAAACATTAGCAAGTTAATGAGACAAGATAGAATGGAATTCACTGGGGTGCATGGTGATGAGATACAATAGGCATCATAGTGAAGAGGGAGCAAAAATGGCAGCTTCCCATCCTTGGATAACCCTCAGGCCCAAGGTGCTACAATGGGATGCCCAAGTACACGCGTGGAAGTATTGAGCCCAGCACTATACCCTTCCAATAGACTTAGTGATAGATGCTGCTTGTGGACTTGGGCCACCAGCACCTCCACCCTTGCTGCTCCATATAATGCAACCTAGTTTTTCTTCTTCTTACCCATTCAGGAGCTTAGATAGGCAAAACTCAAGTGAGCGCGTGTGAGCACTAGGTTGATAAGGAAACAGGAATATTAAAGAGGGTACAAATAGTTCTGCAGATGAGGGCTTAAAATGCATTCACCTTTTGTAAAGCTATACTTGTCTATATATTGTTTGCAGCTACTGTAATAGGATGTGGAATTGCCAAGGAGAAACTAAGCCATTCAGATGTGGATTGCTAAAAATCTTAGCATAATCTTTGATGTTCTTTGTCAAGCACATATAAGAAAGGCTGAGCATGGTTACGACTCATGTTTGTTAATGTTTAGGAAGAGCTTATTTTTTCTGTTGTTGCAGGTAGAGGTAATAGAAAGACATGGTGGTCAGATGACTGTAAATGGGAAGAGGCGTCGCACTCCTGGAGGAGTGCTTTGGAATGTGCTGAAGTCTCGCTCACAGGAAGATTACAAGGCTATTATGGCAGCTGGAAAAGCTTTTGAGGTTACTTTACTGATATTACGAGTGTTCTTCCTGAGTTATATTCCTAGTGATTGTAAGCAAAAGTAGATTTGGTATTATTCCAAATTTTGTTGATTTTGCTTCATGTTGTTGTGAAAATCACAGAAGCAGCAAAAGCGAAAGGCTGAAGAGAGCATGGAAATAGATGGACAGCCCCAGTGTAAGCGACAGAGAACAGATGCACCTACCTCCCCCACAGTTCCAGCAGCACAAGTCAAGAAAACTGGGAGGACAGTATGGCCTTCAAGAAATGGGCTTATAGATGTGATATGCTCTAGGATTGATCCTGATAGAGAGCAATCCCATTCTCGTGTGATATCTGCCTGGGTCGAAGGTGTTAAGCAGGGAGTACATCTGCCTGTTAATGAAGTGCACAATAATGTCACAAAAAGGAAGTCCACTCCTATTTCTGAGCTGTTACGTGCCCCTGTTGGTTATGATGACTTACTTGCATAGAATATTATGACTTTTGGATACAAAGAATGATAAACTAGCAAGGCTGAATTCAGTAAGAGTAAGTGACAAGGCCCTAATACAGAGTCAATTCACTTGACAGAATGGTGTTGGTAAACACATGCACCCCCTGCTCAGTTATTATTCTTCCTCATCCCTAGATGTCTAATGGGCCTTTTCGAATTGCGTAGCTTATCTGAACATTGTCTTTGACAATAGGATGTGATGTCTGCTTCAATACAGAGAAACCACTACCACAGCAGATTCAGAATTCCTATATTGGCAAAGGAAGATTGTGACAACAATAAAGAAAATTCGTCTGAAAGTTCAACATGGCAAGTATATCTATTTTTCATTTCCTATTTTACAACCATAAAAGGTTACACCAGATTGTCCAGGTCTATCAATTTTCTTCCCTAATCCCTAATGATTAATGTGGATGGATTTAATGGTTTGTGGTAGGCTATGAAAAGTACGTTGTACATTCTGTATTGTAGTGAAATGTGTTTGCTCTTCTCACAAGGTCTTACTAGTATCATGAGACAGACAACCTGCTAATCAGATAATATACTAATATGTTAGAATTTTGGCCATGGGCAATCTTGAGGTATGTGTTGCAAAATAGAATTGTTTTCAAGTCTGGAAATATGATGTGGATTGATAAGGCTATGGCCATATGTAGATCTTGCTAGTATCGTAAGTGATGAAGGTGTCCATCCATATTGACACTTTGAGAAGGCCATGAGGAAATTCCTCATCAATCGCAAGCACACAGGCTCAATCCCATTCCATGTAGAGTGGAACTTGGGGGTCTTTGTCTCAGCCAATGGTTTATTGTATCCTCTTTTACATGTGGCATTGATGCATTTCTTGGGATTTAGGATGCATATAATAGCCACCTAGAACTTCATTGATCAATGTCTCTTGGGTAGATGTAAGTTGAGTGAGTGTGAGGGATTGCTTGATACTTGTCTAGGATGATGGTCAGGTTAGGATTGGTCTAAGGTTGTGTAGGTACTCACAAAGAATGTGAGGTGGGTCCCATAGAGAGAGAGAGAGAGAGAGAGAGAGAGAGAGAGAGGTTAACGTCCTTTTAGATGCCAAGGCATCTAGTATAAGAGATGTCTAAATTTCAATTATATTTCACTTTGCATGTAATCAATTGCTAAATTTGTAAAAGTTAGTAAAAATCTTATGATCCTAAGGCATCTTAGTGCTTAGGCTACTTGAAGGCCTTTAAGATGGCTTTTATTGTGTGACCTTGCATCTACTTTTTGGTTGCCTTTATCTTGGCGTTCTTGTTTGAGTTGTGTTTGTGTAAGTTTATATTCTAGGTAGTTTTTCATGGTACCATTCCATCTTTCTTCTAGTATTGGCTTTATTTTGGTCTTTAGCTTACAATCTTGAACATCCTCGGTGGTCTTTATCATTTAGTTCCTTGCATTTTTTAATGTCATTCATTTTACAAAGGCTCCTAAATGAGAGAGAGAGAGAGAGAGAGAGAGAGAGAGAGAGAGAGAGAGAGAGAGAGAGAGAGATCTTGGCATCCTCAAAGGTGCATAATATAGATAAAATCAAGATCCTTATTCAATCACTTCGGGGTACCATTGGCATGAATGAACACGAACTACTAAGGTTGTAAGAGTTACAATATAAGTTAACGATCCTAAAGTAGCCTAATGTTTAGGCTTTTTGACCTCTTTATGATGACATTGCTATCTCGATAAATGGCCCATTTGTCCTCTTTTCTAGTTGCCTTTATCTTGGCAATTCCACCTTGTTGTGCTTTGAGCCGTGCTAGTGTGAGCTCATATGTAATCCATAGTTTGGTTCCCTTGAAACATATTGATTGCTTTATTGCTTTAATTTTATCTTATACATATCCAAACTCAAGGTGTTTGGGTACTCCCTTGTTTGGTGCCATGGTGTACATGAAACATTGATTACCTAATATTGGCTTTAATTTTGTTTTTAACATGGATGACTCCAAGTATTACTTGGGGATTTTCATCCTCTAGTTTTTCTTGTGATTTTTCATGCGACCCATGAGAAAGTTCTCCTAGTCTTGCATGAGATTCAATCTTCTTTTGTAATGTAGCTTCATTAACTATAGGAAAAGTAGTGTTTGTTATACCTTATTTATTTTCTTTCTTGTTTTAATTTCCTTATGTATCTTCTATTGCATTTTTGTTGTTATATCCTTGACTTCATCTTCAATCTTCTTATTGGTTATAATCACTTTCATAGCCAACTTCTCTAGTTGAGTCAAGCACATGCACCTTGTAAAGCGAGTCCTTCAAAGTCGTATTTTTTGTCTAAGTTGTAAACTCATTCATGTAGATATTCCTCACATGGGCTTGGCTTTGAAGTTGGGTGGAGTGGTGTTGCTATGACGATCGAGAAAGTCCTTGGGCACATTTTGCTATTAGGGCAAGATTTCAAATCTAACCCTCTTCCTTAGGTACCACACTTGCATTGTAGGGGGAGGTTTATCAAGAATGGATTGTTTTATGGAGAGAAAAGACTTTTGGGGGGAGGGGACAAAAAGAACAGGTTGTTAAAACGGAAAGAACAAATTTACAGAGAAAGAATGGATAGATTATTATTGTGGCTCAAAATTCGCTATTTGACTATGCTAGCTATGACTTGCTAATCTTTTATTATCCATAGCTAACACCAAGATGTAGATTTGCTACTTGCAAGGATGGCTATAAAATGATTTGCAAACCATAGAAGTTACCTAAGGCAATTAGGGAAGGAGAAGTGGCACACTACTTGCTTTAGTATTTGACTCAACTTAGGATTCTACAGTAGATATAAGGAGTTGCAAATCTTTTTAAGCCCCCACAAATGAGTGGCATTTTTTGTTCCCATAAATATATGCATTTGTGAATTAAAAATTTGATCTAAGCTTGAGGAATTGCACTAGAATTCATAGTAAAGTCTTTCTTTGCTTTGGGAGGATTTTTACTTCCATATCTTGCCTAGGACGCTAGTTCATCTCTCTCTAGCATATCCTCATTTTGGGAAAGGAAAAAATGAGCAATTTTCATACAGATTGGAAGCAGGATGTTGATTCATGAAGGATGCAATTAACTTTAGAAGTGTGATTTGGGAAGTCTAATTGAGAATTCTTGATCCCCTTTTTGTATTCATATCCATCGCCATATCATGGTATCCTTTGATCTTTTGGTTTTGGCCCCTAAGGCTCATGTGAGCATGCTATTACAATTTTACATTTTCCCATTTGCATCTCAACCCTTGCAATCCACTCTTGATCTCTCATATTGAGTGCAGGTGAATGTTAAAAAAAAAGGAACTTTTTTTAGGTGCATAATTTGAGAATTTCGACATTACAAATGAGCTCCACAATTCCACATAGTAGTTGCACACATGGAATGGAATGTTTAAATCACACTAGATTTTGCACTTTTCAGTTCATTCTAATTCGTAAGATTCTTACTAGATTTTGTAATTTTGAGCTCATTCTAATGTGTGTCTAAAATATTCTAAAGAAAAATCAACGTTGTATAATCAATAAACTTACAAGAGATGCTTGGTAATTCAAATGTCTAAGAAATGCTTGCTACCTTCAAATGCCATAATTGCATCTTGTATCTATTCTGTAGGATTGTGTTTTGTGATACATTTGGGCATCCCTTTGTATGCCCAAAATGCATAAGCTTTTAGAAGTTGTGTTTCTTGAAGAGTCTACCAAATCTTTTAGAAGTTTGTAATGTCCATGACATCGCTCAAAAAGTCGAGTGAATTTAGGATATCGTTTTTGCTAAAGGCTAAAGTCACTCATTGTTTGCATCCTTGTCGCGTGATTATGCCCTTATGTTAATCCCCTTTTATCTCTCTTCTTTTTTCGTTTTGGGTTGCTTCTTTTTTGGGACAAGCCTTCTTTTTGTCTCTACTCTTATGCCAATCTCACATTTCCTTGGTGTTGTGAAGCCTCTCTAGTTTAGCTTATTTTGTTCTAGTATTCACCCCCTAGAACCTTAAGAAAGGCTCTAAGCCACATAAGGAAGGTATAAGGCAATGAAAGGACCTTTAGGACTATAATAAACCAAGGATTGGCCTTTAGTTACTATGGCTAAGACAAAATTAACATTAAGGACTTTGACACAAATCTCATAAAAAATAGAACTCTTTGGGATCCTCGTCTTAAGACTATAATCAATTTGAAGAATGATTTTGAACCTAGAAACATTTACTTGGAAAACTCCAAATCGTTGCTCCCCTCATGATTTTTTAATTTATTAACGTTGGCTAACAATCATGTTCAAGTTTTTCTATAGGACTTGCTCTTATCTTATAACACTCGATATTAAACTAGAAAGAAACTTTGTTTGGTGAGACATATGGATCCCTTCTCTTGTCTAGAACTGAATAAGAAGCTTTAAGAAGCTTCTACCTTTGGAATATATGGTTAAGCAAGAAGCTCAAGCTAGAGGCAAAGAAGTTATAATGGCAACTCTTAGGCTTTTGAATGCTTGAAAAATTAGTGCTATAGCCATCCACATGGATATAAAGTCTTGAATACTCTAAGTCTAGCTCCATTTGTATAACTAGATTTTAGAAGATCCACAATTAGAACATGACAACTAGATTATCAAGTTAATAGGCAGCAATGTGTATTTTTATATAGGTTTTTTAAAGGACCTTATGGATATGACAAGCCTTGTGTCATGTTTCCTAGATAAAAAAGCCAAGTATAATTACCTTTTGGTTTTTTTAACCTTTAACACAATACTAATGATTCCACACAAAATAAATGATAAAGCTTTAGTGATGCATATTCATGCACAAATGTGCACATAGTCACATGCTACATACGTGAATGGACATAATACACAACCCAACTATGGCTACATTAGCACCCAACAATAATACAAAAAAAGGAGGACATTGCTAAGACCTAATATGTGATGGTGGTGAAAATGTGCACCAATATGTCAAAGCCACCCCACATAAGATACAAAGCCGAATATGCAAAAACCTTAGATGGCTTGTGTGAAATCCACGTCCCCATCTAAGATACAAAGCCATAGTACAAAACCTTTTGTGTTTTGGACAAGTAAGAGTATGAAGGTGTTCTACTAAGTTTCTACTCTACCTTGAATGCATATGGAACCTTTGGAAATGTGCCCATTAATAGGAGGCCAATTGATCAGAGTAGTGGTTGCAATTGAAGAAATTGCAATTGATCTTATTGACCTGGATGTAAGTGTTCTAGATTCAATTTGTATTAGAGGGTATGAAGGTGTACTAAGTTTCTACTCTACCTTGAATGGATATGGAACCTCTAGAAATGTGCCCATTAATAGGAGGCCCAGTGATTAGAGTAGTAGTTGCAATTGAAGAAATTACAATTGATCTTATGGATCCAGATGCAAGTGTTCTAGATTCAATTTGTGCTAGAATATCTAGCTTGACTTATGAAAAATAGAGAGAGAGAGAGAGAGAGAGAGAGAGAGAGAGAGAGAGAGAGAGAGAGAGAGAGAGAGAGAGAGAGAGAGAGAGAGAGAGAGAGAGAGAGAGAGAGAGAGAGAGAGAGAGAGAGAGAGAGAGAGAGGGAGGGAGGGAGGGAGGGAGGGAGGGAGGGAGGGAGGGAGGGAGGGAGGGAGGGATTTGTATTAATGTCCTTTTAGATGCCTCAAATGCATATAAAAGAAAGAGATACACATCAAGGCTTTCATTATAATCCATTTTGGGTTGCCATTGGCAAAAAAAGAACCCACATCGAGGTGGTTTCGGCAAAAAAAGAAAACCTATTGCAAAAGTTGTAAAAATTGCTAACATCATGACCCTAAAGCAATTGGCTACTTAGGCCTTTTGAACTCCTCTATGATGGATTTGTTGCCTTGAAAAATTGCCAATTTTCCCTCTTTTCTAGCTATTTTCATCTTAACAATTCCAGTTGGTCATGATTTGAGCTCTGATACTTGAAAATATATACTCTTATTGATAGGTTTTTTTTTTGGGGGGGTCTATGAAGAATGAGGAGAAATTTTTAAATTTGCAAAAAGTTGGCTATCGACTAAATATTGACCTTACACAACTAGAGCCTTTTGAAGCCTTAGGTTTCCCACCCTTTGATCCTGTCTTAGAAGATGGACAAATTGTAATGCCAACTCTAGGAATTTTGGAAGTTCAACTTGATAGAATCTTAGAGATTAGGGAAAAGCCTCTTAGGAACCTCTATGTGATTCTCTAGAGATGAGGACATCTCGATTTCTCTAAGGGGAAGAGGATGTAATATCTCCATAATCTACAAAGAAATATATTTCCTTCTTGCATGATTTATTTCGGGCACGATAATATACTTTTTCCCAGCCATGCATATTTGTCACATGACTATTGAATGATCCTGAAAAAATTTCTAGCTCATCAATATCATTCCACCTTAGTACGAGGATTATGCAGGAATGGGGAGCTGCAAGCATGATACAATGCATGTGAACGAGGACAAAAACCATAAGGTTTTTATACCTTAAAGAAAGAGAAGAGAAAAAAAGAATTAAGGAGGTCTTTTGCTTGTGGAAATAACATGTCTTGAAGATATTAGAGTGAGATTATGAGAATGAGCTTGCCTAGACTTAATTTATAGTCTCGATTTATAGCCTTCTCCTTTGTTTCATGTGAGCATGATGCACCACAATACCACAAGGTTGAGTTTATAAAGTATCATATATCAAATAATTTGAGATTTGGAAGGCTCCTAAAGGAATCCTTTGAGAATGTTGATGAGATTATCCTCAATTCAAGGAAGAGGGCATAGTCACCTTCTATGTGAGGCAATTGATTCCTATCTATGTTTAGAGGTGGTCCAAATATCCTTTGACTCACATTGCATATTATGTAACTTATGATTTGAAAGTGAATAGATGAGACTATAGTTTACTCCCTTTGTGAGTGACTTTTGAGGGAGCTTTGTGATAGAATATTACTAAGTGGGTCAATAAAAGACATAACATTTGCCAATTCATCAATGAGTTTTAACGAAATCTTCATAAGAGAATTTGATATATCACGTGATAATCTTTTACTAAGCCCAAAATGCTAATGAGTTGGCTAAAAAGAGAATATTTGTCCATTTTTTTGACTCAATCCAAATAATATTTGTTTCTTGTGATGTACCACACAATGCCATTTAGATCCTTATTGTGCTAATGGAGTATGCTTGAAGTTTAACATTGTTCAATTCTAGAAAATATCATGGGTAGTTGTCCATAGATAGGCTCTTTCTAGCACCTTATTGTGCATATTTATCTTTTAGGTTTTGAGTTTTTTACTTGCACTTGTGCATACGATGATTTTATAGTCGTGGACACATGTAGTCCCGGCTTTGGTTTCATTAATGATATCCATATTTCTGTTTATGGATGTTAATGTATATGATTGAGCAAGTATGCATTTATCTTCTCAAGGTACTTAAAGACATAAAGGAACTTCAATCTACATAGCTTGATTCATGTTTCTTACTAGTAAAACCACTAAGTTACAAAACAAATACTTCCTCATACAACTTACTATTTAGGGGAAGTTACAAATCAAATACTTCCTCATACAACTTAGCATTTAGGGGACTAGTCTTACTGTCATTGATTTGCAATTTGAGCCATAATGTGTAGCCAATTGATGTATTTTTGAACCATAATATCTAGCTAATTCAACATGACCCCAATGGTGGTCATGCATCAAGTAGGCACAAAATTGTCATCATAATCAATCTCCCTTTGCTAAGCATAATTGTATGTAATAAGCTAAGCCTTGAAGCGATCAATCCTATCATCTACTTTCCTTTTCAACATATGGAACCACTTGGTATTTATGGACTTGTTACCTTTAAGCAAGTCAACTGAATGTCATGTCATTCATAGGATAGAATAATACTCATTCTTCATGGCATGCATCCAATCAACACTCTTTGGCTTCTTTAGATGGGACTAGTAGATCACGGTCATATGCATGCAAAGCAGTTTCAACATGAACCTTATAAGGCAAAGGAGATTGTATGTGACAAAGAACCATCATCTAGACATTCAAATTCTCTCCATCATTTTATCTACTACCAAACAAAGAATAGTGCAAAGATATCTTTAAATTATATATTTTGCATCCTTTTATGAGAGAGGTTGAAGTATATTATTTGAAGAGGCCACATCCTACTAAGAACCTTTAGAATTAAATATATATCCACTACGTTAATTATTGAATCCTAGAAATATTCATTGCATGGCCACTTGCCCATGTTTTCCTCTCAGTGACTTCATTTTGCCATGGAGTATATAACACGGTACATTGATACTTGATGTCTTTTTTAGCCATAAATTCATGAAATAGTTGGACATGCACTTCCTTATACCAAGTGTTTAACATGTCTCATTATCGACATATGTATAAACTACTTACACTACATTAACACTTTCAAATTTAGTTTCTAGAGGATAAGTCCATGTAAATTCGTTGTTATCATTCACTTATTACTTCTACTAGTGCATTTGTTTGAGGCCCTACTAATAAATATACTAAAAAATTTGGTGATCAAAGTTCATTTATAATCTAAACTTGTCAAGTTAGCTAAGAAATACATACATCCACATAAGACACATACATTAATATACTCACACACCATGTACTTATTCGATGTTAAATAAAATATGAAATGCTTAATCTATAAACAAAATAAATATGGAGGTTAAGATGTCACAAATTTATTATCCCTATTTATGTTACAATCTAGCTCACTTTTGTTGATAAAACATGTTTAAAAATGTAGCTTATAGCATATTATGTAGCAAATGGTAAATTCTTTGCATGGGTTATAGCCAAAATCTATGTTTGGACCTCATTCACTGCCAAATTTGTGAGTTCTTTCCAAAAAAGAAAATATAACCACCAAACCAAAGCCAAGTTATCGAAGATGAGGGCATTTAGATTGCCTTTTCATAATGAGCCCAAGTATAGATGTGAAGAATTGGCAAGAGTTAAGTAAAACCTTTTGAACATTGGTAATTAAGATGAAAATTTGAATAAATTCATAGCCTACAGTAAAAAGGTACTCGTTGAGATCCTTGATTTTCATAAGTAATACATTTGTTGAGTCACCCTCTTTCATATACTCTTGAAATTCACATGCTTACAAAAGTGTGACAAGTGCATTCAAAAAGTAACGACATTTTTATAAGAATAAATCCAACTTGTAATTTCTTTTCTATAGATGATCCAATAATGCATGAGCATGTGCATGCTTTGGAGCTCATTTAGACTATACTTGGGCTGGCATACATCTATCACAATTATAGGTGTCGCTTTTCCATTACTAGGACATGCACCTTCCTCCCTTTCCCCAAAGATAGAAGCAAATATGTATGCTTTGAACATGACAAATGACATCTATGTTAGGCATACTTGACTTATAAAATGAAGAAAACTTCATACTAATAATAAGGGTGATTTTGTTGAGGCTAGAGATTGTAGAAGTAACTTGGTGCATGAGTTAATCTTACTACAATGCAACAAAATGGGCCAAAAACAACAAAAACTAATTGTAGTAGGTGTTGGCAAAAAGTGTACATTGAAATTTTCTTGTAGACCTTAAAACACATCTAAAAATACATTTTTTGCGAAGAAAGTCACAACTACTAGATTGTACACCTCCACAAGGCCTAAATCCATCTCTAATGAACCAACGATTAGATGTTGTTGGGTGCCTCGAAGCTCTAATCCCAATTTTTGGACACAATGGTAAGAAAGTTGCATATGTACTTATAAGATCTACATAAGGTGGTTATAACTAAACTAATGTGCAATACATAGGTAGACGCATTATATGCAAATATGGATAGTTATATTGGAGAGGGTCCAAAATACATATATATCATGATGCGAAAGCAACAAATTAAGTTATGAATGTATGAAATTGAGCCCATTGATTATTATGCAAAGATGACCACACTTTATAAGCTAGGCGATTTTAGCAATATTTGGTACACCATTAGCTAGCTTGTCTCTTTCGTGGGGGACCAAGCTACATCATTAAGGTAATTCACATAATAGATAGATGCAAGCTCAATTATGGTTTATTTGGGTTCCTTAGAATTTGATTTCTTAGAGCTTAAGGTAGGTGATTAAAGCAATTAAGAATCAAGATTTAGTATTAGAGTTTACTAGGTTACTATTAAACTTTAATAGTCTATGGCCCAAGAAAACCTTAACCTAACTTCATACCTACATGTATTCTAACTAGCTTTAATCTATTCAAACCATATAGGAAATATGTTTGAGATTTGTAGCCTAAAACTCTTAGACAATTTAACATTGTAGTCTCAAACTCCTAGAAAGATTAGAAAACTAAGGATAAAGTAGTAGGACTATTAAGAATGTCTATTTGCTTTTGGTGATTTATGATATCCTTATCTTACACATTCTTACAACCTTGTGTCATAGATATTGTGTACCAACATTCATAATATATTTTGCAATCATTTGGTAGAGATGATAGAACTTATGTATAAAAAGATCCAAACATTAGTTATGTCATGTATATGAAATCCATTACATGGACTTTGTGGTGTGTAGCAATATATAGTTTCCTGTCTCACAAAGCATTAAATGCAACAAAAGCTAGACAGAAGTACATGGGAAAATCCAAGCACGGAGAGATAAACTAGGTAAAATAATATGCAAGAACCAAATTCTTGATGGTGCTTCGCGTACTAAGGAGACATCCACCTAGTAATGTTTTTTAAAATAAATATCGGAGTGATCATGAAGAGAAATTTTTAGAAAAGAAGAGTGTGTGAAATATAAAGTTTAGGAGACACTTACAACACAAGATTATATTAAAGAAATAGAATAAACAAGCACATTGACAAATAAAATAATTTTATTATGCTTTAAAGAGGATAATCCTTCATTGCTTATGGTAGCTAATGTGACACACCATCTAATTTTTCAAGTTGCTATGATGTCTATTGCAAGTTGTTTAGTTAATCTAAGATTTGAAAAGCTACCCAACCCCATTGGTGTCAAAAGTCCCTTTGAACATATATGTACAAGGGAGTATTAAGAGTAACAACAACTAATAATCTTGAATTGTTAAGGAAAGCAAGAAAGGCCATGGAAAAATTGTGGGTGTATAAGAAGGGACAAACTAGGTCATAATTTGGAATAACATAAAGAATACCCACATCATAAGGTAATAACTCTAGAAGCACACATTTCATGGTCTTTATAATAACATAAAGGACAATCACATTATATGAAATGTATAACAAAATTATGAGTGATCACATAACAAGTTGCTTAAACTAATGTTAGAGACATTCACATTCATAAGTATTTACATCTACATCACATCGACATGCATTACAAATTCATTGGCTAAGACAAGTTAGCTTCTTATATCAAGCACATATTTTCGCTAGCACAACTACCCAAATCTTGAGTAGAAACTATCTCCATCCATTAGCACAACTACACAAATCTTGAACAAAAAACTATCTCCATCCATTTATTTCATGACAAACAACAAGTTTTGTAAGTTATGGGCCATTGTATTGGCCATGAGAAAGCGATACATATAGTTAAAAAAACTTGACCTTTGGAGAAGAACCACATTTGTTATTATGTTTAGAAATAACTTTGCTTGGTTCCAGAGGCTGGAAGATATGAAATGGAAAGCGATCTCAAGTCCTTGGAGAATGGACGTGGTGGAGCGTTTTGAATATTTTCTTCTTTTAAGAGTTCTTGCACTATGTCCTTTTGCTTCCACATGGCTAGAAGCTTGTTCGTATTGTCAATGGGTATAGGACCAGATTTTGGAGCAACCCCACCTTCCTCAATGATCCTTGGGAAAATTGTTGTTGGAGAACTAGCAAAAAACTTAGGTTGTTGAGTAAGGTTGTAAGAGGCAAGAGAATAATCAAGATCGGGGGGTTGATCAAGTTTAATTGCTGTGATTGTTGCCTCACATGAAGTGTTAATGCTACTCCTACTCTTCATCAACATGTGAGAAGATGGTCTAACCTGTAAACACAAATATACATTAAAACCAAGTTTAACTATAGGTAAAAATATTAAGACAATTGAAAATGTTAAATTAGAATACTTAACTTTAAACCTTTTTAAACATAAAACTAGAGAGAATGAAGGTAGAATTTTGCACTAGTAGATACACAAACATACTCATAAAACTCGATGAAAATATGAGAGAGAGAGAGAGAGAGAGAGAGAGAGAGAGAGAGAGAGAGAGAGAGAGAGAGAGAGAGAGAGAGAGAGAGAGAGAGAGAGAGAGAGAGAGAGAGAGAGAGAGAGAGAGAGAGAGAGAGAGAGAGAGAGAGAGAGAGAGAGAGAGAGAGAGCTTTTGTCACCACAAGAAGGGCAGGCATGGTAAACCTCACCATTGCATTTTAAGGCATTTTTGTCACCACAAGAAGGGCATGCATGGTAAACCTCACCATTGCATTTTAAGGCATTTCCAATAGTCTCTCAAATTGATGCAATCATACATACAATAACTTCCTAAAATATCAAAATCAAGTAGCAATAAATATTTACTCAAATCTATGTGTGCTGCTTTGAGCTTGCGCATGTCTTGATGGCAGTTGAAAATAATGTCCTATCTTTTGTTTCTCTTTAAAACTTTGGCACATATCTTAATGGTCTTCGTAAAACATCGATTTTAAAAGTGCAATATAACATATTTTACCATTATTTAAGAAGCAATGTGATGTGATTTTGATACTAGTGATTCCAATCAAAACATATGGAAAGACACATGAGAGTGAGAGTTTCTCATGCTAACTTTATTCTAAAGAGGAACTTGATCTTTCATGCCCTAAAAGAAATCTCAAAATATCTCATGACAATGGTTAGATTTTATTTAGTTTATTATATATGCTTTAGTACTCTTTTCAAGAAAAGTCATCACTTTCAAAGTGGAGCCATATTTTTTTTGCGAATTTCGATAACTTGTCTAAAAAAAGCAAGAATTTGCATCCCTAAAACTTGTAAGCCTCACTCATAATGAGCTTTGGAGTTTCACATACATAGTTGGGGGTCTATGTTAGTATAAGCAAAGACAAAACACTCAAAATCCACTCTAAAGCTTTCCAACATATAAAGATAGGAAATCGTGATGAAAGATGTTGATTCCAAACATTTAACTATTGGATTGGCACTTTTGCATTGCTTACATCCGACCTTTAGAAGCTTCACCATAATTCCATCCCGCCACTCAATATCAATCCATGTTCAACCACATATAGGCACAATACTTACCTAGTGTCTAAACAACTCTCGCGAGGGTTGAGAAGTTGCTATACATTTCAACCACTTTGGATCGAAGCTTCCAACTTTGTCATGCAAGCTTGTAATTCTTAGTCCTCCTAGACTTTTAGAACTAATTTGCTTTCAACCAACCAATTAATGATCACCATTCTTCCATGCAAAATCTCTAAACACTTTCTCATTCAGCTCCATACACTTTTGTAGAAGGGAACATTGAGGCTATGGAGAAAATAGGGGCTATAATGTAAGTTTAGCCACAACAAGTTTACCCATAAGTGTAAGTGGAGCATCCCTCCTCCTATTCGTCTTGTCCTTGATTTTCTCAATCATAAAATAAAACCTATGTTTCATAGTTATATTAACACATATTGGATATCTAAAGCATCTTATCACTTTGTTTGGACCAATGTACTTGTTCATTTTATCCAACATACTAAGCAATTTGAGAACCTCCATTTCGATAAAATTGGCGAGTAAGAATGAGACATCACATAACCAATCATAGTTTTGTAATGGTTCTAATTCTCGAATGCTATCTTTGTCTCCTTAATAAGTTATTTGAGATGGCAAGCTCAAACACATGTGGACATTGATGATGGACTGCTGGTTAGATGGGTCTGCATGTCTACACTTAGCACGTCAGTGGTCATTATGATCTTCACATAGTCATTGACTTATAACTTATTATATTTAGTTTGTTATACCTACCTATAGCTGGCATTAGTAGGCCACTTTTCTTTATGTTATATCTTATCTATACTTTGTGTACATTATTGTGTGAGAAAGAAGAAGAAGAAACCAAAGAAAATGTTTTGGCCTCCATCTCTCTTCTTGTGTTCTTGAGTGACTTTCCTCTTATGTTTATGGTGTGTGTTTAGTGTGACAGCTTAAGCAAGTCCCCCCACCAAGAGATTCATGACATGGTATCAAAGGAGTACCACTAAGAGAGGCTGGTTTTGAAGGCTAAAGTGAAGGAGAAGAAACAAGGATTTGAGCAAGCAAGCAAGCAAGCTCTCCCATTCTTCCACTCTTTCACTTGGATAGTACTTGTGGATGCAACAGAAGTAGAGCAGAACGAAAATCTCATATTGCTATGAGTTTTGATGTACAAGCAGAGCGCTATATATTTTTCAGATTGGCCCTCTAGGGCTTCCTACTACTTTTTTGGCCATATGAGGCCGTTTTGGGCCTTGTTTTAGACCCGCAAGGTTGTGGACATCAGTTTCATGGTATACTGTGATTTCAGTTGTGTTGATCGAAAGTTGGTGTACATGTTCCAGATTTCGAATTTGTAAGTTCTTAGGTATTTGCCAAGAAGCAAACACAAGTTTTATATGCAAACTGATTATAGATTACATGTACTATTGAGCAATTAGTGAAAAAGTTTGCTTGGTGTATTATGGTACACTTGTTATGAAAGGTTGTAAAAAACTTGCTTGTTTTCTTGTATCAATTTTGTAATAATGGCAGAGAATAGTGGAAACCCAATCATATAGAAGTTGAAAAAGAACAACTACCTATCATGGAAGTTCTATGTGATGAAATTATGTAGCATGGATCACATTTGAAAATATGGTTTTTGTGAATACAAAGGCACAGAAGATTCAGCTTAAGCAAGATCTAAATACTTTGATGAAAGAAAAAATGTCTATCTCAATGAGTACGTTTTGAAAGTGAGGAGCATTGCAGATGCTTTGGTAGCGATTGATGCAATGCTTCATGATGATGATTTGGTATAATCTACTTTGGGTGGTCTTAATAATAAAAAGGTATATAAATCTTTCGTTATTTCTATGTATGTATGGAATCCATTTCTAGATTTTGATGAGTTGGTCTCTCTCGTGTGATCACTAAAGAGATCAACATGCAGGGTGAATCATTTGAAAGAAGTGGTGAACATGTTCAAGCATTTTACTCAAGTTCAAGAAAGGGACGTGACAGATCCTCTTCAAGAACCCACAGTATGGGACATATTGGTGATAACTAGCAAAACATGTTAAATTAGCAATTCAGTGAAATGCATGTTTCAGGAGGCCATGTAAACTTTAGAGGCAAGGGGAGCTCTAGAGGAAGAGGTGGATGGTAGAATAGAGGTTCTCACAATTTTGGTATTGTTTTTCATTATTGTGGCAAAATAGGTCATATTGCAGTCCAATGTTATGTTAAGAAGGATGATATCTGCAGTCATAAAGTGCAACAAGAAAACTATACATCGTATTTACGATAGAATGCAGACAAAAATGAGTGTATGCTTGTTATGTAGCATATGATGAATGTTGTTACAGGAAAGGGGACACATGATGATGTATGGTATATTGATTTAGGTGCATCTAACTATATGACTAGTCATGCTGTTGAATGGTTTAGAGAGATGTAAGATTTACAAAATCCCGGTTTGATGACGACAACCATGAGGAGGTAGTGTGCTTACATGGGATTCGGATGATGCCTGTGCTTATTCAGCCTTACTTCAATGTATTTCCAAAGAAGTCCTACTGGCGGTCACCTCCTGTATGATGGCTTCAGACATATGGTCAAAGTTACAGTTGATGTACGAGGCTCCTTTCTCTATACAGGCCGTTACTCTCTATGGCCAGCTCCAACAACCGAAGTTTGAATCCAAAGATACGATTCAATCCTTCCTACTTTGTGTTACCCAACTCCAGGACTAGCTTTGCACCATGCAGTTTGCCCTATTAGAGGCACATCTTGTTCGTACGGTACTCTACAAGCTTCCTCGGGAATTTGATTGAGTGGCGAATGCTTTACGGGTCCAGACATCTACGACTCCTGTCAGTTTTCTTCACATGTCCTCCATGCTACTTGAGCATTAGGCTACTTTGTGACTATAGGGGAGGCTTTTGTTACATTATGGAGGTTTAGGTGAGGCTTTTGCAGCTTCAGAGAGGGGTTCAAAGATGAAGAAGTTGAAGGCCCAGTGTTATCACTGTGGCAAGAAAGGTCATTTAAGGAAGGACTGCAAAGAGTTAACGGCTTCCAGGAAGAATAAGGAGTAGAAGACGAAGTGGGATGCAGACTTCTCCAACGAGTCTTTTGCCTTAGATTCTGATCCCGATCCTCCAACCAAGGCAAAGTCCAAGGCGTGGAAGGGATCCTCTTCTTCGGATTGAGGGAAGGGCTTAGTGGCCCCTTCCTCAGCTACTTTCTAGTGGTGGTGATGTGGACATCCCTCACGACTCTCTAGTGCTAGAGAGGGAGTGTGGGAGTGTGGTGAGATGGGGCAACCGTGCCTCATCTATATGTCTATATAGATGTATAGGATCCAGAGATGGACTTCCTTGATGCATCGATTGAAGTCTGGCAGGTACAAATCCTAGAGCTAGGATTGACATCTAGGTTCATGATGGGCTGGTTACTTGACAGAGAGCGGGAGGCTTTCGTTTGGATCTCACATGAGGGGACAGTTTGGCGGTTTTGGCCGAAGGCGGGGATTCCATGGTCACATGTTTAGAGACATATTTGGCAGCTTGGTCTTGTATGTCCTGAGTGACATAGGTGACATAACACAGAGAGTTGTTATGATTCTTCTCTATTTTCAGGTGGTGTTGTTATGATCGACATCGACGTCAAATACTCTTCGAGGCATCTTGGTGGTGGGCTAGCCACTCACTGCTTGGATATCCATGGTTCTTCTGGTGGTTCTATGTTGTATAGTTTATGATACCCCATCATTGTACTATTGTATTGTATCAGATCACCCCTGATCTGAGAGAGGGTGTTAGCAGATTAGTCAGCTCAAGGTGAGCATGTGCTGTAGAGGCTATGGCCTTTTTATAGTAAAATTTTTGGCATTTTTTGGTGCCCTTTTTAGGGCTAGGGAGCATTTAATGCTGTACGATCAACATTAAATGCTAGTCGGCTACATTTAATGCTCCCCCCATTTTGTGCCTATACATTGCTGGGGCTCCTCCTCCTCTTATGTACTTCAGCTATCATTTGTGGATTCTTCTGAGGAGAGAGGAGCCAGTGCCAGGGTGCCCACACAGCCAGTGACTCACTATTGTATGCTGCGGTCTCGTGTTCAATATGGATTCCGTTTCCCGGGCATACATTTGAGTTCTCATCTATATTTGTGTTTATTCTTTCTCTTGTCTTGTGTTTCAGCAGTTTATTTCAGCATGTTGTTTATGCTTCCATTGCTGCACCACTTCTGACAATTCGACCCCTATTCTATCTCTTGAAGAGTTAAAAAAACCAATCATATCCTTTTCCCACTTTTCTATGGCACACATCCCTCTTATGTTGTAGCTTAAGAAATGGGCCCTAATCCTCTATATCATCATGAGTTGGAGATAAACAAACAACCCCTCTGATGGTGCATAGAGATTCATGAAGGCCTATGATTCTCTCACCAAGTATAAGAGTGAGAATTGAGAACTTAAATGATCACCTTTATCAACTTGCTTCTCACCTTCTTTACCTGTGTAGTACTTCAAAACTTAAACTTTGACAGTATTTGTAGACCTCTTGGTCATATTTATTTATTAGCATCCCTTGTTTGTAAATGTTGCTTAGAATTCTTGCTATTTTCTTAGAAAGAAAAAGCAACTTGGCTATGGATATTTGGTTGCACCACTTGCTTAACCCTATCTTTATCTTCCTTTTATGGATTTTAACTTTTTGGGGCATTCTCTTGCTAAATTCCTAGCCTTTGCACGTGAAATATGCATTTGGAAATAGAGAGGATTAGACTTTGCCAACTAACTTAAATGCCCTATTATCTTGTATTTCCAAGACCGTAAGCTTGGGAAGTATACATAAGCTCACTTTGGTAGTAGAAAATGGTTATAGCAAACTATAGTACATGAGGTTTCCTACATCACTTCTTACAACAATGAAGTAACAAATATTTGCTCTGCCTATGAGCCAACAAGAACTTAAAAGAATATATATTCCTAATGCACAAAGTCTACAATGGGGTTGATATGTGTTACCAAACCATTTTTTGAACTTATGTTTAGTAGGGGGTCACCCTTAAATTACATGATGAGCCCTCTTGTGGCAAGATCACAATACTTTGAGAATAGTGACTTTGAAAGCAAAGTAATGGAATGCTTAGGAGAAGAAAGAAGCATCTTTCTTTGGATGCACTCATGTTCTGCATGTTTAAGAGAAGACTTGCAAGGCAATTTATGAATCATTTGCTTGCCTTGGGTAACAAAATTATAAAGATCAATGCAACCATTATTGCTCAAAATTTTCACTTTTTCATGGTTTTTCCCTTTTGCCTTGTGTGTTTCAAGCATCGTAGTTTGACAAGTAGCATGCCTAAGTTTTTTACCTTCACTCAAAACTCGGAGAGTTTAAGCTTATCAAATATAAAGATCCACAATATTAGAGTTAATTTCCAAACTTAGCAAAACTTACAGGTAGGGGCCTTTGGATTTGACTTTTGCTTGAAATTTCTTGTCTAGATAATTGGTTGTTAAATTGTAGCTTGGCCATATTTGCTTCATTTTCTGCTATTCTGGAATGACATTAAAAAATAGGGTGATCATAATTGTTGGAGAACAAACTATTCCAAAAAAATTTCAAAATTAAGTTATGCTTAGAATATCTAGGGTATTTCAAACACTTAACAAAGAATGATATATAAAGAGAAAACGTGACAAACATACATTGTATTATTATGGCATAAGATGCACAAGAGAACAACTTCTTGTGACTTATTGGGGTTCCTTATAAAACAAACAATCCTTAAGAAAAAGGTGGGGGAGCCCATTTGTTATATGTTAAAAGTCATTTTTTGTTGCAAGTCTATTGTTGATTTTGCATTCAAATGGCAATATTATCCATTAACTCACCTACGTGCCTCTTCCAACCGTTGTCTTGCATCGAGTTCCTTATTGGGTGCGTACTTTGGCAAGCTCAAAGGGTCACATGCAAATGGCGCTGTTTTGAAAAACTGCAAAGTTAAAAAGCACAAGTTCAGGGTTATTGGTGCTTCTTTGCTTTATGTGGTAGTCAATGCTCTGTGTTGCTAGGAGTGCGTGTTTTGGAAGTTGGGAGGGGGGAGGGGGAGGGGTGTGAAGGGGAGAAGAGAGGGTGAAAAGAACCAAAGACCATGAAAAATAAGAAAGATTATTCTAAAAAAGTTGTGTTGGGAAGCACACATTAAAATTATCAAATGACAAACAAGTCAAGCTATTATTCCAATGCAACAAGATTCACTATAACCATTAAGTGCTAGATGAACAGCTTGTTTGACCTTGTAAAGAATGCCTTATTTTTGCAATGTGACATGTTGTATAAAGATAAATATGTTGGTATAGCTATTATTTGTCTCTTTGTGATTTGTCTTGCATTTATGCAAGCTATTCTTCTCGACCATGTTTTCTTTCAACAGAGCTCAAGCTTTTAAGAAGATTACCCAATGTGTTTATGCCAATTCAATTAGTACCATTAGTGCATATACTTTTATCTTTTTGGCCAAGCTGAAAAGCATTTAGAATAATAAATTTATGTTTATACATTTTTTGTCATAGAAATGAAAATGTATATGGGCGCAACGTCTCTTATGGAGATTGATGTAAAAAAGCATCACACAAGATAAAGGTAATTATTTAATGCTCTGCACGCTACTGCTTTCCTTTGGAGCTAAATGTTTTGATAAGATTGTGATTGTTTATCATAACAAGTCCCTAGATATACTTTATCCAAGGATAATCTTTTCTAACTTGTTTTTGAAATCACTTTGTTTGGAAGCAAATTTTTCTTCTACTATTGTGGTAAATTTTGATTACGGTAAATTTCTTCACCATATATTCCAAAATAACATTTAGCCATTTTTGAAATGAAATTTCACGCTTGGTAAATTTGATCAAATAAAGCCTTTGTCAAATTATTACTCAATAATATCGTATTCAATGAAAATGTTTACTTTTGTGAGCGCGCGCGCGGGTGTGTGTTTTAGCAAAGAACATTAAATAAAGTAACTCTAAAATTTAGCAACAATACTCATGTATCTAAAAGAGAATTGTGTAACCTCATTTCAATTCAATTACATAACAATGGATCATATTACACTTGAGACAATGAATGTATATATAGTAATGATATCAAACAAAAGTACTTTGCAAGAGTAAGAGGCCTTAGTTGAGGTTGGACACCTTGGCTTAGTTTTCAATCTCGAAAAAGTAGAAATATTGGTGCAACAAGACACCAATATTAGTCGAGTAGAAAGTATAAGTGTGGGGATGGTTCCTAGTCAATATAGATAGGGTTAGGCAAGGAGTTCGAGGCATATCTTATGCTTGTGTTTACATGGGGATGTTAGGAAACTTAAAGTTTCATACTCTCCCATCTTTATAATATCTCATTTAGTACCACAGATCACTGGCCCATAATTAATAATACCTTATTGTTAAAATGAGAATCTAAATGCTAGCATAAAATAAATGTCTAGGCATGCTATATTTCTTATAAGCAAATCCATTTTTAATTATATGGGCCAATTTAGGACAAAAAGGTAGTTGTAATGGCTCTATCTAGGCACACGGCTATTTCATAAGCAACCGTGTGGACTCGAGGATGCAGGAAGAATCTTGTGGTAAAGAAAAGGGGAGTCCTAGATTCACATGTGCCTCATACTACCGGAGAATCTAGTCTTGGATCATAATAATGACACTCTATTTTATTGTTGTGATTAGAATGGAGGTGAGGCTACATCACCGACTCTGCAGCTCCTTGGGCATATGGCCATATTAACATCACACAGACTTTGTAGTAGACATTAGGATACCAAGGAGTAGACCATGAAAGGTCTAAAATCTATATAGAGCAATTGCTTATGTCCAAGAAGTAGAGCAAACACCTGAAGAGTACATAATAGAGGTGCAATGGCAACCATGGTAGCAAAGAAGGATATGTTCAGTTCTTCATGAGTGAGATAGGAGTCAATAACCTTTCATTCATATAGACTGATCCATCCCTAGAGAAATGAATCCAATGAGAGGAAGTAGTAGTGGGATGTAGAATCAATGGATAGAGAGAGAAAGAGAGTGAGAGAAAGAGAGCAAAGTAGACAAGAAGTTTTAATGCCACCTCTAGTTCAATCATTTCATAGCAAAGAGGAATATGCTCAGTTCATGAAGAAGAGAGGAGTTCATACCTCTCATTCATGTAGAACGATCCAATGCTAGAGAAATGAATCCAATGAGAGAAGGCGGTGGTGGGATGATGCAAAGTTAATGGATGGCGAGAGCAAGAGGGTGAGAGAAAGAGAGCAATGCATGAGAAGTTTTAGTACATACTTGGCCTTATTCTTCATTATCTTCACTTATATATGATTAAACAATGCACAAGGGGTACATCCCCTGCCTTTGGCCATTGCCCATACCCCAACAACCTCCCACTTAAAGGTCAATATGCCTTTAAGGGAGAATAAACAATGAAGATACTATCCAATGCCCATCAACACTCTATAGTATGCAACGTGCTTAGAAGATAAACACTTTGTGAGAAGACCTACAAGGTTGCTAAACTATATGAACCTTAGTAAGCTTAATCCGATTGTCCTCAAGAACCTCCATGATGAAGTGATACTTTACCTTAACATGCTATTGCTTTATATGAGAGATATGAACCTTAGTAAGCTTAATCCGATTGTCCTCAAGAACCTTAGTAAGCTTAATCCGATTGTCCTCAAGAACCTCCATGATGAAGTGATACTTTACCTTAACATGCTATTGCTTTATATAAGAGATATGATTCTATGCTAATTAGATGATGCCAATTGGATGGCACTTTGACTATCAATATGCAATGTGGGTAGCTCTCTTATGTATGCTACCCAAATCTCCACTAGATGAGTAAAGCCATACAACTTCCTTTACCTTAGTTGGCTATAACATATTCAACCTCATGAAACTATATGTATGCTACCCAAATCTCCATTAGATGAGTAAAGCCATGTAGCTTCCTTACATACCTTAGTTGGTTGTAACATATTCAACCTTAGTGGCAGATAAGACTGTATATAGTTACAATTGAGAGCCTCATGAAACTATATTGCCCATGAACATGAAGACAAAACCTATTGTAGAATTTCTAGAGTCCACATTTCCTACAAAATTTGCATATGCATACCCAAGGATAGATGCATTCTTCCCTCCAAAGTTAATGCACATAGCTCTAGCACCATTCAAGTATCTAAATGATACTCTTCATTGCTTCTCAATATTTCTCACCAAAGTTTGCCATAAACTTGCTAACCATTATCACTACATAAGCAGTGTCTCAAAGTGTAGCTACCATAGCATATATAAAGCTACCAATTGTGGACTCATAGGGTATCTTAGCCATTCCAACATTTTACTCATCCATGGCCTTCCATGTATAAAGATAATACTCGGTCTCACTTTGTGTGTATCCTTGAGATGTATAAAAGGATTGAACCTATGATACCATTGCGCCGAAGGTTGCTTTAGTCTATATAGACTTTTATGGAAGTTACATATCAATTGTTCCTTTCGTTGCACAACCAAACGTTTTGGTTGTTGCATATACATATGATAATACAAATTCCCATGTAAGAAAGTTGTCTTTACATCCATCTAGACAAGCTTCATGTACTCCTTGGCAACCCATGCAATCGATGTACAAAGAGTGGTTAAGATAGACACTTTGGTTAAAGAATTTAAAGGAACCAACTCCCAAGTTGCATTCTTAACCAAAGACTCTATCCATCTAATCCCATGTGAGAGAGGTAGGTGTCCATGTATCTCGAGCGGACAATAAATCCAACATTTGTACTATGTAAAAGATATTATGTGTAGAAATCCATATTCGTGCCTAGCTCCTACATTGGTGGGGCAATCCATGTCCTCTCGATGTTTGGTTGAGTGAGATCCATCTTGGTAATCTTGCCAATCTCTAAGCGGCTCAAAGTAAGAAATTGTGCATCAAGGGAATACTAGAAGGGGGTTAGTCTATCCTAAAAATGGACAAGAGGGGAGAGAGGTAAAGCATCTAAGACAATACACACACAAAAGCAATGGAGACTTGAGAACACAAAGAGATAGGGTTGAAATCTTCTCCTTCTTCTTTCTTCTTCTTCCACACAAAAAAAACTAAGTCTACAACATGATGAAAAACTAATATGAAAGTACCACAATGTATGTACATGCGGTTAGTAAGTGTGAACCCACTAGGAAAGAAGAGGTGGCACAATGAATGCGCCATAACCAAGGATGGACTACGTGGGTAATAGAATCATTGGCGTATTCTCATGTTGCTCGCTTAACACGTTAGTGAATAATATCGTGCCATATCACCAAGGCACATAGTGGATGCCAACTCATGTAGAGCTCGATATTTCAACACTCCCCCTCGAGCTCAGCATGAGCTCGTGAACTCCAAGCATAGTCCTGAAGCGTTGAAGCTTCTTAGCTCCGAAGGCTTTTGTGAAAATGTCAGTAGCTTGATCCTTTGTGCTGACATAAACTAAGTCAATATCACATGCTAGGACCTGCTCTCAAATGAAATGGTAATAGACCTCTATGTGTTTGTCCATGCATGATACATTGAGTTCCTGGCCAATTGAATGTTGCTAAGGTTATCATAGTAGATAATAACCTTCTTATCCACTTGCATCCCCAAATCACTAAGTAGCTTGCATAACCAAGCTACCTCACATGCTGCAATTGCAGCACCTCTATACTCTGCCTCTGTACTAAACAAGGCAACTTTTGGCTGTTTCTTATAGTCTTAACATAGTGCAATGTGCGCTGCACTGCATCCAAATGTGGCTTTCATGGAAGCTGCATAAATTGACTCTTCAACCAATTGTGTAGTTTAGGTTCCACCGGCATTGTCAAATAGATAAGGTTGCCCATAATCTTTCGATACATAGTGACATCCTCAATCAAGTCACCCTAATGTGTACTAAGCTTAGGATTAACATCCAAAGGTATAGAAATAAGCTTGCAATAAGCCATACCATACTTCTTCAATATATCCAATGCATACTATCTCTGTGATAACCATATACCCTCTCGAGTCTTGATGATCTGTATGCCAGGAAAATAGTGTAGCTCTCCTAAATCTTTCATCTCAAATTCAGCCTTGAGAAGACCCTTCATAGTGTCAATCTCTGTCTTAGTATCACCCATAGTGATAAAATCATCCACATATATAATAATGACACAATACATGTATCACTCTCACATACATAGAGTGAGTGATTAGCCTGTGCTATGTGAAATCCAATGCTGACAAGGTATTCTGCAATCCTATCATGCCATGCCCTAGGTGCTTGCTTTAGCCTATACAAGGCCTTACGAAGCCTGCATATATAATATGGATGATTCTCAATCACATAACCAGGTGGTTGCTCCACATACACTTTCTCTTGCAACTCTTCCTGCAAGAAGGCATTCTTAATAGCCATTTGATGCATTCCGATACATAGTGACATCCTCAATCAAGTCACCCTCATGTGCACTAAGCTTAGCATCAACATCCAAAGGTATAGAATATAAGTTGCAATCAACCATACCATACTTTTTCAACAAATCCAATGCATACTATCTCTGTGAGACAGCCATATATCCTCTGGAGTCCCGATGATCTCTATGCTAGGAAAATAGCATAGCTCTCGTAAATCCTTCATCTCAAATTCAGCCTTGATAAGACCCTTCACATTGTTAATCTCTGTCTTAGTATCACCCACAACGATCAAATCATCCACATATATAGTAATGACCACAATGCATGTATCACTCTCATATACATAGAGTGAATGATTAGCTTGTGCTCTACGAAATTCAATGCTGACAAGGTATTTTGCAATCCTGTCATGCCATGCCATAGGTGCTTACTTCAACCCATACAAGGCCTTACGAAGCCTGCATATATAATCTGGATGAATCTCATTCACATAACCAAGTGGCTGCTCCACATAAACTTCCTCTTGCAACTCCCTTTGCAAGAAGGTATTCTTAACATCCATTTGATGCACGATCCAACCTTTTGATATAACCCTTGCTATGACAGCCCTTATAGTGGCCATTTTAGCCATTGAAGCAAAGGTCTCCTCATAATCAATACCATGAGTCTACACATATTCTTTGATAATCAACCATGCCTTATAGTGCTCAATAGATCCATCTGACTTATGCTTGACCTTGTAAATCCATTTGCAGTCAATAGTGTTCTTGCTTTCAGATAAGGGCACTAACTCCCATATATCATTATCCATTAGTGTAGCCATTTCTTCATCCATATCACGATCCCAATACTCATTACCCATTGCATCCTCAAAACAGGTGGGTTCCACATCCTGTACAACCTTAGCCATGTATGCATAGTGATGAGCTACATAGCTATCATATGTCAATTGCTGCATTGGCTTTCTCACTCTACTTGACCTTCATGGAATTGGATTACTACTAGGTGCTTTAGCATCCTCTTCTGCCTTCCGCACACCATGTGTTTTCACAGATGGAATTCCAAACTCCTTATGTAAGCTCTACTCAGAGCCATCTGAATTGGCATCAACATGAGAGAAACCTAATGATACATTTGTCACTATAGGCGAGTCCCCAACTTTCTCACACCAGGTGTTTTAACAGATGGAATCCCAAACTCCTCATCCAAGCTCTACTCAGAGCCATTTGAATTGGCTTCAACATGAGAGAAACCTGATGATACATTTGTCACAATAGGCGAGTCCCCAACTTTCTCACACTAGGTGTTTTAACATATGGAATTCCAAACTCCTTATCCAAGCTCTACTTAGAGCCATCTGAATTGGCATCAATATGAGAGAAACCTGATGATACATTTATCATAATAGGTGAGTCCCCAACTTTCTCATTACCTATTCGTGACATCAGTGATGTACTTGGTGGAGTAACATGTGATCTCAATCTGCTGCTCTAAGGTCTATCATCAACAGAACCATGACTAGGAGACTCTTATGGTTCACTCAATGTCTGTGATCGTTGACTTATTTTTTGCATAGCCACACTCTCATGCTCATCAAGCCCAATTGTATTTTGCACAATTACTATACCAGGTACTCATTTGATTAAAAAACATCCATACTAACTCTTAGCTCGCACATAACAGTGTTATAATATCTATATCCCTTCTGCTCAAGAGAATATACAACAAATGCACATTTTTCTACTTTGGGGTCCAATTTGTTGTGCAACTCATTAGGAATATGCATATAAGCAATACACCAAAATACTTTCAAATGGGACATCGGCTTTTTTTTAAAAGCAAATTTTAGAAAGGTGGCCCTTTTGACTATAATACCAGCACTCTCTACTATTACCAAAATTCTATTGTGTATTAGAATCTGCAACTTGCCCTCTTTGACTCCCCTTTCCTCGGGGCTATTCTCCTCTATTTTAATGTGCATTGTAACCTTGATCACAACTATCACCTTGGTCTCTACCATGACCTCTACCTCTACTAGTAGTCCAACATACACATATGCACACATGCATACTCACACTCACTCTCTTACCGCCCTCCCTCCACACACCCCCCCCCCCCCCCCCCCCCCCCCCCTCTCTCTTGATATTGATTAGGGATAATATTACCTCAATATTGATGAGGGGGAAATATAAGATTGAAGCAATATCGGATCATTGTACTTTGTATTATTGACCTTCTTGTACAATCAGGACAAATAATTGCAATAGAGAAATCTATTAAAGTTATGCAACCAAGTCTAGAATTGAGCTTAGAACATTTTGATGAGCACACACAAGATTTGAAAGAACTAAAGTCTTTATGTAACATTAAGTAAGAATAACATTTTATATAATAACATTTACCTTGTTGAACCTAGGTTTTGTTTCAACTCAAAAGAATGCTGAGTATTGTACTACATTGATTATGTGAAGAATCATGGGTTTTGTGGAGGAAGCATAGGAGTTATTCCTGTAAGGGTTTTCTCACAGTAACAATTTTTAGGCAGTTTTTTAGTTTTTAAATACAAAAGTAAGCCACATGGGGGGTTTGAAAATCCCCCATCAAATTTAAAAGAATAAAATAAACTTTGATAAAAAAACCCAAACCTACTTTTCAAGCATGAAAAAAAAGAAAAAAAATATCCTTAAGTTTTGAAATGGGTCCATATGTTTATTTCCCATTTTAACAAATGTTTTTTGGGAAGAACACCACTCCTTGGGTGTTTCTTGAAAAACTAGTAGTTTTTTGACAAAAATTAGAAACCTACCCATGTGGCCTTAGGCTGGTTACACACTAAATGATGGACACCCACTTTGTATGCTTTAACCAATCAAAACACTTATTTAAAGGTTAGGTATCTGTAGTTTTTTTTACATGCTAGAGAGGACATAACTTGTTGTTTACCTGTTAAACAGGTGAACTGGAGAGCCCACTTTTGGACGAGGAGTCTCCCCTACTCACTTTGTAAAGTGGCGAATAAGGGTGCATTTTTTGCATTTGTAACCAATAAAAAAATTTGTAAGTTAAAAAAAAAGCTGGGTTCATTTGGTGTGTAAAGGTATCACGCCCATATCCGTGCGCAATTTCAAAAAGTGCATGCCCACACTCTGGGCGGGGGTTGGTCTTCCATTACTTAGTGTGTAACCAGCCTTAGGACCAGGAGAACAGCTCCGGAGTTGACTGATCAAACAGGAACACTTGTGCAGGGATCGGCACTTAGAAATACAGTCCTTTGGGTAAAGGAGTGTTGATGACGAAGATGAGACTGCTCTAGTTGAAGGCGCCTGCAGACTGACGATAAGGACAGCCTTAGATGAAGGATGCCGAGTCCGGAAGATGATGAAAAGCTGATGGTATGCAGGTGAATATTTCTGAAGATGACACCTGTTGTAGATGGTCGATACGCAAGAAAATCCTCAGAATCTAATGATGTCAGCAATCGAATGGAGGGCGCCATACAGCACGACTGTTGGGCAGCCTGTTCAAAAGCAGAACGCTGCTATTCTTGATGTCGTCAGCCGGCCGGAATCTCCAGAAGCGCAAAACGCAGATGTAGCAGCAATGGTGGAGATCATCGACAGCAGGGCGGGCACCAGCACCCTGAAGCATGTCATGTTGAGTAATGGGAAAGCAGTTGCCAGCTGAACTCTGTCGCCTGTAGTAGTAAGACCTTCAGGATTGGTCATGGCTGGGCAGCCTCCAAATGAGTGGCAGCAGTGAGAAAACAAGTTGCTAGGTCCAGAGGATGTGACAAGTAGAATGCAGCAGATTGGAGTGGGTGAATAACTGATGTTGAGACTCGAGAGATGATAGAATGAACTAATGGGGTTGGATGCCCACAACATGCCCTCATAATGAGATTTTTGGGCATTTGACCTACTGTTTGAGATAAAATCCCATTAATCACAAATAAAGACTTTTTGGGGTTATTATTAAGGAGCAAAATTTGGCATTAATACACTTCAATCTAATATTAATCCATACCATGATTTTTGGTTGCTCAACATCGCCTAAGAGAAGGGAGAGACATGCTTCTCCCACTTATTGCTTTGAAATGTATGGCAAATGTAAACTCAATAGGATCCCCAATTAGAGACAATCATGTGGTAAGGGTCTTGATGGTGAGGGTAATTTATATGTGAGAAGCCAGCTCAAGACTGACCACTCCATCCAAGGGTAGATAAAAAATCCCAAGGCTCTTTGTCAAAGTGTGCGAATGACTGCATGGGGGTGGTAATGATGGGATGTGACCCCCTTTGAACCCCCCTCTAAATCTAGAGGAAGGATACTCCCCTTTGGAGGAGATAGGGAATCCACAACTCATGGATCATGGCCTCTGAAGTGTCTGATGAAGAAGGAAAGACTGTTGTTAGTACCAAAGAAGGTAGTATTGCAATGGAACAAAGGGTTGACAACTCCCAGAGTTGGTGTCCACAGAGTCATATGAGGGAGGAGTAGAAATATGCAGCTTTTGTGAAGCCCTGATTATTAGAATTAGCCTCTATCTCTCAATGGAGCAGATTGTGGACCTGAAGGTGGTGGTGAATAGTCATTGTCTCTCGATGGAGTGGCCAACGAAGCCGAAGGTGGTGGCAAACAACCACCGTCTCTCGATTTAGCAGACTGCAAAGATGAGAGTTTTGGAAGCCACTAAATCCGAAACTAAGTGGAGAAACCTTTGTAGGGCATGGCATTGTGGGGTGTTAGGAGGGCTTATGGCATTGTGAGGTCTTAGCCTCCTTTTGCTAGAAAGGGATGATTAGCAACATTGTGGGTGTCTTATTGCTTTGAGCATAGAAATTTGATAGCCGATGTAGAATGATCTTTGTCACCCAGAATGGAGAGGTGGCACAAAGAGTGCTTGGGGGTAGATGCGTGTGCTCTGGTGGGGTAGGGAGCAAAGGTCATTGATGACAAGATTTGGTGGAGTATTGTGGCTTGTTGTAATAGGTGCAGCTAGTGGCTTGTGTTTGATCTGGTTGGGAAGAAGCCATAGCACACGTGTGTCAAACCTATAATGGGAGGGTGGGAGGGAGAAGAAGATAATGGTATCTCTTGAATGATGTAGTAGAATGAAAAAGAATCTGGAGTTTGAGAGAATGTTGCCACTCCTTGCAACTTGTATTTGTCTCCATAGAGCATGAGGAATTTTAGGTTTTGGGGCATCTCTGCTTTGATAGCATGTGAAGAAACAGCAGGGTTTGTGGAGGAAACATGGAGTATGTGTGGCAAAACATAGAGATAGCGAATGAACTCAAAGCTTAGAGAATGAATGAAATGTAGAATGTAACGATTATAAGAGGCCATCAAGTTTTGTGTCTCGTAGATTGGTATTGAGGTGAGCTGAAAAGTTTGGAGATGATTGCACTTCTTTGACTGAGTTGGCAGCATCTGGGAAGGGATCTGCACTTTGAAAGGGAGCAAAATGCAGTCCTTTGGGTCAAGGAGTGTCGATGACAAAGATGATACTGCTCTAGATGAAGGCGTCTATAGATTGATGATGGGGGCAGCTGCAAATGAAGGATGCCAACTACAGAAAGCACGACGATGATGAAGACTTTTAGATTGTTGAAGGGGACACCTGCTGTAGATGGTCAAAAACACAAGGACATCAACACTTGAATAGAGGGCAGCATACAACATGACTAGTGGGCCACCCGTTCAAAGGCAGAACACAGCTATTGTCGATGTGGTCAGCTGGCTGGAACCTCTAGGAGTGCAGAATACAGATATGGCAGCAATGATGAAGATCATGGACAGCAGGGCGGCCACTAGCACATTGAAATGCAGTATGTTGAGTGATGGAAAAGCAGTCGTTAGCTGAGGTCTGATGTTGCCTGCAGTAGGAAGATCTCCAGGATTGGCCATGGCTAGCTGGGCAGCCTCTTGGATGAGTGGCAGCAGTGAGGAAACAGGTCGCCAGATCCAAAGGATGAGTGACCAGCGAAAGGCAGCAGATTGGAGAGGGTGAATTGACTGATGTTGAGGAGTGAGAGATGATAGAATGAGTCGATGGGGTTGGATGCTCACAACACGACCTTCTAAAGGAGATTTTTGGGCATTTTACCTATTGTATGAAGTAAAAGCCTTATAATACAAATAAAGCCTTTTTGGTGTGGTGATTAAGGAGGAAAATTAGGCATTAATGCATTATAATTTAATGTTAGTGCATGCATGATTTTGATTGCTCAACAAGTTCTAGCTGTTGAAGATGAAACTCAAGGCAAGTTCTCCTCAGGTCAGAAATAAATTAAAAGGGAATGACCATGCTAAGCATTGTGCCATACTGGTCAGTTATCCATGGTAAGTTCTAGCTTCTGAAAACATTTCCACGAGTTATTATGTATGTTTGTAAATTGATATGGGTGTTGCTCTACTTGTTTTACAGAACATTCTTTTAAGTCACAGTGCGTGCTAGTATATCGCCCTTGTTATGCTATCCTATTGTACAGCTGATTTCTGAATGGAGGAAAATAAACAAGTTTTGCATCTAACTTAAAGTTGTGAATCCTTACTTCACTTTGAAGTGCTTCAGAGGCAGTTCCACGCTCCGATGGATCAATGGCAAGAAGAGTTTCCAGAAGCTTCAGTGCTGAGGCAGGAAAGCTTTTGAATGTTTCCGACAGGCAGCGCTTGTAGGGCTGCTGTGATTTGAACATTGTTGCATGAGGCAAGTTTGATTTCTTCCAATATTCTTCTGTTGGTGATCCACACAATTTGAAAATCTTGTGCAATTGTTCAACCTGAGAAAAGTTTTTTGCATTGTTTCTTACTTTAACCTTGCAAAGCTGATTACAACTTCATGGCAATGGCAATTAAGCATAAGAAACATAGCAGTTCAATTTTGAAAGATATATATGGATAGGTGGTTTTTTTGTAAGCTGTAGTCAAGTTTCATCAGCCAAGCAACAACCGACATCTTAATCTTATTTGCACAGCTGATTACAACTTTATGACAATTAATCAAAAGGACCAACAGTGCAATTTTTAAAAGGTATAGCTGGTTTTTTGTAAGCTGTAGTCTAGTTTTGTCAGCCAAGCAACAATCTAGTCACAATTGGCCTGATTCTCAGTGAGGCAGGTTTTGTCCAGCCACTCAAGAGTGCAGATAGTCATCATTCTTGAGCTCTCATATCTTTTTTTGTCATTATTCTTGCGGTGGTCACAGTGACTAATATCATACATAATTATTGGAGTAGAGATTGAATCCGCAAGGTTAGGGAACTTGTTGATTCATTTTAAGGATCAAATCAGTAACCAATTTTAGGCCCTTGATTGAATATTTTTGCCCATTCGAGCCTGACCCAGTACAGGAAACTTTGGTATTTTAGCATTATGAACAGTCCACCATGTTTCTCTCCTATTTTCCATGTGCTCATATTTCATTACATGAGTTGCAGAGCAGCAGCTAGTGTTTGTGATTCAGCACTAAGTGTTCCTCTCCTCTCTTCCCTCTTCCCTTTGCTCCTGTTTTAGTGCATAGTTGGAACCATACTCGTATGTTGATTGAACTGGACATGGAAAATCAGTGATTTCGTACCCAAATGGAAAAGGACAAATATACTTGACCATTATGGGATTAGAAAAGGGGGTCCCAAACATTAAAAATTACGCCACCTTTGCAAAAGCACCTCTCTCATGCAAGGACAATGAAGCTTGAAAGTTGAAATTTAAAGTTTAAGCTTGCACAACTCTCTGGATAATGTATATTTCATTGCTTTTATAAAAAAGAAAATAAAGGTCGCATTATGATTCAGCCCCAAGGGCTGAATCGTTTGCCATATGGAAATGTAGAAAAAGCTATGTTTTAGTGCATCAGTTGGAGAATTAGGGTGTGGAGAAAGTGATCCCAAGGAAAACATAGCAGGCTACCTAAGTATACTATCATGACTGGTGAAATCTGGTGCTGAAGTGGTGATCCAAGTAGTTGAGATATCTAAGATCCTGGGTTCAATCTTTTCCTAGGTCCATAGTTAGATAGTTACTTCTCTATCTAGAAAGCATGTTGGGCATCATGATGGAAGTATAGTTTCTTAGAAGAGTTTGAAAAATCAACACAATGTTATCAACAGACAATCGAATTGCAACCATCTCTATACAACAAGCAAATGATTTGTGACATTCTCTCTTCCAAACCTATTTTGTTCATGATTTGGGATATGAAATTGTGAGACACTGTGTCAAAAGCTTTTGCTATGTCCACATGCATCAATATCTTGACTGGTGTTTTGCGGCATTTCAATATTAGCCTATCAACACATTTGCTATGGTATTGTTATCTTTGGGATTAGGCAGAAGCATAATTGATTTAATACTAGCTTACAACGGGCATTAGAGTGAAGGGGTGCCATTCATTGAACTGTTCATGCATTGGCTTTTTCGAGAGTTGCTCATTATTCATGATAAAGTATCTTTTAATCATTCCAAAAATGCATAAAAGAACTCCATAATGGGACTATTCCATCCAAGAGGTTTTCATGTACCCAAAATGCATTTGGTATTGTTTACCTTATCCATTGTAAGCTCAGCTTCCCAACATGACTGAAAAAGGGGGCAAATCATGCTTAACAATATACCGTCGATCAAGACTAGCTTCATGAGTTGTATGGACATTATGTGACAAATATTACATCCCCTCAAGACAAGAAGTTGATGTCAATCCATATGCAACAGCTTGTAGATGGTGCACTGCATTTGCCAAGCAAGTCCTATAAGAATCATGTGAGGTAATCTTTCAGTGTTATCTTGCAGAGATGGAGAGCTGCTTAAATTATTTTCATAAAGAGGTGCTGAGCTACGAGGTACGAGGTCAAATTAATCCAATTATTGGCCAATTTACTAGTCTCTCGTACAGCCCCAAAGAGGAAACTAAATTAAATTAAAATTAAACTGAAACTCCAGAAGTTTTGGTAGGATGGATGGTTCGAAAAGTAAAACAGGACCAATGGATAGGCCACTCTTCATCCCACATTTGCCAAACTTTCACCACCACTCTTTAGCCTTCATCGCCATACTTGTTGCAAACGACTGTCTTCAACATCCCATGAGCACTTTTAGGAGATAGGCACTGCTTTCTACAGTCCAAACAAACTCCTCTTCTGCCTGGATGTCTTCAACTTGTCCATGTAGATGCCCTACTACCAAACATGGGAGTTGGCTGCCTATGATTGCTCCGGTTGATGCCACATTCCTGCCATGTCATTGATGCTACTGTCTGGAATTGGCTAGCCTTCCATGACAGCCCCTATTGGTCCATGACAGCTGATATTGATGCTCTCAAACACAGGGATCACTGCTTGCCAACATGATATATACAATATTGTTTTTAAAAGTCCAGTGCATCTAGGAGTGAGAGCTGATAGCCAAGAAATAATATCTAGTTGCTAATTATGTGTATAATCCATCATCAGCCTCCACACATTCAAATTACTTGAATCATGTAGACTATATTGATGAAATAGATGTGTCAGACTATATGACAAATAAATCGCACACTTGCAAAAACAGACCACTTCAACTCCAAGCAAATCTCCCTCGTGGGAACATATTCAACTTTAAACAGTGATAGAATCATAGTGGTTGATTCGTATCTAATAAACAACCCACTGCAGTTACCCTTGGTGTCAGAGGGGCATATGCCAGGTCCTAGTTATTTTGCAAGTCTTGTCAAGGCATCTTTGGAAGTAACCAAAAAATGCACCACTTCCACCCAAAGTGGATAAGCCTGCCTAATAATTGTCACTGTGTATCAACAGCAGCATATGTGGTTTTCCCAAGAATTCTTGCTCATGCTAGGCATCCCATAAAACCACCATAAAAAATGAATCCTATCACAAAGCAGTCTTCCAATATGTTTTTGAGCCATGGCTACATGTTGCAGGAAGGCATCTGACCTGGGAAAAAGAGAATGACTATCACCCTCAAGAGTTTATTTGTTTCCAGTAAATAGTTGATGCAGTGTACTTAAGGTTTGATATTCCTTTTTTCCATGCAGTCTGGCTGTCATGGAAGTTGCTTGGAATACTTCATAGAGGAAGGGACCATTAGGATTGTACAAGAGAAGACTTTGGTTACTCAATTGCCTGCAAGGCAGTGGGCACATTCGGCTTGAAGTTTCATCGAGCAGTCCATAGAAGCAATTATCCGGACTAAAGTTGATAGGCAGCTCGGAGTCATAGAAGCTTCACATAGCAGACATCAATTAAATGGATTGATCATTCTCATTCACAGCTGATTTCTATGGCTGGCAAGCATACATGGGTTGCACAAAAGTAATAGGTAGGTCACGCATGTAACTGTGAGAGGAAGGAAGATACTAGTCATGTGAAGATCAACAAGTAGATGCAAAAAATGGTTCAGCCATCACATGCAAATTCAGAAGACTAGCTAGATCTTTAGGCTGATCCATTGGCTAAATGTCCCCTAGGCTAGGTACTTTTTAGGACTCTTCCTTACTTCTTCCTTCGCATGCTTTTAGATTTCCTTTGCATCTCTAGCTTTGCACCAAAGCATCTCAATGTGAAGCATTGGTGGAAGTTCTTACGTATCTTCTATGTTACTTACATAATGGCCTTATATATCAGTTTAGGATTGACATTGAGAGAATCTCCTAGTTCTGATGAGGTTGGAGACTCTCATGAGGTCATGCATTTTTGAAACCTCACTTAACATGTGGATTAATTTTTAATCACATGGTTAAGTAAATGTTGCACATGTGACGTGTAATTGGGGTTAGAGTAAATTTATGAGGCCGGGACTTGAGGAAATCATGGGATGTCAAAGGCAAAAGCTGCTATAAGTTATGTTGCATAGGTATTTGGTGGTATCTGGTGCCAATTGTTGGCCTAGGTCATTTATTTGGCCGTAAGTGTCAATTGCTTGGTGACACTAGAGAAGTGGCGTTTATGGTACCTAACACTAATTTGATGGTCAAAGATGGCGTAGAGACACTCTTGAATGAAAATTGCCTAGCCAATTTAATTATTGGCTAGTCAGATTATTTTTCTCGGCAACGAAATAATTATTAGATTAATTTTCAGTATTTAAAGATAAAAATTTAATATTGAATTATGGATAATGTTGAAAAAACCATTTGGAAAGGCTGCCACTTGTCAGAAATGCCCATGCAAGACTGAAAAACGTTTTTAGAGGCTGAAGAGAGGCATTTTAGTGCATTCAACTTGCAAGAGAGAAAGGAGATGCTGCTAGTCTGATTTGTAGCCATTGGAGGGCCTTTTGAGGTAGCCAAGGATAGGAGAAGACCAATTTGTAGCAGGCGACAGCATCTACAAGCTGTTGAGACAGAGCAACAACAGCAAATGACTGATTTTCCTTAGTTCTTCGCAAAGAAAGTCAGAATTTTCTCTCTCCTTTGCATTTTCTCTCATCTCCTAGCCTTTCTACAGCCTTGCTCTGAAGATTATAGCATTGAGATCACCAGAGGTTGAGAAAATCCTAATCTGTAGGCAGAAATTAGGGTTAAGCAGCAGCCTCGGGAAGCGTGTCAGAAATTGGAAGCTCCAAGATTTGGATTCGATAGAGCTGAAGCTGTTTTCAGTCAAATTCAAGTGGAGGGACCAGCAAATCAATGAATTCGGGGCATTTTCCATCTCCGTCAAAGTGAATGAAGGCCAATTGACTGTCCAAATCAAGGGGCAAATCAAATTGAAAACTTACTGGTTATTTTGGACAGCAAGGGGAGTTGGAATACTGAAAGGGATTGGGAAAATCCCATTGTACATCAACTTTTTCTTCAATTAAGTTAAATAAATACCAAAAGGGGCGCCAGTTTTGGAGCCAACAGGATGTCCATTGTCCAAGATTGTGAGTTAATTTTGTTAGCAGAGTATGTCAGTTGATATGTGAATCTGAGCATGTATTGTGGGCTTGGCACATTATGTAGATATTTTAGGCATTTTTATTGTGTAGTATTTTATGCTTTATAGCATTTATTGTTGCCAGTCGTTCAGTATTAATGTTGACCGACCTGACATATTTTATGGCATTATTCATGCCTATATATTCTGGGCTCCTCCTCCTCAGTCAGTTAGCTTATCACTTGGAGGTTCCGTGGAGACGAAACGGTACCGGTGCCCATGCAGCCAGTGACTCATTGTTGTATGCGATAGTCTCGTGTCTAATATATGGATTCCATTTCTTGAGCATACATGTGAGTTCTAATTTGTGTTGTGTTCTCTTTTTCTTTTCCTTTCTCTTTTGTCTTGTGCTTAGCAGTTTATTTCAGTACATGTTTATGCTTCCATTGCTGCACCACTTCTGGTATGGTATCAGAGCTTAGGACTAGTGCTATTGCTGTGTTTTCTTGTTGATTTCAGGACTATTTTCACCCTAGTTGATCAGGCGACTACTGCTCCAACCAGATGACCTGTTTTACCTGCGTTTTTTTTAATTACTAACATTGGCATCCGTATAGCCTGTGTGTCTATTATAGCCTGCGTTTTGGTGTCTTTGCATCTTCTCTTGGCTAGGCGCTTGCATTATCAGGCCGTTTTTGTTGTTTTTAGCAGCTTTTGACCGATTTTTTGACTTTTTGCAGCAGCTTTTGTCTTATTTTGGTCAAATTTTGGGCTATACTGTATGCGAACTCTTGCTTTTTGCAGTTTGTGCTTGTGTTTTGTTTGTGTTTCCTCTCCAAATACCTTCTATTCTCTACTTCTCTTCTAAATCCTCTACAGATGGCTCCTCCATGCACATCCACTGATGACAAGCTCCATGGACCTGATTATCACACGTGGAGTGCGGTGATGAAGGCTTGATTCATCCAGAAGCGGTTATGGAACGTGGTTTGTGGAGCTATTGCACGTCCTCAACGGCCTTCTCTTGTTCCAACTGATTTTGATGAAGACAACCATGAGGAAGCAATGCTTATATGGGATTCGGATGATGCCCGTGCTTACTCGGCCTTACTTCGGTGTATTTCCAAAGAAATCCTACTGGGTCACCTCCTGCAGGACAGCTTTAGATGTATGGTCGAAGTTGCAGCTGATGTACGAGGCTCCTTTCTCCATGAGAGCCGTTACTCTCTATGGCCAGCTTCAACAAAACTGAAGTTTGAAACCAAAGATACGATCCAATCATTCCTACTTCGAGTTATCTAGATCCAGGACCAGCTTCGGACTATGCAGTCTGTTCTATCAAAGGCACATCTTGCTGGTACGGTACTCTACAAGCTTCCTCCGGAGTTTGATAAAGTGGCGAATGCTTTGAGGATGCGGACATCCACAACTCCTATTAGTTTTCTTCATATGTCCTCAATGTTGTTTGAGCATGAGGCAACTTTGCGACTACAGGGGCGGCTTTTGTCACATTATGGAGGTTAAGGTGAGGCTCTTGCAGCTTCGAAGACCAAGAAGTTGAAGGCCCAGTGTTACCACTATGGCAAGAAGGGCGATTTGTTGAAGGATTGCAAAGAGTTAGTGGCTTCTAGGAAGAAAAAGAAGTAGAGGATGAAGCGGAATGCAGAGTCCTCTGACGAGACAGGAGGGTAATCCATGGTCATTTATGCGCTGCGGCATTGGTGACAAGATGGCCACGTGTGCTACATTAGAGGCATTGTTGACAAACATTGAGAGCTATTATGATCTTCTCTATTTTCAAGAGCTGGTATGATCGATATCGACCTTAAGTTCTCTCCGAGGCACCATCAAACCCATTGCCTGGGTATCCATGGTTCTACTTGGTGGTTCTTTGTTGTATGGACTATGATGAGTCATTTATCATTGTATCAAATTACCCATGATCTAAGAGAGAGTGCTAGTAGAGTATGCCAGCTCATGTGTGAGTCTGAGCATGTATTGTGGGTTGGGCACATTATGTAGATATTTTAGGCATTTTTATTGTGTAGCATTTTATGCTTTTTAGCATTTATTGCTGCCAATCGACCAGCAGACCTGACATATTTTATGGCATTATTCATGCCTATATATTCTGGGCTCCTCTTGCTCAGTTAGTCAGTTCACCACTTGGAGGTCCTCTGGAGAGAGGAGCCGGTGCCGATGCTCACATAGCCAGCGACTCATTGTTGTATGTGACAGTCTTGTGTCTGATATATGGATTCCATTTCCCGAGCATACATCTGAGTTCTCATTTGTATTGTGTTCTATTATTCTTTTCTTTTCTCTTTTGTCTTGTGTTCAATAGTTTATTTCAGCACATGTTTATACTTCCATTGCTGCACCACTTCTGACAAATTTGCATTTCTTAGTTTTGTAATAATTGTTGCTGCTGTAACTAAGTTATAATTAGGGAATTACAACCCATCCAAGAAGGAAGGCTGGTTTCAGAGACAGATTTTTGGCCCTCCCACGGTGGCTCCATGTTCTCTCTTCGTTAAGCCCTACTTCACTAGGGGAGGCTTCCCCTCCTAAGACAAGTTTCAGGCACCCTTTGATGCTACTATGATAATTGTTTCTCCTCACAACTCTTCTAGAGGTGTTGCTTCTACTCTTGCATTAGGTTTTTGGGACCTATGCTAGATTTAGCTCCTCCTCCTGCATCAACAGTCAATGCCATGGTTTGAGAGGGGGTTGCTTTCAATACTTGGTATGTTTGAGTTCATGCTTGTCTTCATTGTCTTCCACATCGACATCTTTTTCAATTAGCTTGGGCAAGTGAGCAATTCCCTTGGGAGGGCAGTGTTCAAGGAAAATTGTGCTACATGAGTATGCCCTTACTAGATTCCCTTTGCATAACATTGTGTTTTTAATTTGGGCTCTTGGACGATTGAAAACCCATGCTGGCCTTCCAAGTGAAAACTAGTGTGCTGTATAGCATGTTTCCCTTCTACCTCATCGAGTGAAGATTAGTGGGTACACTACTCACATTGGATCTTTGACAAGCTAGTACTCACTATGCAACATTCACTCTTTATTTCACCAATCTTCCTTGAAACGCTTGGGGAAGTGATTTTCCACTAGGTTCCCCTTTAGCATATTAAAATATGCATATGTGAGACAGCTCTTACTTCAAGGAAAAAAAAAGGTCCCATAGGAGTGTTTCAATGCCTTTGCAATCATGCAAGCCCTTGGGTAGTTCTTTGTGGCACCCTTGGTCTGATTCCTTGGTTTTTTTGGATGAGCGACTCAAAAGAAGATATCCACAATTCTTGCAATCTTGATAGGCCCTTGGGCAGTTTGTTTTGATACTTGTGGTCTGATGCCTAGGTTTCTTTGTGGTGGGACCTTTTGAATCGAGCAAAGAGCATGCTTCTCATCTCCCTTAGGATCCTGTTTTGGGCCTAAGAGGCAGTGTCAAACTACTTAAAATTAGTGTAAATGATAATCTGAAATTAAGGGCTAATTTTTTAAATCTCTTATACAAGCCCAAAACTTATTCTAGATCAAACTCAATACAAAACTCCAAAGCTTTTGGTAGGACAAATTGTTTAAAGAGTTATATAAAAGGGTACCAATGTCTGACCACTCTTTCATCCCAAACATCTTGAATCAATCCAAGCCTTGGTACCATAGTCATTGTCATTGGCCTTACTCAACACCCTCTCTATTGGTCCATTGCCATCATCTATTGGCTCTAGAGTGTGTGATGATTGGTGCCACTGCTGGTTGACTTTATTAGGTGCTGTTGTCATCATCAGCTCCTACATTTCCACATCCAGAGGCTATGTTTCATCCTACTTTCCTACTGCACTATTAGTAGATGTGTGTCTCTTGTATCATCATCTTTTGCCTATGAGCCTCAGTCTGAGTTAGACAAGAACATTATGAGATTTGGCATTGTCTTTATCTGCCATTTTATGTGCTTTAGGCACTTTAGATGGAGGGTACATTAGTGCATTTCTTTTTGGGCATTGTAGGCTGTCTTGGGTGCCGACATTTTGGGCTTGGCCACTAGATTACCAGTTGTGGCCCCAATTTGCCTATTTATAGGTGGCGTACCCTCTCATTCATTCATCACATCATTGTGATCATTCAACTAGCCCTTCTCATTCTCTTTCACCCCCTACTACTGTCTAGTGCCCACATTGACGCTTAGTGCTACGTGTTGGGGCTGACCATTGCAGCCTTGTATTTGTCGGCCATTGTGGCTAGTTTGTTCCTTCTCTCCTATGTTCATTCAGTCTCCTCCTTCGTCATCAGCCAGCTAGACGCCATCTTGGGAGTGTTGCAGACTTGCATTTATTGCAGGCAGGCCCCTATCAATGCTGGGCGGTGTCAATCTCAACCTGGTGACTGCTGTTCTGAAGGAGTAGGCCCCTGATCATGTGCATTTTGCTGTAGACAATCCACTGTATACTTCCTTTTGGGCCTGGACAAATTCCTTCTACCTAAGCAGCACTTTTCACAGGCTGGGTGTCTTATTTCAAGCAGATAGACCCTTTGTTCTTGTTGCCTTTACTGGACAGACCTCTATTTTGCTGTGTTCCAAGATGGGCAGGCTTCTAAAGACCTGGGTGACATCAAATCTAGCCTGGGCAGCCTGTTTTTCAGGACAATAGCAGGGCAGATCTGTGTTTGCAGCAGGCATTGCATTTCCAGGCACTCCCGGTCCTCTACTAGTCCCTGGTTGGCAGCATTTACAGGCTGAAGTCCTGTTTTCATCTGCGATTATTGCTCATCCTCCCTACTCAGCATCGTGTTGCTACTCGTCTCGAATACTCCTCGTCTATAGTGCTGCCTCTCAGTCCTTTGTTGATCAGCAGCCGATAGATCTTGGATAGTGGACCACATCCCAGTTGCAGCATCTTTTCTTGTTTTCTTGCAGGTTTTTTATTTTGAAGGACATCTATGGCCGATGTGTATGCTTGGGGGGATTGTGTGGTCAGGATTGTGAAGACCAACCACCAACCTATCATTCTCTCCCTTTACATTCTTTCGGGGCTTCTAGTCCCCGATTCGCATGTTTGGCACCCATAGAGTAGGTTCATGTTCTACCTTTTCTACCCGTATCCTAGAAGTTGAATGGGATGAACTACCCTCTGTGGTCCTGTGAGATGTATCTGCACTACTGTAGAGGTTTGGAGGAAATTGGCATCTTTCTACCAGGTCCAAATGTTTGGGCATTGTCTATCAATCGAGTTGAAGCTATGACAGCTCTGTGTCTCGTAGATTCCCCTATGATGAAGGATCACATCCTCAGGATGGAGGAGATTTGGGATGAGCTTATATCCCTTGGTAAGGACATTCCTTTGGAGGACCTACTTGTGACACTTCTCTCAAATCTTCCATCACCGATATATGATGTGTTCTACACCAATCCTCACCCCTCGTATACAAGAGACTATCACTTGGGAGAAGCTAATCGCATTGGTGCTTGAGTAGGATGTGTGTCACAAGGAGCTAGATTCTGGGAAAGCCCATACATAGCCGTGCTTGTGGCATTATCTACAGGTATAAGACAACCCAAATAGAAGAAAGGGAGGGGGAAAAATTCAGTCATCTTCAGACTCTAATATAGATTTTCAGGGGATACATAGAGGATATCCTAGGAGTCCTCACCATGGGAAGACCTTGCACCCCGAGAAGTGCTAGACAAAATACCCTCACCTTCATTCGGGAGTGAAGGGTGGTCTACACCCTTTGTATACTCTACTTCGATACCAACTATTACCACCGAGTCCATGTTTCTTCACATTCATTAGGTAGAGAAGCCTTCTTCATTTGTCTCGTCTCTTGAGTGGCCTTGGCTCGTCGACAGCAATGCATCAAGTCATATGACTCCTCCAGGAGATTTGTAATAGGATCTTCATGCATCACAAGATATGGTCATTGTTGGTGACATTCGTTCACTGCCTATTAGTGGTGTTGGCACCATAGTTTTTTTCATACTTGTATGTTTGAGCAAACAAATGTTTGTAAACATTTGAAAAAAATGAAGTAATGCATAACATACTTGTCACGTCGGTCAAGTATGTTTCAGATAACATACTTTGCAAACGTATGAAAGTATGTTATTCATAACATACTTGTCCTGTCAAATTTTTTTAGAAAAACAGTCCCAAGTGCCCAAAATTTAAAGATTATATCTTGGTTCCCCCAAAACTGCTGCGATTCAACTCTGTAGGGCCTAGGCAACTTGTTATTTGGCAAAATTGACTCGTTATCTAGCAACCTTTTTTGTGTACTTAAGACTTTGTTGCGTACTTCAGCCCACTTCTCTGGATCAGCATATTGTTTTGGACTGTTTTAGGTTAATTTTTTATTTGTTCTTTGGATCTAATGTCTACGGTGAGTCTATAGGCTTACACAATGTCTACACAATGTGGCTTAGGTATGTCAAGTTTTCACATTGTAATGTGTGTTTTAAAATGTGTATGTGTCATGGGAAAATGTGGTCAATTAAATGTATACTAGTAGAAAAGTATGTTAAATTTTCAGGTCATGTATGATTCAAAATTTGTCAAGTTTTCCCATTATAATGTGTGTTTTAAAATGTGTGTGTGTCATCGGAAAATGTGGTTAATTAAATGTATACTAGTAGAAAAGTATGTTAAATTTTCAGGTCACGTATGGTTCAAATAGTATCGTTTCTTTTCAGGTTACGTATGGTTCAAATAGTACCGGTGAAACATACTTTTTTCATACTTTCATACCCGTATGCATATGCGATGAAAAACGCATGAAAAATCTATGGTTGGCACCTTAGCACTATTGTCTGACCATCTACCGAGCTTTGTTTCAAAGGCCCTATGTGTTCCAGATTTGGGCTTCCATATTCTCTCAGTTTATGGCCTTAGTAGACTTAGGACCCACGTTGTCTTCATCGAGCAAGTAGTCTTTGTTGAGGATTCTTCTACAAGAGCCACTCTTGTGACATGTTGGTAAGAGAGGGGGCTATACATGCTTCATTCCCCTTTCCTTGAGAAGGGTAATCTAAGGTATATTTTTGTTGCTACACCCATTCTTGGTTGTGCACCATCCATTCCATAGGTTTCATCCCATCCTCCACCATCTTCTTTGTTGTTCCCTCATACCCCCCATCCCTTTGAAAGGGGGATGAAATCATGGATGCAACTATGGATTCCCTGGTCCCTTATGTTTTAGAGGGGGATTTCGAGCTAGCAAGAGACCCTCCAGGAGTTGGTGACATGCCCATAAGAGACTACAACAATAGATTACAACAATTTGAGAGCTATGTCAGTCAAGCAACATTATGCTCGAGGTATTCCATCTGTGGAGACAACTTTCGTGGCTGTCTAAACAGGGCAGCAATTGATTACTTCCATTTCTCGCAATGGAAATCTGAATTTTCTCTCTCATTATTCTCTCTCATCCTCCAACCTATTCTTATCATTCCTTGGAAATTTCTAGCAAAATCAACCATTGGCAGTGGAGATTTTGACTAGTCTCTACTGTAAACCCTAATTTATAGTAGAAATCAGGGTTTGATAGCCACCTTGGGAAGCGTGCTTAGAAATTGAAGGCCTAGAGACTTGAATTTCAGTCATTGAAATTGGGGCAATTTCAAGAGATTCAAGTGGCCATTCATCCAACAAACATTTGGGGCTCAATATGTTAACCAAGGAGCACAATTGAAGCCCAATCCACAAGCAAACCAAGGCAAAAATTGGTTGGAAGGCTTGCTGGTCATTTATGACAGCAAGAGGCAATTGGAGAGTGAAGGAGTTTTAGGGAATCTCATCATATTCTATCCATCTTATTCAAGATAAAGAAATACTGCAAGGGGCGCCAATTTTGGTGCTGATAGGCTATCCATTGTACAAGATTAAGTGGTAACATTTGCATTTTTAGTTTATGTGAATTTAATTTTCTGAAAATAAATCTAATTATGCTGAAAATTACTAAAAAATGCAAGTACCCTTATTGCTTCTATGAGTAATCCATTTGAGGCCTCTCTATTTCCATTGGCCTTTGGTGGCCTTCTATTTGATCATGGGCTTTCATTTGGAGAGAGGAGCTTGCTTCTTAGCCGACATTCTTCATCGATGAACTTCATTGACATTGGTACTCTTCCTGCCACCCTCAGATGCGCATCTTCTTTGGCCTTTTGCCATGTCCAAGATCCGAGAGGGGGTGTTAGTAGACATGTCCGTCTTGTATTCTTGTTGCTTGCTTGTGAGCCTCAATCTGAGTCGGAAAAGGACATTAGGAGTTGATCATTCAACCGGCCCTCCTTATTCTCTTTCACTCCTCTACTACTTGTTAGAATATCAAGCTCCCGTTACTCTTCAGTCAGTCTATCTTTATGTGTGTGACTGGCATTAGCCGGATACAGCTGTACACGTGTGTGACATTCAATAAGTCAGTGTAGTCAATGAACCACAGTTAGTCTTGGTTAGTCATATCTATGTGTGTAAGTCTCTTTTAGTTAGTATGATGGAAGAATAATGGAAGAAAAACAACAATTAGTTGAGGCTCATCTTCCACTCTACTCTATCTCTCTCCCTCTCTTCCAACATGGTATCAGAGCTTAACTGCCTGAAGCCTGAAGGTTTGGCAGTGGCCATTTGACATCAAGACATCAGATCTGAAGAAAACATCATCAAAGGAGACTGCCTGCAGTCCTTTTTTTTGCAAAAGCTATATCTTGCTACAAAAATGGTTTTTGGAGAAATAGCCAAACATTCTTGACTGTTTCAACGTGGTCTACAACTTTGCAGAAGAAAGTTTTTTCAAATTCCTCACAGATTTTGAGATATTCAGCACAGACCTGTGCAGACTGGCTGTTTACTGCAGGTGATTCCAGGGCACTGGTGGCTTTCATCCTAACAATGTATATGCCCTTATTATCATGCATTTGAGCATGATATCGGAGTGTTAAATGCTCAGTTTTGGAGCTTATTTGTAGGCTGGAAACAGTGAACTGGTTGCTGTCCTGAATTTGGAAACAATATACCTACAGGGTTAAAGTATCTGTGATACTTATTTGCTAGTGACAAATGCTTGGATCATACTACTTGAGTGTTAGATGTTTTTTGGGATATTGTGAGTGCTGAAAGTCCAAAGTTTGGACTGATTTGTTGCCGGTTATACCAGGGTATTGACTGGTTATTGTCTGCAGGAAGGATACCTATCATCTTCACTTGACATACATGCAATATATTCTAACCGGTTGGACACGTATTAACTCTTGCATAGAGTGGCAACTGAATGAGATGTTTTGGGGCTGTTTTGAGGTCTGAATACTCTTGTTTTAATAGAGAAAATACTGCTGGTTATAGCAGTGGATTGGCTGTATTTGGTACTACTACTTGCATACAATACAAACATTGATACTTATATGGACATAGTTTGTTGCTGGGATGTTTTGCCACTACCATAGAATGTTTTGAATTGATTTGAGATTGGTTTATGCTCAGTTGATTGTGTTTTTTCATTGTTGGAATATAGTTTATAGCAAGCAAGTTGTCAAGAAAATTGTCATGAATTGCAGGAAACTGGTCCTAAACTGTAGGAAAAGAAGTTAGATACTTACAGGTTGTATACATCACTGAATATTTAAGCTGCAACTATAGCAAATGCTCAAGGCACTGACAATATCACTCAAATTGTGGAAGAAAAGTTGGACAACAAAAATTCTGCTTTATGGAAGTTCCGTATGAAGAATTTTTTGGTTGGCAGAGGTTATTGGGACTTATGTACAGGTGATGAGGCTGAACCTGAAATACATGAAAGGAATCCGACAAATGATCAGAAAAGGGCTCATAAGCTATGGACTGAGAGAGAGCGTGCAAGGTGTTACATTGGTTTTTCTTATGTATATCAGATGCTATGGTTATACAGATTACTGAATGCAGTTCTCCAAAGGATGCATGGGACATACTCATGAAGAATTATGGAAATGTAACACATGTAAGAAATATTCAGCTAAAGCAATAGTTCAATAATATGCCTAGGAATGACAGAAGCATTCAGACCTACACTACAGAGATCAAGAACATAGCGGATCAGCTTGCCACTATTGGATCTTCAGTGTCGGAGGATGATACGATTGCAGTGACATTGCATGGACTTGACAAATAGTATAAAGCATTCAATACGTTTATTTCTGTGAGAGTTGAATCCCCTGATTAGGATGAGCTGATTGCTTTCTTGCTGCATGAGGAAGCTAAGCTTGGGCTGAATACATGTTCTAGTATGTCTCAAAGCAAAGATACTGTTCTTTACTCTAGCCAGCGTGGCAAAGGCGGCAAAGGCCGTGGCTCTTTTCGAGGTCAAGGAGACACTCGAAACACTTATGGACAGCATTAGTAGAATGCCTGGCATGGCACAAATACACAGGGCCAACGTGAATCTGACGGCTTTAGAGGTAGGGGGAGATCACCCTATGAAGGCAAAGGGTAAACAGTATGGATACAATCATCTTCTAGTGGTGCTCATGATGAGCAGGTTGACAGATTGTTTGCCATGCAGCATGTGTCTAAAGAAGCATCTAGCCAGAACAGAGATGAGAGATGGTACATTGATTCAGGGGCTTCAAATTATGACACCCCATGGAGAAAGGTTTGATGAGATGGTTACGGGTTCACATGGTTATGTGTGTACTGGGAATGACACCCAATATGACATTCAGCACACAGGAATTGTTCCGTTGTTGATGCCTAATGGCAAGAGAAAGAGCCTGCATGATGTACTACATGTACCTACAATAACCAAGAATCTTTTGTCAGTTGGATAGATGGCAGAACAGAATCTGTACGTGAGATTTAATAGAGATGGATGCTTTGTTGAAGAATATGGCAATGGCTGCAAATTGATTGCTAGAGGCGGAAGAGATGGTAGAATGTTTACTCTTGATGCGTCACTTCCAGAATTGCAAGCAGCCATGTTTATACATGATGGTGCTATACGGGATGTTGAGGTATGGCATAAGCGGATTGGCCATGTGAATGTACAAAAGCTGAAATCTATGCAGCAGAAGAAGATTGTGCTTGGACTGCCTAAGTTCAAGTATCATGACTTTGGATATGTATGTGATACATGTCAGTTTGGAAAGCAGACAAGGTTTCCATTTATGAGAAATGTACGGAATAGCTCATGACCCTTGCAGTTGATACATTCAGATGTATGGGGTCCATCTCATAATGCTTCGTTTGGCGGTGCTCGTTACTATGTATCCTTCATTGATGATTTCAGCAGGTATACTTGGCTTTACATACTGAAACATAAGGATAATGTGTTTGATGCATTCAAGGACTTCAAGAAGCATGCTGAAAATGAGTTGAGCTGTAAAATTTCATGTCTTAGATCAGATGGAGGTGGAGAATATGTCTCTAATTACTTTAACAGGTACCTTACTAAACATGGAATTAGAAGACAGTTAACTTGCAGCTATATACCACAGCAAAATGGTGTAGCAGAAAGGAAAAATAGGGTACTGATGGAATCAACAAGAGCTATGCTGAATGAGAAGAGTTTGCCAAATGGTTATTGGGTTGAAGCAGTAGTGACTGCTGTCTATGTGCTGAATAGAACCTCTACAGCAGGGATTCATGATGTAACTCCATATGATAGGTTGTATGGTCATAAATCTGACATTTCACACTTGAAAGTATTTGGCAGCATTGTATATGTACATATTCCTAATGAAAAGAGGAAGAAATTGGATCCGAAAGCTGTCAAGAGTGTGTTCCTTGGTTATGCACAAGACCGGAAAGCTTACAAGTGTTATGTACCATCTACACATGAGACATTGATTAGTAGAGATGTTTTTTATGAGCTGGTATTGTGGTATGGTAATCTGGTTGCAATGGTTACTGATGGATCAGTCAGCACTAGTAATGCTAAAAATACACCTACGGTGAGTAGATCTACGAGTGGTTCTATAGGTGATGGGTCACCTACAGTAAGTCCTTAGTCAGGACGCTTGCGGAGTCGTACTCCTACATCCATTGACACAGATATGTCAGTGAGGGGAAGATTGGATAAGGGAAAAGAAAATATACTTGAGGATGTGACAAGTCCACTTCTTACAGCAGATTATGAGTCATCCAACAGTGATAGTTTGAATAGTGAGTTGGGCATTCCGTCTGTTATGGCGCCTGGAGCAAGGCAAAGTCGTTATGTACCGCCTCATGAGAGGCAAGCTCAGAGTGAGCCACAATTATGAAGATTTGAGAGAGTTAAAAAACCAGTTCACAGGTTTACATACATTGGTTATTCAGCCCGCCATTATGCATATATGGCTAGTATGACAGGTTACAAAGAACCTACAAAGTTTGATGATGTAGTTACAAATGATAACTGGTGTGCTGCCATGGATGAGGAGTATGCAGCCCGACTAAAAATGAGACATGGAAATTGGTTGAGTTGCTTGAAGACAAAGTCCCCATTGGCTGCAAATGGGTGTACAAGGTTAAGTGCAAGTCAGATGGTTCGTTAGAACGCTATAAGGCCAGGCTGGTTGCAAAAGGGTATGCACAGCAATATAGCCTTGACTGTGAGGAAACTTTCAGTCCGGTGGCTAAAATGGCAACAGTCGGAACTGTCATTGCTTTGGCAGCATGCAAAGGCTGGAAATTATGGCAAATGGACATCAAGAATGCTTTCTTGAACGGTGATTTGGTTGAGGAAGTATATATGGAGCAGCCTAAAGGCTATGTTCACCCGAACTTTCCTACACATGTATGTAAGCTGAAAAAGGCTTTATATGGACTGAAACATGCACCTAGAGCTTGGAATGCTCGGATCAGCAATTATTTACAGCAACATGGATTTAGATTGGGTAATGTAGATCATAGTCTGTTCACGAAGAAGACAGATCGTGGATATGTGTTTCTAGTAGTTTATGTAGATGATCTTATCATCACTGGAGATGATGAAGAGAGCATTGCTGAAATTAAATTATGTTTACAGATTGAATTCAGAGTCAAAGACCTTGGTGAACTAAAGTATTTTCTTGGGATTGAGGTAGTCTCTACGCCTCAAGGTATATGGCTGCTACAAAAGCAGTATGCTCATGACATGTTACAGAAGTATGGGATGGTTGAATGCAAGCCTATGGAGACACCTCTTGATTAGAATATCAAGCTACAGATTCATATTGGGAATGACATAGAGAATGTGACGATGTATCGACAGATGGTGGGCAGCTTGATATACTTGACTATTGCCCGTCCTGACTTATATTATGCAGTGGGGCTAATTAGTCAGTTCATGCAGAAGCCTCGCAAACCACATTTAGATGCAGTCAGGAGGATCATGAGATATGTAAAGGGTACTACAGATTATGGGCTATTTTATGCATATGGAAAATCTCTTGACTTGACAGGGTTTACTAATGCTGATTGGGCTGATTGTGCTTATGACAAGAGGTCAACCAGTGGTTATGCATTTGGATTGGGTAGCAGTATGATCAGTTGGCAGAGTAAGAAACAGCCTATTGTTGAATTGTCTAGTACAGAAGCTGAGTACAGAGGAGCTACCTTAGCGGCTTGCGAAGTAGTTTGGTTAATGAAATTGTTGAAAGACTTGGGAATATAGTTGGAAAGCAGAGTGAGATTGCATTGTGATAACCTCGGCAGTGTTATGTTGGCTAACAATCCTGTCTACCTGTCAGAGTGCAGCGGTGTGGAAGCGTAGGACTGAGAGAGAGAGAGAACGCAGAGAGAGAAGAGAGAGAAAGAGACAGTGGAAGATGAAGATCTGCTGTATAAAGTGTGCTGAATACAAAGATATACAGATATATACACGGGCACAGTGCGCTGGACTGCGTGTCTCCACCTCGACGATGCAACCTACTGTTCACCTCGAAGTCTGCTGCAGTCTGCACTGTCTCCTGTTTGAAATCTGCGAACAGAGACAGAATCTGCGCGTGCCACCGGTCTGTAATCTGCGAGCAAAGAAGTGTAGGAGACTGTGGAAATCCTCGGCTATTTATAGCCAGAAAACAGGGCGCAAACAGGGCAGGTCGGCTGCATTAAATGCAGCCGACTGGGCTGCAGACATCGGACTGCCACATGGCAGTCCGACTGCACAGTACCCGTACAGGCGCTGATCTCTAACACCCCCTCTCAGAGCCTGGGCGGGGCAGAAGCTTGAGGGATCTGGAATGTCTCCGAAGTAGAGCCCCTCAGGAACCCCCTCGATCCCTGAATCCCGGAGTGTGTCACGGGCCCATCGAGGAGGAGGCCGAACCTCCCCTCGTCTCTCTCCATCAGCTGAAGACTCTGGAATATCCACCGGTGGTAACTCCTCCGGGGTGACCGGTGGAACAGTAGACTCTGTGTCAGAAACAGAATCATAATCAAAAGGCACGGGCTCCAATGGTACTGTAGCAGGAGCCCAACTCTCCCCTGGATCTCCAAGAACGGGATGCTCCCCACCCGTTGATATAGCCGGAATCTCCACAAACCGCACATCTCGACTAGGGTACACATCCCGCTTGACGGGATCATACAATCGATAGACTTGGGACTGGGAGCTGTAGCTAACAAATACCTGTCTTCGGGAAGTTGCTTCAAATTTATCACGGTGAGCCTTGGGAATGTGAACATAGGCATCACACCCAAAGACCCTAAAGTAAGAAACATCGGGCTTAGTCCCAAAGTAAGCCTCAAAAGGGGTCATCCCATCAACGGCCGAAGTGGGGGATCATTTAAGGATGTGGACGGCAGTAGCCACAGTCTCGGCCCACAGAACCTGAGGGGTCTGTCGGTGCTCCATCATGGTGCGCGCCATCTCGATCACACTGCGGTTTTTCCATTCAAGAATGCCATTTTCTTGAGGAGTGTTGGTATTGGCAAACTCCCGGTGAATACCTTTATCTGCACAAAACCGAGCAAACTCATTAGAAACAAATTCACCACCCTTGTCGGATCGCAAGGTCTTCAACTTCCGGCCCGATCGGTTCTCCTCAAAGAGAAGCCAATCCTTGAAGTAGACCACATAGGGCCACATAGATCCGACAAGGGCCACATAGATCCGTAGATACAAGCTCCATCGGTGAAGTAGACCGCCGCGAAGCTGTGTGGGGAATGGCATCCCTATGCTGCTTCCCCCGAATGCAGGAGACACATGGCTGCTGGCTCACCACTATATCCGGCAACCCTCGAACAAGCTGTCCACGTGACGCCCTCCGAAGATAATCATAGTTGAGGTGACCAAATGTCACAACTCTATAGAAACAGAATTTGTATCCTTTTTCATTAATTTGTCTATATAATGATTTATTAAATTTATTTCCTTTGCACTAATTAGATATAAAGAAAAGTGCATTGGAGCTGGCCACTGATGAGTGGTCACAGGTTATGGTGGACCCACGCGGTGGGTTAGAGAAAAGATAGTTCACACTTCCACCTATATGACCCGATTGGGCGCCTGTGACTAGAACTCACGCATATCAGGGTTAGACTCGCACACAGAAAGGATTGATGCCTTGAAGTGTGGGCTAGATCCACCAGAACAGACAGTTACAATCAACAAGATGGCATGATCATGAAATGTTTGTATAATGTGCATGTGTGGGCTGAAAGCTTGAAATGCACATTTCTTTGCATAGGAAAGTCACATGAAGATTCCGATACCATTTTTGCGATGTACACGGAAAAAGCTTTCATATGATACCCATATTGGGGGGGTTCCTAAATTTTAGGAGATCCCTAAATTTTAGGAGCCTCGAATTAGCCTAAAAATGCTAGTCCTAAAAATAGGGATGTCATTCTAAAAATAGTAAGTTCTGTACTCTGACTGTGCTTACTAAATTTGGTTGTTTCTATTCTTGACAGTATTCAACCCAAAAAGGAAGGCCATAGAGAAGAGACAAGTGTCAAGACACTTGTCACACAAGTTTCCAAGTGTCCCACCACTTGCCACATCTCATGACATGTGGCTGGACACTTGTCTTGTGCTACTCCACTTTCCCCTTTTGTACTAGCTCTCCCCTCTCCTATAAATAAGAGCTCGTTTTTCTTCATTCAACATTATTTTTCTTTGTTGTAAACTCATGTACAGCATCCACAGATAGCCAGAAACTGGCCCCATCCATCCCCATCATCATCCCCCACTTCTCCATTATCAAATTCCTTCATATTCCCTCTTCTATCACTGTTGTTTTACAGGACAGCAAGCCTGTAAATTCATTACAACACTTCCTTCTCGAGCTCTTTCTTCCATTTTAGCTACAAGAAGCAAGCCCTATCCATGTACTGCTGATCAAAGATGGAGAAAGGCTGAATTTCCCTTTTTCTTCTCTCATACTGTAAAGAAATTAGTTCTTATCATTGCATAATAGATAATGCATGTGTGTTTGTACATCTTTGCATGATCTTGTGAGAGTGAGAATTACTTCTTCTCACTCTCAGGTTGATTGTAACTGAGCTCTTCCCTAAGGGACTTGGGTTGAGCAGAAATACATTCCTTCGGGGGGGGTTGCCCATCTTCAACCCTCAATTTTGTCTCCATTACTTTTACATTTTCATGGCTGTAATTTTGTGAGCAATTTTCATTTTCAGCTTTAAGTGTTTATTCTCTTTTATATTAAATCTCGAAAACAAGCGAATATCATAATTGTTAAGCATACTGCGTTGTTCGGGGCGTTTACACCAAACCGAGCATGCCATAACTCTGACTGTGACTGAGAGGTAAGAAGAAGAGTAGAAAGGGCGGTGGAAGACTTCAATTTATAGATGCCGTTCTCCTCATATCCAGATGATAGAACCTTCCTCGACCCACGATCAAGGACTCGCACCGTAGTACTGTCAAACTCCACCAAAAGGCCAAGGGAGCAAATCTTATGAACTGACAGGAGGTGATACCCTAAACCTGGTACATGCAAAACCTCTGAGGTATGGGTACCACTGTGTCCATCTGGAATAAGCTGCATCTTACCGCGTCCTACAATAGATATTGAAGAGCTATCTCCAATGAGAATCTGCCCACGCGAGGATCGCAACTGGGCAACACCATCTGATGAAGGAGTCATGTGCCGGGAGGCACCACTATCAACGATCCACTCTCGAGCCTGGGGAGCCGTCATCGCAGCATCAGAAGCATTCGGTGAAGAGTCCTCAATGACAGCTAGATGAAGAAATGCAGCTGATGAGGGTGCAGCCACCGCTCCAGAATCCTTTGTGTCCTTCTTGTTGGTGTCCTTCTTGTCTTTGTCAGGGCAATCTTTCTTCCAATGGCCAGTCTTTCCACAAATATGACATGTGGATTCTTTGTCCTTGTCCTTGTCCTTGTCCTTCTTTGACTTGTTATCCCCCTTCTTCTTCTTTTGGTCCTTCCCCTTCTTCTGAGAGGCTTGACCTGTCAGCGCCTCCGACTTGGAAGCATTCTGTCCCTTTAGTTGTTCCTCTTGGTCCAAGACCATAGGAACCAACTCTTCCCACCGAAGAGTAGACTCTCGCCCCGAAGCAATAAGGGCAGAGTAGAATGTACCGAATCGTGGCGGCAACTGGGACAATAGTGTGATCGCCATGTCTTCGGAGGAAATCGGCTTCCCCGCATTCTGAACTTGCATCTGAAGCTGCCTTAGCTTGTTGATGTGCTCCCGCAGCGAAGAAGACTTATTTACGGACAAGGTCCGCATCTGTACCTCCAAAGAAACCCGCTTCATAAGGGTCATCCGATTGTACATCTGATCAAGCTCCAGCCATATCTCCCGAGCCACCGTCAAGTGCTCGATGTGAGCGATCACAACTGTAGTACAAGATAGAAAAAGAAAGGAACGAATCCTGGCATTCAGTTTGTCCCAATGAGACTGAGCCTTGGCCAACTCCGTACGAGCATCGGAAGAGAGTTTTGACTCATCTCTTACCGAGGGCCGGTCGATCTCCTCCTGTACAAGCTCCGCCAAATCATAGGACTCAAGGATGGCCAACATCATGACGCGCCAGATGCGGTAGTTGTCGCCATCGAGCTTCTGATCTGCGGGAAGAGCCGGTAAGACAGGCACCTTCCGGTCTATAATCGACTAGAACTCCAAGTCAATCTCTGTAGTCATCTTCACCTGTAATGCCTTCACAAACGCAAAAGCAGCCCCCTCTGACTGTGAAAACTCAGCCTGCTAAGGCTCTTCCGCGTCCTGAAACTTCTTCACCCGTCGGAGGCGATGAAAAAGCAAAATCTGCACTTGAAAGCTGAAAACTCAAACTTCCTCCGCGTCAAACAGCAGTAAACAGCAGCAAATCCACCACCTGGACTCCTTTCCTGTGCGCCCACGCTTGCTTCAGCCTTGTTCCAAGGCGTAGCCCTCCTGTCTGCCCTCAAACGCTGAAAACGCAAATTTGTGTCGCGATAGAAACTCCTCTTCAGGTTGGTTCTGCGCTCAGTCAGCCCTTTAACACTGCTCTGATACCATGTCAGAGTGCAGCAGTGCGGAAGCGTAGGACTGAGAGAGAGAGAACGCACAGAGAGAAGAGAGAGAAAGAGACAGTGGAAGATGAAGATCTGCTGTATAAAGTGTGCTGAATACAAAGATATACAGATATATACACGGGCGCAGTGCGCTGGACTGCGTGTCTCCACCTCGATGATGCAACCTGCTGTTCACCTCGAAGTCCGCTGCAGTCTGCACTGTCTCCTGTCTGAAATCTGCGAACAGAGATGGAATCTGCGCGTGCCACTGGTCTGTAATCTGCGAGTAGAGAAGTGTAGGAGACTGTGGAAATCCTCAGCTATTTATAGCCAGAAAACAGGGCGCAAACAGGGCAGGTCGGCTGGAGACTGGGCTGCAGACAGTCGGACTGCCACGTGGCAGTCCGACTGTGCAGCCGACTGCACAGTCCGACTAGACTGTGCAGTCCCGTACCCGTACAGGCGCTGATCTCTAACACTACCATGCTACGTCCAAACATATTGAGGTTCACTACCATTTCATCAGAGAAATGGTTCTTACAGGGAAGATTGACTTGATTCATGTGAAGACTGAAGACCACGTAGCAGACATATTTAGTAAGTCTCTTGGTAAAGAAAAGTTCATATACTTCAGACAACTACTTGGAGTTTATCAAATGGTTTGAGCTTGAGAGGGAGTGTTAGAATATCAAGCTCCCGTTACTCTTCAGTCAGTCTATCTTGATGTGTGTGATCGACATTAGCTAGATACAGTTGTACATGTGTGTGACATTCAATAAGTCGGTGTAATCAGTGACTTAACCACAGTTAGTCTTGGTTGGTCATACCTATGTGTGTAAGTCTCTTTCAGTTAGTATGATGGAAGAATAATGGAAGAAGAACAACAATGAGCTGAGGCTCATCTTCTGCTCCACTCTATCTCTCTCCCTCTCTTCCAACACTACCATCTACACTCACACTGACGCTCAATGTTGTGTGTCGGGCCTTTCAGCCATTGCAATCAGTTTGTTCCTTCTCGCTTGTGTTCATTCAGTCTTCTTCTCTCCATGTTTGCTTTCCCCTTTCCTTTCCGTTGTGCACTCTGAAACATATAACTGCTGTTCATCCAGATCAGCCTCCAGTTGGCTGCTGGTCATGATCATCCTAGTGCTGCATGGCCGCATTGGACACATTCCACATCATTAGGAACTGTTGTATTTGGCTGTCCTCTTTGCCATCGTAACTAGCTAGGCTGCCCTCATCAGATCCGGCATCGAGTTTTGATAGTTTGCTGCATTTGGGATTCGTGATCCAAAGGACAACACTCTCCTTCAGCATACCTCACCCACTCCCATTAGAGAAGGTGGTTGTTGGACAGCCCTCTGCTCTTTGAGCAGCCATTATATCACACCTAGTATACTCAGTTTGTTCATTGAGTTTCATTTCATCTTTTGTTCTCTCTCCTCTCTTCTTTTGTGTTTTTCTGAGTTCAATCGTTACTTGCTTTCATGCACTCTTTTTTCTCTACAAACCCTAGCAAATCACTTGTCTTATTGGTAGCTTTTAAATGCAGCTTATTGTATATGGGTGCACAAAAAATGTTGGGTTATAGAGAAATCAAATGGGATTTTGGAAACTCAAAACATGGAGTTATACTAGCAATGAGCTCTCATACAGTGGAGGACCACATTGATGAATGCTTGGACTTCCAAGTTACCTTTCTAGGGGAAGGTGTTTGTATGGAGACTTATGTGGAGGGGCTACCGCTTGGGGATCAACTGAACAAAGGGAAGATCAGCCATGAAAAATATGCCTTTGCATGGAGATCAAATTGCATATATTCATTTTTTCCCTGTGGCTCGTAATGTTTGGTTCTTTGTTTCTACAGTTTGGCATGCTTAGAAGCCTAATGATTGGATATCTGGATGGAGGTGCATTGGAAGAGGAGCCTTAGAGATTTTCATTTGTTCAGATGGTGGGGTTTCATGGTGCATTTCATTGACAAGGAATCACTTCATTTTTGACCTGTCAAGGATTCAAGACTACTCCTTTGGAAACTTTTTTCTTTAGGAGCAGCTGGCATGATGGACAAGGAAAAAGGTGGTGCCTTGGGTTCAACTGGTCAAGGTCACTAAAATAACATAAATTACATCACTGTGAGGCACACTGATGTTACTTACATGGAGCTGACATGCTACCTAGAAGGCCTACTATAGAGTCGTTTCTAGCACAGCAAACCTTACAAGAAAAACAGAAGAGATGTATGCAGATCACATGTTCAAGATGATGCATGTTGAAAAAGTTCATTTAAATCATACTACTAAGAGAGCATCTAATATTTACCTCTGTCCTTGCAGGCATTATGGGCTTTCTTGCAAACAATTCTGCCAAAATGCAACCGGCACTCCAAAGATCAATTGCAGCTCCATAGGTTGTGGCTCCTAGCAAAAGCTCAGGTGCACGATACCAAAGTGTCACTACACGGCTCGTCATAGCCTGATTATGATCAGGATCAAAAAAAGTTGCAAGTCCAAAATCTGCTATTTTCAACATTCCTTCTCCATCTATGAGTAAGTTTGAACCTTTGATATCACGATGCAGTACATGACTTTTGTGGCAATGGTCCAGTCCTAGCAATAGCTGCTTTAGATAGCATTTGATCTGCAGTGAGTATAAGTCCACCGATTAAGTTAAGCTGAAATATGTTAGAAACTATTTATCATACTTAGATGTCTTGTGACAATTTGATCTTTCCAGGTATATTGCTCTGATTTGTTTGGAAAAGTAGTGACGGTTACTTTGAAAAACCATATTCATATAAATTAGTTGTAAGATAATGATGGTCTTAAGGACACATTGGAAGGGTTGAATACACTAAGTTATGCAGAGCGACTGCTGTGACACAAACAGTATTTCACACTTCAAATCAATAAGAATTGCCACATAATGGTACTGGTAGAGAAATGCACCTGTTCTTCTGTAAATGATATTTCAGGGCAACTTGCAAGCCCTGCTAGATCATGATCCATGTACTCAAACACCAGATAAAGGCTACAAGACATTCTTGACGTTACCAGTCCTTTGAGCTTCACAATGTTGGGATGGTCAAGCCACCTGAGAACTTTAATTTCCCTCAACATAAACCTGATACTTTCTGGCTCCAGATTATCAAACTTTACTTTTTTCAATGCAACTATCTCTTTGCTGTCAAGATCCCGAGCTTTATAGACATTACTGTAAGTCCCTTGACCAATCTGTGAATGTTAGAATGAGAAATATAATAAGTTGGATAGCTTGAAATTAATAATTTCCCATTGACCTCAGTTTTATATGGATGTTAGGCAAGTCCTTAATAAGCAAAGTGTGGAAAACATTCAGGAAGTAATTCAACCCAAAAGGTGGCAAATTTGGGTAGTAATTTTTTGTTCATTTTCTTAAAGAAAGCACCTTCCTAGACTTTGCAAAGAACCTTCATCCTATTTTAAGTCCAAACAGTGATTGTGGTCTAGATATTATGGAGTTAAACAAATACATAGAGGCTAGAGATTGTGACCGTTGCCACCTAGAGCAGACCAAAGTGGACAAAACATTAAAGAGTTGATTGTAGCCACTTTAGCTTAAGACTGAAACTCAAACAAGTGGAGTTGCTAAGAAGGCTTACTCTTTAATTATTGGTGCGAATAGATCACATGCGGTGATTTTTTGGACAATTTGGTCCTCGACTGTCGACCTATTTCAAACTTCAGACTTCCAAATCATGTACAACTGAACAAGAATCTCAAATATGCTAGAATATGAAAAAGACTCAAGAAATAAATCAACATGTTTGGGGAAGGGGAGGGAGGAAGGAGGGAAGAGATGGGCACACACAAAGAGAGAGGGAGAGAGAGAGAAAGCATATGGGTGTAGCTCAGTTGGTTAAGTTGAACGTGGTCATTTAGCATAGGTTTAGAAAAAGGGAGATTTGAACCCAAATCAATGGGTTAATAAAATAAGTGGCTTACCACTAGGGTAGCCACTTCATTAGGAGAGAGAGAGAGAGAGAGAGAGAGAGAGAGAGAGAGAGAGAGTGTGTGTGTGTGTGTGTGTGTGTGTGAGTGAGAGCAAGCATCCATAAAGTTAGGTCCATGGTTTTTGTTGGTGCTTGTTGTCCTTGAGTTTGCTTGGTTGGCCAAAAGGCCCTTTGTAAATATTTCTATTCATTAATGAGGGGACACACACAAATTAACATCTACATAAGGCCAATGTGGCCCATGAGACAAAATCTAGAGTACATCCATGTCTAATGTCATCTCATAAGTAAGGTGAAGATAACATTAAAATAAGTGGTCTATGAAACAATGGTGAGAATAACTATACAATGGGACTATGCTAGAGTAGAAAGTGTTGTCTCATTGGTAGAAAGAAAAGAAAAAACAAAACAAAACCTAATTTGATGAAACTATTCATAGAAATTGTGGTGGAGACTATAGGCTGTAGCTAAGCTCAAGATTTGCACATGATCTCAGCCATGATGTGGTCCCTAATTGCTCCATTGATATGCCTGGCGATAGTCTTCGGTGTCTCGTAATAATGGCTCTGATCCCTGGCTGTAGTGTGGCCTCCTAGGATGTGGTCCTAGTAGACAAGGTCATTGTGCTCGACAAAGTGAAATGGCTCTATCCAATGTGACTCCATAGCGTGGAATGGGAGGTCCAATGTGACTCCATGACACAACGAAGAGGTCCAAAACCATCACGGAAGAGGCAGTGTTACCGTCCTCGTATGTCATAGTACACTATACATCTACATATGTAGTGCTGCTCTATCTTAGGCTCTCGGCTACAAAGCTAGCAAGTCCTATCCTCTGTCGGAGTATTTGTCCATCTGCCTGTTTGCATCTATAGCCTATGAGAGGAGGTGCAAATCTGTCCAATAGCAGCCTGTATACTATAGGAGAGATGGGTGTTGATGTATGGTGGCCAAATAGTGAATCCATTATCAGTGAGACACAAGAAGTGACTTCGACAGAACTCCATCCTTGGTCCGAGAGGGAGTGGTGGATGGGTCCATGTCCTTATTATCTCAATTCTCAAGATATCAACTCTGATCACCTAGTTCAGCTCTGATCGACTGAGAGAAAGTGTAGGGTAGTCAAGGTTGTCGTCAAAAGGTGGAAGGCGGTTAATATCCTGTTGAGAAATAACAAATTATGTATGCTCCAAGAAGAGATGTCTTGAATCCTATATGCACAGCGAGGAGAGTGGAGAAGCTGAAAAGCTATGAAGAAATGTACTTGGTTCACTTTTCCAGGCAATGCTATTTTGTACTTTGTACTTCATTTTGTGTCTTTGTCATGGTCAGCTCAAGATTGTGTTTATGAGTCCAAGCCTACATCTTGGAACCTAATTCACTTGAGCAATAGTTTGTCCTCTTGTCTATGTCACTATGAGTCTTGTTATCGACTTCCGTCCTCCATAGTCAGTGCTATGCTCTAGATCCGTGTTTTTTAACATGGTATCAGAGCACAGTTGGGCATGGCATAGCTCATACTTTGACTCTCTAGTCTCCCTATACCTCTGGTGATCTCTAACCAACTCACATTTAGGTCTCCAGTTTCAACTTCAAATCTGAGCCTGACCTTGTGGCAGCCATAGCCAGACTACACCTACCCACCTTGGAGCTTCTAGATCTCTCTCTACAGGCCATATCTTCCAGTGATTCCTTTTGGAGATATCTTCCTCTGCTCTAGGCACTTCCTCCTGGCACCTCAATCGATGACATTGTTGCTCTGCAGCTCCAACATTGCAGAAATTGGAACTCCCTGCCCTGTTTGCTGTCGTACAACTCCTGCCACTCATGTGGGCCATGATCTAGCTTGTAGCTATAGGGAAATTGAAGCCCATTGTATGAGCTATCTCACCACCTGAGGGTCCTTCAAAAGATGCACTACAACTCCTACTACAAGCGAAAAACCAATCGGCCTGTTTAACCCTAACAGAAGCCATATCCTTTTGAGCTTCAAGCTCACAAACTCACTTCATTTTCTCTCTTTTGACACTCAAACCAACCTATTGCCACTCTGATTCACTGACTTACTCAGTGATAAACATCAAGGAGAAGACATTTGTGGAGTGTTTGGAAGACTTGGAATATTTAATTAAATATCATCATCAAGCTCCTCTTCCATCTCACTCCATTGGAAGGTTTTGCCACTCTGATCTAAGCTCCCAGCTTAGTTTCCAGCAAGGACTCAAGTTGAAGGAAAAGACAAGCATCAAATAATCACCATTAAGAAGGAAGAAGAGTCAAGCTTAAAGACCAAACATAGTATCTCTTGATACTATAGAGTGCATTCACATTACCTTGCACTTGTGTCTCTTGACACATCGAAATATAACACTTTTGCTGAATAATTGAAGCTTATCAACATGGTAGAACTTGAGCAAATAGCAAAGTTTAATGGAGAAGGTTTCCATGCCTGGAAGGAAAAGACCATGTACCACCTCCTGAGGAAAGACCTCTGGGATCTCTTTGAAAATGATGAAGGTGATACAAATGATGGAGATGACAAGGAAGAAGATTCAGAAAGTGGAATCCTTGCAGTAACTTCATCAAAAACCAAAGAATGAAAGAAGATGAATAACAAGGCACTAGGCATCATTGCCTGGGGACTAAGTGATGATGTACTACATTATATCTCTGGCATTAGAGATGCTAGAACCGCTTGGGAGGAACTTGACAAGATGTTTGGTACCCAAGCAAAGAACTCGAAGGTAAAATTACTTATGCAGTTTTATAAGTTGGATATAAAAGATACTTGCCAGTGTTAATCATGAACCGTATGAGAACCTTGTTTCAATACTAAGTAATGTTCCTAATCTCTCACTCAAAGACATTGAGCACTCACTGCTTGATGGAGAAAGCAAATTTAAAAGCAAAGATGTAAAAGAGACCAGCTCAAGGGAAAATCTTCTATACACCAAAGGAGCTACTGGAGCCAAAGGAAGAGGTCGAGGATTTAACACTGACAACAAAAGTTGGATGACATGTCATTATTGTGGTCAAACTGGCCATATTGCCAGTTAATGTTTTCATAAGAAAAGAGCACAGCAGATGTAGAATGACCACCACCAAAGTCAATTCATGAATGAAGAAGAAGATGATGATGCTTCCGCTACCATCAACAACTCTGACAAATTGTTCTAAGAAATTTGTTCCCATAGTGGATTTGCTTTGTAAAAACCCTTGCCAAAGATGTAAAGTCTCAAACTTTAACTTGACTAGGCTGCCTGTGAGTTAGTCTTCCTGGCCATGTTATCATGTAGGAGGGGAAAAAGCCAGCAAGTGTAGGGACTCATCATTTGAGGGGGGATGTTGAGAAATAACAAATGATGTATGCTTCAGGAAGAGATGTCCCAAATCCCATATGCACAATGAGGAGAGTGGAGAAGCTGAAAAGCTATAAAGATATGTACTTGGTTCACTTTTCCAAGCAATGCTATTTTGTACTTTGTACTTCATTTTGTGTCTCTGTCATGGTCAGCTCAAGATTGTGTTTATGAGTCCAAGCCTACATCTTGGAACCTAATTCACTTGAGCAATAGTTTGTCCTCTTGTCTATGTCACTATGAGTCTTGTTATCGACTTCCATCCTCCATAGTCAGTGCTATGCTCTAGATCTGTGTTTTTAAACATATCCAAACTGTGTAGGCTCATCCAAATAGTCATCTATGAAAACCAATAGCTCTTTTTGCCCTCCGTTGCTAGTTATCTAGATGAAGTTAGTGCCAATTTGGAGTATTTATGGCGTGGAAGCTCCCAAAATTTATACCAAAAGGTCACTATCTTGAAGATCTAGGATGGAGGGCTTCCCATTCTCTTTTACTTCCCAGATTCTAATCCGCTTCTTGCAACTCTCATCATACCTTGGTCCTCTCATTACACCTTTATCTACATAAAATTTGCATTTCAAAAATGAACTAAACCTATTTGACTTATGTGCCACTGCTATTGTGTTTGGTAGAATATGACTTGAAGAGAACCAAAAAGAGAGATGAGTCGACAATTGATGGTTTCCACAACCTCACAACAAGAACACACATGTATATGCCCTTGAGAAGATGCACACATACATTTGTGTAAATCATTCGTGTTGTCATCACAATCAATGGCATTTCCATGCTATCCCAACCATCATAATAATCTCTCTCTATTCCAGTTTGATCAATGAGTAGGCTAAGACGCTTGTGATACAAGTTGTAGCCCCATACCTTTGCTCCATATAGTAGTGTAGGTGTGACTAGGGTATTAAACAACCATTCTTTGGTGCAAGGCTCTTGGAATTGTATGTGAGTACATTGACTCTCAAGTGCCCCTAGTGCTGCATGACTCCCAAATAGACATTTTCCCTCACATGCTTCACAATGTCTCCCCCAAATGTGAATTGATACATAGATCTAGTCACCCATGCTGGTGAAGTATTGAAGGTTAAAGAAGGCACTCTATGGGGGTTGAAGCAAGCACCTAGGGCATGGTCTGACAAGATTGGAGAGTATCTTGTCAACATGGTTTGGTCTTCCCAAGGTTTAGTGTGAGGTCTTTGTCTCTACAAAAGGCATGCAAAGCTCTAGGTGGTGCTACAATCCCTCTAGTGAATCCGAAATGAGAACAATATTATCTGCATACAATAATATCGGTATCAGCACCCTTGCTAGGTTGGCTCTAGCTCCTCCTCCTTAGTCAATGTAATTAAATTCTTTATCTATATATAAAACAAACAATGTGGGGGAAACGTGCATCCTTGTTTCACTCCTATGGTATTGTCAATTCTCTCTGATAACCCCCCAGGTGCCAGTACATGACATGTCACTGTCTCATATAATGCATAGATACCCCATTGCATACCCTTTGGTACTCCAATGTTCTGCAGTCTCTACATAATGCGTGTGCGAGACACCGTATCAAAAGCTTTGCAAAAATCTACAAAGCACCAATATATCTTCTCGTCTTGACGCGGCCCTCCTTAATAATGGCTTTGAGTGTGAGGATATGGTCTAGTGTGGTATATCCACGTCTAAATCCTGCTTGTTCTTGAGCTCTCTTGCCTTACATCTCAGCCCACTCACTAAGTTCATACTCCAATATAGGTCCATATATTTTGGCCGATCGTGATAGTCCTGTAGTTGCTAGGGATCAAAGGATCACCACTCTTAAAGAGTGGAATTGTAGCGTTGTCTGACCAGCTCATAGGGAAGCCCTCACATATTGCTCTGTTGAACATATGGCTAGTATGGCTGCTAGTTTGTTGCAAGAATGTGAGAAATGTTTTGCCACTAGCCCATCCTCATCCTATGCCCTCCCATTTTGTAATCTATAAATCGCATCTCTAACCACTTTCTAGGTGAAGAAAGATCCCTGTGATTGGCCTACAAGCCTATGGGAGACTGCATAGGTGGATGTCTTGGCAGATCATATAGCTATCTTCCATAGTCAAGCCAACATATGATGATGTAATCTGTATGGGGGGTTGTCGTTCATGAAACATCTTCCATGCACTCCTTGGTATCCCTTCACAAAAATAGGTGATATATCTCTGCCTCTGCTTTCACCAAGTAGTCTTGCTGCTTCTTGCACACAAGGCGTTTGAAGAATGTCCTTGCTTGACGATCTGTGTGAGTGCTTAGTTCCACTTCTCATTGTAGATTGACAACATTTATTTCATTTGGTGATTTGTCTCTAATGGATGGTTCCAATATCAGATTCTGATTTTAATTACGAAGATGTGGAGCACATTTTGGTGCATCTAAGAGCCTTGTTGGGATGGTTTCACAATGGTTTCTCCACCAAATATGCAGATGAATTGAAGACTCCTATTGCAAAGTTTTTTAGGTGTGGGGGGTCAGCGGTTGTATGTCAAGTGACTGCAAATTGGGATTCTTCACCTTTTTGCTATGATCCCTTTCTCCATTGATCTCTGTCAGTATCACCCTATTTTCTTGATGGATCGATATAAAAGATGTTTCACAAAGTTTTGGGGAATAGGCTGCATTGACTTTTCATCGCTTATTCATGCACACTAGTATGGATTTATCAATGGACAGAATACATTGTGTGATATCCTTATGTGCAGATTAATATTGACTATGCTAAGACTTGAAATCAAAAGGTGGTAACCGTTCAACTAAATATAGAAAAAGCATATCATCATGTTAGCTAGTCATCTCTGACTGAGCTTATGCAAGCTACAGGTTTCAAAGTTAAAAGTTATTTATACTTTGAGTAGCAATGTGGTTGCTTAGTCTAATGCCTGTTTGTAATGCTATGCTTTCTCTATTGGATAGATTGGCACTTGATGGCCAAATTGTGGGCTTGAAATTCTTGCTACAGGGGGCAGGCTTTTACTGATGATTCATTTAGGTATTTACATGCAGACATGGAAATGTAGAGAGAGCTACGGATGCATGGAAACTACTTGGTTTGGCTTCAGGGCTGCTGTTAATATGCAGAAATCAGCCCTTTTGAGTGGTCCAAAGTAACACTTTTACAGCTTGGATGGTAGGACAAAGTTACTCATCATGGCACTATTACTATAACCTTGGAGACATCCTAAACAGTCAATGAGGTTACCGATGCTTTATTGGATGCATCCTAAAAGAAATGCTTTGTTGGTGATCACTGATGACTTTGGTGAGTTGGCCTGAGACAGCATAGTTAGTCTATGTGTGCTCTTGCAAAAATTAGTACTCACAGCGATTCAGTTGTTTTAGGTACCTAGCTCTAATACCATGTGAGGAAACACTAGCATTTGTAGAAAATATACAGAGCTTGTGACAACATATCTAACAAATGAAGGGTAGAGAGTGAATGAAGAATTAAGAAGAGTCCTCAATGGACAAATTGATGCTATAGATTATGGACTACAATTAGAGTGCTTGAGGGGTAGAACAACTACTGTCTTTGGGAGCAGGCTGAGGAATGCTGAAGGAGAGTGTTGTCCTATGGGATGGATCTTGAATGCAGCAAACCACCCTTGATGCTGAATGTGGCGATGGTGTCTCCAAGGCTGAGGGGTACAGGAAATCAGCAAATGCAGCAGTCTTGTGGATGTCAAAATTCTGAAACAGCAAGGTAAGCCACTAGATGCAGTCAACCAGCAGCAGGGGGTGCAGGAGAGTAGAAACAAAGCTGTTTGGAGGCTGTCAAAGAGTGTGGGGCTGCAGCAGCAGATTACCAAGCTGAAAACACAGCAAAACAGGCCAGGACAGTAGTTTGGATGATGTCACATAAAGATGATGTTGCTAGTAGCTGCAACAGGTCGCCAAGTAGGAGAGGATGCCGCTGATGGATGAGGGCTAGTGCTGTAAAGGCTAGGCAATAGGGTGATGAGGGCTGATGCAAAAATGCAGGGTGCTAGGGCTTGATGATGATGGTGTTGGAGATTTGGTCACCTCCAGGACAGGCACAGTCAGGATCAGGTCAGTTTAGAGCAATTTGTGCAGTCCTACCATGTACAGGGGCACGTTGGGCAGCAATTTTGTAGCTGCCAGAAATTTGGGCAGGTACATCAGGTTGGGCAGGACGGGCAGGTGTGCCATGTAGTAGGCAGCATTATTTCACAGCATTATTTTATTGCTTTTGTGCTGTCAGCCAGTTTATGTAGCAACTGGCCAGTTTTTACTGGCTGACCTGGTCATGTTTATTTTATTATTGTGCCTAATTTAGGGCAGGCCTTCCATTGGTCATGATCATCTTTGTTTTGTGCAAATTGAGAGAGTGCTCCGGCTGATCATACTCTTATAGCCCTTTGTACATACCGCCTTCTATATTCAGCATACATTCATTGCAGTATTCAACATTCTTCTTTTTTTTTTTTGTAAAAGGTAATTGTATTAATTACGAAAAAAGGTACAAGATTACATGATTACATGATTACAAGAGACACGAGGGCCCTAGGCCAACGTGTGGGAAATCCCCGTACTAATGCACTAAAAAGGTTACACCAATCATGGCAACGACCCAGAGGTAATTGCCATATGCCAGGGATGCAAATCCTCCCGAGGGAGCAAGTCGGAGTGTCGAATGAGATCTAGCTGCCAATGCAAGAGCCCTTTAAGCTTGGCAATATGTCTCGGTACATTAGAGGCCGAATCAAAGAGAAAAGCATTGCGCGTTGTCCAAATGTGCCAGCATCCCCAGTATCTGAAAAAGTGAAATAAGATCTGCATATGTAACTGTGGCGGTGTGGGGTACTTTGGGCGCACAAAAACCCAATCGAAAGGAGTTAGTGAGGACCCCACCACCGCGCGCCAGATTTGCGACAAGAGTAACCAGATATTCTTGGCGAGCGGGCAAGAAAGAAAACGATGTCGGGCCGATTCCGCAGTAGTGGTACAGAAGAAACAATTGCCATTCGAGATTCGACGCTTGGAAAGGGCCGAGGCAAGAGGAAGACCACCAATCATTACCCGCCAAAGAAAGACTTTGCATTTGAAAGGTGCCTTATTCCGCCAGCCCTCCATCAGCGTCGCCTGCCACCATGACATCGATTTCCGCAGTCCCCAAACAGTATTAGCTTTCAGACCCAGCCAATGATGATCTTGAATGAGAAGATGATACACCTGATTAGTAGAGGCCTTTTCCAGACTCAACCGGCCTGCAAGGTCCCAGTCCTGCCAAGGACGATCCACAGCCAGGGCAGGAAAGGGTTGCCTACCCTGAAGCTCCAACAAAAGCTTTTCCCATAAACCACGGTATCCGGGCGGGATCCTGAAGAGTCTCCTAGCAGTCCGAAACGATGCGAGGACATTGCGAGTGGCAAGGGTAGCATCCGCAATCGACGTCACACCTAAACGGGCCATGCGGTTAAATCTCGGTCTGAGCTGATGTTTGTCTTCCCATGAAAGTAATCTGGATACTGCCAACAATTCCAGCTGAAAGGAGTTAGTCTGCAAGCGGTCCCCTACTGGATGCCAACGGGCCTTTTGGAGCACCACTTTCCAAGAGCCGACCAAGTGCAGTAACAAAGAAGAAGAGGGACTGGAAAATCGAGAGTCAGCATTAAGGACATGCCACCAGGAGGCCCGAAGCCGTGTGTTACCATGGCGTAGCCCGCCGTCCTCAAGAAAATAACGGGCTATGATGGTCCACGGGTGATGATCCACACACATAGCACGAAAAAGAGACCAACGAAGAGCCAACATATGAGTTTCTGCATCCAAAATAGCACCACCACCCATGCGTTTAGGGGTGCATGTATGTGACCATGAAATCCATGAAATGCCTGCCTGCAGGGAATCCTTCTTCCATAGCATGAAACGAATGGGATGAGTGAGAGCCTTCAAAGTAGTAGGCGTCCACGGCAGCAATGGCAGGAAATAAGTTAACATTGGTAGCATAATTGTCTGAGCCACTTTAAGGCGCACATGAAAAGGCCACGCTTGCGACTTCCAATACATAAACTTCGCCGCCAGTTTTTGTGAAATCCACTCCAGTAGGTCCTTTGGCCGTACATCCACTCCCAACGGGTATCCAAGATGCCTGACAATGGATCCACGGGAAACCACCTGGCCCTGCCAGCCTAATGACTGTATATTAGGCTCCGTGCAACTGAGAATGGCCGACTTAAAGGCATTGATGCGAAGACCAGAGGCCTGACCAAAGAGCGTCCAAACATCTAATGCCTTTCGAATGTTGTCCCTGTCTGCCCGCAAAATCATAAAGGTGTCATCAGCCAAAGATTGGCTAATGAAGTGCTGCCCCAAATGAAGAGACAATCCTACCAGCTGAGCAGAAGCCGCCATTGAGGATAACATTGAAAGGACCGGGTGAGTCGCCAGGGCAAAGAAGAGAGGACTCAAAGGGCAACCCTGTCTGACCAAGCGTGCAAGGACAAATGGCTCTGTAACCCCACCATTGAGCATAACTCTTGAAGAAGCCGTAGCACTAATGGTGTAGATCAATCGGGACATCCAGGTACCAAAGCCCATAGCAGACATGAGATCTGCAATGAAAGACCAGTCCACATAGTCAAACGTCTTTTCCAAGTCCAATTGAATCAATACCACTTCCTGACTGGAGTGCCGCGCATAGTCAATAGCCATTTGCACATTCAAGATATTATGCAGAATGTTGCGGCCCTTGATGAAACCGTATTGGAGAGAATGCACAATAGCTGGAAGGTGCTTGTGAAGCCGATTCGCCAGCACTTTGGAGAAGATTTTATACATCGAGCCCATCAAAGAAATTGGTCTCCAATGTTGCAGCTTTGACGGCGAAGGGACCTTGGGAATCAGTTTGATAAGGCCTTGTTTCCATGAGAAAGGCATGACCCCTGTTTCCCAAACCTGCTGACACATGACCGCCAATGGCTTCACCAACTGCGTGGCCGAGTTCTCAAAGAATTCATTAGTGAGACCATCCCAACCAGGACTTTTATCCTTCGGCAGGTGCAACAAAACATCCATGACCTCCTCCTCGCAAATATCCGCCTCCAAAGTGGCTTGCATATCAAGTGGAATCTGCTGGCGGACCAGATGATAGAAGACCGAGCGGGCATGCGTAATCTGGCTAGAAGGCGAGGGAGAAGAACCAAGAAGTTCCATAAAATAATTTCTGCACATAGTGACAATGGTCTGCGGATCAGTGACCATGCGACTTTCCGAATCCTGGAGTCGAGTCATATTTTCGCGAGCCGGAGAAGCATGCAAGGCGCGAAAGAACTTATGAGACTAGCAGGCACTATCTTGCAATGTGTCAGTCAAGTTATGCAGCATGGCCTGCTGATAAGATTTCAACTGAAAGACTTGAATAAGATGGGCCAAACGCCTTTCCAGTGACAGCAGAAAATCATCATCTGGGGAATCCACAAGCAAGGAATGGACCAAAGCCAGTAAGTCCTCTGCTGCATGTCGACGTCGCCGGCAAAGAGAGGCATGATGAATCCCATACTGGTGAGCAATCCGCTGCACATTAGAGAGCAGCCGGGCAAATGCAGCCAGGCCGTCTTAGGCGAAGTCCAATAAGAACCTCTCAATCAATTGCTGCATATAGCCCTGAAAAATGGGATGCTTTAAATAAGAGGAGTTGAAACGTAAAGGAAGCCTATCCAGCAACTGCATAAAAGGTGCAATAGATTGTGCCCGCATCTCAAGCTGGAGGGGGAAATGGTCCGACAACGCATATTGCTGCAAGACCTTCATTTCCAGCATCTCGGGCAGAAAATCATCCCCTTGCATGATATACATTCGGTCCAACCGCGACCAAGTAGTTGCATATTGTGCGGAATGAAAAGTAAAGCCTGAAAAAGAAGGGTGAAGCCACGACCAAAGATCTTGCTTAAGCACGCGCAAAGCAAAAGAATTCCACACCCGGCTTTTCGGCGTATCCATTACCGAATGTCCTGAAGTGGACTGAGAAGAGTCAACACACATATTGAAATCTCCCATCAAAAACCCCCTTCGGCCAAGTGACATGGAGCCCTGCAAAGTCAACCAGAGATCCCGTCGGGATGCGGGATCATTCGGAGCATAGAGGCCCAGCAACCATAAAATCTCTCCTTCAAATAAGACTTCGATGACCAGAAAGCGGCCCTGCACATCATTTTTGACAAGAACAGGCTGGTATTTCTCATGGACAATCATCAGCACGCCCGAATAGTACGTAGCATGTGTCCCTGCATAAAACAGACGGAAGCCATGACAATCCACAATTTTCCCTGCTTCAACGTGACTTTTGTGCTCAACTGCACACAATACATCCCACTGGTTCTCATGCAAGACAGTCCACATGGCATGTTGCTTATGGCGAGAGCAAATGCCTCGCACATTCCACGTGGCTATCTTCATATATCTTCAAACAAGGGAGTCAGGAACGAGGCGCCTGTTGCCTCGCTTTCACCTTTTCCGCGAGAGCATCTAGGACGCCCTCATCCAGAAAATCAGCCAATACTGCAAACGAATTCTGGCGACCTGCTTTAGAGGTAGAAGGAACATCCACTGCCTTGGGAGTGGGGCGGGGATAACGCCAATCCCAGGGTGTAATGACATTACCTTTTGTATCAAACGCCAGCTTAGCAGGTGGGCCCTTGGGGCCGTCTATATAGGCTTTCCTTGTAGACTGATTACGGGGGCCAGATGGGGCCATAGTACGCGCAGCCGGCTGTGAAGTGAGCATTTCTTTCCGGCGCATATACGTGCGCACGGAATCCTGTGAAGTATTAGGCCCAGGATCCGCCAGGCCTGCATCCAACTTTTTACCTTTTTTTTGGCGTGCCTCAATCCAATCAGTGCTACGAGAATCCAAACCCAGGACCTGCTGTTTGCCTTTATCCACGACATTTGGTGGCTGAAGGGCCTCTTGTGTCGGGGCATCAAGCACCATGTCATCCTTAGGCAGCACAACCGGCGCATCCTCGAAAGACGGTTGCCTTTCAGGGCATTCGGCCATGAAATGCCCCAATTTACCACATGAAAAGCAGTGGCCTGCAAAGTTGCCCCATTTTAAGCGAAAATGCAAAGGATGCATGCCAGAACAATTGAGGCGAAGCCACGCAGGCCTTTTCCTGGCTGTGTCCCATAACATGCATAAACGATTTCGATTCATAGCCCTGAGGCTTGGGGGCACCAACACTGTTCCCACAACGGCCATTGCATCCTTCAACAATGGCCAATAAACCGCCGAACAATTTTCCACTTCCACCCATACCAGGCATTCTCGTTGAAGCAGATGCTGGAAATCGCCCATAGGGCGCCAGGGTACAACATGGACCAAGCAGCGATCAAAGAATAATGGCAGCTTGGACAGGAGCTCAGCTCGATCGATGTGTTTCCGATTTCAATAGCACCTCATAAAAGCCGCGAGGTCCAAGGAAGATCTCCTCGACACACTCCCCTTGCAATAAATGGTGCATCCACTGGCGAATATGTGAAAGCACTGGGATCCTGCCAGTGAAGAAAAGTATAACTGCACGGTTATAAAACACCGAGAAGGACCACAAGACTGATTTCAGGTCCACCGTGGCTTCTAGCACATCATCAGTTCCCGCGTCAGAAAAAGTTTCAGTGTTGTGCTGGACATAATCGCCAAGCAGAGTATTGGCAAAGTCCAGCAAATGCTCCCAGTCAATCTCCTGCGAATCCACCGGATCAGAGGCAACCTGCGCATAGGAACGTTCCTGAGGACCCATTGGCTCGTCAGAAGTATGCTTGGAGCGTTTGCCCGCAGGCGGCAGTTCAGAACCCGGAGGCATCTCCTCCGTGCAGGGCACCATATCCTCCGGCTCCTCTGTATCGGAATCAGGGCCAAGGGCTGCCACCGTCCGGTCTAGAAAATCCATATCCAGGCCAGCCATACTGCTTCCTTAGCGCTGCCCGCGAACGAAAAGCAGGGGACCATAGGCGAACAGGCGTGCACTCGTTCAGGCGTCGCTCTCTCTCTCTCTCTCTCTCCCTCTGTGTACAGATCAGGAGGTGCACCACCCGGCTGCAGCAACAGGACTACAACGAAGAACCGGGCAGACACGAGCAGATGACCCGGGGTGTCGGGTAACAGGAGAAACACGGGAGAGGCGTAAATGTGGCTGCGGCAGCCCCGCACGCTGACACAGAGAAGTCTGCAAAATCAGGGAACCACCTGGCTGCAGCAACAGGACTGCAACGGGGCTCCTGTGGAGAACAGAACAGACGCGCAGATGAACCCCTGACGAACAGGGCGTGTGAAGGCAGGCGAGTAGCGGAGGGCGCAGATCCCGGTGACTGGTGGCCACCGCAGACGACTTGACGGCAGCAAAAGACAGGGACGAGGCAGACCTGTTTGTGCAGACAAACGGCGTGCCGTCTTCAGGCGTCGACGTGGCGGATCAGGCGACGGCAGGGCGGAACGAAGCGGCTTGCTCTGCAACCACAGGCGGAAGACGGCAGTCGTCAGGCGAGCAGGTAGGCACACGCGGAAGACGGCACTCGTCAGGCGAGCAAGCAGGCACAGGCGGAAGGTGGCAATCGTCAGGCGGCAGTCGTCAGGCACGCAGGTCTAGGCGACGGCAGGGCGGGACGAACCGGCGGCACCATCGCGACCTCTCTCTCTCTTCAACATTCTTCTCTCTCTCTCTCTCTCTCTCTCTCTCTCCGTGTTCACTTCTTTCTTTCAATCAGGTCATACACTTCCACATTCACTGCACTTTGACATGGTATTAGAGTAGTGTTAAAGGGTTGATTGATCATGGGCAGATTTGAAGAGCAAGTTTCAATGCGACACCAAGTCTGCATTTTCAGCGTATAAGGGCGAGCGGGAGGGCTGCACATCAACACAAGGCTGAAGCAAGCAAAGACACATGGGAAACAAAGTTGATTTGCTGTTTTTGTGCAGGAATTGCTGTCTAGGAAGGAGGAAAGGCTGCATTTTCAACCTTTTGCAGCAATTTACAGATTTTGATTGCCTCTTGTTAAGACAAGTTGGGACGAGTGAAGAAAGCCCTAGCAAGCTACCTTTCCAGAGTTAAGAGGGGGCTATCCATTTTCTTGGCATGCGATTTGAGTCACCATGTCTTTCCAATCTGATATGGAGTTTCAGCTATCATGGACCACAAGGTCCCGGTACTATTGATTATTCAACAGGATCAAAAGCTAGATAGAGAGAAGTACCGCATTTGGTGGGTGATGATGCTTGCAATCTTGGAGTCGTATGTATCGGTGAAGCTTGTGATTGAGTCTATTGATCATCCCTGGCGATGAAAGATTCTTCCATACTTTCTAAGGATGAGAAATCAGAGTGAGCTAAGGTACGTGCTCATTGGGATAAGCTAAATGCCCACACTCACTCCTTCCTCTTGCTCTCTTGCACATCAGCCATGATTGCTCATATCGAACATCTAACCAATGCCCGTGAGATATGGCTAGAGTTAGACCAACTCTACAATAGGATGATTGTAATAACAAGGGTATATTTGGAGGTGCAAATATGCACTTTGAACCCAAACAGGTCCGCTTCCATATGCAAGCATGTAAATAAGTATCAATAGTTACATATACATCTTAGTATGCATGCAAGGGAATTACCTCTAAGGACATGGTGATTACTTTGTTGTCGCAGTTGCCCCCTAGATTTAGTGCATTCTATTCGGCCTTGGTTGCTTTAGGGCGGACAGAGACCCTTAAGTGGGAGGAGCTAGTTCATATGGACTTGGATCAAGAGGAGCAATTGAAGGGTACTAATTCCAAGAAATTTGAGGCTTTTATAGCTCAAGCTTTCCAAAAGAAGGGGAAGGAGTAGAAGAAAAAGGATGATAAGAAAATGGACGAGGAGTCTACTTGCCACATCTATGGTAAGACAGGTTATTGGAAGAAGGATTCTTCTACACAGGATCCATTTGATGTAGCATTGGTGGCCCCTTAGTCTCAAGTGTCACCAGGTGGTGATACTTTTTATAGTTGCTTTTCTTATTTGCTTATATAAATATTTTATTTTTCTTTTCTTTTGCTGCTATTGCTTTTTACCCCCAGAGTTCTCTTGGAATAAGCGGGATCTTTGCATGGCCAGAAGAGGCAGCCATTGGGACAAATTGGACTAATGGTTTGTCTGAGCCTTAGGACCAGTTCCATATTGAATGGGCACTGAAGAATAGAATGCCAGTGGTTTGGGACTGTGTGCTTAGCCACTAGAGATGGTGCAGGACAACGAGCCTGGCCAAGATAGAAGATGCACATGTGAGAATGCTCACGGAATAAAAGTCACTGTAGCCACATTACACTTTTTGATTAGGCCGCAATGATAAAAGTTGCTCAGAACAACTTGAGGAATGCAGGGGTCACCATCCCTAAAATTTAGGGAGTTACTATTTTTGGACCCCAGAATCTGTTCGCGCCATTGTCTTCGTTTTTACACGAGGATTAATTCTTTGGTTTGCGCCGAGGTCAAATTTTGCACCGATCATGGAGAATTTTAGACCGGAAGGTTTAAACGGGAAAATTGTTACATGTATGCCATGTGGCACAAATTCCCAAAAGAGAGAGAGAGAGAGAGCATTAAAAAAAACGTAATAGACATAAGGGGCAGATGCGAGAATGAAGTTTGGAGGAGCTGAGGGCTGATTGCTGCAAGAAAACCAGCCATGGAGAGTACTTCTACGTCTCTGACTCAAGCACGGAGGTAGAGCTTGCTCCCTCTGATCACCTCTCTCTCTATTCTCAGAAGAAATGCTTTGCATGATGGATTGATTCCATCGAAGGTACAATTTTGTGTTTTCTCTGCTCATGCTGAATAAGAACAGTGAACTCTGCACATGCTGAATCGTAAGAACAGTGAACTCTGCTCATGCTGAATAAGAACAGTGAACTGTGCACACGCTGAATCGTAAGAACAGTTGAAATAAGAATAGTGAACTCTGTTCATGCTGAATAAGAACAGTGAACTCTGCACATGCTGAATCGTAAGAACAGTGAACTCTGCTCATGCTGAACAGTAAGAACAGTGAATTCTGCACATGCTGGACAGTAAGGGATGTTGATTTGGACATGCTGTACTATTCCTATGCAGCTGGGATTTACTTAGAAGAGATGAAAACCAACTATTTACACGTTATGTATTTTGGAACATTATCATTTTTGTAATTTTCTATCTTTTAATTGATAAAGAAATACCGAGAGGGGCGCCGGTCTTCGGGGCCAATCTGGTGTTGAGCGAGGGAGAGAGGTGTCTGTTTATGTGTATGTATGTAAAGTCCAGGTGTTAATTGAAGGAACTACTGCTTTTTGTGAGTCCTAGACCGGTTGCATGGTTCCATCCCCAGGATATGAATTCTTTTCTGTAAGAATTTAAGCTCGGACAGTTTTGGGTGAAAAGGCCATACACAGGTTTTACAAAGATTACAAGACGAGAGAGATTGCAGACATGGATAAAGGCAAAGGAAAACTCCCCCATGAAGAAGAGAGTTCTTCTTCTGCTCATAGACACCAAAGAGAGAGTATTGGTGCACAGGTGTCAGCACCTTCTAGAACCGAGATTGAACCACATGATGAGGAGCAAGAACAGGACTTGTTTATGGCACAACTCCTCAGTATGGTTGGCTCTTTCCAACAGCTGGTAAAGAATCCTTGGATGCAAAAAAATTTTAAGTTACATAATGAGGATTCTCAAGCTGAGTCATCACATCATACCATGGAGCGCTCAAAAAGGCAAACCTCTAATGTGCGTGAGCATGTGGAAAAGACACCAAACATGGAGACAAGTCCAGTGCAACAAAAAGCACAAGCACAGGATCAGGGAGTGAATGGTCAAGGCAGTTATGCACAAGTGGCACAGCAGACCATTCCTCCTCAATTTGCTACTTATCCTGGTTACTTTGGTGGTGGGTCAGTTTTTCAAGCAATGGCTAGATTACCCACGGGTTATCAGGGATACTTGCCTAGAGGGCCACTAGGAATGATGCCTATTGAGGCAATGAACCCACTTTATGCTAATATTGGTCTACAGCCCGGTTATGAGACTCTGCAGAGTCCTTATTTGATGCCTGGAGTACAAAATGCAACCGCTGGTTTTTCTTAGCCTAGTGGGCATATGGCAGCTAAGACAGGTGAAATGAATGCTGATAATGCACCTAAGGGAGTCCCCTTTTTACAACCACCTATCTATGACAACCTGACACCAAAAAGTGCAAAGCCTAAAGACTATAAAGAGGGTGGTCATGCAATAAAGTTTAAAACCTTCAGTGGTATGCAAGATAAGCTGAAAGCTTTGACATTTATACAGCAGTTTGATGCAGCTTACACAGGAGGGAATTTTACTAAGACTTCTAAGGTGCGGAAGGCTGCAACTTTTTTGAAAGGTAATGCTTTGCAGTAGTGGAACATAGTGTTGATGCAAGGATATGCACCTGCCACTTGGGTTCATTTCAAACAGTTGTTTGCAGCCTCATGGTTAACTAACACGTTTGAAGTAGATGTCATGATTGCATGGCATAAATTGGACGCGGCAAATTGTACAGATTCAGAAGAGTACAATTAGAAATTTTGGGAAGCACTTTTGCCCGTGAGTTCTTACAGGACAATGCCCCTGTCAGAACAAATTGAAAAGTACTGTTGCAGTTTGCCCGAAGCCATCAGGGATTATTGTACCAAGACTAGGGTTACAAATATGCAACAGTTAATTGAAAATGCTGGTGTGGCAAATGCATTGTTGAAAGGAAAAGCTGACAGCTTTAAAGGCACTGAAAAGAAGGATTCTCGGTTTAAGTAGAATCCTGGCAAGAAGAATAAGCAATTTCCAGAAAGGACCAGTTTTACAAAGAAGTCTTTTTGGAAGAAAAGATTTCAGCAGCAACCTCAGGCTTCTTTTAAACGGGGTAAAGGACAAAAGAGGCCACTTTTTAGCAAAACATTTGAAGAAAAGAAAGCCTTTAAAGATGGCTGGAAAATGCTTTATTTGTGAACAGAAAGGCCATATTGCTTCTAAGTGCCCACAGCAATTTTCTAAAGATGCGGAGAAAAAAGATACACCAAGTAAAAAGAAGCCCAGCATTGGCTTAGTGCCTGATATGGTGGAAGATCAATCAGTTGATGATGCTACAAAATTGTGCAGAGCTTGGGGAAAGATCAGAGATTCCACAGTGCTTATTTTCTTTGATCCTAGAGCTCGTGCAAACTTTATCTCACCAACATTGGCAGCTAAATTGGGTATACGTCCCAAGGAAATGGGACTAGTTGGACAGGCTGATTTGGCATGCCCAGGACATACTGAACCTGCACCCCCATTCTTAAGAAACTTCGTATGCATATTCAAAGCTATGTGGACACAGAGGAGTTCCATATTATGCCTCTAGAGGGTTGTGATGTTCTATTGGGTATCCCATGGTGCCACAGGAAGCATGCTATCTTGGATACTTATAATAGAACGATTACTCTTATACATAGGAGTAAGACTCATGTGTTAGATGTGAAGCTTAAAGGAGAGTCTATCCCAGTTGTTTCTACTTCTGCAATTACTTCTGTAATGAAAAATCATTTTTCAACGTACTTGGTTTTTACAAAGCAAGTTAATGAAGTTGATAGTAATGTGTCTGTACTAGATGAAAGTAGAAGGGCTTTCTTGGATAAATTCAGTGACTGTTTCTCAGATATGTTACCAAGAGAGTTGCCCCCTGAGAGGCCCGAAGATCATACCATAGATCTTATTCCAGGGACTAGTCCGCCTAATAGGCCACCGTACAGGGTTAGTGCAACATAGCAAAAAGAGATTATGGCACAGGTTAATGAGCTTTTAGAGAAAGGACTAATTCAGCCCAGTAGTTCTTCGCCGTTTTGTTCACCTGTGTTGCTAGTTCAGAAAAAGGATGGCTCTTGGCGAATGTGTATTGACCACAGAGCCTTGAATAAGAACATGATCAAGAATAGGTTTCCGATTCCGAGAATAGATGACATTCTTGATCGATTACAGGGAGCATGAATGTTTAGCAGGATAGATTTAAAAGTGGATACCATCAGATCAGAATCAAGCCAGAGGATATCCATAATACTGCTTTTAAAACGACATTTGGTCTCTATGAATTTTTAGTCATGCCGTTTGGATTGACCAATGCTCCTGCTACGTTTAACAGGATGATGGATAGGATTTTCCGCCCTTATCAAAGTTTTGTTGGCACATTCTTTGATGATATAATTATCTTTTCAAAGAATGAAGAGGAGCATAGAAAACACCTAGTTGCAATCTTTAATGAGCTTAAGCGTAACAGATTGCTCATTAATGGTAAGAAGAGTGAATTCTTTTTGGAAGAGATTCACTTCATTGGGCACATAGTTTCTAAAGATGGTGTGAAGATGGATCCTGCAAAGATAGAAGCAATTGTCTCTTGGCCAGACTTGAAAACTGTTCATGATGTCCGCAGTGTTCTTGGCCTATTCTCCAGAAGATTTGTAAGACACTTTGCAGAGATTGCTTCTCCTTTACATACGCTTGAAAAGAAGGATGTCAAATGGCAATGGACTGACAAAGAGAAATCAATATTTAGATGTTTGAAGGAAAAAATGACTACAGATCCAGTACTTATTTTGCCAGATCTGTCTAAGCCATTTGTAGTGCAGTGTGATGCATGTGGAAACAGCATTGGTGCTATATTGATGCAGAATGGTCAAGTTGTGGCATACGAGAGTAGAGTACTTTCTGTCGTTGAAATGACTTACCAAATTTATGAGAAAGAATTATTAGCTGTGATCCATGCACTCTCTAGTTGGAAGCACTATTTGCTTGGTGTTGTTTTTGTAGTGCAAACGGATCATCAAACACTTAGATACTTTCTCACACAGGCTAAATTGTCAGAGAAACACATGCGTTGGGCAAATTTCCTATCTATGTTTCATTTTCAGATAGTGCATGTGGAAGGCAAGAAAAATGTAGTTGCAGATGCTTTATCTCGCAAACCACAGGTGTCAGCTGTTTCAATTCCTTATCACCATGAATTGGATGATATGAAAGAGCAGTATACTGATGATGAAGATTTCTCTGAAATCTATGAACAGTTGATCAATGGCCAACATCATGACCATTATGCGTTCAAAGAAGGCTTTATCATGATGCATGGAAGGCTATGCGTTACAAAACAGCTAAGGCCAAAAGTTTTATTAGAAAGTCATACTCCACCGAATGCAGGACATCGTGGTATTGATGCTACAATCAAAGCGGTAGAGACTTTCTTCTATTGGCCAGCCTTGAGATCTAATATTGATGCATATGTCAGATCTTGCCTTGCATATCAAAAGGTCAAATTTGATAGACAGAAGGCACCAGGCTTATTGCAACCACTACCTATTCCAAAAAGGCCATGGGAAAGTATTGCCATGGATTTCATTTTTTATCTTCCAAGAACTTCTTCAGGAATGATGGAATCTAGACTATCATTTGCAGATTCAGCAAACAGGCACATTTCATTCCTGTAAGGAAAAAGGTTAAGTCAGAACACATGGTAAAGATATTTGTGCAAAATATCTTCAAGTACCATGGAATGCCACAGTCAATTGTCAGTGATAGAGACCCAAGAATGACTAGCTTGTTTTGGAAAGCATTGTTTGAAAACATGGGTACTACGCTGAAATTTTCATCTTCTTTCCATCCACAAACTGATGGACAGTCTGAAGAAGCAAATTCGACTATTTTAGATTTACTGAAGTGTTATGTTTCAGATCATAAGACTTCTTGGAAACACTACTTGCCATTGGTTGAGTATGCATACAATAATACAATGCACTCATCTACTGGCAAAGCACCTTTTGAGATTGTGGAAGGTGGAAAGAAATTGCCTCCCATTTTGCAGACAAAAGATACATCTTTGAAGCAGATCGTTATGTAAAAGATTGGGAAGAAGCATATAAAAAGGTCAAGTATGCCCTAGAAAAGTCACAAGCTAAACAGAAAAGAGCTGCTGATAGTCATCGTCAGGAGCTCTTGTTCAAAAAGGATGATTGGGTCTTATTGCGTTTTGAAAAGGCATGTTTGAGAGAACAGAAGGGCAAGGAACGCTTGTTTCCAAAGTTGAGTATGTGTTATTATGGCCCTTTTCAAGTCTCAGAGAAGATCAATGATGTAGCATATAGGCTGAAATTGCCAGAGAATTGGAAAATTCATAGTACATTCCATGTGAGCCTATTGAGGCTTTTTATTGGTGAACTGCCAAAAGATTTGGTTTAAGAGGAACAACTTGAAGTAGAGGAATTAGATGAGATTCTAGTTCCTGAGCAGATCCTGGCACATAAGGATAGGAAAGTGAAAGGTAGAGTTATAAGAAGATTTTTGGTGAAGTGCAAGAACTATTCACCAATGGATGCCAAATGGATGGAAGAGGCTGAATTGGCAGATTCGCCTCAGTTATTGCAACTTTACTGAGAAGCTTTCTTACTGGAATCCACAGTGACTTAGAATGCTTTTTGAAGCGATGTACATTCTCTATTGCACAATTGAATATTGTATCTCATTGAATAATGCATAATGTATGGCTTACATTTAGCATTAACATGTGTATCATTGAATAAAATCTCAGTGCTTTGAAGTTGTATTTGTTACACTTCAGTTGAATGAATATGCATGTTGTGACACTAATAGTTCGCGCATATGTGCTATCTGTTAGAGATCACAGCCAGGCAGGAGGCAGAGTGCAATCGGACAGGTGTGCAGTCGGACTGCACAGTCGGACTGCCACGTGGCAGTCCGACCTGTACAGTCAGTCGGCTGCATTTAATGCAGCCGACAGGGTATTTCTGGCGCCCTATTTTCTAGCAGATCTCGGCTATTTATACCCGACGTTCCCAGCAGTCTTACACACTTCTCTGACGCAGATTACAGACTGGTGACGCACAGATTCTGTCTCTGTTCACAGATTTCAGACAGCAGACAGTGCAGACTGCAGCGGACTTCGAGGTGGACAGCAGGTTGCATCGTCGAGGTGGAGACACGCAGTCCAGCGCACTGCGCCCGTGTATATCTTTGTATTCAGCATTTTTTATACAGCAGATCTTCATTGTCCACTATCTCTTTCTCTCTCTTCTCTCTCTGCGTTCTCTCTCTCTCAGTCCTACGCTTCCGCACCGCTGCACTCTGACATGGTATCAGAGCAGTGTTTGAGGGCTGACTGAGCGCAGAATCAACCTGAAGAGGAGTTTCCATCGCGACACAAATTTGCATTTTTTGCGTTTAAGGGCAGACAGGAGGGCTGCGCCTTGGAACAAGGCTAAAACGAGTGTGGGCGCACAGGAAAGGAGTACAGGTGGTGGATTTGCTGCTGTTTACTGCTGTTTGACGCGGAGGAAGTTTGAGTTTTCAGCCTACAAGTGCAGGTTTTGCTTTTTCATCGCCTCCGGCAGGTGAAGAAGCTTCAGGACGCGGAAGAGCCTTAGCAGGCTGAGTTTTCTCAGTCAGAGGGAGCTGCTTTTGCATTTGTGAAGGCATTGCAGGTGAAGATGTCTACAGAGATTGACTTGGAGTTCCAAGCGATTATGGACCGGAAGGTGCCTGTCTTACCGGCTCTTCCTACAGATCAGAAGCTCGATGGCGACAACTACCGCATTTGGCGCGTCATGATGTTAGCCATCCTTGAGTCCTATGATTTGGCGGAGTTGGTACAAGAGGAGATTGACCGGCCCTCGGTAAGAGATGAGTCCAAACTCTCTTCCGATGCTCGTGCGGAGTTGGCCAAGGCCCAGTCTCATTGGGACAAACTGAATGCCAGGATTCGATCCTTTCTCTTTCTATCATGCACTACAGCCGTGATCGCTCACATCGAGCACTTGACGGTGGCTCGGGAGATATGGATGGAGCTTGATCAAATGTACAATCGGATGACCCTGATGAAGAGGGTTTCTTTGGAGGTACAGATGCGGACCTTGTCCGTAAATAAGTCTTCTTCGCTACGAGAGCACATTAACAAGCTAAGGCAGCTACAGATGCAGGTTCAGAATGCGGGGAAGCTGATTTCCTCCGAAGACATGGCGATCACACTATTGTCCCAGTTGCCGCCACGATTCGGTACATTTTACTCTGCCCTTATTGCTTCGGGGCGAGAGTCTACTCTTCGGTGGGAAGAGTTGGTTCCTATGGTTTTGGACCAAGAGGAATAGTTAAAGGGACAGAATGCGGAGGCGTTGACAGGTCAAGCCTCTTAGAAGAAGGGGAAGGACCAAAAGAAGAAGAAGGGGGATAACAAGTCCAAGAAGGACAAGGAGAAGGACAAGGACAAAGACTCCACATGCCATATTTGTGGAAAGACTGGCCATTGGAAGAAGGATTGCCCTGACAAAGACACGAAGGACACCAAGAAGGACACCAAGGATTCTGGAGCGGTGGCTACACCCTCATCAGCTGCATTTCTTCATCTAGCTGTCATTGAGGACGCTTCACCGAATGCTTCTGATGCTGCGATGACGGCTCCCCAAGCTCGAGAGTGGATTGTTGATAGTGGTGCCTCACGGCACATGACTCCTTCATCAGATGGTGTTGCCCAGCTGCGACCCTCGCGTGGGCAGATTCTCATTGGAGACAGCTCTTCAGTTTCTGTTGCAGGTCGGGGTAAGATGCAGCTTATTCCGGATGGACGAGGTGGTACCCATACCTCAGAGGTTTTGCATGTACCAGGGTTAGGGTACCATCTCCTTTCAGTTCATAAGATTTGCTCCCTTGGTCTTTTGGTGGAGTTTGACAGTTCTACGGTGCGAGTCCTTGATCGTGGATCGAGGAAGGTTCTCTCATCTGGATATGAGGAGAACGGCATTTACAAACTGAAGTCTTCCACTGCCCTCTCTACTCTTCTTCTTACCTCACAGTCACAGTCTGAATTATGGCATGCTCGGTTTGGTCACCTGAACTATGACTATCTTCGGAGGGCGTCACGTGGACAGCTTGTTCGAGGGTTGCCGGATATAGTGGTGAGCCAGCAGCCATGTGTCTCCTGCATTCGGGGGAAGCAACATAGAGATGCCATTCCCCACACAGCTTCGCGGCGGTCTACTTCACCGATGGAGCTAGTATCATCTGTTAGCAAGTGATACACGCGATGACACTAATAACATGGAGAATCTTGTTATTAGTGTCATCTGTTATTAGTGTCATCTGTTAGCAAGTGATACATGCGATGACACTAATAACATGGAGAATCTTGTTATCGCCCTGTGTCATCCGTTAGCATGTGTGGCATGCAATCGAGGTCACTTGCTTCTTTCAAGAGGGGGGTATGTCACTAGGTGGTGGTACTTTTTATAGTTGCTTTTCTTATTTACTTATATAGATATTTTATTTTGCTTTTCTTTTGTTGCTGTTGCTTTTTACCCCCAGAGTTCTCTTGGAATAAGCGGGATCTTTACATGGCCAAAAGAGGCAGCCATTGGGACAAATTAAACTAATGGTTTGTCTGAGCCTTAGGACCAGTTCCATATTGAATGGGCACTGAAGAATAGAATGCCAGTGGTTTGGGACTGTGTGCTTAATTAGCCACTGGAGATGGTGCAAGACAACGAGTCTGGCCAAGATAGAAGACGCACATGTGAGAATGCTCACGGAATAAAAGTCACTTCAGCAGCATTTTGTTCATGGAAAGGGGACATGATATACAAAGAGTTCTTTCAAGTGTATCAACCGTGTACCTCAAGAGAGACTAGATCCAGAGTCTCTATATCCAACATGGGAGAGTCCATTTTTGCCCAGAGGAAGTGATGGAGCTCGGTATTGTCTTCTACAGACCAACAAGAGGCAATTTCTGACAAGGTGCTTTGATGTAGACAGTAGGCATGAGAGTGGATCTTGCAACTTGTGACCGAGGTGATGGGACAAGCACTCCTTCAGCCATTCATGGAGAAGGAATTATTTGAGGCATTCCACACACAAGATGGGTAGAAATGCCCCAAAGAGGATGGACTGTCTAGAGCCTTCTTCACCACTTTTTGGGAGGTGATAAAGAATCCCTTGCTCTAGGATTTTCAAGAGATTTTCAGCTCAAGTCAAATGCCGAGCAACTTGTTAGCAAGACTAGTCAGTCTTCTCCCCAAAGGGGGAGACCACTTGGAGCTATCACAGTGGCGACCGATCACCTTGTTGCCAATGGCCTACAAGGGCTTGGCCAAGATGATTGGAAGCAAGCTTCACCCCATTCTCCTAGATAGCATCCATAACACACAAATAGGTTTCATCTAGGATAGGAGCATCTTGGACAACATTTTTACCTCTTTAAGGCCACTAACTGGGCTCAACATAGCAGTTAGAGGATGGCAATGCTTCTATTGGATTCGAGAAGGCCTATGACAAAGTCGATTGGGACTTCCTAAAGGTACTATGGCACGATTGGGCTCCCTTGGGAGTGGATCAGAGGGGTATCGGCCTTGTACACGTTAGCCATCAGCAGGGTACTCATAGGAGGCAAGAGGGGGGAGGAGTTTCGGTTGGAGATGTCAATTCAGCAAGGCTGCCCTCTAGCCCCCTACCTCTTCCTACTCTTTGTAGAGGTGATGTCCTTTCTCCACTCAAGGTGAGCAACTAGCAGTGGAGGTATTCTACACAACTGTGGAGGTGAGAATCAACTAGCAAAAGTCAATTGGGTTTCTCACAGATCCAAAGTCTAGCACTGAGTGGGGCATCCACTTGGGTTTCAAATGGGTGAGACCGTCCACTATCTTGGTTTCTAGGTGGGCTTCGACATTTATCCTCAGTTCCCCCCAACACTTGATTCCATCAGAAGGAAATTGACCTATTGGATTAGGACTCACCTCTCCCTAACCAGTAGGGCCCTAGTGGTAAACCATGTCCTCTTTGCAATAGCCTAGTATATAGTTTCTTGTTGGTGTTTCCCCTCATCTTGTGTGGCTCAACTTCACCACCTTGTGCGGAATTTTCTCTAGGCTGGTTTGGATGGGTCTAGGGACTCCTAGGCCAAAGTGGTATAGGCAACTATTATCTGCATTGCTTGGGGAGATTGGGGATCATCAACCTAGAGTACCAAAGTTGGGCCCTCCTAGGCAAGCTGGTGGTTTATGGGTTCACGCTAGGTGGCCAAACCTCGAAGGTCCTTTTGCAGGAGGGCCTTTAAGAGTGTGTGACATAGCTTGGCAAGGAGTGGAGGCCATCCTTCAGATGGATCTTCATGTTAGCACACATCACCCCACCTAGATCTTCCTTCTTGCGCAATTTTCTATGAGTTTGGCAAGGCTTGCATAAGGCCCTCATTCAAAGGCCTCTAGTCTCTCAAGAGGAGATACACGCCCAGCCAATGGTTTGGAACCCCCAATTTCGAGATTATGATTGACAAGATCTAGATCAGCAAGCGCCCTCATGTCCAGTGGACCGGCAGCCCTGCCTGTACTGTTAGAGTGTGAGAGGCAACGAGCTTAGAGCAAGCATTTGGCTGCTAGCGTGGAGTTGGGATCAAGAGGGAGATTGAGGCAATGATCCATCTGAACTGGTTAGACCCCCCCCCATTTGGGAGCCAGTGCTGCCTAGTGAGGTGTGGGCAGCTAGGTTCTCACTAGTCGGCATCCCCTTATAGGTTGCAAGTAGAGTGGCGGTGCCCCTTACAAGGTTTTTTTTCACAATCCATACCGGTGGAAGGCTAGCCCTCAACAGAGATCAGCAGGAGGAGCTACTAGCTATACCCTAGAGAAGAATCCGTGTTGTGGGACTCCAAGAGAAGACTTGGCTGTTGGCCATGGAGTGAGTTTTGAGAATGGCGCCTATGAATTTGGGAGAGCCAGCCCCTTTGATGAGGTGGGGTGGGACCTTGAAGAGTGGCCTTGGCCAGCCATTGCGGTTGCCAAGAAGCCCCAAGGTTTCTTAGCCTACACTGCACGAATTGGCAGGCACGTGTTCATGCAGGAGGACATGGATCGGGCATCCTTGCACAATAGGCACTAGGTGGAACACAACATTACCAACCCTTTGGCAACACTTCTGGGGATAGCTGGAGGTCGCAAAGGGTGTGTGATTTCCTGTGGCTACTGGCACATGGAGGCTTGGCAGTTGGGAGTCAATTGGTTCAGCTACAATAGGATGGAGTTTGCAAGCATTGTCCACTATAGCACTTGGAAAAACCAAAGCATTGCCTCTAGTCTCGTGAGGCAGCGTAGTTGGTGTGGAGAGGAGCATGCCACATTCTTTGTCGTGTGGCATCTAGCTCAAGTTTTGTTTCCTTGAAACGGTCTGTTGGCAGGCTGTTAGCCAGGGCCGCCACCTACTGTATGAGGCAGAGATGCACGATACCATTCTTCTTATCGAGGCAAGTGCCTGTCTTGTGGTCGATTTGGAGGTGCTTCCCATCCTGTAGATACTAGAGCCAACAGCTGAGCGGTCAAAGGTATGGGAGATTATCAGGAGTCTCACAGTTTGGCACATCTAGAAGGCATGCTGTCAGTTGGTTTTGGGCAGCAAGAGTTTGTTTACATAGGAGACTTTAGCAGAGCTCTAGACCTCGATCATCCACTCCCTCCATGGCCGATGGGATCAAATGCAGGGTGACTCTTGAGCTTTTGAGGAGCTGTGACACCACTTCTTATGTAGGGTGGTCATGACATGTTCTTCACGATGCAGGCAGGCAACCCCGGTGATGTTATTTTCCTCCTCCGTGGCTTCTATCCCTCATTCCCCCCAAACTGCCTTGAGAGGCTTGTATATATGGTCCCGGCATGATCTTGTATCAGTTTCAGCCAGGCTGTTGAGCACATGTAATTTGTTTGTTAGTCTATCCTTGATCTACCAATGGTCTTACCGATAAATCACGGTTTTGTAACTTGTGTGTGTGAGTGGTGAGTCACAACCTAATTATTGCTTTCCATGTTTACTCATAATTGAGGGATGCGATGTGTATGAATGGTGAGTCACAAATGCTTACACAAGATAAGGATCATATATTGACTGACCTTCTTATATTTCCAGAGGATAAGAACTAAAAGCATGCTATTAATATATTTGTAAAAATTAATAAGACTGTTGCAAGTCATTGATATCTAGTCGAGTAAGTATCAACTCAAGGAACATCCCTTGTTTCGAATTTCTAGAAATTCTGCAGCTACACTCCATTTCCCATCCATGTGTTTCGTGCAGGTATTATAACAGTACATGGTGAAACATGCAGCATGTGTAAAGCTCATGGGCAATAACTGACAATTGGCACTGTGCATCAAAGACTAAAATATTATCCCCAGATTGTTGCAAACGTCCAAGGTCTACCTTATGGACAGTTGTGATATAACTAAAATGTATTTCTAACAAGCCTTAGTGTAACATGCTGTAACTATCTGACAGGATTCATTCCATCAAACTGGCAGTCATCATATGAAGACTGAAAAAACTGCAAGCACACATTCATGCATCAGTATGGCCTTTTATCTCTAATGACGAATGAATGCAGTAGAGGTGAATCATTTTTCAGCTCTACGTTCTAAGGTGTAAAATATGGTGATTCTCACCTTACTGAGTTTTTCAAAGGAGTCTGCTCGACGAGGGATCCAGCCAACAAGGGCTTCTCCTGCAATGTTTGTGAGCCATGGAGGCCACCCTGCAGCAATTTGTTCTCCCTCCGAATGCTTTGGCAAGTTGCTTATCCTAGCAGTGTGTGATCTCAGCATGTACTTGTCTGGTCCCTTATCCAGCGCAATCTTGCGAGACGATGTGCTTTTTGAGACTTTTTTGGGAGCTTTGAGAGTCTCTGTACCACCCTCTTTTTCTTTACTTTTCTTACCGTGATCGTGACTGGACTTTTCATTTTCTACATCAGCTGACATCTTCACAGCATCAGTAATTGTGTTCTTCTTTCTGCCATCCTTACTTTTCTTACTGTCATGACTAGCCTTGTCATTTTCTACATAAGTTGACATCTTCGCGGCATGAGTAATTGTGTTTTTGTTTCTCCCATCTGCTTCAGTCTGTTCTGTAGTTGTTATCTTATGCTCTCTGGATTTTCTAAAGGGATAAAGGTGGGCATTCTTTGCTGCAAAGCTGCCATCTTGTTGGGGGAAGAGAGAGGCAGATCTCACCTGTACACAGCCCATTTCTGATCCCTGATGAAATACTTGTAATAATCAACAGGTGGGCTGCATGATGATAAAGCTAATGGTTCTGCCTAATGTTGCAGTACGACTTTGATCCTCCTATTACTCGGCTAGCCAAGTCTTCTCTTGCTTCAGCTAGGTGCTTTTTTACAATCAGAGGCCTGATTATTGTCCATTGCAGTGGTCGATGGGTACTTAAGCTATCATCAGTGACAATCATCACCCTGATAAGCTGCCTAAGACTGTTTACATGGCCAATCTGTTACTTAAAATATTAGGAATCAACATCCTGCTTGAATTACCTTATTTAGGCCAATCTGTCACTCAGGATATCATCGTCCTCCTGATTGAGTTACCTCACCAAGGATATCAGGAATCAATATCATCAACCCGATTGAATCAACACTCTTAAAATAACCAGTCCCGTGCCGAGCTGAAGTTGAATAACCACACCAGCTGCCTGATATCCCGGATATGGTGATAGTCCAGCCGGATAATGGTTCATAAGCAGCTGCAACATTAGACTGATGAGAAGCTATGGGAACAGCTTGTGTCCGTGCTTAGATGGCCAGAAGCAGCCGTGTGTAGGGTCAGAGATGATGATTTGAGTCATGTAGGGTGATATTGGGAGGGTAGCAGAGATAGCAGCAGCAGGAGAGGGACTAGCTGGGGCAGGAGTAGGATTGACTCTCCGAGTACTGAGAGAGTAGTGATGATGAGATCGAAGAGTGAGGGGATGGGGGTCTCCGTCCTTCCGTCTCGACCCTATCGCCCATGCAAATTCCGAACACTAGCAATGCAAAAAATTAAGGAATTTACTACAAAAGACAAACACAGTTTATATGTAACGTAGTGCACACTCTCTTTTGGAAGAGCCCAAAAGGCAGGACGTAGTCTTTTGGCAGGAAGGTAGGCACACTTGTTGACCACCGCTTGGAAAAATCCTAGATTTAGTGTAACCACAAGTTACAACCTTAAAGTTTGAAATGATGCCCTTGTAACTCCTTTAAATTTTGAAATTGCATGCCTATGGGCAGCATGGGGTTGTTTTTCGGGGGTTGCAGGTGTTGGGGGGGGCGAACATTCGCCGAATTGCAAAGCTTTATTTGCAATCTCTGCTATGCAGCAATTAAAAAACGTGCACTAAAAACATTTTGAAGATTACCTCTAAAATTAAAATTTAAAGGTGAGAAAGCCTTCAAAATTTAAAGGGTTTTAGTGTAAGGACTTCCAAATATAGGCATTTTGCCTCTTTTGGATTTTTCGTTGAAAGGTTTTTCACCCTTCCAAAAAAACGTACTTTTCGAGCACTGCAGTGTACATCATGCCCTTTATGAAGCAAAGTCAGTAACATGAATAGCAATGAGCGAGCGGTTACATGTTACATGGCAATTTGTTGCAAATTTCAAATAACCATGAACATTTATTGAATCTTATAAGGTATTCTTTGTGATTTTTGGTGTAAATTGTTTTGTTATTTGCTAAAACAGTAAACATTACAACCATTACACGTAAGTTCTATCATTATATGCTTAACATGGAAAGATCTTGCTTCACTATTTTGTGCACTTCCTTTTTCATTCAATGTTTTTAACCAGTTTTCCTCTCTTACTTGTATTTACTTATTACTTCCACCCTTTGAAAGGAACATAAAGCTTGTTTCACATTAGATATTGTATTCTCTACTCTTTAATTTTCTCTCCTATGTATGGCAAGAGTATAGCCACTCCTTGGCTCTTGTTTAAATGACACCATTGTGATTGTTTAAATTAAAGTACAATGGGACTATGCTTAGTGTGAATACAACTTGTGAAAATATGTTAAAATGAGAGCATTGATATTGTTGAATATTGTGGAGTCTCAAACCAATCACACAACTATAACTATGGAGATCACCTAATGGAAATATACGAATTGGGCATAAGATTTCCACAAAGAGAGAGAGAGAGAGAGAGAGAGAGAGAGAGAGAGAGAGTGTGTGTGTGTGTGTGTGTGTGTGTGTGTGTGTGTGTGTGTGTGTGTGCGCATGCGTGCATGCTCTAGACCTTTATCCTTATGTATGGGCAACAATGATTTATCAACACACTAATGAGCATGTGGAATAGGAAGTTCTCTCTTAAAATTGAGGCTATTTTGTGAAAATGTTTGATGCGTACATTACCCTCTAGGGCATTTCTTAATAGGAGAGGCATTTGAAGGCTTGCTTGTAGGTCTTGTGATGTGCTCTTTGAAATAGTCACACAAAATCATGAATTGCTCTTTGGTGCATAGACTTTTGGAAAACACACACACATACTCTTTTTGTGTGTGTGTGTGTGTGTGTGTGTGTGTGTGTGTGTGTGTGTGTGTGTGTGTGTGTGTGTGTGTGTGTGTGTGATGAACCATAACAACTCTCACAAACACATGCATACATATACGATATGCATAGAAATAGCTTCATATAATGAATTGTAATGCATACATACATACATATTTATGATGCACTTGTGTGCTTATATAGAGGGAGTGTCTATGTTGCGTGATATGAATCAGGAACGTAAAAGGATTGGGGGACATTGCTTATTAAATGTATGATTTGATATGAGTAGCATGTAGCCATCATTATGGCTAACAACGATAATTATTTTTCTTCCCTAACAACAAGCAAAGAGTGTGTATGTGAAGAGCGTTATCATTAGGCTAATTATTTTTCCACCTATATAAGGATGTGACAAAACCCATCTAACAAGAATATGTCATTTTAGTGAGAGATTTCAAAGGGAAAACCAAGCAAATCTTGTGTGTATTTGTAGATGGTTTATCGTTAGAAAATTTGAGATAGAGAAATATAGATAGAAAGGAGTCTCACTAAACATTAGGGCAAACAAATTGAATAGTATGATTTAATGAAGTTTGCACATACTTTTGTGTTTGCAACTTAAAAGAAGGTAGTGAGGGATATGATGCAAAAGAATAACTTGTGAACATATACAAGAGCACTTGTTGATGCATGTGAGATTACTAAATTGATATTAATAGCATTATTTGTATCAAGATGGTGGGAAAGACATTATTTTTGAAAGAATGACTCCATGAGGTTAGTAATGCCATGGCTAAATTTTTTTGTGTAATTTTGGAAAAACTTATATAAAAAGCTACATTGTGAAGTTACTAATATTGTCGTGGATGATAAGAAGTCTAGTATCTTCTAGATATTTTTAGAATACTTAAAAAAGTCTTAAAAGATTCTTAAAAGGTTCTAGATTATTCCTTGGAGGATTTTAGAACAGCGTTTGGATTAGCATTTTACATTAGCATTGCTTATGCCAGCAATATTTCTATCATTGATGATGTCATCATGCTTAATATGCACTTATGCCATCTCATATTTAAAAGATTCTCCTTAACCTTCTCAACTCTACTCATCTCATATCTAAAAGCTTCCTTGTAACCTTCTCAACTTTAATAAATAGGACTTGAGCTACAAGCCCTTCAATCTTGCTAGTGCTAATTTTGTGAGGCTCCTTTGAGGTAAGTCCTCTCTAGTTCCAGTTCAAACCATGTATCTCCAATTTGTGTCTTTTATTATCTTGTATTGTATTTGATCTACTCTTGTATCGAGAATCTAGCCTTGTTGTAAATACATTGTATTAATCTTGTATTAAGAAGTATATTATTGTAATTCCTCTTCTTGCTATAAAGAATCAAGTTCTTGTTCTTTAAGTTAATTCCTTGTAAGTTGTGAGGCAACAATCCTTGTCTTTGTCAAGTTATTGTCGCTCTTATACTAATTTGGCAAGACTCTATACTTTGATCTTGCCTAGCTGTGATGGATACAGTGATGGAAAGCCTCATCACAACCTTACAAAATATCTAAGAAACAAATTTAAGAACTTTATGGGAGTGATGCATATTATAAGTCAAGAAACCCCATGTTTTGTGATTAGCCATAGAAGATCTTAAAATCAACTCTAAGTACTTTGAGAGGTAAGCCTACATCAAGAAGGCTCTTCAACATCTTGTAGCCGTCCTAACTACAGGAAGGAGTTGAAAGTTAGCATACTTGAAAAGTTTGATGGAACCAAATCAAAGTTCAAAGGCTTTTTGCATAGTATGTGTAATCATTCATCTACATGAAGCCCAAGTGCTATCATGATGATACTTCACAAGTAGGACTTATTGATACATCCCTCTTAAGTATAGTTCTCTCTTGGTTTGTACTCTTACTTGAGAATAAATCTCCTCTATTTCATGATTTCAAACCTTTTCTTTGAGAATTTTTAACCACCTTTGGAGATACAAATAGAGCTAGAGTTGTTGAGATCAAAATAAGAAATCTACAACAAGGATCTAGGCTAACATCAATTTATGCATTTGAATGTGGACAACTTGCTTGCAATTTAAAGTATCATGAAGATAATTTTATTAGCCAATTTCATTGGGCATTGAATAATGGTGTAAAGAATCTCACATTAACAATGTCAAAGGTTCACACATTAAATGTCTTCATTTCTCAAGCAATAGAATATGATAATGGACTACTTGAGAGATGCTAAGAAAAGTGCCATGGGGCTTCATTAAGTCTAGATACCATGATAACAATAACCTTCCAAGGGAAATAAGAAAGACTATGAAGCTTAATAGTGCCCTCATATTTGAGAAACATGGATGCCCAAGCTACAATAGGGACCATGCATTGGTTGTAAATTAAGAGTTCTCATAAGGCCCCTCCTTATTTATAGAGGCTACTTCAAGCTTTATGTTGTTTGTAATAATTTATGCACCACATTGACAACTAGATATTAAAACATTTTTGGACTTTGGAGTCTTTGCATATTTTATGGATGAGAAGTTTGCAAGGCACGTATAAAATTCTCAAGAGACTTTATAAGAAACATAACCTTGAATATCACATGTTGCCCAAGCAACCCAATCGATCTATCTTGGCTCAAGCTACACAATCTCAATATCAATTAGAGAACTCAAAAGGTTAAACCAAGGTGGCACACTTTATTGAAAAAGAGAATATAATAACAATTTACATTAGAGTAAAGATATTCATAAGAGCAACTAAGAAAAATCTTTGTTTTTTCATATGCTTTACTAGTAGAGCTCTTGAGATTGACAAAGGTATGCAAGCTCTCCCACCCCAGTATTGTGATTATCAAGATGTGCTTGAGAAGAAGAATACAAGATATGATTTTTCAACATAAATCTTATAATTATGCATTGATTTGCAAGAGAGAGTTCAATCGCCCTTTGGCCCACAATCTATAAGCTATCTCAAGATGAATTGGCGGAGTTATAAAAATATACTGATGAAAATTTTATTAGGAGTTTCATACGACACTTGAAGTCATTTGCAAGAGCTCTAATATTATTTGTCAAGAAGAAGGATGACTCTCTGTATGTGTGTTGATTGCAAAGAACTTAACAAGATAACTGCCAACAATTATTATCTACTTCCCTTGATCCTAGAACTCTTGGAATAACCTAGAAGAGCAAAGTTATTTATAAGTAGTGATCTTTATGGGACTTATAATCTTATCAAAATAAGAGAGGTAATAAGTGAAATACGATTTTTTGCACAATTTGTGACCACTTTAAGTATGTTGTCATGTCGTTTGGTCTCACAAATGTTTGTTTTTGAACATCTAATGAATGACATATTCCATGAGTATGTAGATGACTTTTGGTAATATATTTAGACGGCATTCTCATCTTCCAAGAATCAAGAAAAGCACAAGCATCATGTGTGGATAATTCTTGATAAGCTATGAGAAAAGGGCTTGTGTGCTAAACCAGAGGTGGAATTCTTTAGATATATTGTTTCTCAAAATGCAATCTCAATGGACAAAAAGAAGGTAAATATTATTCTTGAATAAAAAACACCAAGATCACCTTGAGATGTGCAATGGTTATTAGTGTTCATCACAATCTTTTACCAAATCTTTATTAAAGATTATTCCAATATCATTGTGTTACTCATGGGATTAACTAGAAATGATAAATTTATATGGAGATCTAATGTAAAGAAGGCTTTTCAAATACTTAAGCAAGACTTCACAAAAACCTCTATTTTCATACATATAGATCCATCCAAGTTATTTTTTTAGGAGAGTGATACATTAGATTTCGCTCTTGGTACTGTTCTTTCTCATGCTAGTGATGATGGTCGAGTGTATTCAATGGCTTTCTATTCTAGAGAATTCTCACTTAAAATAAATTATGAAATCCATGACAAGGAGATTTTGGCTTTTATTGAATCTTTTGAAATATGGAGGCATCTTTCGGAAGAAGTGCCCCACAAAATCATAGCTTTTACAAACCATAAAATTCTAGAGTATTTCATGAGCTCTTTGGTCTTGAATCGACGACAAGTAAGATGGAGCATCTTCCTTTCTAGATTTGAGTTCGTCATATCAAATTGACCTAACAACCAACAAGAAAAATTGGATGCATTATCTCAATACTCCTATCTCGCATCTAAGAAAGAAAATGCAGTTCATGACCAACAAGACTATGTAATTCTAAAACCAAAACAATAATTTTGCATAATGACAAGCAAAGCTTCAAAAGATCCATCCTTACCTATACAAGTCAAAAAAGAACTTTCCAATAATTGCTTTGCGTAAAATATCAAGCCAAAAATTCAAGAGAATACAAATGTTGAAGTCTTCCAGAGTTGAAAGTCGGCTCTATTATTAAGGGCTACTATATATACCATCCAGATCACTTTGATTACATATACTTTAAACAAGGTACAACCTTCCATTTGCAAGACATTTTGGATCAATAAAATAATAAACCTCATCTTGTGAGACTTTTAGTGGCCTCAAATGTGGAATTAGTCAAAGAATTTGCATGCACATATTTTATATGTAATAGAGCCAAAGTCCCTCACCGTCAACCTCATAGGTTGCTCCACCCCTTGCCTATTCCTAATTACCCTTGGCCATCTATGTCAATGGGCTTCATCATTAATCCACCTTCTTCAAAGGTATCTAATTCCATTCTAGTGGTGGTTGATAGATTTACTATGATGACACTTTATCCCCACCCATAAGACGATTACTAGTGAAGACGCTTCACACTTTGTCATGGACATCAAGAAATTTAGTATCTTTTAAAAACTTCTAAAAGATTCAAGAAATTTCTAAAAGATTCTAGAAGATCCTTGGAGGATTCTAGAAGAGTGCTTGGATTAGCATTTACATTAGCATTACTTATGTCAATATTTATGTTATCGATGATGTGAGTGCTTATGTTAACAATACTTATGTGATCGATGATGTCAGCAAGCTTATGTTAGTGTTTATGTCATCTCATATATAAAAGCTTCCCCTTAACCTCTGAGCTCTAGTATAAACAAGGGTCTTGGGCTAGAAGCCCTTTCGGTCTTGCTAATGCCTATTGTGAGGCTTTTATGAGGTAAGTCCTCTCTAATTCCAATTCAAGCCATGTATCTCTTTTCTTGTCTTGTATTTGATCTAGTCTTATATTGATAGTTTAGCCTTGTTGTAAAGACATTCTATCAATCTCGTATTAAGAAGTATATTGTTATAATTCCTCTTATTGCAATAAAGAATTTGCAAGAGGTCACGAGATTCTATTTGTTGAGCCACTTTTGTTCTATATTCTCCCATGTATTGATGAACAATTGAATTGTGCACAAGGGAAGTGGCCTCCTAAATCTTTGCTACCCATTGACTTTGAAGTCAAACAATGTAGGAATGTTGGGTCAATGTCTCTCTTGGTATCCTCACATTATTTCCTAGGTTGATCTTGCAGATTTGTTCCATGCTTTCCAAGATACCAAAGGTCAATCCCATTTGTTCTTTAAGCTTCTTTCAATCCTCTATTTGTGATGTCTGAGTTGATAGTACTACTTCTTTGAAGAGTTCTTGTTGCTTGGACATTATGTATATGTTAACTTCCACTTGGACTCAAAGCTAGCTCTTGTTGTATAAATGCTACAAAGGATTGGTTAAACAATTGGAGAGGAAAGTATATGTGCAAAAATTTATCAATATACAAAGAGTATCTACATTGGAGGGCTTCCATTTATAATATATAAGATTGAAAGTGTTAATATCTTGGAGCATTCTAGCATCTCTAGCCCTTCCCCTACGTGCAGAGAATCAACAAATTGTCACCTAGTTCTTTGGAGATGATAACTCAAGCATCATAAAAATAAACAAAGCCTCATGAATGCACTTCTACAAGCACATGAGGTCTTTAATGAAAGGCAGCAATGGCACTCTATTTCAAACTTTATATGAAAGCCACCAACTATGGGCTCATGCAGGAATGGATAACAAAAGCTAAGGTATTCAATTATGTCTAGCAAGGTGTGAACTAGTAGGATGTCTTGCTTCTAGTTGACAAAGCTTGAGATCAAAGATTTTGATATCACACAAGGTTCAATGGAAATATGATCATGCACCCTTGAGGTGCTAGTGTGTTACTATACTAGCAACCATCACAAAGACACTTCATTACAACAATATCTCTAGGTGTGTTTTAGCAACACCTTTGAAGAATCTAAAGCTTGAAATTGTCAATCCTAGGCTGTCCAATAGCATTTGGGACAAAGTTATAGAGCATGGGTTGATGTGTTTGATTTAGAGCATTAAGCCTAATAAAAAAGAAGATATAATCTTGACAAAAAAGAAGAGCAGCATCTTTAAGAAGTTCTTTCAGGAATGAATGAAGAATGGCCAACTTCTTTTTGGATTCATGAAGTTCACCCTTGCAAGTACCTCTCAAAACAAATATGTTAGAAGATATGGATCTACAAGGACAAAAAATATTTCATAAAGAGAAGCAAGGCTCATATACAATGTTGAGAATATGCAAGGGTAGTTAGGGTTTATTACAATCAATTAATAATTCACATGAGCCTTATTCCAAGAGCATGGTTGTATGCTAGACCAATGCTATAAGTAGAGATGTAATACATGAAAGTATTCAACTTGAACAAGATGGGGAAGGGCAAGAAGTGAGATTTTGGAGCTAGCTTTTTTGGGCAACCTCCATTTCTTGTTCCACATGCTCTCGCCACCACCACCACTACCTTCACTCTCTCCCTCTCTCGCATCTCTCATTCTCAGTTTCTTAGTTTCTCTCTCTTCGCGTGTATATTCCCTCTTCCTCTTTCTACATTCTCTCTCTCTCTCTCTCTCTCTCTCTCTCTCTCTCTCTCTCTCTCTCTCTCTCTCTCTCTCTCTCTCTCTCTCTCTCTCTCTCTCTCTCTCTCTCTCTCTCTCTCTCTCTCTCATTGCTCCATCACTTTACTCTCTCAATGACTCTCTGTATATGTAATTTTTTCGTCTCGCTACATTCTCTCTCTCTCTCTCTCTCTCTCTCTCTCTCTCTCTCTCTCTCTCTCTCTCTCTAACTGCTCCATCACTTTACTCTCTCAATTTCTCTTTGTACATGTAATTTTTTCATCTCTCTACATTCTCTCTTTGTGTTGTGTAAACCCCTCTCTCTCTCTCTCTCTCTCTCTCTCTCTCTCTCTCTCTCTCTCTCTCTCTCTCTCTCTCTCTCTCTCTCTCTCTCTCTCTCTCTCTCTCATTGCTCCATCACTTTACTCTCTCAATGACTCTCTGTATATGTAATTTTTTCGTCTCGCTACATTCTCTCTCTCTCTCTCTCTCTCTCTCTCTCTCTCTCTCTCTCTCTCTCTAACTGCTCCATCACTTTACTCTCTCAATTTCTCTTTGTACATGTAATTTTTTCATCTCTCTACATTCTCTCTTTGTGTTGTGTAAACCTCTCTCTCTCTCTCTCTCTCTCTCTCTCTCTCTCTCTCTCTCTCTCTCTCTCTCTCTCTCTCTCTCTCTCTCTCTCTCTCTCTCTCTCTCTCTCTCTCTCTCTCTCTCTCTCTCTCTCTCTCTCTCTCTCTCTCTCTCTCTCTCTCTCTCTCTCATTGCTCTATCACTTTACTCTCTCAATTTCTCTCTATACATGTAATTTTTTCATCTCTCTACATTCTCTCTTTGTGTTGTGTAAACCTCTCTCTCTCTCTCTCTCTCTCTCTCTCTCTCTCTCTCTCTCTCTCTCTCTCTCTCTCTCTCTCTCTCTCTCTCTCTCTCTCTCTCTCTCTCTCTCTCTCTCTCTCTCTCTCTCATTATCATAATGTGAAATCTCGTGAGACTAATATGTATTATTAATACTTTGATTGCAATGGATTGATAACTCTTTCCCCTCCCCTCCCCCTCCCCTCCCCTCTCTCTCTCTCTCTCTCTCTCTCTCTCTCTCTCTCTCTCTCTCTCTCTCTCTCTCTCTCTCTCTCTCTCTCTCTCTCTCTCTCTCTCTCTCTCTCTATTTTACCGATCAGCGATGCCTTGGCCTCTTTCTTCTTGAGATACAACGGCTTCGTGACATGCATCTCAGGAGTACAGCTGCTCCAGGACACCGAGGCCCTTCGCAGAGGTAGCTCACAGACTCCTTTGCAAAGAAGACTCAAAAGACTTCAATATAGTTACAGCCACAGTCCACACGAGAGCATCTCCCACCGCCACAGTCCACATAGAGACAAGGAGTATTGATTGATTGAGCCATTCAACTTAGCCGATCTAGACGTCCTAGGCCTCGACATAGACACCGACGACACCTTCATAGGCGGATACAGGGGATTATTACGCGAGCTAGAGCTAGGCCCTCCATACCCACATGAGGTTGTACCATTTGGAGCTCATTGTTACTAGATAGAGCTCTATGTTTACAGATAGCCATAGTTAGTTTCCTTTCTTATATTGCTTTGTGCTACATATTTTGCCCAGACAGTTGTACCATCATACACATGATTGTAACTCATGGTCTCATAGGCCATTTTGGCCTTTTGTAGACATTAATATATCATTTCATTTCTCTCTCTCTCTCTCTCTCTCTCTCTCTCTCTCTCTCTCTCTCTCTCTCTCTCTCTCTCTCTCTCTCTCTCTCTCTCTCTCTCTCTCTCTCTCTCTCTCTCTCTCTCTCTCTCTCTCTCCAATGAATTTGACACCATAAAATACATACAAGCAATCCAAATGTACATTTATATTACTTTAACTTCTCCCGATAGTGCTATTGCTTGACAAACTAAGAGAGAGAAGTTCACCAAAAGCTTGTCAAATTTTTTACATAAGCTAACCAAATGAATTGTATAACAATATTTTCTTGATAAAATAAAATATGGTTATGCTAAGAGGTAGCGTTGGTATTGCTTTGCTTGTCATAGTATAGACGGTGTTGAAAAAGTTATGCTTCCAAATACGAGGTGCAAGTTTTCTTCTATAAGCATGGATTGTTGGATAAACATGTTTACATTTGCATCCATTCTAAACACTCAGAGGTACACAGAGTACAGGTGCTTGCAAGCCAAATATGCTTTTCCTTCTGCTACATGGTCTATTAAATCTCGGCAATTACATGTTTGGTTCTTTGCAATATACACATCGTAACACTCTTGCAAGACACTTGAGTTAGGTGTCTCTAGTTTGAAATTTTCATGCTTCAAGGGCTTCACCATTGTGTCACCCTTCATAGTTGCATCTAGAGCTAATGTTGAGTCTATCCTTTTCCCTGCAACTTGTGAAACACCTATCTAATATCTATATGAGCCTTCATTAGCATCTAGTTCTTATGTTGCCTTTTGTAAAACAAACCCGCCACTCTCCAACATGTGGATTTCTTCTACTATCAAATTTGTGCCTCATGCCACTAGCCATACCTGTGGAACTCTGAGTGGTGCATGATAAATAGAAGAATAAATGTTCCATGTATGGTCCACACTACCATTTCAGAACCGCATGAATTGTCATTGCATTCCATGTTGATTGCTAGCTTCTCCCCTTGAGTTGGACCACTCCATGATGCCCCAAAATAAGGTTGCAGACACCTCGTGCATCGCACGCTATAGTCACATTGTCCCCTCTAAAAGCAGGATGTTGATGCATTTCAGTTCTTGTTGCCACCTCATCAACCATCCTTGCTGTTGCTTGAGGTGTGGGGCTAATTCCTTGTTATAGTCGACTCAAAAGCTTCTCTACACTAGATCGTGCGCCACGGAACTTTCTGCCAATGAATGCATGCCGTTTCATGCTCTGTAGTAGAACATTGGCCAAATCACTAACACATGAATAGTACAAGCTAGTAGATCCTTTAAATCACTCCCCAGCCAACCAATTTGCATGCATTGACTCTGCTAGGTTCGTGGTTGACATATGAGCAATGTCCTCTACCACCTGGACAAATACTAGCATGAGAGGGTATGGAGTGTGAGAAAACAATTGCACCGCATATCACATCCTACTCTTGCAGATTAGTCTTACCTGGGTAAAGTGTCGCCTCCAACATGGATATCTGATATGCCACCAACTAAGCTAACAATCCATTGCTAGAATATTGCAATCCACAACTTTCCCTGAGGCCCATCAAGGCCAAATGAATCGGTATTGCACTGTTGCATCATCTTCATCTTCCAGTCTCTCTATAACACTTATATTCTAAAGGAAACAACATAACACTCAGTGTCAGCCCCCTGAAGACATTATGTACTCAACCACTCTTACATCATAAGAGGATGGCCGTATCCCCTCCTCTTGCACATCAAGTGTGATTAGGATGGTCTTGTTTTTTGCCATGTCTAGGGGGATGGTGAGGCTTTCACAATGATTGTTGTTTTCTCAAAGTTGCAAGGGCACTAGTTGAGGTCTACTATGGGGGAGGGCTGCAATGTAGGCCCATTTCCTTGTTCGACAAGATAATCTTACGAGACCAAGGGGTCTAGAACATGTTGCAATGGATCGGTGTGCTTTGTATTTGGCCATTCGCATGGGTGATAGCAAAAACACAGTAGCCATTTACCATTGCACATGTCTTCCTCCTTCAACATCAAGAACTAACTGCTTGTGTAGTGCGTAATAGGTTTGGCAGAGAGAGAGACCACATATATACAGGGACCTTAGTATTTGGCATAGCACTTGATTATGGATCCATTTCCAAAGCTATCTACACATGTATGGATACGTATGTCAAATATGGGTGATAGTGAAAGACAATGTGTGGGGGTGGATGTCATATATGAGAGAGAGAGAGAGAGAGAGAGAGAGAGAGAGAGAGAGAGAGAGAGAGAGAGAGAGAGAGAGAGAGAGAGAGAGAGGATATATAAATCATGTGTGCATGAGAGAGAGAGAGGGAGGGAGATAGAGAGCGGTGTGTGTGTGTGTGTGTGTGTGTCTATGTATGTGCAGATGCCAAATATGTGTGTGTGTGAGAGAGGATATATAGAATTGTGTGGGAGGAAGAGAGCGAAAGAGGGATATAGAAAGAGAAAGAGAGAGAGAGAGAGAGAGAGAGAGAGAGAGAGAGAGAGAGAGAGAGAGAGAGAGAGAGAGAGTGTGTGTGTGTGTGTGTGTGTGTGTGTGTGTGTGTGTGTGCCAGATATGAGGGGGTAGAAAGGGAGAGAGAAAGAGAGAGGGGAGGGAAGACACACACACACACAGGGCACGGGAGAGAGGTGTATGTACTTGTGGGATTAAGTACATATTCCACAACTTGAGGGGGGGGGGAGGGGGAGGGGTGTTTGAAATATTTTTCTTCACCAAATATGGGGGCACTAGCGACTCCTTCTTCGACGACAAAATAATCCCATCCCACATGCACTCTCTCTCACATTCCCTTTATAAAAAACCAAAATACTAACACATATGCAAGCATCATCGACCCGTTCTACAATGACAAAATGATCCTAGCCCACATGCACTCGCACTCTATCCCATCCCCTTTTTTAAAAACCCATATAATTAATATATTAATAATTTTAATATACTAATATATCACTTTATACTAATTGATTAATATACTAACATATTAATTAATATACTAATTGATTAATATTATTAATATATACTAATTAATAATAAAATACTCATTAATTGATACTAATTAATATAAAGTAAGTGATATTAATAAACTAATTGATATGACTTGACTTACTCAATCAATTAAAACCTAATTGCTAATCTAATTAATATCAATTAAATAATTAATTAAGAAAAAATAGATATCAATCAATAAATTAATTTATATTCATTAACTAAATATTAATTAGTGTATACTAGTTAATACTAATTTTAATATTAATTAATCAATTAGATAATATCAATAAAATAACTAATTAATAAAATAATTCATATTAATTAACAAACTAATTGATATTGATTAAATAAATACTAATTAATTAATAAACTCTATGATATTAATTAATTACCTGATTATGGATAGTGATTAACTAAATATTAATTGATTTATAATAGTTAATATTAATTTTAATATTAATATACTCATTAATTAATATTAACTAATTAATATTAAAGTACTATTTAATTAATACTAAACAATATCCATTAATCGATTTATACTAATCAATATTGGTGATTTATACTAATTGATATTAATAAACTCTATAATTAATACAAACTAATATCAATTAATTTATTTATTTTTACTTACTAATATTTACTAAATAAAATATTGATTAATTCAAGTTAAGTAATATCAATAAACAAATTAAATATATTAAACTAATGAATATCAATTAACTAATAAAGTAATAAAATAATTTATATTAATTAATAAATTTATTGATATTCATTAACTAAATAATTAATAGAATAATTCACAAATTAACTAATACACATTCATTAGTAAAGTAATTAATTAATTAATTAAGAACTTATTGATATTAATTAATTGATCAATAAATTAATTTATACTGATTAATAGAATAATTAATAAATTAAGTGATATGGATTAACTAAATAATCAAAAACTAATTAATGAAGTAATTGATATTATTTAACTAATTGAACAATTAAAATACTTTAATTAGTAAAATAATTAATTAATCAATCAAGCTTATTAATAAAGTAATTAATTAGTAAACTAATTCATATTAATAATATAATTAAGTTAAAATACAATTAATAATTAAATTTATTAATTAACTATAAAAAGTAAAAAATCAAGAAAAACACTTTTTTCTTAATACTCAAATGGGGAGAGAGAGAGAGAGAGAGAGAGAGGGGGGGGGGCAATTTCCTCACCCCTAAAATTAGTACTAACTAACTATTGTAATAGTAATGATTAATACTAATAAATATAAGTAATTAATTAATTAATAGTATTTTATTCAAGTCTAACTAACTAAATCAATTAAAAGGAATCTAATTAATACTAACTAATCAATTAAATTAATTGTAACTAACCATTTAATATCAACTAATTAATATTAATAGATTATGAATAATAATTCAAAAAAAAATCAAATTAATACTTACTAATTTTAATATATAATATTTACTACTTTATTAATATTTTTTAATTTATTTATTAATAATTTAATATTAATGAATTTACAAACATATATATTAACTAATTATTTGATGACGAAGAGAGAGAGAGAGAGAGAGAGAGAGAGAGAGAGAGAGAGAGAGACATGTGATATGTGGAATTTTTTTCTCGTCAAGAAGCGGTCAACAACAGCCCCTTCTCGGGTGAAAAACAAGGTCACAAGTCTCTTCTCAAACTTGTGAATAGTTTTTCTACCGGAGAAGGGGCTACTGATGACCCCTTCTCAAGTGAAAAAATAAACTTTTTTCGCTTGAGAAGGGGCTATCGGGCTTGTGACTTTATTTTTTACCGGAGAAGAGGTTGCCTAAACTTATACCTTTATTTTTTACCCGAGAAGACTTTAGCTTTTACCCGAGAACTGGACTTGTAATGTTATTTTTCGCTCGAGAAACTGGCAACCCTTTCTCGAGCGAAAAATAAAGTCGCAAGTCCCTTCTCAGCCTTGTGCCGACATTCCCTTCTCGAGCAAAAAAAAATTCACAAGTTCGAGAAGGAACTTGTGAGTTTATTTTTCGCCAGAGAAGGGGATGTTGACGACGCTTCTTAGCGAGAAAAAATTTCACATATCACATGCTCTCTCTCTCTCTCTCTCTCTCTCTCTCTCTCTCTCTCTCTCTCTCTCTCTCTCTCTCTCTCTCTCTCTCATATTATCTCTCCTTTGCCTGTAAAAGGACCCTCTCCCTCCTTATCCACATTGCGATTCATTCTTACGACTCTCGATATGTGGCTCTCTCTCTCTCTCTCCCCCCTTTCTCTCCTTTGTTTATAAAAGGATCCCCTCCCTTGCAATTCAAATTCATGATTTCTATCCCCGATCCTCTCTCTCTCTCTCTCTCTCTCTCTCTCTCTCTCTCTCTCTCTCTCTCTCTCTCTCTCTCTCTCTCTCTCTCTCTCTCTCTCTCTCTCTCTCTCTCTCTCTCTCTCTCTCTCTCTCTCTCTCTCTCTCTCTCTCTAGGAGAGTCTCTACTTAGATTTGTTTCTAACTAGCCACTATGTTTACATAAATCACAATTGGTATTTGATGATAGGAGATCTAGGAAGCAATATATCTACAAGAAGTAAGTATAAGCCCCTCCATCATGGTGAGATCGGATTTCAAAAGACAAGATCATGTCACCCTTTTTGAGGGTGATGAAAGCATAGGAGAAGGTTTGGTCTGTCAGACGTTCCCCTCATCGAGCTTGCTCCGTGGACAAGTGGGAGTTCTCATCACCATCGTGTATCGGAGAGGTGTGAAAGCCCATGGTATATGTAATACCGAGATGACTTCGAGAAAAACGCAATTGTGCAATGACCAATCAAATTAACGGTAACATCCCCTCTCTTGATTTTTGTTATGGATGCTTTATCCCCCAATCTTACCTTATTTTGGATTGTTATTCGCAGGAAAGCAACGACCCGATAAGTCTCCTGAGGACTCTGACTTGCCTCCCTGGCCTAGAGTAGAATAGGTTGTTGTCACTGGCAATATGCAATCGCAAAGGGGGAGCCGCCCTCCAAGAGAGCAAGGGGGAGAGTAATACAAATGCGATCACTGAAATCCATTGTGGTGCAGCAAGCCCTTGCACTTGCATGTGGGAAAGGAGTGACATCAGGAGAAGGTGGATATGCTTTAACGACGCATACGAGGAAGGGTAAGAGAAAGCTTATATTATCAAATAGTGATATTGATGAGAAGAGCGACAACCAACAAAGCATCTAGTCGTTTAGTGGACAACAAAGGCATGGCTGCATACAAAGTGAGACGAAGCAAATGCAAAGAACAAAAAAGGAGTGCATGATAGAGGTTGCTGGCGAGACTACTCTTACAAGTGACTACTCTCACTGTCACTTGCGATAAATGTATTGTGCAAGCTTGCATCGAAGACCAATTGAAAACGTTGATGGTGAGTAGTTTTAAGAGATGGTGACATGTTATTGAATATGGTTTTTATTTCTTTATGTTGATGTGGATATTACTTTATCATTTTATACAAATGCAGACATATATCCCTTTGCCACCTATCCCATTATGTCATTTGGTTTCCATGCCTATGATAAGACAAGTTATATCAAGGTACAAGCAACTCTCAGAGACCTTTTTTAGCAACAATCAGTGCGTTAGAGGGATGGGTGTATTCATAGTATCGTTGGAGACTCCAAGGCACCAATGCAAGGTGGTTGATGGTACAATTACAAAGGAGTGGAACATCCATTGGCTAAAGAAGCACAGGGAGTTTGAAGCAAACATCAGTAGCACTGATTGGGCCTTTTTGTCAAATTGTATATTTTATGTATGGGATGGTAACTATTGGTTCATAGCATGGATGAATGAGATACATAAATGTGAGTGGCCTTTAACGTTTTCCAATGTGTCTGTTGCCTCCGTCGTTGCTAATAGCTTTAATTATTTGCAACACCCTTTGCTGATAACGAAAGGCAACATGTACATGTTGATTGTCGCCTCGTGAAAGTGACAAGCATGGTAGAAGGGGAGATTTTGTCAATTATATATTGTATATGCAATTGACCATTTTTTCATATGCTTGGAATGCCTTTATGCACTAAATGTCACGTGGATGAATAAATGTGCATGAGACCCTAATTTAGAAATGCATACACGCTGGCACAAAAGAGGGTTGTTCAAACCTCATATCCAGATCTTGTTTGTGAAGCAAGGATATTAGGGCAAGTTGACCACGTATCTATTTTTGACAAGTTAATTAATGATGCAAGGATATGGGTACAAGCTCACAAAAAGCCAATACCCATTCCTACATGGTACAAGGCACCATTGATCGCACTTGCCAACATCATGTGGAAGGTAAGTAGTTCATGTATAAGAGGCAGGTGGAGAGGGAGGCTATGTAAACTTTTTTGAGAGAATGCCAACAGACTAGGTGGACCTACAGAATGATCAGTGCATGTATGAGGATTACCAAACAAAGCAGGAGTGGGATGAGGAGGAATATTGGAGATGCCCTATCTTCCTCGACTACCCAAAAGGTGAATACCCCTCCAACGAGAAACGTTTGTATCAAAAATACTCAAGGAAAAAACAAATGCAAGAGACACAAGGTTCCAAAGTCATAGTAAGCAAAATGACTTATATTCTTAGGAGTATATTGCACTTTGTTGTCTCCTAGTAAAGAAACTATGATTAGTTTATAGGAAAGTGATACCAATAGTTCAATAGTAGAAAAAAGAAAACAAAATAGCAAGCAAACACCTAGTATTGTCAAAGAAAGGCCAAGGTCAGCCCTCATCACTAATTAATTTGGTGTTTCATGTTTTAAAGTACTATAGCGAAGGCATCTCTTGTATTCGTGCAGTGAACATATATCAATGATCATGAATCGTAACCACTTGACCATGTAGACCCCGTGCTTGATACCACTACAAAGTTGATCACAATCCCAACAATGCAACGAACAATGCACTCAATCAATCGAGATAAGGCAATTGGAAGTTGTAAGTTTGCCATTTATTACATATTCATCCGAATTGTTCCAAAGGATGTGTATTGTTCCATCCCTTGACATGTTCCAATGGACTTGATTTGTAGTGGAAGACACCATCAAGGCGGTCTGTATTGTTGGCATAGATAGAAGGGTAGAGCAAGTTGACATCCAGATCTTGCAATGGAGAGGCTTACCTTACACACCACTGTAGAGAGATATACGACAACGACAAAGAGCATTGAGGGAATAGCCGAGTGGACACGACATCATATCCCACTAAAACATGTATTACATAGCACTGAGATAAAGAGCTTACTTGTGCACAAAACTCATGATGTGAAAGCATGTAAACCTTATTCATCATTGAAGCAACAATAATAATGTTTTATATTGTGCTACTACAGAGGGTAAAAAAATTGAAGGTCTTGGATCTACAGTGATGACAGCAAATGTGGCACGTATGCATAAAGGTAAAGGAACGATACTCATGAGATTCACATGCCATGATTAAATGACATGAGAGCTTAAAAACATTCTATCGTTATACAATATCAATAGTGATGTTTCATCTCATGCAGGGAAGGAAAGAATACAAGAACATGGACTAGTAGCACCAAGGGACATGGTAGCTAATCGATAAACAAGCATGACTCGTGGATTTTTTTCCCCCACAATACAATGTTAATAAGGATGATCTATCTTTTTACAAAGGGGATACAATTCGAGATTATGAACTACAATGGTGAAGAATGTGCCAGCCAAACACACGTGAACAAACATGCCTCAAGAATATGATCTATAATAACATTCTGAAAAGAGGAATATGTTGCTAATTGTAAGGTCAATGTGCAAAGGTCCATACTAAATGTCACATGGAAGCCCCCTTGCAAGACATTGTCTCACACTCGCTACAATGGTGAAGGATGTGCCAGCCACACATAGAGCCGAACAAATATACCTCAAGAATATTATCTATAGTAACATTTAGAAAAAAGAATATGTTGTTAATATGAGGCATTCTCCCGATTGGCAAAGGCTTTGGAGGAGGTCAACCAATACAAAATGATTGAGATTGACAAAGAAACCACAAACATAGCATGCGATATCATGGTGGTTCGTCTCCCCAAAGATATTATCGTACATGTGTTAGGGGATGGAATTCCATTATGGAACCCCCATAGTGAGACAAAGTTAGTCAATGCTATGCATCTGGCTAATCGTGTGCTTAAGGACACAGGGATGTTAATTTTCCATGCCACAACACACTCCATGGTAGAGCTCATTGAGCATGTTGTGGAGGATGGATGTCGACGGATGGAGTCAAGTAGAAGTGTTGGGCCTTACACATGGTACAAATTGTTCATTGTGAGACACATGATTGTGTCATTGGAGATAGAGAGATAAGGGTTTTAAAGTCATAATACGGTCATGCTAGTTATTGTTTATGTATCACACTTGTTGGCTCCATTTAGTAAGTGCAATTGCTAAAATCAGTATTTCATACTTTAAATGTAGATACATGTGATATATATTCTAGTGTACATGCAATTGGATGTCATTTGTAATGAAATTATCCCCCCAGAATTCACAAAAGACAACATTACTACGAATGAGTGGATGCGAGATACATCATGATCCCCAGTTAGAGGTCACTATGAGATCCAATGTTGTTAATCTAATGTAGAGTTGTTTTCTAGTAGATTCCTAATTTCTTATATGAATACCACATACTATAGGTGGCATACAACATGGCAAGGCTTTTTAGATCTCATTTTTGCAAACGTACACAAAAGAAGGAGATGCATTTTAGATTGCAATGCAAGATGTGGTGGCCTTGCATCAATATCTAGATTCCAATAGATAATTTGCATGTCTATCTCACTTTGCCGAAGATGGAAGGTTTGTAAGAGCAAAGGTAACATGCTTACATAAACTTGTACAGTATTTGACCATAATGTAGTTCTCTTCTTCGTCATACCAATACATGCATGCTTACATTTTCGCATGCACATATACAAGTTCCTCCCACAACCTGAAAATTAATTGTGTTCAATGTGAATGGGATGCTTCTATATAGGCGGCCAAAGCGAAAGGGATCATTACCAGTGAAGGCCTTAGAAGTGGGCAGATATTGAATGATTTTGCAACTAGGGCTCGCTAAGTTTTTGAAGGAAATATCTATATTGTTTGACATTGCCATTTGGAGCTCAATGAGGGAGGACAACTTGAGCAAGCTACTCCAACTAGTTAGAAGTGAATGTGTGAAGTCATCAAAGCTAGCACCAATCTTTGTATTTCAATATAGACAAGGCAAGTGCAAAGCAACTCCCACAACCACTTGTTCCAGAAGGAGTTACATGAAGCCCCTTTTCTTGAAATGTTTTGATGACATTAATTGGCCACACTTCAGCCCAACAATGACACTATTTTTGGATGATAGCATGGAGAATATGTAGAGGAACCCAACTAACACCTTTATATGTCCACCCCCATTTGAGGGAAACTCCATGGACTTTTTCCTCTTGTTGGAGCATGTACTTTCCTACTTGACTGAGCTAGTATGCTTCCATGGTTCAATCCTAGACTTTGTTAGAAATCACCCATTCCACCCTTCAACAATGGAACTCAATTGATATTTGATATTCACAATCAATATGTACTTTCATAATTATTTAATTGTCTTGATTTTGAAGCCCAATGAAACAAGGACGAGAGAGAATAGGAGAAAGAGAGAGGAATGTGCAAGTAAAGAAAATTGTGTGTAGGCCTTTGCTCCATTATAGCACTACAAGATGTGTGAATAAAGCCCATGTAAAATATTAAGAGAGGGGTGGAATGTAGATGCATACATGCTGTATATGTGCACAATTGATTGAGTAACAATGAGGTAATATTGTTGTCTTGATATTAACTATTTAAACAATTTGAAAAACAACAAATCACATGTTTTTGCAATAAGTGTAACAAACTATTTGATATATTTTCCTCTTGTAGTAAGTTCACATAATAATGCTCGATTGAACATAGTGAAAACATGTGCAATGTAGTTTTCTTATGTGTGCACAACTGCAGTGATGATATACCGGGATGTAATTGCAAAACACACACACATAAAAGAGAGAGGAATGTGAATGTATACATGCATATGGGAGTAACAATGTGATATTCTTATCACCCTGATATTAAGTACTAAAAGCGTAAGAGACAATTGATCTCATGCAAACCCTTGACCCGTGCAAAATTAAGAGAATTGTGAAAAACAGATGTATAATGTGGATCTATGTCAGAGACTAAGCAAACAAGGGGGAGAGAGAGAGAGAGAGAGAGAGAGAGAGAGAGAGATTGTGGCAAAAAAAAGAGAGAGAGGGAGAGAGAGATAGAGTGTGTTAGTGCCAAAACCACAAATACAATATCATGACATGGTTATGTAGGTAAGGATTAGGGTTTGCAAAAAAAAGCTAGAGTTTCACTTTTCAATTAATTAGAGATTGGTCATATGAAGTGTTAAAGGATAATTATTCTGTTAATATCCATGTGCGCCTAAAATCTCACCGAGCCCAATCTCAAATACAAATCTCATTCACTATTGATGACAACAAAATGTTAAATCATTTTAATAAATGATTACATAAAGCATAAAGTGAAGTGACAACAAGATGTGCCATATTACCTTTTTGTGCAAAGGTAACTCTGATAATGAATACCCTAGAGTAATTCTAATCATAATCACTTTTCATAAAAACAAAAAAGAGATGCTAATTGCTATTACTTAAGTAATGCTTACCACTATCACTTCTTGGGAGTTGCTTTGATGATGATCAATGTTTCTAGAAAGAGCCCAAGAAATAAATCCTCATTGACTATACATTTGTACTTTGCAATATTTATAGAGCTTGCTAGTTAGAACCAGCCTCTTCATGTATACACTTTTGAGCTAGTAGTGCACACAAATCGAAGAATGGTACTTAGACCATCTGGCAATACCTTGGTAAAGCTTATGCTTTGATACCATAAAAGAAATAAAACAGGAAGATTGAAATCATGAGAATGGTGCCTTTACTCTTCATTTGTTATGTCCAAGCATTAGAAAAGCACGTACATAACTAAATTGCAACTAGTTAGAGTTTAGGTCACAAGCTTTTACTCTCCATGTATTATGCCCACATACTAGAAAAGCATATACATAATTAATGTGCAACTAGTTAGAGTGTGGAAGCTTTCGCTCAACCGCCAAGACCCAAGACCGCTTATTGTTTTAAGCATTCCAAGCCGAGCACTAATGGCTACCTCTCACATAGCCGACGCACCATCCATATCTACGGGTATAGTGAGCTTACCTCCACGCCGATCGAGTTACCTCCTCTCTCGCGCACTTCGGTAGCTCCATGATCCAAGTGCAAGCTTCAAGCAAGCTCCATCCTCAAGCTTCACGCTCCAAGTTCCATCACCGTGAGCAAGACAAGAGAAGAGAAGAGAATATAAGAGAAGAAGAGAGGAGAAGATGGAGAGCTTCTCCTCCTCGGTCCCTCGCCCTCACACACTCACTCCCTCACACTCTCACACTCCCTCTCTCAAGCACAAGCTCAAGCAAGCAAGAACAAGAAGAAGAAGAAGAAGAGGAGAGCCGCTTTTGGCCATACACAAGAATGAGCTTCTCATTCACTTTTCAACTTTATATACAAAACCCTAAATCCCCTTTTGGGCGGTCATCCCCTTATCCTCTTTTTTACATGGCCGGCCGTAGGCCCTTTTTCCCATTGTCTTCTATCTTCCTAGCTTCCTCTCCACCGGCCATCTACATTTACAAATTGCATGGGTGAGAGCCCGGTGCTCCTTGAATTAAATCATGATACGCTTGCACTCTTTTACAAAAGTATTGACTTGCGCTATTCCTTGTGCGCCTTTTTCCCTTATTTAGGACTTTTCTACGCTTCTTGTGTTTCTAGATTTTTCTTGGCGCGCCTTCGTCTTCCATTTCACTTTGCCTTGGCCTTTGTCTTCTGTTTTAGCTTTTTCGGATTTTCCACCTTTGTTCGTTTGAGGGTTAACATTACCCCCTCCTAGACGAGTGCCAGTCCCATGGCACTCACCGTCGTATGTAGCAGACTTTGGCATGCACTGAAGACATGGGTGAAAGGGACATCGATGGTTGCCATGGAGGAGTGTTGGTGGTGGTGTAGAGGAAGGTTGTTGGGGGCATATTGGTAGCCTAGGTGGCTAGTGGTAGGGTTGTTGGAGTTGGTAGTAGGGTTATTTCTTGTTGGGGATTGCACTGATGGCTAGCATAAGTGTTGGTTTGTTGGGGATTCTGCACATGACGATTCTTGGCGGGCTTGCAGGATGATAAAGGATAAGAGTTCAGAGTTGGGTATTGATGAAGAGGGAATGACACTTTCGTTGGAGTCTTCAATACCTGCAATTAAAAACCTCTCATAGGTGGTCTCTCCCTAGGGGTAGTGCTAGTCTTCTCTATCGTGCACAAGACATAGTTCAATTAGTTTGGGAGACAGGTTGAGAACTCTAAGCAAACTGAGAGTATTGTCCTGCACTTAAGAACCCAAACTGTGCATATATTTCGGTGCAGATATTATGTGAGTGCTCGTGCATACTTAGATATTACGTAGTTAGAAGACCGCGGCTAGTTTCTCGTAACAATGTGTGGATGAAGCAAAGTTGTCCATGTTGAGAAGAAGTACACGTGAAGGTGTATGCAACATCCTTTGCGTTGTGACTACAGGGCGTAATATAATTGAACACAGGGACACTGTACTGTCGGTAGCTGGTAGCTATTGGACCTGCATGATGAGGACAGTATACTTTTCATAGCCATTCGTGCGATGCTTATCACAATTGATTGCAATGGTATTAAGACAGAGTGTAAGATTAAGACAGAGTGTAAGAGGGAATCGTGCGAATGGGTCAGGGTGACAGGTCTAACCATAGGCCAGACAAGCTCCCTAGGTATGTCTTGCCCTTGATGTGCCCTGAACAATTGTGGATGATGCTAAAGGGCTAGGGGATTAGGGATGGAGCCAGCCGACCAAGGTCACTGGATGTACCAATTCGTATCTTTTCATTCTTTTCTTTTGTTTTTTTCCTTTTTCGTTTTTTTTTTTGGGCTTGCCTGAGTACAACCCTTGCAATATGTTGAGGCTACCAGCCTTTCAATGGGTTGGGAAATGTCAAGCTTTAAAGGCTCAGGAAATGGATATTATAGTGATGATTGTGTCCTAGCCTCGTTGTTAGAGAAGCAGTCATTGAGATGGGGAGATACACTTGAGATATTGCAACCCTCTTTGGAACGTGCGATGTTGGTACAATTGGGGTAACAGCTACCGTGAGTGCCCGATGCAGAGTGTAACCCAGAAAGAGGAAGTGGTTAAGACCATGCTTTGGGCCATGTGATATGGGCACTGGCACGGGTGATTTTTACTTTCGGCAGTGTGGCTTTGTCGCGGCTCTTTATGGGGTTGGCGGTCTTGTGGTGTCTTGGGTATTGAACACTTTCGCACAAAGACCTGCGTCATCCTGCATCCACTTGTCACTTCATGAGAGTACATGCACGGCTCATGCCACAACTATGATAAACCAATGCAACACAAGGAGACATCACTTATCTGAATTCCATGGTGTTGACTTAGATACTTATCACATGCACTTGATTACCTTTTTCTTTTGCTAAAGACGTGAAACATAGTAAACACATATATGAAAAGTTTGTACAATTGGGGAACATGCCAGTACGTAACCCTTTAGAGACAAAAAGTCATGGTCAGGTAGTATTTGACAAGCCTTTTACATGACATGGGGCTACTCTATTTGTACGAGGCGGGGCGAGTCTGGGTGGTCGGGCGACTGAGGCTGTGTTGGTAAGGGGCTCGTATGAGGCTGGTCGGGGAAAATGTCGGCTGGGACCCAAATGGTATAGTCCCTGGCCGCAACTGTTTCCAAGATGCTTTTAAACAATACGTCAAATTCCTGGTTGTCCCAAGCTGCCCTCTCCTCTTTCGAGCACTTGGTGCCTGAGCGTCTGGTGGGAGCCTGCACGGCTAGTGTTGCCACACCCCGTGTGCTCCCTTGAGCCCTCGTCCTCTTAGCTTGGGGGGGTTTTGGCCTGCATCCTAGGCAGTGTCGTTTAGGGCCTCTTTTCAGCGCATACCTCTTTAGAGTAGGCACGTATCGTTTTGGTAGGGGTGCTTGTGCTGCATGCTCTCTTCGACGGCAAATAACATCCTTGCAAGCCAGCTACATTGGGTGCTCCATGTTGGCTACCATAGGGGGACCTGCAATATGTGAACCGAGGATTAGGCCTTGAGGCAGGATAAAAATGTTTGCACGGAAGGGATTATACAGTGGGTTATCAAGTGCACATGACGAGTTAATTGTCTTTCATGCCGTGCTTACCACTGTTGATTGTAATGGCATTGAGATGGAGTGCAAAAGAATTGTGCAAGTGGTTCAAGGTGACAGGTCTAACCATAGGCGAGGCGAGCTCCCTAGGTATGTCCTGCCCTTAATGTGCCCTGAACAATTGTGGGGGATGTACAAAGGGCTAGGGGATTAGGGACAGAGCCAGTCAACCAAGGTTACTGGATGTACCTAATTTGAGGACCCCTAGGTGCGGCGCTGTGATCGTGTGTGCTTTGTTTTTTTTTCCGTCAAAGTACAACCATTGCAATATGCAGAGGCTATGAGCCTTTTTGGCTAGGAAATGTCAAGCCTGGAAGGCTCAAGACATGGATATGACAATGATGATTATGCCCTAGCCTTGTTGTTAGGGGGGCCGTTGTTGCGATATTGGTCCGATTGTGGGGAGAAGATCTTGGCTCATGCTAAGTTGCGTGGACTGGTTGTCATGGAGTGGGGCAGGGCTCATCCTCGGAAGGATAGACCAGAAAGGGGGAAAGGTGTATAGAAAGGGACGGTACCCTGCCTATATCCTCAGAGATGTTGGTCAGAGCTTCCTATGGTGGTGATGAGGGTTGCATGCCCTCCACCTGGAGGTGGGAATGGTCACACAACTTCTAAATGTGTGGTGAGACGAGGACCTGAGGAGCTTAGCCTGTTGAACCCAACTCTTCTCCCTGCACTTGACTATCATTGCTTGTGTGTGTTGACATTGTCTATACAGGGTCACAAAATTCATTGTTTATTTATGTACATATTTACGAATCCATGTTACTTCACGAGGATAAAAGCCAATTGTAGAACTTTGGATTATACTGGAGTATGGCACACGCATCCAGTACTCGTGGCAGCTTACTCAATACCGATAGATATTTTGCAATATCAAGTAGCATGGAACCTTGTCCAAGTCTACTGGCAACATGTAACTCCTCCTCAATGAGAACCTTATCAGACAGAGAGTTCTCTTGGCTAGTTTTAGCTAAGTCCGTACCCCGAATGGCAGTCAGCACTCGAAAGGAAGTTGGTACCACATAGGTTGGGTCTCTTTGAGACTGCCATTTGGCCAATCGCTCCTCTGAGACTGTCATGATCTGGGCTCCTAGTTCGGCCATTGCAATGTAGTTTTCACACAACATTGTTCAAATTGATTTCGACCCTTTAATAGTCACTTTAGTTGCTCTATCTCTAAGAGATTTGGTTGGCAGAGCACATCATTGAATGTTACAGTTAAACGTAGTGCGTCGGCTTCTTCGTCAGAGATGAGTCACGTGCATTCATACAGGAGCCTGTTATAGTGCTCGTCAAGATGTTCTTGCTCTTCCCAGGATAAGAGGAATGGCAAGTATTCTTCAAGCTGCTCTTTAGGAAATGCGCCCATGTCTGCCAGGACATAGACACGTGCGAATACTTTGAGCTTAGCATCCAACTTGGTTAAGCATTCTATGATACTTCTATGTTCAACGAGGGCTTGCTCGGTTGCTATCTCATGCAAGGTTCTAGGAGTTTGCCTAGGTTTTAGCGTAGCTGGGGGCTCAGGCCTAGACGAGCAAGATTGGTCAACGCTAGGATTTCTTATGCTCTTGGCGTTTCCATGTTTCTCCTGAGGCTTTGTTATTGTGTCATGGTTCTCCTTGGATGTGACTTGTATAGATTTGTCACCCTGTTGTGACAGCGTTGTATCCACTCTTGATTGGTCAATGCGAGTTCTGTTGTTGGTGGCTTGAGTGTTGCAAGCAACCATCGATGGTAACGGCTGCTTTGATTTTTCAGAGCACACGGATGTGTCTGAGGTTTCACCGCTACTAGGAGAGGCATCAATGGGGTCATTAGTAGATGGACTCGATGCTTTATTCCTCAGCTCTCCAGTGCTCTTAGTGTCAATGTTCTTGGGATCCACAACCACCTGTAACTGCTATTGTTTTTGTTGTTTTCTCCTCTTTTTCTTGGTCAGTGAAGGTGCATCTCTCAACAACTCATGACCCTGGACTAGGTCAACCATTGATGTGCTTGGTTGGGTCTTAGCATTCTCTTTCTCTAATGCGTCCTTATGGGACATAGCTGTGGCCTGCTGAATAGCCTTGCTAGGTTATGAGGGTACAACTACCTCCCTTTTTGGAGAGTCTAGCTCTTCCCTTCTGTTTAACTCCTCCAGCCTAGACTTTAGGTGCTTTGGAAGTGCTAGAGTTGTCAATGAAGTTGGTTGCGACACCTCCTCCACAGGAAAACTACTAAGGACACGTTCCGCAAGGGGCATTGTCACAGCCAAGGGCTGTGACTGCTATGATCCCTGATTGGAAGTAGTAGCAGCTAGTTCAGTGGACTTGCTACTACTGGTGGATAGCAGTGTCAAGTCCTTAGGTCGATTGGAAGTGGTCGTGTCTTTTGTTGCCCTTAGAGTATTCACTTGCGTAGATCGAGTATCATTTGAGCTAGCCACGGTGGATTGCACAGGCATATCCTTAGGTTGAGAGCTAAGGGTGGTGTCGTGTCCTGCCTCTTGGACATTTGGAAGCTCTGATGTAGGTAGAGATTGGGATTGAGTAGTCGCACTTGACAACTGTTGTGCTTCCTGTGTCCGTTTAGGGGAAGAGGGTGTAGGAGACTTGAGACTCCTAAGTTGCTTTGACATTGGCTGGGAGATTTGCTTGCGGCTGTTAGATGATTTTGCTATTTGCTTTGTTGAGCATTTATCCTCAATGATTACATCTAATATTTGCTTGTCAAGCATGCTAGGTTGAGGATTTACCCTCCGATTGGTCCCGTTTGGTTTCTTGATTTCGACCATGAGGGGCTCAATCACTCCATTGTTGTTGACTCGAGGCTTGGTTTTTCATTTAGATCTCCTCCTACACTTCTTTGCTCTTGATATGATCTGGCCTTCAGTCGACAAGGGAGGTTTAGCAAGGGGTTTTGGCACCCAAATCCATCGATTGCCTGCGTAATACCCTTGAGTACGTAGAATACTTTGGATATCCATCGTTGCGTTGTGCTAACCCTCCATCGATGCCTTTGTCTATAAGGCTTGGGCTTTTTTTGGGGACTTCTATGATATTTGTAAGTCCAAAGCCCATCCTTGGCATTGTCTCTTGACCTTCTTGTTTCAAGCATGGCCTCACTCACCGGTTCTCGTTGTTCGACCTGTGCTTGTATCAACTCTTCCAACAAGTCCTTGCTCTCATTAGCAGGCTTGACTATTATGTCAGCACCTTCCTTGTCTTTCCCTCGAGGTTCGATGAGGTCACCCTTGCTAAAGGTTATGACTATCCTCACACCTGGTAGTGTCAGGTGTATCCTCAATGCTACATAGTCGGCCTCACACTTGGTCACCCTTTTGAAGGGTCTTCCTAGAAGGGTTTCCTTCCTGTAATTAGCACTATTTGGAGGAACATGAAATAGGACAGGCAAGCTTTCAGTTTCAATTGTCGCAAGGATTTTGCACTTCCCTATGAGTGCTCGTGGGTGTCCCCCATAAGGACTAAGAGTTGCATCAGTCGATGTGAGCTCTGGTTGGCCTAGTAGGATCCATGCTTCATAGGTCAAGATATTAAAATTTGCTCCTTCATCAATCAGAGCATCGATGGTGTGCTCTCTTTTCGTAGTGAGTTTGACCCTAAGATAAGCAGGTGGTACTATGTCTTCGTCTTCCGGGTCTTGGCTTGTAAATTTAAGCCTTCTAACAAATGCCCTTGAGTCCCCAACTGCACGACCAGATGTGGATTCTCCACTGATGTCTTGGATCGTTAGTGCAGTGGTATTCAAGGAGCATCTATCATCATGGCTATCATATCTAGTCCTCCTCGCAGTTGCAGCTTGATGTTCTTAATTTCTGCTTTGACTAGATGCAGTCCGTATGCAATACATATGTGTTTTTGCAGTGTGGCCTTTTAACCCTTGTTGGCTAGATTGGCCCATTGATATTCTAGGGTCTCTGTTTCTCTCTGTTTGGGTATAGGCTTTTGGTTGCTCTTTTACAAGTGAGAATCCATGCTCGTGTAGAGCCATTACTACAGTAGGGTCCAATTTGGAGGACCTGTCACACGGCACACATTTTCTCTCCAACCTACTTGGGGGAGGTGCGGAGGGGGCAGAGCCCCCTCTGCGGGGGTCCGGGGTGCAGCCCCCCTCGGTCCGAAGGGCCGTTATTACGATAAATGCCATATGTGAATTGAAAGACCGTTTATAGCCAAATTTTGAACTACTTGCTCTAAGTTTCCGCCAGTGATGGATCTGTGATGTGCCTTTAGCTCTATGTAGCCTTTGGGTCAATTTCAGGGTTTAGATGCGTCAAAATTTCTATTCTAGATACCTGTCCGATTTTGACAATTTTCTGTCCGATTCTCATATGTCCAATTTTCACGAGTCCGATTACCAGAATCGGACGTCCAATTTTGGGTTGGTCCGATCGGCCCAATGGTCCGATTTTAGTCACGTCCGATTTTTGGAATCGGACGTCCAATTTTGACAGGCATCCAATTCTGAGCCGTCCAATTCCTTGTGTCCGATTTCCAGGGTCTGAGTGTCCGATTTTAAAATCGGACGGCTAATGTCCGATCAGATAGGCAAAGGTAGTCCGATTCTAGGACTCGGATCGGAAAAGTGGTCCGATTTTCGGAGTCGGACGGTCCGACTCTAGAAGTCAGGAAGTCATATTCTGGGACTCAGACGAACTGGTTCGATGGCACAGACAACGGCCCGCGGGTTGCGCGCGATGCCTCAAGGTCAACGCATACTCCACAAAATTGTGACGTGCCTTCCAAATAGATGCAAAGCAATACAAGGAAATGCCAGACTTACTTGGAATCACTATGGCGCTCGAATCAATCAGCGCTTCAACAATCTCCCCGCAGCTCTCTCTCTCTCTCTCTCTCTCTCTCTCTCTCTCTCTCTCTCTCTCTCTCTCTCTCTCTCTCTCTCTCTCTCTTCTCTCTCTCTCTCTCTCTCTCTCTCTCTCTCTTCCTGGCTCTTAAGCTCACTCTCTTCTCAGAAGACAGGATGTCAAATGTGGTCTTTCCTAGTTCCCTGGGCCTCTTATTGCCCCATCCCAGCTTGTTGTGACCTCAAAAGTTAGTCCTCATACTCTTCCAGCCAAAAATCTGAATCTGTGTCCCTATTTTCCTATTTCAGCCTGTTATACAGCAACAGAAAACCCTACTGTTTGCTCTAATGTTTTGCTCCTATCCTTCCTAAATGCAAGAAAAAATTATAAGAAAAATACCTACACTACTCCATCATGCTTTCCCAAGTCCAAAACAACAAAAACCTACTTGCTAAGGAGATCGAATACCTTTTCAAACTCCCTCGCTTCCTACTTATCTACTTCAAGCACCGGTTCAAGGAAAACCCTACTTCAATGCTCGATTCGAAGCGCGCAAGCACTCAAGGCTTGAATCCGTTCGTCCTGGCAATGGAACCAAAATGTGGGAGCTTTCGCTCAACTACCAAGACCCACGGACCGCTTATTGTTTCAAGCGTTCCAACCCGAGCACTAATGGCTACCTCTCACATAGTTGACGCACCATCCATATCTACGAGTGTAGTGAGCTTACCTCCATGCCGATCGAGTTACCTCCTCTCTCGCGCACTCCGGTAGCTCCACGATCCAAGTGCAAGCTTCAAGCAAGCTCCATCCTCAAGCTCCACGCTCCAAGCTCCATCGCCGCGAGCAAGAGAAGAGAAGAGAAGAGAAGAGACGAAAAGAAGAGAGAAGAAGATGGAGAGCTTCTCCTCCCCAGTCCCTCACCCTCACACACTCACTCCCTCACACTCTCACACTCCCTCTCTCAAGCACAAGCTCAAGCAAGCAAGAACAAGAAGAAGAAGAAGAAGAAGAGAGCCACTTTTGGCCACACACAAGAATGAGCTTCTCATTCACTTTTCAACTTTATATACAAAACCCTAAATCCCCTTTTGGGCGGTCATCCCCTTATCCTCTTTTTTACATGGCCGGTCGTGGCCTAGGCCCTTTTTTCCATTGTCCTTCTATCTTCCTAGCTTCCTCTCCACCGGTCGTCTACATTTAGAAATTGCATGGGTGAGAGCCCGGGGTGAGAGCCCGATGCTCCTTGAATTAAATCATGATGCGCTTGCACTCTTTTACAAAAGTATTGACTTGCGCTTTTCCTTGTGCGCCTTTTTTCCTTATTTAGGACTTTTCTGCGCTTCTTATGTTTCTAGATTTTTCTTGGCGCACCTTCATCTTTCGTTTCACTTTGCCTTGGCCTTTGTCTTCTACTTTAGCTTTTCCAGATTTTCCACCTTTGTTCGTTTGAGGGTTAACACAGAGTTTAGGTCAAGATGACTTAAGTTACTTCAACACCAACTCATCAATGCGCGATGTCAAGAGTTCAAAGTCTAATAGAGGAAACTATATGTCATCGAAGTCCTTATCATAGTGAAGAATCTCAAACAAAGTCTCTTCTTGTTGAAACACCCCTAAGTTGAGGATCCTTATAGCACACTTATTGGTACCATTATGCTAATATATACTCTTCTAAACATGTAGGATTATTAAAAGGATAAGGTGCTACTTTACATGCATGGTCTAATTTCTTGCAGGCTTGCTCGTTAGATATATAGTGCTTAGTCAAACTATAACTCAAAATTCTTACGTTATTTTAATTGCTTCAATGTTGGAGCTTTAAATTTGCACTTTATTTAGGTGGCTATAGTTTGTCTCACACTTGTTTGTTGCTATTTATACTACCTTGCAGAGAGTCTTGAAGAGCTCTCAAACATTGTTGCAAGCCTCTTCTCGTTTCTAGGATAGCATTATATCATTGCAACAAGCCAAAATTTGACCAAATAGCTTGTTAGTTAGCCCATTGTTGCATTTGCAAAGAGGCTTGAAGAGCTCTAAGATATTGTTGCAAGCCTCTTCTCATATCTATAATAGCATTATATCATCAAAACAAGCCTAATTTTGACCAATTAGCTTGTTAGTTAGCCCATCATTGCATTTGAAGACTTGCAAACTAAACATGGTATAATAAATTGTAATTACTTTTTAGTTATGTTTGAAGATAATGCATCATTTCAAATATTGTTATTATAGTTTATGAATCGATCCTAAAGCTTGCAAAATAGAGCATGATTGTTTGTTAAAAGTGGGTACAATTAGTGATATGAATGTTTCTTTCTTGTTCATATGATTTACAAAAACTACTCATACCACACCCATCATTGCACTTGTGACCTTGCCAATCTTAAAGATTGGGAAATAAAGTTATAGCATCACAAGTGCGTGTCAAAAAAGAGGGTTGAAATACTTGTAAAGGTAAGACATAAATAAGTATACAATTGAGTGATCTGACTAAGGGTAGAATACTATAAAGAAGACATTAGATTTTGTTAAATATATTTATCTACATATGGTCAACTAGTGTGGTCAAGGAAACTAAGGATAGAATGATATGAAGAAGAATTCAAATTGTGTTGAGCTATTTGTTTAAATATGGCCTACTAGTGTGCTTGAGGAAGTTGGTGTTTGTTTGAAAATTGAGTTGCATTTCTTAAGCAAACAATTGTTCAAGAGTTAGAGAAACTCATGTTTCTTGACAAATGTCTATGTTGAAGTCAACTAATGCTGTAAAAACTTTCGATCCTATAGCTACATCATTGAGAGGTAGTATTAAGGTAATGTAGAGTTCTATGGATATTTGCATTGGGTGGTTGGTACACTTCAATGCAAGTGCTTTGTTGATGTACAATGATACAATGATAAAGGGTAGTGAAACAACTTGTTGTGATTCAAAAACTTGATAGACATTTGCAAGTCTACAAAGGGTTAGCCCAATAGAAGAGAGAGTGCATAAAGTGAAAGGATAAGCTTTTGGAAAAAGAAAGCTTAGTACAAAAAAACCGGTTAGGAAAATATTATGGTTTACAAGGAAGCTTGCATTTTATCAAGGAGGATACTATGAATGATGGTTGTATAGGGTCATATTAAATGGAAGAAGAGAAATAGAAATGGGCAAAGACAAAGAGGCAGAGGAAGAAAAAGGAGGAGGATGAGGAAGGTGAATAAGAGGAAGAGGAAGAGGAAAAACACTTTTCTTTTTCATAGAATAACTTTATTTGAAAATGTCCAAAACACAAAAAGATTGATTCAAAATCAACACTATGGGAAAAGGTACAGCCTAAGTGGAAGCACACACACGGAAGCAAGAGCAAAGCAAGAGCTATGGCAAATGGAGAGAGAGAGAGAGAGAGAGAGAGAGAGAGAGAGAGAGAGAGAGAGAGAGAGAGAGAGAGAGAGAGAGAGAGAGAGAGAGAGAGAGAGAGAGTGTGTGTGTGTGTGTGTGTGTGTGGGAACTCTAACAGTCACAATGTGTAACCCCGACCTTTCCTTATTTGATAGTCATTGAAAGAATAAAGAATAAAGTGACTGTGATGGAGATGAACAACCGCTACTTGTGGTGTACAAGTGTGAGATCAAAGTGTGTGAAGTAAATATAAGGCAACATAGGCACATGTGCCTTTACCTCCAACAACCTCCCGCTTAAAGGTGAATGTGCCTCTAGTGAGGAGAGGATAAGAAAAAGTGACCAAGTACAAATGTACATAAAGTAAAACAAGATGAAGAATAGAAGTCATCTCATTCTACGCCCATCATCTTCCTAAGGAAGGCAAATCATTCCGTTGAGAGACTTTTAATGAGTAGATTTGTAGGATTTTCTTTAGTTGAGATCTTAACAAGCCTAATAGACTTGTCTTGTACCACCTCCCTGATAAAGTGATAGCACACCTCAATGTGCTTTGTCTTCACATGGAAGATCGGATTCTTGGTCGATTGAATAGCACTCATAAGAGTCCAAATGCAGTGTAGGAGTAATAGTAATACCAAGGTTTGTCACCAAACATCCAACCATAGGGTCTTCTTACAAGCCTCAGTGTGGCTGTGGCATGCTTTGCCTCAGCAGTAGATAAGGCCATGCATTTTTCATCCTAAATATCCAAGAAACAATGCCTCTAACAAAAGTGAAGGCATACCCAGAGACAAACTTCCTATTATCTGCATGTCCTACATAATTGGAGTCAATGTAACTCACAATTGTAGTATCCCAATCACCATAGCAAATGTTCATATCTGCAGTGCCTTTTATGTACCTCATGATATCCTTTACAGTGTCCCAATGTCGCTAGCCAGATGTAGCCATATAGCATGCCACAACTCCCATTACAAATGCTACATCTATACGGGTGGCTATTATGGCATACCTTAAACTACCCATTATAGATGCATAAGGGATCTTAGCCATCTCAGCCTTCTACTCATCTGACTAGGGACACAGAGTAGGGACAATCTGCTTGACTTAACCTTCATATAGGAAGGTAAAGGACAGCCAATAAAGTCAATGTCCTGCATATGGAAGTGCTCAAGGACTTTCTATATGTAGTCGTTCTATGAAAAGTAAAGGAGCCCCTTAGAGGCATCATGTGTGATGCACATGCCAAGATTATGTGAGATCTATCCTATGTCCTTTATCTCAAACCCCTTCTTGAGCTAACTTTTCAAGGCGTGAGCTCATCATGAACTCTCCCAGCAATTAGCATATCATCCACATTAAGTACCAAGATAATAAGGCTACCATCACATGCCTTCTTTGTGTATAGCTTATCATCATGCATCTTATGGCACAATGGCCTAATATGACTCTTCTTCCCACAACAATAACTTACAAGAGAGGCCTTATGATCAAGGGATTTACTGGGAGACAACCTGCGAGATTGAGACCTCTATGAGTCTTTACCACAGTCATCATTACCACTCTTACCATCATGTCTACCCCCAACAATTAATGCATAAGAAGTATGAGTTGTATCCACATTCTTTCTATTTATCTCCTCTATGAGTAAGGCACCCTCAACATCCTGTAGTTTCAAACCATCCTTAGGCATATTAGCACACGTGACAGTATGAAAAGTATCCCATGACTTAGGAAGTGTCACAAATAAGAACAAGGAAGGAAGATTATTCTTAAACTCAATGCCCTACAAAGTTAGCTGACTGAAAATCAAATGAAACTCATTCAAATGTATGGACGCACTAGTCCCTTCCTTCATGCAAAGGTCCATGAGCTATTTCAACCAATACATCTATGAAGCAAGACTTTGCTTATCATAAAGACTACATACCTTCTCCCATAAATGCCAAGCATTATCCTCAGGCACCACAACATTGAAATAAACCGTTTTGACAATGACAATATAATAGTGGATTTCCATAGCTCATCTAACTCCTCCCAAGTATCATGATCAATGCCTTTAGGTTTAACACTCTTGGTTTTCAAAGGCTTAACCCACTTCTTTTAAACTAGTACTTGCCATATTTGTGTCTTCCAATAGGTGAAGTTTGTGTCATCAAGCTTTTCAAAATTAAAAATAGCACTTTCATTCGAAGAACCAGCCATGATGACAACATACCAATGTAAAATCTAAGAGAATGGACTATTGTAAATGATTACAAATCAACTCCCAAAACTTAGCTAAAACAGGAGAAAATACCAAAGTATAGAGTTGTCCACCAATTACAAGTAGTAGACTACCAAAGTACTATGATTGCTCTCTAAGACAATGCTAAAAACTGTAATTATAGCAATGCTAAAATAAAGACAATTATATATGTCAATCCAACTATCGGCAAATAGCCAAGAAAGTAAGCTTCCATTGCCAAGGATATCTGAGTAGCAACTAGGATACAAAGAATAAAACTAGCAGTGACTAAGCATAGACCACTAATACCAAAGATTTTCACAAACTCAAATTGTCAGTAAGCCATACATCCCCTAAGCATATACATCAGTGATAAAATGATGGCATAGGTACGTATCATTTTCCAAAGCATAGGAATCAAATCAACCTACAAGTGGAGGTAATTGCACCCAATAGTATACAAGAGAGTACATACATGAAACAAGAGTTTCATTGTCTTAAAGAACCAAGCTTTGCCAAGTAGGTACAATCATCTCCCATTGGAATCAAATCTAGAATGCAAAGTGAGCAAGCAAAGCTCAAGACATATAGATCAAAGCATCTAGGAATCCCATGTACATCACAAATACATCTGGAAGCATAAGTGTCAAATGAAGCTTCAATATTTGTAAGTGAGTAAGCATAAAAGCTTAAAGCAATTGACCAAACCTACATCAAATGCAGATCAAATCAAAGTGTCAAAGCATATCATAACCATATCTGGACTCGTACATTAATGCTAGACATCACTGTAGACATGTAGCATACCCAAAATACTATGTAGACACAATAGGCATTTAAAGCATGAAGCTCACTATTGTACGCTTACTATCCAAATTATTATGACAACAATAAATCTCTGTAAATCTGAGCTAATCAAGCTCTAAACTATTCAAGTAGCATTCTAAAAGCATAACCATACCATCTAGGCATCAAAATAGCATCCCTCAAGGATCAAACATGCAATATAGAATTTATTGTTTGTTGTTCAAGCCAGAACTATTCTATTCTATGTGAAACAAAGAATAGAGAGCTACACAAAATCAACTTTATGAGTGCTCAAATTTGTAGCTCTTGTCATGCTCTTCATTTCTAGATTTAGAACACTTGAATTTGATACACTATGCAAAAGTTATGGCCAAAATACAATAGTGCTATCAAGCTACCATAATTGTCCATGAATTCTATAGCATGCTCTCTATCCACTCAAAATGGATAAAATAGCTACTCCTCAACTCAATAAGCACTTAAAAAGCTCAACTAAGCCCTAGGAAGCTCCTCAACAAGTGGGAAGCAAGTTGGAATAAGTTGGGAGAAGGAAAGACTCTATGCAAATCTCGAGAGAAAAAAACAATGGCTGCCATGAAACCTTGAGTTCAAGCTTTGAATTTGAGCTAAAGTAAAAGATGAAGAAGCTCCTCGAATGGTTGGCTTTGATACCAATTGAAAGGTAGAGTCTGAGTGGAAGCACACACACAGAAGCAAGAGCAAAGCAAGAGCTATGGTGGATGGAGCAAGAGAGTAAGAGATATAGATACCATATGTGGGAAATCCAACAGTCACAATGTGTGACTGGCCTTCTTGAAGGAAGAAAGCCCGGAGTGGAAGCCCCACAAGTAAAAGCAAGAACTATGGTGGAAGAAGCAAGAGAGCAAGAGCAAGAGACACTAGATGTGGCAACTCCACCAATTGTCGCAATGTGTAACCAGCCTTCCCTTATTCAAATGTCACTAAAAAAATAAAGAATGAAGTGGCATTGATGGGGGCACCCACCACATGTAGTGTATAGGTGTGCGAATACTTTTAGTGTAATGAATACACGGGCGGTTAGGCATAGGTGCCTTTACACCCAACAACCTTCCACTTAAAGATGAATGTGCCCGTAGTGAGGAGAGAATAAGAAAAAAGTGACAAAGTACAAATATACACAAAGTACAATAGGATGAGGAAATACATAATCTCATCCAACACCCAACCATCAAATTTCTAAGGAAGGCAAAATGCTCTGCTAAGAGACTTTTAGTGAGAAGATTTGCACGATTTTGGCCAATTGAGATCTTGACAAGCTCAATGGACTTGTTTTCAATGACCTCTTGGATAAAGTGGTAATGCACCTTAATGTGCTTTGCCTTCGTATGAAAGACCATGTTCTTGGCCAAGTGAATAGTACTCATAGAATCCGAATCTAGGGTAGGGATCACATCAGAAGTACCAAGGTCTACAACTAGATGGCCAAATGAGAGAGCCTCCTTGTCAGTCTTAGTGGCTACAACATACTCTGTCTCTATAATGGATAGGGCCGTGCATTTCTACACCTTGGATATCCAAGAAACAGTACCTCCAATAAAGGTGAAGTCATAGCTAGAGGTGGACTTTCTACTGTCTACATGTCTAGTATAATCAAAGTCAATGTATCCCATGACTCTTCTATCTTGGCCACCATAACATATGCACATATTTGCAATGCCCTTAAGCTACCTCATGATACCTTTCATGGCATTCCAATGCCCCTTGCCAGGTGTAGCTATATAGCACACCACAACTCCCACTACAAATGCTATGTTTGGACGAGCGGCTATTATGGTGTACATCAAACTGTCCATTGTGAATGCATAAGGGAACTTGGCCATCTTGGCCTTCTGCTCATCAGACTATAGAAAATCAACCTAATTAACCTTCACATGAGAAGGTAATGGATAACCAATACACTTAATATCTTGCATATGAAACTACTCAAGGACCTTCTAAATGTACTCCTTCTATGACAAGTAAAGAAGGTCCTCAGAGCGATCGTGCATGATGCACATCCTAAGAATATGTGAGGCCTATCCCACGTTGTTTGTCTCAAAGCTCTGACTGAGCTGACCTTTCAAGGCATCTAGCTCATCATGAGCACCCCCATCAATCAATATATCATCCACATAGAGTACCAAAATCATAAGCCTGCCATCACAGGCCTTCTTTGTATAGAAACACAAATCCATATCATTTCAGGAATATCCTTGTGAGTACATGAAAGCATTGAAATTATGGTACCATTCCCTAGATGCCTACTTAAGACCATAAAGGCTATTTCTCAACTTGCACACTAGGTGTTCCTTGCCTTTTTCCTTGAAGCCCTTTAGCTGTTGCATATAAATCTTATAATGCAAGTCACCATGTAAGAAAGTCGTCTTGACATCCATCTATTAGAAGTCTAGATCTAATTGTGTAACCAAAGCCAATACCAAGAGTAGGGTTGTCATCTTGACTACAGTGGAGAAGAGATCCTCAAATTCAACACCATGCTCTTGCTTAAAACCCTTAGCAAAGAATCTAGCCTTCTAGGCATTAGGGGTACTTTTCCACTTGTACACCCACTTGCATGGCAAAGTACACTTTCCACTAGGAAAATAAATCGGATTCCACATATGATTTTTTAGTACTGAGTTATACTTTGACTACATGGCCCTCTCCCAAGAGTGACTATCACCTCTATGCATGGTCTCATAATAGATAAGAGACTCACCGACATTTGTCACCATAACATAATCCATAGAGGGCACTAATCGATCAAGCTAACATCTATCTTTAGTAGACTATCACAAAACAAGTTGTGGGGCTTGTACCTCTGTTCTAACATCATGGTCGTGGGTCACAGGAGCATCAATTATTTACTATAGCCTATCTAGCTGGCTGTATAATAATAGAAGGTTCCTCCTGAAATATTAGCCTACATATCTCAACGACCTACTCAAGCTACTTATACATTTTCTCCTCATGAAAAAGAACACCATGGCTTTGCAAAATGATCTTCCGAGCTAATGCATCCCATAGGCAATAGCCCATCTCACATGCATTCCCATAACTAAGAAAGATGCATTTCACAGACTTAGGATCCAGCTTATTGCCCTTGTCCTTGGGAACATGGCATAAAGCCTCACAACCAAAGATATATGAATGAGCATATGATGGAGGTTTTTCAGACCATACCTCCTTTGTAACCTGATAGTCAAGAGCAATGCATGTGGATCAATTAATCAAATGTATGACAATAGTAATTGCCTTAGCCTAAAAGTATTACGGTAATCCTGTTTGGCTGAGCATCCTACAAACTCACTCCTAAATCATTCTATTCATGTGCCCAACCATACCATTCAGGGGTGGAGTATACGAGGCGGTCAATTGAGACTTAATATCCCTCTCATCACGAAACTATTTAAAGGCTTTAGATACATACTCAACTCCATTGTCAGATTGTAGGCATTTCAACCTATATCTAGACTAGTTCTCCAAAAAGGCAAGCCAATGCTGAAATGTAGCCAAGACTTCTGATTTCTACTTTATGGGTTATACCTAGACCTCATGCGAGTAATCACCAATGAAAGTAACTAAATACTTCGCACCAACTAAAGACTTATAGGGTATAGGTCCATAAACATCAGAATGAATAGAGGCTTATCCATGTGTGTAATGTCAGACTTCTTATGCGAATTGCGAGTCTACCTACCATAAAGACAATGATCACAAGAATCAAAACACTTATAGTCAAGGGGCGGAAGATACTGCAAACTGGTAAGCATTTTTATTCCTTTAATAATGTATGCCCAAGGCGGCATGATACATGTGATACTCCAACCACTGCTAAAACATGGTCAATAGAGCCAAATACAAGTAAGAGATAAAGAGTGCCAAACTTGGTACCTCGTGATAGGACAAGATTCCCATGGTTAACATAACCTACATCATCCAATTGTCTAGCTGAAAGTAGACTTTTGGTCAAAGCCGGAACATGGCGTACACAATGCAAAGTAAACATACTACTTGAAGAGAATTGCAACTAGACATCTTCAATACCAAGAATATCCAATACTAGGTCATTACCCAAATTGACAAATCCTATCATGCTGTGATAGGAGTGAAACCACTCTTGATGAGGAGTGACATGAAATGAAGTCCCTAAATCAAGTAGCCAACACTGAGCATAGGTAAATGGGACATTAGTCAACTATGAAATATCAAGAGAAGAAGCTACAAGTATGTAGTCATCATCAAAATCAGTCTGCATGATATTAATCTCTTCAATCTTGATGGTGGACTTGCTAGAGACAATGCTATGATCATCATTTTTGTCCTACACTTTATACTTTCCCTTTCCTTGAGCTTATCATCATGCATTTTGTGGCACTATGGCTGAATATGACTTTGCTTTCCACAATAGTGACAAGTCAATGTAGACTTATAGTCACGTGACTTATTTCAAGATTGTCCATGTAATTGAGAATGGGACTTCTAAGAGTCTCTTCCACAGCGGTCTTACCGCTCCAACCATTATTGTCTCTAACTATCAAAGCATGAGAGGTGTGTGAAGCATCTACATTCTTTCTATTAACTTCTTCATTCAAGAGTCCACCCTCTACATCTTGTAAATTCAACCCATTAGTAGGCATATTTGCATACATAGTAGTATCCAATGTATTGCATGACTTAGACAAGGTAACCAACAAGAACAAGGAAGGAAGATTGTCCTTAAATTTAATTCTCTGCTGCGAATACAAGTGGTTGAAAATAGAATGAAGCTCATTTAAGTGGGTGGACATGGAAGTCTCCTCCTTCATACAAAGGTCCATGAGTTGCTTCGGTCAATACATCTAAGAGGCAAGGCTCTGCTTATCATAGACGTTACAAATCTTATCCTATAACTCCCATGCGCTTTGCCTCCGTCAGAGATAATATTATAGTAGACATGCTTAGAGAGTGACAAAATGATTGTAGATTTACATAACTCGTCCAGTTCAACCTAATCTTTTGCATCAAAGTGTTTGGGCTTTATACTATTATACCTCAATGGCTTAATTAGTAATTTTTGCACTAGAATATGCCAGATTTTTGCCTTCCAATAGCTTTAGTTTGTGCCATCCAACTTCTCAATATTAAAGATAGCACTATCATTTAACCCACCATCCATAATGCAAGAGATGAAAGCACAATCCAAGACAAACAGGCTATTGTAAATGATAGCAAAATAGCCCTAAAGTCATAGCCAAATCAAGGGCTAAGCAAGAGAAACTACTAAAGGGATGAGCTATCCACTAGCTGTAATCAAGTAACTATTAAATCCAAGTGATTGCCCTTAGATAGAATGCATAAAACTAAAATGAGAGTTTGTTGTAATAAACCGTAGCAATGTGCCAACAACCAAGTGTGAGAAACCAAGAAAGAAAGACTAGGAACAACTGGCATTGAAGGCTGTCACAATCGTAGTGGGTCAATAATTATACATGTGGTAGATATAGATATCATGCACATAGGAGATCTCAGAGTAAAGAGAGGAGAATTGCCAAATGCATAACCCATTGAGCAAAGCTCAATACATAACCCAGAAGCATATAAATATCACTGACAATACATTGACAAACATAAGTGATAGGTCCAAAGTAAGTGATCAAATCAGGCCATTGTAGGGTAATTGCATCCAATACATATCAAGAGAGCATGCACACGAAGTAAGTGTCCCACGATCTTGGTGAAAGTAAGCTCAAGTTCAACTGTGAATATACAAAGCTCTATGTAACATCCATAATGATAGGAAAGCTCCCATTGGAACGAAGAGCGAATGCCAAATGAGAGCAATGCAAGCTCAACCCATCAAGTACATGGCATTCGAGCATCCAAGTTACATAAAGCATAAGCTGGGAGCATAAAACCCAATAAATTCTTCAAGTCAGTAATTGTGTAAGCCACTGAAGTAACAAAGGAATGTAGCCATAGCCAATATAAATGACACTAAGCTCAAAATCGAGGCTCAAGAGCATCCCATAGCATAGTCAAGTGCGTAGACCAATGCTAAGCATCAATATATTGATATGAAGCACCAAAATGAGATCTAAGAGCAAGAGGCATTTATTTTTTCCTGATAAAAGCTTGTTGTCCACTGTATTACAATAGTGAAATCTTTGCTAAAATTGAGCCAATTCGAGCTCAATACATCCCATAAAGTATCTCAAGACATGTTTGAATGATATACCACACGTCCACCATCAAATGAGCACTAAGAGACATCAGTAAGAGCTCCAAAAAGCTAAGAAATGGGCCGTCCTAAAGGTATTATAGCAAACCTATCATAAACAATGAGACAATGGCTGATCCCAGGAGCTCCAAATGCTACCCAAATTCAGGCCAAAGGTGTTGGGTACAATGCCAAGTGATTGCCCAATGTTTATTGGGATTGTTAGTATGAGTTATGAATTACTTAGGAACACAACTACAATTTGTGTTTGTGGCTTGTAATAAATGACGAGATAAGGACGACTACCTATATTTGGGCTCAAAAGGTGCTTACAAAACAAGATACGAACATAAGCAATGAGAGGATAAGATCAATACCTACATCTACGGGCTATGGTGCATCACTATGAAATATGTTTGCTATAGATGATGTTGCCTTTTTTGGGTTTGAAGATTTACACTTAGCATAACTTCTCAAAGCTAATGCTGTGTTTCAAAATTAGTTATTTTCAGATTTGATAACATCACATGCTATTAATGGCAAAAAGGAATATGCAAGTCATTAATGGACATTTGATTGAGGCATTCGAGAGTCCTTGGGATTACTTGTGAGGCATTGCTTTACAATTGAAAGTATCTAGGCTACATGTTTGCATTTGACTACCAAGTTATAGTTAGGGATTAGCTAATCATTGAACAAATCTTGATTAGACTTACCCTTGTCACCTTGTTCAATGGAGTAACCTAGACTGCTCTTGTTAATTTGATTGTTCCTACATACATGGTGTGTGTCACCTTGTTTAATTGCCAAATATGTGTTAATTACATTTAATCAAAATAATATCCTTAATTATTCTTAAGTACATCATGGATGTCACCTTGTTTAATTGGTGAGCACTTGAAGATTTTTATTAATCAGTGAACATATCAGTGAACACTTGAACATATCCTAATTATACTTATTCTTGTCACCCGTTCAATGGACTAAACTAGACTACTCGTTAACTATTTTTAAGTAGCCAATGAGCTAGCCCAATTCACAGAGGTGGGTGGGTGCATTACAATCAATCGTGAGATCAATTCCTCCCAGCTACTATGCTTGGCGTTTGCATCACCTGCCACACTTTAGGATGGTGTCTATGCAAAATCTCGTAATAATATATAATAGCCATTCGGCAAAAAACACATTACAAAAACCTATTCCTAAGTACGTCACACTTGTCACCTTGTTTGATTAATGAATAGATGTTGATTGTATTTAATCAGACTAATCTCCTTAGTTATTCCTAGGTACTTGACGCTTATCATCTTGTGTAATTGGCAAATTGGTGCTGATTATAATCAAACGTATCTAATCACCAGAATACATTTGCCAGGCGTGTACTTGAAGTGACTTAAGGTGCGCAACCCTGTGTCTCTTTGTGCCTCCTTGTACCGAAGAAAGCGTTCTCTCAAAACCAAAGGGGGGATCTTTCGTTCCATCTCTCACGTCTCCTCTTCTGTTTCTCTCCCGAGCCTTTGAGCTTCTCCCTTTCCTGCTGGTGCCTGCATCATGAGCGCCATGGAAGAAGACACCTCTGCCTCTCGAGCTCCCCCGCCCGAGCCCGCCGACTCAGAGGCTTCGTCCGGGAAGAATAAGGGAGTCGATTACGATGCGCTTGACAGAGAAATCGAGCTTCAACGGAAGGTCGCCTTGCAGGTATGCACTGCGCCTGGTTGTGCGATCACCTTGTTTCCTTGTAGCTCAGGCAGTAAGACAGTGAATCATGATCCGGCATTGTGTATAATCCCCATCATCAAAGAGAGCTGCTCTTAGGTTCGTAATAGTGCCGTAGCCTTGAGAATAGAGATTACTCTTGTTGTCGTACCATCGCAAGTGGCATAAACCAGGCACATAAACTGTGGCAGTACTAACAGGATAATCCATTCACTATGTAAGCGCTGAGCATTAATTTACCTTATGCAAAAAAATGCAGCCATGCCGGCACGTTCCAGATTTGTTGAAAGAAAGGAAGAAGTTCTAGCAACTTTAAGCATGTGTTTGAGGGATAGGTACAGTTAAAGACGGTGTATAACTTCAACCTCAGCTTACTGTGTGACTTTAGCTGATGCTAATTCTCAGAGCTTTTGGGATTCATGCCTTTGACACTTGGGCTGGTACTTGGTCCAAGAAAATGGACGTGCATGAAGCCTGCTATAGCCCGATCGAAGCAAAGCATGTGCAACTTTTTTTGTTAACAATTGATCAGGCTTTGAGAACCGTTGCTCTAGAATCTTTTCATGATCATCTTTGTTCATGATGTATTGCTGTAGGAGTAAAACATGTGCAACTTCTTTTGTTTACAATTGGCCAAGCTTTGAGAACTGTTGGTTTGTGATCCTTACATGGTCATCTTTGTTCATGATGCACTGCTGTAGGAGGGAAAGCTGGATCTTGCGATAGAGGCATTGCTTAACTCGGAGAAGCAGATGAGGCTTGCTGCAGATATCACTGGGACAAAGAAGGTTGTATTAGCCATAGTAGGGATATGCCGCGAGGCACAGTCTTGGAAAAAGCTTAACGATCAAATTGTACTTTTATCAAAGCGTCGAGCACAACTTAAGCAGGTAAATGACTTTGTTTCAAGTCATTAATTTATGAAATGGAATAAAGGTCCTATAATATGGTGGCCACTGATTGGTTTTCTTATGCCAATGCATTTGGGAACAGGCAGTTACAGTCATGGTGAAGCAGTGCATGCAGTACATAGATGAGACTCCAGATCTGGACGCTAAAATTGAGCTCATCAAGACCCTTAATGCTGTGTCTGCTGGGAAGGTCAGAGAAATCTGTCTTTGATGTATGCTTATCGATGTCAAAGGTGCTCTATATTTGAGAAAGTTTGCTTGTACACTTCAAAGTTTCTTACTGCTCTCCATCTTATGCATAACAGATATATGTGGAGATAGAGAGAGCAAGGCTTATAAGGAGACTAGCAAAAATAAAGGAGGAACAAGGTCAAATTGCAGAGGCAGCAGAATTAATGCAAGAAATTGCAGTAAGTATCGTTGAACTTCATAATGGCAACCTAGTGGATGGAAGAGATTGGAAAGTGAAGACATGAAGCAAGTGCTATTTTCAAGCGAAGATTAATAAATAAGTCACATTTAGGTTATGTTGCATATTGTGTTTGAGACTGCTGTACAGTAATATATTAGCAAGCTCTCAAAGAACTACATGCAGCAATGTGCTGGTCATGTGGTTGGAATATAAGAGTATCATTGTATGTAGCTGCTCAAACAGAGTGTCTTTGTATTAAATGATTCATAAAATATTGATACTTGCTTCAAGTTGATGCATAGTTGGTCATAAGTGATGTTTGTTTATTGAGCAGAAGTTGTGTCATGCTAAGTAGATGTAAATTCTGATATCAGATGAAATTTATTGGGGTAACTTGCAACCCTCTTCTTTAATGATTCAAGTGCTTCACGTATGTGTCTCATCAAATAGCCTTGTGATAGTGAGTGTAAAGGCTTAGGTTACTTGAAAGGAAAGGCTTAGATATATAATGATTTATATCTTAAGTTACACATGGTTGGGTGGAGCTTTTTTTCGTGTGTGTGTGTGTGTGATGATTTATATCTTAAGTGTCCTCTACTTTTTAACTATGGCTGCAACTTGAGTAAAGAAAGAAAACCAACTGTAGACAAAGTAAAAGAAAGCAAGGGAGCAATGTGGGACCAAAAGCATGGAAGGTTGAAAAAGTTGGAAGACTGAATATGCTAGAGAGAAGGCTCAAGATCAACACATAAATTCCAAACAACACACTAGAGGGGGTGGGGGTGAGGGGAAGAGAACTTTGGGGTGGTTCTTTTCTAACTAGCTTCACCTTATTGACAATGTATTTTGAAGTTTCCAAACGTCTTCATTTCAAGCAAGTATGATTGACTACCAATTTTGAGAAGAGTAGGTCATGGCTCCTCAAAGAGGGTCTTCCTAAGTAATAATGTCTTAAGAAGGATCCTTTGACTAGTGTTAGTACTTCATTTTTATATTCTTGATGCCTTTTGAAACAAACTTGTGATTTGCTTAATCTCATGGAACCGACCTTTAGTAAACCAATGGACAATAGACTTTAACTTGTGAACACTTAATCTTCAAGATTGAAATTGAACAACAAAAAAGCAAAAGAATGTGCTAAGCTAGAATGCTCCTATTCCATGGCATGAAAACATTGGTTGCCCCAAAGCCTATCACCCTATGCTGTGTTTCTTTATCATTATTGAATTGCTAGCACAAATGTTTGGAAGCCCTGCTGATTGGATCTCTAATCTCAACCTTCAACCTTCAATAGGCCAATTCGGTACTTTTTCTCAATAAATTTGTAGTTCTCTAGAACTCGTCTCTATTGAGAAACACGGACCTAGAACTAGATTGGCTATGGTGGACGCAAGTCAAAAACATGATACATTATTAGAATAAGGAATTGTAACTCAAGTGAATTAGGTTCCAAGATAGATTAACTTGGACTCATAAACACAATCTTGAGTGACTTAATTGATAGTACCATTACATTGAAATGAGTGTCAAGCAAGTACATGTCTTTATAGCTTTTCGGATAGTACCACTTTTCCTCTTTGTGCTTATGGGATTTTAGACATCTCTTCCTAGAGCATTCATCATTGTCTATCTTCTGGCCTCTTCAGGGCATACATTATTTGCTATTCTCAACACCCCTCCTCAAATGATGAGTCTCTACCCTTGCTGGCTTTTGCCCCTCCCTGCATGTGAACATGGACCAAGAGATTGACTCTTTGGCAGCCTAGTCAAGTTAAGGCTTGAAACTTTACATCTTGGCAGGGTTTGTTACATTCACTATGGAAAGCAGATCCACTCAGGGAATTTGAGATCCTCTATAGAACATTTTTTCAAAACATTTTGTTGGTTTGTAGCAATAGAAAGTATGCTTCTTTGGCATTCTTCGGATTTCTTCCTTGTCTTTTTCATGCTCCTTGGCTTTTGTTGTGCTCCTTATCCCTTTGTTGACGCGTGTTACTTCTCCTTTTTGCTTTATGCTTTTACAAGTGAACACAGTGATGGGTACATGGGCTTGGTTTGACAAACTCTCATACATGGAAGTTCGGGATATATGATTTTTTTTTGGATTTTATTTGGTTCAATGAATAGAGGCTTGACATGGCAATGGATTTTGGACAAGTGCAGGTGTGAATAAGTAAGTGTGGGAGAGAGAGGATGAGCTGCAGGCAGCGAGCTATTTTTCCTGTTGTAGATCGTAGACGAATAGCCTTGACGCATTCTCAACTTCTGGGCAAGAACAGTAAGGAATAGGTGTTGATGATATGTCATATGGAGCAGTAGCAACAATATGTCGGTTATACAAAAAGTCAACCTGGTTCATTATATCCATCCTTATAGATGTTTCAGTTTGAAGAGTAAGTATCAATAGATGAACCACCCAATGAACAACAGACCAATAAATTCAAAGAAGTTGGGAATGAGTGGTAGCTTGTCAATCGCCCCTATGAGGGCAGTCGATGCCCGCAAAACAATCAATTCCGCAAAGCCCAGCCCGCCAACGGCTAGCTTATCTTCTGTTTTGTCCCAAGCTTCTTGGATAGACTTTAGTACATCTTGCACAGCCTTAGAAGGATCACTTGACTCCCTAGTTGCCATGGCAACAGTTCTCAATCCCCTCCCATTCCTTGAGGACTTGACAGAGAGCAGCGAGAAGGCAAGACTGCAGGAGTTCTGCTGCAGCTGGTGGCCGATGATGGCGAGCAAGAAGAGGGAGTCCTTGGAAGAGAAGGCAGACGAGCTTCCGACCGAGACCGAGGAGGGGACCAGGGTAGCGGTGGCTGCGGTGGAAGCCATGGCTACACAACTTGTTCTTTTCTTCTGCCTCCTCCTTCATTGCTCTTTCTTCCTTCCTTCTTCCTTCCTCTGCTGATGTTGCTTCCACTGTTTTGCCTCCAAACCACAACCCTTCCTTTACTTTCAAGGGCAAACAATTAGTAGACTACCATATACATTCCATAGCTTGGATCTGCAAAAGGTTCCACTTTTCTATCAGAAAGAGGATAGTATTGCGACTTGCCCCGTCAAAGCACCAGCACCTCATAGGCTTGAGCTCCTTCACCTCGTACAAGATAATGGATGTGTGGATGGCTTAAAGAAATTGAGATGGAAATAGGATTTAAAGTATGTAGGGAAGAAGTAAGATGCATCCACTAGCTAGCTAGCTTAGCCAAAGCTTTGATACCATGTTGAGAAACACGGACCTAGAACTAGATCGGCTATGGTGGACGCAAGTCAAACACGCGATACATTATCAAAATAAGGAATTGCAACTCAAGTGAATTAGGTTCCAAGATAGATTATCTTGGACTCATAAACACAATCTTGAGTGACTCAATTGATAGTACCATTACATTGAAATGAGTGTCAAGCAAGTACATGCCTTTATAGCTTTTTGGATAGTACCACTTTTCCTCCCTGTTCTTATGGGATTTTAGACATCTCTTCCTAGAGCATTCATCATTGTCTATCTAGCCTCTTCAGGGCATACATCATTTGCTATTCTCAACAGTCTCTAGGTGCTCTCATCAACTAAGACATAGAACACAAGATTTGAACATATTTGCTAAATCCATTGTTGGATCCATAAAAGCACAAGATGATTAACATGGTTGAACACTAGTTCTTGTCGGATTCTCCCCTTGCATTGCTAGGAAAGCATAAACTAGGCAAGCACTTCACTTATCACACATCCACCACTTTGGCTTAACATAGAAGATCAAAATCTTACCTTGATCCTTATCGATTAGTGCACAAGAAAACCCTCTCACAAAATCTATTGCACATATATCTCTTGGATGCCACAAAACATAGTTGAATGAACACAGGCCCTAGCGAAAGTGCTCAAACAAGTTCCAATACCAAGTAGACATGCCCAAAATAGCATTATTCGGCCTCAAATAGCATCCACAATCAGGAAAACTCTCTCCCCAACCATCTTTTTCTAGCATGCTTTTGCATTCCTTGTGTTTTGGTCGCTTTTCAATTAAATTTGCTAATGAACTTTAGTTATTTGACCATTAGCTTATTAAATTTAAGTGTTCTCACGAAACTTTGGTCCATGACCAAGATTTAATAAATTAAGTAAAACTTAAAATGAAACTATCACATCAAACTCATTTGAATTAGTTAAATATGTGCATAGACTTACACCTTAATTACTTTGTTGTTCATCCACAAAACCTTAACATTGATGGACTTGCCCATGTTTGGTAATGTTCATGATCCACTGAAGAGCCAAAAAATATAAGTCAGTCCTAGTTGAACAATGTTGTGAATGTCTCCTTTCCTTCACAAGGGCACCATTCTACTTGCATTATGCCTCTTTAGTTCCAATTTCATTGTTTTAAGTCCTATTATATTGACGGATTTGAAAATGAGCAATGTGGATTGCTTGGTAGGCTTCCATATGTCACATCTTGCTTTAGGTTCCTCCATCTAATTTATTTAATTCCTTAGCCATAGGGGCCATTTCATTATTCAAAGTTAAGAGCAACATGAATGTCTGTATATCTACCATCTATTTTGACTAATTGGTAACAAGAATGGAATTTAGTAATACAAATATGTCTATATATCTACCATCTATTTTGACTAATTGGTAATAAGAATGGAATTTAGTAATACAAATCATATCCATGATTGCTTTTATTGTAAGTGGTTATTAACCGGAATGTTCATGTAAATGTTCCAATGTGGAATATTCTTGAGTCCATTTATCAGACTCAAAATGAAGTTTGGGTCATGTTGTAATGCACTTGGGCACTATACACATCCAAGATCTAGCTCTTCCACAATAGACGACACATGATAGGCCCCAAAGGTTGGCGTCCGCGCCCCTTGCAATATTTTTTTAGTATTATTCAAAGCTTACATAAATCACAATTGACGTGTTGTCGCAAACCAATAGTCTTTGGAGTCTCAATGCTAGTGATTCCCATGCGACTTGCTCTTGATCAACCCAAACTCATCTCCAATGTAGTGTCCTCAGTTGCCCTCACCAACCTTGATTAAATGTGCGACAAATTTGTCCATTCATACTCTAATATGTATAGTGCATATGAATGCATGTTGTTCTTAGGTTAATTGACATGTAAAAGTGATATGGGACGTGCAAGTTTGGTCTTAGATTGTTGCGTACTGTAAACAAAGTGCGGTATATACAAATCCAAGTTCCAAACCGATTTGATTTGCTGTATGAAGCCTCCGCCTTGTTCATTTGGGGCACTGGATTCATTGTTTAATTGAGTAAAGTCAGACTTACATCGCTGCCAAAGCAAGCCAACATTCAATTCATGCCCAAAAGCAAAGGGCAATTGCTATGATCCTTGCTATATGCATTTCGTTAGGTCTTGCCTTGCGTTTCCCTAATTTTTCCATGCACTTTTTGCTACAATCTCACTATTATATGCTTTAGGCTATATTTTTAGTGATTTATTATGGCTCAATTGATTTATATGTGCACAATGATCTTGCTACCTTCAATGTTGGTCTCAAACCAACTTTAGAATATTCAAAAATGCACATGGACACTTCAACTTGCGAAAACCTAAAAGTGATGGTGAGCTTTTGAATCCAATTTCACTTGCTTGACAATTGTCTTGCACAGTACCCATACAATGCCATGCTGTTCCTATCATAAAGAAAGGGATTTCTTGAGGTGAAACTGTGAAAAAATTATTTTTGTTGCAATAAAGTCAAAAGTGACAAGCCTTGAGATCTCAGAGGAGAAGAGAGCTTTGTACCACATAGCCCATACACTTGTCCATTGCATGCTTGGTGTCAAATCCTTCATTTCTAGTGCAATGGTCACCATTTCAAATGATTGGACTGGCTCTAAAGGCGAGGCCTATGAAAGGCAACCAAAGTAATTGTGGATGGCTTGTACAAATCTACAAAATTGTTATAATGTAGAATTTGAGGAACTCTTTTGCCTTTTGAATTCTCTCATTTTTCTTGAGTTATTCATCTAAGACATAGTGCCTTTCTGGTCGATGTATGAGCTTAACGATCATAATATGATCAAAGGTGATTCAATCAAGGATCAAACTGCAAAGGTTAAATGTTTGCAAAGAAGGCACAATTTGGCGAACAACCACAACGACTAACAAATGAACTCAAAGAAGAAAGAGGAAGTGAACGATGAGAACTCAATCAACAGTATATAGAGGTGTGTGATACAACAAAATGCCCAAGGAGCGGAGGGTTGTCAATCAGCCATTGTGTCTTAGGTCTACGTGACAAAAGTGCCCCAAAAGGTTTTTAATATTGAGATTTTGAGGAGAATGGGTAGATCTCAGCTATAGATGGGAGAAAACTTATATTGGGAGAGAAAGAGAAGAAAACCAACAGTAGTTGAGAGATGTCTCTCTATGTCTCTCTCACTCACAAAGGATGTTGATTTTGAGAAATAGTAGGGTTTGCAAGGAGAGACACAATGTATGGCAAACATTGTGACAAAGAAACCTCATAAATAGAGAAGAAGAATGAAGGAGGATGATGAACATTGAATCATAATGATACAAGGGAGCGGAGCTCAAAGATGATTGTATTGTCTTGGCTGACCATGCAACATTACTTAGAAGGGATTTGCATTGTGAAGGCAGCGAAACGTAGTCCTTGAGGCAAAGGTGCCGATGATGAGGGAAAGAGATGCTCTATGGATGGAGTGAAACAAAGTTCTTCGGGCTGTGGAATGACGAACTATACACCTGGAGATGAAGGACAGCAGTAGAGGAAGCGAAATGCAGTCCTCAGAGTTGTTGGAGAGGAAGAAGATGAGAACAAGTAGTTTAAGTGTGCTCCCGGGGTAGAAAACCAGTTGGGCTTGGTGAAGATAAAAGTGCAGTAATAAAGTGTGAACAGGTTTGAGACTGCAAATGCATCACTGCTGAGGCCAAAGACTATTGGTAGAGCCACGTGTGGGGCTGGGCGGTAGTTGGAATATCAAAATATAGAGTTGCACAGCTGCTTGTGTAGAAAACACAGGTATTTGTGGATGATAGGATCTGTAGGCAGCAAATGCAAGGGTTGCTAGGTATGGTGACAGCTACTGAATGCTAAGATATCAGAGTAGAAGCATGAGAGTGTGCGCAAGAGGGAGAGAGAGAGCTCAAGTACAAGAAGATCTTGCTTAGTGAGTTCACAAGTACAACTAGTACACTCTCCTCTACAGTGAGAGTGACCTTTAGGCAATTTATATAGCCTCTGGAGAAGTTACGGTTAGGGTTTTCCCTTGCTTCCCTGTCCTCCTGTTCATTTACATCTAGCTACCCTTATCCACCCTCGTATATTTAGGCTTCACATGCCTATCTTTCAACACCCCTCCTTAATGCCAGAGTGGTATTGGACTACAAGGCATGTTTAAGATCCCCCCCTGAACAAAATGGGATGCCTTTATAAATTAGGCTACAAGAGTGCTTATAAGTAGAGGATTTAGAAAAATCTATCTTCAGATGTTTTGGAGACAAAGTTGGCCTCCAATTCTTTGGGCACTTCACGAGTGGTAGGGCATTTACTGGTAATATACCTTGTCTTTTTATACTTGTTACACTTTATTTTGTTGGGATATTTTTTCCAACAATTACTGACAAGAAGTCCCTTCTTATTGCAAAAGGAGCATTTGGCGGAGACAGTATGCACTAGGAGTGTGGGTTGTTGAAGTAGATCCTTGACGCCTTTTCTCCTCATCTAAGCAGGACTGGATGGTGATTGCCAAAGTTGGATTAGGGATATTGGTAAGGATAGTAACAAGGGTTGGAAAGACCTTCTCTACAGCCTTCAAAAGGATGGCAATGGCATCTTCATTATGAATTGGTGCTTGAACGGAGGCCAACTGTGCCATGAGCCCCTTCATATGTGAAATAAACTTACTTAGGTCTTCTTCTTGTTTATACTCTAAGCTAAAAAATTCGATCTTTAGAAAAATCTTGGAGTTCTTCCTTGTAGTACCATAGAGCTTTTCAGGCTTATCCCATTTCTCCTTAGCAGTGGATAGTTGGTCAATATGATGAATTAGGGATTCATCCAAATGAAGGATGATGATGGCTTGAGCTCTTTCATCATCTTCTACATTAAGTGGATTTGATGGATCAATAACCTTGGTTCCTTTTATGAAGGGCCAGTAGCCGTGTTCCATCATTTTATATTTCACTAGGACTTTCTAGGGATTGAAATCTTTTTCATTAAATTTGGGATTCGAGGCCTTACATTTGCATAAGCCATGGCCATAATAGAGGTCTTACCGATTGCCCTAGGCAATGGCAGTGTCTAGTCCTTTACAAATGGCCAAGTACGAACCAATTGACAGAAATGATAGCCTTACAAATGATAACCAACTTTAAAACTGTAAGGATGAAAAAGGTTGGAAATCATACATATGTAGTACCTCAAGGTAAGATTTTGGTGGTCCTTCCCTTCGGACAACCCTTGATTTAGGTTTTACTGTCTTCCTGATGAGCTGATAACATGTTCCCATGGACATGTATGCACCAGCGATGATACACAGCATGATGTTAATCATATAGGTGTGGTTCCGCTTATCATGCCTGATGGCAGAAAGGAGTCAATATGATGTATTACATGTGCCTTCTATTACTAAGAATTTATTGTCGGTTGGACAAATGGCAGAACGAAATCTGCAAGTTAGATTCAACAGAGATAGTTGCTTTATTGATGAGTATGGAAATGACTGCAAATTGATTGCTAAAGGCAAGAGAGATGGCAGAATATTCTCTTTCGATGCATCTATCCCTGAATTGAAAGCAGCCATGTTTGCCCATGATAATGGAGCAGTTTAGGATGTAGAAATCTGGCACAAACGTGTTGGTCATGTCAATATTCAAAGGCTGAAAAATATGTAGCAAAAGTAGGTTGTACTTGGTCTACCAAAGTTTAAGTACATTGATCTAGGACATGTTTGTTCTGCTTGTCAGTTTGGGAAACAAGCAAGGTTTTTGTTTATGTGGCATGTTAGAAACAATTCTCGACCTTTGTAGTTGATACATTCGGATGTATGGGATCTTGCCCATAATGCATCTTTTGGTGGTGCTAGGTATTATGTGTCATTTATGGATAATTTCAATGAGATGAACTTTGATTGGACCTCTGGCTCCTTCCCACCTTGTGGTTTAATGGATGAAAATCTGGTTGTGCACGGTCGATCAATAACTTGGACACTTGGTGAAGAGTCCAAAGAGATCTCAATTGCACCCATGTTCATTTTTCCATCGTAAGGCAATAGCAACTAATGTCACTAAATGCCTTTTCAGTGTTAAAAAGCACTCATCTCAAGGTTAAGACCACTTGAGATGTTTTAGGTTTTTACCTTGTCAAGCTTAGTGAAATACTTGACTGAGGATTAGTGTTGAGAGTCGGCTTCTTGGTGAGCTTATGATGTTCCCCGAGTATTGGAGCTGCTCAGAGATCAGGAACACACTTCATAGCATATGCTTTCGTGATTAGAATCACTGTTAATGATTCCCTGATTGAAAAAAGTGAAAATAGGAAAGTTTGAAGGGGGCCTAACAAAGCCCTATGGTAACCGGAGTGATTGCACCCACCATAGCAAGCCGTGCCAAGGAGCTGAATTGGCATCAGTGAAATCTGCGGCAGATTTACAATTTTTGGCAATGGCGTCGTCCTGGCTACCCAATCTCTATGTTTGAAGTGCCGTTCTAGAGCGCCCTGAGCTAAGGAGCGACTCTCTAGAAGGAAGTAGAGTAAGATATGGTCTCTTTTGTCCACCCCAAGTCCTCAACTGACAAGTGGTCAAGGTTGGCTATAGTGGAAAGGAGGTGAATGAGAAAGAAAGATATCTTCTTGTGCACTTAGGTTAGGATATAGCTGAAGAAAGCTTGTTGGATCAGAGATAGCTCTGATACCATGTTGAAATATCAGAGTGGAAGCATGAGAGTGTGCACAAGAGGGAGAGAGAGCTCAAGTACAAGAAGAAGATCTTGCTTAGTGAGTTGTTCACAAGTACAACTAGTACACTCTCCTCTATAGTGAGAGTAACCTTTAGGTAGTTTATATAGCCTCTGGAGAAGTTAGGGTTAGGGTTTTCCCCTGCTCCCTTGTTCTCCAGTTCATTTGCACCTAGCTACCCTTATCCACCCTTGTATACATAGGGTTCACTTGCGTATCTTTCAACATTGAATCCTCGAGGGGAGTTGGGTGGCCATAACATATTGAAAACGTAGGTGTTTGGCAGCCTCCAATTGGGCAACAAGCTAGGTGGTAGCTGGCTATGATGGGCAGCAGCTCGCCCAACTCTAGTGGGCAGCAACCACCACATGAGGGAGAAAGGATGGGAACAACAATCAGTGAAGAAGGAGATTGGCTGAAAAATGGGAGCGATGATTATGAATGAATTCTTATGGCCTATTTACAGGCACACGAGTCACTAAAGTGTCTAGGGTGGTGCCTCGATTGTCTCGGATAGCGTCAAACACTAATAAATGATATAAATAAAGACTTTTTGGGGCTGTAAATGGAAACCAAAATAGGAATTAATGGAATACAATGTACTTTAATGACTTTGGTTCCTCAGTTGTAGATGAGAGAAAACTCATGTTGTGCAAGAAAGAGAAGACAATTGGTGATAGAGTAGGCTGGTTTTAGTGTTCCAAAGCTGCCATATTGATTCACAAAGCACAAGGGAAGTGATCAATTGTTGCTCTGATCTTTTCACAAGCGGGCTTCAATCTCCATAGTTAAATCTGCCAAAAACCAATTGCAAAATTGATTCAAAGTAGCAAAAATAGGGCATGCTGATCACACACACACACACACACACATGGAGAGAGAGGGAGAAGAAGAAGAAGAAGAAGAAGAAGAAGAAGGAAAGGTGTACAAAAGGCCGCTATGAGACAAAAATAGATACATCTATGGTTCAAGAAATTGTCATATTTCCCAACTACAATAAAGAAACCATAATAAAACAAGAAACATCTAGCTAGGAAACAACAAACAACTAAAAATGCTAATAAAGCACTTGGGATCCAATACCATGTGGAATTGATATGCGTACTAGTATCATCTCAAGATATCCAACATGGATAGGTTGAAGCATCGGGGTAGAGTTGCTTGATGACATGCCAATATAATTTATTTCCTCTTGTGGTACCTTGAGTGGGGACATGGACTAGTGGGCCATGGGTGGCATGCTTTGCATCTCTCAATGGCTTTGTCTAGGGTGATTGTGGTGGAACCATGAGTTGGTGTGGAGTACCTTGTCAGTGGCAGAGAAGCATGTTGATGGATGTGTAAGTTAAGGCCACAAGTGGGGTCAACAAGGTGCACGTTCATATTTTGTACTTATGTTTTAGTTGGGTCTTTATGTCTTGTACTTCAGCCTTTAGACATTCATGACTTTGGAGTCTTTACTCTTTAGACTTTTTAAGTTGTTATTATTCTGCAATATCGATCGGTCTTTATTTACCACACTCTGACGTACAAGGTCTCTTCTCCGTCTTCCAGTGCTGCCTTTCGTCATTAGCCTGATTTGGTGCCCTCACTAATGCCTTGGATTGTGTGTAGGGATTGATTAGTCCTCTTTGTATTTAATATTCTTTTGGAGTTCAGTGGAGGTTTTCTTCTTCCAATCTCTTCTTTCATTGCAGTCTTTCTCTTTCAAGTCATTTCATACCTAAGCCTTTCATAAACATATGCAATACCTATTTTAAACTATTTAAAAAAACCCTACCCTAAAAAGTGTGTTTGAACGTTTGTAATCGACATGTATCATGGATCCGTTTGACACACTAACAGGGATATTGACATATATTGCCCATGATGCATGTATGCATTGATTCTTCTTCTATAGTTGAAGGTAATGTTGGCCCCACACATAATGGAACATGATGCATATAACTATTGATGCTATGTTAACTATTCATTTGCAACATATAGAATCATGAATTGTGAATTGTGAATCACGAATCATGAATCGTGATCGATTTGTGTTTGCTACATAATGTGAGTCATATTCTATATGTACATAAGTTTCCATAGTTCTTTTTCCATCTCGAATGAAATGTGTTTCCAATGTTCTACGAAACTCATATGAAACCTATGAAAGTGGTTTCACACATCTCGTTTCAGAGACCCTTGGCAAATATAGGTGGGGTAGCTTGCGAAAAGATAGGTTTAGAGATGGGGGTAGTGGGAGCAGTGATTATGATAATTCACCATAAAGCAACTCGTTGGAAGCAAAATGCAAATGATAGTAAATACATTATTGAGATCTGCCACTCCCTTCCCTCTTGCATTCTCACTTGGCTTGAGTTTTAGAATCTTGCTAGCTGGTTGCTTTGACTGAGATGCTACCTTTGGAAGCTCTAGGAATAATGAGGGTAGGATGTCTCCTGTACTGAAGGAATAAGCAGAGGACGATCCATAGCTATGTTAGCAATTATGTCTTTTGGTGTCTCTTTGCATGTTTATCGCCTGGTTGAAAGCCTCAGTCTGAGTCCAGGACGTTTCAAGCTTTGGCACTGTCATGTTCATTATCTTTTCCATCCTTGGAATGTCCATTCTTGGGTAGCATTCCTCCTTTACCTTTTAGGGTTTTTATTACTGGTTCGACAGACAGCTGGGCGGTGCCTTTTTGAGGGCAGACAGACTTCCTTGCAGCTGGATGACACCTTTTTCAGGCAGATGGATAGTAGGCTGCTAGGCTGGCCAATTTAGGGTAGCCTAGACATTCTCTAAGCCTGTGTTTTACTGCTTCAGTGTGTTGGCCATGTGTTCCCACTTTTCTCCGGCCTCTCTTAGGTTTCCAGCCTATCAATTTGCTCTTTTGGGCTGTTATTTGCTGCCCATCCTCTTAGGCCTCTCTAAGGTTTGGTTTTTAGGCTTTTCGCCTTCTGTGACAGCCTCTAGGTTCTCTGTCTGGCTGCTCTGCTACCTATATATGCCTGCTGCTGATGCTGTCTCCATCACCATTCAGGTCTTCTTTATCCCTCCTTGGTGGTCATCATTATCCTACTATTAGTGTTTTTTGCTGCTGCCCTTCGTCCAGCCAGTTTCCCTTCACTTCCTCAGTGTCAACATCTTTCTCGTCTTTCCTGGCTTGTCTTGGTGCCCCTACCACCCAATCTTCATCTGACGCTCATTCAAGGGCTTTCCTCCATCACAAAAGCCTTGTATGCAGTCCCCTTTATGCTTTCATGACTATGAGGCATGGCAGGCACTGAGATTGCAGCAGGCTGAAAGGTAGGGGCGCTGGATGCTGATGGCAAAAGCAAGGGTGCAGGGTATGATTCAAGTTAAGAAGAGTGGTTAGACACTAGATCCCTTTGGCATAACTTAGTGAGCCATTTTTCTTACTAAGCACTGTCGAGTTTTGTATTTGAATCAATTTTATTTAGAAAATGTTTCGGAGGTGTGCTAGAGCTGAAATAAATTATCCCATAATTTAAGATTAACTTCTAGGCTAATTTCAAGGTAGCTTAATAGAAAGTTGTTCTAGAAAAGGTAACTTGAAAATATCCAAACTTGGCAACATAGAATGTGATGTGGTGATGTTAGAAGAAGAGTCTTGCATTAGTCTCCTTTTTCTTGGGGTCCCATGTCACCTCGTGGACAAGGTTGGGGGCACACTAGGTACAATAGATGGCATGTGGCCATGTGGTTTGGATGATGCACTCCTGGATGCCGATGCAACTCAAGACACCTTAGATGGTAATTTTATCATCATCGTTGCAAGGTCAATGGCCATGTGCATGGGTCTCCATTTGAAGTAAGCTTTGTGTAGCCACATCATCTAGAACTTCTCTTCTTTGGCATAACTTTGGGCCAATATTGCACCTCATGCCTAATGTTCATGCAAAATGTGGTCCACTCATTTGTATAAGTGGCAGTAGCTTGCATGACCATGAACATGATGTGAGTGTGCATGTGGAAGCAACATTGCAATTGTGAAATAAAGGGAGAACACAGCAAGAAAATAATGCAAAACCTGAATCAATGAAGAAGAAACCAGGACTGCATACAATGCTGAAGATGATGGATTGGGCTTCTGCACGAGTAAAGGGAAGACGAGTGAGGGCACTGGATGGAGAGAGAGATGGCTGTGGAGAGAGAGAGAGAGAGAGAGAGAGAGAGAGAGAGAGAGAGAGGTGTATTTACGTGTCCAAAATGCCAAAACAGCTCATGAGACAGAAATGAGTACATTGGACCATGTTGTCTCCATTGGAGAACAACTGTGAAAATGAAAAGGACTAACTACAACGACTGCATGGGGGGTTTGGGGGGGGGGGGGGGAGAGAGAGAGAGAGAGAGGTGTGTATGTTCACATGCTGATTTCTCAAGGTTGTATATACTTTTTGCAATTTTAGTAAAAATATAACGATCAATACCCAATGGAAGGACTTGTTTATTAACCAACCTTGCTTGTTTACTCATCAAAATTAATACCTTGATATTTTAATTAAATCAAGAAAGGAAGCAAGCTAAAAGGGAAGGAGACAATGTTACTTTATCTTGACATAACAAGCATTGGCTCCGAACACGTCATTTTCAGACGGCTTTATTCATAGCATCCATTTACTACTGTCTGTACATCTATTTGGCTAGTTCTTCTTCTTCATAAAGTTAAGCATGTTTAGAGCATTCTATCACCCGTCTTTGAAGGTAAATCAATTAGTTATAGATTGTTTCAGAAAGCAGAATATGATCATCATTATTAAAAACAAGCTTCGTGTTTAGTTGCTCGTAGCTAGGCTATCCGACTGTCTTTAGTTTCTCCACAGCTGCTCCCTTTGAGAGCAGAGCTTACATGTATTAAAAAGCTGGACCACAGGTGGGCTAAGGGGAGAGGAAGGAGGGGAGCATGAGAGAGAGAGTTAGAGGGCAGAAGTAGGGAGACAGCAAATTAAATTTTTGCATGTTTATTTCAGGTTGAAACATTTGGAGCTATGGCAAAAACAGAAAAGATTGCGTTCATTCTCGAGCAAGTGAGGATTGCTTTCGTTTTCTTTTGGTTCTAGAGGATGGCTATTGTGAGATATTTTGATGTAGTTACCTTGCTGTTTCTTCTTTTGTACTAGGTACGTTTATGTTTAGATCGCAAAGATTACATGCGTGCCCTTATCCTCTCACGCAAAATAAACCCGAGGGTGTTTGTAGCAGACAGTAGTAAAGAGAAAAAGAAGCCTAAAGAGGGTGAGGCTATTATTGAAGAAGCCCCACCAGAGATTCCTTCCTTGTTGGAACTGAAGCGAATCTATTATGAGCTAATGATCAGGTTTGTTCTTACTTTCAGTCAAAGTCTATGCTTGACATCAACAATGAAAGAGCATTTCTGTTTAACAGAAATCTGCATAATAGTCCAACTACATAATGGATCCAACTGTCTTCTTTGATTTTCAGATATTACTCTCATAATAATGATTATCTGGAAATTTGCCGGAGCTATCAAGCTATCTATGATACACCTGCAGTGAAAGAGGATCCATCTCAAAGCATACCGGTAATGTGTGCGTTGTTATGCAAATTCTGAAACACACCACTTGGATAAAAGATTAAAACTTGTGTGTATGTGTGTTACAGATGCTCAGGAAAATATGTTGGTATCTTGTGTTGTCACCTTATGATCCAATGCAGTCAAGTCTGATGAACAGTACTCTCGAAGACAAAAGGCTCATCGATCTGCCAAAGTTTCGGTATGAACCACGCTGAGAATTCTATTCTTGTGTCACAATTGCAAATTTCATTCTTTTTCGATTAGGTGCTTGTGGAACTTGGAGTTTACATCTGTGTTACTAGTTTGGTGACATCTGAATGGCTAAAAGGAAAGTGGCACTTCTTTCTCATCCTGAGAATTAAGTTCTTGATTTTGAATGTGGAGCTGGAGCTCCCACTGAATCTGTTGAACTTCAACATGTGAATCTCCTTGCTTCTTTGGTAGCTTCTAGAGGGAGATGAAGCTTCATCATACAATGCCTCTAGTAGGTCAGCATAGGCTATGCCTTTGATTTGCCATATCTCTAGCTGTACTATCCTTTGTATGATATTTGAAAGGGGCCTTGGAAGGAATGATCATGTATAGTGTCTACCAAAGCATCTAGAAAAAAATGACCTTAAGAAATTAACATCTCTCTAGAATAATCTTTCTCTAGAATTAAGTTAGCTACCTTCAACTTGAAATAGCTTTAGATAAACCATGATGCTATGAAACTCGTTGGTGGGTCCTCCATGAATCTAGATTATTCTGTGTCAACCTCATGGACCTTCTTGGGCTATAAAAGGAAGACCCTTCCAAGGCTATCGTCAATCTATCTTTCACTTAGTCAGAGTTTTTCCAGCTCGCCGTAAGCTCTTCTCCTATCATGTGTTTGGATCACCATCTAAGCTTCACAATGGAAGCGCACGATTGGACAGAGCCATCTTTGTATCAGCTCATTTGAAATTAAAACAGTTTTTGTTCTTCTCATATTTGCTATGTATTCTTTACTCACTCAGATTTTGTCCGTTATGAAGTGTAATTTCTACAATTTCTACAAATAATAGCAAAAACTGGTAAAAAAGGGAAGAAAAACCTGAAAAACTTGAAATGTGGATGCTAAGTTTTCCTCTAAATTTTACTAATCACTTGAGTTATAAACGTGACATAGATCATGCAAGGCACACTAGTTAAGAAGTGATGTAAGACACATTATTCATGATGACACCATACATGGAACTAAGTTTGTAGTAGTCACTAGGTCTATTTTCCTTCTGAAACTTGTAGACCTCGTGCATTTCACCTGGTCTTGTCACATTTAGCCGAGACCTTCACCTTTGCCATTGCTTTGATCACACATTGCTTGATGTGCTGTTGCTGCATGTGACTTGAATCGTACTTACACCTCTGGGTCTGTTCCATCTGTCTTGTGCATTTTATATATTGATCTTTCCCCTTCTTCTTTGGGTGGGTTTTGGATATACCTCCTAGTTGCCTACATGATCTCTGCTATTTCTTATAATTACATTGTTGATCATAATTTGCTAACCGTACTTCAGGAATTGGAACCACTATATGCATTTAACCTATGAAAATATCAAACAAATCACCAAATTGAGACAGGATCTTTCAACAGTGCATCTACTAAGGTAGTTTGCTATAAATATGTTTGTGTCCATCATTGACTGTGGTTTACTGGTGTCAATCAAATGTAGTGCACTGCTAAAGCATTTTGCCACAATGGAGGTCATTCAGTGGGATGCATTCTGGGAGGTCTACCGCAGTGAATTTGATATGGAGAGTAGTCTTCCTGGTGGGTCTTTGGGTGAAAAAGCTCCTGAGGATCTTAGGCAACGTGTTATTGAACATGTAAGAGTCAGAAACTGTCTTTCAAACTTCTGCCTCTTGAACTTCAAGCTGAAAGTTTGCATGCTTTAGAATCTTGTCCTTTCCTATATTTAGTATGTTTTCACATATTCTTTCGTGGTCTAGAATATTTTGGTGGTGTCGAAATATTATTCAAGGATAAAATTGGAGAGGTTTGCGGAGCTTTTGAATCTGACCCTCCAGGTAACACATGTGCAAAATGTATTCATTTATTTGTATCATCTTGTTGAGTGTTCTGTGGCTTTTGTATGTAAGATGGTGGCTTGCTGTGCAGGAAACTGAGAAACACCTTTCTGAGATGGTGGTTTCGAAGGCTCTAATTGCTAAAGTGGATAGACTTGCCGGGATTGTATCTTTTCAAACTGTGAAAGATAGCAATGAAATGCTGAACTCATGGGCCTTGAATATTGAAAGGCTTTTGGACCTTGTGGAGAAGAGTTGTCATCAAATTCATAGGGAGACTATGGTACACAGAGTGACTTTGAAGGCATAATTTGGTAGCCTTCAAAAACAATTTTGAACATTGATGGCTGTGCACAAGCTTTTGCAGGTCTAAGTTAGCCGGTGCTGTATTTTGTCGAGTTTTAAACCTTACTGATGTTGTTCAACAATATTTACGAAAGGAACTTCTGCAATTTCGAATAATTTATTATTTTATTGAGAGAGATAATACTTTTGGGCTTCTTCATTGACACTCCTAGTTAAGTAGAACTTGTGACCAATTTGTTCAAGGCGGTCACAACCGTTATTATGTGGAATTGCGTGCTACACTGCATTTTGACTCGGCTGTGCTGGGTTTTGGTAATGTCCGGATGTGAGATAATTCAACGGTATGACATTTACAATTTACGCTTCTTGTGCAAGTATTTTTATAGGTAAATGCCATTATTAGAGAGCATATTAGCATTGAAATGTGCCAAAACTTGCTAGAAAGTATTTGAAGAATGGGAAATTAGCATTGGAATGGGCAAAAACTTTATATAATTATCTTAGGAGTGGGGTGATTACTTTATACGCACTAGATCAGACACTCGGGGCAATGACACCAAATTTTTGGGAAAGAAGATGGCAACAAGGGCTTTAATTTGGCATGTAGGCCATTTTACCTTGTTGGCAACTTTGGTTAAATGTTTGTATTTTTAACTCATATATTAGCCTCTTACATACCATCTATATTATTCATGGACATGTTTTTGTCACATTGGTGATCCTCAAAGAAACATCATAAACATGTATTGAATGTGAAGTAAATCTAAGGCACAAAGAAATAAGTAACTAGAACCGTTACAATTGCACTAATAATAGGCCTTGAAATTCAAGATCCAAACCAAAGAATTACATTATGATAAAATAGGTATATGAGCAACAATGTATACAAATTGTTTTTATTGGCTCCACAATTGTTTATCAAGCCATGCATGCTTTGCTTCCTCAAGGAGGAACATCAGCTTCCTTATGTTTTAATATTTTTTAAGTTGTTATACACGCGTGCATATTGAAGGAATAATTGGTACACTAAGGAGGCATTGTGTTTCATGTAGCATTAGAGCATATCTATGTGCTTTTGTTCCTTTTTAATTGTGTAATCTCTAAGAGGTATGACTTAGGGATGTTGACCCTCAATCTTCATTATGGTTGTTGGTATTTCTTTTAATTCAAGTGGCTTAAAAGAACCTTTCCACTAAACTTTTGGCTACTAAACTAGACATAGAGTAGATTTTTGTAATATCTTGCATTGAATATATCATGCTTGTTTCTTTGATTGTTTGCAAGGTGGCCTTTTGTTTTGATCTGTGTGATTTTAATGCAACATTGCAACACAAAGCTCAAAAGTAATGCAATCAATTCATTAAGCACCCATGTAGAGTAGTTGCTCTATGTTTATTTTGGTTTGATGAACTTGGAAACTTAAGCATTAGGTACTTTGTCTTGGCACAAACCACACCTTGGAATGTACCAAAAACCATCAAACGTGCACCAAATGTTGAGTGTTCTATGCATATAGAACAATATGCTTATGTATGTAAACAAACTGTGCACCAACAAATCAACTTGCCATGAATGGATTTCTTCTACTTTCAAGGAAGCTACCAATAGTAGTGAGGCTCACTTCCATTCTAGGAGGGAGCAATTAGAGCAACACACCCGACAAACTTGCCATGTGCACCTAGAATAGGTAATGCGATAATACAATATCAACCACACAAGATTCAAAAATGAATTCAAGCCTTGCAATCAAGCACTCCACCACATAGAGGAAATTTGCTGCTCCTTTGAGATCATGTGCACATGGGTGTGTACTAAAGAAAGAGGGCCAAGATCACTTTGATTAGAAAGCTTTGATGATGATATTGTTGTTGCAAAGTACCAAGCTCACTTTGAATGCTGAAAGCCCACACTTGTTAGAGCACATGAGAGTTAAGGAAATACTATTGAGAATAGAAAGGCCACATTTCTAACAAGAACACTTGAGAGTTTAAGCAAATAGTTGTGAGAATAGAAAGGCCATGTTTTTAGGCTAAAATGGAGGAGAAGCTGTAACCAACATTGTCCCATGGAAATTTGTACACATCAAGGGAGACACATGAAGAAAGTTCCATTTGCAAGAGGGCAACATTGCGCCATGCAGAGATTTTGCTAGTTTGTAAATTCGTGTATAGAGGCCCATATCTAGCATAGACTACAATGCTTATGTGGGCATAAATTATGACGATATGATACATTTAGGGGTCGAAGGAGGAAGATAAAAAGCAAGGACTAGTTCAAAGTCAAACCACGCATTCTATAATGCACATCTCATACTCAAGATAGCCATCAACTCTCATCTTGAATGAACCAACCTTGGCATTCTCATGCCAACACTAGATCAAGGATCTACTATTACTTTCAGGCTAATGGAGCATAATACCAAGCATTTTGCCACTACCTAATCAATCCTTATGTAGGCCAAGGGGTAGCTAGAAATTAACAAACATGTGTCCTATGGATAATGGAAGATTTAAGTCCAATTAAAGTCTCATGTGCCTTATGGGTACCAAAACAAATCCAAGCCCCAATCAAAATCTCATGCCATTGGTTCAGTTCAATGGGATCAATTTTATGCCACCTTTCGAGGAGGGGGGGTTGATTTAAGGACTTTGTAGCATGATATCAGAAGAAGAGATGCTCACTAGCATACCCTAATTGGGTTCCCATTGTATGTAAAATATAAACTAAATTATGAATCGATTACTTGTTACTCTAGCTATGAAAGGTTACCAACTTTAAGAAAGTGTTGGGACTTAGATCTATGAAACTTTGCACTATCATTGCTTTGATAGTCTTTCTTATTATTGCCATTTTGAATGTGAAGGTCGCTTTTTGACACATTGTTTATGCCTTACTATGGAAAGTTGTAATATTACATTAGCGAATGTGGCTTTTTGACACGTCGTTTATGCCTTACTATGGAAAGTTGTAATATTGCATTTGTTGTGGTCAAGGCACAATTTCATTAGCCAACTCTACCTATTGTAAGATCCCACGTAACCAATGTGCAAGTACATGGCCAATGTGAAAAAATTGAAGTCTAGCTATGCCCAAGAAGGAAATGCTTAAGAGAAGTGGGTCCAAGAGAGATTTTTCTAGGGGTACGTAATAACATGATTTATCACTTGTGATACTTAGAGACTTTATAGAATGCAATAAGAAATCCATTAACATGGCCATAAGTGCTTCATGGCCTCACATGCATCTTGGAAGACAATACAAATAGATAACATGCCCAAATAAAACTAAGCTCGAGCAAGGTTGGTGAGCAAATCATGACATGTGTCAATGGAAGTCTGTGATGTATTGGAGTCTTGTTTCTATACACATTTGAATGTCCCCCATACATTAATAGGTTTGAAGCTTAGTCTTGTTTGTATATGCCTTTGAGCAAAATGACATGCCAGATGACAAAGATGAGAGGACTCATGATGACATTGATGAGTCAATGCCAAGGTGGTAGCTTAGATTAACGTCTCTTCCCCTTGACCATCTAAAAGCATGACAATCAATATAGTGAGAGATAGTTATTTGGAATAGCTTCTTAATGGGGAGAGAGTGAAAGGTCTTGTCATTCCATCCATTCCATCCAAGGCTATCATGTAAGCAATCTTCACAAGTCTCATAGTGCCTAAGAGAAGAAGAGTTGTGGAAAGAGCACACATATATGATGGACATAATTTGATTCTTGCAATCATCTTCACAATGGGAATGCGTAAGGGATTAACCAACCTTCCATCGACAAGTTGACAAATAGATGTTTTTTGTAGTGTTGTAATGCTATTGAGTTACCCCTATTACACATATTGTTTGGAAAGGATTGTATGCAATGTTTTGGTATGCCTGCTTTATTATTACACATGAATTAATAACAATATTTAATAAAAATGGTAGTTAGATTTGCAAGACCAATGGTGGCCATCATGGACTCACCCCAAAGTCAAACAAGAATGCCGGAGAAAATGTGATAAACCTAGGAGGGAATTGCTTGGTATCTAGGGTTGAGAGCCTAGTAATGAAAGAGAGCTGTCATCACCAAAGCGCACAGAACCCGAAACAGTACGGTATGAATGAAACCACTCTCGACAAGGTGTCACATGAAAGGACGCACCTGAGTCCAAGAGCCAACACTATGCATACATAGAGTGTATCTCTGTCATCTGCAAAGCACTAGAAGAAGCTGCAAGGATATAATCATCATCATCAACATCCTCAGGATGTCATAAAAGCATGATCAATTCCTGTTTATCTTCCACCAAGAAAATGTCTTAGGAATACTAATGGTGAACCATGATATATGACAGGAACTTTGGCAGGGCAAGATAAAGGCAGCAAGCTTCCGTTCACCGAGGAAGAGCAAGTTAAGTATGGCTTGATGGTAGAAATGAGGTGCTACAGCATACACATTTTAACTTCATCACCTTAGATGTAAGAGCTTGAAGGGGTTTTGAGAAGTAAATCCCTTAGCAACTTGTGATAAAGATGTAGAACTTTATGATCCCATTGTTGGATAGAGATAGAAGACCTTGAATTTTAGACAAGAGGTGGAATGACCTTGAGGGGCCAAGAGTCCTTGTGGGGCATGTAATGGAGCAACTTTGTGGAGGTATGGACTCTTGTGGGGATTGTAATAAAGTAATTAAATCCTAATAAAAAGGAAGTAATTTTCTCATGTTAGATTGTTGATGTTGTGCCTTAAGGAATGTGCAATGAACCATGTAATAAGATAGTAAAATGTAATTGATTATAGATGTTATAACAGTATGGTGATGTGTTCTGCCTTAAGGAATGTGCAATAAATCATGTAATAGGATAGTAAAATGAAACTAATTATTGATGCTATGATAGTGTGGTAACACAAATTTCTTAGACAATTAAGGCATATTGGGCATGTGGTGTGGAAAGTGGATGGATGGAGGTCCAAATGACCCTATCCTAAGGACGAAATTGACCCAATTTGTTTGGTGGCATGATTATTCAGGATAGAGTTGATGGAACATGCCCGTCTAAGCACTTATAGGATAAATCCCAATTCAAAATTGTTTTAGGAGAATAGTGCATAGTAGAGTATTGATTTGTGGAAGTTTGAAAGACTACCCCACTCTCTATGAACCAAGTGTGATGCTTGTTACTATGGTCCTTAAGAGGCTATGAAGTGGTCTCTTTAGGATGTGTGTTAGACTACCATTTAGAAGACCTTATAAGTTTAGGGATATCGGGATGTGGATGGTGTTATTAGGGGAGAGGTATCCATGTGACTACTAGATGTTGCCCTCTCTAGTCTAGCTAGTGGCAAGTACACCACACATACACGAGTAAAATATTATCAAAGCATAAGTTCATGAGAGCATAAATTTTGCATGCACGAGTGTTATGATCTTGCTTGAAATCAACTAACTTAATTGAAAATGAGTTGATGAAGTGAATCCAAGGGTTTAGATTGAGAATGTTTATGAGGAACTAAATCAAGTGTTAAGCTCAATAGAACAATGTCTCATGAGTCTAAAATAAAGTTCTTTGACTCTAGGAACATTAGAATGTTACCATAGCTTACCTCCACGAGAAGAAATTCCTTCTCAAGTGAATTAAAATGCAAAATTTCAATGGTGAGGGTATCGAAGTTGACTTAGATGTGATAGTTGGATTGGTAGTATTGTTATCTTAAGAAGTAATGATGGATGTAAATTCAAAATCGGGGTGTCAAAAGTATGCAAGTCCAAGTACAAAAAATTATTTTTTTGGAATTGATTGTACTAATTTTATTCGCCTTTGGTTTGTAAGTGCAATTGTAATTTGATTATGCCAATCACTTGCGATGAGATACCTTTATATTTTTTATAATATTTAGTGAGAATTGGGCTTGCTTCTGTGTAAATTGTTATAGCACCTAGAGTTACATCTAAAAGACTTGCGATGGATGAGAAGATTCTAGGCAATCTCTATTCAATTTTCCCTAAAGAGTATCTACAAAAAGTCAAGTGCATGTAGGAAGCAAAAGGATTAGACATCACAATGTACATGGAAATGGGTACATGTCCAACTTAAGTGTGGAGCACCCTTAAATCAAACCATGTATAAAAAGCAAAAATTTTGAATAGAGATTTCATTCTTGTATGTGCAACTTTGAGAGTGGCCCTTCCTCTTGCTTTCCCCCTTTCCCCTTATCCTCTTGTGCACCAGAGAGAGAGAGAGAGAGAGAGAGAGAGAGAGAGAGAGAGAGTTGATTGAGGAATTTGGAGAGTGAAGCTCTTCTTCTCTTCTTACTTACTTTCACTTCTTCCAGTTTTACTTCATATCTTAGAGGGTGAGAAGTGGAGTGAGAGGTTGAGAGGGCAAGAGTATGTACACGAGAGTGAGGGACCAGTTACAAAAGCTTTTTTTCGTACCTTTCTTCTTCTCTTTGTTCTTTTCTAGATTTCCTCTTAGTGGTGGCAGAGGCATTGCTAATTGGTTTGGATGTGAAGGACCGATAGAAGTGGATCAAGAAGCACTACATGAATCATGAGGCTACCAACAAACCTTTGATGGCATTCAAACTACAATGCATCAATAGAAATTAGGCAAGTCTATTATAGCCTCTCAATTTGTGTAGTTTTGTTTCTTGCATTGGGACTCTGAGAAGAGAGCACAATGACCTGGAGTTTGAAGTGCGAGCCAACTAGGGATAGTTGAGTTGCAAGTGCATTGAGATCTTGAAAGGATAAGTGTCTTTGTCCAATGTCACATGTTGAGCTCTCATAGAGGCCAATATTTTTGGTTTTGTTATTGCCAAGACTAAGGAAAAAATCAATACAGTCACGATGCTCACATTCTCATCGTGTGGCAAAATAAGAGACTTGAGAGAACGAGTGGGATGGATGGTGAGAAATTGAGCTCTTGTTTGTGCATCTTGCTTACTCCAAAAAAACACAACTAGTTAGGAAGCCACTTGGTAAGGAATCGGTTGGAGAATCAAAAGTAGATTAGGAAGAGAGTAGTCAAGCACTAGAGAGAGAGATTCATAGAATAGGATGATTAAGAAGGAAAAAAGAAAACTTTAAAGAACCCAAAGTAAATCTTCACTTACTAGTCTTGTGGGAGTAATATATGTTTGAAGGGCTCATTGACATGTCACTTGCTTGCATAGGATCATCTGAGCTTCATGAATTTAATTCTCTTGAGAACATTTAGATGTTGATGAAGCAGTGCGATGTTATGTGGGTGGGCACACGACATCATGCTACCCTTGCACAACTGCACTCACATGCACCTCATGAGTGCTATTTTATCTACACTATCCCTTTGCCTCATGATTGCCTACACGGGCATGAGCCCCCCCCTCCTTATGGGGGTATACATTTGTATCAACAACCTAGGGTACAGACATGAACTCATACTTGAAACAACCTATTTGTAGCAATAGAAACACTTTTATGTTGTAGCAAGATGACTATGCAATCTTTCCCACGACGTTTTGAAGGAAAATTTTAAAGAAAAGTCGCATAGAGAGAGACATGGCCACCTCAAGTTGTGCAATATACAAGTGCTCGTGAATCTAGTCTGCAAAACCCAGTTGCGCAGAGTGACAGGCTGTGTGTCACCACCAATTTTTGCCACATCGCCTCTCTAAGGTCATATGTTGCTGGAGGCCTTGCGCGAGGTATGCGGGCACCGTCGGCCATAGTCCAGGCTCAACTCTTCTAGAAAAGTAACACCAGAGCAAGTGTCATGGCAGCACACTCTGGCATCCAAAGTAGCACCATCAGGAACTTTCGATTGGAATGGAAAACCATCCCATCCTGAGGCCTCTTCATGCCTCGGCCAGAGCTCCTCAGGAGAGCCAGTTAGGTCTTGAAGTCCATCTCTAAGCCGGCAGGATAATTAGATAGCCTGGAAGGGTCTGCAGAGTGGAAGGAGCAGGATCCCGGGACATAAAGCTGCTCTTCAACCCTGGTAGGAAGTAGGGCCAGTGTAGCGACGACACTAGCGGGTGGAAGTCACCACCATAGCTGTATTTGCTTGTCGTCGGAGTTGCTTCTGCCTCCTCTTGTGCCGACTGCTCTTTAGCAGCACTAGCAACGATAGACGACATCGCTTGCCCTTCAGGAGTGAAAATTCCCGAGGCTTCTGCAGTTCCTTAGCACCTGGAAGACGAAAAAGAAAGGTTAGTAGGTGCTGGTCGACGAGTCGGGTGCAAACCTCCATCCTCTTCAACTTTGAATCTGGCCTCGATCAAAGGAGCGCAGTCCAATTAGGGCAGAAAGAATAAGGAGGCCACCTTATTAGAAATGTTAAATCATTTAGATTGCAAGTAGAGGGCCTCCACTAAAAACTTCACCACATCATGCTTAGTCGTATGTAGCTCCTATCCGTACCTGATGTGAAACTTGCCGTTAGAAGTAGGGCCAAAGATCTATTGCATTTGTTTTGAAGATAATGTTGTTTGTGGGGGGCGGGGGGAGGGGAACTCTTGAACCAATCCCTTGTTCAACATGTAGTGTGCATATCCAAGTATAGTCATAGGTCCTGCCGCCAATCGCCCCACATTCAACCATGCCTCTAGGTGCACACGTGTGGTCGTCCAAAGTAGCTTCATAAAGGGTAAGAGTTTCAATGGTTGTAACCAATTTTCCATAGGCACAATCTTATTGCAATCTAGATGGAAGAAAAAATCAAAAGCCACTAGGTATTCAAATAGCATGGTTGCAGAGAACATAGAGAGTAAGAGAACTAGGCAGAGATGGAGGTAAGAGGAGGGTTGAAGGCAACGAAGACAAAGAAGAAGTTTGAAAATACGAGTTGAAACAAAGAAAATTTTTTAAATGTCACTGAACCGAGGCAAAAAGGAAAAAATATAATTGTCAATGCATGTGTGCCATGTCATCCCAAGAATCCATGATGGCTCATAACTAATGCACCCACTATGAAAAAACTTGCCATTGGGGTTGCCATCATGTATATAAAAAAAAAAGGGGGCATTGAAGAGGCACCACGCTAGTTGTTATACTTGAGCATATTGCCATTTGGACCGCAATTCGAGCCAACATCAATGTGGGATTTGGAGACTATTTGGATAGGAAATAGGGACTAGGTTCTGAAGTCACTTGATTAGCAGGCTCTCTGTAGTCTTTTTAGGGATCAAAATAGACATTGAAGCCCCACATCATGATCTTGTCATAGCCAAAACCCATTCACCATATGAGGAAGGATGTGTTCTTGCAAATCTATAAGGTGAAAAGCATTAGATTCGGAACTGTGAAACATGAAAAATGACCCATTCCACCAAAACTTGAGTTTGCTTGGAAGTTTACCCATCCAACCTATTGAACAACAACACTACTTTCCCTCACTTAAACAAGTGCTTTTTAGAGAATTTGTTGGCCTGCTATTTCTATTGATGAAGCCGTAGCTTTGACAATAGATAAACACTCCACACACAATCTTCATCCAATTGGTTGAGGGCTTCCAAATGGAAAGGTAAGGAATCCTCTAGAAGAAGCTGATCTACAACCATAACCCTCATATTTGAAACCATGAATTCAAGCAATGTAGTGACTTCCTAGCCACACTAAAAGCCAATTTTTATGGAGAAAAACTAGTAGCCACCTTTCTTAAAAGAAGTATGATATGCCCACAGTGTGGCTAGAAGCTTAGTATCCCAATCATTTCAGTGATGCTCCACGAGCTTGGTCAAGCCCACAAAGTGGATTTTGCCAATCCATTAGCTAGAGGGTAGTACAATGAGGGCTTGTTCTGAATAATCAAGATGAATATTGTCAGAAACTTAATGACTTTATTAAGAAAGTGACCACCTTGATCACTGATCAATTCCACTAGACAACCATATTAGGTAAAAATATCCTTGAAAAGGCAAAAGACAAGTTGCTACAGGTTGAGCTATATTGCCCTTTATAGACCATCCCTTTACCCATTTAGTACAATAGCTTGTAGTAGTCAGGATATACTTGTTGTGAATGTAAGCTACAATAGGCTTGAATGGGCCTACAAAATCCAAACCCCATTTATGAGAAGGCTCTATGGTATGATAGGGTAAAGAGTTAATTGATCCCACGTGTGTGGCTAGCCGAACCTTTTGCATGAATTGCATTGGTAGACCCATTTTTGGACATCACCATGTATAGTTAGCCACCACAATCCTACTTTTTATTGAATTTTCTAGATAGTAACATCACAAGATAAGTGTCCTCTTGAAAGCCCTTGATGTGCTTCTTCCATGATAACCTCTTGCTCCATAGGGAACATCACCCATTGCAAAACTCCTAATAGCATCTAGTGATAATGATGACCTAGAATGAATTTAAAGCACCAACTCTAGAGAGCAAACTACTTTTGCTAATCCATTGGAAGGACCCTGTGTTTCACATGTATTTAAGAAAGTAACTATTTCTTCATACCAAGTCTAGGGTGAAGTAGGAAGGAAAGGATCACCAAGTAAAAAGACATTTGCCACAAATAGTTGCACATAAGGAAAATCACATCTACCCCACCCATAATTTCATTGATATCTAGGCAAGAATAGAATTTAGCTACCAAATGATGGACTTTGGGCTTGTGGACTGCCGGAACTCAAACTCTTGCATTAGCAAGATCCACTATGCTAGGCATCTAGTCACATGTTGTTGCTTTACCAAATACGCTAAGGCTAGATGATCAACATAGAACACAAAGGGGTGACCCAAAGAGTAGTGTCAAAATTTCCTCAAAGTACACCATGCCTAAACACTCTTGTTTAGTAATAAAATAATTTTGCTAAGTCGGATATAGTCCTTACTAGCATAATAAATGTGTTGAAACCATCCCTTAGCATCCTCCTACACCACGATACTCTAGATTGCATTATTTGATCTATCCATGATTACATGAAACTCCTTGTTTAGTCGAGGGGAATCAAGATTGGTACTTTAGACAACATCAGCCATGGAAGCATTGAAATTCCCTCTACATCTCATTGAAAAAAAGATTTGTGAACATGAGCTAGTTTATTTAGGAGAATATCCTTATGGGCTAGAAGATGCAAATGGCAACCATGTGAGTAGACCTGCCCCAAAAACCACATCATTGTTGATGGGGAGCTAGGAATTTCGGCCTTTGTGACTACAGTCACCTTATGCAAATCTAAAGGTTTCAATATGTTCAAACAAGTTGACTAGACTACCTTCCGAGCTATAAAAGGAAGACCCATTCCAAACCATTATCAATCTATATTTCACCTAGTTCTTCTAGCTAGCTTCAAGCTTTTCACCTATCATTTCTTTGGATCATCATTTAATCTTCATAGTGGAAGCACATGGGTGGATAGAGCCATCTTTGTATTGGTTTGTTTGAAATTAAAGAAGTTTCTATTCTTCTCATATTTATCATGTATTCTCTACTCCTTGGTCAAGCTGACAACTTGGCTCCTAGCAAGACACAATCACAAATGATGGGAGTGAAGCATCATATCACCAAACACGCTAAAATCATTCAAGAAAAATTGCATAAAAATCGTTCAATATGGTCCAAAAATTTCATGTATGTCCCTTTAAAGTGATGTTGGGGCATTCTTCAATTCGAACTACATCATACAAATGGGTGCACCCAAGTAGTGATGAATGCAAATTTTGGCTCATCTCTTGGGGCTAGTCAAACCTGATTATAGCCACTAAACATATCAAGGAAGACATATATTTCATATCCTACTACCTCATCCACAATGCTATCCAAATAACACTATATTAGGGAATTTGGGAATTTCTATGCACTTTGGAAATCCCCAATACCTTTATTATTTGATCACATGGTCAAAACTTGTTGTCTTACTTAAAGGTGGAGTCTACCCTAAATACTATACAAGCTACCTTCCCAAATCCCACTTTCAAATATGGATCAAGATTTAGCCATGTGGTCAAATACTTATCACTTATTTGAAATCGAGACTTGGAAAATTCCCAAATTCTCTAATATGGTGCTAAATAGGGAAGATGAAAGGGATCCGAAATTATTGCTTCATTCAACTTATGATAACCAACATAGATATCCAAGTGAGCACACTGATCTTGATAGGCTTGGTTTTCTTCAAGCCAATACACACCGGTTAGCTCATCCTTTATGACTCTAGTTAGCTTCTATAATTATGGTTCAAATCTTGCCCCTATTTCAGGACTTCTAGTGCATCTAATGCTGCTATGGCCATTGCATCTGCATCATCTTCCCTAAGAGTCCTTATTCAAATATTGTTGACTAATCTAAAGAACATCCACTAAACAAAGTGAAGCTAGATCACCATTAGTTTGCCAAGAATTTAGCTTCATCTTCTTGATCTAGACCCTCTATCATATTGATTGTCTCCACAATTTCACTTTGAAATACACAAGGTGGGGGAATTTTGTTCGAGAACACGTTGTAATGTTAAGTCATCCCGATCCTAGTTGTGACTTATACATGCATGTTGCAACCATGGGTGGCCCAATAGGAGGTGATATTCCTCTCCTACTTGCTCCATATTGAAAACTACCGAGGAAACTAAAAAAAAAAATCTAGGTACTTTGATGAGTACAGATTGGAGCACTCCTAGTGGCTAGACCCATTTCTCATTTGCCATTTGCACAAGGAAAGGTGTTGATATCAATTCCATCAACCCAAACTCCTTGCAAGTTGCCATTATAATAGTATTGAATCTAGAACCACTATCCGGTATCACGTCATTAATAACTCCACCTTAGCATCTCACCAAAATCATTGAAATTGTAGGGTTAGACAAAGCTCTTAGCGGCATCGGCTCACACTACACTTTCTTAATCTCTTTAGAGATGCCATGTCAATCATAGTTGCTACCTTTGGAACCAGAAGAATTGGTCACTTGGACTACATGATTTTCAACAAATGATCCTAGAATGTTGGAACTAGATTCAAAAGATGGCCCAAAGGAATAGAAGTAGAATATGATAGATGCAAAGGTGTCTAAAACTCATCAACTGGCCAAACAAGTGAACTTGAAGTATCCATCTCCACACACAGTCCCCAAAATCACTCTGATACATTCCTATCTAGAATAGGAATTGCTTGCATACCCTCCATTGCCATAGGGGTCCTATGGACAAACTTGTGACCTGATGGTGAACTTCTTTTTGCTCTGCCTAGGATACACCTACCAATCAATCCAATGCTGACTTGACTCGTTTCCTTGAATGAGTGATCGCAATAATGGCTAGGCCAAGTAGCTTTTCAAGCTCCACCATACTAACAGAAGGCATGGGTGCCTTATCCTTCTTCTATTGCTTGTTGGTATCATAAGTGTGGGCCTCCCAACACTTTGCTCACTAGTGTCCTTACATACAAAATGACTATTGCTTCCTTGAAAGTTGCCAGGCTCCTTCTTGGCCTCTTTGCCCATGTCCATGGCCTCCTTGACCCATGCTAAGAGGTAGAAAATCTTACTAAGTATAAGAGATTGCCAATACTGATATAGTAGGGTGTCTCAAAACATTCCAGTTGTTGGTAGGTGTACTTGCTCCTGTGCCTTGCCACCCCCTAGTGTGGGCAATTGGACTTTGAACATTGTAGCAACATAACTCCATATTATGAGTTGTTGTATTATAGATTCCATACCAGTAGTGATTAAATTCGTGATTTGTTGCCAAGTGTATTGGATTGTTACATTTGGTACAATCAAGGGTTTTGGTTGTAATGTTTTGAGTGCCCTTTCATGATTTGTGGTCCTTGTGCTTTTTCTTGGACTTTTGGGGATTTTTTCCATCCTCCTCCTCAGAGCCCTCCTCTTCACTACTACTATCCTCCTCCAAGTTCATGTCCAAATTTGATTCACTATCTTGAGAACGGTGGCATTTTTTAGTGGATTTGGTAGATTTCTTGGATTTTTCCCCTTTTAAAAAATGAATGCTTTGCCTACAAATTGGTATTGACAAAATGATCTAGATCATGTGTAGTATGGTCTTCTATTGCTTGCCAAGGCCATGCGGAGTGTGCAATTTAGGCCCCAAACATAGATGGAATGTAATATCTTTCCTTTGACCTAGTTGTTGCATCAGGAATCTATTAAAGTAGCACTAGAAATTATGTGGTATAGGACTAAATATCCAAATTTCCTTGCTTCAGATTTTGGAGGTGTTCTACCTTTTAAGGATTTGTGAGATCTTTTTGGAACTGAGATAAGAAGGCCGTATTGGCATCAAGGTAGGCTGCCCAACCCTATTCCTTTCTGAGCCAAGTAGTGACTTACTTCAACATAGTGGTTTCAAACATGTTGCACAATATGGCTCATCAACATTTCCAAAAAAATTGATGCTATATGCCACCTCAAACTAATAAATGTGAGCATTTAGATCTTGCTCATCGGTGCCGGTAACCTTGGGGAAGTGAACCTTTCTTGCAGCCATTGTGGGGACATCAAAAGATGAAATAGATAGAGTCCAAATTGGCATTGAAGATGAGAATAATTAACTAGGAACCCTTAGTAATATAGAAAGTATGAAGGGATGTGGTGGGGTCTTCCCACAAACCGAGGCTATGATCGAGACAATTGCGATTGTGATCGTTATCTTATCTTTGTCAAAGCAAGCTTTCTCTAATGTTATGGAGCCGTAGGGTGGTGCTTGGGAGCTATGGGAGAAGATCTATGGTCTCTATGATAAGGCATAAAGTCCGAGGAGTTTGATAAGAAAAAATGCTCGAGGTCTTTCCTAGTCATGGGAGCATTTTGTCTTGGACATTTACCTACATTTAACTTCTCATTTACTACAATTTTATGGACAATACTATTGTATTTCATCCTTGAGCTATTCTATTGAGGAGCAAACACTTATTTTGGGCACTTTAGTGCTTCTATTTTGTGGACAAATGTATGCTTTGTAGTCCTTCTTTTGCATATATTTGTGGCTCATTTTTTGGGGCTATTTTATTGAAATTATAGCAACCCAGACTCTCTTTATTTTGCAATAGTGCTTTTGGGAAAGAATATGTATGGGGGTTGCCCAAAGGAATCACAAATTTTGCATAAAATCCACTATGTCTACCATGGATTTTTTTTAAAAAAAATTTTGTGCTTTATGCTTAGGTTGCATATTATGGCACAAAAAGAGTGTTTAACAGGAGAAAGAAATGTGTCTCATCTAATAGTGGCCATGAAGTTAGCATGAAGCTACATTCGAAATGTGTTCCCAAGCGGATCATATACTAGGAAGCATAATCACATGTGAGATGTTTGGACACTCCTCCAACAAAGAAAGGACCTATCCTAAAAGATGTGTTTTCATTGACGACGAAGCACAAGTAGCTGGGGACTCCAATACCATTAGCGAGGTTGCTAAGCACACATATAATCATTTGTATGTCCATTTCATTTATACATCATTGTTGCTTATTGTTATTTATTATTTATTACTATTGTTTTTTATCCTTGTTTATTAACATTTGTGTTTAACGAGGCTAATGTGCACCACAAGGGTCTAAATGATAATCAAGAGGTGAGTGATGATGGTGGCCAAGGGATGATGATGATTGAGAACTAAAAAAGCACTCAAGGCACTTAAGCAAGCAAGTCTCTCTAGGCTAGATGAAGGATGCGTTGAGCTAGTTTTATGTCAACAAGAAGAGGAGGTTGTCTCCTGATGTGCCTCTTTGTAGATTGGTGTCTCACAAGGTAGTCACATTTTCCACTAATGATACTCAATGGTTAATTCCTTTCTTTGATTCCAATAGTTATCTTGAGACTATGGGACACTTCCTTGTATTAGTTGTGGGTCCTACAGGGAGACCATGCTTGTGACAACTGGCAATCTAGCTAAGTGGGGTTTGATTTGGCATCAAAGAAATAAGAAGTTTGAGAGGCTCTTGGGAGAGAGTGGCAAGACCTTAAGGGCAAGAAGTTATTGGTTTGGGATGGGAACCACATGCTAAAAATATGGTGGAGACATATCAAACAAAGTAAGTCATCATTCGTACATTATCCATTATACATGTAAGCATTGAATGCTTGTATCTCATTCTTATGTTAGTTGTTTTCAATTATAGAGTGTTCTGCTTACATCCTCATGTTATAATTGTGTTTGTTTCAAACAATATTTGTAGGGTGTACGCTACTCCAAATATTGCACATGAGTTGTATATATTCCAAGAGTTTGGTACTGCAAACAAAGAATCCATTCTAGATAGATTGAATCTAGACATGAGGAAATGGGCTGAGGTTGAGATGAGTATAGAGGGAAGGTATTATCATAGTGCCGCTCCATGGTATAACTCTCCTTGTGGTTTAATGTCTCAACTTGTATGGAATGTACTTTTCTATCTCTGGCTTTTTTTTTTGTGGGCATGATAGGATGAATTCCATGCCTTCATCTCAAAAGAAACTATGGAGATTGAGGCTCTTGGTCTAGATGAGGCAGAGAGGAAGAAACATTTAAATAAGGCTATAAGAGTGGAAGAGGAGTGCCTCAAAGATAGGGATTACAAGCACCTATGCATTGCCAATCCCCCAAATAGAAATGCTTTCTTCAAGTTGTTATTTGGCCATGTGGGATGATGCAAGCATTGTCAAGATCACAAGAGAGACAAGTTGTATTTTCTTACAAGCTCAAAAATCTCTCCAAAGAGGTAATTTGTATTTATAAAGCAAGTTGTGAGTGTGTTGCTTTTTTCTTCAATGCTTCCTATTTGTGTATATTGTTGTGAATTGCAAGAAAATAATATTGTTGCATCTTGTGAGTCTTACAAAGTCTAAAGTCCCCCAATACCCTCATTTTGGTGATTACAAGCTCTTTCAAATTTACATGAAGAAAGAGACATATTGGGCTCATTTGCACTTAGAGACAGTGCAATAGATTCAAAGGATACAAGTGGAAAGTCCACAACTATCTGACTCATTTTGAGGAGTTCATCAAGCTTAACTTGAAGAATCATGTTGTGCAAGTTCACACAATGCAATACATTTATATTGCTTTCTTGAGTGTTTTCCTAATGTATGTGCCAATGCTAAGTTTTTGTAAAGTGTGTGTAGGATTTTTAAATCTCTTGGATGGGGTGAAGTCTTTAGACGATGTAGAGAAGATACAAGAGCTTGTGTATTCAAACAAATGCATGATTTGTAGGTTTGCATCTAGACTATTTCTCTACTTTGAACATTAAAATGCCAATTTTGATAAGAGACCCGCATTACTTTTGAACTTTTTATATTGAATTTCAAGTGGAAGCCCAAGTGAGGGTAGTTGGTTTATTATGATGGTTATGAACGAGGAGTACTTATTTACTCTCTTATGATGGTAAGTGTTCTGGTCATTATGGGGTTGTTTGTATCAAGAATGTTGTGGTGGGTATTACAATGTGTAGAAGAGAAGAGGTTGGATGTAGCTCTAGAATTCACACAAGAGAGTGGATGGATATCCATGATGAAAATACTATGTATTCTCCAATATTATGTGAGAGGAAATTGATGGCATGGGAGGCAAATGTTTGTTGTCCTTTGTGGCTTGATTACCCTATGGGAGTTATCCCTAAGCAAGAGAAAGATTTTCGTGAGAGTAAGTACTTTAACCCATTTAAAGCATCTTTCACTTTTGTAGAAATAGTTTTTGTGCTCATGCATGGGAAACTAAGCGTTGAATCATGCTTGTAGGGTTCATGGAGAAAGTTGTTATTCATGATTCACTTACCACACACACTACAACTAAGGAGCAAGAAACTAAGGGGTGTAAATGTGCAAAAGGAAGTGCCCACACCATTGAAGCTAGCAAGGATGCTACACAAGCCACCCAAGGTACTCAAGATAATATGCATGCTACTCAAGCTACTAGCAAAGCCACTACTACTCCTCTTGCTAGCACAATTGAGAAGAGAGATAAACGACTTATGGAACAACAAAGCACCTCCAAAAATTCAAAGAGAAAAAAATTGTGGTGGTCCTCTATGGTGCTCACATCACCTCCTTTGTTGTAGAGTCATATATTGGCCAAGAGAGTTGGGAGAGGTGACTTATGACTCATTTAGTAGGTGAGGAGTCTTATATTAACTTGACATTCATGCACTTTGTTTGTTGCCCATGAAGAAGACTTACACGTATGATTATTAAAAATATATTAATTGAAATAATTCTTGCAGAGTCCCAATATCAAACTTATGTGAATGGTCTACTGGTGGATGTGACTCAGATTCATAGATTTTCCCTTGATAGTCAAACATGGAACCACATATTGTAAGAACATCAATTTATATGTTGCATATAGCATTGCATCACCGTTTACTTAGCATCAATGACTATTGTTGTTTTTTGAATAGCATCAACAAGTTTTTTGCAACACAAAAGACACATCTTTATAGCAAAGATGGTGTTCTATGTCGAGAGGTCACTCGGTCGATATTTGTAGATTTTCCTACGAGCTTGCTTGTGGATGCTCTAGGTCCCACTCCATTGGGTATGCTACTTTTTCTCTCATATAAGGTTTACATCAAAATCACTTCTCCTATGTCATGACCCTAATGTTTCTTTTAGATGGCATGGTTGTTCCAAGTGGAACGCATTCTCAAAGGGTCTAGTTACGGGTTGTATGGATCTTGCCCATGAGTATTTGGCTAATGAGGGATTCTTGGTAACTATGTGCTTGGCGGAGCATATAGGTGAGTTCATTGCAGATGCGGTGAGAGTGGGGCTTGTGCTTCACCACACTTGGACGCTCATGTGTGATTCCAAGCCTTATTGGCACTCTGTTACTAGAGAGGTGATAAGATAACAAAGTTGGCTGCTTTGAATATATTGTTGTATGTTGTAAACAAGGTCTATGTTGTATGCTTTAAACATGAACTTGAATCACCTATTCTATTTCCACTTGTGAATAAGTACTTGATCTTACTATGACAAAGAGGCTAGGGAGAAGATTTTAGAGAGGTTATTTCCAACATATCGTAGCTACATTTGGATGATCATGTGTTTGCCATGAATGTTGATGGTATCATCATGTCTATGGTTTGTATGGCGATGAATTAGTAATCGTGCTATGGCATGCAAATCATGTATGACCTAGGATACTTCCATGTGGGGTTATGTTGCATAGAGGTAATTATATGAAGAAGGATTGATTGTAGAAGAATGAAAATGAAAGCTCTCAAAAATAAAATCCCCACCCCACATGGGCTATACTATTCCATGTAGGCATGATATACATGTTACATTTGTCGATGGTTGCCCACTAGAATTCACCCACAAACATGATACCCTCTTACCTTAGTATGCTTATATGTCATCGGATGCCATGAAAGAAGAGAACCCTTGTTCAATTGAAGGAACTTGCAAGATTGTGGGAAGGGACAGAGTACCATATGATGAATCAAAATTTTCTTGCCATAGATGAGTTAAATATAAGTGTCACTAAATAAGCAAGTGAAACCATACATTGGACAATTAAATGGAATAATGGAGCCAAGCTATTAAAAAATAAACCCAAGCTTATTTCCAAATAATCATATTACTAAATAAGTTTTACCTTAATAAAGCAAAACCATGCTTAACCATCATGGGTAACCTCCCAAACCTACAAAATAAGCAACTCGTTGCTAAGCATGGGTCTAATCCAATAAAACATGTACTTTGTTTTAAAGTGTGAATGGTATATGGAACACAAAGTGGATTATTGTTTCATCATTGTGCAAAGGGAGTCTTTTCTTGTGACATTATTGCACGGATAAGATGTGGTTCTACATATGTTCATCAATGACCTTCTTTTATTTTTGAGATCATGTACTATTATCATATGGATGTTTTTCTATGGATGCTCCCCTTTCTCTCAAAAACAAGAGAAGCAACCATCTAATATTGTCATGAGTATGAACGTTTTCATAAAATAATATATGTTTGCATAGCAAGATGTTAAGTTTTTATTAATTTCATATTTGGCAAGCAAGTGTGTAAATTTTCTAATTGATCATTATCCAAATTCATTTCAATTTGGCAATTCATTTTTCTCAGAGGTGTTGTTTTCTTTGTTGCCCTATTAATTCTTGTTAAATTGGCTCTATTTTTTTAAGTTTTATCATGTTTGAATAACTCATGATGCATGATTTATGCCAATCATTATGGCCTTATAGCATTGTGTTGCTTGCAATAGTCTACTTTAAGAAACATTGCTCATGATAATGATTTAAGCACCTTTATGTTGCTATAGCAAAGTAGTTTTCCAACATACACACCCCTCTAAGGGCGATACCATTTAAGATATGTCATTATTTTAAATCTTTAAATTATGCTCTCTTTTTCAATACTCACTTTGGAAAATATGCTTCTCTAAAATAGGTAAAAGAAAAATAAGCTTGCAAGTGAAAGGTAAAATTTGTATCTTCAAAAATAGGCTTGAATGGATATGTGATAACTTTATGTGAATATGAAGATTATAAGTTACATAAATAAATCCATAGCAAATCCCATGGTATGTTGAAGATATGTATTCTTTTAAATCTTTAAATTATGCTCTCTTTTTCAATGGTCACTTTCCAATCTGAGTGTATAAAGACCAAACTATTTATTTACATATCGAAATCTAAATAGTCCAAAATTAAGAGTAGTCATTTCAAATGTCACAATGCTATTGAGAGGTGTACAAAATTCAAAAGGATAGGTGAACTTAGGTGATGCCTTTCTAGACATAATAAGGTATTGACTTACAAAAATAAACATGCATTTTTTAAAAGTGTTAAGATAGTGATTTGCAAAAATAAACATTCTTACAATAACAATACCACTTGTACTAGATTGAGCACAATATAAGTAGCATCTTTAGATGTTTGGGTTTGAGATTCTTTAAATAGTAGTCATTTTCATTATGAGTACGCTTTAAATAGTAAGATATAGTGTTAACATTCTTTAAATATTAAGATATAGTGTTGACATTTAGTGCATTACATCAAATAAAATTATGCTTGTATCATTGAATTTTAAGACCTATATTGTGCTTTTCCTTTTTGGCAAGGATTTTTGTTTGTTTGGTGAGTTTGTGAGCATGTCAATTATGTGCCAATTGTTGTAAGCAAAGACTTTTTTCAATGCTCTAATCATCAGTACATCCATTTTATGACATGATAGTTCTATGATCACCCTATTGGCTAATGTAATGTCAAAACATATTCTTTAATGTTAGTAAGAGATATTCTTTGAATGGAAGTGTTGGAGACTAGATAGTGTAGACAATGCTTGTAAATATGGTATTTCAAAAGTGCACAAATGGGTGAATCATTCATTGAACATTATTTGTGTTTCTACTAGGGAGATTATTGAAAGACAACTTTTTATGGGCTACAAGTTCTTTGGATTCGGGAAATTAGTAGGCTAGGAAACAAAAAGTGACATTTAGTATCATTATTTCCTAGATGTTGCACAATGATTGATTGTGTGTTTAATATGGAAATATGTAGTAAGAGAAGTTTATCATCTATAGATATAATAGCTTCATCAAAATGATAGCTTTCTCACATTGTCTCTTTGAATATTGATGATAGAATTAGTGTAGTCTAGTACTAGTTCCTCTTCAAAGCTTTTTTATTACAGAATCAATGTAGTCTAGTACTAGTTTCCACATATTGCATCTCTATCTCTTGCTCTCTTGCTCCATTTGCCATCGCTCTTGCTTGTCCCTGTGTGCTTCCACTAGAGCTCTACCTTTCATCTCTCCTAGCAGCAGTGACTATTCATAGACCATTGATACCAAAGACTGTCACAAACTCAAAGTGTTAGTAAACCATATATCCCATAAGCATATACATCATTGAAAAACCATTGATAGAGGTAAGTGCCAATGTCCAAAGCATACGGAATCAAATCATCCCACAAGTGGAGGTAACTGCATCCAATAGTATATAGGAGAGCATACACATGAACAAAGAGTCCCACTGTCTCAAAGAACGAAGCTCTACCAAAAATACAAGTGTCTCCTACTAGAAGAAAATCAAGAATGCAAAGTGAGCAAGAAAATCTCAAGACACATACATCAAAGCATCTGTGAAGCCCAAGTCCATCACAAATTTATCTGGGAGCATAAGTGTCCAAATAAGCTCCAATAGTCATAAGTGAGTAAGCACGTAAGCTTAAAGCAACTAACCAAATCCCAACTACATCAAATGTAGCTCAAATCCAAGTGCCAAAGCATGTCATAACTATATCAGGGCTTGTACATCAATGCTAGACATCACCATAGACGTATGGCCAAAATATGAAAGTGTTGTCAAGCTATCCATAGCTATCCATGACTTCTGTAGCATGCTTTGTATCCTCTCAAAATGGATCAAATGGTTGCTTAGCTCAATAAGCACTCAACAAGGCTCAATTAAGCCTTGGGAAGCTCGTTGACATGACCAGAGCAAGTTGGAACAAGCCGATAGAAGGAAAGACTCAATGTATACATCAAGAAGAAGAAACAATAGCTACCATAAAACCTCAAGTTGAAGCTTTGAATCCCAGCTGAAGCAAAGGATGAATAAGCTTCTTGAATGCCCACTCTGATACCAATTGAAAGGTAGAGCCGATTGGAAGCACACAAGCAAAAGCAAGAGCAAAGTAAAAGCTATGGTGGATGGAGCAAGAGAGTGAGAGAGAGAGAGAGGGAGACACTATATGTGGGAACTCCAATAGTCACTGATCTACTTTCCCTTATTTAATAGTCACTAAAAGAATAAAGAATAAAGTGATGGTGATGGGTGCCCGCCATGCCACCTGTAATGTACAAATGTGCAATCATGGTGTGTGCAGTAAATACATGGCGATGTAAACACGTGCCCTTACCCCCAATAGTGGCCAAGGAGGTCCTCATCTATGCCTTCATTATTGAAGGTTTAGATTTCAATATTCTATCCTACCAAATCTAGGACCAAGTGGGTTAACCTTTGTTAGCTCCCTTTAATTCCAAGCTCAATTCATACAAAAAACAACCCTACATGGTGTTGGAAAAATGTAAACTAATGGTGACAACAAAAAACAAGAATTCCCATGCTTTTCCATATCCTCCCTAAGAAGTAAGATATCAAACATAAAAACATGCTAGGTCCAAACCAAATGTCATGTGGAATATGTAGAAGAGCATGTCCACTTGAAATTTTCTAGAGCCAAAGTAATATCTGCCTTCAACCAAGGGGGAGTTTGTCAATTCTCGCCTACCAACAGCCACCGAATCATTTGCATTTAGTAAACAAAAGCAAACCCTAGTGGAGCAATTAGTGACAACTCAAGAAACAAACCAAGCATCCATAAGTGACTCAAGGGCCAATGCATTGTGAACTAATCTTCAATGGTGCTCCAAAACACATAAGAACATCACAAAAGACCCCACCTCAAGCACATAACTAGTCTAGGGGGCACAAGTGACACCATCTTACATGACGTGTTCCACTAAATGGGTAGCTAAAGCCCTCCTTATGGCATGAGAAGTTACAAGGGAAACCATATTGTATGGATAACCAAGTGAATCATTCAAACCTCTAAGTTCAACACAAGAGATAGCCCAAACACACCACCTCCACTAAGCAGAGTAGGCCCCTAACGAAAAGAAGGCCACCTCGACAAGCAATCTAGTGTATAGACCCAAGCCCAACCTAGTCTCTACCCAACTCTCAATGACACATGTCTATGCCAATCCAACTAGGACACAACCCTAGTAGCAACTCACATTGAAGAGCTAGCCCTAGAGCCTATTAATAAGAAAGTTAATTCCAGAGTCCTGATATACTCCTAGACTCCTATGTCACTGGTGTGCAAGGCCACTAATCTTTGAATGGCCATCTGCCCATAATCAACTTGGACCAAGCCACATCCACCAACTAGTCTAAATCCTCACACTATGTGATGATCTATCTATCAAATAGCAACCTCCTTACTTTAGCAAACTAGCCTCCCAATAGTTGACCGCTTTGCCCAATTAGATGTAATGTTTGGAATGCTTACTCAAACATGTGAGATGATTGATTTAAGAATAGCTTAGGACTAGATGGTCAATCTAGTCTCACAATGCAAAACCACATGGGAAGAGTATGAACATATCTTCTTCAAGAGCATAGCCATCCAACAACATATCTTGTAAACACCTCCTGAGAAGCACATGAGGGCAATGTGACACATCCCTAATTAGGCCATGATCATGAGACCTGATGACTAAATTGAACGCATTGAGCTGAAGCTAAAGTGTACCTATTGTGACCTATTCTCAAAGAATTGATACACTCATTGTCTCAATATCATCCACAATAGCAACACTCTTATAACTAATACAAAGTAGCGATGCACTATCAAAATCTTGTGGCACAATCCCACCCATTGTAGTGGTATCTCACTTAGGGTCATTCTCATTTTGTGTCACCTTAACTTCCCTTCATAGTTGCAGCAATACCCCGTCTTAGACAAGATCCTTCTCAAATAGAAACTACATGTCGCAAGCCAACTCGAGATCCCATACTTATTGATCAACATCATCATCTGTCTTTGCAAACTACTTTATCGGCCTTTTAATTCGAATCCCCTAAGCAAGTGCACTAATATAACCCAAGCTTCAATGGTTGATGGCTTCTAAAAATGTCATGATACCAACTTATACATAAATAAACATGCATACCCCTGTACGTATCTAATAAATCCTCACTTTCTTAAACACACACTTAACGATTCCATACTTCCCACGCTAAGTAGGAAGCTGTACATTATTGGGGGGAGGGGGACAGTCAACTACAAATGGCAAGAATGAGTATCATTAAAATTTTAAAAAAATGATGTATGAAGAAAATTTGAAAGCAAAAGTAACTGTGGTAAGGAAGTATTTAAGAATAATTAAAATTAACCTTAAAAATGACTAAACTATTAACTATCAATCGTTCTTCAAATTTATCAATTTGGCCAAATTTATTTACCTTGCACCCTCTTCATGTGTGTGCAGATGGTGAAATCATCCTCCCATGGCAATCTTATGTACCTCACCAATAAAGGGCCACTATCCTTCATTGAGGTCAAGCTCACTAATGAGTTAGTGAAGCAAGCTCGAGGAATAAAAACATAAGTTGAAATATATATTAGGTCAAAGAAGACCACTTGAATGATTGTTGCCTTGGGAGATAGTAAAGGCATTATTAACAACGGCCTTCTATTCTTTGCATTGCCAATGAAGACATGAGGATGGATACGCAAATCTTTCATACCATGTTCACTTATATCTACCCCAATGTCTTGGCCAATAGGACCTCCAATGGCCTCATGGAGGATTAAATGACAAGGGCCATCACAAAGCAAAATCTAAATGTTATCTAGCTGGAATTAGCTGTAGATTTCATGAATAAGACACAAGGTGTGCTAAAATAATAATCAATGAGGTACTAATAACAAGGCAAGGACCATAGTGTATAACCCTACCCTTAGTAAATTGATTATGATAGTCATTAATGCCCCTCAAGTGTAAGGATCAACCCCATTGGCTCACAACAAATAGATGGATGTAGTACCACCAAGGACAAATCAAGGAGATCAAAATAATAACCAATAGAACCCTGTAGACCAAGTTGAAAGGGCAAGGATATTAGCATAATAATTAGCAAAGAGATTAGGATAAGGACCAACAAAAGGATTGCGAAAAGGACCAAGAGAGATGAGAACTTGCATAGAGAGAAAGAGTTAAACAAAAAAGATCAAGAGAACATCCTCTTAGGCATCAAAGAGTCCCTCATTGAAAACATGAGGCAAAGGAAAGAAGAATGGATGTCACAACTTGGATTAGAGTAGATAAGAGAGGTAAGAGCTTGCAAAAAGGCAAAGAAAAGTTGGTGGAGAAAGGGCTTAATATCATGGATATCACAACAACCTTATAGGCTTTGCATGTTAACATTCAAGGGTTGAAAAAATAGTAGATATTAGAAAAAGCTATTGCAAGAGCAAGACACCAACCTAGTAAGCCGAAAAGTCCACTAACTAGCTCGAGTAAAAGAAATGGCTAGTCGTAACCTTAAAAACTCATATAAAGAGTAGTGATGAGAAAAAGCACAAGCCGTTAAGTAAGGAATGAATCACAAGTGCAATTAAACAAAATAACAAAAAACTATGAAAAGACTCATGATACAATTTGGCAACAATCACGAGCTACATATGCAAATGCACATATCTACAGTGCCTCTAAGCTACCCCATGATAGCCTTCATGACATCCTAATGTCATCGGCCAAGTGTAGCCATATAGCATGCCACAACTCCCACTGTAGATGCTATGTCAGGGCAAGTGACTATCATGGCATACATCAAATTGCCCACTACAAATGCATAAGAGATCATGGGCATCTTGGCCTTTTGTGTGTTGGGGATAAAGGCGCCTTCGCCTAGCCGCCTGTTTATTACTACACTACCAGTACCCGCACTTGCACACTGCAGGTGGCGGGTGCCCGTCACCATCACTTTATTCTTTATTCTTTTAGTGATAGATGAATAAAGGGAAGTATTGTTGGAGTTCTCACATTGTGGCTCTCTCTCTCTCTCTCTCTCTCTCTCTCTCTCTCTCTCTCTCTCTCTCTCTCTCTCTCTCTCTCTCTCTCTCTCTCTCTCTCTCTCTCTCTCTCTCTCTCTCTCTCTCTCTCTCTCTCTCTCTCTCTCTCTCTCTCTCTCTCTCTCCCACCATAGCTCTCCTGTGCAAGCTTCGATCCTTCTCACCTTTCAACTGGTATCACAATATGGTTCCTTAAGCATTTGAGCTTGGTCTGTGACTCCTTCAACATTTATTCGAATCCCTACACCATTGGTTCTCACTCTTTGCCAGCCATATCTGACTCCTTCAAGCTCCCGGCTTCTCGAGCACCTACTCGGTCCATTTGGACACCCTCACAGCATTTCTTCAAAGGTATTGAAGCATTCTTTTGAGTGTTTATTTTAGTTTGCAAGGTACAGCAAGAAGGGGCAGTCACAGCTCCACCAACCATTGGAGCTCCCCCATTTCATATATTGGCTCCTGCCTGATTAGGCTTGACAAGGCTCTATGTAGGCCTTCTTTAGGCCCTAATGGATCCCCCCTTCCACCCCATTAATGCCATGTGGATAGTAGCATACCCAGCAACATTAGCCCTGTTTGGGCGAGCTTGAAAACCTACAAAAATTCATTTTTTACTTCATCCCTCCCTTGGCACTCAATTGGCAGCTTGAAAACACTTCATTTGGCACTTGGGAACACCCCCTTGATGCTTGGCATTGGTGGTTTATCATGGGCATTGATTTGTGGACCAATTTACCTAAGTCTAGGACTATTTTCCATAGTCCACAAGCAACCACAAATAGTGTTACATCAGCATTTTATGTTTATGCTTGGATAGCCTTGACATTTGATGCATGGTTGGTCTCGAATGGTCCCCAAATGTTAGGAAAATGTATGCCTATTGATTGGCCATCGTTTGGAGCTGATTTAGTGGCCTAAAATACTCAGTTTTACACAGTAAATGACTATTGTACACTCTAGGGCTGGAGCTTATTTAGTCCTTTATGCTCTACCTATTGGTCACAGGTGCTTCCTGGGTGTTTCATATGACTATTGGGATGCAAATGAAGGTTGGCAAATGCTTTGGATGGTTCCAAAATGTATTTTGAGCCTTGTGAGATCCATATTGGTTGGTATTTACTTGACATTAATCTACATTGGCATGCTTTGTGATAGAGGTTATATCTATGGTCTATGTATGACCCGTTGGTACATGCTAGATGCTTATGTTACCTACACATACTGGTTACATTGTTTGGACTTGAATGCTGCTGGAGCTTCATTTGGGCTTGACTTTGGATATTCTGGACATTATTTTGGTCTTGCTTTGGCTCATCAAATATTAATTGGGATTTTCTTCATCATGACGTTGGATGCTATCATTGGATACTTGACCGCTCATATGCTCTAGATGTCTTACTAATGTATGATCTTGGATACTCTGTCTTACTGGTGCTCTTACATGCTTTGTTTGAGCTTATTTTCTTGACACTTATGGCTTTTGTGCCAGTGGGAGTGCCTTTGTATGCTTATCAAACATTGAGCAGTGCGGATTATGCATATTGAGCTTTTGGGTCCTTGAGACCGGGATCTCCTCGTAGATGATGTATGGTTGATATACCTTGGTGGGTGTAGATGTACTTGGGCTGATTTGTCATTGTATTCACGAGCAGACATTGACTTGTGTGGGTCTTGGCAGTGGTATGTACATTTTGCCATGTTGATTGGGTGGGTGTACCGACTTTGCTAATAGACTTTGTCTGACATGCTTGGGTGTTGGCTCATGTCAGTTTGACTGTTACATGCTTGTTGATGCCTGCTTGGTGCTAATTTTGCATTGATAGTCAGTGGTCGACTTGGAATATTGTTTTTTGCATACTGTCAATTCTCATTGTACACTGCTACAAATTATTACAGCAAGCATATATCTCCAAATTATGATGTATTTTTCATGCTGAATCATCCTGGTTTGATGTATTTTTTATGGTACTTAGTGGGTAGCATCATTAAATACTCACTTCTTGCCATTTTGCCTTGGTTTTGGTGGTTCTTGTTCATTTTTCGATATTTACAACAAGCAGTTTTGAACTATCTACATTGTTTCAGCTTACAGTATGGCATCTTCTTCCACTCATAGTGCTATCTTCACCATCATTAAGCTTGATGGTACAAATTATGCCTATTGGAATAGCCAAGTTTGGCAGGTATTGGTGCAGAAATAGTAGATAAAGCCACTAAGGTCGAGTGGAGAGTAGACTGAAACTATGACTAATGACAAATGGATGGAGCTTGATGAGTTATGCAACTCTACCCTCATCTTGTCTCTCTCTGAACAAGTGCATTACACTGTGGTTGAGGTTGTTCAGAGTGCTTGGCAACTTTAGAATAAGATCAAGAACCTCTATGACAAGTAAAGTCCTACAAGTCAATTGTATTGGCTAAAACAACTTATGGATCTCCGTATGAAACAGAACGTGACCATGTCAGCTCATCTGAGCCAGTTTCATGCTATTCTTTAGAACTCGGTTTCACGGGGCATTGATTTCAAAGAGGACATCACTCTGTTGTTCTTGCTTAAAACTCTTAATGAGTCTTGGGCACACTACCTTACGTGCTTCTGCCACTACTCTGAAGCTATCAGATATTGAGAGCTCTCTTCTGCAGGAAGAGATAAACAGTAAGAACTTGGATGCCTCTCGTGTGTCTCGTGCTTTGACAGTTAGAGGCCAACATGATGGAAATGCAAAGAATGACCGTGCTAATGGTCGTGGAAGGGATTTGTAGAAATCTCAATCCAAGTCACATAGTAAGTCTCATGGGAGAAATGCCAATTTGACTTGTCATCATTGTGGGAAGAAAGGCCACATAAGGCCACCCTATCATGAATTGCGCAATGAAAGATGCAAAGACAAGGGAAAAGAGAAAGTGCATGAAAAGTCTTCTGATCGCAGCATAGTACCTACTAAGCCAAGTGCTAACATTGAAGAGACCAATGTTATGCAACACGAGGATAATGATGGGAATTATTCAACAGCTTCATCTAGTGCTTCGCAGATGACAGAGATACACTTTATGTATGCACAGTGTTGGCTCTTAGACTCAAGTGTGTCCTTTCATGTGACACCTTGCCAAGTGTGGCTCCATTGATACCATTCTGTTTCAGGTTCTATGTGCTTGGGTGATATTAGGCTGCATTTTTCTTCTAGGGTAGTAGTTTTGTTATGCATAATATACGTCATCTACCTACATTGACCGCAGTCTTATGTTTGTTGTTGGGAACAACTTGATGATGTAAGATATCATGTATCTTTTGGAGACTCCACATGGAAGATTACTCGTAGCAGGCTTGTGCTTGCAAGAGGTGCCAAGGCTAGTAACCTCTACCCCTTGGTTGTTTCTAGATCTATAGTTGATCATGCTTTGTCGGTGGGGCCTTTACCTCATGTATCACTTTGGCATGCCCGCTTGGGGCACATGTTCATTAAGGGAATAAAAATGCTTTCTGGTTTGCAATACTTACCACCCCTTGACTATTCTCATTTTGATTCTTGTGATCATTGTCTTTATGGCGACAGGCAGACTAGGACTAGGTCTATGCATAAGAAGTTTGGTATGTCACGCATGAGTGAGCCCTTGGCTTTGGTTCATTCTAATGTCTATGGGCCCACGACCTGTCAGTCTATAGGTGGTGCAAAGTATTTTTTTACTTTCATAGATGATTTTTCACATAAAGTATGGGCTTATCCCATAAAGCAGAAGTTTGATGTATTGGCAGTTTCTCAGAGATGGCTTGCTTTGGAAGAAAACCAGTCTAGGCATAGGCTGAAATAGATAATGGGGGTGAGTATGTCTCGCGTGCTTTTGAGCAGTTATGTGATGAGAGGGGTATCAAGCGTCAATTGACCGCCCCCTACATCCCTTTCCAAAATGGTAGGGCTAAGCAGATGAGCAGGACTATCCAAGAGAGGATTCACAATATGCTTAGCCATGCATCCCTACCCCAGCACTTTTGGGCTAAGGCAGTTACTACTGTCATGCATATCATTAATAGATTTCCCTATAGTGCCATTGATTTCCAGGTTGCAGAGGAGGTATGGACAAGAAAGCCTCCCTCTTATGCGCATTTATGTGTCTTTGGATGTGAGGCATTTTGCCATGTCCCCAAGGACAAGTGTAACAAGCTGGATCTTAAGAGTGTTAAATGCATATTCCTTGGATATGGAGATGCCATGATGTAGTCTTCCATGAAGACAATATGCATAGGCAGCCTGAGAAGATAGTAGAGACACGCAAGGTTATATTTCAAGAGGAGCCACGAGCTCCCGTACAATTAGCTGGACAACCTGCAGCAGTAGTAGCAGTAGCAAGTACTCATGGCCAGGGTATTGGACAGAATGTTGAGCAAGCAGCAGAGCCTGCAGTGAGGTGTTCTATTAGAGATAGATCCCCCCCTGACAAGTTTTAGCCCTCGATGCATAGTGTTGGGGGTAAAGGTGCCTCCGTCTAGCTGCCCATGTATTACTACATTGATAGTACCCATGCCTGCACATTGTAGGTGGCGGGCACCTATCACCGTCACTTTATTCTTTATTCTTTTAGTGACAAATAAATAAAGGGAAGGCCGGTCACACATTGTGACTGTTAGAGTTCCCACATTGTGAGTCTCTTTCTCTCTTGCTCTTGCTCTCCTGCCATAGCTCTCCTGTGCAAGCTTCAATCCTTCCCACCTTTCATTCTGTTAGAGGTAAAGGCGCCTCCGCCTAACCGCCCATGTATTACTACACTGATAGTACCCGCATGCACACTGCAAGTGGCGGGCACCCATCACAGTCACTTATTCTTTATTCTTTTAGTAATAGTTTGAATAAAGGAAGGCACGACCACAATTGTGGTTGTTGGAGTTCCCACTTTTGAGTCTTGCCCTCTCTTGCTCTTGCTCTCCACCCGCCATAGCTCTCACCACCAAGCTTCTTCCTCCTGGGTTCTACCTCCCTTTCAACTGGTATTAGAGCAAAGGCATTGGAGATTGCTCGGCATTCTCTTCAGCCTGGATTTGAAGAGCTTCAACCTGAGCTTCAATAGCAGCCATGGCACCTTCATTTGCAGGTATGTTTTGATCTCTCACCTCCTCCTCGAGATTCCAGACCTTCATTGGCATCTTCCAAGGCTGCATCGAAGCCCCTTCAACATTGCCAAGTGCTCCCGAGCACTGTTGAAGACCCCCCCAACCCCCAAGAATAACCAGCACAAAATGCGGCGCATTTTTAGGGGGCTGGGCTAACCTGCTCTTGGCATTTCCCGACTCTTCCTCGGCTTCCTAGCACTCTTGGCAACCTTTCCGATCATTGTTGGACTCCCCAACACTAGTGCTTCGCTCCCGGTGATTGATCCGAGTGCTTTCCCCTTTAGCCCTTGCTATATACACAGTCCCAGGATTGTCAAAATAGGGCATCACTTGACATTTACTGTTTGATGCTTCTTGGCATTGCCTGTTTGATGCCTATTGATGCTCGATGATGCCCGAATATTATAGGATGCTATGTCTATGCTTAGGGATTGATTTTGGAGCAGATTTGGGTACGGTTTGAGCTTCATTTAACACTAAATATGCTATTGTAATACAGTGGGCTGAAGTTCATTTACTTGGTGTATGCATTGGTTCTTGGATACGGAGTGCTTACTGGAGGTTTGAATGATCATACTGATGTATTTGGAGATTGTCAAATGCTTCCTTTTGGTTCCGGAATGCTTTTGAGCTTGGATTAGGCTCCAACTTGGTCGTACTTCACTGGCATTTGGCTTTAGTTGGCATGCTTTGGACCAGTTTATGCCTATTGTCTCACTGCTTGACATTTAGGCTTCTTGCATTTATGCTTTGGTCAGATATGGATGCCACTTGGTTTGCCCATGCTTGTCAGTTACTTGGAGCTTCGTCTTCAGATGTATTTGAGCATTTTGGACCTATTGAGCATTACATTTGGTTGTCAGTTACATGCTCTTTGAATGCTTTCGGGCTTATGCTTTACCGGTTGCTTGGGATTTATGCTATGGATGTACCCTACTGGGATTTGGCATGTCTAATGCTATATATTCGATGTATTAGAGCATTGCTTGCTCTCTTTGCATCTGACTTTACTTCCAGTGGGAGCCTCTTGGTATATTCGAATGCACACAGAGTATTATTTATACTCGAGCTTGAGCTAATGGGACAGTTACATGCATTTGCTCTCTTGAGAGCTTTATGTCTGCACTTAGTCTATAGTGGGCTGATTTGATATGCCTATTGGGGTAGGCACCTATCTCTGTCACAGGTTTGTCAGTTTTGTATGCATCTTGGATGGTTATGCATTGAGCTTCTTGCTCTATTAGTTGTGCTTGTGCTTAGTCTCTTCTCTTACCCCGAGACCCATTACATGCATGACTTCTAGACCTATGAGATATCTCTTGCCTGACAGGTTATTGGTTTGATAGTTCTTGGTACCTTCTTGTCCCTTGACACTCACTGCTGGATGTATCTTGCTACCTGGCAGTTGCAGTGACATATGTATCAATGATTGCTTCATTTTGGGATAGTTTTACATACTGCTGTCATTTATTACAGCAAGCTGAAATCTGCAGATTTTGAGCACTTCTATGAGGGTAATGCTTACTATTTGATATTATCTTGGTCATATTTGGTGGACAGGTGCTTCTCTTTTGGTGATATCCACTCTTTCAGCTAGTTTTAACAGTGGTTTTAGTGCATATTCTACTAATTACAGCAACATGCAATTTTATCTTTTTGCTTTGATTTGGGACAGTATGGCTGGTCATCTGAAAGACACAGCTCTCTTTAACATTGCCAAGTTGGATGGTACCAACTATAGATATTGGAAGTCCCATATTTGGTAGGTTTTGGTGCAGAAATTGCATATTAAACCCTTGTGTTTCAAGGGTGTTAAACCCGAGGATATGGATGATGATATTTGGATGGAAGTTGATGAGCTATCCAAGTCTACCATTATCTTGTCACTCTCAGAAGAGGCCCATCATAATGTTGTTGAAGATGAGAATTAGAGTGCATGGGATTTATGGGAGAAGATTTAGGAGCTCTATGCATAGTAGAGTCCTGCCTCACAGATGTATTGGCTGAAGCAGTTAATGGACCTTCGCATGAAGGAGGGGACCTCCCTATCATCTCATTTCAGTCAGTTTCATGCTATCATGAAGAGTTTGTTGCCACAGGGTATTGAGTTCAAAGACAACTTGCACACGTTGTTTCTACTTGGCACCTTGCTTGAATCATGGGATGTCTTCCATATTGCCATATGCATGAACAAACTTGATGGGCTGAAAATCAAAGATGTTGAGAGTGCTCTATTGACTAAGAAAATCAACAGGAGAAACAATTATGCTTTCCGCTCTTCACATACATTGACCATTAGAGGTGGCAGACAAGGTAGGCATGATAATGATCATAAGGGTAGGGACTCTCAGAAGTCCAGGTCCAAGTCACGTGGTCATAGTAAGTCCCAGGGACAGAAGTCTGATCTTACCTATCATTATTGTGGGAAAGCAGACATATTAGGCCACAGTGCCATAAAATGCGCGATTGATAAGCGCAAGGAAAAGGGAAAAGAGAAAATGCAAGAAAAGTCTTCTGAACGCAACATTATACCTACAAAGTCCAGTGTGAAGATAGAAGAGGTTAATGTCATGCATGCCATTGATTCAGATGACGATTATATACTTGGAGCTTCTTGATGAGATGCCTTACAGGCTTCCGAGATACATTCTATGTGTGCGCAGTGCTGGCTCTTGGATTCGGGTGTGTCATTTTATGTGACACCCTGTAGAGATTGGTTGCATATCTATCGTATCATCTCTGGTTCTGTTCATCTTGGTGATGACAGGTCTCTTGATATTGTGGGCATCGGAGATGTTAGACTGTAGTTTCCTTCTGGCAGTTCCTTTGTTTTGCATGGTGTACACCATGTACCTGCGTTGACTCACAGCCTTATGTCAACTGGACAGCTTGATGATGCGGGGTATTTTGTATCCTTTGGAGACTCTGCATGGAAGATTACTCGTGGCGGCAAGCTTGTACTTGCAAGAGGTGCCCAGTCTGGTCGCCTCTATCTCTTACTTGTATCTGAAGCTACATTGGATCATGTTCTGTCTGTGGGTTCCATCCCCCATGTATCCCTCTAGCATGCTTTTTTGGGGCATATGTCCCTTAAAGGAATGAAAATGCTCCGTGCTTTGCAGTATCTTCTGCCATTTGACTCTTCTCATTTTGATTCTTGTGATCATTGTTTGTATGGTGGACAGACTAGAAATACACATAAAAAGTTTGGTAAGAAATGCATGGGTGAGCCCTTGGCTCTTGTGCACTCAAATATATGTGGACCCATGCCCTGTTAGTCACTCGGTGGGGAAAAGTACTTTGTTACTTTCATAGATGATTACTCACATAAAGTTTGGGCTTATCCTATAAAGAGAAAATCTGATGTTAAACACATTTCAGCGTTGACTTGCATTGACAGAGAACCAATCTGGGAAAAGGCTAAAATGCCTAAGGTCAAATAATGGGGCTGAGTATGTATCACATGCTTTTGAGCAGTTTTGTGATGAGCGGGGTATTAAGCATTAGTTGACCGCCCCTTACACCCCTCCCCAGAATGGTAGGCTGAATGCATGAATAGGACCATTTAGGAAAGGGTCCATAGCATACTTAGCTAGGTTGGCTTACAGTAGCACTTTTTGGCTGAGGCAATTACTACTGTAGTGCATCTCATTAACAAGTCGCCTAGCAGTGGCATTGACTTTCAGGTTGCAAAGGAGCTATGCGCAAGCAAGCCCCCCTCTTATGATCATTTGCGCTGGAGAAGTTTCAACACTATCTACTGTCAACACATTTCAAGTTCTACGTGGATCATGAAGCCTTGTCCTTCTTGATGAACAAAGCAGATGTCAGAAGACGACTAATAAGATGGTCGCTCTTGTTCCAGGAGTTCAATTTTGAAGTGGTCACTAAGCCTGGCTATTCCCATGTCCTAGCCGATCATCTCATTGTCAAGAATCGCGTGGTGGGGGGACTTGCTCAAGATGCTGGGCCAAACACACACAGAATGCACAAGGAGAAGCTCACTCAAGAGACAAGAAGAGAGATGGAGGCCAAAACGTTTTCTTGCTGGTTTCTTCTTCTTCTTTCACACTTTTTACAAAGTACACAAAGTATAGATAAGATACAACATAAAGGAAAGTGGCCTACTACATCAAACAATGCATAACCGACTACACTAGTCGACTGGTGCTATAACTATGCCAGTTGTAAATAGGTGTAACAACCTGAATATAATAAGTAATGAGTCAGTGGCCATGTGAGAGTCATAATGTCCACCGATGTGCTAATCGTAGATGTGTGGATCCATTTAACCACGCGGTCTATCATTAATGTCTGCACGTGTTGAGCTTGTCATCTCAACACTCCCCCTCAAGCTCAACTACATCTCTGCAACTCCAAGTAAGCTTCGAAACTTTTGAAGCTTCTCTGTATCCAATGCCTTCATGAAGATGTCAGCTATCTGATCCTGTGTGCTAACATACACCAAGTCAATCTCACCTGTTAGTACCTTCTCTCTCACAAAGTGATAGTATACCTCAATATGTTTTGTCCTGGCATGGAACACAGGGTTCCTAACCAACTGTATATTGCTCATGTTGTCACAATAAATAACAACTGGACCTTCCACCTGCACATCTAAATCATCCAATAACTTTTGCAGCCATACTACCTCACATGCTGCAACAGCAGCACCTCTATACTCACTCTCTGTACTCGACAAAGCAACTGTAGATTGCTTTTTGCTGCTCCAAGTAACTGCTGCACTACCAAGAGAGAACATGTATCCGCTGGTAGATCTTCTATCAGACATACTACCAGCCCAATCTGCATCTGTGTATCCAAACACCTGTACATCTGTACCTGCCTCATAGAAAAGTCCATAATGTAATGTGAACTTTGCATATCTCAATATGCATCTGGCTGCATCCAAACGTGGCTTTCTAGGTACTTGCATAAACTGACTCACAAGACCAACAACGTAGCTCAAGTCTGGCCTTGTAATCGTCATGTAGATCAAACTCCCCACTATCCTCCTGAACATAGTAGGGTCTTCTATCTCATCCCTAACATCAGCACTCAACTTTACATTCTGCTCCAACGGGACTGAAAGTGGTTTGCATGCTGTCATACCATACTTGGAAAGCATATCCAAGCCATACTATCTTTGGGATGGCCATATAGCATCATCACATCTGATCACCTCAATGCCAAGGAAGTCCTTCATCTAAATCCTTCATCTCAGACTTCTTCTTCAAAAAGTCCAAGCCATACTGTCTTTGGGACTTCTTCTTCAAAAAGACAGTATGGCTTGGATATGTTGTCCAAGTATGGTATGACAGCATCCAAACCTAAATCCTTCATCTTCAGAAGAAGAGGAAGTACCTTAGCTCACCTAAATCCTTCATCTCAGACTTCTTCTTCAAAAAATCCTTGACTTCAGCAATCCCACTATCACTATCAAAAGTCTTTGGGATTTAGGTGAGCTAAGGTACTTTTTCTTCGTCTGAGATGAAGGATTTAGGTTTGCATGCTGTCATACCATACTTGGACAACATATCCAAGCCATACTGTCTTTGGAATAGCCATATACTATCATCGCATCTGATCACCTAAATCCTTCATCTCAGACTTCTTCTTCAAAAAGTCCTTGACTTCAGCAATCCCACTATCACTATCACTTATAATAATCAAGTCATCCACATAGATGACTATGATGACCAAACTTGCATCTCCCTTTCTCACATAAAGTGAGTTATCAGCATCAGAAATATAAAAGCTAATATTGACAAGATACTCTCTAATCTTGTCAGACCATGCTCTAGGTGCTTGCTTGAGCCCATAGAGCGCCTTCTTCAACCTCCACACATACGTGGGATGCTCTAAATCTTCATAACCTGCTGGCTGATCCATATACACTTCTTCCTACAAATCACCATGCAAGAAGGCATTCTTCACATCCATTTGCTGCAACCTCCAACCTTTGGCTGCTGCCAAAGCAATCACACATCTGACAGTTGCCATCCTAGCAACTGGACTAAAGGTTTCTTCATAATCTATGCTATATGTCTAGGCATACTCTTTTGCAACCAGCCTAACTTTGTACCTACTAATAGAACCATCTGCATTGTGCTTGATCTTATAAACCCACTTATATCCAATAGCTTTCTTGCCCTTTGACAATGATACTAGATTCCAAGTCTTATTGGCTTCTAATGTGGCCATCTCCTCATCCATTGTTGCATCCCAATGAGTATGACCAACAGCATCCTCAAAACAAGTGGGCTCAACATACTCATATAGTTTCACCATATAAGCATAATGGTGAGCTGCATAACCTTCAAAACCAAATCTTTTAATAGGGTATCTGACCCTGCTAGATCTGTGTACCACCGGATCACTCAATGGAGCCTTTACATTACTATGAGCTCTCTTGTACACCTGGTGTCCTGACAGAAGGAATGCCAAGCTCATCATCCAAGATCTCTGAGCCACTGGAGTCTCCATCAAGAACTGCATCAATGCCATCTAACACTTAATTCTTTCCTTTGCCTTTACCTGTAGTGCTACTAGATGCACCTGAAGATGTAGAGCTACTCCTTAGTCTCCCAGACCAAGGACTACCAGATGATGTCTCTAGTCCACTAAGAGTCTGTGATTCTTGCTTTTTAGCATGCACATGAGTGTCATGATCATCATCATCATCCAATGCATCACCACTAGATGCATACCAACTGCTCATTTCATCAAAGATGACATCCTGCTCACTCTGAACTTACATGTGACAGGGTTATAACAGCGATACCCTTTCTGCTCTAAAGAGCATTCAATAAAGACACATTTTTCTGTCTTTGGATCAAGCTTCTTCCGTAGCTCATCTGGCACATGAACATATGCAACACATCCAAATACCTTCAAGTGCGATACATCAGGCTTCTTGCCAGTAAAGCATTCTTCAGTAGTCATCCCATGAACTGCAGTTGTGGGAGTTCTATTCATAATGTAGACAGCAGTATGGACAGCCTCAGACCGAAAATGTTTGGGCATATTCTTTTCAGCCATTAATGCCCATTGTAAACCCTCAAACAAACGAAGGTGAAAAATCCGGAAAAGCTAAAGCAGAAGACAAAGATGAAGGCCAAGGCAAAGAGAAATGGAAGACAAAGACGCACAAGGAGAAGAGTCCTAAATAAGGGAGAAAGGCACACAAGGAAAAGCCCAAGTCAAAACTTTTGTAAAAGAGCGCAAGCGCATCATGGTTTAATTCAAGGAGCGCCGGGCTCTCACCCGTGCAATTTGTAAATGTAGATGGGCGGTGGAAAGGAAGCTAGGAAGATAGAAGGACAATGGAAAAAAGGGCCTAGGCTATGGCCGGCCATGTAAAAAAGGGGAAAAGGGGATGACCGCCCAAAAGGGATTTAGGGTTTTATATATAAAGTTGAAAAGTGAATGAGAAGCTCATTCTTGTGTGTGGCCAAAAGTAGCTCTCTTCTTCTTCTTCTTGTTCTTGCTTGCTTGAGCTTGTGCTTGAGAGAGGGAGTGTGAGAGTGTGAGGGAGTGAGTGTGTGAGGGTGAGGGACCAAGGAGGAGAAGCTCTCCATCTTCTCCTCTCTTCTTCTCTTCTCTTCTCTTGCTCGCGGCAATGGAGCTTGGAGCTTGGAGCTTGAGGATGGAGCTTGCTTGAAGCTTGCACTTGGATCGTGGAGCTACCGGAGTGTGCGGGAGAGGAGGTAACTCGAACGGCACGGAGGTAAGCTCACTACACCCGTAGATATGGATGGCGCGTCGATTATGTGAGAGGTAGCCATTAGTGCTCGGCTTGGAACGCTTGAAACAATAAGCGGTCCGTGGGTCTTGGCAGTTGAATGAAAGCTCCCACATTTTGGTTCCGTTGCCGGGACCAACGGATTCAAGCCTTGAACGCTTGCGCGCTTCGAATTGAGCATCAAAGTAAGGGGTTTCCCCCGAACCGGTGCTTGAGATAGGTAGGAAGGGAGGGGGTTGAAGATGGTATTCGATCTCCTTGGCAAGTAGGTTTTTTTGCTTTCTTGAGATTTGTGTTGTGGAATGAAGTAGTGTAGGTATTTACTTTGTGATTTGGGTGCATTAGGATAGGAAAAAACAAAGAAAAAGAAGAAAAACAAGCATCAGGGTTTCTGCTGTCATAACAGTGCATGAGGGTTTGATTCGTCTTTTGATTTGCATTTTGGAGTTTATTGGCTATCCCACATATATAAATCTCTTCCCCATCACTCCACCATCATTCCTGTGGAATCTTGTAGCTTACAATAAGCAATACCTTAAGATTTTGGACGATTTCATACTCGAAAGTGCGTTCGGGTCGGCGAAATCGGACACCCGATTCAGTGTCCGAGTCTCAAAATCGAACGTTCGATTTTGAGAATTGGACGCTCGGACAACCGTCCGATTGGACCATCCTGTCCGATTGGACCACTCGGACCAACCCGTCTGATTTTGGAAATCGGACCACTCGGACTCGGACCACTCGGACGCTCGGACAACCGTTTAATTGGACCATCTTGTCCGATCGGACCACTCGGACCAACCCCTCTGATTTTGGAAATCAGACTACCCGGACACCGGACACTCGGACGAGTCAGAATCGGACCAGGCCACTCAGATTAGTCAGAATCTGACCAGCTAGAATCGAACCAGCCAGAATCGGACCACCCTATCCAATCCAATTCCCAAAATCGGACGTGACCAAAATCGGACCACTGGGCCGATCAGACCAACCCAAAATCGAACGTCCGATTCTGTTAATCGGACTCCTGAAAATCAGACATCTGAGAATCGGACAAAAAACTGTCAAAATCGGACAGGTATCCAAAACACAAATTTTGACGTATCTAAACCCCGAATTTGACCCCAAAGGCTACATAGAGCTAAAGGCACATCACAAATCCGTCACTGGGCTGAAACTTAGAGCAAGTAGTTCAAAATATAGCTATAAACGGTCCTCCAAATTGCGCATGGTGTTTACAATAACGGCCCTGCGGGCCGGGGGAGACTGCCCCCCCCTGGACCCCCGCAAAGGGGACTTTGCCCCCTCCGCACCTCCCCCAAGTAGGTTGGAGAGAAAATGCGCGCCGTGACAAGTCCTCCAAATTGAACCCTAGTGTAGTAATGGCTCTACACGAGCATGGATTCTCACTTGCAAAAGAGCAACCAAAAGCCCATACCTAAACAGAGAGAAATAGAGACCCTAGAACATCAATGGGCCAATCTAGCCATCAAGGGCAAAAAGGCCATGCACAAGAGCACAAAGACATTGTGTTCATACCATGTCTAGTCAGAGCGAAATGCAACATCAGCAAGCTGCAAATGCCAAGATGACTAGACATGACACTCTCGATGAGAGATGTACCTTGAATAGCACTGCACTGACGATCCAAGACAGCAGTGGAGAATCCACATCTGGTCGTGCAGTCGAGAACTCAAGGGCATCTATCAGAAGGCTTAAATTTACAAGCCAAGACCCGAAAGATGAAGACATAGTACCACCTGCTTATCTTAGGGTCAAACTCACCGCGAAAAGAGATCATACTATTGATGCTCTAATTGATGAAGGAGCAGATTTTAATATCTTAACCTATGAATCATGGACCCTACTAGGCCAACCAGAGCTCACACCGACTGATGCAACTCTTAATCCTTACGGGGAATACCCACAAGCACTTCTAGGGAAGTGCAGAATCCTTGTAACTATTGAAACAGAAAGCTTGCCACTCCTGTTCTATGTTCCCCCCAATAGCGAGAATGGTGGAAAGGAAATCCTCCTAGGAAGGCCCTTCAAAAAGGCTACCAAGTGTGAGGCTGACTACGTAGCTCAGAGGATACATTTGACACTACCGGGTGTGAGGATAGTCACGACCTTTAGCAAGGGTGACCTCAGCAAACCTCAAGGGAAAGGCAAGGAAGGTACTGACGTAATAGTCAAGCCTACTAACGAGAGCAAGGACTTGTTAGAAAAACTGATACAAGCACAGGTCGAACAGCGAGAACCAGTGAGTGAGGCCAGGCCTGAAAAAAAAAGGTCAAGAGACAATGCCAAGGACGGGCTTTGGACTTACAAATATCGTAGAAGACCCCAAAAGAAGCCCAAGCCTTATAGACGTAGGCATCGATGGAGGGTCGACACAATACCGCGATGGATATCCAACGCGTTGCTATGTGCTCAAGGATACTACGTAGGTAACCGATGGATTTGGGTACCAAAATCCCCTGCTACACCACCTCGATCAGTTGAAAGCTAGAGTGCATCAAAAGCAATGAAGCACAGGAGGAAATCTAAGAGAAACTCTAGGTCTCGAGGCAAGAAAGCAAACATGAGTGTTCGAAAGAAAGAGCCTCAACCTAGCATGCTTAGCAAGCAGATATCAGAGGTAACTGTCGAGCGTGCACAAGGACCACTAGTGCTCAAGGAGCCTTTGACTGCCCAAAAGGATAATGAGCACCACAGGCACAACATTGCTCAAGGCAAGGCTGATCGCTCAACAAAGCAAATGGCACAATCGTCTAATAGCCTCGAGCAAATCATTCAGCCAGTGCCAAGTCCACCTAAGAGTCCTAGATCTCCTACATCCTCTTTTTCCAAACAGACACAGGAAGCACAACAGCGGTTGTCAAGGGAAACTGCTCAATCCCAATCTTGATCTCCATCTAAGCTTCCAAATGTCCAAGAGGTGGGACATGACGCCATCTGTAGCTCTCGACCCAAGGATATGCATGAGCAACCTAATGTGACTAGATCAACTCATGCTCGATCTACACAAATGAGTGCTCAAAGGGCAATAAAAGGCACAACTACTTCTGACCTGCCTAGAGACTTGACACCGCAGTCTACCAATGGCAGCCCGTCCACTGTACTGGCCACCATTACTTCCAATCAAGGACCCCAACAGTCACATCCTTTGGCCGTGACAACGCCCCTTGCAGAGTGTGTCCTTAGTAGCTTACCTATGGAGGAGGTGTCGCAACCAACTTCCTTGACAACTCTAACACTTTCAAAGTGCCTAAAGTCTAGGGCGAAGGAGTTAAACGCAAGGGAGTTGGTTGAAAAGCTAGACTCTCCAAAAAGAGCGGCAGTTGTGCCCTCACAATCGGGCAAGGCTATTCAACAGGCCACGGCTATGTCCCATAAGGACACACTAGAGAAGGGAAATGCTGAGGCTTGACCAAGCACATCAACGGTCAATATAGCCCAGGGTCCTGAGATGTTAGATGCACCTGCGTTGACCAAGAAAAAGATGAGGAAACAACAAAAACAACAACAGTTGCAGGTGGTTGTGGACCCCAAGAGCATTGAGACCAAGAGCAATGGAGAGCTGGGGAATAAAGCATCAAGTCCATCCACCACCAATGAACCCATTGATGTCTCTCCTAATAGCGGTGAAACCTCAGATACATCCGTGTGCTCAAACAAATCAAAGCAGTCGTTACCATCGATGGCTGCTTACAACACTCTATCCACTGACAATAGAACTCGCATTGACAAATCAAGAGTGGATACAACACTGTCACGACGGAATGACAAATTCACACCAGTCACACCCCAGGAGAACCATGAAGCAATAACGAAGCCTCGAGAGAAACATGGAAACCCCAAGAGCATGAGCAATCCTAGCATTGACCAATCTTGCTCACATAGCCCTGAACCCCCAGCTATGCTAAAGCCTAGGCAAACTCCTAGAACCTTGCATGAGATGGCAACTGAGCAAGCCCTCGTTGAACATAGAAGTATCGCAGAATGCTTAGCTGAGTTGGATGCTAAGCTCAAGGTGTTTGCACGAGTTTACGTCCTTGCGGACGTGGGCACAATCCCCAAGGAGTAGCTTGGAGATTACTTGTCCTTTCCTCTATCTTGGGAAGAGCAAGAACATCTTGACGAGCACTATAATAAGCTCTTACATGAACGCATGCGACTCATCTCTGACGAGGAAGCTGATTAACTGCGCTTAACCGTCACGTTCAATGAAGTGCTCTGCCAACTGAATCTCGTAGACCTACAGCAACTAAAGCGACTGTCAGCAGGCCGAAGTCAATTTGAACAGCGCTGGTGTGAAAACCGCGTTGTAATGGCCGAACTAGGGGCTCAGATCATGACAGTCTCAGAGGAGCGATTGGCCAAATGGCGGTCTCAAAGAGACCCAACCTATGTGGCACCGACTTCCCTTCGAAGTGCTGACTGCCATTCGAGGTACGGACTTAGCTGGAACTAGCCAAGAGAACGCTCTGTTTGATAAGGTTCTCACTGTGGAGGAGTTACATATTGCCAGTAGACTCGGACAAGGTTCCATGCTACTCGATGTGGCAAAATATCTATCAGTATTGAGTAAGCTGCCACGAATACTAGATGCGTGTGCCACGCTCCAGTACAATCCTGAGTTCTACAATTGGTTTCTATCCTTGTGAGGTGACATGGATTCGTATATGTATAGATGTATATATAAACAATGATTTTTGTGTCACTCTATATAGATACTATTAACACACACAAGCAATGATAGTCAAGCGTAGGGAGAAGAGTTGGGTTTGACAGGCTAAGCTCCTCAAGTCCTCCTCTCATCACACTTTTAAAAGTCGTGTGACCATTCCCACCTCCAAGTAAAGGGCATGCAACCCTCATTACGGCCATAGGAAGCCTTGACCAACGACTCTGATGGTGGAGATGGGGTACCATCCCTTTCTATACACCTTTCCCCCTTTCTGGTCTATCCTTCCGAGGAGGAGCCCTACCTAAATCCATGACCGCCAACCGACGTAACTCGGCGTGAACCAAGATCTGCTAATGGTAGGAGGCTAAATATACATCATGGGGGACCATCCCTCTACAACAAGCACTGCATGTCCCACCCCTCCCCTTCTCGTCCTATGCGCTTGATAACCCGCACTCTAATCCCTTACATATGAATGGTCTTATCATGTAACAAATCCTAATCCTTGATTCGCATCTTACATGTCCCCTTGCGAGGAAATCATGGAGAACCAAGGGCAGCTAGCTTGCAAGGACGCTCTTCGCAGTCGACAGGAACATGCAGCACACACCCCTCCGCTGGTGCGCTATGTGCCCACTCTTAAAAGGTACGCCAAGAAACGCGGCCCCAAGCGACACCTCCCGAGACGAAGGCCGAAGAATCCGCAGGCTAGGGGAGCGGACGCTCAGGGAGGCACACAAAATGTGGCAACGCCAGTTGCACAGACCCCCAATACACGCTCGGGCACCAGGTGCTCACGAAGTGACAAGGCAGCTCGGGATAGGGCAGAATTTAATGAATTGTTTAAAGACATTTTGGAAATGGTACCGGCCCGAGACTACACCATTCATGTCCCGGCCGACATGTTCCATGTCCAGCCTCACGGGAGCCCCGCACTAGCACCGCCCTGGTCGCCTAGCCAACCGGACTCACCCCGCCTCGTACCTATCGACTAAACCCCTCTGATGTACAAGTAGCTTGACAAGTCAGCATGCCAGCACATTTTGTTTTTTGATAAGTAAAGGGGCAAGATCCCCACTTGTACACATTCTCGTTACTTCTCGTTAATGTATGTGACCTTAACAAGCAATGAAATAGTCATCCCAATAGACATCATAGAATTCTGAAAAATTATATCTTATCATGATTGCAATTGTTCGATGCACTTAACACAAGCGAGCATATACTCTCACAAAGTGACAAGTGGATGCAGGATAATACAGGTCCTTGTGGGAAAGTGTTCAATGCCCGATCACCGCAAGACCATTGACCCCACAAAGAGCCACGACAAAGCCACGCTGCCGAAAGCAAAAATCACCCTTGCCGACCGCCCACATCGCATGGCCCAAAGCATATTCATGGGCTACTCTCTCTTTCTGGGTCAAGCTCTATAGTTGGCTCACGGCAGTCATTACCTCAATTGTACCAACATCGCGTGTGTCGTGAGGAGGTTTGCAATATCTCAAGTGTATCTCCCCATCTCAACAACTGCTTCTCTAACAACGAGGCTAGGGCATAATTATCACTGTAATATCCATTTCTTGAGCCTTCGAGCTTGACATTTTCCAACCCACTGAAAGGCTGATAGCCTCAACATATTGCAATGGTTGTACTTAGGCAAGTTTTTTTAAAAAAAGAACGAACGAAAAGAACCACCCACAATCACAGCACAGCACCTAGGGGTCCTCAAATTAGGTACGTCCAGTGCCCTTGGTCGACTGGCTCTGTCCTTAGTCCCCTAGCCCTTTACCATCACCCACAATTGTTCAGGGCACATTAAGGGCAGGACATACCTGGGGAGCTTGTCTCGCCTATGGTTAGACCTGTCACCCTGACCCACTTGCACACTTCTCTCTTGCACTCTGCCTTAGTACCATTGCAATCACTGGTGATAAGCACCGCACGATTGGCCATGAAAAGTACACCGTACTCATCAAGCAAGTCCAGTAGTTTCCAGCCTATTGAAAGTGCGGTATCCCTGTATTCAATTATGCTACGTCGTGTAGTCACAATGCAAAGGATGTCTCATATACCTTCACGTGTACTTCTTCTCCACATGGACAACTTTGCTTCATCCACGCATTGTTATGAGAAACTAGCCCGCGGTCTTCTAACTACGTAATATCTAAGTATGCACAAGCACTCACATAATATCTACACCGAAGTATATCCACAGTTTGTGTCCTCAAGTGCAGGACAATGCTCTAGGCTTGCTTAGAATTCGACATGTCTCCCAAACTAATCAAAATATGTCTTGTGCACGATAAGAAGACTAGCACTAACCCTTAAAAAGAGACCACATGCGAGGTTTTCCAATTGCAGGTATAAGGTGTTGTTCGCTCTTCATCAACTCTGAATTCCTATCCTTATCACCCTGTAAGCCTGCCAAGAATCGTCATGTGCAGAATCCCCAACAAACCAACACTTGTGCTGGCCATCAATGCAATCCCCAACACAGAATAGCCCTACCACCAACTCCAACAACCTTCCACCAGCCACCTTGGCCACCAACAGGCCCCTGGGACCTTCTGCCACACCACCACCAATACTCCTCCACGGAAACCACAGGCGTCCTTGTCACCCACATCTTCGGTGCATGCTACACCCTGCTACCTACGATGGTGAGTGCCATGGGACTGGCACTCGTCTAGGAGGGGAGTAATGTAAACCCTCAAACGAACGAAGGTGGAAAATCCGAAAAAGCTAAAGCAGAAGACAAAGACAAAGGCCAAGGCAAAGAGAAATGGAAGACAAAGACGCACAAGGAGAAGAGTCCTAAATAAAGGAGAAAGGTGCACAAGGAAAAGCGCAAGTCAAAACTTTTGTAAAAGAGCACAAGCGCATCATGGTTTAATTCAAGGAGCGCCGGGCTCTCACCCGTGCAATTTGTAAATGTAGACGGGTGGTGGAAAGGAAGCTAGGAAGATAGAAGGATAATGGGAAAAAGGGCCTAGGCTTAAAGTGACAATGATGGGTACCTACCACCTATAGTGTATAGGTGCGCAGTCACGCTATGTGAAGTAAATACAAGATGGCATAGGCACATGTGCCTTTACCCCCTACATTAGGTATCAAAGAGTCCCTCATTGAAAACATGAGGTGAAGAAAACAAGAATGATGGAAAAACTTGGATTAGAGTTCGATAATAGAGTTGAGATCTTGCACAAAGGTAAGGACAAAGTAGTGGAGAAATGCCTTAATATCATGGATATTGTAGCCTACAACCTTGTAAGCTTTGCATACTAACATTCAAGGGTTGAAGAAGGAGTAGATAGTAGAAAAAGCTATTGCAAGAGCATCATCAATAGACTAACAAGTCCATTAACCAACTCGAGTAAGAGAAATGGCTAATTGTACCCTAGAAAACCTATATAAAGAGATGTGATGAGAAAAAGAACAAGCCATTAGGCAAAGAATGCATTACGAGTGCAATTAAACAAAATAATAGAAACTATTATAGACTCATTATATAGTTCGACTAACACCATCAGGAGCTACAAAGGCAAATAGAAGAGAAAGAAAAGGAGCTAGAAATTTGAAGCAATGAGTTGGAATAAAAAGAGAAGGAAATAGAGAAAAATGATAAGTTTCTTGAAGATAAAATCAAAGAGCTAAGGACAAAAGTAGAGAGATCAAAGCAAAGAATAATGAGCTAGAAAAGAAGAGTAGATGATTAGAAGAGAGAGTGAAGGAGGTAGAAGCAAGAGACAAAGAGTTGGAGTAGAAAATCAAACTGCTAGAAGAAACAAGCAAAGAGGTTGAAAAAAAAGAATAAGGCATTGGAAGAGAAGAACAAACAGAAGGAAAAGAATGGCAAGAAAATAAAATAAAAGAATGAAAGATTAGAAGGGCTAAGAGCACATGTGCAAGACCTAGAAGCTATCTACTAGCAAGACTAGCATCTTAGGACCCAAGTGACAAAGCTTAAGAAGAAGGTGGAGTGAGAAAAGTTAAGAAATGTAAACTTGACCCAAAAACTCATGGACACACAGGATAAGTACGACTAGTTGAACCTCACTAGCCTAAAATTTGCTTATGAAAAAACCCTCATCAAGGCAACACATCAAATAGAAAAGGATTAAACACATCCAAGCCATGATCCCATGCATCAAACTTGGCTAATGTCTTAGTGAGAGAATCAAGTATAGGGAACATTTATCGGTGCGCAAGCATGTGCTTAAGCTATGATAAGAGAGATATATCATGAGGAAATCATCACTATGACTCAAATACATGTGGCATATGTCAACAAACTAAAGACTCAAATGAGCCTCACTAATACCACCCTTGGGCAAGTTTATTTCATGGTAGAGTTTGAGGTGATAAGCTACGAGCAAGAAAGAGGCAAATTAGAGGTCCATTTCTGGAGGTCCATTTGCATGCACAAAGATCTCATGATGAGGATCCAAAATTCATGGCTCTAGACTAGCCCCTGCTCGTCAACAAGCTAAGAATTCCACCCTCAACCAAAGGATTGGGAGGAGCCAACAACAAAAGAAAATGCCTACACTCAAGATGGTTGGTCCCCCTGCTATGAAGAAGAGGAGCCACAAAAGGAACAACCAGAGAAAGAGATGGCACAAGTACAATGGGAGATTTAGGAGAGAGTGGTCGATGTGCTAAAGGCTCCTATGTAAAAGGTAGTAGACCCCTTGCTCAACATACCTCAAACCCCAATGCAAGAAGAGAAAGATGCCCCTAGAGAAACCATTTTTCAATATGATGAGGTACAGAACTAGTAAAACTATCACATTTTAATTCAAGGTACATGAAAAGTCCAACTTCTAAAAGATGCTCTCCCTACAAATAATACAACTACTCAACAAAACAAGGTAGAATATAGTGCGTAAATGGCTTGTCCAATAGGATATCAAGGTCTTCAAATAGAGCTATTGCTACAAGGAGCTCAGGAGTAACTAGTTCAATGAGGAGCCTAGGGATGGATGGCTAAGGTAGCCATAGTGGCACTACCCATTATGAAAGCAAACAAGCTCGGCTTACCCACCTTTTGCTACATGCAACCTCCTAAACAAGTTGATCCCATCTACTATTCCTACCCTTGTAGGTACAATCACTTTAAGAAAGAGCAACATGAGTGATATAACTTTCCAAAAATTCCAAACATCTATACTCTCAGAATTGATAAGACACATCTATTTCAACCATGAGATTTGATGCCCTCTTTTAGTGACATTGTGAGAAGACTCACCAATTACCCCAACCTTGCCTTGATCCCTACATGCAACTACCTAATGATGTTGGTGAAACTCCTCCATCAATCCATCACCCTTTATGAAGATGTGCTACCACCCTTATTTTTATCATAAACATAGATATTGATAGGGTGGCAATGGTGTGGCTATATCTTAAAGCAATTTTGTAGCCTTCATGGTATATAATAGGTTTGCCATGTATAGTCACCCCTTCTATCCAGAGTCACCTTTGAGCCCCCAAAATGTTGTTAAAAGATATCTACTAGACATAAGCTACCTCTATTGCATGCTCACCCACTTTCTAAGCCCTAAATCTATTATAGAAAGAGAGTTTTTTTTAAAGTAAAAAAGAAAAGAAGAAAATAATAGGAAGTCACTATGGCCAAAACATAAACAACAATGCACCAATCAAGTCCTCAAGTGTGGGAAAACACCCTAGGCTTCTCTATAGTTTTGACCCAAATCTCCCAATTGCACTAGCATATGCACCTTGTATTGCACAGTGAAATAGGCGCACCCTAGGGAGTGCATAGGATTGTCATTGTAGATGCCTCAGGGACTTCAAGCGAATCCAATGACATCAATGGCCATACAACCTTTATCTTTACATCCTCTATGCCTATATGCCCACATTGACCTCAAAGCCATGTCTCTATGCTGAACTGCCAACATCTAAGTAACTAAATATGCCTAACTCCTCCATGTAGTTTGACTACTACCCTCTAATAGAACACCACTTCAAGGCCATCCCTAGCATAATGCATCCCACTGCCATGTGGAGTGCTAAGGGACTGACACTTGTCTAGTGGGGTAATGTTAACCCCTCGTAGCAAGTAAAGAGTGAAGGAAAAAGAGCAACAACAAAAGAAGAAGAGTAATGGAGAATAAGCATAAGGAAGAAGCCTAACATCAAAAAGCAGTAAATGAATGTCTGAAATGTCTTCAAATGATTAATTAGTCATGATCATTGTAAAAGTCACCTATGGTATGCTTCTTGTTGTCCCATTGAGAGAGAGAGAGAGAGAGAGAGAGAGAGAATTTACATGTGTGTGTGTGTGTGTGTGTGTGTGTGTGTGTGTGTGTGTGTGTGAGGGATTGAGGTTGAGAGTGTGAGGGATAAGGGTAAAGCATTCATCAAATTCTTGATCTTCATCTCCATCCTTTCTCATCATCATTGTCGTCGTCGTCGTCATCGTCATCATCATCATCATCATCATCATCTTCATCTTCTTCTTCTTCTTCTTCTTCTTCTTCTTCTTCTTCTTGCCATGATGGTTGGATGTTAAAGTGGGTTGCGAGCTCTTGAAGTAGAGGGGGTTGCATAAGGATTGTAATACCACCTCTATCTAGATTGGATCTAACTACAATGGCATGGGGCTTGAGATGTGCCTACTACAATCTCAAAATCACTAGTTTGCTTGCTTGCTTGCCAACCTTTTGGTTTAGAGAGGAGAGGACATCAACTAGGTGAGAGCTAGTTCGTTGAACAAGATTGAACTTCTAAAAGAATAAAATCTCTGCTCGTGTCCCATTGTTGAGTGTGTAGATAGCTTAACATACACTTTTAACAATGCAAATAATCCACAAATAAGGAATGCCAAATTAAAACTTTTTACATGTGTCACAAAAGTGACATTTGTAGTCACTTATGCTATGCCCACTATTTCTTTTGTTGATTTTTCCTATTGTTAGGCAAGGTGTTTCAAGAGTGGGGACAAAAAATGGCCTTTGACTATAGGAACATTCAAATAACATGACACATTATGTAGAGAAAGCTACTTAGAAATAATGCATGGACCATATGATGGTATGGAAAGCTAGATCATAATGTAGAAGGCATACATCTAGCATGAACTCTAATTTTCTAAACAACCAAAAAGCTCCAAATTAGAGATTAGCACAAGTTTTGACCATGAGAAGTATTGGCTTCAACCTTAAAGCATATAAAATCACATAGGGTAATTCATATTTACTCTAACCATTGTATAACTCACATGTTCAACATGCAAAAGCTAGCCAAGAAACTAACACAACATGTTGAAATTTCCAAGCACATAATCAAGGCAATAGATAATGGCATGCTTGCACTATTAGATATCACCATCCCTTTTAAGGAAGCTTGCACGTGCTTTGAGGGTGTTAAACGAGGCTCTCATCAAGCTAGGCAATCAAAAGATCAAATATGTTTTAGTTGTTAATTTTAGTGTTGACATTTTGTGACAATCATCCCAAACCAAAATGTAATTTGTATCTCATTAAGGAAAACCCATCTTACACTTAGTACTGATGATTTTTTTATCTTGCTTAGAACATATTTGTAGAGACAACCAACACCAAAACATTTCCACTAGAATACATTTCTACCCATGATTTGATCATTTAAATGCACTTCCTTCTTGTATAAGAAAGAGAACTATTGTGATCTTTACCACCTTGTTTCCCTCTTTAATGAGAGCCATTGGTAACAATACTTGACGAATGCAAGATAACAACTTGTTATACTTCGTTTTTTATTTAGTCAAATTTGCCATGGAACATGTACCATGCTTGGCCCTTCACATAGGTGTTGTGTTGCTTGGCACATTCAATGATGTCAACATGACAATGAGTGTAGTAGGTCTATCTTGAAAATATGTCAAGTGTATCTTCACTTTTACCTCAAATAGGAGGTGATTATTTGAAATGACTGATGGTCTTTTCTAAACTTTTGTTGTTTTGACAAAAGATCCATAAATACATGGTAATCTCCTATATTCATGGCTAAAGGAAAAACAAGCATGCAGTAGAGCATTTCCATTTTGTTTCCAAGAATGGCTCGTGGTAGTACTTTAATTCCAAAAAGCAAGGGCTCTCTCACTATTATGCTTTAAAAAGAAAGAGAGAGTTTAGACAAAAAAGTGAAACTTAACATGAACCATAGAGGATCTTGACAAGTCTTAAAGTGGTTGCTTAATTCAAGTTAACTTAGGGTAACCTTTGGAAGAAGAACTACCTTGTGATGGTACCATGGTAATAATAGATGCACTATCGTTAATGCCCCTTAAAGTTTCTTCCTCCTGTAGCTTTAGGATTGGAAGTTCATCCAACACCATATATTTCAAGCTAGATATTTCTTTAGAGATATTGGAGTGGTGGATTAGGCATTGCTATTGGATAGGCCTGTCAAGATTGTGGGAGAGAAGGAAGGAGTCTCACTTGTAGCTTTCTTGCTTGCACAATGGGGGAATACACACACAGGTGGAGGCTGAAAACAGTTTTCCTCTTCTTAGTTGTGTAAGCCAAAAAGAACTCTCGTACAAAGAAATAGAAGAACCCTATATATGGGTCTCAAACCAAACTCAACTAACTAAGTTGGCATACTAACTGAGCCACGAACTAGAGTAGATAAGGATAGCTATCATCTAGCTATTATTCATGGGCGGTGTACCAACCGCATCTGCAGCTAACAAGTCGGTGACATAAATGCACAACGATCACCCTGGCATATCACGAGTGGAGCTCGATATCTCAACACTCCCCCTCGAGCTCAATCCCAATTCCTGCATACCAAGCAGGTCTCTGAACTTGCGCAGCTTCTCTGCGCCCAATGCCTTCGTAAATATGTCAGCTACCTGATCCTCTGTGCTAACATAAACTAGATCAATAAGACCTAGTAAAACCCTCTCTCGTACATAGTGATAATGCACCTCAATGTGCTTTGTTCTAGTATGATAGACTGGGTTATTTGCCAAGTGTATACTACTCATGTTGTCACAATAAATGACAACTGGCCCATTTGTAGGTTGATGTATATCATAAAGTAGCTTATGCAACCAAGCTACCTCACATGCGCCATTGCTGCGCCCCTGTACTCAGCTTCTGTGCTCGACAAGGCAGCTATAGGCTGTTTCTTGCTGCTCCAAGTGACTGCAGCACTCCCAAAAGAGAACACATATCCACTGGTAGATCGTCTATCAGAAATACTACCAGCCCAATCAGCATCAGTGTATCCATGCAACTGTATCTGAACCCCAGTCTCATAAAATAGTCCATACTGCAATGTGGACTTCACATACCTGAGTATGCGTCTAGCCGCATCCAAATGCGGTTTCCTTGGAGCCTGCATAAACTGACTTACTAATCCAACAGCATAGCTCAAATCTGGCCTGGTAATAGTCATATAAATCAAACTTTCTACTATGCGTCTGTATATAGTAGGGTCTTCCAGAAGCTCACCTGCATCTGCGCTCAACTTCACATTCTGCTTCAAAGGAACTGAAATAGGCTTACAGCCTGTCATCCCATATTTGGACAGCATGTCCAATCCATACTGCCTCTGCAAGAGCCATATCCCACTTGGTGATCTAATCACCTCAATGCCCAAGAAATAACGCAGCTCTCCCAAATCCTTCATCTCAAACTTCTGCTTCAATAGCATTTTCACATGAAGGATATCTTCACCACTATCACTTGTGATAATCAAATCATCAACATAAATGACAAGCAGTATAATACCTTTCTCTATTTTTCTCACATAAAGTGAGAAATCTGCCTTGGAAATTTGAAAGCCAATAGTGACAAGATACTGTCCTATCTTGTCAGACCATGCTCTAGGTGCTTGCTTCAAGCCATACAAGGCTTTCTTCAACCTGCAAACAAACCCAGGATGAACATTATGCACATAACCTGGTGGCTGCTCCATATAGACCTCTTCTTGCAAATCACCATGCAAGAAAGCATTCTTTACATCCATCTGATGTAAAGACCATCCCTTTGATGCAGCCATAGCAATGACTGCTCTTACGGTTGCCATCCTTGCAACCGGACTGAATGTTTCTTCATAATCAATGCCATATGTTTGTGCATACCCCTTGACTACTAATCTTGCCTTGTATCTGTTCACAGAACCATCTGCATTGTGCTTCACCTTATAAACCCACTTACAACCAATTGCATTCTTATCTTTAGGCAAAGGTACCAATTCCCATGTAGCATTTGCTTCCAAGGCATCCATTTCTTCATCCATGGCTTTCTCCCATTTTTCTTTTCCCATGGATTGCTCAAAAGAAGTGGGTTCTGGTTCATGTATCACTTTGACCATATAGGCATAGTGAATGGCTATAAATCCATCATATTTTAGCCTATCCATAGCATACCTAGCTCTGGTAGACCTGCGCAAAGTAGGTTCACTCCTAGGTGCTCTCAAAACATCCCCGGTCTTCCTTACTCCAGGTGTAACAATAGAAGGAATACCCAACTCATCATCAATGCTCTGTTCTGAGCCACTGGATTCACCATCCACATAAGAGTGACCTGCATTCACATCAAACATGGGCTGATCTACCTTCTCTTTTCCTTTTCGTGAAACCTGCATACCACTATCTGCATTATTTTGAGGAGATTCTCCTGATCTCAATCTGCCTGTCCATGGCGAAGAATGTGAACCACTGCTAGAGAACACTCCAGGTCCACTAATATTTTGTGATTGCTGCTATGAATTCTGTGCAACATTACCATTTTGTGCATCTACATCATCAATCACATTTAGTGGTTTATACCAACTACTCATCTCACCAAAAACAACATCTCTACTCACTGTAAACTTACGAGTAAAAGGGTTATAGCATCTATACCCTTTCTGCTGTGCAGAGAGTAACCAATAAAGATGCACTTCTCAGCTTTTGGATCCAACTTGGATCTCAACTCATCTGGCATATGAACATAGGCAATGCAACCAAAAATCTTCAAATGAGAAATATCTAGTTTCCTACCAGTATACCTCTCCTCTGGAGTCATCCCATGTATTGCTGCAGTGGGAGTCCTGTTCATTATGTAAACTACTGTAGCAACTGTTTCAGCCCAGTAAAAATCTGGCAAGTCTTTTTCATTGAGCATGGCATGAGATACCTCTCCAATATGCCTGTTTTTCCTTTCTGCAATTCCATTTTATTGTGGGGTATGACTGCATGAATATTGCTGCTTTATGCCATGCTCTTGCAGGAACCTTGCAAACTCATTTGAGAGGTACTCTCCCCCTCCATCTGACCTTAGGCATTTTATTTGTAGGCCTGTTTCTTTTTCAACCATAGCTTTAAGAGTTTTGAAATGCCCAAAAACTTCACTTTTCTTTTTCATGAAATACACCCAAACTTTTCTGCTATAGTCATCAATAAAAGTGACAAAATAATGACAGCCTCCAAGAGATGCAGCTTTATTAGTCCACACATCAGAGTGGATTAATTCCAATGGCTTCTTACTCTCTTGAACATGTCTAGGAAATGGTTTCCTTGCCTGTTTTCCAAATTGACAAGCTTCACATACCTTATGCATTTCTGCAACCTTGAATTTAGGCAATTCTGCAACAATATTTTGGGCCTGCATTGATTTAAGTCGCTGTACATTAACATGACTAATGCGTTTATGCCAGATATCAATATCTGCAACTACACCGGTCCCATGTGCAAACATTGCTGCACTCAATTCAGGCATGTCTGCATCCAACGTAAACATTCTGCCCTTCTTCTTTCCTTTTGCTATCAAGCAACCTTTATTTTTCATATCCTCAACAAAGCATCCATGAGGATTAAATCTAACCTGCAAGCCCTGCTCAACCATTTGACCAACAGAAACCAGATTCTTGGTGATATTCAGGACATGAAATACATCGGACAGGTATTTCTTTTTCCCATCCTACATAGACAAAGGAAATTTTCCAATCTGCACAATAGGATGTGCAGTATCATCACCAATCTCCACAAATCCTGGTTTTTCCATTTTCCTTGCATCCTCCATCCATTCTGCATGACCTGTCATGTGGTTTGATGCACCTGAGTCAACATACCATACATCGTTGCTTTCTTCTGCACTTGTCACAGAATTGTTCATGTGCTGCACCATAAACAAATACTCATTTGTGTCATCACCCTGTCTACTAGAAGATGCATAATTTCCTTGTTGTAATTTTCCATTCATGATGTCATTCTGCTTTTTATAGCAGTCTTTAGCCATATGACCCATTTTACCACAGTAATAGCATTCATCATTACTGTTTGCATTTTGGCCTCTTTGCCATCCACCACGACCTCTTTGGCTCCCCCTGCCTCTAGAGTTACCACGTCCTCCTCCATAGGACTGGTTTTCTTGAGTTTGCTGCATATTCTGATTTCTACCATGGCCTCCAGATCGGCCTCCTCTACCTCTGCCTCTACCTCTTCCAGCATTTGAGTAGAAGACAGCTTCTTTTGAAGTTCCTCCTAAAGAAGATGCACCACCATTTCTCTGCTCCTCAGAAATTAGAAGAGCAATCAACTCCTCAAAATCAAGAAATCTTTCACGGACGGAAATGGATGTTTGGAACTGTGCATAATCCTTTCCTAGACCATTCAAGGTCACAGAAACTAAATCATCATCTTCCACTGGCGACCCAATGGAAGCAAGTGCATGTGTAATCTTCTTCACCTTCATGTGGTAGTCATTGATGCTCATATTTTCTCTTTGCACATTGTGCAACTCTTACTTGAGCTGCATTTTCCTGGCTTGCATATTTGTACTATACATTTTTAACAAAGTATCCCATGCCTCCTTTGGCGTACTTGCATCTTGAATATGCACAATTATAGAGTCTAAAATGCTGATAGATAGCAAGTACATAACTTTCCTGGCTCTCTCATGCCATGCTTTAAATGCCTGCATTTGCTGTTGATTGGGAACATCAGGAAGAACTGGTTCTTCTTCATTTCCTGCAACGAATTCCCAATATCCTTTTCCCAGAAGGAAATTCGTCATTCTAAACTTCCATGCTTGGAAGTTGTTCTTGTCAAGCTTTTCGGTGACAATCTTTGAAAGAGAATCAGACGCCATTACAGAACACTGCAAAAAATTATGTCACTACAAAGAACACAGCTTCAGCCTCACAAGGGCAAATCTGCAAAACTAACGAAAGTGTTATTTGACCACACAGTCCCTTCCTAGTGACGATTTTGCATCAACAGGCAACAAGGATGATTCTGTAACTCCCAATGTCTCTGTGCACAGGCATACGATGCAATTTCTACAGTAACTTTTCACTGATCTGTAGAACAGTGGTCGCACAGTATAAAATTGGGCCTTTTCTTGAGTGCGTGCAGAAAACTTCCGCCTCCAAAACAAGCCCTGAAATGGCCTCAAATCAAAACAACAGAGCATATACTGCCCTCTTGCTACACAGCGAAGGGCGTCTCAATCCGAGATAATGCACTCTTGCACTTTCCGGCTGTGCTACCTGCAGAGACTTGCTCCCAAAACAGAAAAACGAAAGCAACACTGGTCCTCTTACCAGAACACCGCTAACTTAGTTTGCTTTCTTGAGCTGCTTACCACGAACAAGGCTCTGATACCATGTCAAGATTGTGGGAGAGAAGGAAGAAGTCTCACTTGTAGCTTTCTTGCTTGCATAATGGGGGAATACACACACAGGTGGAGGCTGAAAACAGTTTTCCTCTTCTTAGTTGTGTAAGCCAAAAATAACTCTCATACAAAGAAATAGAAGAACCCTATATATGGGTCTCAAAACAAACTCAACTAACTAAGGTGGCATACTAACTGAGCCACGAACTAGAGTAGATAAGGATAGCTATCATCTAGCTATTATTCATGGGCGGAGTACTAACCGCATTTGCAGCTAACAAGTCGGTGACATAAATGCACAACGGTCACCTTGGCATATCACGAGTGGAGCTCGGCCATTCACTGAGGTAGAATTTAAGGTGATTGTTTTTAGTATGAAGACAAGAAAGTCCACTAGACCTAATCAACTACTTGCCAAGATCTTCTCAAAACTTTGGCATGTATATGGCATAAATGTAGTTGCACTTGTGAATTACATAAGGTGCTCCGACATTATGGTCATGAACCAAGGTCTAATTAAGTTGGTGCTTAAATTGCAAGATCACTTTATGGTTTCCAATCGGAGACCACTCATCATGCTAAACTTCTCTTGTGAGGTGTTAGCCAAGGCTGTGGCAATGAGAGTCAAGCATTTGTTCTTGAAGGTGATCCTTGAGAAGTAGTTTGGATTCGTTCATGGGAGATGAATTCATGATGTAGTGTTGAATCTCATACTTTCTATGGATTATGCCCTAAGCTTGCAATTTGACTTTGTGCTCATCAACATGGACTGGGATAAGGCTCATGATAGGGTAAGCTGGAGGCTCATCATGGTGGTTTTCTCGGCTATGAAATTTGGTCCAATCTTTACCAACATGCTTGTCACATTATTCAAGGAGGCCTTGCTATTAACATAATGGTGTGTTCACTTCACCATTTGCTCTTCAAGGATCCATACAATAGAGGTGCCACTTGGCCCCCTTGCTATTTACCCTTATCACAAATCTGCGTCTTTGCAAGATTGACAAGCACATATAGGATGGTCCCATCAAGGCCTTGCCTTTATCAAAATGGATCACAGTTTGATGTGCAATTCTTTACTGTTGGTGATGGGTCAATAGTGCAAGCTGATAGAGAATTTGTGGCCAACTTGTTGAATATTTATATTGAATTTTTAGCAATCTCTGCCTCCAAGGTGAATCGATCTAAAACTTAAATATTTTTCCCTTCTTTAAATGAACCAAAACAATGGATTCTTTAGTTGGGATTCAAAGTAATTCAACCTAGAGAACTGATGAGATATTTAGGAGTCGCTATAAGGGTTGGAGTAACTCTAGCCCAAATATTTAATTGGTTCCTTAAGAAAATTTGAGGAAAAGATGAAGAATTGGCTCATGGCTCCCTTCTCTTTTGCTAGGAAGTTGACAATCATAAAGTGTATGTTAACATCTATTACTATTTATGTGGGCTTACTACTTTTGGTTAGCTAGGCGATGTGGAAGACAATAGTAAAATGCTTATAACCTTTTTGTGGTCTTATTAGGATAAGCAGATTGCAATATAGATAAGTTGGGACATGATTACTGTGGATAAAAGGTATGGTGGGGCTAGCTTAAAAAGTGTGATTGTTGCTAAGGCTCAGGGACTGAGTCTGGTTCTACTTAAGAGGATGGATGGTAGTCAACATTGGATGCTTGTCCTACAACATTGGATATCCTCAACTAGGATTAAAGGACAACATTGGAGCAACCTTAGTTAGCAAAATGTTATTACTTGCATGCACTTTGCAATTCAAATTCTTCAATGTATGGTGTCTAACTGGCAAAAAATCCTCACCGATACATCTTGATACTCTAGAGGTCCTAGGTAATGTGACTTCTCGCAAAGTCATAGCATCTGGCTAACTCCATATGTCATTGACTTGACCCACCTCCTAGTATGGTACTCTAGAATGATCCCAGCTAGCTAACCCTAGGTCTACCCTGCACGGGAAGCGTCCTGCCATTACCCACGAAGGACTGACCTGAAGGTTCCTAATTGACCTAACAATCACCTATCAACAACTAGCTCACATCCGGAGGTGTCCTTTGAGAGGCTTTTTGTCCGAAAGGAGAGCGATTGCCATTAGCCTTGGTTCATGGAGCACAATACTTTATCTCTCGCAGTGCTCTGGCACAACCGCTGTACCTTTCCCCTAAGATAATTTACAGTTTGGGTTCTGAGACCAAACCCTAGGTAAGTCAGCAAATCGGCCCTTCTGAGAGTTCCTTCCTAGTGTTTGTTTTTGGGAAAACCTCTTAGCTAAGTGAGACCACCTTACCATAGAACTGGATTCGTCAAGAATCCATTCATCTACTTCCCTCTATGGAAGTTCTTAGTTATCTAATTACCTACCACATTATGTGAAACATATAAAAACAGCTTCATTAATTAAAAAGAATCCTTTTATGCACGGTTATTCGTTTGCATAATTTACACACAGACATACAATCAGAATAAAACAAATTCATTGATTATGTTCCATAATTTGTGTTCTCTTGCCCATACAGGAGAAAAATTACAATTTCATGTGCTGCCTCAACCAACGCATCTGCATGTCACCAAGATCAAATCCACCTATAACTAGCGCTTTTAGGTGTCCCAAGTAGAACTTGGGCCATATAGGGGACCAAGTAGTTCCTAGGGGCATAAAGGATTTACTAGCCATAGCCCCCCTGGTACCTTAACCCCCTCCTACTTAATAGAATCCTTGCTGGGAGACCTCTCACCATCGAAGCCGGTCCATGCTTTCGCGTTGGTAAAAACATCCCCTCTTGGAATGGGGATTCAATACTTATCCTTGGGGGAGGTATAGGGCTCCTCAATTTTTATATGTTCCAATACTTAATTCAATCAGGATTTAATCTAGAAAATCACAAATAAGATTGATGTCTTCAAGTAGTTATGACTTCAATTAATCATGCAACTTTCAAGTGATGATTAATCTAGTAGCAATTGATACTTGAATTTCACATAATGAACTCTTCCCCTTGGAATTTAACTAAGGGTATCTAGATTTTGGGGTCTCTAACTTCCCAGTTTAAGATTTATTTTTGTAACCAAGTTTCTGGGCCTTAAGTCGGTTTCTTTAACTTAGAGATATTTCCGGTCTTAAAATCTTCTATCAAAGCTTCTAGATTATACTATATCCTTGACTAACCCGTCTTGAAAAATTCCTCATGATTTCTCTTGAGTTCTAGAATTTCGTAGTTTTCCTAACAGTTTCTAGCTTATAAGATGTTCTAATAAATTACCAAGTGAATACTCTAAGATTGCAGTATTTCTTAAGAGACTTATCTTATTTCTATTGAATTTAGATATATATATATATATATTTGAAAAACTTATGGCATCAAAATTGGTAAAGGGTTGTTATCTGTGCTCGCGACTCCGTTAGTGACTCCCGAGCTCGCTACTCCAACTGTTGTTCCACGTTAGAAGGGTTATTCGCAATTTTCGCTTTTGAATTCTTTTTCTTCAGGGCCATGACAGGAATATGATTCGTAGAAGAAAAATAACACGACAATAATATCGATTAGCAAGGGTGTAAGAGTCTCTCGATGATGATGGATATTGCAGGATTCAATGATGTAGGTCTTGCGGATGGTTCTTCTTGCCTTGTGGAGAGCAATACTTCTCTCTCTCTAGTAGACAAAATAGGGACGAGAGTAGAGGTATGACTTCTAACCGAATTGATAGAATATGGTAAAGTTCTTCAATGTCTTCTCTTCTCGGATTAGAGTAGAAGAGGATAAGAGACCTTCTGCGTATCCCCTTCCTTGGGTTGAATGGAACGATGTCTCTTCTTGTCGCACTATAGAGTTTCCTCCTTCTCGATTAACGTCTCGTCCTCGTCAAGATTGCTCTTATCGCTCTCCTTGGTCATCCACAAGCCCTCAATTTATAGTTTTGCCATTAGCTAAAAGTAGCCAACTTGCATGATAGCCTTCTTTGTTGACCAAGCCAAGTTGGATGACAACAATTGGAGATTAATAAGTTCGATTTGTGGAGTCACCATCAAGTTCATATGGCATAGATGGGATTCTAGTATTTTTAGCTAGTGTGGGAAGGAGAAGCCTGATGGCTACATAGGACATCTTAGGCAAGAGTTGTTGTCAGTTTTGGGACTTCTCAAGACAAAACATTGGCCGCCGTTGACTAGCTGTTTCATAGGAAGTTAAGTACTGAGGCGTGAGGTCTTATTGTATCTTTAGGATGCTGTAATTACTCATTGCTTTTTTGATAAGACAATAGTACGCATAACAAAGAATGGTCGGTGTGGTATCGAGTAATGTCTAACGAACATCTAGGGAATGTGAAGCTTGCGAGCTGATTCATATTAATTAGATAGTGCCAAAAAGTCATAAGGGGGTTTCCTCATGAATCTCTCTGTCGCCTCCCCCCCGACCCGCGGGCCGCTTCCCCTTCCCCTCTCTCTTGCTTTCCCACCGAAGGTTCTCTTTAGCCGGCTTAGAGACTACTCTCCGAGACTAACAGATTGGGGACAGTACTGTCGCGAGTTCCTTTCTAAAAATTTTCCCGTGCCTACATAAAGTTCGTGAACCCACTTCCCACTTTTATCAGTTTGCTCCCGGACTCCATTCGTTCTCAAGAAAATTTCTAAACCAGGCGATCTTATCAAGTTCTGTTGCAGCACCCTGATGCCACCCATTTGGGGTCGTACTCGAACTTGTCGGGCACACTGCCTTGTTTTGATACTCTCTCATACAGAGCGCTCTCTTGTGCACCATCACTCATAACGTCATTCTGCACAGAGCTTCTAAGGAATACGCATTTCGAAAACAGAGCTTTGATACTGGCATTTGAATACAGAGCTTTTGACGATGACAGCAATCGAGTATTCGGAGCTTTGATGCTTGCATTTGCAGCGATTGGTTTGCTGTGGATAACCGGTCTGGAGTGCCTCCTGGTACGATACGAATCAGTGTTGTAGATCCTTGGAGCTTCACCTCCTCAAAGAGAACTTGAGATAATCTGCTGTAATTCAGTAGTAGAAGTATTTTGAGCGTCTCTGAAACAGGCATTCCAACACAGAGCTCTGATACTGGCATTTTTGAATACAGAACTTTGATGATGATAGCGCTCGAATATTCAGAGCTTTGACGCTTGCATTTGCAGCGATTGGTTTGCTATGGACAACCGGTCTGGAGTGCCTCTTGGTACGATACAAATCTCCTTTTCTGTCTTCTAGTATAGTTGAAGCCGCACCTCCTCAAAGGACCTGAGATAATCTACTGTTATTCAGTAGTTGAAGTAATTTGTGTCATTTGGAACTTGAGATAATCTACTGTAATTCAGTAATAGAGTTATTTTGAGTTCTTTTGGAATAATTGCTTAATTATTTCTTCACTAAGTTTCAAAAGAACGAATTGTTTCCGCAAAAGAAAAATTTGATGCTTGATCACTGTAGCAGAGGCACTGAAAAAACCAGTGGTCAAAATCATGCTGCAACAAAGAAATCTTTCTTCTCGATGGATGGGGGAATGTTGTGCACTCATGTTTCTGAAGTCAACTTCATATTAAATTAGGCCATTTGAGACTCAGTATGTAGGAAGGAAGTGCAATAGACTCCAGAATTCTTCATTTTATGATTGTTCATTTCCTCCCCCTCCCTAGCAGTGAAACAATTTACATTTGTTGATTTTGGGATTGTTCATTTCCTCTCCCTCCCTAGCAGTGTATCAACCAATTATCGCAGTGGTCTTCTATATATATCGTGCTTATCAAAACTCTATCTATACCTGTGCAGGTAATACATGATGTAAGTGCATTGTGAAAAGCTGTATGTCGCCAATATTCAGCCATATTTTTCCTGGGTGTTAGATATAGCATTCCCTTGAATGTGTCACGATGCCCCAAGTAGATTCACTAGTAGCCTTGCAGGGTGTATGTCCAACAGCAGCAGTCAAGCACTGTTTGGGATGGAAGATGCATTCACAAGATCAATCACCAGCTGAACAACTATGACCTTTTATTCCATCAACGATAGGACAGCTTCTTCTCTCTGATCAGTTACTCTCTTCCTCGCTAGGCATTCCTTTCGTCTTTTGACCTGCTAACTTAAGTCTTATGAATTTATCAGGAAATTGAATCATGGCAGAGTATGGTTGAGCAGGAGAAAGTGGTTCTTTATAGAATTTGTAGAACCAGCTGCTTTGTTCGGACTATTTTCACTCATTATAAAACCACTGCAGCTGTCATCATCCTTTAACTCCTTAGGCCTATGTTACAGATATATATTTTTGTTATTTCAGCAAAGTCTCTTTCTATAAATATACTGTATAGCCAGCCCAAGCAATTCCTGCAGCGTGTACTCCATTGTCCACCCTCACAACCTCATTTCCGGTGAAATTTAAGTTTCTCTCCAGTTCAAGCTTGTTGCAACTGAAAATGAGATTTGTCTTCTTCATTACCCAATACCTACTCAACATGACAAGTTCTCTCTCTTCATCTTCAATTGCCTACTTATTTGTGGGTGCTCAAACTGAGGCTGGTTACACACCAAATGATGGATGCCCACTTTGTAAGCTTTAACCAATCAAAACACTTATTTAAGGGTTGGGTGTCCGCAGCCCTTTACACATTGGAGAGGACATGGCCTGTTGTTTACCTGCTAAACAGTGAACTCCCCGCCTACTTTTGGATGGGGAGTCTCCCCCGCCCACTTTTGGACGGGAAGTCTCCCCTGCCCACTTTGTAAAGTGGCAGATAAGGGTGCACTTTTTGCATTTGCAACCAATAAAAAAATTTGTAAGTTTATTATTTATTATTTTTTTACAAACTGTGTCCATTTGGTGTGTAAAGGTATGACACCCATGTCTGTGCCTAGTTTCAAAAAGTGCATGCCCACACTTTGGGCGAGGGTTGGCCGTCCATCACTTGGTGTGTAACCAACTTGATGTACAGCAGCTTGACACTGACTTTTTTAATGCTATCTTTGCCTTGTTTTGCACACAATTGTTGAGCTACTACTTTATACAAGAAAGAAGAGCTGGACAAAAAGGTTGATGTGGCCAGAATGGATGGTGGACAAATTAGCTAGCTGATTGGCAGAGCCCTTGACTAATGAGATGGCTAAGGGTTGATACAAGAACCCGAATGAGGGTTCTAAGGAGCAACATGCATCCCCTCTTAGTTCCCTTCCATTTGCATGTACCTTGACAGTGAATGTCAGCTTTCTTTGGATTTTTTAGAAAGCATCGCATGGATCTACTTAGACTCTACTGGCTACCTAATGTTGGCCTTCTGACTGAAGGTCAATATGTGTCATGCACCACTTTAGGATCCTTTGAAATTTCTTTAGTTTAATTTCCTTTGGCAGGCCATGGCTGGGAGCATTGGGATTCTCAGCTAGGAATGCTACCTGAAACTAGCCTGCCTTCATGGCAAGAGTGGTAATGATCCGATTATTCACTAATTATAACAAGCAATAAAATTCAAATAAACTGAAATGTAGTAGTTATCATTGATTTTGAACAATGGACACTTCGTTGGCCCTAAAATTGGCACCCCTTGTGGTATTTCTTTAACTTGTATTGCTAAAGGTTGAAGTTGTGAGAGTGTGCAATAGAAGAGAATCACAAACACTAAGAGAAAGGGAGAGAAGAAGGGAAAGTAGGAAGATAAGAATGATCTGCATTGGATAAACAAGAAGGCTGAATACAATGAGGACTAATCAGTCCCTACACGCAGCCCAAGGTGTCGGTGAGGGCACCGAATCAGGCTGAATAATGATGATAGCACCTTTCGCCTTAGGACAATAGATCACTGCTAGCTCAAAATCCATGTAGACTTGTATAGGTTGCTTTTAGCTATACTTAAATTTGCTGCTTTTCCAGGAGTTCCTTGGTTTAGAGGGTTGTTTTGGCTCTTTCTTGCTCCGACTGAATTGTGAGGTTTGCCAATTGGGCTTCACATTGTAATTGTAGCTCTTCTACTTCTTTCTCTTTGAGGCACCTTGGAGAGCTGCTTTGCACGTTTTGCACTATTTATAGGGGACTCAATTCTATAGGATCATGTACGAAGAGGGGGCCACTCTTTGTGGATGGATTGACTCAAACTAGGTAGGTGATGTGAATTCGAGATGACCCATTGTGGGTTATGCTTTTTCCCTTGGATTGGGAGTTATCTTGTGGAGTAGTAAGAAGCAGCCTACTATGGCACTTTCTTCTACAAAGACCGAGTACTATGCTCTTTGTTCCACAACTATGGAGGTAGTTTGGCTTTGCCGAATGTTGGCGGAGATTGGGTTTCCGCAGACAGGTCCTTTTGAGTTTCACGTGGATAACCAAAGTGCATTAGCTCTGTCCAATAACCTTGTGTTTCATGCTCTCACAAAGCACATTGAGATTAAGTATCATTGTGTACGAAAGCAGATCATATACAAAATTTGAAAAAAAAGATCAGAACAAAACTCGCCATTGTGGTTTCCTTGATTGCCTCGAACCTTGAAAGACGTTTGCATTTTCGCAAACACTTTTCTACTCATAGAAGTCGGAGTATGCCTCGCTTTTGTATTCCAAAAAGTATGGCTACACATAATGGCTGAAGTCATCAATGATGAGCATTAGATACTTGGCCTTCCCAAGGGAGTCTGTGCCCATAGGTCCACGAAGGTTGGTGTGAACCAACTCGAGCAGTATAGAAGCCTTCCTAGAAGCAATGTGTTAGAAGCAATGTGTGGATGAGGTTGCCTATGCTACTTGCCCCTCAAGCAACTGGGGCAGAGAGTGTGAATGGGAGGGAAATCTGGAAGTCCCTCCATCATCTTCTTTCATGAAGCCCTTCGAATAGAATCGAAGTTGAGATGCCCATGTTGGGCATACCAAAGTAGTCTAAGATTGTAGGAAGTCTTGGCAACAAGGGCTGTGAGCGTGTAAAGCCCATCCTCCTAAGTAGTTGTCCAAAGAATCGTTCCTATAGAAGCATACTCCATAGTCATTGCATTGGTTGAAGAGTGTTGTAAATCTAGCAATAGGGGAATTGTCCCCACCATATGAACGGACCGTCAAGAAACAACATCATTTAGTATAGTTTTCCTTATTTATTTCCATTTTTGCTTTCATTTCTAGCCCCAAAAAGGCTTTCTAGGCACCTCCCAAGAGAATCAGAGCGCCACTTGAGAGACTTATGGTGGGGGAGACTCGAGACTGTTTATTTCTATATATACAACACCTGTCACCACCTATTCATTCACAGAAACTTCTTTCATTCATTCATCAAACACTCGTCTCTTCTCTCTCCTTCCACCATCTACACTCCTTGTTGTAGGCACTAGTCTTCATCTACAGGGTTGTGTTTTTGGTGACAAAATCTTCCTTCTCTATTGGTATCATCCTCTACAGTTGGCTAGTGCTTTCTTAAGCTGCAAATGCTTGCATTTGGTAGTCTATGCTTCTTCTCCACCTTGGTGTCATTAATCTTTAGGTGACCTCATCTATAGGCCATGTGTCCTTGCATTTGACATTCCGGTGCTGTCCTCCACAGTTGGCGACCTCCTCCTCTAGCTGGTGTTACCCTTAGGGGCCACTTTTACTTATATTTGGGTAGTTTTGCCCTTCTCCTTCATCTGATGTCACTCCACAACAGCTGATGTCAGCTCTTTGCTCACATTTGCAGACTCAGAGGCTCCTCTCCATCAGACAATAGTCTCCCTACTCTAGATATCATCCCGCTTGTTGCGTTTGGTAGTTTGGCACTCTTCCTGGCTTTGGCATTAGTCTTTGACAGCTGATGATCTTCTTCCGATGGCTTTCGAGGACTGCGTCCAACTCCCTCGATAGCTCTCCTCCTCTTCAAGTCATTACTTTGACAACCCACCAGTTGGAGGACTGCATTTCGCTCCCTTCACAATGCATGTTTGCAGTTATCTTTTGAGCTTCGGCTCCATTGTATAAGCTTTATTCACTTAGCATGATTCAATGCTTTATCATTTTCATCTTTTGTGTTTTGAGTTTCTCGTCCTTGAGAGTCTACCGTGCACATTTTGTGTTTCCTTCGCAAACCCTATTATCTCTCTAGTTTGCTTCCACAACAGTCTCCATGACACGGGCATGGAAGAATTGTCACCAATGGTGATGGATCCCCCTCTAGAATGCATGTCCTAAAGCCAATCTTGTCGGAAAGTCTTATGGAAAGAAGCCCCACTGTCCATGAGCCAAGCTTCCTTTGTAGAAGAAGAAGCAAGAGCAGTATCCTCCTCCACGAGGTTGAAACAAATGTAGGAAAATAGACTTAGTGGTAGCTAGGTAGCCTTCAAATCCTTACTTCAAATGCGGGTACTTTTGCCAACACTTCTTCAAATGAGTGACCTTTCCATAGTGTGGGCACTTGGGCTTCTTCTTAGTATCCTTTGTGTCCTCTATCTTGTCATCTTGCTCCTTTGCCTTTGCCTTCGCCTTCTGCTTTCCTCTTTTCGAACCTATTATGAAAGCCTTTGTGAAGCTGGATTCATTGGCACCTACCTCTTTGAGTTGCTCATCATGCTCCAAGACTAGTGGGGCAAGCTCCTCCCAAAGAAGAGTCTCTTGGATCCTCCATGTTAGAAGGCTGGTGTAGAATACATTCAACTTTAGAGATGGCAATTGAGTCAAGGGAATCGTTGCCATATCCTCTGAAGAGATAAGTCCTCCTGAGGGATGCAGGCTCATCCCTCATGTCCTCCAGCTTGTTGATGTGATCCTTCATGGAATGAGAGTAATCAACACCGAGCATTCGAAGTTTGTTCTCAAGAGAAATCTTGTGGGTGAATGTCTTTCGATGGGAAACATAGAGAGAGGGGGGGAGGAGGAGGAGAATGCTGCTCTGAACAGTGAGACCGAACAAAGGGGCTTGGAGACCTCAAGTCTTCACTATGACCATGCTGCCTATTAGAGGAGTGATGATGAAGTGAGTGATGCTCAGTGGCGATGCAATGTCCGGCGATGAAAATGTCAGGTAGAGAGCAAAAACGTGATCAAGAGTAGAGAGTGAGAGTTAGAGATAGAGATGCACGATGTTCTTGGGTATAATTTGTTGTGCGCACCTCTTTAGGTTTTAGATAGATATATATGAAAGTACAAATGTGCTAAGGGTGTGTTCACACCCGTGCACATATAAAAGCCACGATGGCCATTATTGCCAACAACCTCCCACCTAAAGGCAATGTGCCTTAAGAGGAGAAAAGAATCAACTAAGTCTAGGTATGTACAAAGATGAAATACATATACCTATCCTACTCCCATTATATGTCGGCAATGAGCAAACCGCTCTGCTGGAAGACCCTTCGTGAGAAGATTTGGAGGATTATCATCTATATGCACTTTGATAAGCTCAATGCTCTTGCTGTCAAGTACATCTCTAATGAAGTGATACTTCACGTGTATGTGCTTCGTCTTTGCATGAAAGACGGGATTCCGTGCTAGCTTGATAGCACTCTGACTATCACAATGGAGAACATGTAACTTTGTAATGCGAAGCTCTCCCACCAGACGTGAAAGCCATAAACATACTTTGTCTCTGACGAAGTAGACAATGCAACACACTTTTGTAGCCTGGAGATCCAAGAGACTGCTCCTTCTGTGATGGTAAACACATACCTGGAAGTGGACTTTCTGCAGTCCGCATGACCAGTGTAGTCTACATCCGTAAAGCCAACGACAATTGCCTTCTGCTTTCCAAAGCAGATGCACAAATCCTTTGTGCCTTTGAGGTATCTCATAATACCTTTCACTGCTTCCCAATGCTTTTTACCAGGGTTTGCCATGTATTTGCTAACCACTCCCACTGCAAAGGCAATGTCAGGATGTGTAGCAACCATAGCATACATCAAACTGCCAACAGCTGAAGCATATGGTATCTTGGCCATTTCAGCCTTCTCATCATGCACTGAGTTTCACATATGGAGGCAATGGAACCCCAATTGTTCCCCCCCCCCTCCATATTGAAATGCTGCAAAACCTTGGAGATATACTCTTGTTGAGATAGATAGAGTAAGCCTTTCGATCTCTCTAAGTATTCGTATGCCAAGAATGTGATTTGCATCACCAAGATCCTTCATGTCAAAGCTGCTATGAAGACTTTGCTTCAGTGAGTCCAAGGCATGAGTATCCTTGCCAACAATCAGCATGCCATCAACATACATCTCTTGGTACTTGTTTCAGCCCATACAAACTCCTTTTGAGTTTACATAGCATCTTCTCTTTCCCTTTTGCCACAAACCCTTCAGGCTGTTGCATATATATGTTTTCATGCAGATCACTATAAGAGTGCAGTCTTTACATCCATTTGTATGAGCTCCATATCTTCAGCTGCAACCAAGCCCAAAATGGTTCTCAATGTAGTTATCTTGACTATAGGAGAGAAGATCTCATCAAAGTCAACTCCATGTTCCTGCTTGTATCTCTTCGCAATCAATCTTGCTTTGTACTTTGGTGAGGAACTAGAAGTCACCTTTATTGTAAACCTTCATTTTTGTAAACCCATTTGCATGGAAGGGTTTTTTGCCCTTTAGGCAACTGCACCAAGTCCCAAGTGCCATTTTTCTCAAGAGATTCCATCTTTGACAACATGGCTTTATACCATTTCTTGCTGTCTTGTCTGTCCATTGCTTCCTTGAAGTAAGACGGTTCACCACAGTCTATCAACATGGCATAATCAGCCACATTGTTTGCACCAGGAACGAATCTATCAGGTTGTCTAGTAGCCCTAGACGATCTCCTAACTGTTGGAAGAGAGGGAGAGAGAGAGAGTGGAGCGGAAGATGAGTCTCAGCTCATTATTGTTCTTATTCCATTATACTTCCATTATACTAACTGAAAGAGACTTACACACATAGGTATGACTAACGAAGACTAACTGTGGTTAAGCCATTGACTACACCGACTTATTGAATGTCACACACATGTACAGCTGTATCCAGCTAATGTCGGTCACACACATAAAGATAGACTGGCTGAAGAGTAACGGGAGCTTGATATTCTAACACTCCCCCTCAAGCTCAAACCATCTGATAAACTCCAAGTAGCTGTCTAAAGTATATGAACTTTTCTTTACCAAGCGACTTGGTAAATATGTCTGCTACTTGGTCTTCAGTCTTCACATGAATCAAGTCAATCTGCCCTATAAGAACCATTTCTCTGATGAAATGGTAGTGAACCTCAATATGTTTGGACCTAGTATGGTAGACAGGATTGCTAGCCAACATAACACTACTGAGGTTATCACAATGCAATCTCACTTTGCTTTCCGGCTGTATTCCCAAGTCTTTCAACAGTTTCATCAACCAAACTGCTTCACAAGCCACTAAGGCAACTCCTCTGTACTCAGCTTCTGTACTAGACAATGCAACAGTAGGCTGTTTCGTACTCTGCCAACTAATCATACTGTTGCCCAATCCAAATGCATAACCATTGGTTGACCTCCTATCATAGGCATAACCAACCCAATCAGCATCAGTAAACCCTGTTAAGTCAAGGGATTTTTCATATGCATAAAACAATCCATAATCTGTAGTACCCTTTACATATCAGTAGGCTGTTTCTTGCTCCGCCAACTAATCATATTGTTGCCCAATCCAAATGCATAACCACCGGTTGACCTCTTGTCATAGGCACAACCAGTCCAATCAGCATCACTAAACCCTATCAAGTTAAGGGATTTTCCATATGCATAAAACAACCCATAATCTGTAGTACCCTTTACATATCTCATGATCCTCTTGACTGCATCTAAATGTGGTTTGCGAGGCTTTTGCATGAACTGACTAATCAGCCCCACTGCATAACATAAGTCAGGATGGGTAATAGTCAAGTATATCAAGCTGCCCACCATCTGTTGATACATGGTCACATTCTCAATGTCATTTCCAACATCAATCTGCAGCTTGATATTCTAATCAAGAGGTGTCTCCATAGGCTTGCATTCAGCCATACCATACTTTTGTAACAAGTCATGAGCATACAATCCCAAGAAAATACTTTAGTTCACCAAGGTCTTTGACTTTGAATTTAGCTTGTAAACACGATTTAATTTCAGCAATGCCCTCTTCATCATCTCCAGTGATGATAAGATCATCTATATAACCCACTAGAAACACATATCCATGATCTGTTTTCTTCGTGAACAGACTGTGATCTGCATCAACCAATCTAAATCCATGTTGCTGTAAATAACTGCTGATCCGAGCATTTCATGCTTTAGGTGCCTATTTTGGTCCATATAAAGCCTTTTTCAGCTTACATACATGTGTAGGAAAGCCCAGGTGAACATAGCCTTCAGGCTGCTCCATATATACTTCCTCAACCAAATCACCGTTCAAGAAAGCATTCTTGACGTCCATTGGCCATAATTTCCAGCCTTTGCATGCTGCCAAAGCAATGACGGTTTTGACTGTTGTCATTTTAGCCACCAGACTGAAAGTCTTCTCATAGTCAAGGGCATATTGCTGTGCATACCCTTTTGCAACCAGCCTGGCCTTATAGCGTTTTAACGAACCATCTGACTTGCACTTAACCTTGTACACCCATTTGCAGTCAATGGGAACTTTACCTTCAGGCAACTCAACCAATTCCCATGTCTCATTTTCAGCCAGGGCTACATTCTCATCCATGGCAGTACACCGATTATCATCTGTAACTGCATCATCAAACTTTGTAGGTTCTTTGTAACCTGTCACACTAGCCATATATACATAATGGTGGGCTGAATAATCAGTGTATGTAAACCTGTCAACTGGTTTTCTGACTCTCTCAGATCTCTGTAATTTCCTCTTTTCATCAAGAACATGCATATATGCAATGCTGCCAAATACCTTCAAGTGTGAAATGTTAGGCTTATGACCATACAACCTCTCATATGGAGTTACATCATGAATCCCTGCTGTAGGGGTTCTATTCAACACATAGACAGCAATCACTACTGCTTCAGTCCAATAACCATTTGGCAAACTCTATTCATTCAGCACAACTCTTGCCGATTCCATCAGTACCCTATTTTTCCTTTCTGCTACACCATTTTGTTGCAGTGTATAGCTGCAAGTTAACTGTCTTTTGATCCCATGTTTAGCAAGGTAACTGTCAAAATAGTTAGAGACATATTCTCCTTCTCCATCTGATCTAAGACATGAAATTTTACAGCTCAACTCATTTTCAGTATGCTTCTTGAAGTTCTTGATGTAAAGCCAAGTGTACCTGTTGAAATCATCAATGAAGGATACATAGTAACGAGCACCACCAAACGAAGCATTATGAGACGGACCCTATACATTTGAATGTACCAACTATAAGGGTCGTGAGCTATTCCGTACATGTCTCATAAATGGAAACCATGCTTGCAATAAACTGTATTCCAACAATGAAAAAACACAGTCAACTGAGCATAAACCAAGCTCAAATCAGTTCAAAACATTCTATGGTAGTGGCAAAACATCCTAAAAATAATGATTTATTAGGCATGCTTAGCGTCGAGGACAAGCTCAACAAGTCATGGCACGAATTACATAATGTGGGTTTACATGATGTGACATGTTTTTGTTGTGAAAGATCCATGGCATGTTGTGAATGGCACCAAGCAAAAGCTGGCTTCTCCAACACCAACGCAGCTTCCGCTTCCGCATTGCAAGGTGGTTCTCATGATGCCGAATCATCTTCTTCCAGAATGCATTCCACTCAAGATCAGATTTGATGGGATGGCCGTGATGCCTAAGTGCATGTCTTTATTGCTTTATCGGTGAAGAGAGGTATCATTCCACATATCATATGATGCAAGATAGCCAAGGATGCATGACATAAGCTTGCATCATTATATCAAGTGCACATTGAAGCGTGCTGCTTACCTATGTAATATGGATGCCTATCTCACCGGTATCAAAGATCTTATTGAATAATTATTAAATATTGATGAAGAAGTCCTAGATAATGAACTTGTTTCTATCACTCTTAGTGGTGTTTTGGAGTCATATCAAGGTTTAGTTACCACCTTGCGGTTGGTAACTATGTGTAACCAAGTTACCTATAATTTCAATAATCTTGTGTCTCTTTTGTTGTAAGAAGAACAAACCTGACTCAACTGCAATTCTACTATGGTGACGGAATAAGTCTTTCCCAACCATCATCATGAAAAAGGCAAACCAAAGGAAAAACAACAAGGTCGTTGGTCAGAAATCAACAAACTTTCATGCTAGTCATCCTTCTTGTTTCACTCCTTTTCTATTGAAGACAGCCTTCCATGTCGGTCCATTCTCTTCCAACCCTTGAAAGGTACAATCAATAAATCTAAGATGTGTAATTATTGTCGAGAGACAGGGCATGACATCATTGAATGTCGTAAGCGCATTGCATAGGAGAAGCAGAAGAAAGAGTCTGAAACCAACCTTTCTTCTTGGAAAGGGTGGTAATTCCCTGATTAAGGACTTAAATTACAGCAATCAGCAAATGATTGTAACTTTAAATGCACAAATTACCTTAATAATCTCGGACATTGGATACCATGTTGGCCCCAAAATTGGGGCTCCTTTTGGTATTTCTTAACTTGATTGCTAATGGAATGAGTACAAGTTGAGATTTACAATCTCCTTTGCTGTTTCAAAAGCCTCTTTGTTGTAGAGCAACAATCAGCAAATCAATTTGGGCCAATTGCCCTTTGATTTTTTCACCTGAGACTTGCACAAATGGAACCACCAACTGGCCAAATGCTACCCCAAATTACAATGAATGGGCTGGCATTCGAATTCCCTGGCAATTACACAAATTTCAGGTGATGAATTCTGAATACGATGCCTTCACCAATAGGCACGGGTTTGGATGTGGCTGTCAAACCCTAATTTGTGCAGAAATTTAGGGTTTACAGCAAAGATATCTCTGTTATCTGACAAGTTTGGCTGAAATCTACTCAAAATGGCTGAGAAATGTCGAGATCTCTTGAGAACAGGTTGGAGAAGGTAAGAGAAACCCAAGACGAGAGGGAAATTTGATTTCTTCGCGAGAAAGCCCTAAATTTTGCCTATTGCTTGCTGCGGCCTGCATTTAATGGAGTCACTTGATCAACAATGCTATTGCTAGCTCTTGGAAGGTGACTCCTTCCTGTCCCCTGCTTGTTGAGGCCCTCAGATGGTTGTCTTCTCTGTAGCAAATTATTGTTCTCTAATAAGAAAATAGACGAGCAGAACTCTCTCTCTCTCTCTCTCACCCCCCCCCTCCCCTTCCAAGCTGTAAACTAATTGAATGGTTGAGGCCTAGCCCCCAAAAACGTTTTCACAGTTTATATGGATATTTTTGCAAGTGGCAGCCTCCTAAACCCATTTTTTTGCATTATCCACCTTTGACACCTACTGCGTCCTTTGGATCCTTGACTTGTTACCATGAAATAATTGCCATGTGCATCACATGTGCTAAATAACATTGCACATTTGATTGATAACTTAATCAAATGTTATCAGCAAGATTAAAGCATCTCAAAATTTCATGTCCACGTGATAGACCTCTCTCTTGAAATCCCTGCAATCATCCTCAGTTACATTGCATTGTGCCAAAGGAAAAACATACTACACTGGAATTTCCATAAGGCATCATAGTCACAACATTGTGGATTGTTGTCCAACCATGCTACATGCCCCAAACCTGTTGAAAAAGTTCAGCTAGCATATACATAACATAGAACTCAAAGTCAGTCTAGAACTATTGCTAGAAACTCATTGGATGCATCCATAACTAATGTTTCTCAACTGTCTATGCTCATGTAGTTTAGTGAATACAATGTCCAAGTATCTTATATGCTCTGCCTCGTTCTTTGAATAGACAATCATGTCATCAATGAAAGTATCCACAACTCCTCTATGTGGCTTAAAGATGTGATCCATCATCCTATTCAATATAGCAGGAGCATTCGTAAGTCCAAAAGGCATAACAGGAAACTTATACAACCCAAAATATGACTTGAAAGTTGTCTTAGGCACATCTTCGAGTCTGACGCATATTAGATGATGCCCCCTTTTCAAATCTATATGGCTGAATATGGCTGCCCCCTGCAATCTCTTCATAACATCATCAATATGAGGAATTAGAAAGCCATTCTTTATCGTGATGTTGTTTAGAGCATAATAATCAATGTACATATGCCATGGACCATCCTTTTTTTGCACAAAAAGAACTGGAGAACAAAAAGGAGATGAGAGAGGTTGAATTAACCCTCTTTCTAATAGCTCATTCACCTGACTCATAATGTCCTCTTGTTGGCCTGTACTAACTCTGTAGGGTGGCTTATTAGGTGGGCTACTTCCAAGGATAAGCTCTATGCCATGATCTTGTGGCCTTTCAAGTGGTAGCTATCCTGGAAGTGACTAAGAGAAGCAATTAGCATACATTTTTAGAGATGGCATGTGATCCTTCTCTAACTTAGACATGCTCCCAACATTCCCACTATCATCTTTATCCCTAGTAAAAACCAAGTACGTTGAAACATGATTTTTCATTACTTTAGAAATGGCAATTTCAGGTAGAGCAAGAACAGATTCACCATTCAACTTTACATCAAGTGTGAGTGTCTTTCCATTATGGTGAATAGTAATATTTTTTGCATGAGAATCAATTAGTGTATGCATACTGTGAGGCCATGTTATGTCGAGCAATGCATCATAATCCTTAAGTGGAGCAATGAAAAACTTTTCATTGTTGAGATATCCTTGTGTATGCAATTGAATCTTTTCAATGAGTGGTGTGACAAGCTCTGCATGGCCTTTACATGGCATTCCAACTTCCTCCATGGGTCCCATCTCATCCTCTTTGATGCCTAGATGGGCTGTCATGTCTACAGAGATGAAGTTGGCTTATGCACCATTATTTAAAAAAATCAATGCATGTTGATTCCTAAATTTACCCCATGCTCTGCACAACTCAGTAGCATCATCATTAGGCTGATCATTAACAACATCGGGTACCAATCCTACTGATGTTTTGGGCTTTTCTCCTTTACGATCTCCCCAATTTTCTGATTTTCCAGCTTGCCATCTATTGGGACAGTCCCTTCAGTGTGATCGTCGTGTTCATAAATAAAACATTTATTTGCAGCCATCAATTTTCTACTTTGTGCCAATGTTTTCAAGCCCTTTCTTTGTCATTTTGGTCTCTTTCCAGGCTGATTTTCAAATCTGCCCCTTTTCTCAACCCTGAACAATCTTTTATTCGGCTTCTCTTCACTCTCTAGGAAGCCCAAGTCCTTTCCATGCAGCAAAGCATTGGCTGTAGCAGTAGTCTCTTTAAGCTGAGGCATGCTGGACAGTGGATTTCATGCAAAAATTCTTAATTCCTTTGGGCAGCTCACAAGCATGTTTTTCTCCTTGCTCATGAAGGGGTACGGTGCGATAAGAAGTAATAGGGAGCAATGCATCCAAAACTTCTTATGCTATTACTCTAAGTTTTTACATTCCTTAGCATCCAGCTTATTTCGAGTTGTCATGATGTCCACCTCAAAGGTACTTGTCAACCACTTCGATGTAAACATTTGCTTGAATTGTATCCATGTTGACGGTACTCTACCTTGCATTAAAAGTGTGGACTACCGCAGCAATGCATTCCCTTTCAAGCAAGTGAATGTTCGTGGAGTCAATGAAGTTTCCCTCGAATTGCTGAATAAAAGTCAAAGCTTTTAGCCTATCTTGTTCACCGCTGAAGGACTTAAACTTTAATGCTTTTCCACCCTCGTCATAGTCTTTTGCTGCTCCTTTGGGTGTCAAGTTGTCATACACTCGTTGCTGCGGAAAGGGTGCATTCACTGAATTTACATTATAACTAACACTAAACAGAGCATTTGCACGACTAGTTCTCACTCCTTGAGCCCCATAAGCATTGGGGGGTGCAGATGCATTATGAAACATGCTACTTTGTGCCCTAGGCGTCAAGCCAATGCTGCCATACATAAGGTTTTGCATATTTTTAATAATACCTGAATACATTGGGCCTTGCATACCATGCATTGGCTGTTGCATACCATAGGGATTTGTGCCATATATTCCTATATGCGGTCCGTGTCCAACCATAGCCTGAAATAATGCGAAAAATATGACAGGTGGGCTGCATTAAATGCAGCTGACTGGTACAGTCCGACCAGACTACCACGTGGCAGCTGATGTGGCACGGCCAGGGGATGACAATCGCTAACACCCCCTCTCAGAGCCTGGACGGGGCAAAAGCCTGAGGGATCTGGCATGTCTCCGAAGTAGAGCCTGGGGAAGCGCCTTCGTGAATAAATTTGCAAGATTGTCCTCCGTCTTGTAGTACTCCACAGCTATGGTCTCATCCAGAAGCTTCTCCCAGATGAAGTGGTACTGGATCTCTATGTGCTTTGTCCGGGCATGGAAAACAGGATTCCATGCCAAGGCAATGCAACTCTCATTGTCGCATCGCAGAAAAGTAGGACGAGTGTGGGGGCAGCCAAGCTCCTCCAACAATCTCCAAAGCCACACAGCCTCACATGTGGTGGAAGACGCGGCGCGATACTCCGCCTCAGTAGACGAAAGGGCTACCGTGGGCTGCTTCTTGCTACTCCATGAGATAACACCTGCACCCAAGGTAAAACAGTAGCCTGTAGTAGACCGCGTGTGGTCCACATCGCCAGCCCAATCCGAGTCGCTTCAACCTGCAAGTACAAGATCGGAACCACCTGTGCCTACTGGATAATGAATCCCTAAGTTAGAGGTCCCCCTCAAATACCGAAGTATCCTCTGAGCAGCCTGCCAATGCACCGTCTGAGGTTCACTCATGAACCCCGCCAAGAGACCTACATCAAAACAAAGATCAACACGAGTGTTGAGGAGCCAAATCAATGATCCAATCAATTGATGGCAGTGGGAAGCATCCGCCAAGGGAGAATTTGAATGTGAAGTGGCCTTCCAGTTTGGATCCATAGGAGTAGAAATGGTTCGACAATCCTCCATCGCAAAAGAAACCAAGAGCTCCTGTACATATCTTTGCTGAGAGATGAAAATCCCCCTTTGAGACTGATAAATCTCATGGCCCAAGAAGAAGTGGAGTAGACCCAAGTCCGTCATCTCGAACGCCTGATGTAAAGCTGCCTTTGTCTCTTTGACCTTCTGTGCATGATCACCTGTGACAATCAAATCGTCAACATACAACACAAAAAGCACACAACCAGCCTCGGAAGTGTGTACATAAAGCTGCGGATCGGCCTTGGAACACCGATATCCCAACTGTGACTGAAGGAACGAGTCAATCTTCTCGTTCCATGTACGCGGAGCCTGCTTGAGGCCATACAAGGCCTTCTTTAACCTGTAGACTTGCCCATCGGAAGATCCAAAGCTAGGAGGCTGCTCTACATAGATTTCCTCCTTCAAATCACCATTGAGGGAGGCTGACTTCACATCCAATTGGTAGATAGTGTTAGCAGATCAGTCACCTGGTCGGACTGCAGTCCAGTCGGATTTTACAGTCGGACTGCCACGTGGCAGTCCGACCTGCTTTCGTACAGTCGTTAAATGCAGCCGACATGCAGTTATTTGGCGCCCAAATTTCGGCTATTTATAGCCATGATTTCCAGCAGTCTCCTACACTTTCTGCTCGCAGATTACAGGCTGGAGGCTCGCGCTGATTCCGTCTCTGTTCGTAGATTTCAGACAGGAGATCGTGCAGATTGTAGCGGACTTTGAGGTGAACAGCAGGTGCATCGTCGAGGTGGAGACACGCAGTCCAGTGCACTGCGTCCGTGTACATATCTGCATATCTTTGTATACATCACACTTTATATAGCAGATCTTCATCTTCACTCTCTTTCTCTCTCTACTCTCTGCGTTCTCTCTCTCTCAGTCCTACGCTTCCGCACCGTTGCACTCTGACATAGTATCAGAGCAGTGTTGAAGGGCTGATTGAGTGCAGAACCAACCTGAAGAGGAGTTTCTATCGCGACACAAGGCTGCGTTTTCAGCGTTTGAGGGCAAGCAGGAGGGCTGCGCCTCGGAACAAGGCTGAAGCGAGCGTGGGCGTGCGGGAAAGGAGTCCAGGTGGTGGATTTGCTGCTGTTAACTGTTGTTTGACGAGGAGGAAGTTTGAGTTTTCAGCTTTCAAGTGCAGGTTTTGCTTTTTCATCGCCTCCGATGGGTGAAGAAGTTTCGGGACGCGGAAGAGCCCTAGCAGGCTGCGTTTTCACAGTCAGAGGGGGCTGCTTTTGCGTTTGTAAAGGCATTACAGGTGAAAATGTCTACAGAGATTAACTTGGAGTTCCAGACGATCATGGACTGGAAGGTGCCTGTCTTACCGGCTCTTCCCGCAGATCAGAAGCTCGATGGCGACAATTACCGCTTTTGGCGCGTGATGATGTTGGCCATCCTTGAGTCCTACGATTTGGCGGAGCTTGTACAAGAGGAGATCGACCGGCCCTGGGTGAGAGATGAGTCCAAACTCTCTTCCGATGCTCGTGCGGAGTTGGCCAAGGCACAATCTCACTGGGACAAATTGAATGCTAGGATTCGTTCCTTTCTTTTTCTGTCTTGTACTACAGCCGTGATAGCCCACATCGAGCACTTGATGGTGGCTCGGGAGATATGGCTGGAGCTTGATCAGATGTATAACCGGATGACCCTTATGAAGCGGGTTTCTTTGGAGGTACAGATGCGGACCTTGTCCGTGAACAAGTCTTCTTCGTTGCGGGAGCACGTCAACAAGCTTGGATAGCTTCAGATGCAGGTTTAGAATGCGGGGAAGCCGATTTCCTCCGAAGACATGGCGATCACACTCTTGTCCCAGTTGCAGCCACGATTCGGTGCTTTCTACTCCGCCCTTATTGCTTCGGGGCGAGAGTCCACTCTTCGGTGGGAAGAGTTGGTTCCTATGGTCTTGGACCAAGAGGAACAACTGAAGGGACAGAATGCTTCCAAGTCGGAGGCACTGACAGGTCAAGCCTCTCAGAAGAAGGGGAAGGACCAAAAGAAGAAGAAGGGGGATAACAAGTCAAAGAAGGACAAGGACAAGGATAAAGAATCCACATGTCATATTTGTGAAAAGACCGGCCATTGGAAGAAGGATTGCCCTGACAAAGACAAGGACACCAACAAGAAGGACACGAAGGATTCTGGAGCGGTGGCTGCACCCTCATCAGCTGCGTTTCTTCATCTAGCAGTCATTGAGGACTCTACACCGAATGCTTCTGATGTTGCTATGACAGCTCCCCAGGCTCGAGAGTGGATCGTAGACAGTGGTGCCTCCCGGCACATGACTCCTTCCTCAGATGGTGTTGTCTAGTTGCGACCGTCGCATGGGCAGATTCTCATTGGAGATAGCTCTTCGGTGTCTATTGCAGGATGGGGTGAGATGCAGCTTATTCCAGATGGACGAGGTGGTACCCATACCTCAGAGGTCTTGCATGTACCAGGTTTAGGGTATCTCGTGCCTCGCCCCCCGAATAAGAAGGTGATTGGCGTCAAGTGGGTCTTCAAGACCAAGTACCTTAGCGATGGTTCTTTGGATAAGCACAAGGCTCGCCTCGTTGCTTAAGGTTTTGCATAGCGCCCCGGGATTGATTGTCATGATACTTTTGCCCCCACTGCTCGTATGGCGACTATTCGAGCTGTTCTTGCCTTGGCTGGGCATAGGAAATGGCCTGTCTACCAGTTGGATGTGAAGTCGGCCTTCCTCAATGGTGATTTGAAGGAGGAGATCTATGTAGAGCAGCCTCCTGGCTTTGGATCTTCAGATGGGAAAGTCTACAGGTTGAGGAAGGCCTTGTATGGCCTTAAGCAGGCTCCGCATGCATGGAACGAGAAGATTGATTCGTTCCTTCAGTCATAGTTGGGATATCGGCGTTCTAAGGCCGATCCGTAGCTTTATGTACACACTTCCGAGGCTGGTTGTGTGCTTTTTGTGTTGTATATTGATGATTTGATTGCCACAGGTGATCATGCACAGAAGGTCAAAGAGACGAAGATAGCTTTACATTAGACGTTCGAGATGACGGACTTGGGTCTACTCCATTTCTTTTTGGGCCATGAGATTTATCAGTCTCAGAGGGGGATCTTCATCTCTCAGCAGAAATATGTACAGGAGCTCTTGGTTTCTTTTGCGATGGAGGATTGTCGGACCCTTTCTACTCCTGTGGATCCGAACTGGAAGGCCACTTCCCATTCAGCTTCTCCCATGGCGGATGCTTCGCGCTATCGTCAGTTGATTGGATCATTGATTTGGCTCCTCAACACTCGTGTTGATCTTTGTTTTGCTGTTGGGCTCTTGGCGGGGTTCATGAGTGAACCTCAGACGGTGCATTGGCAGGCTGCCCAGAGGATACTTCGGTATTTGAGGGGGACATTTGATTTAGGGATTCACTATCCAGCAGGCACAGGTGGTTCACCTCTTGTACTTGCAGGTTGGAGTGACTCGAATTGGGCTGGTGATGTGGACCACAGGCGGTCTACAACAGGTTACTGTTTTACCTTGGGTGCAGGTGTTATCTCCTGGAGTAGCAAGAAGCAGCCCACGGTAGCCCTTTCGTCTACTGAGGCGGAGTATCGGGCCGCGTCTTCCACCACATGTGAGGCTGTGTGGCTTCGGAGATTATTGGAGGAGCTTGGCTGCCCCCAAACTCGTCCTACTTTGCTGCAATGCGACAATGAGAGTTGCATTGCATTGGCACGGAATCTTGTTTTTCATGCCCGGACGAAGCACATAGAGATCCAGTATCACTTTATCAGAGAGAAGCTTCTGGATGAGACCATCACTGTGGAGTACTGCAAGACGGAGGACAATCTTGCAGATTTGTTTATGAAGGCACTTCCCCAGGCTCTACTTCGGAGACATTCCAGATTCCTTAGGCTTCTGCCCCGCCCAGGCTCTAAGAGGGGGTGTTAGCGGATCAGTCACCTGGTCGGACTGCAGTCCTTGCGTTCTCTCTCTCTCAGTCCTACGCTTCCGCACGGTTGCACTTTGACAGACAGGCCATCTCCTATGGCCAGCCAAGGCAAGAGCAACGCGAATAGTCGCCATACGAGCAGTGGGGGCAAAAGTATCATGACAGTCAATCCCGGGGCGCTGTGCAAAACCTTTAGCAACAAGGTGAGCCTTGTGCTTGTCCAAAGAACCATCGCTAAGGTACTTGGTCTTGAAGATCCATTTGACGCCAATCACCTTCTTATGAGAGGGGCGAGGCACGAGGTACCAAGTGCCATTCCTCTCAATAGCCTCCAACTCGGCTTCCATAGCTTTCTTTCATGGTGCGGAGTGTAAAGCCTCCTTCACGGAGGTGGGCTCTCGATCCTGCATAACACGGGTCATCAAACAATAGTTAGAGCAAACAAGCTCCGTAGAATGTGCCTGGTGCCTCCGTGACCGCCGCGGACCATCTTGCGGTCCCCACTCCTCAGGGACCCCCCTCGATCCTTGAATCTTGGAGTGTGTCACGGGCCCAACGAGGAGGAGGCCGGACCTCTCCTCGTCGCTCTCCATCAGCTGAAGACTCTGGGATATCCACCGGTGGTAACTCCTCGGGGGTGACCGGTGGAACAGTGGACTTTGTATTGGAAACAGAATCGGAATCAGAAGGCGCTGGCTCCAAAAGGAACTGTCTCGGGAGCCCAACTCTCCCTTGGATCTCCAAGAAGGGGATGCTCCTCACCCGTTGCTATGGCCGGAACCTCCACGAACCGCACATCTCGACTGGTGTACACATCCCGCTTTACGGGATCATACAAGCGATAGCCTTGGGACTGAGAGTTGTAGCCAACAAACACCTGTCTTCGGGAAGCCGCTTCAAATTTATCACGATGAGTCTTGGGAATGTGAACATAGGCATCACACCCAAAAACCCTAAAATAAGAAACATCGGGCTTAGTCCCAAAGTAAGCCTCAAAAGGTGTCATCCCATCAATGGCCGAAGTGGGGGATCGGTTAAGGATGTGGACTGCAGTAGCCACAGCCTCGGCCCACAGAAACTGAGGTGTCTGTCGGTGCTCCATCATGGTGCGCGCCATCTCGATCACACTTCGGTTCTTCCGTTCAAGAATGCCATTTTCTTGAGGAGTATTGGTGTTAGCAAACTCCTTGTGAATATCTTTATCTGCACAAAAACGAGCAAACTCATTAGAAACAAATTCACCACCCTTGTCGGAGCGTAAGGTCTTCAATCGCGGCCCGATCGGTTCTCCTCAAAGAGAAGCCAATCCTTGAAGTGGGAGAATGCCTCCGACTTCAGCGCCAAGAAGTAGGCCCAAGTCATCCTGCTGTAGTAATCTACGATCAACATGAAGTACGAGCTCCCTTTCAAGGACTCGTTTCGCATAGGGCCACAAAGATCCGTAGATACAAGCTCCATCGGGGAAGTAGACCGCCGCGAAGCTTTGTTGGGAATCGCATCGCTATGCTGCTTCCCACGAATGCAGGAGACGCATGGCTGCTGGCTCACCACGATGTCCGGCACCCCTCGAACAAGCTGTCCACGTGACGCCCTCCGAAGATAATCATAGTTAAGGTGACCAAACCGAGCATGCCATAGCTCTGACTGTGTTGGAGAGGTAAGAAGAAGAGTAGGGAGAGCGGTAGAAGACGTCAATTTGTAGATGCCGTTCTCATATCCTGATGAGAGAACCTTCCTTGACCCACGATCAAGGACTCGCACCGAATCACTGTCAAACTCCACCAAAAGTCCAAGTGAACAAATCTTATGAACCGAAAGTAGATGATACCCTAAACCTGACACATGCAAGACCTCTGAGGTATGACTACCACCACGTCCATCTGGAATAAGCTGCATCTCACCCCGTCCTGCAATAGACACCGAAGAGCTATCTGCGATGAGAATCTGCCCACGCGAAGGTCGCAGCTGGGCAACACCAACTGATGGAGTCATGTGCCAGGAGGCACCACTGTCGACGATCCACTCTCGAGCCTGGGGGGCTGTCATCGTAGCATCAGAAGCCTTCGGTGTAGAGTCCTCAATGACTGCTAGATGAAGAAACGCAGCTGATGAGGGTGCAGCCACCGCTCCAGAATCCTTGGAGTCCTTCTTGTTGGTGTCCTTGTCTTTGTCGGGGCAATCCTTCTTCCAATGGCCGGTCTTACCACAAATATGGCATGTGGATTCTTTTTCCTTGTCCTTCTTTGACTTGTTTTCCTCCTTCTTCTTTTGCTCCTTCCCCTTCTTCTGAGAGGCTTGACTTGTCAAGGCTTCCGACTTGGAAGCATGCTGTCCCTTCAGTTGTTCCTCTTGGTCCAAGACCATAGGAACCAACTCTTCCCATCGAAGAGTAGACTCACGCCCCGAAGCAATAAGGGCGGAGTAAAAAGCACCGAATCGTGGCGGCAATCGGGACAAGAGTGTGATCGCCACGTCTTCGGAGGAAATCGGCTTCCCCGCACTCTGAACCTACATCTGAAGCTGTCTAAGCTTGTTGATGTGCTCCTGCAACAAAGAAGACTTGTTCACGGACAAGATCCGCATCTGCACCTCCAAAGAAACCCTCTTCATAAGAGTCATCCGGTTATATATCTGGTCAAGCTCCAGCCATATCTCTCGAGCCACTGTCAAGTGCTCGATGTGAGCTATCATGGCTATAGTACAAGACAAAAAAAGAAAAGAACGAATCCGGGCATTCGGTTTGTCCCAGTGAGACTGGGCCTTGGCCAACTCTGCACGAGCATCGGAAGAGAGTTTAGACTCATCTCTCACCGAGGGCCGGTCGATCTCCTCCTGTACCAGCTCTGCCAAATCGTAAGACTCAAGGATGGCCAACATCATCACACGCCAGATGCGGTAATTGTCGCCATCGAGCTTTTGATCTGAGGGAAGAGCCGGTAAGACAGGCACCTTCTGATCCATGATCGTTTGGAACTCCAAGTCAATCTTTGTAGACATCTTCACGTGTAATGCCTGCACAAATGCAAAAGCAGCCCCCTCTGACTGTGAAAACGCAGCTTGCGAGGGCTCTTTCTTCCGCGTCCCGAACCCTCTTCACCCGCCGGAGGCGATGAAAAAGTAAAACCTGCCTTGAAAGCTGAAAACACAGCCTTCCTCCTCTTTAAACAGCAGCAAACAGCAGCAAATCCACCAACTGGACTCCTTTCCCGCGCGCCCACGCTCACTTCAGCCTTGTTCCGATGCGCAGCCCTCCCGCTCGCCCTCGAATGCTGGAAACGTAGCCTTGTGTTCCGATGGAATCTCCTCTTCAGGCAGGTTCTTCACTCAGTCAACCCTTCTTCAGTGCTCTGATACCATGTCAGAGTGCAGTGATGCGGAAGCGTGGGACCAAGACTGAGAGAGAGTGAACACAGAGAGAGAGAGAGAGAGAGAGAGAGAGAGAGAGAGAGTGGAAGATGAAGATCTGCTGTATAAAGTGTGCTGTATACAAAGATATGCAGATATATACACGGGCGCAGTGCACGAGACTGCGTGTCTCCACCTCGACGATGCAACCTGCTGTCCACCTCGAAGTACGCTGCAGTCTGCACGAATCTCCAGCCTGAAATCTGCAAACAGAAGTGTGGAACAATGTGCAGAACGTCGGCTATAAATAGCCTGAAATAATGCAAAAAATATGACAGGTCGGCTACTGGTACAGTCCGACCAGACTGCCACGTGGCAGTTGACGTGGCACGGCCAGGGGATGACAATCGCTAACACTTTGATGCACCTTGCTGTTCGGAAGGTATAGAAGATGATTTCTTCTTCTTGCCCTTGCTTTCCTTTTTAGAGCATTCAAAAATCGGGTAAACTGAGGATCCTTTGCCAATTCAACAAAGAGATTTGCTACTGCCCTCATTTGATTCTTGAAATGGTCATTTAATTTCTCTTCACTTTGTTGGTCATTAGTCTCATCATGCCTTGAAGGCCTTGCATCTTGCCCAAGAGCAACATTTTCAGCTTGTTGTCCATGGTTTGAGCCTTGTTCAAGGTCATGCATTGCATTTCCTTCATTCCCATGTGAATGTTCATACTGAGAGGCATCATTACTACTTGATTGCATCTCATTCTATGAAGACATACTCCTGTAATTTCTCGGTTGAGAGCAAAAATCAGCAGTAGCACAAATCTTTGGCGTGCAATTAGGTGCCTTGGGCCCACCATATCAAGTGAGTGGTATCCCGGCAATGGAACCATGAAAGCAGCCTTCCTTCTTGGAAAGGGTGATAATTCCTTGATTAAGCACTTAATTACAACAATCAACAAATGAACATAACTTAAAATGTACAAATTACCTTAATAATCTCAGACATTGGACACCTTGTTGGCCCCAAAATTGGCGCCCATCTCAGTACTTCTTTAACTTGATTGCTAATGTAATGAGTACAAATTGAGATTTACAATCTCATTTGCTGTTCTAAAAGCCTCTTTGCTGTAGCAACAATCAACAATCAATTCGGGCCAATTGCCTCTTGATTTTTTCACCCAGGACGTGCACAAATGGAACCACCAACTGGCCAAATATTGCCGGTTGGTGGTTTCAGGAATTCCTTGACAATTACACAAATATTAGGGGCTGGCATGTAAAGTTCCTAACAATTACACAAATTTCAAGTGCTAAATGCAGAATATAATGCCTTCACCGATTGGCACGGATCCTGATGTGACTGTCAAACCTTAATTTTTGCAGAAATTACAGCAGAGATCTCTTTGCTGTCCTCAGAATGATGAGATCTAATGAGAATGGGTTGGAGAAGGTGAGAGAAAGCCAAGATGAGAGAAAAATCTGGTTTTCTTTGCGAAAAAACTTTAAATTCTGCTTGTTGCTTGCTCCAATCTGCATTTAATGAAGTCACCTGCTATTGCTAGATACCTCCAAAGTGCTGTCACTTGATCAACAATGGTGTTGCCATCCCATGGAAGGTGATTCCTTGCTGTCCCTTGCTTGTTGAGGCCCCTAGATGACTGTCTTCTATAGCAAATTGTTGTTTTGTGATCAGTAAAGGGATAAGTAGCGCCCCCCCCCTTCCCCCGCAAGTTGTGAACTAATTGAATGGTAGATACCCAATTCCCAAAAACGTTTTGTTAGTTTGCATGGGCATTTTTGCCAAGTGATAGGCTTTTTTGTTAGTTTGCATGGAGATTTTTGCCAATTGGTAGGCTTTTAAACACATTTTTAAGCATTATCCAACCATTGAATTAATTTTCAGAATTAAACAATACTAAAAATTAATTTCAGTTCTTTTGACCATGCTCGAAATTAAATGTGCTTATCCGTAATTAAATTGGCTAGGCCATTTGCAACGTGGAGTGGTCCCCAACCTCTATTGACCCTTAGAGTGGTATTAATTAATTAATTAATGCTAGTCCCTAGTGTCACCATTGAGAATTATTGGCTAAATAACTGTTCTAAGGTCAAAACTGACACCAACCGACCCCCTAAGCCTAGGTGGTGTACCTTATCACAACTTTTGCCTTTGACACCCACTGTATCCTCGCGGTCCTTAGTGTGTTACCTTGAAATAACTCCCATGTGTATCACATATGCTAAATAACCTTGCACATTTGATTAATAACTGAATCGAATGTTATCAACAAGATTAAAGCATCTCAAAATTTTACTTTTCCATGATAGAGCTTGGTCTTGCTCTCACATATGACACAACGAACTATTCTTAGTTTATTGATTATACTCTTTTATTTAGTGTTAGTATAATCATTCTATTCATGATGCTTGTTTTTCTATTACTAATACATCTTTTACTTGGTATTTCGACAGTGGTGCATCTAAGAACATCATGTCTTGTGGAGCATTATTTTCATCTCTCTCTCATGCTTCTAAGAGGGGGTATAGTCATGTGTGCTAACAATGCCTCTTATGCAGTTGAATGCATTGGACATGTACAGGTTGTCTCCTTCTTGACACTTCTTTGATAGTGCACAATATTCTCTATGTGCCCTTCATCAAGAAGAATCTTATTTCTATTTCAGCCATTGTAACTTTCGGGTTTCACATCATTTTTGATATGATTACCAAGTTTCTTTTTCAATTGTCTTAGCAAGCACCCTCACTAAAGGTCTCTATCGTCTTGATATATATGATCAGCACCTTTCTTCTTCTTCCATCGTCTTAGCAAGCATCCTCACTAAAGGCATGTATCGTCTTGATACATATGATCAACACCTTGCTGAATATCCTATTGACAGTGCCTTATTAACAAAGAAATCTTTTCATGATACGCATTTATGGCATGAAACGCTTGGCCACACTAACTATCGAGCATTGATGAAGCTCTAGTTAGAGGATATGGTGAGAGATCTTCCAAAACTTCTCTTACCATCGAATCACATTTGTGAAGGATGTTTACTTGGTAAAAAGCATTGGTTCTCCTTTCCTAAGGATTCTCATGTTCATTCGCCATTTGTTTTGCATCTCCTTCAAAGTGATATTTGTGGTCCTATGCGGGTCAAATCCATTGGTGGATTCCTACATTTTGTCAGATTCATTGATAACAAATCCGGATTCACTTGGGTATATGGGCTGAAATCTAAGTTTGAAGTCTTCTTTTGCTTCAAGACTTTTATTGCCAGTGGACCAAAGCAGATTTCGCATTTGAACCTTTCACACCAACTGAGAGGGGGTGAATATCTTTCCATACAAATTTCAGAGTATCTTGCATCTCGAGGTATTCATAATCAATGCACCATTCCTTACTTTCCACTACAAAGTGGAGTAGCGGAATGGAAGAATAGGTCACTCATGGAGATGGCAAGGCGCATGTTGAAGAGTAAGAATTTACCTAGTTCTTTTTGGTTTGATGCTATTCTATGTGCTACTTATGTTTTGAATAAGTGTCCCACAAGAGCTTTTCCATTCAGAGTCCTCAAGGTAACCACTTCTAGTGCCTTGAGGGAGACTCTAAACACATGCTCTTGGGGATGTACAAGCGCCCCTACTATCAATCGAGCAACAATCGTGGGGAGGTAAGAGTGCACCGCATCTAGCATAGATTTGACTTAGAAGCATTCAATCATAATCCTACATGTGGTAGCTTCGTGCCAATGGATTTTTAACCGAGTGCAATGAGCAATTATGTGGTGCCTAAGGTCAAACGGAGGGGGAGAGTATCTCTCTCGTGAATTCAATGAGTTTTTGAAATAGCGTGGAATGTAGGTATACTCCGCAACAAAATGGTGTTGCTGTGAAAAAGAACATGCACATTGTAGAAATTGTACAAGCTTTGATGTGGCTGAAAAGAACATGCCTCATTATTATTGGGTTGAAGTTGTCTTTACAGTTGTATATATTATGAACATGACTCCCAATGCTACAGTGCATGATATGACACCAAAGGAGAAGTTCACTGGCAAGAAACTAGATTTGTCACATGTTAAAATATCTGGATACTTTGCATATATACATACTCTTGATGATGAACTAATAAGAAAGAAGTTGGATCTGAAAGCTGAAAAGTGTGTTATAATCCAGTTACACGTAAGTTACAAGTGAGTAAAGATATCGTGTTTCATGAGATGAGCAGTTGGGATGCTGCTATTCTCTAGGTTGACGATTTGCTGCTTACAAGTGGCCATATCGAGCAGGTTGCTCATACCCCATAGCTGGGAGTTTGAAATGATGGACCTCAGGCTATTGTACTTCTTCCTAGGACTTTGTTTATGATTACGTCAGGGCATTTCATCTTGCAGCAGCATTGTGCTTATCGCCCTGAGCATGGCTACTTGCATAGCCATTTCATGCCTTTTTTTCTTTGACCAAAAGGAAATTTTATTAATGATACCTTAGGGAAAATCCCCCTTGAGGTGAAATACAAAGTACAAGGGATCTCTGCTTTGGTAAAGACCCCGATCCATGTTTGGCTCATCCATACTTGACTGGACATTTCTACATGTGTGGATTGTTATCAGTTCTTTTAATAAGAGACTTCTTTGGTTCCACTGGCAGGCTGTGAAGCAGGTATTCTGGATTCAGATTGGGTACATGATGTTGATACCTACAGATCTACCACATGTTTTCCTTTCATTCTTACATACAAGTTACAACCCGATTTCTTTGTCTTCCCAAAGTGGCAGGCTACTTTGCCCTACTAGCTGCTCTGTCTACTTCCATGAAGACACTTTCAGATTTCAGCCATCATTGTTTTGTTTTACTTTTTTTGAACTATCTTGTGAAAAGAATCACTGCATTTGAAAATCTTCTTCTGATCTGCAATCAGCCCTTGAGTTCTGTGAACCTTAGTTATTTATTCTGGAGCAGCAACAAACACTTCAATTTATTTTCTTTTTTGTATCTTATGGGTATTGGCAAGCCATTTAAATGTTTTTTGGGGCAGATATTTCACTTCCTCGAATACTTCAAGAAGCACAAAACCGTTGGCTGCGACCACTGGAAGTGTGTGAGATTCTGAACAATTACAAGCAGTTGAAGCTTCAACAAGAGCCACCCCAAAAACCACGGGGTAAAATGCTTTTCTAATCTGTTGCTGAAAAAAAAACATAAACAAATATAACCAATTCATGTCTATGCAGGTGGGTCAGTCTTTTTGTTTGATCGGAAGGCTTTACGCTACTTTCGTAAAGATGGTCACAATTGGAGGAAAAAGAGAGATGGGAAGACTGTAAGGGAAGCTCATGAACGATTGAAGGTATGCGCATGTAAAAAGGCTTTTAGGTCCTTTTTCACTTCTCTTGCTTTAGAGGTTGAAAATGCTTTAGCTCCTGCCACACTGCTTGATGACCAAACTCATAGCTTCTGTTACCTGGAATCAGATGACAGCATCTTGTTTCTTGTTCAATTTATTGCCTTCATGCTGCTTGCACTGCATTTGCAACATGGTAGCATGTTTTTTGTCAGTCCCCTGCAGATTTGTTCCTGTGAACAAGTGAACTGCTAGAGAGCTTCTTGTGTACTTGTATATATGAGCATCTGTGGTTGAATGATTGTATGCCATGCCGATAAAATTTTGGGAAGCTTTTCGAGCAAGGACTATGTTGAATTGCTAAATAACAGGTTGGAAGCAAGGAAGTTTTGCATTGCTACTATGCCCATGGGGAAGATGATGAGAGCCTTCAACGCCGAAGCTATTGGATGCTTGACAGGTTGACTTCTTTCCTTAATGCCAAGAATTAAAGTAGCATACATGATTAATTGACAAGCAGCACATTGAAGTTGAATGACTAACTTGCAATACTGTTGGCTATTTCTATATGGTGGCTCAATAGTACTTGTTTTGGCAGGGATTTTGAGCACATTGTATTTGTTCACTATCGTGAAGTCAAAGAGGTACCATTCTTCTGTTTTATGGGCTGCATGTGCCTGTTCTACATTTGTTGTAGCATAGAAAGTTTGCTAATCTGTAGTGTAGTGTGAATTAGATACGCTTGTACTGCTGCTACACCACTGCTGATGCGGAGTGTTTATTGCTTTTTTAGGGAAGCAGACCCAATGTGATGCACAACTTAAATGGGCACCTAAATGGTTCCTCTCTATCAAATCATGGAGTGGGAGAGATTCCTTTACCTTCATCTCAAATGCCCCCTTCGATCTCTTTTAGAGTGTCCAATTCCCACTGTTCAAATGCTGAGGTTAATCCTTCAAGTCCACCTACTGAGTCTGTGCAGACAAGTGTCCTCCAACAAGATATGGAGTTGAACAATCATAGTGTAATGGAAAATGGTGACAAAGCAGTGCTTGAGGCATTCAGCCATGGCGTGCAGCATTCAGAATCACCAGGTTCAAGTAATTTTGACATATTGAAGTGGACAGAGTCGTATAGGCAAATAAAAAATCTTGAAACAACTGGAAGTATCGTGGTAGCTGGAAGACCAGGTTTATCTCCAACTGTTTCGACTGATATTGAAAAGCCATATGTGCTAGAGCCAAGTTTAAGGCTACAACAAGGTGTACAGGATAATGCTATGCCAGCTGCAAAGAATATTCTACATGGTTCCAGAGCACCGATCGAGTTAATGTATCAGCCAAGTTGTGTGAGAAGGGAGTCTTCACCACAGGCAATCCTTGCAATCACAACAAAAGAACAGGCGTTGTCTAGCTCAGAGGCCCAAAGATGCAATGTTAAGGTATCTTTTTGCAAAGATTGTGATTATTCATTTACATGCTGGGAGGAACTTTAGATTTGTTTTATTGGAGACGGGAGGAAGGGAAGGAGGGAGAGAGGGGGTGGTCCGTAGTCTGCTTGTACTTATTCTTATGCTGGACATAATTTGCTCTCACTGCTGTACCCTACAAAAATGCATTTAACAGTCTTGTTGTCCAATTCCTTTCTTAGTACTTTGGGAATATGAGCATACGCGAGGCACCCAAAAGCAGGAAAATGGCCAATCGAAGATTTCCGGCTGTTCCAAGCCTCAAAAGGTGTAACATTCTTTAATGTCTTTCAGCATACATTTGGTCATCTCCATCAGTGACCGATTCTTCCTCTTTGCAATCCCATTCTGCTGTGGAGAATATGTAGTAGTTTATTGATGGACAATGCCTTTCTACTTCAAAAAATTACTCAGCATGGAAGACATGTATTCCCTCCCCCCTCCGTGTGAATGGAGAGTCTTAATCTTGTAGCTAGATTGATTTTTAGCAAGTGCAACAAAAGCCAAAAATGCATCATATACCTCTGACTGTTTCATCAATGAGTAGACCCAACAGAAACGAGTAAAGTCATCAATGAAGGTGATGAAACTTAACAGCCACCCAATGACTTTGTCTGCATGGGTCCACATACATCGGAATGTACAATCTATAATCTGACGGTTGCCTTAAAAGCAATATCACGAGGAAACGAGAATCGATGCATTTTCCCCAAAATGCATCATTCACAAATATACTTAGGAGGTCTCTCCAAGAGAGGTAAGCCATCTAGCATCTATGTACGCTACATAAGCATCATTTGCCATAGTTGACATGCCTTATGCGAGCATGCGATTACTCTTCTTGTGACATAGCAAGAGTAAGAGTAGATGCTAAATAGACCGACTGATCAACCGAACAAGCATGTAACTCAGAGTCCATGACATAATGTGCTAGTCAAAACCAAAGTCAAGAATTCTTTATCCCTGACCATACATTTGCCATCATTAAATGTGACTTGCATACCATACTTTGCCAAAGAAAAAATAGATAATAAATTTTTCTTTATGCTTGGCTCATATAATGTATCTTGTAAATGTAGAGTAGAGCAATCAATGGCTGTCAACACTATCTCCCCAATACCTCTAATAGGGTAAGATGCATTGTTGGCACACTGCACAAACTTGCCAACAAGAGCCGTAATAACAGAGAAAAACAAATCCTTGCAGGATGTAATGTGCCTAAAAGTATTACAATCAAATAACCAAGTGCTAGCATCCTCAGTAGAACTAAATGCTCTATCAACCCAAGAAGAGTCATAACTGCAAGTGTAGAAACAATAGTCATGGTCTACAACAAAAGATGCACGCTTAGTAGTAGTAGAAGGTGCATAAGAAAAAATGGATATCCTTGACTCCTCTTTGGCTATGTGCTTCTTACATTCTGTTATGTAATGTCTTGGCTTCTTACAATAGTGACACTTGCCCTTCTTGGCTTGCGTGCCCCCTCTTTTTCTTGCTACTTTGTGAAGTACTTGAACTTCCAGAACTTTGCGGAGTATTTTTAGACTAACTGTCCTTGCCTTTCTGCCTCGCCATAAAAGCTTGTTTAGAGGCTATTACATTCACCTCATTGTTCTTTCTTATTTGCTCTTATTCTAGGAATAAACTAACCAATTGAAGGAAAGTAAGTGGTTGCGGAGAAATTCTCATGGCGATATATAAGACTGTATAAAAGGCAAAATAAAAGGGTGGCAATGAATTTAGAGCAGTAGAGATCAATTGTGTATTCGAATAATACTCATCTACATTCATTAGCTGCTCACGCAAGTCTTGAGTTATGTTAAGATGATCTTGCATGGAATCACTTTCATCCATTTTCACATTCTCAAGCTCTTTCTTCAAAAAAGAGATGCGTGTCTCATTTTTTCCAGCAAACATTTGCTCAAGTGTCAACCATGCTTTTTGTGAGGAAGCTGTAGATTATATGTGCAAGATTTTAGACCGCTGAACTGCCAATGCAATCAGTGACAATGCTTAAGCATCCTATGTGTCCCAAGCCTTTTGTGTTTCTGATCTCTGGAGAAGTGGCCGAGCTGGAGCGGGCCTTTGACTATATCCTCTTGGAGAAGGTGTTGCAAGAGCCACAACTCTAGGACAAACTTCTTCACCACTAACATAATCACAAAGATTTTTCACAATCAACACATTTTTCATCATGAAAGACCGTAGAGAATAGTTGTTGCCATCCAATCTATCCTCCTTGGATATATATGTGAATACATTACTTTATCCCTGATTTCCCATGGTAAATGTCACGTTTTCAAAGAGCACAAGAGCAAGACCTAACATTGGACCGACTTGGAAATCTGAGAATTTCTAGAAATTACAACAAGCACCACACTGTAATTAACAAATCTGGTCACACTATCAAAATTGTCAAATGTACATGTTGTCGCCGAAATACAAAAGCCCCAAAATTTTGTTGTCCAAAATGCATAATTTGAGTCTATTTTAGATTGAACCTGAAGTATATGAGTGAATGTATGTAGTGTATCCAAAAGCCCCATATTTCTGGCTTGAATCTCAAGAAATTTCTGCAATAAATGTGTTTTAGACATGTCCAAGAGGAGAAATAGCTTGCTCGGGCAAAAGCCCTTGTCTGAAATTCAAATTTTGAATAAAAAATGAATGAATGTCTCCTTTTACCTCTAATGCTGGTTTTGAGTGCCAACTGGCTTGGTGGTGCAGGAGTTTGTGATGCTAGCGGAGGTGGCAAGTTACTGGAGGAGACCTGTAACAGGCGGTGCAACTGTAGTAGGTGGAGATGATGGTGGAGTTGGAGCAGAGATGGGTGTTGGTGGGTGGTTGGCCAGGCTAGTGACGGCGGTTTTGGACAGGGCGCAGGCCATTGGAGCAGGAAGCGAAGGTGGTGCAGATGACTAGGAGGTGTAGCTTGTTGGAGGTAGGTGGTGGCACTGCAGTGGCGGAGCTGGCATAGGCTAGGTGACGTAGGCAGTTGGGGGTTTCCTTTCAGGTGGAGGCAATAGCTGACCAAGCTGGAGCTGAGCAAGAGCTCAACAAGTTTGGATATTGCTGCTAGTATAGGACTGAACAAGATAGGGCTGGATTTGAGCTAAATCCTTGCTTTGATACCGAATGTGAGAGATGGGGAAGATCAAAGTTTAGCTGAGAGTACACAATTGACAGTGAAGAGAGTGTGAGAGTGAAGAGATGACTTCGAATGCAATAATCAAAAGAGTAATGTGCAAGTACACAGTACAACTCTTAAACCTTAGGGTTGTTAATATGTGTTCACACCCTAAAGGTGTAAAACACAATAAGTGCTTGAACTATGTAACATAAGCATATAAAAAAAGACAAATATAAATGAATGAAAAAACTTCTCATAAGGAGAGTAAAAAGTGCCCCAGTGTCCTATCGAGGATTATCGACACTTCTCTGTGATCGTAGACATGAGTCAAACCTAACAACTCTTTTCCTCACACACACACACACACTCTCTCTCTCTCTCTCACACACACACACACATCTCCAAGGGTCTAGCCATGGATCCCAATAGGCCTTTATAGTATTTTGTAGCCATTTGTCCAACCTCTTGAGGGCTTTTATTTATGGGTCCATTGTTTCTCTTAAGTCTCCACACTCCTCGTCTAGAATATCTGGGCCTTGTTAGTGTGAAAGAAATTTGTATTTACCTTGTCTCATATATGTAGACTATGACCAATAGGAAGCTCTCACATGATATCTATTCTCCAATCTAGTCATTTCATTGCATCTATCTATGCTTTTTTTCCAAGAAGAGAAAATTCTATTGATAATAGCTCGACAAAAACGTACTTGTTGTGCAATGGACTCTCTAAGATGCCCATTGTAGTGAAAGTGGTTGGGGATTTTGACATTAGAAGGGGTTGCTACATTCTTGGATATCTAGGATAGGCACTGGCAATAAAGGTCACAACCTTGGTTCATTGAGTGACTAGGTGTGAACGTGCTCTTAGGCTAGGGCAGCTAAGGAGTCCTATGAAGAGGATCTAGTGGCTCATTTGTGCTAGCCAAGTGAGGCTATCATACTTTAAACTCTAGGCCTAATGGCTATGTCTGTGTATAGGAATGGTATGGGCTAGTGGTTTGGGACACTTGCCCTTGTGACATGAGTGTGGTCTATTAAGGTATTTGTCTGAGGCTTGGAGATGAGCTCATTTATCTGTATAGCTAGGAGGTGCGCTTATGTCCATTTCCTTATAGTTTGTGGCTTGTGTTGTGTCTCATTTTCAGGTTGGATCTTGGGTGGACATCCTATTGGTGTGAAAGCAACAAGCTACTCTTTTACACCCGATGCAATGTTGTGTCTCATTTTCATGTTGGACATCCTATTGTTGTGAAAGCAACAAGCTACTCTTTTACACCTGATACAATGATATGCATAAAACATTGGAAGTTGAGAGAATCATTATGGTGCATGCTTGATGTGTTCGTCTTCCTCTTCAATAGTGGGGTATGTGATACTTTTAGTGAGAGGTGTGGACATCTAGGGCACGTGCAAGAAGGTGTTGGATATTGTAAGATTTTCTTGCTTGGTACCTATGCTTGGAATACGGTTGGTGGTAACTTGGCTACAAATGTTTGTTTTGAGGGCACATTTAAATGACCACACTAGACTTTTGCATGTGACATGGCATTTTAAGGTGTAGGTATTCAATGCTTTTTTCTCCAAATTTTAAATTTTATTATAGTTATGATGAAGAAAAATGAGAAAAGGAGGTGCGAGTACTATTACAACCATTAATACATAGATGGATAAATAAGATACAAAGGGGAACTTGCCATGCTATCTCTCTATGCTCAGAAAAGGACTCAAAATGACAATACAAAATGACTCATGAGGATTCCTCATCCTTGGTCATAGATACGTTAGAAGGTAGCTGCCCTCACTAGAAGAAGCCTTAGAAGGTTGACCAAAGTTGCCATTAATGGTGGCATTCTTGTTGTCATCACACTCAGGTTCTCTAATTGGAGCATCCTCTATAACAACTACACGTGTAGTAGAGGAACTCCCAAAGCCTCACCTCAGAGAGGCCTTGATGGCTAGTGCAATGATGGTATTGGTGCTTGCGATGAATGACTCAGTCGCCCCTACGAGTATATGAGACTTAGTAGTCGATCTCTTGCAGCTCCATGTAGAGGTTCCTAAAGATAATCTCTTGCTTCTCATTATGATCTTTGTTGACTCTCATGAGGACATGTATTTTTGAAACCTCACTTAATATGTGGATTAATTTTTAACCACATAGTTAAGTAAATGTTGCACTTGTGACGTGTTATTGGGGTTAGAGTAAATCTACAAGCTCGAGACTCCAGGAAATCACGGGATGTCAAAGGCAAGAGTTGCTATAAGTTATGTTGCATAGGTACTTGGTGATATCTGGTGCCAGTTGTTGGTCTAAGTCATTCATTTGGCCATAAGTGTTAGTTGGTGACACTAGAGAAGTGGCGTTTAGTGGTACCTAACGCCAATCTGATGGTCGAAGATGGCACAGAGATACTCGGGAATGGAAGTTGCCTAGCCAATTTAATTATTGGCCAGTCAGATTATTTTTCAGGGCACTGAAATAATTATTAGATTAATTTTCAGTATTTAAAGACTGAAAATTAATATTTAATTATGGATAATGCTGGAAAAATCATTTGGGAAGGTTGTCACTTGTCAAAAATGCCCATGAAATGAATATTTAATTATGGATAATGTTGAAAAAACCATTTGGGAAGATTGTCACTTGTCAAAAATGCACATGCAAGAGTGAAAAACGTCTTTAGAGGCTGGAGAGAAGCATTTTAGTGTATTTAGCATGCAAGAGAGGGGAGGAGATACTGCTGGTCTGATTTGCAGCCAAGACCTTTTGAGGCAGCTAGGACAGGAGAAGGCCAATCAACAGCAGGTGACAACATCTCTAGGCTGTCGAGACAGGGCAACAACAGTAAATGACTAATTTTCTTCATTTCTTTGCATCTACAAGCTGTTGAGACAGTGTAGCATCAATAGGGCTGAAGCTGTTTTTTTAGTCAAATTCAAGTTGAGGGACGTGTAAATCAATGAATTTGGGGCATTTTCCATCTCCATCAAAGTGGGTGAAGGCCGATTGACTACTCGAATCAAGGGGAAAATCAAATTGATGACTTGCTGGTCATTTTGGACAGCAAGGGAAGTTGGACTATTGAATGGGATTGGGAGAATTCTATTGTACATCAACTTCTTCTTCAACTAAGTTAAATAAATACCGAAAGGGGCGCCAGTTTTGGGGCCAATAGATAGGGTGTTCAATGTTCAGTATTATATGGTAAAGTGTGCATTTCAGTTTTGTGGGTTTGTTAATTGCTGTAAATAGTGCTTAATCAGGTTATTTACCACCCTATATGAGAAAGGCTGGTTACATGGTTCCATTGCCGGGATTACCACTTAATCCCTTGATTTGGTGGGCTTGAGGCACCTGATTGCAAGCCAAAGTTTTGTGGTAGTGCTGATTTTTACTCTCAGCTGAGAAATTACAACAATATATTCATTGTTTTCATACAGTGAGATGGACTTAAGCAGTAATGGTATAAGGAGGCTGAAGATCAGCAAAGTGAAGAGGAATTTTGAAAGATGACTCAGGAAAAGACAGAAAAACGATGAAGCCAGAAGAGAAAATTAACAGTTCTAATCGATGAGCACGAGTGATTATTCTCCTCCCAACCACACCTAGATAAGCGCTGGCACCTCTCTCCCCGTTTCCTCTGCCAGCCGTCCACTTTTGGTGAGTCCTACTATTCTTGGACTCTCTTACTCTCTAGGCTCCCCTTAACCCCGTTCGGGCGCCCAAGAGCCCGGACGGTCATTCTCGTGTATGTTCCCCTAGATTTACCTTAATGTCACATTAAATGTCACATTCAATATTTGTGACCTTAACGTTACATTAAATGTCACTTTTAATGTCACATTAATGTCACATTTCCTTCCCCTTAAGAATCGGTTATACCTTGGTGAAAGCTTTGGACATTGTCCCTTTTTCATAGTTTTAGTTTGTTCAGGCACCTTAAGATAGACCAATTCTCCTTCTTCAAAGAAGATGTCTCTTCGGTGAGGATCTGTATATGCTCTAGCTCGATTTTGAGCTTTTTTAATATTTTCTTGAGCAAATTTTAACATACTATTCATATCCTCCAAAAAGTCTTTAGCTGCCTGAACCTTTTCCTTATGCAGTCCTACTGCAAAAGGAGCTCTGGGCTGAAACCCATACATTAACATAAATGGACTATATCTAGTGGAAGAGTGCTTGGCACTGTTATATGCAAACTCTGCTATCGGTAAATACTCTTCCCAATTAGTTTGCCTTTTACTTACATATGCCCTAAGCATATCTTCAAGAATTTGGTTAACCCTTTCAGTTTGCCCATCTGTTTGTGGATGATCCGCCGTACTCATGCTAAGTTTAGTATCCAATTTCCTAAATACCGCACGCCAAAAATGGCTATAAAATTTTCTATCCCGATCAGAAACTATATTTGCCGGAAGGCCATATAATCGGTATATGTTCTCTACGAACAATCTGGCCAATTCTGGTGTTTTAACATCAGTTGAAGTTGGAATGAACCTAGCCATTTTGGTTAACCTATCGACAATCACCCACACAGAGTCGTGCCCCCTCTGTGTTCTGGGTAAAGCAACAATAAAGTCCATGGAGATACTCTCCCATTTTCCCGAAGGAATTTCTAGTGGATGGAGAAGTCCTTCCATTTTCAGTCTTTCAGCTTTATTAACCTGGCATTTATTACATTTGACCACATAGTCAAGGACGTCCTTATTCATTCCAGGCCAATAGAACTGCCTTTTAATAAGACTATAAGTCTTATTAACTCCTGGATGTCCCGCGCTAGGGGTATCATGACACTCAAAGAGTATCTGGCACCTTATTTCTGTATCTTTCGGGACACATACCCTACCCTTGTAGAGTAAATAACCATTATCAATGGTAAAATTCTTCCACTTGAATCCAGTTTGAGCAACCCCTAATGCTCCATTTCCTTGTTGAACATCCTCAGATATTCCTTCCTCAGTAGAAGCACTTACATTTGGATCCCCATTTTTTATTGCTTCCCATATATGGGAATATGCCGGATCAACTTGGCATTTCCCTTTTAAAGATTCAAGCAAATTGGAAGTGAACTGAGTAAAACTCAATTCATTAATGATGGGCATTCTGCTGAGTGCATCAGCTACTATATTATACTTTCCTTTTCTATATCTTATCTCATAGTCGAACTCTTGGAGGAGTTCGGCCCATCTGGCTTTACGCCAGTGTAAATCCGGTTGATCATTAAGCCACTTAATGCTTTCATGATCCGATAAAATCAAAAGTTTGGCACCATACAAATAGTGCCTCCATTTCTTCATTGCATGTACTATTGCATATAGCTCCCTCTCATAAACAGAATAATTCTGTTTTGCACGGTCTAATTTCTTGCTTTCAAAAGCAACTGGTCGACCTTCTTGTAATAAGACCGCGCCTATTGCCTTATCACTGGCATCAGCTTCAACCACAAATGGTTTATTGGGATCCACTATTAATAGTACTGGAGCTGTAGCAATAGCTACCTTAAGTTTTTGAAAACTTTCATTTTGGTCTGTTCCCCAATTAAAACTTTTTCCTTTCCCTTTAAGTTGGTCTGTCATTGGAACAGCTATTTTGGCATAATCTCGAATGAATCTACGATAAAATCCAGATAAACCTAGGAAGATCTGCAGCTCTTTCAGGTTCCTTGGAGGTGGCCATTCAATAATTGCCCTTACTTTTTTTGGATCCATGTTGATTCCCTCTTTCGAGATAATATGCCCCAAATATTTGACCTCTTGTGCAAAGAATTCACATTTAGTTTTCTTTGCATAAAGGGAATGCGTTCTTAACAGTTGGAATACTAATTGTAAGTGTTCCAAATGTTCTTCTCTTGATTTACTAAAGATCAAGATATCATCCAAAAAGACTACTACAAAATGTCCTAGATAGGGCCGTAAAACACTATTCATCAGCTTCATAAAGGTAGCTGGTGCATTGGTGAGGCCAAAAGGCATCACCAAAAAATCATAATGCCCGTATCTAGTACGAAATGCTGTCTTGGAAACATCTTGTGCCTTAATTCTTACTTGGTGATAACCTGATCTTAAATCTATCTTTGTGAAAAATTTTGCCCCTTGTAATTGATCAAAAAGATCTTCCATTCTGGGCATAGGAAATTTATTCTTCACCGTTATTTTATTAAGTGCTCTATAGTCAACACAAAGTTGCATAGAACCGTCTTTTTTCTTTACCAATAAAATTGGTGAAGCCCAAGGTGAATTACTGGGTTGAATAAACCCTTTATTCAGGTTATCCTTAATTTGTCTTTCAACTTCTTGATTCTGTGTTTCACTTAACCTATACGGTGGTTTAGAAATAGGGTGTGTATCTTTATTTATATCAATTGGGTGATTTATATCACCCCTATCTGGTGGAAGGCCACTTGGTAAATCAGAAGGAAATACATCTTTAAAATCATCTAACAAACTTCTTAATTCATTATTAACATTCAACTCACAAACATAAGAAAATTGTTGCTTTATGTTACAGAAAGTAAAAGTATTCTGTACAGGAAGAAACCATAATATATATACCTCACAAACTTCCTTCTTTATCAGCTTCTGAACTTCAGTAGAACACAGCAAAGGATTATCAGAAACTTCATGTTCACCTTGAATGACAAAAGTCTTACCATCCCTTTCAAATTCCAGTGTATTATGGTGATAACTACGTTTTAAGGATGGTTCCAATCCCCATAGCCACTCCCTCCCTAGAGCAATATCAGCTCTTTCCATGTTCATTATTTGGAAATCGAGTTTATCTTTATATTCTTGAATCTCAATTTTCAAATTGGATACCATTGTATCCCATATTTTATTGTCTTGGCCTTGCATCATACGAACAACATATTGATGCCCACTCTTTTGTTGGGGAAGTTTCAATTTTTTGACAAGTGCATAATTTATAAAATTATGTGTGGCAGAGTCATCAATCATGACTCTAACCCTCTTTCCAGCTATCAATCCATGTACTCTAAGTAAATCATGTGGCCCAAAAGTAGGTTGCCACATAGAAGTTGACATACAACACTTATGTTGTACATCCATGTGCAAGACCTCTAAAGATTTATACTTTTCATGGCCCTTTAATTCTAAGGTTTGCACTACATGGATTTGTTTTTCTTTTCCCTTGCCCTTGTCCTTATCCTTTCCTTTGTCTTCCCCTTTTTTCTTTTGAGGGCAATTCCAAGCAGCATGGTTAGGGGATAGGCAATTGAAACACAACTTTTCTTTTTTGGCCTTATCAAAGTCATCAGGACTTAACTTTGGCCTCATATATGGTTTCTTTTCAAAAGGTTGTTTTTTACCCTTAAAGAATGGCATTTTCCTTTTAAATTTGCCCACAAATTTTGAGGTTTCCAATTCCTTAGACTTGGGCTCCGTATCAGTGAGACTAGTGAGTGTACCTGGACGCATACTATCTTCATGAATTAATGCAAATTTAATTGCCTCTTCCAGCGTCTTAGGTAAACTCCGTTTTACTTCCTTTTTACAGGCTTTATCTAGTCTCCTAATGAATCCTCTTGTTTTTTGGAATTCATCTATTCCTTCCAATTTGAGGATTATCTCACGATATTCCTCCAGATATGTTAGCAGGGGTCTTCCCTTTTGTCTGACATAATCCCAATCTTCCCAATTTCTTTCCATTTCATTTTCAGGAAGAAATTCTTTAAAAAAGACGGATTCAAATTGAGCCCAAGTTTCAGGTATTTTATTCGCCTCCTTTAAAGTTCGCCACCACTTATATGCTTTGGGCCCCAAAGTTAAACTAGCCTCCAGTGCTTGGAGATGTGGTGGGGTATTTTTTAGTTTATGTAAATCTTCCCATTTTTGGAGGAAATTAAAGATTGTGTCTTTATTCCTATCTTTTTCCTCCCCGTAAAATTGACGTGGTTTCATATCCTTTAGAACTAGATTATCCCTCAATTTATGGTAAGGTTGGGGTTCCTTAGGATCTCGCATAGTCACATCTAAATCTTTCGATGAAGATGGGACATCCGAGGTTTCTATCTTATTTTTATCTCTTTCTAACAATAAAGTTAATTGAGATTTTATTTCCGTGAGTGTTTGGGTTAAAAATTCCATTTGAACCCCCTGAGCTTGCACACGAGCAGTAAGATCATTAAATTGCTCTCGTGTAGCAAAAAATTCTTCCCACTGTTCTTCTTGCATTTCTGGTTCCTGGGGATCTACCATAGCGTGGTCCCCAGAACTAGAACCTTCCATTACTTTCTCTTTCCCTTTTTCTGCCATTAATACACTGGAATTGGAAAGCAAAGATAAGAAATTTGCATACAAAGTAAAGTACTTCCCTGATTTTAATGGCAGGCAGTGATTGCTGGTTTGGAAAGAAACCCGAAGAGTAAGGAACAAATTTTATCTTCCCAGACTAGAGCAGTGAAGCAGTCATGCTGGAAATTCAATTTCCTTACTTCAGTCGTGTATGACATTTTTCCGTCCGTTCCATGATGTTTTTCTGTCCGTCTCACAGCAATCGCCTCACGCACAGCAGTCGTGACAACAGTCATGTCACGTTTCACGTTTTGTCTCCGTTGATCACAATCGGATCACGTTTCGCCTCGACCACACGCCTGGTCGTTTCGCCTCAACCTTTCTTTTGCCCGTAACGTGTCACATTTACGTGACGTGGCACGTCTCACCTTTTTTTTCCCTTCACGGCCCGTCATGCTTTCACGGCGTCTCTTTTCGGCCAGTACTACTGACGACTTGGCAGATGACTGATGACCTGGCGGATGACGGATCATGTCCGTTGAACCATAGGCTCTGATACCAATGAAAGATGACTCAAGAAAAGACAGACAAACGATGAAGCCAGAAGAGAAAATTAACAGTCCTAATCGATGAGCACGAGTGATTATTCTCCTCCCAACCACGCCTAGATAAGTGCTGGCACCTCTCTCCCCGTTTCCTTTGCCAGCCGTCCACTTTTGGTGAGTCCTACTATTCTTGGACTCTCTTACTCTCTAGGCTCCCCTTAATCCCGTTCGGGCGCCCAAGAGCCCGGACGGTCATTCTCGTGCACGTTCCCCTAGATTTACCTTAATGTCACATTAAATGTCACTTTAATGTCACATTCAATATTTGTGACCTTAACGTTACATTAAATGTCACTTTTAATGTCACAAATTTGATGACCAGTTCAAGAATCCGATGAGAACAATAGCAAATCTCTTTGCTGAATTGGCAAAGGGTCCTCAATTTACCCAATTTTTGAATGGTTCAAAGAAGAACAACAAAGGAAAGAAGAAGAAGATGTCTTTTACACCTTCAGGACAACAAGATGCACCGAAGATAATGCCAAACACTTCATTTGAAGCTCCCAAAGATGCTAATGAAATAAAATAGTTGGTACCTACGGGGCAAGGAATGCAAATGCAAGGCCACCAAAGAAGTGCCAATCGAATGGATTTTGGACAACCGGAGATGCATGCTATGATGGGGCAGCCAGGATATTTTGGTGGAAGCACGATTTTTCATGCCATGGTTGGACAAGGACCGCATACGGGAATGTATGGTACAAATCTGGATTGTATGCAACAACCAATGCATGGTGTGCAAGGCCCAATGTATTCGAGTATGGCTGGAAATATGCAAAACACAATGCATGGCAGCATTGACTTGATGCCTGGGGCACAAAGTAGCATGTTTAGTATTGTATCTGCACCCCCGAATGCTTATGGGGCTCAAATAATGAATGCTGGTCATGCAAATGCTTCGTTTGGCATTGGTTTTGATGTAAATTCAGCAAATGTACCCTTTTTGCAGCAGCCAATGTATGAGAACTTGACATCCAAAGGGTTAGAAAAAGACTATGATGAGGGTGAAAAAGCAGTGAAGTTTGAGTCCTTCAATGGTGTACAAGATAGGCTTAAAGCTTTGACTTTCATTCAGCAGTTTGATGTGTAGTCTATTCAGGGGAGAACTTCATGGAGTCCTCGAAGATTTGAAAGGTAGCCACTTTCTTGAAAGGGAATGCATTACAGTGGTGGTCCACTCTTTTGATGGAAGGTAAAGCACCGCCAACGTGAGTACAATTCAAGCAAATGTTTATATCAAATTGATTGACAAGTACCTTTGAGGTGAATATCATGACAACTTAGAATAAGCTGGATGCTAAGGAATGTGCATGAGATCCCCAGCTTCTTGGGTTTATGTTCCTACTACAGGAAGTATGTACGTGGGTTTGCTGAAATTGCATCTCCATTGCATGCCTTGCAGAAAAAGGATGTGCCGTTTAGATGGACAATAGTGGAAATTTCAGCATTTGAAAAGATGACTTCAGATCATGTGCTTGTGTTGCCCAATCTAAGGAAGTCATGCATAGTTTAATGTGATACATGTGGTAACAACATTGGGGCTGTTCTTATGCAGGATGGCTGAGTTGTGGCTTATGAGAGCTGAATTCTCTAGGGTGCAGAAAAGAATTTGTAGGCCTATGAGAAAAAGCTCTTGGCTGTAATTCATGCACTGTCTATATGGAAACATTATTTGTTGAGGGTTGATTTTACAATGCAGACAGATCCTCAAACTTTGAGGTCCTTTCTAACGCAGACAAAGTTGTCAGAAAAGCATATGAGATGGGTAAATTTTCTCTCTATGTTTCATTTTCGAGTTGTATATATTGATGGTAAAAAGAACGTTGTGGCTGATGCATTGTCATGTAAGCCACAAATTTCAGCCGTTAGCATGGTTTATCACACTGAGTTGGATGCCATGAAAGAGCAATATGTTGCTGATTCGGACTTTGCCAATGTTTATGATCATCTTTGCAATGGCCAAAGACATGAACACTTTGTGCTAAGAGATGGATTTCTGATGATGCATGGATGATTGCATGTCACAAAGGAGTTAAGGCCTAGAATTATCACTGAAAGTCATACTCCTCCGTATGTAGGACACAGAGTTATTGATGCCATGTTCAAGGCAGTGGATCATTTCTTTTATCGGCCAGCTTTCAGGCATGATGTAGAACAATTTGTTAAGACATGCATTGTATGCTCGAAGGTAAAGAATGATAGTCGAAAGATGCTGGGTTTCTTGCAGCCCTTGTCTATTCCAGATAGGCCTTGGCAGAGCTTTGCAAAGGACTTTATTTTTGAGCTTCCTAAGACACCTATAGGGAATGATGGGATATGGACTATCATTTGCAAGTTTAGCAAACAAGCTCATTTCATTTCGGTGAGGAAGAAAATAAAGGCTAATCATATGGCATGATTGTTTTTGCAACACATCTTTAAGTATCAGAGTATGCCATAGTCGATCATTAGTGATCGAGACCCCCAGGTGACCAGTATATTTTGGAAGGGGTTGTTTGAGAATATGGGTACCACGCTGAAATTCTCATCATCCTTCCGTCTATAGATAGATGGTCCGTCTAAGGAAGCAAATTTCACAGTGTTAGATCTTTTGAGGTGCTATGTTTCAGACCACAAGACATAGTGGGAGCAGTATTTGGCCTTGGTTGAGTTTGCTTACAACAACACTGTGCATAGTTCTATAGGCAAAGCTCCATTTGAGGTGGTTGAGGGTGGCAAGAAGGTACCACCTATTTTGCAAACTAAGGAGAAGATCTTTGAGACTGATCCTTATTGGAAAACTTGGATATAGCCTATGCAAAGATAAAATTATAATTTGCATATCAGGATTTAAATCTAACTTATTATTTAAATATTCATTAAGTAGAAAACATTGAAATGTTAGAACTTACCTATTTGGCCACGGGCATCTCATGCATGGTTTATAGCATACGTAAGTTGGAGCAACAATAAATTAGTAACTCTATTTGCCATGTATACCCAATCTATTGCAAATCTTGGTGTGTATAAGAGAGTATGTTGAGCAATTTCTCTCACATGCTCCAGCTCAGTAATTCTACATTAGAAAAGAAGTTAAATGGTTTCAACTTCAATGTTCATATAGCACTCAAGGATTGTAAACTCTTTAAGTTCTTAGTGATAATTGACGAGTTTAAATTGTGAACTTTGAACCTCAAAGTTCAACTCACTTTTGCAAGAACTCTAAGGATAATCTTTTTGGGTACTTGATACCCAAATATTCCCACAAACACAAAGACTTGACCAAAGAAAACCTCTTCTAGCATAAAATGTTGGTAAAGGTAGTTCCTCTTGGGTCACTATAATTTATGATTCCTTGCAATAACGTTGCTTGGTGGTTCTCATGGAATGCCTTCAAGAGACAGGCATCTCTATTTGTTGCTAGCTATTGATCCATAAAAAGGGATGAATTTTATACATAGGATGCAAGAGGGCAGCAAGTCCATGGATAGGTCTCGTGATCCACTTCCATATTTTCTCCACCAAATAGAGAATATCATTATGCCTTGGTGTGACATCCAATATATCAATACTATATATTTTAAAGAAGATTACATTCGGCCTTTAGGATTTAAAACTCAAGGTAACTATTCAACTTATAAGAGAAGTTCCAAGTTGGCGCCCTTCATATTGGGCATGTGCAAAATCCCCATACAAGGGGATAATTGTTATGACCAATGCTCACATATCATACCAAAATGTTTCTTTTGAGCATAGCCTCTTAATGTTCTTTCCCTCTTACATACTTGAGAGTGGCTCCTTCTCTAGCCATACCTTGAACTCCTTCAAGACCATGGCTTGCTAAACTTTGTTTTGTATCTCACATAGTCACTTTAGAAGGAACTACATGGTGGCAAAACAGGACTTGGAGGGCTTCTCTAGCTCTATATCATTGTAGGCATCGAAGGTGGTCAAGACTTTTACATTCTTTTTGATAAATACAATAAGGCAAGCATTTGTGAGAATCTTCTTCAACCAATCAAGTGTCCTAATATCTTCCGTGAGAAGATCGATGCAATGGGAGGTATACGAGGTCCACACAATAGATGGAAATTCAGCTTCTAGTAAGCGTTCCTAACTATCGGGTGATCACTTGCACCTCATTGGCCACACCAACCTGCATGGCATAAGCGAAAGAGGAGGTAGGTGAGGTAGGTGAAATAGATAAAGTAGAAGAGGTAAAGGTTTATGGGTTTGAGGTAGAATGTAGAAGAGGCATTGAGGTACATAAATCATGAATGAAGAAATTATAGATAGAACTTAGAATAGATAAAATAGTGACAAGTAATCTTAAAAGTAAAATATAGAATAAACTAAAAGACTAAATTGAAAATTTTAAGACTTACCTCGATAATAGCTTGCTGTATGTGTTTGTATATGAAATCCCCCATTGTTCTTTCTCCTTGTTGCTCCACATCCATAGCCCACAAGAAAAATTTGTTGAGAGGTGAAGAAGCAAGGATGTTGATGATGTCTCGTTTCTTCTTATAACTGCATCCATCCGAAAGTATAATGCAACTATAACTGTGTTGGATTTTAGTCATGCCTACGCTCACACAGGAGTGCCAGTGATTCGCGGGTAGGACACTAGGGCAGTTTTTACTCTCTGTAAGAGAGGTGGTTTTCCCTAGTCACATTATTCCTCATCTGTGTATTTATGTTACACATTTTTGTCACTTACTGCACATTACACACATCTGTCTGTGAACACACTTTAAGTCACTTACACAATCCTAAAGTCTAAGGGTTGTACTTTGCACTTTTGTACTTCACTTTCAATGAATCAAGTGTTGAGTAGTGACCACACACGCACACACACACACACTCTCTATTGTTGTTCATTGTCTCTAGCTGAGCCGAGTTGCTGTCTCTCATCCAGTTCATCACCAACAAGTCGTATTAGAGCTTAGAGCCACCTTAGCTACCTTGTAGCTTTGTCTACCAGCTCAACTAGGTTGCCATCATGCAATCATTTGCAAGCCGCATTGCAAAATGTAGCTCCTAGCTTTGCCCACGAGTTGGGCATGCCTGCTAGTGGTGAGCTCCGCAGCAGCAAGTGCACCACCTCTTCATGTGCCAGTGGTTGCCACCCTGCAGCTTGGCATCGTGCTTGCAGTTCGGCTACCTTGCTAGTGACGCCAACCAACTGCACAGCCTACAGCTAGCCCGCTAGTCCTAGAGGCCGCCAGTTGTAGTCCGCCCAGCCTCGCCGTCTGTAGTAGCTTTGCCCACCCGTTTTGGAAAGCTCCACCAGCTCTGCCATACCACGCCAGCATCTTTGTGGCCCAAATTGCAACGTCATCAGTTGCCACATGTATATTTTATAATTTTATTCAAAATATCAGAGCCAACGCAAAGGGCTTTTGTAGGGGTCAATTTTTGCTTCACCAAGTGCTTCAGTGGACAAGTTGCAGAAATTTGCAGGCATTCGGATTAGCAAATTTGGGGCTTTTGTGTCTTTGGCAAACATTGGCATATGTATTGAGGGTTCAGTCTGAAATTGACTGAAATCTTGCATATTGGATGGTTAAATTTTGGGGCTTTTGTGTTTTTAGTGTTGCTAAGCAATCTTATTGCATTGGGCAGTGTGTTGCTCGTTGCAAAAAATCTTTGGGATTATGTTAGTGGGGAAGAAGTATGTCTTGGTGATATGGCTCCTGCAACTTCTCCGCAAGGAGGTGGTGATCAAAGGCACCACCCCAAAGAACAGTTGCATATAAGGCTTGGGACACTTGGCACGCCTAAGCATTGTTACTTATTGCATTGGTAGTTCAATGCTTGATAATCCTGCATATCCGTTGTGTTGCTACTTCACGAGTAGCATGGCTTACACTTGAGCAAATGTTTGCTGGAAAAAATGATACTCGCATGTCTTCTTTGAAGAAGGGAATATATGTCTTTCTTGCTGAATAAATTTTTGAAGCAAAAAGGCATTGCACATCAATATACTATTACATATACTCCACAGTAGAATGGGTTTGCAAAAAGGAAGAATCGGTCACTCATGGAGATAGCCAGATGTATGCTGAAAGCTAAAAAGTTGCTACATGAGTTTTGGATGGAACAATTATGTGTGCTTGTCATGTTTTGAATAGGTGCCCTACTAAGGCATTGAAAAATATTACGCCTTTTGAGACTTGGAACAGCTGTAAACCTTCAGTTGGTCACTTTCATACTTGTGGGTGTCTTGCATATGCTCATATTACCAAAGTATTGATTAAAAAGTAGGACAATAAGGCTATTATATGCATATTTGTGGGGTTCATCAAGAGCATGTACATAATCATGAGGCTAGACCTATAACTAGATGGTACTTGCAAACTCTACAAGACAGTCATTTGGATGCCCCTCTTGCTGGTCATACTCGAAGACAAACACGTCTACATGATCATGCAAATGGAATGGAGTTTGTTATGGCAGCAAACACACTTGACGATGATGAACTTGATTCTTTAGAGGATGCACAACAGAGTGTGCATTGGATGGCAACAATGCAAGCTGAATGTGATTCTATCATGAAGAATTAAACATGTAATTTAGTTATATTGCTTGTTGGAAAGAAAGCCATTGGTACTAAATAAGTCTATAAGTTGAAACAAAAAGCAGATGGATCCATTGATAAGTACAAGGCTAGTCTTGTGGCAAAAGGCTATGCGCAAAAGAAAGGCATTGATTATGAGGAGACATTTGCTCCTACATCTTGAGTGACCACTATTAGGTGTATGTTTGCATTGGCTGCCCATTATGGTTGGATTATGCACTAGCTTGACATTAAAACTACATTTTTACATGGGGAACTTAAAAAAGAACTGTATGTTGAGCATCCCATGGGTTTTGCAGTTAAAGGATCCAAACACTTGGTATGCAAGCTGAAAACAGCTTGTATAGGTTGAAACAAGATCGAGGATCTTGGTATGCCAAAATTGATGCCTTCTTACTTAGCCAAGGGTTCATGAACAGCCCATCAGAGTCTACTCTTTATAAAATGGAATAGACATGAACCAAGCTGCTAACAGCCATTAGAGTCTACTCTTTATGTATGCAAAGAAGGGGAATCCTTGTTGGTTATTTTTCTTTATGTGGATGATCTTCTACTTATAGGGTCACATGCTTATCAAATTTTAACATTTGAGAAAGTTTGCAACAAACTTTTGATATGGAAGATTTGGGGTCTTTGCATTGCATTACTATTTGGGCATTCAGTTTATTCATGATACTAGAGGCCTTAGATTGACATAGTCCGGATATATTGGTAAACTCCTTGAGAGATTTGGCTTCCAGGATTGCAAGCGAGTAATCATACTGATAGAGATTGGACTTAAGCTGCCTTTGCATGATGATAGTGATATGTTTGACATCCATACATATACTCTAGCAATTGCTTAGAGTGATTCCGATTGCGTTGGAGATTTTGATTCTCGTCACCCTACAAGTGAAAATTGTTTCTTTCTTGGCTTTTCTTGCATTTCTTGGCTTAGCAAGAAACAATTCACTACTGCCACATTGTCTTGTGAAGCTGAATACAAGGTAGCTTTCACTACTATAGTTGAATGTGTATGGCTAAGACGTTGGTTGGCTGATCTTGATGTATCTGTCATGGAGCCTATTTCTTTGTTTATTGACAGTCAGAGTATCGTTGTAGTGGCACGGAACCTAGTGTTTGATGCACGTATGAAACCCATTGAGATACATTATCACTTTGTCAAAGAGAGGCTACATACAGGAGATATTAGCCTTGCCTATTGTCCTACCAACAACAATGTGGCAAACATCTTTACCAAAGCTCTTCCTCGCGGTAAATTTGAAGCATTTCACAATGCTTTAAATTTGATCTCCTTTGGTGGATGATCCTTGTATGCTGATCACTTATCACTCTAGGGGGGTTTGTTGGATTTTACTCATGTCTACACTCACACAAGTGTGTCAGTAATCCACACGTAGGACATTGGGGCACTTTTTACTCTTCGTAAGAGAGGTTTTCCCCCCAGTCACATTATTCCTCATCTGTGTATTTATGTTACACATTTGGTCACTTACCGCACATTACACACATCTGTGTGTGAATACACTTAAGTCACTTACACAACCCTAAAGTCTAAGGACTGTACTTTGTACTTTTGTACTTCACTTTGAATCAATTAAGTGTTGAGCAATGACCACATTCTCTCTCTCCCTCTCTACTGCTGTCATTGTCTCCAATTGAGTTGAGTTGCTGTCTCTTATCCTGTCATCACCAACAACTTTACCCATCCGGCATGCATAGGCTTGAGAGTTTTGTTGATTCTTTGCCTTTTCTCATCAAGCTGTTTGGTTTGCATGTCAGTGTAGATGGCTCCATACCACCCCTCATATAGACCAACCGTAGCAATGGCTTTGACAATTCTTTTCCATCGATCTACTTGAAGCAAATGGAATGGGTGATTGCACTCAATGATAGCGTGCACAATCTCTATCTCCACATTCCTTTGCCTCTCTTTGAGGAAAAGCAGACCCAAGTCGTGCTTTTGTTGCTTCAACTCAGTCCCAAAATGATGATACAATAGAAGAGGAGGATCCCATGCTTAAGCAAGAAGGTTGGGACATGAAAGAACAACATGCATATGCCATCTTGATGAATGCACTTACTCCCAAGGTGGGAATAAATCCTCTTCACAAAAGGATTGGAAGCTGAAGAATCCTTCACACAAAGATCTCACATGTCATAATTGTGGGAAGAAGGGGCACATAGCTCTGAATTGTTTAAAAAAGAAGATGGATCTTCAACAGCAAGCCAAGGGTAAAGCAACAACAGTTGAAAAGGGTAAAACCAAAGATGAAATTGTTTTTTGATTAGAAGAAATTATTAAAAAAAAAAACTCAAATCAATTGTTCCTTGAATTGATGGTGGACAGTGGTGTCCCCTTTCACTGAGCAATCAGAAATTGTTTTTCCATTAGAAGAAATTATATTAGAAAAATTCAACTCAAATTGCGTGTTCCTTGAATTGATGGTGGACAATGGTGCCACCTCTCACTGATCAGTCGGAAGAGCTTATTGAAAAATCAGAAAGAGAGCTTGCTATTTTGGCTGCTGACAATAATGTCATCAAGTTTGAATGTGTGGGAAATATTGAAATTCCCATATCAATTCAGAAATTACTATAAAGGATGTCTTGTACACGCCAGAGCTCACAAGAAGTTTGTTGTTTGTTGCACGAGTTACAGTTAACAATTATGGTGTGTATTTTGATAATTCTTGTCTGGAGTTTCTTTCAAAGGATAGAGGTCTTGTGTCTGTAAAAGGAGAAAGAAAAGGAAATCGCTTCAGCAGTCCAGCTTCTGGAAATTTGCTAACAATCATTTGTAGGCACTGTAAAGCTTGAAGATCCATTTCTGTGGCATATTAGATGGGGGCATTTGCCAATCTCTACACTTTAGAGGATGCAACACTTGGTGAAAGGACTTCCCTCTTTTATTGGTACAAGTAGTGTGTGAAGCTTGTCAAGAGGGCAAGCAATATAGAGATACATTTCCTCATGAAGCTGACTTTCGTGCCAAAGAAGTATTGGATATATGTGGGCCGATTGATCCTTGTTCTCTTGGTGATCATAAATATTTCATGTTGATGTAGATGGTTTTACTAGAATGACTTCGGTTTCTTTACTCAAGGCTAAATCTGAAGCCCTCACCAAATTTGAAGAGTGGTGTACTTTAGTGGAGAATCAAAGTAATAGAAGTTCGAAAATGATTTGAAAATGTTATGAAGTGACAATGGAAAGGAGTTTGTCAATGAACTCTTTAATGGACTCTGCAGAGGCAAAAAGGCCAAAGGCGATTTTCCTCTCTCTATACTTGTCAACAAAATGGGGTAAGACAATCCACAATCCATTTAACTGAAATGTGTCATACCTTCTGTACCTATCTACCTCAGCTATGCAATTGCCAGCAGTGAGGGTAGGTGTCAATGGAAAACAAAGTGATATGTGGTGTTTTTATGGCAGTAGAACAACCATGACCTGGATTGCCTAAAATCATGGTCTTGATTGCTTTATCAGTGTTCAATATATCCTGTTATCAGAGTTTCAATTAAGGAAACTACCTGAGATACTTATAAGTAGTACTGAGGTGCATGCACCCATTTGCAGAGAGTTGACTCTTTATGTTCTTTTTGTAGAGCAGTTTGAAAACACTGAACATGGACACACTTCAGCAAAGACTGGGCTGGGTTTTGAAAGGAGCTTGGCTATGGTGAAAAGTACTGAATTGGAATTTACTAATCGACAGGATTATTTGGAGCACTTCAATGTAGAGCAGCAACATTCCTCACAACAGCATGAATGTTCTTTTTCAGAAGTTGAAGCTAGTAGGTTGAATGCTTTTCATAACAGAGAGTTCTCTCAGACACCCGTTTATTGTCAAATTTTCAAAGATTTTCAAGCTGACAGTCTGTACCAGCAAGAGGAGCAGGAACGGTTGAAAAGGATTGACAGCTTTGGCAGATGGATGACTCAAGAGATGGTACCTAGTGGAGATCGCTCTCTCTTTGCAGCTGCATCGGATTCTATGTATTGGTCTGTCTCATCAAATGGAGCTGATACAACAAGTGAGATTCCACAATCTATGCAGTTGGATGTTGGCTTAAGACTTTCTTCATTTAAGGAATACTGCTTCAGTATTGTGGATTTTTCACCAGATCATGCTTTCTCATTTGAAGAAGCTAAGGTGGGCACTTTCGGTAATTTCCAAAGCATGTTTTCTCATTCATATTAAAGCATAGAGGGCTCGTCTCTCTTTAGGCTAGAATTTCATACATGAAAATGATATGAAATGTGCATTGAATCTTCTGGAGGCATGTTCTTTTTCTACCTGTACCAAGCTGTAACTGTTGAATGTTAATTTCTGCTTAGATTGCAGGTTCTTGTTACTGGCATGTTTTTAAATTCCAGAAAAGATATGGCGACTTGCAAATGGTCCTGCATTTTTGGTGATATTGAGGTTCCTGCAGAGTTGATATGCCCCGGTGTTTTCAGAACAAAAGCTCCTCCTCACCCCCCTGGAAAAGTTTTGTTTTATATTACCGACAGTAGTAGAGTTGCTTGCAGTAACGTAAAAGAGTTTGAATTTTGTGAATATGGGAAAGGTCAACAAACGGACTCTATCTCTCTTGAAGAGCCTGTTAAAGAGTTTGGATACTCTAAATTGGGAAAAGATCAAGCTGTGGTCCCTAGCCATGCTAAATACCCTGATTCTCAGCATAAGCAAGAGATATTATTCCAAGTTCGTCTTGCAGGTCTTCTTTCAGCTATTTCCCGTTCTGACTCATCTGGTGTACCTCCCAACTTTGTCACAGATAGGAGCAAAAGTGAATGGGCAGAATTTGAGGGATTCTGCAATGATTATTCCAATTTACATGCTAAAGAAACACTTGTTCAAAAGCTCCTCAAGGAACAGCTGCACCATATGCTGGAGTGCAATAGATTTAAAAGTGGTAGAGAAAAGCTGGATGAACATGGGCTTGGCCTGCTGCATATGGGAGCTGCACTGGGTTATGACTGGATGATTTCTCTCCTTGTGTCCAGTGGCCTCAATATTGATTTCCGCGATGCTCATGGCTGGACTGCTCTTCATTGGGCTGCTTATTGTGGCAGGTAAGAAGAATGAGATGGATCAGTATTGTGCTAGCAGAAAATGTCTGTATGTGTATGTTCCTTTCTGTTCATGCAGAGATTAATCAGGTGTTTGCATCAGTAGTCACCTGATTTGCACAGAATGCACATTTATAGGCAATAAGCAACAGCGTCAGGGAAGGAACAAAGGTTCCAAATAGCGAAGTGTTCACACGTTTTCCAAATCTTCTATTGTGTTGAGTTTCTGGTGTGATCAAGTGTACACCCTCTACACACAGTCTGTGACCTCTGACCTTTGACCCACAGGACCATTTTTGATTATTATGTTTGTGTGTCTTAATTACAAACAAGTCTGTTCCTTGTTAAGAAGTTCAAATATATTGGCACCACCTTCCACAGATAAATAACGTCTGTCAGGCATGAGATTTGAGAATATTAATGCAGTTCCTATAGGAATGCAATCAGCAGGACTCTGCAAAAAGATATATGACCAGTAGCAAAGGCCTTCAACTTTAATGCATCCATTTTTAATGTGCTAGGTTGTGTGCAACTACTGCCATTTTTTAGCACTAGAAATGGGTTGTTGGTTATCATGTGGACATTTATGTCAAGACAATCATCAATTTGGAGCAAAGAAACATTTATTTAACTTGCATATTTAATGTAGTATAGTTACAAGTTAGTCTCTTGGGTGTACTATAGTTATAATTTAGTTTATTTAATGTACTGTAGTTATAAGTTAGTTTTTTTGTATGTATTATAGTTTATTTAATGTACCATAGTTATAAGTTGGTTTTTTGGGTTTGCACTTACCGAATTTGTTTTTTTTTTCCCTCTGATGAAGGTTTCTATGGAAATACTAGATTAATGACGATTGGTTGTATTTTATGTGATTGGGCAGAGAAAAGACTGTAACAGCTCTTCTGGCAGCATCTGCAAACCCGGGAGCAAAGACAGATCCCTCGTCAGATTTTCCAGCAGGGCAGACACCCGCAGATTTGGCTGCTATGGCCAGGCATAAAGGGATTGCTGGTTACTTAGCAGAGTCATCGCTGACTAGTCATTTGTCCTCATTAAGGATTCATGATTTTAAGATGGATAATCTTTCAGGAGACCGCCAGATTGTTCAGACTTTTACTGAGAGCTCAAGCGTCAGACTTGAGCCATTTGAGCCAAGTGAATTGGAGGACCAACTGTCTTGGCAAGATTCTCTTGCTGCTGTACGAAATGCAACTCAGGCAGCAGCTCGTATTCATGCAACTTTCAGGGCACTTTCCTTTGACAAGAGGCAGGAGCCTATTGAAGTTGGAGAGAAGGATTCTGGACTTTCTGAAGAGCAGATAATGTCCATTTATGCTGCCAAAAGGCACCAAAGATTTGGTCAAAGCGTTCCTGAATGGGAACCTCAGTCTGCAGCCATTCATATTCAGAAAAAGTTTCGTGGATGGAAAGGTCGCAAAGACTTTCTTAGTTTTCGCCAGCACATTGTGAAAATTCAGGTATGACTTCTTTTAGCAGAAAGAGGCTTGAAAGCTAAGTTGTCCAATTTAGGATGTGCAAATGTGATCATTCTCTCAGTTAGTAGTGTTTGCTTTCAAGCATGCACATTTTGTCTTCCAAAACAACAAATTCTAGTATTAAACACCTCAGGTGCTAACATAAGGGCTGTGTGAAAAGCCAATCTAGCGGCTTTAATGCTAGGCCATTGTGATCAGGTGGAAGAAAGTGCCCTAATTGCTCTCATTCAGAGATGCATCTCTCCTCATTAACTCAGAGTCACCTTGCCATCTCTCCCACCTCCTAAAGAAAATATGCACAATCTTAGGTCAAATGCTAGGAAGAGTTTGTGATCATGTTCAATGGTACAGCTGCATCTCAATGTTCAAATGAACCAAGTAGTCATAGAAACATGAAACGGGGAACGGGAACGGGGAACAGGGACGGGGATGGTGATGAGGACGCCAAACCTGGGGAACAGGGACGTGGGAACGGGAACGGCATTTAAAAAATTAAAATTCATGAAAAAAAATTAATATTTCACTCGTAATCCATGTGGACTCTGGAGTATTAAAACTTAAAACCAAGGTATATAATCCACAAGGACAAATCATTTTAAGTTTTAACTTTAAGATATCATGCATCATTCTAAAACTACTCATTAGAAATTGAATTGCAACTTACAAGGCTCAAGAGGTAAGCTATTCATTTATAAATAATAAAATGCATAATACATATGCTATAAATGATAAAACAATGAACAATGAACTAAGCTTTAAAGTTAAGCTGAAAGAACATGCCTATGATCCCATTGCCAAAAAACTTAAAAGATTACAAATATGAAGTCTAATCTTTGAAAGAACATGCTCATTGCCCCAAAAAAGACTACATAAAGTCTAATCTCTAGATTGAAGTAAAATGCGGCATGCCAAAATAGCTCAAAGGGCAACTGCAAGACTACAAGACTCAAGTACAAATATAATATCGGCATGGCACAACTGTCAATAGCCTAAGTGTCACACTGTCATCAATGATCATAATATCATATACAATGTACATGTGTCATGTATCATGAGACTCATGATAAGTAAACTAAATCAAAGATCATCATCATGATCTGAGGCTGCTCTAGCTACTCTTGAAGTGCTAGCCTCATCATCATGTGTACCATGAATTGCTGCATCTCCCTCAACATCAGCATGTGTCTCCTCTTCTTGCTGCATCTCCCACTCTGTGAATGGATCGGGCTTTGTTGTCATACTGCTATATAACATCCTCAAATTAGCACTAACGAATACTAGATCGTTTTCCCTCTCCACACCAAGACGGTTCCTCTTCTTTGAAGCAATGTGAGTGTATGTACTCCACAATTGCTCCAAACAAGAGGAGCTAACTGACTGACTCAAAATATGGATGGCTAGTTGTTGCAACTGAGGACTATCCGAACCATAGTCCTCCTACCACAAAGCTGCCCCAATCTGATAGCGATCCTCCTGTGCATCCCCACAACCAAAAGAACCCCGAAAGGTCCTATAACATGAAAGTTAATCTCCGATCTTTCGTCTAGTGCCATGATTAGGCACTAGACAAGACAATATAAGCCTCCATGCATCCATAACCTCAGTGTCATTTTTCTGACCCTTGCCTTGGAACTCAGGATCCACAACAAATGCAACTGTATGCATGGGTGAGCTATAGGAGTTCCACCTCGTCGCAACTAAATGGCGTATCTCCTCATACGCCTCATCATTTGGTGCCAACTCCTGCAACTTTTCATTTAGCCTATCCATAGCCTCATATACCTTGCCAATGCAAGGTTGCATAGCATCCATAACCCTCAATAAATGTACAATAGGTGATACCATAGCATCTATCCGCTTTACATCATCCCAAAAAGTGGAGTTATTTGCTTTCTCCAAGCATAAGATACCTGTAGGAGTATCCGCCAATGTTGATGAGGTAAAGTCATCACTAAGAAATAATTGCCTGAAGGCACCACTGCATTCTCTTAACCTGCCTAGCATCAAGAAGTTAAAGACAAATTTGGTATTAGAGTATTTTAAAAGTGTTTTCTTCAACTGCAAAGAGAAGTGATGGCGAAGAAACTGGTGATTCAAAACAAAGCTAACCATTTAAGCTCCTTGCTCTATGACGTGTGCAATCCATGACAGGTTACCAATATCCTTTAGTAGGTTGTTCAAGCAATGAGTCATACAATATGAAATTGTGATATGCGGATAATGTCCCTGGATAATAGCACCTACTGTCCTATTTGCGGACTCTCCATTTGCAACAAATCCCACAACATGCTTTGGGCCAATAAGCTCAATATCTGTAACCCACTTTGCTGCAAGTACATCTGCTGACTTTCCTGTCCCTGATGCATCATGTGAAGATATGAAATACATTTCCCCACAAGAATAACCAACCATACCATGAATGGATTGCTTGCGTGTATTACTCCAACCATCAATAATCAAGGAAACTCCATTTTTAGCGCACATGCTTTTTCTAGTCACTTTTGCTTGCTCAACAAGGCTCTTTTCCTTGTCAAGCAAAGTGGTGCGTAAGGTCTCTGATGATGGAGGTACATACGAAGGGCCATACTCACCAATATTCTTGCATATCAATTTAAAATACTCTGACCTGGCTGCACGAAATTGAATGTGGTCATGATAAAAAAAAGCGTGCCACTGATTTATCCACCTCTTCCTTCTTCTTGGGATCCCAACTAGCATCAAGTGTGCTCTGTCTACGTGTAACATGTGGCACTGTTGATGCCATGGCCGATGCAATGCCTGCAATAGGTGTGAAGGTAGCACTTTCTGATACTGACCCTACTTTAGATACATCTGATGGGGATGGTGTCACAAAAGTTGCAGGGTCAACTGTAACATGTCATGGCTAGATGCAAGATAAGCTTGTTGACCTGCTACACGGTCACGAAGCTCCCTTTGCTTCTTCAAGGTCACATTCAGACAAAGCTATACCTCTTAATTTGGCTCATGTAGGAGATGAGCTCGGACTTGATTATGCATAAATATTAAAACGGAACAAGTGGCAATTGGTATTCCATATTCTAATATTTAAGTAACTTTGAAAAATTAAACTCAATAAAAATTCGAAATACAAATGCTCGGCTCAATGGATTACCTTTTTTGCTCCACTAGTTCGCTTGCATGCAAATCCATGGTCGAGATTCTCCACCACTCAATGGGCGGTCAGGATTTACTTCTTCCCACCATGACCAATCATCGGACCTTCTTCCTCGACCACCAACCCGATGAGCGGGGCGGGAAGATGAAGCCATTTCAAGCTGAAAATTGAAATAAAAATGGCTCAAGAGAAGTGAGAACTCGAGTCTCGAGAGAAGGGAGAAGGGCCAAGGCTCAAGAGTCAAGACTCAGTCAAGAGTCAAGAGAGAAGCGAAAAGGAGAGAAGGGGGAAGAAGAAGAGAAGAGGAGAAGAATGGAGAACTTGGAACTTGAAGAAGAAGGAATACTCAAGAGAAGAGCAGAAGAAGGAAGAGAAGGGAGAAGGTCCAAGGAAGAAGGAAGAAGAGAAGGAAGAAGTGGAGAGAAGGAAGAAAGAAGAAGAGAAGGGAGAAGGAAGAGAAGGAAAAAGAAAGAAGAGAGGTTGGAGGTGGGAGGAGACGGGGGACTGGCGTGGTGCAATAGGGAACGAGGGGCATTGCGGATTGGTCACGGGGGCAGGAACGGGCAGGACTGGTCACGGGAGCAGGAACGGGCAGACGATCTCGAGTGGGAGGAGCTTGTAGGAGCCGAGCGAAATGCGTAGTCGTAGATGATCCAGGCGGGAGCAGCGGCTGGCCGAAGGTAAGTGGTCGCCACGTGGCATTCCCTGTCCCGTTTCAGACAGGGAACGCGTTCCTTGTTTGAAACGGGATAGGGAACGTTCCACCAATTCGCAACATGTCCCATGACGGCTTCATGCCGGGGTTGGCGATTCCGTGTGCGGAGGGGACCCTTCTGGCTGTTTCCTATCACTATGCAAGTAGTAATGCTAGCAAGTAGCTCCCATGTGTCATAGTGTCTTATAGTCCACTTTGTTCTAGAAAAACATGGTGTGGAAGAATGCCCAACTACTGCCCAGAGATAGGAAAATAATAAATCCCTTGGATATCCTCGTAGATGCATGTTGGATCCAATCAACTGATTCTCAATTCACTATCATATAAAAGAATAAATTCTTGAATATCCTCTAGACGCGTGTTGGATCCAACCAACCGATCCCCAAGTCACTATCATGGAAAATAATAATCTTTTGAATATCCTTGTAGATACATGTTTGAACTGTGCCATAAAAGACGAAGTTGAGCCTCTGGGGCATTCCTAGAGGCAATGTCTATGTGTCTCCTTTGTCTTTCCTCATGTAACACAAGTAATTGGGATTGTGCCATATCTAAGACATGCAGATAAACTTGTCTACCCCATGCTATAGGAAGAGCGTGGTCTTTCTGAATCTAACTGAAACTATCATCTAATCTCCTCCAAGACTTGACTTGGAAAGATGAGGAGATGCCTTATCTATGCAAGGAATGGGGAGCCATATGCGTTGCTTTGCACACAATCATTTAAACCTTCCTCTTGCCTAGTAGTATAGCCTAAAAGGTCTCTCAAGCAAGGAGTCCCTACAAACTAAATCTCCTGGATCCCATTGAAGCATCTAAAGAGGCCTCCTTTGATAAGGCCAGTGTCTCTGGCCCTCCATCTTGCAATATTAGGGTCAGCATCTTGAACCATCTCCTTTCACATTCAGCAACTACTTGATTTTCAGCAATCTCTTTGATTTCCTTGCTAGAGCATCTTTTATTACTTTGTTTGATCCAATTACTTTCTCATGACTCAATGATTTGCAAGATAAGGTGCAATCGCCCAATTCATCTGGCTGAAAAATGGCATATGCTAATACCAACCAAATGAGATGACTTTTAGCCAAAACATCCCCATGGACTGATAAATGTGGTTGTCTTTTGTCTTTTGGAGCCATCACTAACACTACATAGCTCATGAACAAGAAGTTGATCCAAGTTCTCATCTTCAAATTCTAGTGGATAATTATGATGGAGATCTCAGATCTGCCCGTCCAGACCTGCCCAATCTCTGCTCATCATCCCGTGTGGCTTTTTATCATTATGCTCCAGTCTTTTCCTGCATTTCAGGCCACTTACTGGCGGCGGTGCAGAACATTTCAGATGTGGACAGTATTTCCCAGGCAGGGTGGATGCTTTTGTGATCAGGTTCGTGGCATTTTCTGGCAGGTGTCACTTTTTTTCTTTTTGACGGTACTCAGCTGGTTTAGACTGGTTTGATCAACATTAAATGCTAGTCAACCAAGGTACTTTCGCTACTTATATGGCTGTGCTTTATTATGCCAGCTATCGCGTGCCTTTTACTTTTTCTGCCTCTCTGTTGCTGGCCATGCTCACTCTCATCTACTGTTTGCAGCTTTTTCTCTCCAGCCATGTCCATTTGGAGTCCTCTCTTTCCTCTTTCCTTAGTAAGTTAGCTCCCCTGTCCCCTCCTTATGACATTTCATTCTACCCTTCATTGGCACCCATCCAAGGGCCCAAACTATCTTCTTCAGCCTTGTATGTAGTCCTAATTGTTGAGCTAAAATGTGCATTACTTTTTGATTAGCCTCTTAAACAGCCCCAAAACACACTAAAAATGCTCTTTTAGAGTAAAACCCTAAAACAGGGAGCAGTTCGAGAGAGTTCAGTGGAAACCCTAAAACGGGGAGGGGTTCGAGAGAGTTTAGTGGAAACCCTAATTTTTGGGGCGCCTTCCACATCTATAAATAGACAGGCTACCCCCATTCAGCCATCACCCTTGTTTGCAGGTTACACCAGCCCACACACCCTCTGCTACTGTTGGCTCCTAATTTTCAGCCTGCAGCCAGCCTCCATCTACTGTCCAGCCATCATAGACTGCAGCCACATTATCTTCAGCCTGTCCATTGCTGTAGGCGATAGCTCTCAGCTGCTGGCGATTGCTCCAGATTGTCCTAGACTGCTGTTCAGCCTGCTGTGCATCATCTCCAGGGTCAGCCAGCCTGCATTTTCAGCATTGCAGGCCCTGACACTCTCAGACACTGTTTTAGCTTGCTGTTAACAGCAAACTGTGCACAGTTTCCAGCCTTTGATTGGCGGTACGCTGCTGCATTTATCAGTTTCCAGCCTCCAAACTAGTGTGTTTTGGTGACCAGCCTGTTGCTAATCAATATTCAGCACTCCTATACTTTGACTGGTGGTCACAGACTTGGGATCCGTCTTCGGTGGATGTCACACTCCGACATTGCTTTGCCCTTGAGCACACTGTACACTCTTACATTCATTACAGAATTCATTCACTTCAGAGTTGTGTTCTCTCTCTCCCTTCTTCTGTTTGTGTTTGAGTTTTGAGTTTTGCGTTTAGGGTTTGAGTTTTTGAGTTTTGCGTTTAGGATTTGAGTTTTGCCCTTTGTGTCTGTGTTTGTCTCTTTATGTTTCTGTCGTGCTCGTACACTCTATGTGTCCTCAGTGCAAACCCTAGCAGTTTCCTTCACATGGTATCAGAGTTGGTGCTCTTGTAAAGAGTATCTTGCGGATATTGTGGAGAGCTAGTCTTTGTGCGAGGCACACAATATGACTCGTAACCGAATCACAATGTCCCAGACACCTTCTCCGGTTCCTATGATGTCTTATCAGGCTTCTCCATCATTGGAGGCCGTGAGATGGCATTATGGAATCGGTGAGGAGGACGACACTCCACCTTCACCAGATTTCACTAATATGACAGAGGAGGACTTTGAGTACTATCGCAAGAAGTATGGTGATAGTTACACCTCTCCTACCAGTTTTGCTACCACATCCGGACCGGTTGGTGAGGCTGGCCACCTCTTTGATCATGGAGGATATACGACATTTGGAACGTCTTGCGATCCATCTTCATCATCTTAGCTAGGTCCAATGTCAGGTTTGTATAATTCTTTTGTGTTGGATGAATCAAAATCCTCGCCTATTTCTTCTTTTGAGGTACAAGATTCAGATGGCTTTGCGTATGTGAACTTCAATAGAGGGGACTCACGAAGCAGACGAAATTCAGATATATCTACAGTTTCTTTTTCATTTGAGCATATCATACACACTTCTCACTTCCTTTTCATACCACCCTCTTCTATATCACACCTCTCATCATCTTTCCAAAACCTTGGATTACACTTCACATCTGCATCACACACCCTAGGGGTTGGATCTTCTATCTCCGCTCCTAGCACCTTTTCCTTCTCCACCCCATTCTCTATCTCTTTGCACCATGGTACTTCGTTAGAGGGAATGCCACCCTTTAACACAGTGTCTCTCACCTTTCAACACATGAGCACACCCATAATTCCTGGGACGACTGTGATGGGCATCCCCCTCACTATCCCCAACTTCACATCTCCCATGACCAGTGATATGCAAGGGTTTCCATCTTCAGCTTATGGTGCGTCTTCACACTCTCCTTGGGTTACACCTATGCAAGGATTCCCATCTTCTGCTCATGGTGTTCTCGTTCCACCTCCTTGGGTTCCTCATGTGGCTACCATGCCCATGCCTAGTCAATCCATCCCTACCTATGGATCCACCTTGCACACTACACGCATGCTTGGCGGGCACTCTGGGGCCCATTCCCAAGTGTATTTCACTCCCCTATGCTATCCACACTACACTTTTTCACAATATCCATCTCCGAGCATTGTTACTCCTGTTGCCATGGCCAAGAATACCTTCACTTGGTCTAATTTCATGCAACAAGTGCTTGAGTCTCAGGGTCTTTGGGACCTCGTCATTGGTCTAGAGCCTATGCCGGACCCTCGACTAGCTCACCCTGATTACATCCATCAATGGAGAGCCTGCAATGCCATAGCCAATGTTGAGCTGATGCAGGGATTGCTTTTGAGTTTCACTCTCAGTTGTAGCACTTTCCGCTCGCGTTTGAGCGTTGGAGTCATCTTCTCGACCACTATGCGACTCGTGATCGTACTCAGCTCATCAATCTCGACTTTGAGCTTCAAGAGTTCTCTATTAAGGAAGGGGATGATTTGAAAGTCAAGCTGGCTTGGCTTTGCAAAGTCAAATGATGATTAGGTTACATTTTTCTTGAATAAGTTGTCTGACAAGTACTTCAATTTTATTCAACACATCATCTGCCAACCCAGGTTGCCAACCTTCTACGAGTTTAAGTGCCAGTTCTTGCGTTACGCGAGGCTGTATGATCAAGTCCACAGAAAATCCTCATCATAGCCTTATTCAGAGTAGAGGGGGTTGGTTGCCTGTTCTTTGGGAGAGAGAACCACTAGTGGCAAGAACTTGCTAGATAGGAAGGCAAGCCAATCAAAGGGCGACTTCTCTTCCTCAGATGGAACCAAAGAATCTAGGCCTATCTGACAGGTTTGCACACATTGCCAGAGAGCAAGCCATGTGGAGGAGGAGTGTATCTCCAAGGCCCAAGGTCTTCCACCTAAAAAGCCTCAGCAGACCGCTGTGATTACACAGTCCAGTGGGGCGACGCCCTCCGCTCCTTCAACACCCGTTGTTGCTGCTGTTGGACATGTGGCTCGAGTACAGCCTCAGCCGCCCATCTCTTTCACTACCCCTGAGAGATTGGTTGATTGGTTTGTAGGTTTTGATCTCGTTGCACTTCATGCATCCATCTCACCTTCATCTCTATCTCGTCAAGCGTTCCCTTGGCAGAGCCCTACTACTGGACATCCACGATGGTAGCCACCTTCTTCGACTCGCATGCCTCTAGGTCCTTTCGGATATCCTAGGTCAGCCTAGCATTCATTTTTGGCACTCTTAGAGTCGGGCCCATAGGATTCATTATCCTTAGTTTTTCCATTTTTTTGTCTTCCACTGCATTTACTCCCACACATAGACATTCGTTGCATTTATTTTGAGTTAGATTTTCTTTCTGTTCTGTTTTTCTTTGGAGCATCTCACCACTAATCTCTATGTTTGCAGATTCTCATCTCTTTTGCAGTGTTTTGTCTTTCAGTGTAGGGCTAACTTGCAGATTGCTTTGGTTCTCCTTGGGCTAGAGACGTGGAGATGCACACCGTTCCTTTCATGGTTTCATCATCCTAGGAGTGCTTGCTCTTCTTTCAGCATGGCGGTTTTCCCTCCCGAGGCGGATCGTGCAACATCTCTCTCGATGCTAGCATGGCGGTGACTTCTCCCTTGCTGTTCTAGCGGGGTGCTTCATCCACTTCACTTCTTTCATTCCTTATGGTTCTCGGCACCATATGAAGACCAACATCAGGCTTCTCTTCCTTCTTCGGCATCTACATCCAGGTTGAGAGAGGGTTCCTACCCTTCTTGCTATTCTACCGGCTTCAGCACTTTGTCTTCGATATCGGCTTTTTCCCCCTGTTGTACCTTACCCTTTGCATTGCATGATTACATCATCCTTGTACTAGGGTGCTTGGACAAGTGAACAATTTTTCCACGAGGGGCATTGTCCAAGTGGCACCTGCTACATGAGTATTCTTCAGCATGTAGCATACTTTGCATCTCATTGTGCAGCGGATCACTTGCACGGATCCTAAGCTGTTTCCACCGGTGACTGTTGTTACCACACCACCATCCTTCTTTATCACATGGATACCTCATCACCTATTTTTCCTCGTCATTGACACCCAGAGTGGATGGGTTAGCTTATATTGTTTTGTGATGTGTTGGGTGTACCTTCCCTACTCCCATCTTCTGGGTCACTTTTACTCAATCGATCGCATCCCATCAAATTTACTTCACTTATTCAAAAAAATAAAATAAAAAAATCCATGTAGTTCCATCCGTTTTTGTAGGGCTTGGTAGGCCACTGGGTAGCCGACATGCACCCTTTGTCCAATGCCTTGTCCTCTCTGGGATGACTACTTGGATTCCCTTGGTAAGATAGCCATCGCCTCTGTAGTCTTGGTAGGCCACTGGGTAGCCGCCGTGCACCCTTTATCCGATGCCTTGGCTGCTTTTGGGTGGGATGCCTAGGGGTACATAAACATCACAATGGATGGCCTAACCTTTTAGCTTAGTTTTGGGCTTGAGAGGGGGTGTTGAGCTAAAATATGCATTACTTGCTGATTAGCCTCTTAAACAATCCCAAAACAGACTAAAAATGCTCTTTTAGATTAAAATCCTAAAATAAGAAGTGGTTCGAGAGAGTTCAGTGGAAACCCTAAAACCGTAGTTGTGAGGTACGAAAGGTACGATACGGTACGGTACTATAAAATACGGTACTAAATGGTACCTGAAGATTTTATAAGGTACGATATGATATTAGTACGAAAAAAAATAACTTGATTATTTTAAACTAAAGATAATAGAATAGATATTTTAATTCTAAATAGCAATGCTATCAGAGTATATAAGATGAGTACTTGAGGGTTCAGGGTAACATGCCAAAACCTAATGCTATATGTGGAACATGTGCTACTGCTACCTACAACTTATAACTACATAGATGGGAGTGGATACATCATACATGCATGATCATACAAATAAGAGAAGTGTGGGCTTGAGAGAGAGAAGGTTGAAAGCAATTGTTTGAATCTCAAATAACCTAATCTCATGGGAGAATCATATTAATAAAAGGAGCATTTAGCTCATTCCAGAGTGCAGTTCGAATGGGAAAGATATATCCATTAAGTTGGTACCTTATGGTACTAATACGTAAGGTATGGTACCTAAAGTATGGTATAGTATCAAACCTTTCGTATGTGGTACTAGTGCAACTATATATATATATATATATATATATATATATATATATATATATATATATATGAGAGAGAGAGAGAGAGAGAGAGAGAGAGAGAGAGAGAGAGAGAGAGAGAGAGAGAGAGAGAGAGAGAGAGAGAGAGAGAGAGAGAGAGAGAGAGAGAGAGAGAGAGAGAGAGAGAGAGAGAGAGAGAGTTATATTAACGTCTACAACAGGCCAAGTTGGCCTATGAGACCAAAATGTTGCATACAAATGTCTGGGAGATTTCAAAAGTCCCAGTGAAGCTAACATTTATGCTATGTTGAACTAAATTGAGTAGGTACAAAATGATATCTGGACTACATACAATCTAGAGGTACTCCAAGTGCGGTGTGGAACTGCTCCTGGGGTGTTCATCCTAAGATGTCCCGCATGGATCGGTCTAGCATGGAGAGGCTAAAGCGGCGGGGCAGGGCCCTTCGATGGCGGCGTAGTATCCCTTGTATCTTCGACCAGTGTCTTCTGCGGGGACGGGGGCCGGCGGGGCGTGGGCGCCCGGCTTTACCTCTTGCTGTGGCTATTTCTAAGGTGGCCCCCGGGGGCCGGGAGGCTGGTTGGGCTGGTGGGGGCTCGGTGGTGGGGAGGGTAGCTGGTATTTGGTAGAAGTCGTTTAGTGTGCGTTGGTTGGTGGCTCCTTGTCTTTGCTCCGTGGTTCGTAGGAGGTGGTCTCTGTGGCGTCGTATTTCCAGTAGAAAGAGCCCTAGGCATCTCTGGTCTTTGAATTCCATCACCTTGGAGAGTGGTCCGAATCCTTCGCTGAATAGGCAGTGGAAGCGTCCCCGGATTTCGTAGTACACTGGGCATCTACAGATATGGTGTTTCTCTGTCTCTGGCTCGAGATGGCAGAGCTGACAGATTCGGTCTTTTGGGGGGAGGGGGTTGGCCCCGTATCTGCCCGTTTCGACCCGTAGTTAGTGTGAGGACGTGCGGATCTGTTCGATGGCACTTCTGACCCCGTGAGACGGATGTGTGTCCATGTAGCTTGGGCAGGTGATGAAGCCGTTCGGGGAGATATGCAGGAAGTGTTCTCGGTAGAAAGCCTTCTTGGTTCCTAGTTCCGACGTGGGGGTCACCCATGTCCTGGCGGTGTCTGTCTGGATGATATCCATTCTGGTGATGCGATTTACCTCCTCTCGGCTGAGCTCCAGGTGTGGGCAGTCTAGGCTGTATTGTAGTGGGGGGAGGTGGTCCATGTGCAGGCCATGGAGCCGTAGCCAGGTCTCTGTTCGGGCATACCAGCACTTAGTGTCCCCTTGTGTTGCTAGCTGTTTGGATGACTTCAGGGCGTGTTTGGGGTACCGGTGCCGGGGCAGGTCCCATATTCGGTGCAAGAAGGTCACGGTCTGGAAGAGGGCCTCAGCCACGAGGGGTGGTGCCCCCAGCTCTGCGCGGATGATCTCGTGTGGTATGGAGGGCTTGCTTCGGATCATCCGTGCGATCATAAGTATTAAGGGTCTCTCCATCTGCTCCCATCCCTCATAGGTGGCCTCCTCCTTAGGCAGTGGCTGATCCTGTGGGGCCCTCTGCGTGTGGTAGAGATTGGACCCCCATATGGGAGCCCCGTACAGGAGTGCTGGTGTGACCAAGGTGTCAAAAAGCCAGAGCTTTGTCCGGGGTTCCTGGAACTGTATGCGGGCACATTGGTTCTCCATTGACCCGAGGGCTGCATAGCCTCGGGTTAGTCTATCTTCCGCGGCTTTTCTCAGGGTAAATCTCAGTCCAGAGAATGTAATCCCCAGATAGACGTATCTTTGGACCACGTCCACGGTTTCTCCGCCGTATGTGAAGGGGGGTACCGACTGTCGGAGCCATTGGGTTGACGTGTTGAACACCATGACCTTGGTTTTCCCCAGGTTCACAGTTAGGTCTTTGTCTTGGCAGAAGGCCTGTAGTGCGTCCAGTTGGCACTGTAGCCCTTCGGGTGTGCTGGAGATGAGGACTATGTCGTCCGCATATAGTAAGATAGGTATCAGTGTCCCTCCCAGGCTCGATCCCTCCTCGCCCAATCTATCTATGTACTCTGAGATCTCATCAATGTAGAGGCCAAATAGGGTGGGCGAGAGTGGGCATCCCTGCTTGACTCCGATAGTGCTGGTGATCTCCTTTGACAGCCCTCCCGGTGCCCGAACTCGGCCCGTTAGCGATTCGTATAGTGCCAGTATCCCCCATCGTATTTCAGTTGGTACCTCCAGTTCTTGTAGTCTCTGCGTGAGCCTTGCTCGTGGAACTGTGTCAAAGGCCTTGCGGAAGTCCACGAAGCAGCAGTACACCTGTCTTCCATGTGCTCTGCCCTCCTCTATGATGGCTCTCAGTGTGAGGATATGGTCAAGGGTGCAGAACCCCCTCCTAAACCCTGCTTGTCCTGCTGCTCGGTGTTGGTGTTGCTTTGCCCACTTGCTCAGCTCGTGGTCCAGTATGGATCCATAGAGCTTGGCTAGTACATGGCCAACCATGACTGTTCGGTAGTTCGTGGGAACCATGGGGTCTCTGGCCTTCAGGATAGGTATTATGGTGTTGGCTGATCAACTGGCTGGGAAGCCTTCGTATAGGGCTCTGTTGAACATGTGTGCTAGGAGAGGTGCCAGTATGTCTCTAGCATGGGTCAGATGCTCTGCTACCAAGCCTTCGTGGTCTTGGGCACGGCCATTTTGGAGTCTATCAATGGCGTCCCGAACCCGCCCCGTGCTGAAGAATGTGGATGATCCAGGTCTGCTTCCTGGGGGCCGGGGTAGCTGGGGCTGCTTGGGTACTTGGTATAGTGAGGTTGCATATGCGTGCCAAGTGTCCGGGGAGGTGATGGGCGTCTGAGCTCGGGGTTCCTGAAACGCCTTCCATGCCTCTTTGCTATCCTGTCCTAAGAATAGTTGGTAGAATTCGTGTTCCACTTTGGAGAGGTAGGCTCGTTTCTTCCGTCGCACTAGGCGACGGAAGATCAAGTGTGCCTGTTTATACGTGTGTACTCCCCGTGCTTTGTCCTGTTGAAGACGGAGCCGGGTTTCCCTGCACTCTGCGTCGTACCAGCTATTCTGTAGGACATTCTTATTCGGAGGGGTGGGGTGGGGGGAGGGGGATGTGTGGGGGAAGTATTCGGCAGCCGAGGTGTGTAGTGCGCCCGTCAACTGTGCTGTGACCTCCTCCAGGGGTGCGTGGGGGTTCATTTCTTGCAGGCTCCAATAGAGATGGTCGGAGTATGCGCTAGCAGTTAGCCTGGTAAAGTGATACCTGGGGAATCTTGGGGGGTTGCTTGCTGGGGGGTTAGGTCATACCTGCAGGTTATGTCAAATTGCAGGTATATGGCCGGCAGCCACTGCGAGTGGGCGAGGTGATATTTTAAAGGAATGGACGTCGGGGATAAGTGATAGAGGGCCGAGGATATAGTCCACTGTGCTTGCTCCTAGTTTCTGTGTGGGTGCTCCATGTGCCCCCCGTCCGATGCAATTGGCCACGTGCTTGTGTGGGAAGCATGTGAGGGCATCCGACCCGGGCTATCTGTCGAGACCATTGAGGATGGCCAGTTCCTGTGCCCCCCCTAACGCCAGTAGGTGTTCGCCATATTCGGTGCATTCAGCTGTGTCCTGTGACGCTCGGTTGAGTCCTATCTCCTCCGGTGCAATCTCTTTGTACATGTGGTCTTCGCTCTCGAAGAAGGGGGTCTGCCTTTGTGCTGTGCGTGTGTTGAAGTCTCCAGCCAACATGACATCCCCCAAGCTGGAGTAGTGTATGATATCTTCGTACAGTGGTAGGTATGGTGACTCGCCCTTCTGTGGTGCATATGGGGAGTGTGCTGGTGGGAAATAGCACACCGCCATGTATATGTCTCGGGGGCGATCTGTGTGTATCCAGATCCACATGAACCGGGCTTCCTCATCTTTCCGCATGACTTGCACCATGGGCTGTAGCTCCTCCCTGTACAACACAGCCACCCCTCCGGACCCTTGGGTCCCTCCTTTTGCTCGAGCTCTAGGGCGGCATGCCGTCTCCCATCTATATCCCCTCACTTCTAGTAAGTAGGTGCCTGGGCTTTGGTGGGTTTCTGTGTAGAGGACGATATCCTTGCCGGTGAAGGTCTCCTGGAATAATCCTGCATCTGTTTTCATAGCTCCGTTGCAGTTCCACACTGCAAAACTCAGGTGGGTCTCATAGGCTGCGCCCCGTCATTGGTGCTTATCTGTGATGATGACCCGACCATCTCTGTATACTGCCCATTTTCCCGCTTTGCGAGCCTCTAGGATCTGTGGCATGCATTCTTTACGGTGTGCCACCTGTGCGGGTGTGAGATCATCCTCCAAGTAGACTTTTTCCCCTTTTAGAGCTGTCCTTTTAGAGAGGAAGGCTCGTCTGGATTCTAAGTTGGAAAATTTGAGGATAAGAGGCCTTCCCTTGGTGAGGTCTTTCCCTACACGCCATGCATTCTCCACTATTTGAGGGTCCTCTACTCCCAGCTTTTCATATATCTGTTGGGCATCTGCCAGGGCGCTATCCCTTTCCTTCCATCCGACCACCCGGATGTGGAGCGCTCTAAGCTTTCTCCTTTTCTCCTCCTCGAGTGCTGCATTCACAAACTTATCCTTCTTTGTTGGTGACTTCTTGGCTACCTCAATCCAGTTGGAGTTCTCGGCCACTTCGGCTTGTGCTTGTTTCACTATATTCGCCCACGTGTTGAGCTCCTTTGTTACTTGTGTCTTCAGCTCGTTGATCTCGGATTGCACCTTGGTGGGCGTTGTTTCGGTGATTTCTCCTTCCACACAGAGAGAGAGAGAGAGAGAGAGAGAGAGAGAGAGAGAGAGAGAGAGAGAGAGAAGATTGAGAGAGAGAGAGAGGAGAGGCTTGAGAGAAAAAGAGGGTGTGAGAAGCTTGAGAGAGAGAGAGAGAGAGAGAGAGAGAGAGAGAGAGAGAGAGAGAGAGAGAAGATTGAGAGAGAGAGAGAGGAGAGGCTTGAGAGAAAAAGAGGGTGTGAGAAGCTTGAGAGAGAGAGAGAGAGAGAGAGAGAGAGAGAGAGAGAGAGAGAGAGGCTTGGGGGAGAAATAAAAAAGAAAGAAGAAAAAAAAAGAAAGAAAGATAAAAAGAAAGTTGTAGACTTAAAAGGAGAGTGGCTAAAAAGTGCCCATTTTTTTGTACTAAATCGTATGGATACATACCATACCATACCATACGGATCAGTTTGTACTATGTACGGAGACAACCAAGCCTAAAACGGGGAGTGGTTTAAGAGAGTTCAGTGAAAACCCTAATTTTTGGGGCGCCCTTCCACATCTATAAATAGACAGGCTGCCCCCATTCAGCCATCATTCTTGTTTGTAGGTTACACCAGCCCACACACCCTTTGTTGCTGTTGGCGCCCAGTTTTCAGCCAGCAGCCCGCCTCCATCTGCTGTCTAGCCATCATCGACTGTAGCCACATTATCTTCAGCCTGTCCATTGCTGTAGGCGATAGCTCTCAATTGCTGGCGACTGCTCCAGACTGTCCCAGACTGTTGTTCAGCCTGCTGTCCATCATCTCCAGGGTCAGCCAGCCTGCATTTTCAACATTGCAGGCCCTGACACTCTCAGACATTGTTTTAGCTTGGTGTTTACAACAAATTGTGCACAGTTTCCAGCCTCCGATCGGCAGTACACTGCTGCGTTTACCAATTTCTAGCCTCCAGATTGCTGCATTTTGGTGACCAGCCTACTGCCATTCACTATTTTGCACTCCTACACTCCGATTGGTGGTCATAGACTTGGGATCCATCTTCGGTAGACGTCACACTCCGACATTGCTCTGCCCTTGAGCACACTGTACACTCTTACATTCATTTTCAGCATTCATTCACTTCAGAGTTGTGTTCTCTCTCCCTTCTTCTGTTTGTGTTTGAGTTTTTGTGTTCAAGTTTTGAGTTTTGCGTTTAGGGTTTGAGTTTTTGAGTTTTGCATTTAGGGTTTGGGTTTTGCCCTCTCTGTCCGTGTCTGTCTCTTTGTGTTTCTGTCATGGTCATACACTCTGTGTGCCCTTAATGCAAACCCTAGCAGTTTCCTTTACACTAATGTCATCATTAGTATTCAGTTTTGCGTTCTTTTGGCTCTGTCTTCTCTCTTTCTTCTACAGTGCACTACTTCCACATGCACGCTCATATGGTATCATTGCCACTTGTGTGTATATGGGAGCTCTCGCTCAACCGCCAAGACCCACGGACCGCTTATTGTTTCAAGTGTTCCAAGCCAAGTACTAATGGCTACCTCTCACATAGCCGACGCGCTATCTTTTTACGGGTGTAGTGAGCTTACCTCCATGCCGATCGAGTTACCTCCTCTCCCGTGCACTCCCGTAGCTCCACGATCCAAGTGCAAGCTTCAAGGAAGCTCCATCCTCAAGCTCCATGCTCCAAGCTCCATTGTCGCGAGCAAGAGAAGAGAAGAGAAGAGAAGAGAAGAGAAGAGAAGAGAAGAGAAGAAGAGAGGAGAAGATGGAGAGCTTCTCCTCCCCTGTCCCTCACCCTCACACCCTCACACACTCACTTCCTCACACTCTCACACTCCCTCTCTCAAGCACTAGCTCAATCAAGCAAGCAAGAAGAAGAAGAAGAAGAAGAAAAGGAGAGTCACTTTTTGGCCACACATAAGAATGAGCTTCTCATTCACTTTTCAACTTTATATACAAAACCCTAAATCCCTTTTGGGCGGTCATTCCCTTATCCCTTTTTTTACATGGCCGGCCCTAGCCTAGGCCCTTTTTCCCATTGTCCTCCTATCTTCTTAGCTTCCTTCCTAACGTCCATCTACCTTTACAAATTGGACGGGTGAGAGCCTGACGCTCTTTAAATTAAATCATGATGCGCTTGCGTTTTTTTAATTTACTTTTTCCTTGGCCTTTGTCTTCTGCTTTAGATTTTCCGGATTTTCCACCTTGTTTGTCTGAGGGTTAACAGTGTAGGAGTTGTGAAAGTTGCTGCATTTGCCTATTTTGCTGTTGTGCTTTTCTCTTTCAGCCCCTTTTCAAAACTGTTCGTGCTCTTCTTCTCATTCTATCCTATGGAGGATGCAACTTGTGTTTCATGGACAGCAACAAAAGACTTGAATTTGTGGTACCTTCAGCAAGATTCAAGCTTCCCCTTTCTGTTCTCAAACAAGTTGATTGCTGTCTGGAGAGAAGACTATGCTGTCGATGGGCGTGTGATAGCCATAAGGGAGGGGAACCTTTGGATTGTGATAAATCAGGCCAAGATGGCTGGCAGCATATGAATGTAATAGATGAGGACACATGGTAGGTGGTGGCAATAGGGAGTGTGTCAACAAACAAGCTGATTTAGCCAAGATGCTGATGTAGATGACTGGCAGCAAGGATAGCACCTCCAGATGGTGTGGATGAGCTAGATGATGATAGTGAGGGATGTGGGCACAAAGGATGAAGAGTGGTACACACATTGAGTCCCTTTTATAGAACATGTTGGAGCCAGAAGACTTGTCTAGAGTGTTGTACAAAATGGCTCAAATGCTTTTCTGGGGATATTTTAATGAGCCCAAAAAATGCTAGAAAAATACCTAAGAGGTAGGTGATGGTTGCTCAATGCCCCATTTATGTTAAAGCATGTAAGCTCACACCATCTCTTTATTAGGGTGTGAACAATGCTTTTGGTTTAGCAAAAGTCAAGGATAATGTTACAATGTTAATACGGTGTAAAAATATGTGCCTGGGATCATACGCTTGACTTATGGATACACTTTTGATAGTACACAACACTTGTGCTTGGATGGTGGAAAGGTCTTCTTGAATCAAGGAGTAAATTTCTAGGTACCATTTTTATTGTAAGCAGTTTTGTCGAGTTGATGTCTCTCAATCCAATAGTTAACTCTTGGAGTAGTGAAAAAGATGAAGTATTCATCTCTTTGTGTACTAACTTGACAGTTGGGGCGTTTCAGATCAGATTATTTTATTCAGTCACCAAGTTGGCTGAGTACCTACTTGCAAAAATCTAGACTGCACCTACCCACTTGGGGAATTGAAACTGAAGCTACAATTGTTCTCTCAAGATTGAATGTCAAGAAGAGTTGCTCCCCTCATCATGGAGCATCTATCTATCAAAGGGTTTTTCAAGATTTGCTTAGCCTACTAAGATACATTAGCTATTCCATATACCAAGATTGCAATCATGGACTATTACCCACAAGGTGAGAGTTAGACAGTGTGAGACGTTATAAAAGTGTAGAATTGAGAGTGTAGATTGGTGATAAGTATAGCCAACATTCATATCATTGTATGTATTAGCCCAACCACAACAATGATTAGCAATGCCACGAAGGTAATCATTCTTCTTATGGAAGAGGAGGCTATTTCTAGAGAAAGAGATAGAGGTAGAGGCTACCATAACTCAATTTAATGTCATTATTGTTCAAAATATGGGCATTTAGAGAGGGATGTGGGGTTGAAGCAAGTTGAGGGTAAGGGAAAATCAACTAGCTTTATTGATGATGAAGGAAGCTTGCAAGGCTCTCTCATGACAACTCTATACTTTGTATAGAGGATACTACACAAGCCAATAGTGTAGATCTTAGAATTAAAGAATAACCATGATGGATTGGTAGTGGGACAAGCTCTCACATGACTTCTCATGCTGAATATCTCTCTAAGTTGGATTCTACTTGCAATGACCATACCTACACTATAGGTAGTATTCCTACCATTATACTTCTCCAATTGAATATAATGTTGAAAAAGATACTTAGTGATATGCTCTTGGTACCCTTATTGACCAAGGACCTACTCTCAATTGGAGTCATAATAGAAAAATGTTTGAATGTGGAGTATGAAGGCCATCAATGCATCATCCAAGACACAAAAAATCACTACATAGTAGTAGCCAAAGGGAAAGAAACATAGGAAACTATTTAAATTTGATAGATCACCTTGTCCATGTGCAGCTAGACAAGATTAGCCTCTTTTTCTACTATTGAAGTATGCTTTTGTGCATAGCATCACTACAAAGGATTGACAAAGTTTGTAAAGTATGTTGCATTCAAAAAAAAAAAGGAACTAGATTCTCAAGAAGTACAAATAGCTCAAAAGGATTCTTTTATCTCATTCATATAAATGTATGTGAATTAGCCCATAAAACTTCAACAAGTGGATATGCATACTTTGCTTACTTTATAGATTGACTTTCTAGGTATGCTTTGGTATTCTTCATGAAATCTAAGGTTGAAATATTTGATATTTTCAAACACTTTCATATTATGATTGAAACTATGATAGGTAGAAAAATCAATATATAGAAGAGAGTTAAAAAGGTAACTTACTTGCATCTATATATCGTAGCAAAATGGTATATAGCAAAGAGAAAGAACTTGATGAACTAGTCACCTATTAAAGTATTAAGAAGCATTATATCATATGAAGCCTTCTATGGAATCTAGCCTCAGGTTTCTCATCTAAAACTATTTGGATGCTCATCTTTTGCTCATATGCATGATTAGAAAGGGAAGAAACTTGATAACAGGTCTATAAAATGTGTGTTTTTCGGATATAGTAGCATGTGTAACAAGCCTTACTTCCGTGGATGGGTGGTAAATCCCTGATTACAACTTAATTACAGCAGCAAACAATTAATGCAAATCTGAAAATACAAATTTATCTACTGATCTTGGACAATGCACACCCGATTGGCCCCAAAATTGGCACCCCTTTCGGTATTTCTTTAGCTTTATTGAAGAAGAAATGGAATTCTCCCGATCCCCTTCACAATCCAAACTCCCCTTGCTATCCAAAGTAACCTCAATCTATTTTTCCCCTTGATTGGGCACTTAATTGGTCTTCACCTACTTCATAGACGATGGAAATGCCCCAAATTCAATGGTTGGCTAGTCCTCTACCTGAATGTAGCTGAAATTCATCTTCAGCCCTGATAAATCCAAGTCTTGGAGCTTCCAATTTTTGGCATGCTTCCCAAGGCTGTTGCTAAACCCTAGTTTTTGTTGTAAATTAGTGTTTACAACATGAAAAATTTGCAATTTCTTAGCCTCCAAGGATCCAAATGCTGAGATCTTCGGAGCAAGGCTGTGAAATGGTTGGAAGATGAGAGAGAAAGCTGTAGAGTGAGAAAATTCAGAGTTTTGTCGTGAAAAATGATTGAAAATCAGTCTAATGCAATTGTTGCCCTGCCACAACAACTTGTAGATGCAAAAACTGAAGAAAATTAGTCATTTACTGATGTTATCCTGTCTCAACAATCTGTAGATGCTTTCATCTGCTGTTGATTGGTGTTCTTCTGCTCCTGGCTGCCTTAGAAGGTCCTCCAATGGCTGCAAATCAGACCAACAACCTCTCCTTCCTCTCTCTTGCAGGGTGAATACACTAAAAATGCCTCTCTTCAGCCTTTAAAGACGTTTTCAGTCTTGCATGGGCATTTTTGACAAGCGGCAGCCTTTCCAAATGGTTTTTCCAGCATTAGCCATAATTAAATATTAATTTTCAGTCTTAAAATATTGACAATTAATCTAATAATTATTTCGGTGCTTTGAAAAATGATGTGACTGGCCAATAATTAAATTGTCTAGACATCTTCCACTCCTGAGTGTCTCTGCGCCATCTTTGACCATCAGATTGGCGTTAGGTACTATTGAACACCACCTCTCTAGTGTCACCAATTGACACTTATGGCCAAATGAATGACCTAGGCAAAAAACTAGTACCATTTACCACCAAGTACCCGTGTGGCATAACTTATAGCAACTTTTACTTTTTTGACATTCGGTGATTTCCTCAGGACTTGGACTCGTAAATTTACTTTAACCCCAGTTGCATCTCATATGTGCAACTTTTACTTAATCATGTGATTAAAAATTAATCCACATGTTAAGTGAGGTTTTAAAAATACATGTCTTGATGACAGTGTGAGTAGAGCTCATAAGATTAGTCAAGGAGGAAATTTTTTTGTCAAGGGATGTCATATTTGAAATCAACTCAGTCCTCAGATTAAGACTCATGCTCTTCCATATCTCTCAAAGCACAAGTACCAACAACTATAGAAGAAGCCATATATGAAGAATTGGAGGAAGAAGATGAAGAGCATCAAGTAGCCTTAAGAAGATGTACAAGGAATAGAATAATACCGCAATGATTGACATATCAAAGAGATAAATAGTTCAGATTTTTAGTAAGACAATCTTGTCCTTCTCATCTTAGTCTTAGAACATTATGAATCTACTACATACTAGGATGCATGTGGTCAAAAGGAATGGACGGATGCTATGGATAAAGAAATATTTGCATTGCATACGAATGATACTTGGGATTATTGTTAGCTTCCATCCAACAAGAAAGCCAGAGAATGTAAATGGATCTACAAGTTGAAATTTAACAAGGATAGACTGATAGACATAAAGCTAAGCTGATTGCTAAAGGATTTGCTTAAGAATATGGATTTGATTATGAAGAGGCTTATGCTCCTATAGCTAAGATGAGCTCCGTTGGTTGTTGCTCTCTTCTGCTACTATCACAAATGAAAGAAGTGATAAATGGATGTAAACAATGCCTTCCTTAAGGGGCAGCTTGAGGAAGACGTCTATATGAAGCAACCAAAGGGCTATGTTGTATGAGGTAAAGAGCATTTGATATACAAGGTGAAAAAGAGCTTGTATGGAAGAATAGATGACTACATTAAATCTCAAGGTTTTCAAAGGAGTAATGTTACAATGATATTATATTTGTTTTACTTTAAGTAGGTGACTTGATTTTCACATGAAGCAATGATGCTTCGGTCTTGGACGTCAAAGTCCAAACTCTACCATGAGTTCTAAATAAAAGACCTCGAATCCTTGCATTATATCCTAGGCATTGAAATTTGCAAGTTGAAGTTTGGTGACAAAAATGTTTCTTAGAGAGAAGAAAAAAATTCTATTAATAAGACTCCTCGGAACGAAGTATCTCAAGCTAAAATGCAAAATGTGAAGTAGCCTAGAAGGGACTTTTATATTACAAAATCTACAAGTTGAAGTTAGATGACAAATTCATTTCTCAACAAAAGTATCTTCACTCCCATTTTTGAAAGATTTGGTATGGCTAGCTCGAAATGTATTTCTATACCCTTAGAATTAGCACTCAAGCCTACCAAGGATGAAAATGGTGTTTTTCAATTCATCCTCCAAAGATTTGGTATGGCTAGCTCCAATGCTATTTTTATAGCAATAAAATCCATGGAGCTAAGTCAAGATGGAAATGGTATTTCTTGTGATACTAAAGAATATAGGTATCTTGTTGGTTTCCTTATTTATTTAACTATCATAAGGTGTGATATTCGTTATGTAGTTAATTCACTTGCTCGATTTATGCAAACTCAAAAATGTCTCATTGGGTGGTTTTCAAAAGAGCATTGACGTACTTGAAAGATACTCAATATTGTAGTATCTTATGTACAAGTGATAAGTCAAATCTACATGGATTCAATGACTCTGATTATGTAGTTGATTGGTTTATAGAAAGAGCATTAGTGATATTGCTTTTTCCTTGGAAGTGGCCGATCTCTTGGTGCTTTGAGAAACAAAAGATTCTTTCATTTATAGATTCTGGATATAAAGTTTTAACCATAATAGCTTGTGATGCTATTATATGGTTACAGTGATACTTGCAAGACTTGGTTTCTAACTTCTACCCTTTGTGATAACATCTCTATTGAATCTCTAGCAAAGAATCTAGTCATGCATCAAAGGAGTAAGGATAGTGAAGTCAAAGAACACTTTATTAGGGAGAAAGTGTATAATGGTGATATGGTGTTGCATCACTACAATACTAAGCATAATGTTGCTCATATTTTCACTATAGCCTTTAGAAAGATGTATCCTTTAAACATAGAGTAGGACTTGGCATGATGAAGCTTCCCTTAAGGGAAAGTGTTTAAGGAATAAGGAAAGCCTTGTCATGTAATGCTCCCAAGTCTCCCTTTCATCGCTTGGCTCTTTATACTTCTTTCTTCATTAAAAATTTTTCAGATTGTATTAAAAAATGCTATTGAACTTGCGAAAAGGTGTTTAAGTATGTCGGTTCACAACATCTCTTTACTAAGTTGTAAACAATGCTTTTAGTTTGGCAACAGTTAAGGATAATGCTACAATGATAGCATGACGTAAACATATGTGCCTAAGGCCCTACATTTGACTTATTTGCACTTTTGATAGTACACAACATTAGTGCTTGGATGGTGGAAAGTCTTTTTTAATCAATGGGGTAAATTTTTAGTTACCATGCTTGTTGTAGAAGGTTTGCAAAGCTGATCTCTCAATCCAATCATTAACTTTTGGAGTAGTAAAAAAAAGATGAAATGTTCATCTCTTTGTGTAGGATAACTTCACCATTGGGATCTTTAAGATCTGAGCTCTAGATTATTTTATATAGTCATCTAGAAAGATCTTGATTGCACCTAACCACTTGTGAACTAAACAACTCCAAGTAGAACAATTTTCTCAAGATGGAATGTGAAAAATAGTTGTTTTTCACACATGCAATATCTATCTACTAGAATAATTGAAGCTACAAGCATTATTTCAAGATGAAATGTGAAGAATAGTTTTTTTCCACATCATGGAACATCTACCTAGCAAATGGTTCCTTGAGATTTACTCAGCCTATTGAGATACATTGGTTGTTTTTTATAATCAGATTATAATTGTGAATTGACACACACACACACACACACACACACACACACACACACACACACACACACACACACACACACACACATGCACGCACGGAGTATAGAAGTGTAGCATTAAGAGTGTAGATTGGTGTTGAGTACAACTAGCACTCTTTAGCATTGTATGCATTGTCATATTGCAACTAACTGTCTCTGTTGAAGAGAAGACTACCATTGTTTCCACTATATTCGCATTGTATTGCTGATTGCAATGTGACTCATTTCCTTTTACTCACATCCCAAAGAGACCAAGGCATTGAGCCAAGTGTGCCACTCTAGACTACCCAAGGAACTATCAAGATTGTAGAGGTGGTGGACCTCTTCTTGTTTTTTTACTAGCTTCCCCATTCATACAAAAGTAAGACACGATCATCAATGATGCACAATCTCATTCATGGGTGTTGTGCAAGTGTAGAAGATGTAAGGGATAAATGTGATGTGATAGCTGCTTGGATCTTAGGTGAGTGATGGAGTGCTGATGTATGCTCCGCTTGATGAGGTAAAAGGCAATCATGCTACTTAACACATGGGTTTTCTCCTGGGAGGAATGCTTACTTTGGTAAGTTTTTATTCACACAAGGTGCTAGACATGTATACTATGCTAATGCAAAGGAGTAATGCAATAGGGGAATGCTCATGTAGCAAGGTGCCACTTGGATTGTGCCTTCATGGGTGAATTGTTCATCTGCCCAAGCACACTTTTACAATGATGAATGATGCCATGATATATGCAATGAAACGATGATACAATAGGGAAGAGATGTTGATGTCCAAGGCAAGCAGACAATGTTGAAACTTGTATGTATTATGTGGGGAAAGCAATCCTCTATCAAACCATGGATTTTGATACAGAAGATAGAGGAGTTGATTTTTCAATCTTGTGGTATTGAAAACTTGATGAAATGATGAAGCATAATATAAATGGACGATGGGTGGACATGACACCGGTGGTTTGAAGAGTTGAAAGGAGAATTAACCATCTGGGTACTTGAAACATTCATGTACTTGATCTTGGGAGATGGCTTCGATGTTGACCAAGTGGCAAGGCTGAAAATTTGAGAGATAGGTTCAATGCCAATCAATCAAGAATCACCAAGATAGCAATCCACCATGAAAATGAACCTAGTGATGTAGATATGACACTCCCTAGCTAGTAGAGCCTGAGGGAGAATCAACCACCTAGGCAGTATAATGTACATGCAATCAATCTCATAAGATGGCTTTGATGACCAAGTGTCTTGGGTGTGCTCAAAACTCCACATGGTGAGATGGATCTTGTGTGAGTCAAGAACGCAAAGACAACTATCAAGCTAGTGATTCACCTTACATGAAAATGAACAAGCTAGTGGAGTAGTAGCAGACGTTATATGGTAAAAACACCTACAACTGAATGTATATGTGTAATTAAATTAGGAGGGATGGGTGAGAATTGTGTATGTGAAGCACGAATCATACTCAAATGAAACAGAAGGTATAGGAGCACCTTCTGGAGTACTTCTGATCAACCGTTTTCTCTTTATCCATATTGGTACCAATCTAGGTGAAGGGTGCGAGTGGAAGTACTCAGGTAGTATGCACATCAAAGGAGGTGTATTTAGCAGTAGAGAGTGTAGAGAGAGAGTGGAGACTCAAGAGATGGGTGGGTACCAGTGTGGTACACACAAAGAATTAAAAAATGTATTTATACCTAGGGTACGATACATTTAGACTTGCAAGGGTGTGTTCACATGTACAAATAAATATATGCACGGGAGTAGTGAAAGGGCCTTTACACCCAACAACCTCCCACTTAAAGGTCCTAAGTGAACCTTTAACCAACTTACACTAGTCGAATGCAATGCTCATGTTGAGCCTTTGCAAGATTCTTAGTGAGAACATCTGCACTGTTATCCTGTGTTTTGATCTTAGTCAGTGTGACTAGACCATCATCTAGAACCTATCTGACAAAGTGATACTGCACATCAATGTGTTTGGTACGCACATGAAACATGTCATTCTTAGCCAGGCATACGGCACTCTAGCTATCACATCCAAGTACAGGTGTTTTGGTGGGCAGCCCAAAATCCTTGACCAAACGACCAAGCCTAACAGCTTCTTTCAAAGCTTTAGTAGCTGAAATATATTCAGCCTTAATGGTGGTAGAAAGTGCTACTATGTTTTGCAATCTAGAGCACTAAGAAACTACTCCATGTGTCAAGGTAAATATGTACCTGCTAGTAGACTTGCAAGTATCGAAGTCATGAGCCATGTCTGCATCACAATATCCGTGTAGATCTAACGTACCCTTTCCATAGAAATTACATTTTCTTTGTGTGTCTTTAAGGTACTAGAAGATGCATTTCATTGCTTCCCAATGTGCTTTGCCAAAATTGGACATAAGCTTACTCACAACTCCCATTGCATGAGCAATGTTAGGTCTAGTGGCAACCATAGCATACATGAGTGACCCACAAGCTAACTACTTCATGGAAAATACTAAATTCAGCTTTCTTTTTAGTGCATTAGCCTAGCTTTTATGCTTATCAGCAATAAGCATATCATCCATATAAAGCAGAAGGATTAGAAGGCTTCCATCATTAACCTTCTTTATCTATAAGCAGTGATTTACATTGCTTCTTTTAAACCCATGTGAGAGCATGAAGACATCAAATTTTTGTACCATTGTCTAGGAGCTTGTTTTAAACCATACAAGCTTCTCCTAAGCCTAGACATCAACTGCTCCTTTCTTGGCATAACAAAGCCCTTTGGCTGTTTCATGTACAACTCTTCTTCTAAATCACCATACAGGAATGTAGTTCTAACATCCATATGATCAAGTTCAAGATTCATAGATGCTACGATAGCAAACAATACGCGAAGAGTGGTCATTTTGACAAGAAGTGAAAAGACTTCCTAAAAGTTAATCCTCTCTTTCTGTGTATAACCCTTAGCCACAAGCTTGGCTTTGTATTTGGGTTTGCCATCCACACTCTTGATTTTATAGACCCATTTTTCAGTGATAGCTTTGCTATCTTTGGGCAATGGAACCAAATCCCAAGTTAATTCTGATACAAAGATTTCATTTCTTCCTGCATAGCTAGCTCTCACTTTTTCTTTAATTCACATAATGCCTCTTTATATGTGAGGCTCACCCTCATCTGTGAGTAAAATGCAGTCCAAATAGGGATCAAACCTTTGTATAGGTCTTTTGACAAGTGTAGACCTTCTCAACCAATGATATGTGTTATTAGGTAATGGATCCATGTCTAAAGGAATATCCATGACCTCATTATTTGGCTGCTAAACTGCATTTTCACGTTGCTGTAATACATTTTCAGATTGCTGTAATTCATTTTCAGCATGCTGATTTTGTTGCCCAAGCTGATTTTCAGCATCTCTTTGCTGCACATTTTCATCTGGCTCAATAATGGCACGTTGATTATCAAATGCAGCATCAAATGGAGTTGATTTTTCAGTGGGCTGATGGTTGTTCAAGTGGTTGATCGTGCTGAAATCTCACTTTGATTTTGTCCAAATCACTAGATGTGGTATTTTTTAGCAGCTTGGACTCATTAAATACCACATGTTAGCTGCCTAGTACATTTTTCATGCTTGGAACCCAAACTCTATAACCCATTTCACCTTCATTTCTGGTGCGCAGATCATATGCTATACGCTCGCGTAGTAAATGCTGGAAAGTCCCCAAGAACAATAGAACTCTACTTTTTGCACAAATTACAGGGTAAAAAGCATGAACGATATGAAAAAGAGACCAATTGGGTGCAATCTCTCCCCATGCCTTGTGTGAGCGCTCCACAAAGCATGTATTTTATGTATTGATCATCTTCAAGCTCAAATAATAGCCCAAATTACAAAATAGCAAGCTTTTAGCTTTTGAGTTTGCTTTAGCACAAAATAGGAATAAAGCTAACGGACGGTGCCCAAAGAGTCTGGCATGCCCAATACAATGTCCAAGTAGAAATAACATAATCGTGCGCCCATGCGCATACAAAATAATAATAAATATCCAACGCCTCAATAAATAGGCGTGACAAAATATAGGCGCCATACCCTCACTATTCTCCAATGCTTTTCTCCGCCACTGATGCTATCTCTACACATCGACTGAAGCATTTACAATCGTTAGTAAAATAATACAATTAAATCGACAAAAGTGAATACCTAGCAGTCTTCAGCTACATAAATAAATCAACTGGTTAGAAATAAATCCTAACCTTAATTTATTACGAGTGCGCACTCTAAACTCATAAACGTTTATTAATTTAATATGCATTTTGCGAAATCACCCGCTATAGAATCACCCATGTACACACTAAATTAATGAAATGCCCGAAAAGGATAGGCGTCCCCATCAACTTCTCGCACAAAGAATCCACTTTGTGTATGAGCCCCGGTCATCAAAGTTTACGGAATCCACCATAAAACCTCACGGAATCCACCGTGGCACGGAATTTACCATGAAATATGCCTCCTGGCATTATACCCCCGGGGTGGGATAGCAATTGACCTCAATTGCTATTAGCTCAATGTGGAGCTAACAGAGTGGGGAAAGCATTTAAGTCTCTAGCGTGCATCCATTGGGCTTCTTCTACAGGATGGTTCTTAAATTTAACTAGATATTTAGAATATCTTCGGCCAGTTCTAGTGGTCATAAAGTCAGTGTTTATGATAGCTTCAGGTTCAAGTATTTCAGTCTCTTCCTCTAACAAAGGTGGGTTTTCATAAACAGGGTGTACAGGTAATTGGCCTCTAAAGGGTTTTAATAAACTAATGTGAAATGTGTTGTGAATTTTCCAGTGAGGTGGTAATTCTAACTTGAATGCATTGTCATTAATTTTGTGAATGATCCTAAATGGTCCATAGAATCTAGGGGCTAATTTCACAACTGGGTGTCTATCTACATTTTGTAGTCTACGTTTTTCTATTCTCAACCAAACATAGTCATCAACTTTGAAATTCATTGCTTGTCTTTTCTTATTGGCTTGTTTGGTATATGATTGCTGGGCTTTGGCAATCATGTCTTTAACCTCATCAAAAATAGTATTATGCATACTAGCAATATCATCAGCACTTTGAATTCTATTTGACAAAGATGCAACAGGGGTAGATAATCTATAAGCATAAATCACTTTAAACGGTGCTTTCTTTGTAGATGTGTGTTGTGTATTGTTATATGTAAACTGTAATAAATGCAAATGTGTATCCCATGTCTGAGGTTTAGAAATAGTATAAGCATGTAAAATATCTAGTATAGTACTATTAGTGGCTTCTGTTTGTCCATTAGTTTCAGGATGAAATGCAGATGAGAAATCAATTTTTGTGCCTAGGTTAGCAAACAAAGTAATCCAAAAGTTGTTACAAAATCTAGAATCACGGTTAGAAATAATAACTTTTGGTAATCCATGGTTAGTGAAAACAGTTTTCAAAAACAACTGTGCTGCCTGTGATGCTGTTAAAGTTTTCTTACATGGAATGAAATATGCTTGTTTACTAAACCTATCTACTACTGTCGAAATCATATCATGGTTAGATTTAATATTAGGTAAACCAGTAATAAAATCCATAGAAATTTGTTCCCATGGTCTAGATGGAATAGACAAAGACATAAGTAATCCATACTGTTTACCATGATGTCTCTTAACTCTTAGACAAATCAAACATTCAGAAACAAAGTTAGATACATCAGTGTCCATATGCGGCCAATAAAAATCTTCAGTTAATATATGTAAAATAGATATGATACCTCTATGACCTTGATACGGAGGACAATGAATTTCATTCAAAACAAGAGATCTGAATGGAACTGTAACACATAATCTCTTTTCATAAAACATAAATCTATCATTATATGACAGTGAATCAATAGGAATCAAGTTATTTTGAACTAATTTATTCCAATCAGCATGAAAAGTAATATCCTGATAATAAGTATCTTTCATAGCAATCAAAGAATCAAATGATATAACAGAAATATTATGAATGGCAGGTCTTCTACTTAATGCATCAGCCACTACATTTTCTTTATCGGGTTGGTATTGAATGATAAGATGAAAACTCTGAATAAAGGATGCCCATTTGATATGTCGGTCAGATATTTGGGGTTGGCTAAGTAAATGTCTAATACTTTGATGATCGTTCTTAATCATAAATTCTGAACCCATTAAGTAGTGTTTCCACTGTCTTAATGCTTGTACAACAGCTAATAATTCTTTGTCATATGTAGAATATTTTAGTTCAGAGGGTTTCAGCTTATAACTAGAATAGGCTATAGGATGATTATCTTGCATAAGTACAGCTCCTATTCCTGATCCACTAGCATCAATCACTACTAGAAAAAATGGTCTATTAAAATCAGGCAACTGTAAGACAGGGGCATGGGTTAATGCATGTTTCAATAAGTTAAAGGATTTCAGTTGATTATCGGACCAATGATAGACAATACCTTTCTTCAGAAGTTTAGTCAGTGGTAAAGCAAGTAAGGAAAAATTACGCACAAACTTCCTATAGAAACTAGCAAGACCAAGGAATGATCGTAACTCATGCACATTTTTAGGTATATGCCAATTCAATATTGCATCTATTTTCTTAGGGTCAACTTTAATTCCATTAGATGATACTATATGACCTAAATACTCAATTTCTGTTTTAAAGAATTCACTCTTTTCAGGATTTGCATACAGTTGATTATCTTTCAATAATTGGAAAACCAATGACAAATGCTCATAATGTTCTTTCTCATTTTGACTAAATACCAAAATATCATCAAAAAAGACAATAACACAATATTGATATTTCAAAAATATACGGTTCATCATTCTACTAAATGTAGCAGGTGTATTAGTCAATCCGAAAGGCATCACTAAAAATTCATAATGACCAAACTGTGTCCTAAATGCAGTCTTGAATATGTCTGACTTATCTAGTCTCACCTGATGATAACTAGATTTAAGGTCTATTTTACTAAATATAGCAGATCCTTGCAGTTTGTCCATAAGGTCATCAACTCTAGGAATTGGATACTTATTCTTTACAGTGATCTTATTTAAAGCTCGATAGTCAATGCACATACGATAGGTATTATTCTTTTTCTTGACTAACAGAACAGGTGCACCAAATGGAGAACTACTAGGTCTAATCAATCTTCTATTTAGTAATTCCTCAACTTGACTCTGAATTTCTTTTTGCTCTATCTGGTTATGCCTATATGGTGCTTTGCAAGGTGGTTGTGTACCAGGAATCAAATCTATTTTATGGTCTTTTGGACGTGAAGGAAGTAAACCAGGTGGTAGATCTTCGGCAAAACAGTCTTTAAAATGTGCAAGAAATTCTTTATGCCTAGGATGTATATGATTTTCTTTAACTTGCAGTTCATTTACCCAAATGAGATAGGATTTACTACTTTTGCGTAATGCACGTTTAGCTTGAGTATGCGAAAGCAGTGGAAAAACATTAGATGCATGCATACCATACAATGTAATATGTTTTCCTTGAAATTTGATATTAATTGAATGTATGGAATAATCTATATCTGGGTTATGCTGGTGACGCCAAGGCATACCTAAAATAATGTCACTCGACTGTAATGGGACAACTAGAAAATTTCTTCTTTCAGTGTATTAACCAATTTGAATCTCTAAGTCATACACTTCTTGTGTACCATTATACCTAGTGCCTAAGAATGCTGCTTTAATGCGATAATGCGTAGGTACAGTTTGTAATTTCAATTCTTTTACTAGCTTTGCTGAGATAAAATCATGAGTACTACCATCGTCATGCAAAATAATCTTTTCCTTTCCATACACTAAACATTTCATAGTCAATAAAGAATGTGGAGTTGGCATACCTGGTAAAGTATCCGTAGGAGTAGTGGTGTCGTTCTCATCTTCCGTAAAATCAGGCATATCTTCATGTTCGTCATCTTCCATTGCTCCAGGGTAGTTGATATGGGCAGGTGGCTTCTTCGAATGACAATTTGTTGCTAGATGTCCAGGCTGGTGGCATTTATAGCATACTATAGGCTTAGCTTTGGTTACATTGTTTGCAATGGCAGGAAGTCTAGGTACATTAGGATTTGGCTGTGGAATAGGCTTGGAGTTTTGATTGACATTGGATGGTAAAGCAAGTGATTTTGCCCAATTCTTACAAAAAGATGATGAAGAGAAACAACCTTGATTAAATCTTCTAAAATTTGAGTTGAATTGCTAAGATCCATAGTTACCATTGGCTTGGAATTGCTATGGACGTCTGTCTCTACCTCGCAGCTTGTCTTCAGTGTCGTGAGCTAGTGAAATTGCGTCTTCAAGAGTTGCAGGCTTGAACATGTTAACTTCAGCGTAGTAATGCCTAAGGAGTCCAGACATATACTTGCGCTTGTGTGTCGCTTCAGGTACGTCTTCAAGCATGCGTAACTGGAGTAATGCATTCCAAAAACGCTCAGTGTACTGAGGAATAGGGTCACGATCCCGTTGTTGAAGAAGGCCCCATTGCTTTATAGCTTTCTCATGAAATTGTGGAGGAAGGAAATTCTACATAAACTTCTTCTTGAAATTCTCCCAGGTAGTGGGACAATCTATACTCTTGCATACCACTGTCCACCATAGAGATGCTCTTTCCACTAAATGATTAGTGACACACTTGATTTTATCTTTTTCTGCATAGGTTTCCTCATGAGAGTAGTCATCAAACTGACTAATGAATGCAAGAACAGTTTTTCTCTCTCGAGTGCCATTGAAAGTATGGAATTTGAAATTTCTTTTACTTATCTTTGCTTCCTTACGGATGGTTTGAGCTTCGAGAGTCGCGTCAATGGTACGTCGGATAATGTCTTTAGATTGAGGTTCTTCTTTATCGGTAGATGATCTTTGTAAATTTGCCAATTGAACTTGCAATGCTTACCTAGCTCGTCGTTCTTCATCCAATTACATCATAATTAAGTCCAGCTTTTGCTCCATCGTAGGTTCAGGTAGATCGCCTTCAGCCATTAAATCATCCATATGTGGTTCCGTCATCGTGCAAAACTTAAAAGACCTCTCACTCTCAAAATCAAGTTAGCGGGATGAGCGTAGCTCAAGTTCGGGAATACAAGGCTTATATATTTTGGGGTATGGCTTTCACAATCTTTGAAAAATCTGCGTTTATCCTTTTTCGTATGCTAAAAATGCTTCAGCAAACTTGCGTATGGGTAGAGTACCTTCCAATGAACAACTTTGCAGTTCGGAGTTTCTGCGCAGAAACAGCCCTTCTATGAGTTTTGAACAGAAGTCAGTTTTGACTCCAGTTGACTTGTCTGATTTGTAGAGTACTAGACTAATGTGACTTGCAGAGTTTGTAAACTTGCAGAATTTGATTGCTCTGGTGTGACCTGTAGCTTATGACTTAGCTTAGTAGTGTAACTTATGGCTTACTAAGCCCAATTTGATTTTGAGGTATCACGGCATGCTGTCGTCGCGTTCGAAGTCGGCGAGTATATACTGACGCCGCCCGAGATGAGATTTTAGTTATTAAGCTTATTAAAGCTTAATACTAAGCTTTATAGTTTTTGAGTTTTAAGCTTTTAAGCTTATAGACATTGAAACTTATCTCTGGTTCTTGACGACTTGTATGTGAGGATGTAGGAGTGTTCCTCCATCTCTGCAGACTGGTCCTTCGCAGTCTGATGATGGAAACAGGGGTTCTTGATCGCCAGGAATCCACCTGTATCGACTGTTCGCGACGAGATTGACCGTAGAGCTCGATCGTTCCAGGAGCTCCGCCTTCGCACAACATGGGTAGCGATTGAAAGCTCTTGATCTCAGCTTCGCTCTGATACCACTGGTGCACAGATCGGATGCTGTACGCTCGCGTAGTGAATGCCGGAAAGTCCCCAAGAACAATAGAACTCTACTTTTTGCACAAATTACAAGGTAAAAAGCATGAACGACATGAACAAGAGACCAATTGGGTGCAATCTCCCCCCATGCCTTGTGTGAGCGCTCCACAAAGCATGTATTTTATGTATTAATAATCTTCAAGCTCAAATAATAGCGCAAATTACAAAATAGCAAGCTTTTAGCTTTTAAGTTTGCTTTAGCACAAAATAGGAATAAAGCTAACGGACGGTGCCCAAAGAGTCTGGTATGCCCAATACAATGTCCAAGTAGAAATAACATAATCGTGCGCCCATGCGCATACAAAATAATAATAAATATCCAACGCCTCAATAAATAGGCGCGACAAAATATAGACGCCATGCCTAAGGTATGCGCCCATCAAAATATAAATGATAAATCGAATGCTCGCTATCCTCCAAGGCTTTCCTCCGCCACTGCTGCTATCTCTACACATCAACTGAAGCATTCACAATCGTTAGTAAAATAATACAATTAAACCGACAAAAGTGAATACCTAGCAGTCTTCAGCTACATAAATAAATCAACTGGTTAGAAATAAATCATAACCTTAATTTATTACGAGTGCGCACTCTAAACTCATAAACGTTTATTAATTTAATATGCATTTTGCGGAATCACCCGCTATGGAATCACCCATGTACACACTAAATTAATGAAACGCCCGAAAAGGATAGGCGTCCCCATCAACTTCTCGCACAAAGAATCCACTTTGTGTATGAGCCCCGGTCATTAAAGTTTACGGAATCCACCATAAAACCTCATGGAATCCACCGTGGCACGGAATCCACCGTGAAATATGCCTCCTGGCATCAATTTCCTTAACCCATGAAGATGCCTTTATGGGATTTCATGTCAAGTTTGATTTTGCTATCAAGAGGTACATGTACATAGCATTCGCAATTGAAGACCCTTAAGTGGTCATATGAGGCAGGTTTTCTAGAACAAACCTCTTCAGGGATGCCACTTTCAAGTGTACGACGTGGAGATTGGTTGCAAATATGCACCATGGTTTTAAGTGCCTCTCCCCAAAATGATTGCGGGAGATTAGCTGTGGACAGCATGCACCAAATCTTCTCACATAAAGTGTAACTCATTCGCTCAGCCACACCATTAGATGCATTAGATGACGGATTATGAGGAGATGTAAGCTCCCATGCTCCCGTTTAATCCCATTGACATCACAAAACTATTGAATTCTTTAGATACATACTCTCCCCTATTGTTTGTTCTTATGCATTTTAATTTTAAACCCTTTTGAGTACTAACAAATGCATAAAACCTTTTAAAGGCGTCCAATGTCTCACTTTTTTGCTCAAGCAAGTAACCCCATAGATTTCTAGAACGGCCATTGATAAAAGACACAAAATAACGGAAACCACTATGAGTTTTTATTGGCATGGTACATACATCAAAATGGACTAAATCCAAAATACATGCCTTCCTAGAGTCTCCATGAGAGTATGAACTCTTTACATGTTTTCCCAAAACACAATCATCACAAAAGTCAAGCTTTGAGTTTTTCACATTAACTTCTGTAAACCCTTTTGGCTCATGTATCCAAGATGCTTGTGCCATAACTCCATATGTGGCTGCACTTCTGCAACTACAACAAACTTTTTAGGAAGTGCCTTGCAATGTAGATAATATAGAGTTCACTTTTTATTGCCTTCGCTGACTAGCATGGATCCTTTTTGTATCTTCCACATTCCACCACCAAAGGTAGTGAAGTAACCCTTGTTGTCTGGCTGTCCAATAAAAAGCAAGCTCTTCTTAATGCCAAGTATGTATCTAACATCACGAAGAATCAATTCTTGACAATTTCCAAGAGCCAAGTGTATGGTGCCTATTTGTTCAATATCACATGCATAAGAACAATAACACTCCAAAAATGGAGTTACATGAAATGAAGTACCACTATCAATAATCCACGATTGTGACAAACCATCATGAGCAGACAACAAGGTATCTATGATATCCCTAGGTGGTACTTGATATTACTCGTGCCCAGCAGTTTTTTCTTGTCCTTGATTCTATTTGGAAGAAACCGACCTGTTGGAGCACGGCCCGCTTCTCATTGGCTGGCCGAGCCTTGGTGGTTAACCAGGTCCTCCTAGCAACGGCATGGTACATCGCCTCGCGTTGGTGCTTCTTCTCATCATGTGTAGTGCAGCTTCGTCGCCTAGTGCGGAACTTTCTTTGGCTAGGGTCAGATGGTTCCAGGGATTCGAGGGCCAAGGTGATGTGGGCGACCATCATACGGCATCGGTCAGAGGGAGGGCTTAGGATCATAGACCCAGAGTATAAGAGTATGGCCCTCTTGGGCAAGCTAGTTGTCTGCAGCCTCACACCAGGCGGTGGACACTTGGAATGTCTTATTGCAGGAGGGCCTCCAAGACTATAGACCGAGGCTTGGCGGAGAGTGGAGGCCGTCCCTATGGATCTTCACGTCAGCCCAAATTACCCCCCCAAATCACCTTTCCTGCACAGCTTACTCTGCGTGTGATAGGGCCTCCGGAAGGCCCTAATCCAGAGCCCCCCAGGCTGCCAAGAGAAGATAGACCGTCAGCCGGTGATTTGGAAACCCCAGGTCAAAGATCGGGTTGGGGCACAGATTGGCAAGCGCCTCCATATCCAGTGGGCTGGTTTGAAGGCCGGTCCGGCTCGTACCATCAAGACGTGGCGAGAGGTGTATAGGATGTCGGACGAGGAGGTGCTGCAGCGAGTATTTGGCTGCCAGAGAGGAGTGGAATTGAGGAGAAGAGAGATAGACGCAACAATATCTCTGGAGTGGCTTGCTCTCGTGATACGAGAGCCGATAGAGCCCGGGGAGGTATGGGCAGCTAGGTTTTCACTAGCAGGCATCCCCCTACATGTGGCAGGCAGAGTGGGCATCGTTCCACAGGGGACTTTCTTCGCTGTTCAAGAGGAGGGGCGTCTGGCCCTTAACAGAGGGCAGCAGGATGAGGGGATTGCCGCCCTTTCGTGGAAGAGGATTCGAGTGGTGGGCCTTTAGGGAAAGACATGGCAACTGGACCCCTATGTTTTATGGAAGGAGCTCAGCCAATGGCTCCTTTGGATCTGGGAGGGCAGACCACTTGATGAGCTGGAGTGGGACTGAGAAGGAGAGTGGCTATGGCCGGCCACAATGGTCGCCAAGAAGCCTCCCAGGTTCCTGGAGTACACTGCCAGGATCGGCAGACACGTATTGGTGCAGAAGGATATGGATTGGGCATCGTCACGTAGCAGGCACTGGGTGGAGCACAGCATCATGGAGCCTTTCCGACGGACCTTCCGGCGCCGCCTATGGGATAGCTGAAGGCCGAGGAGGGTGTCGTATTTCTTATGGTTGGTGGCACATGGAGGCTTGGTGGTGGAAAGTTGGCTTGCCCAAATGCATGAGGGAGGTTGTAAGCACTGCACACACCAGCCTCTGGAAACACTAAAGCATTGCCTTTGGTCATGTGAGGAGGCGCAACTCATGTGGAGAGGAGCCTGCCGCATCCTTCATCGTATAGCACCTAGCCTTGGATGTATCTCATGGGGAGCTTTCTATTGGCAGGCAGTTAGCCAAGGCCTTCACCTTCTATATGAGACCGGGATGCAGGACACAATATTCATTATCGAGGCAGGGTCGTACACGGTGGTCGGTTTGGAGGCTCTATCCATCCGCCAAGTATTGGAACTCACAGCAGACCGCTCGGAGGTATGTTAGATCATAGGGAGTCTAACTGGATGGCATATCTGGAAGGCGCGATGTGAGATTGCTTTCGGCAGAGAGAGACTCTCAGTACAAGCGACCTTAGCAGAGCTATGGACCTCCATCATCCACTCCCTGTGTGGCCGATGGGACCAGGTGCAGGGCAAGTCCAGGGCTTGTCAGGAGCTCCGTTGTCATTTCATGCGCACTTGGAGTGGCCAGGAGTTGTTCTTCGTGATGCAAGCAGGTAGCCCTAATTAGCGATACATCTCCCCACCAATGGCTTCTTACTCCCATCCCCCCCGGACCGCCTTGAGAGGCATGTATACATGATGTAGTTGTGACTTTGCATCAGCTCCAGCTAGTCTGTTGAGCATGAGCACCCCATTGTCATTAGTTTTTTTGAGTAATATAATCAGCCACATTTTACTTGCAAAAAAAAGAAAAAGTTAGAAAAAATGCGTATCAAATGTTTTATATATGTTATCCATCACAAAGAATTTGGTATTTATTGGCATGATTTTGTTAAAGACTTTAATAATAAGTGTAAGTTGATTACAAAAGAAAGTGAAGTTAGTTGCATGTTTACTTTGAATGGTGATATTCTTGCTTCGAATATTACTAAATATGCTAAAGGTAAAGCCGTGGTTGGAATTAAAATATGACACAAACATATTGAACATGCAAACCTACTAACAGTGAAATTGATGTAGAACAAAGGGTTGGTTACAGGTATGCTTATATTTAGAGTTATAGAATTACAATAAAGTTTGTGAAGCATGTCAATTTGGAAAGTAGACAAGGCAACCATTTTTGCTTGATAGAGATGTAAGTAAGAATGTACTTGATGTTATGCATATAGATGTTTGAGGGGTCTACGCAAAATTTCTCTCTCCATAGCAATAAGTATTTTGTTACATTCATTGATGATTGCTTTAGGAAGCTTTGAGTATATTTCATGAAGGAAAAGAGTGAAGTATTTGAGCACTTCAAGATCTTGCAAGATAAGATACCATATTAGAATATTTGGTTTTGAGGGTTATGGAGCTCACCATTATGCTTATATGGTAAAGGTAGTTAAGGATGTTGAGCCCACTTGTTTGAGGAGGCAGTTAGTCACACTCCTTGGAATATAGCAATGGACGAGAAGATGATGGTTGCATTAGAGGCCAACAGGAGTTGGGATCTAGTACCATTGCCTAAGGGTAAGAAAGCTATTGGTTGTAATTGGGTCTAGAGAATAAAGCATAATGTAGATGGTTCTATTAGTAGGCACATGGCCAAGCTGGTTACGAAAGACTATGCAGAGACATATGGCATATACTATATATAGGCATTCATTCTAATTGCTAGGATGACAATTGTCAGATGTGTGATTGCTTTGGGAGTAGCCAAAGGTTGGAATTTATAGTAGATGGATGTGAAGAATGTCTTTTTGTATGGTGATTTGCAAAGAGGTATATATGGAGCGGCCAGCAAAGTGATGAGGATTTAGAGCATTCCATATATATGTGTAGGTTAAGGAATACGCTCTATGGCCTAAAGCAAGTATCTAGAGCATGGTCTAATAAGATTAGAGAGTATCTTGTCTACATTGACTTTTATATTTCTAATACAAATCACTCAGTCTATGTGAGAAAGGGTGATGCAAGTTTGGTCGTCATAGTCATCTATGTGGATGATTGATTATTATAGGTGATAGTGAGAGTGGGATTGCCAATGTTAAAATCTTTTGAAGCAGAAGTTTGAGATAAAGGATTTGGGTGAGCTAAAGTACTTTTTAGATATTAGAGTTAATGTGATGTGTTGATGGTATATCTTTGTCCCAAAGGTAACATGACTTGGATATGTTATCCAAGTATGGTATGACAACATGTAAGCCGGATTGCCAATGTTAAGGGTCTTTTGAAGCAAAAGTTTAAGATAAAGGATTTGGGTGAGCTAAAGTACTTTTTAGATATTAGAGTTTATGAGATGTGTTGATGGTATATCTGTGTCCCAAAGGAAACATGACTTGGATATGTTATCCAAGTATGGTATGACAACACGCAAGCCTCTTTCAATGCCATTGGAGCAAAATATGAAGTTGAGTATTCATGTTAGGAATGAGATAGAAGATCCTATCGTATTTAGGAGGTTAGCAGGAAGTTTGATCTATACGACCATCATAAGGCCAAACTTGAGCTATGTAGTTGGACTTAAGAGTTAGTTTATGTAGCTACCTAGGAAGCCTCATTTGAATGCAGCCCCATGCATATTCAAGTATGTGAAGTTACCTTATATTATGGACTTTTTTATGAGACAGGTAAGGATATAGAAATGTTTGGTTATGTAGATATAAATTGGGCTAGTAGTATGTCTAATAGAAAATCTACTAGCAAATTCGTGTTTTCTTTTAGTAGTGTAATGGTTATTTGGAGCAGCAGAAAGTAACCAATGGTTGCTTTATTGAGTACAGAGATTGAGTATAGAGGTGTTGCTATGGTAGCATGTGAGATAGTATAGCTATAAAATTTATCAAATGATTTGGATGTGCAGAGAGTTGGCCTAGTTGTCATTCACTATGACAATATTAGTAGTATACAGTAGGCAAGGAACCCAGTGTTTCATGCTAGGATAAAATATATTGAGGTGCATTACCATTTTATGAGAGAGAAGATATTTGCAGGAGAGATTGACTTGGTTTATGTCAGCACATAGGATTAAGCAAATAACATTTTCACAGAGGCATTAGATGCAAAGAAGCTTTGAAGTTTTTGAAGCTTAATTGGATTTATGTGGTTGAGCTTGAGGGGGAGTGTTAAAATGCAAGCTCAACAGATGTGGACATTGATAATGATCCACATGGTTAGATGGATGCACGTCTACACTTAGCTCGTCGGTGGTTATTATGATTCTCACATAGCCACTAACTTTCACTTATTATATTTGAGTTAATTACACTTGTTGTATGAGGATCATATTATATTTATTTATTTATTCAGATTTTCACTATGTTCATTGTCTCTGAGTTAACCTAACCCTAGCTGTGTTTTGTTGAGTTTATGGTTTGTTATAAACTTTCATTTATGTTTCTGTGTTAGGGTATTTTTTTACATGGTATTAGATCTAGGATCTCTCTGAATAAACCTTGGCCTTTGATCTGCAAGTTCTTTGTAAGAAGTAAGAACAACAAGAGGGCAAGATGACTTTGAACACATCTTCACCACATCATGAGGCTCTCGAGCTTAGCACATCAAGAGACAAGATGGAGTGGGTCTCATAGCTTGCTCCTCCAACTTTCAACATGGCTAGAGAGACTTCGGACAACCATGGAGTCCGTAGACCATACAAGATCTCACAAACCAAATACAATCTCATCTTTATGTATCGGGCTCAACAATAGATTGAAGGTGAATTTGAGTTTTCCGTTTTAGTCTTAGTGCACTGGTCTAATGATTTTGCAAGAAGGATGGAAGCTCCACAAAGCAGTGGCTATCGTGATGTGGAAACTGGCATGGAGTACAAACCTTTTATCTCTCTACTACCTTCATCTCCATCTCTATCTCTTTCATCTCTTCCATACACATCTCCATCATCATTCACTCCTATGTCAAGCTCCCCTTACTAAGTGTGAATCAGTTGTTCCCAGAGTTTGTCTCCATGGCATTACCTAGTGGATCTTCTTGTTATTTTGTTGTATCCCACTTGACAATTGGACAGGGGTTACGTATCTTGATGCCTCCACCTCCACAAGCACTTTATGGAAACATTCGTGTTCTAGTAACTTCGTATCGATCGCCACCCAGTGGACATTTTCAGCCTATTGGTGTCTACCTAGCTCCTCCACCTCCTAGTTATCCCTCTCCAGGACCTACTTTTTATCCATCTTATTTCACTTATCAGACACTTGATGATTATTCCTTCTCATCAACCAAACATACATTTAATGACAAGGCTCATTTTAACAGACTGAACTTTACTACTTAGTCAAACCTGATGAGACATGTCCTTGACTCATAGAACATATGGGATATTGTGTAGGGGTTGGAATTCCAAGCTGATTTTGCACTTCTTCCATACGAGGTTGTCCACTCATATTATTGAGCTGGTCAATCAACTGGTGCTTCAGTATTTGCTACCAGGATCGGATTAGGTATACTTTTCTCTATTTATTCATATTAACGGAGAGAGGGTGCTTTCCTCCAACTTTTTCTTTCAGTTTTAGAGGAAGTAGCTTTATTCTCTTGGCGGTGACAAGATATTGTTTACAATTTTTTTTCAAACACATTATATTGTATTTTGTATCTTTATCTATATCATTAGATGACATAATTGTAAAAGGAGACTTAGGTGAGTGAATACTTTCCCTACAAGGGCACTATCCCAAGTGGCACTGTTGCATAGCATTTTGCATGAGCACGATCACACTTGCATTGCTTCTTGCATAACTCGAGTGCATTGGCATTTTGTTCTTATAAACATGGATGCACATTTATCTCTTTTTGGTCTTTGGAGTAGGCAACTTTGGATTGACCATATTCGTGGCATTGCACATGACTAAGCCTCTCTTGCTTGCTTAGCTTCGCTAGCTTTCTTTCCACACATCTCTTTTGCCTCTCCACATATCCCCCATATTTGCTTCCCATACCCTTAGCCCCCATTCCTTTGTTATCGACATTCAATAGTGGTAGGGATAGCTTGCTTATTTTGTGAAGGACTTGGATCCACCATTTGTTAATCCCCTGTTAGTTTCCTTTGCAAGACTTGGTAGGCCACTAGGCAGCCGACATGCACCCTTTGTCCAAGGCATTGGCCTCTCTAGGGTGACCACTTGGATTCCCTTGGTAAGATAAGCTTCGTCTTTGTAGTCTTGGTAGGCCACTGAGCAACCAACGTGTACCCTTTGGGTTGGCCTTTCTCTTTAGCTCTATTTTTTAGCCTAAGAGGGGATGTTGAGTTAACATATGCATTACATGCTGAATTAGTCTCTTGAACAACCCCAAAAATGCTTCATTAATAAAAAACCCTAAAACAGTGAGCGGTTCGAGAGAGTGAAAATAGAGATAGGTTTGAGGTCTTGAAACTTTTTATAGATAGGCAGGTTGTCCCCTATTCACCCTAATCTCGTTTTTGTGGGTTTCAAGTGATCTAGCTTTGCTACCCACACCCTATTCACAAAGGACATCTGAATCAAGGCTGCCTATGACTATATACATCCATCTGACACTTGTTTCTAGCCTTCTCCACGCAGTCTACTACATTGCTGCAGCCAGTTGCCTACCCTGCTGATCGCGACCATCTAGAGGGTATGTTTGCTATAGATGAGCTGCCATTAGGTTGTTGCCACCCTCCTGAGTACTACATTTTGCTGCTGTTGGTGCCGCTTGGCAGTCTTACTCTCCCTAGAGGTTGCATTTTGTAGACTTCTCTCTTCTGCTTGTCTACCCACATCATTATTTGCTCTGTTTGTTGTTGTCCAACATTTGGAGACTAGCTTGCTGCATTTTGGGATGCGTCACATGACACTCTCTTCAGCTCATTACCTTTGTCTCGGTTCTCAAGACGTGAGAGTTCGGGGTATAATTTATTCATTGCATGGTTGGTTTGTTGCACGAGCATCATATTATATTTCTTCATTAGTTAAGATCATTGATTTCGAGTAGACGAGATCGACGCTCCAGACTTGGGCCGAACTGAGAGAGTGGTTTTAGGGGAGGTTGCGGAGACGTGGATGTAGTGAGCCCACGGTTGGCTCGAGATACGGGTGCTACTTCTCGCTCTCGTGCAGGTTTGAGAGAGTGTGGCTCAGGTGGTTGTTGTGGAGGTACCGACATAGTGTCTCCGCCTCGTCGTTTTGCTAGATTTGCGTCACCTTTGGAATTTGTCACACATGTGGAGACATCTATTCGAGTCACTCTAGCTTTTACTCAACTGTCCATAGGTGGCACCCCTATGGGTGCTACTTACTGTCTCTAACTCTCGTGTGCTAACCTGATTGCAAAACTTTGTATGAATGAGAAAATATGGACTCTAGTTTCTCTCGCTTGCACTTGAAGAGCAATCTCGAGTGAGGACTCTCATGGCCAAGGGCTGAAGAGTCTCCAACACACATATCCAAAATTTTGTCACCAAAAGAGAGGCTTCACAAGCAACTCTCTCCTCCAACAAGTGGTAGAAGCTAATGCCAATTACCCTCTTCAATCTGCCCAACATCCTAGCTCCTCCAACATTGCATTGTGGTCATTTATGGGTACTATACAAGTCAAATATATAAGTTGGTTCAAATGGAGCTCTCTATCGTCCATGACCGCTGGCCACTTATAGGCCGGATGTACCAATGCTACAAAACCATAGACAAGCTTATGCATCCATGCCGATCTTCTCTCTACTATCTGTAGAACATATATATGTTGTTTTTGTAATCACCATGTAAGCCGATGTCTCTATCAAGATAGTGAATCCCTCACAATCACTCATACGCAACACCCTATAAGAGGAAGTCACGACAATAACAATGGCACAGACTTTCTACCAAAACTTTTAATCGAGACAGAAGTGTTGCATTGCTTTGGCCTCCTCTATCTCATGCTCATCCCACTCATTCCATAGAGTGGATATCACTATCTAGCGTAGGGTGGATTGCACCTTATAAATGCGCTTGAGCAATAACCACATGTAAGTGAACTGAGTTGAATAAGGCTTCTTAAACTCGAGTATGCTATGCTCACAATACATGGCGAGCACCTTCACGTTTACCATGAAGAAGGTGACAATTGATGTAGCTTTGTGGACCATCCTCTTCATCCAATTGAGCTTCCCAATATCCTCCATGAGCAAGTCCAAACCATAGTTTTTCCATACGTGAATCAAACGTCAAACGCAAACGTGTATGAAAGTATAAAATGAGTATGATTCAGACCCTAGACCTGAATCATACGTGACCCTAATTTTTTAACATATTCTTAACAAAATATGAGAAAAATACACAACCAAAAGCAAAACTGAAAACTACATAATAGAGTCACATCATATATCATGATTCATGATTCATCTGTCATCAACTAATCTACTCATCATCTTCATCCTTCATTAAATTTACTCATCAACTAAGTACGTCAGGCAGCAGTATTTCCAAGTAGAGAGCTGTGTTTCCCACAGTTTGTGGAGTTCCTCAGGTTGAGTTCAGTCGTTTTCAGTCACGATTCCTCAGGAGTGTGTGTTTCAGACTACTTGGATCCAGGGAAAGAGTCGGCAGATAAAGGCGACCACATTCTGTATGCTTTTGTGTAAAGTCGTCAACATTTTTTAATTAAAAAAAACGTCAAGCCTGATATGGGGTTTTCAGACGGTTGTTTTTCAGACGTTTACAAACGTCTGAAATTCATTTCAGACGCGTTTGAAAACAACTATGGTCCAAACAATGACTTGCACATGAAGTCCATACAATTATAGAAACCATTTGCCTCAAGCAAATGTATGTATCAACAATTGGATGCATTGTCAGTAACAACTTGCACAACATTTAAGGGACCTACCTACAATCACAAATTACAATGATTAGAGAGAGAAAAAGAGAGGTGACTTTTGAGCCTCAAAAGATTGAAGAATCAACTTTCAAGAAAATAAAAAACTTGGCAAAGAAAGAAATAGAGAGAGAGGGCTGAGGTTTCATGAATCGTGAATCATTAAATTATATTACAAAACTCAAAATTATGGAAGAAACGAATTTAGAAAGACAATGACAAATGTATATCTCAATGATATCTTGCCAAATGTGGCGATTGATAAATACGCTTGTTTTCCTCTCCATCTTGCTGGTGTCTATGGCCCGTAAAAAGTAGGTGTCAAGTGGACATGAAACACGTATGTTGATGATACTTCGTTTCTTATGATCACTCCATATTTTGTCCATGCTGATGGAATAAAATCAAATGCTCTATTAATCCTCTCCTCCTCTTCATCAATCTTCTTAATCCTCATGTCATGGACTCTTTTGTCTTCTGGGAGAAGTTCAGGGAGTGGCACCTTTGGATATGGGAGAGGAAGCCACTTGATGAGCTGGAGTGGGATCCAGGAGAGTGGCTATGGCCGGCCATTGCAGTTGCCAAGAAGCCGCCGAGGCTCTTGGAGCACATTGCCAGGATTGGCAGACACGTACTGATGCAGGAGGATATGGATTAGGCACGTCGCATAGCAAGCATGGAGCACGGCATCACGGAGCCTTTTCAACGGACCTTCTAGTGCCGCCTATGAGATAGCTGGAGATCGAGAAGGGTATCGTATTTCTTATGGCTGGTGGCACATGGAGGCTTGGCGATGGGAAGTTAGCTTGCCCAAATGCAGGAGGGAGTTTGTAAGCGCTACACATAGCAGCCTCTGAAAACCCCAAAACATTGCCTTTGGTCGTGCGAGGCAGCGTAGCTAGTGTGGAGAGGAGCATGCCGCATCCTTTGCCCCGTGGCTCCCAGCCTTGGATGTATCTCTTGGGGAGCTTTCTGCTGGCAAGTAATCAGCCAAGGCCGTCACCTTCTGTATGAGACCGAGATGCAGGACACGATATTCATTATCGAGGCAAGGTCGTGCTAGTGGTTGATTTGGAGACTCTACCCATCTACCAAGTATTGGAGCCCACAATAGACCGCTCTGAAGTATGGGAGATCATAGGGAGTCTTATTGGATGGCATATATGGAAGGCGCGGTGTTAGGAGGTTTTTGGCGGAGAGAGACCTTCAGTACAGGCGACCTTAGCAGAGCTCTGGACCTCCATTATCCACTCCCTCCGCGGATGATGGGATCATGTGCAGGGCGAGTGGAGGGCTCGTCAGGAGCTCCGTTGTCATTTCATGTGCACATGGGGCGGCCAGGACCTGTTTTTCGAGATGCAAGCAAGCAGCCAGCGTTACACCCCTCCTCCATGGCTTCTTGCCTCCATCCCCCGTAGACGGCCGTGAGAGGCTTGTACATTTAATATAGTTGCGATTATGCATCAGCTTCAACTAGTCTGTTGAGCATGAGCACTTCCTTGTATTCAAAGGTTTTTTCTGAAGTAATATAACTAGCCACTTTTATTTGGAAAAAAAAAGAGCTCATGTCATTGTAGGTGACACCGGTCCAATCCTTCGCATGGACGCACATTGGCAATAGCTTTTACCGTGTTCTTCCATTGCTCTTGCTTTAGGACATTGAATGCAAGATTGCACTCAATTACAATGCGTGCAATCTCAATGTCCGCAAGTCATTGCCTTTCTTTAAGAAAGGCAACTTAGAGAAAGACAACGATCCAGGCTCATGACTAGGGGTTTGAGAGAGAGAGAGGATTGCCTCTTGGGGGCTACATGAGTTTGCACTCTTGGCGTTTTGCTAAAGCTAGATGCAGATTTGGACATGCCACCGCCCATGGAGGCATCGATTGAAGATAAGCCTACATTTGAGGCTTCCTCATGAGTAGCCATAGGTTGGTGCTGATGTGGCACTTCCTTTAGTGAATCCCCCTCTCATCTTGGCAAGAATCTAGTCTATTGTGCTTTGAGGGATTTCCTTGCATAGAGCAACTTGCCTCTCATCTTGGAAAGTAGTTGGAGAACTCAGGTTGCACTTGTGTTGTACTTCCCGCAACACTTGCATGTCTAATGGTGGGAGTTAGGCTTCTTTACATGGATGGTGTGGAAATTGCAGGCCTCGTGCTTCTTATGAGTCATGATGCCAAGGAAGGGCCGTAGCTTCAAGCTTGGAAGTTGGAAAATTGGGACCCCGGTGGGGGAGAGAAGAGTGAGATGAGGCTTGCAAGAGACGGATTGTGAGAGGCTTGAGACTTCATAGACAGATGGAGAGTTGATAGATAGATAGCTTGCTTAAAGAAAGAAAGGCTTGAGAATGGTTGTTGATTAGTGTGGAAGGATGGAGGAGAGGAGCACCTTTATAGGCTAAAGAAAGAGTGTAGAAGAAGAGATGGATCCTGTTGGCTATTTCACTCACGCCTCACTTATGCCTACGCTCACATAGGAGTGTCGGTGATCAATAGGACACTGGGACACTTTTTACTCTCAGTAGGAGAGGTTTTTTCCCCCAGACCTATGGTATTATTTCGTATGTGCTTATAACACACACTTACGGGCACTTACCATGTTCGGGTGTGAACACCCCCTACAACCCTAAGGTTTAAGGGTTGTACTTTGTACTTGCATTCTACACTCTTTCAGCAATTGCATTAGGTGTCATGCTTCACTTTCAAACTATCTACTATTTTCTGTGTTGAGCTTCGATCTTGCCGTTCTCTCTCACATTTGGTATCAAAGCAATAGTGGCTCTGCTCAGCTTAGCTTTGTTCACCTTAGCTTTGCATTTCTCTTCAGCTCAACCTTGCCCCAGGTTCAACACAACCTGTAGCAGTGGCCAACGTTTTGCTCGTCAGCTCCTACCGTGTGGACCTTAGGCGCTTGACCCCTTTATGTTCGTCTTGTGTCATGTTTCTAGAGCCCCCCACCAATTTGTGAAAGTGCTACCTGTGTGAGCCTGTCCGTCTAACATCAGGTGCTTGCCTCTTCGGGCCCGCCTGACGCCTTCCCTTCACCACGTCAGTCTGTAGCCACCACGTCGCGTGCGAACTGCTACATGCCTTGCCAGTGTTGTTGTGCCATTCGTCACCTGTTGTGCCCCGCCAAACGTTCGTTACCTATCATGCCCCACCAGACGTCCCGTTAAATGCGTCCTTTGTGCCACACGCGAGTCACTGCGCCCGTTAACTGTTGCCAGCTCATTCCGACTGAAGCACCCGTCTAAAGCGATGCCTGTATGTGACCGTACCCGTCTGACAAATTTGCGCTAGTCAACCCGTGATTTATTTAATTTTTTAATTCCAGCATAAATTTTTGGAAGCAGGGGTTTCTACGCAGCAGGCACAACATTCAGAAACATGTCTGGAATACATTGGATGCAAATATTTTTGGCACATTCATAAGAAATTTTGGGGCTGTCATGTTTTCTGAAGACATTGTCACCCTCATTGCAATTACAGACACAGAAAGACTGTTTTGAACAAATTTGAGACAAGAAATTTTGGGGATTTTGCTGGTACAATGTTGCTGAACACTCTGATTGCACGTTGGACTGTGTGCATTACAGACAGTTTTGACAGAGTGCACCTCTGTACACTAATTGCAGAGAGTTATTTCTTGCAATTTTTGGGAATTTTCAGATTTCCAATTTGGTCCTGCTTCGATATTGATCTTTTGCATTTTTTTTTGGTAATTGTTAAGCATGGGAAATCAGGGAGGAGATGTCTTCACCTATGTATCCAAGGAGGATAGATTGGATGGAAATAACTATTCACTTTGGTCCTTCATGATGAAGAATGTACTTGTGGCAAAAAATCTTTGGGATTATGTGAGTGGAGAAGAAGCTCGACTTGGAGTTGTGGCTTTAGCTACTCCTCCTCCAAGAGGACGTACACAACACGCACCTCAGCCTGCTCCACTTTAGCCACTTCCACAAAGATCAGTAGCTCAAAAAGCATGGGATACATAGACTTTGTTGCTGATTGCATTGGCAATTTAGCAGTCAATCATCCCCCACATTCGTTCAACAACTTCTTCACGAGAAGCATGGATAACTTTGGAGCAGATGTTTACAGGCAAGAATGAGACTCGCATCTCTTTCTTAAAGAAAGAGCTAGAGACATTGAAAATGGATGAAGGTGATTCTATTCAGGATCACTTGAACAAAATTCAGGACTTGCGAGAGCAACTCATGAATGTTGATGAGTACTATTTGGATACACAGATGATATCTACCACTTTAAACTGATTACCTCCTTCATACTTAGCTTTTCATACGGCCTTAAATCTCAACATGAGGATTGCTGCACATCCAATCACTTTTCTTCAACTAGTGAGTTTGCTTCTAGAGGAGGAGCAAACAAGAAGAAATAGTGGTGTGGATGCTATAGCCTCTGAGTAGGCTTTTATGGTTAGATAGAACGGCAAGGCAGCCAAGTGAAAAATGCTCCTCAGAGTTCTGGGACTTTTGGCACATCACAGGCAAGTAAAAAATAAGAGGACACGCAAGTCAAAAAGAGCAAATGACATTATTGCAAGAAGCCAGGCCACTACATCACTGAGTGCAGAAAGCGCATTGCCAAGGAGAAGAAAAAGGAGTTAGGAATGTCTATTTTACTAATGCTCCTTCTACTACTACTGAGTCCGCGTCCTTTGTGAATGGCAGGAGCATTCAAGCTAACAAGATGGAAATAAAGACCATAGTTGATTTAGTTGGCTACTATTGGATCTCGTGTTTCAAAGGATGATATGATGGCAGTGACATTGAATGGTTTAGACATTTGATACGTCCATTTCTGTGAGAGCAGAACCCCCTGATTGGGATGAGTAACTTGCACTGCTGCTACATGAAGAAGTAAAGCTTGGCTTGAATACAAGTTTAAGCACATCTCAGGGCGTAGAGACAATGTCTTTTACTCTAGTTAGCGAGCTAGAGGTGGCAAAGCTCGTGGAGCTTTTCGGGGTCGAGGAGACACTCGAAACACACATGGACAATAGCAGCAAAATGCTTGGCATAGCTCAAATACACAAGGATAGCAAGGATCTGGAGCCTTTAGAGGTAGGGGGAGATTACCTAGGGACAGAGGTGGCTCATGGCAGTCGCATGAGCAGTCTAACATGGATAAAGATTGTCATTATTGCGGAAGATATGGGCATATCGCGAAGAATTGCCATAAAAAACAAGCTGATATGAAGTGTTGGCTAATCTTTACCACAGTACACCTTCTTTGGGTCAGCCTAGATCCCTTTTTCACTGACAATATGTCCCAAGTACTCCACTTCAATCTACATGAAAGAGCATTTTTTCTCCTTCACAAAGAGTTTGTGATGCTTGAATACATCATAACCTTCCTCAGGTGTGATAAATGATCCTAAAGAGTCTTGCTATAAATCAAAATATCATCAAAGAAGACAAGGACAAACTGAAAGAGAAAAGGCTGCAAAATCTTGTTCATCAAAATTTGAAAGGAAGCTGGACTATTGTTTTTACACATACAGTTATGACACTTCTTGGGCTGATCGAGCATTTAGCTCTACTAAGGATGCAGGCACTTGGTTTTTTGGCATTGGTGCTTCTAGGCATAGTATATCTCGCAGAGATTTATTTGCTTTTGTTAGTGGAGCTCCAGTTGGCAAGTCTATACAGTGTGCCAATAATGCATCATACCCTGTTTGAGATATTGGGGAGATTGTGCTCACAGCCATTGATGGCTCTATTCTCCGTCTACAGGATGCTTTATTTGTGCCAGGCATAAAGAAGAATTTGCTCTCTATTTTTTCTTTGGCACGTTGTGGATTGCAGGTCACACTTGATGATGACAGATGCATGGTGAGAGACAAAGAACATATGACTTTGGTCTTGACAAGCACTTTGTATCATGGGTTATATGAGTTGGATTCTCTTTTAGTTGATGAGTCAGCGTATTTGACATCCACTCTTACTCTTGCTATGATACAGGTAGAGTTATGGCATGCTAGGATGGGGTATGTGAACTTTGGCAGCTTGATGCTCTTGTAGCGTATGCAGATGCTAGATGGATTACCTCTACTAGAGAGACCTCCTGAGCACTTGTGCGAAGGATGTATTTTGGGAAAAATGCATCGTTTTTCGTTTTCCCGTGATGTTGCTTTTAGAGCAACAGGCAGGTTGCAGTTAGTGCATTTAGATGTATGTGGGGCTATGTAGACAAAGTCATTGGGAGGATTTTACTATTTTGTGACTTTTATTGATGACTTTACTCGCTTTTGTTGGGTCTACTCTTTGGTCAAAAAGTCAGAAGTGTATGATGCATTCTTGGCTTTTATTGCACTTGTTGAAAACCAGTCTGGTTGTAAAATTAAGACTCTCCATTTAGACCGAGGGGGGGAATACATGTCCTCTATGTTGAATTCTTTTTTGAAGCAGAAGGGCATTGTCCATCAGTACACTACTGCTTATACTCCACAACGGAATGGGGTTGCAGAGAAGAAGAATTGGTCACTCATGGAGTTGGCCAGATGTATGTTGAAGGCAAAGAGCTTGCCTCACAGTTTTTGGATGGAAGCAATCATGTGTGCTTGCCATGTTTTGAACAGATGCCCCACCAAAGCTTTGAAGAAAATTACACCTTTTGAGGCTTGAAACTGCCGGAAACCTTCAGTTGGACACTTTCGTACCTTTGGGTGCCTTGCATATGTACATAGAAAAAAGTTGGATAACAAGGCTATTAAATGCATTTTTGTGGGATATAGCAGTGAGAGCAAAGGCTATAGACTCTATGATTCTGTTTCTAAAAAGGTGTTTGTCTGTAGGGATGTACTGTTTGATGAAAAATCAAAATTGTCCCTAGCTGGTTTAGACACATATCAGGCTGTCTGTAATGTATTTGAAGGGCTGCTGCCCATTACATTTGGTGATTCAGCGGGAGTTTCAACAAGTGAACTCAATGTTTAGCTAGCTACTCCTTTGGAAAATGCAGAAAATCAGCTAATGCCATTGGCTGATCTGAATATTCAGCAAAGTGCTGAAACTGAAATTCAGCAAGAGCTTATGTACAGCTAGGAGGCAAGACAAATGCCTAGATGGTATTTACAGACTATGAAAGATAAGTCATCTGGATGGGCCCATGGCTGGTTGTACTAGAAAGGCAAGCTTGTGCATAATACTGCACATACCATGGAGTTTGTTATGACAGCAAGCACCCTTGATGATGAGGAGCTTGAATGTTTTGAGGATGCACAACTGAGTGTGCATTGAATGGCAACAATGCAAGCTGAATTAGATTCTATCACTAAGAATCAAACATGGGACTTGGTGTCTTTGCCATTTGGGAAGAAAGCCATTGGAACAAAATGGGTCTACAAGCTGAAACGGAATGCAAATGGATCCATTGACAAATACAAGGCAAGGCTTGTAGCTAAAGGCTATGCACAGAAGAAAGGCATTGACTATGAGGAGACATTTGCTGCTACTTCCCGCTTGATGACCATCATGTCTATGGTTGCTTTGGCTGCTCATTATGAATGGACTGTGCATCAGTTGGATATTAAAACAACTTATTTACATGGGGAACTTCATGAGAAAGTATATGTACAGCGTCCCATTGGTTTTGCAGTTGAGGGCTTGGAACGCTTAGTTTGCAAGCTAAAAAAAGCTTTATATGGTTTGAAACAAGCTCCTAGAGCTTGGTATGCAAAGATAGATGCTTTCTTGCTTAGCCAAGGGTTCATAAACAGCTCATCTGAGTCTACTCTTTACGTATGTAAAGAGGGGGGATCCATGGTGATCATTTGTCTTTATGTTGATGATCTCTTTCTTACAGGGACACATGTTGATCAGATTTCAGCATTTAAATAAAATTTGGAGCAAACTTTTGATATGTCAGACTTGGGGTCTTTGCATTATTACTTGGACATTCAGTTCATACATGATGCTAGAGGTATTGGGCTATCACAGTCAAGATACATTGGTAAACTTCTTGAGAAGTTTGGCTTACAGGATTGCAAGCCAGTCTGTACACCAATGGAACCTGGACTTAAGTTGTCATTACATGATGACAGTGATTTATTTGATATACACACATATGCTCCAGCAGTTGGATGTCTTATTTACTTATGCAACACTAGGCCAGACATACAATTTGCAGTCTCAGCCCTGAGCAGATATATGCATTAGCCACGCATGTCACATTGGCAACCTATTAAGCGTGTCTTCCATTACTTGCAGGGTACTAGATCTCTTGGATTGCTCTATGCCAAAGGGAGACCACTACAGTTACATGCTTACAGTGATTCTATTGGGCTAGTGATTATGATTCACGTCGCTCCACTAGTGGCAATTGTTTCTTTCTTGGCTCATCTTGCATATCTTGGCTTACCAAGAAACAGTCCACTGTTGCCACATCGTCATGTGAAGCTGAATACAAAGCAACTTTCACTACCACCTATGGATTAGACGCTTACTAGCTGATTTGGATGTATCTGTTACGGAGCCTACTCCTTTGTTTCACTGATAGTCAGAGTGCCATTGCAGTGGCACAGAACCCAGTGTTTCATGCATGCACAAAACACATTGAGATACATTATCACTTTGTCAGAGAGAGGTTGCATGTAGGTGATATCAGCCTTGTCTATTGTCCTACCATCAGTAATGTGGCAGACATCTTCACCAAAGCTCTACCTCGTGACAATTTTGAAGCATTTCGCTATGCTTTAAATTTGATCTCCTTTGGTGGCGGATGATCCTTGTACTCTTGATCACTCTTCACTCTAGGGTGGTTTGTTGGCTATTTCACTCACGCCTCACTTACGCCTACGCTCACATAGGAGTGTCAGTGATCAGTAGGACACTGGGGCAGTTTTTACTCTTGGTAGGAGAGGTTTTTTCCCCCAGACTTATGCTATTATTTCGTATGTGCTTATGACACACACTTACGGGCACTTATCATGTTCGGGTGTAAACACCCCCTACAACTCTAAGGTTAAAGGATTGTACTTTGTACTTGCATTTTACACTCTTTCAGCAGTTGCATTGGGTGTCGTGCTTCACTCTCAGATTGTCTACTGTTTTGTGTGTTGAGCTTCAATTCTGCCATCCTCTCTCACAGATCCAAGAGGAAGAGAGAAGAGTGTGGAAGAAGAGAGGCAGAAGAGCATCCAAGGCCCAAGTCAAACAATCAAAAGTGGGGGAGTCCAATGGGGCTGGGCCCTGGGGTGGGAATGTGGCATCCAAGACACAGGAAGACTCCAAAGTGCCACACAGGCGATTAATGGGTGGAAAACGCACAATTGGGAGATGACATGCAATGAGGAAATGTGCCCAGACGTGGCGGCCGAAAGGGCCCAGTTTTCACGCATGAAACTGTACAGATACGTACCATACAATATGGTACAGATCATATGGTACAATCTGTTCTGTACGACATACAAATGCAACTATGATCCTAACCTAACATAAACCACCTCTTCCCTAGCAATGTTATTTTCATACCTTGGTAGGGGTACCTGTGAGAGCTGTGAGAACCACGTCCTTCAAGGAATCTGCTGGTGATCGGTCACCTACCAGTCTACAAGCCACAAATGATACCTGCAAGGGTGCTCTTATCTCTGATTTCTAGCTCTACATTAGGATCAAATCTGGTATGCAGGCAAGCATTGGCCATGGGAACAAGGGGGGCTGCAGTGAAGTCCCTCCGGAGTTTTGAGCCTTGCTGATCATGGGTTGCTGCTTGAGGGAGGGAAGTATCGAAGAGGAAATGGCAGAGACCACTGGTTGAAATAAGGCTACTAGCAGAGAATGTCTGGAAGGCATGAGAGGATCTAGAGATAAGGAGTGGGAGATCCAGAAGGTTGGTGGTGTTGGGGGCAGGAGGTTGGTGATGCTGGGGCAGATGGGGGAGAATGCAAACCTGTTGAGCAGCAGCAGGAAACATCATGCACGTATGGTGTGCAGGCTGTAGAATAGCTGCAGGCAACAAGGTGGGCGAGTGGGCAGGAGATGGGCGGAGGGAATACTGGCTGGGTGAGTGAGAGTGAGTAGCTGGCAACACCACTAGGGGCAGGGCAGCTCACAGCAGCTAGGCATCAATCAGCAGTTGTCCTCAAAAAATGTCTGGCGATCAGCCTTGATAACAAAAGTGGCACCTAAGAGATAGTGCGTCCATAGTGCTAGTATACTACCACAAGCAACTTTTCACAGAAGGCATAATTCTTTCAACATTCTGCAGTCTCTGGCTTTCAAAAGCACTGGACCAATCACCAAAACAGCCCCAATGCTCTCTTATTAGCATGAGAAATCTCCACCTCCACAATAAAAGCTTTTGCAATGTTTGCTGAAGGGAGCTGATCCAGATTCCAAACACACATCTTGCAAGAGAGCTAATCGAAGAGTGGCCATGTGTTTCAGCCCCACCCACACACTACACTTTGTATTGAGATGCTCCTAGGACACCCACATTTGACCAATACTTATCAGTGATTACTTTGCTTCATAGGTTTAGTTTCGATTTCTCATTTCATTTTCTTATCATAGTTTGCACAGTTCCATAACGCTCTTTAGATATGAACAGTTTTAAACTTTTGTATACCTTATGATGAGATTGCGTCCCACTTGTATTGCATGCTTGGGTCTTGGTGTTTTGCAAATGTATTATATAACTCCCTTTCTTTCTTTCTATTTCTTCCATAGCATGAATCAAATATATTGCACAAAGTCATTCAAAAATCTTGAGTCACAAGGGAACAATTACAGGAAAAAGAGATTAACAAAGCATGTGTGTTATATTTTGTTTCAAACATTACCACATCACCCGTTTTACAAAATTGGACCTTTTTTTCATTAAAAAGTAGTTTATATGTCTGTATCTCTAGACTCTGGTAACATAACTAGATCATTGGTTTCACAAAAGTGTGTGCCTCTTTCTCTCTCTCATAGTGACATGTTTGAGAGGTATCTTGATGTAATTTGCTTGTGTTAAGGCTAGCTAGTTTGTTCCAAATGGAATTTGACAGTGATGCACTTTTTAGGCCCATGTGAGAGGACACCAAGTACGCAAGCATTACAGAAAAATTATTTGGTCAGTTATGATTCTAGAAAAAGCCATATTGCGATGGCGTAGGAGAGGCCGAGGTTTACGTGGGTGGATGCGATCAAGTGCAATCGATAGTGACAATGACGAGGACTTTCTCAAAATTGGGAGGGACGAGACAGAGAAAGGTGTGGAGAAAGCTCTTGCAAGAGTTCAATCTATGACAAGATGCCCAGAAGCAAGGCACCAATACCGGCGACTCCTTGATGGGTTTCAAAAAGCAAAGGTATCATTTCATTTCTATTTTAATTGGAGGTTATATTCTCTTGTCTATTCTGATTCCTAATGGTGGTCGCATTGGATGTACAGGCCAGCTTTGATAGCAAAGAACAATGTGTTAGCAAGGTTAGCATTGAGGAGAAAGTTGGAAATGATTGTATGTCTATCACCATGTGAGGAGTAACTTCTGAGTACCATTTCTCATTGTATTATTTTGTTGCCCATGTAAAGGAGTTCCATGTGTATATGTCAAATCTGACTTCTGTATTCTTATTAATATGTGTATATAGATCCATTGATCACAGATGCCCAAAGTTATCTAAGACAAGCAATAAGCTTCCAAGTTACCAAAAGGTAGATGATGTATGCTTGGTAGGATAAAAGAACTAGGCCCTGTGCTTCAAAATTATGACCCATGTCCAAAGTAACTCATTGGTGTTTCCAAGAGCCAAGTGAGTAATGGTCACCATGCCAACCGTCATACTGGTCTACATGAATTATACTGGTCTACATGAATTGTACATATATCTTATTATAGAAGTGAAAAATTAAAAGCACAGCCCTACATTTTCAAGTTTTACTTGGGGGCGAGCTTTTAAATAACTCTAAACATTTGTACCGTAAGTCCATTTCTAGGTGTATAATAAAATTCATACCATGTAAATAGCATAAGAAAACAAAAGAAAGCTAAAAGCATACCTCTCAAAACAATGGAACAAAGAACCAAAGGACGTGAAAGCTTGTATCATGGGTCTTAGGCTTTTTGTTTATCAACCCTAAAACCCAACTTAGGCTTTTCATTTATAAAAAACAATTACAAGGAGTAAGTAAACATGAGAGAGAGAGAGAGAGAGAGAGAGAGAGAGAGAGAGAGAGAGAGAGAGAGTTATGTTAACACCTACTAAAGTCTATTGGCCTATGAAACCAAAATGTTACATTTGAAAAGTTAGGAAATTTTGTGTCCCCCAAAATAGTCGTCATCTAATGGTATGACTAACTAAATGGACAGTAAACTATGAACAATGCACAGTTGATCAATATAAAATGATGTGTAAGCTAGATACAATGTGGAATTGCCCAAGAGGCACTCTTATCCTAGGATCTCTCACGGGTCTATCTAGCATAGAGACACTAAAGCACTGGGGTAGGGTTCTCAATGGTGGTGTAGTATCTTGTTAATTGCAGATGATACCTCTTGCGAGGGCATAGACCAATTGGGCACGGGTGAAAGGCTCTATACCTTTGTGGTTGTGTTTAGGGAGGTCTATTGTGGTGGGGCCATTGGTCGAATCAATGAGGGCTCTATAGTGGAAGGAGTAGCGATGCTAGGGTGGTTTCTTGTGGTGGGGCTGTCAATCAAATTGATTTGGCCTCTATAGTGAAGGGAGTAGTCAATACTCTATAGAACTCCATGAGTGCCCACCAGCGTGTGGCTCTGTCTTTGCTATTGGGTTCATAAGAGGTGCTCTCTATGGAACTTTAGATAATTGCCCAAATCCCTCTTTGAACAAGTAATAGAAGTGCCCTTAGATCTCATAGTACACTAGGCATCTATATAAGTAGTGCTTCTCTTTGTGGCTTGAGTTGACAAAGTTGACAAATCCTATATTTTAGGGGGAGTCTACGTCGTATCTACATGTCTTGTTCCGAAGCTAGTATGAGGACATAAGAAGCTATCCAATGGTGCATCATACACCATGAGATAGATATGCATCCATGTATCTTGGGCAGACAATAATGCCATTGGGGGATGTGTAGGAGATGCCTCCAGTAGAAAGCCATCTTTGTCTCTAAGTCCTCATTAGGTGTCACCCATGTCTTGGCGGTGTGTATCTGAATAGTGTCCATCTTGATAATGTGGTTTAGCTTCTCTCAACTGAGCTCCAAGTGAGGGCAATCCAACTTGTACTCTAGTGGTAGGAGGTGATCCATGTGTAATCCATGTAATTCTAACCATGCCTTTGTCCCAACATACTAGCTCTAAATACCTTGCAATGCTAGTTGTCTAGATGACTCTAGTGCAAGTTGGGAGTATCTCTATTTCAGCAAAGTCCAAAGCCAATGCAAGTCACTATTTGAAAGAGAGCTTCTCCCACTATAGGTGGTGCTTCCATCTTTGCTTTAATAATTTCATGTGTCAAAGAGCTAGAACTTCGTTTGAGGCTCTTGAAACTATATGTGTGCACATTGGCTCTCCATTGACCTTGGAGCCGCATAGCCTTGTGCCCATTTATCCTATGTTGCTCTTCTCAATGTGAATCTCATCCCTAAAAATGTAATCCCCAAGTAGATATGTATTTGAACCACCTCCACTATCTCCTCTCCATATGTAAAATTGGATATTGATACGCGAATCCACAAGAGGAGATGTTAAACACCATAACCTTGGTCTTCCCAAGGTTCAATGTGAGATCTCTATCCTAATAGAAGGCATGTAGTACATTTAGGTGGCACTGCAATCCGTTTGGTGTGCAAGAGGTGAGGACTATGTCATTGCCATATGATAATATGGGTATCAATGCCTCCCCTAGGCCAGCTCTTTTGCCTCCAAGTTCATCAATGTAGTTTGATATCTCATCCATATAAAGGCCAAATAGAGTAGGCATCCTTGTTTCACCCTAATGGTATTGGTGATCTCCTCCGATTGCCCTCTTGGTGCTCACACTCGTCTTGTAACATACCTATACAATGCTAGTAAACCATCTTATCTTCATTGAGACCTCTAGCTCCTATAGTCTTTGCATGAGCCTAGCACATGGTACTATGTCAAAGGTCTTACAAAAATCTACAAAGCAATAGAATACCCACCTCTCATGTGCCTTACTCTCCTCAATGATAGCTCGGAGTGTGAGGATATGATCAAGGGTGGAGTAGTCCCTCCTAGACCTTCCCTATCCACATGTTCGATGTTGGTGCTCCTTTGCCCATTTGCTCAATTGATGCTCTAGTATCGATCCATAAAGCTTGGGTAGCATGTGGCCAACCATGATTGCTCTATAGTTCATAGAAACCAAAGGAACTAGTTAGTAGTATCGTAAAGTGATAAGTTGGACTTAGGAGAGTGTTGAGGGTATAGACCATTTCAAGAAATCCCTCATTGTCCAAGCATAGTCTCAATCTCCTTCCACGTGGAGAAAAACTTGGGCACTTTGGCCCTAGCTCAACTAGTGATCTACTATATCCTCTTGTACATGTCTTGGACATTTTTATAAGATGAAGTTAGTAGAGAGGAGTAGCAAAGGTTGATAACATGGAGGCACCACCTACACTAGCAACAACAAAGGTATTGGCATTAAAAGATGAGAGGAGTTTGTGGAGGTATGGTTGGCATTATCCTAGGAGATATTAAGGCCATGCTAGTGGAGCTTGAGAAGCACAAGTACTCGTTATCCAAGTTTAACACTTGAAAAGGGACTAGATCTACTTGTTTGGCCTCTCCCTCTTTTGCAAGTTGAATTTCATTCTTTAGAGGCTATTCACAAGAGTTTCCCTTTGATTGCAAAGCTTAGTAAGATTTTTAGAATTCCATCGAACTCTCCTTATGTAAATGCCTAATAAACAATTATTACAAGGAGCAACTTCAATTTTTATAAATTGAGAACTCAAAGCACTTACCAATCGCCAATACTTGAAAAGAACTTGAACATTTGGTTCAATATTAGTGTTTTTCTAGTTTAGAATATTGATTATAATTATGATGTGTTCAAGACAATGGTTTTAATATTTGATACTAAGGTGTATTTGATTGATTTAGTGGCATGCAATATTTCCATGGACAACATTTCATAGTTTTATAGAGTTAATTCGCTTGATCGATGTCTAAAGTTGGTGCATTATGTAAACTATATCTACAATTTCTTAGAGTCAATGCATTCCCTTGACCTACATCCCGAAGTGAAACATTGTGGAAAATGGCATAATAACACGTTTTAAATGTATTTGTTTGATAAAATTTTAATAGAATTTTTTTCTTTTATTGGAGTAAAATAGGTAGGAAAAATGTTTCAATATTCATTAGTGAACGTGTTTTGCATTTCATTGGCATATGGACTACCAATCTATTAGTCTCTTGCCACTATCCACAAATGGTATATCTTTAAGCACTTTTTGTCATTATCATTTACTCTGTATTTTAACCCTCCGCGCTTTTGTCTCACCTCAATTTTGTTCATAATAACATCATGAGTTTTTTCATGATATCAGAACTAAATGCCCTCTTTCTTTGTCCTATCATTTCTATTTTCTACTCTTCATCTCAGGCTATGAACTAGCTTGTTGAAACTCTTTAGTTTATTATTCATTTTTCTTAAAGCCCATGTGTTTGTATGATGCTTTATGTAACGTGTCCCCTGGAGTCATCCCGGACACGTCTTAGCAATCCATCGGAAAGGATGTCTAGAAAGCTCCGCCCGGCACTCCCATGGAATGTTACGGGACTTGCGATCTAGGTCTTCCCGCGTCTGCCACGTAGCGGAAGTATCCTGGCCGTTCCCACTTAGGATCGACCTGAATTTGGGTTTTCCTGTTTGGTCATTAGCTAGCAGCAACTAGCGACAGACCCGAGCGAACTACTTTACGCAGAAACGCCAGGTCCGAAGCGGAATCACGCTGCACTTGGTTCAAGGAGAATGGGAAACGAGAGGGATGCAAGGCTCGACCTCTCTGCCATAAGGCATAGTCCCATTCCGTTCCCCTAAAACAGCGTGAATCGGGTAATCGGTAATTCCAAGTCATCGTTCTCATTACCTGTTTCGGTGATGTTGATCATCCTTCTGTTCGTCGAAGACTTTGAGAAAAGTTCCCCCCTGGTCCTCTTGTAAGTTAAATTCTTTCAATAACTTGTCAACCCCATTTCGAGAGATGACAAAACTCTCTTGTGGACAAATCTCAAGTCTATACGATGTTGCAACCTTTTTGCACATGCGTTGCATCATTCCACGGGATCATTCCACCCATTGAATGGCATCCTCCGGCCACGGAAATTCCTCTAGCCGAGTAGCAGGGTTTAGGGTATCCTCCAACCCATTCCTAATTATGTTGGCCCATGATCCTAAAAATAGGCAACTCCGTCGGAGTTTCATCATTTTAAACGAATGATCCTTGGGATAAAACCTTAGATCATTTCATGCATGAGCATCCAATTGACTCAACATTTAGTGAATGTGTGTAAGATCTTTGGGTTTGCGGGTTTTGACTTGGCAACAAGTGTAAAACTAGGTCGAATTCTTATCGCACTAAACCCTAGTTAGCACTTGGGATACTTGTCATATCGTCTGAACCATGCCCATATGAATCCCGTGTGGTTTATGTGATTTAGACAACACAATATACTTGTCCTGCGACAAGGATGAACCTTTCCCAAAGGTAATAAACTAGATTTAATGGAGAACAACAGTTACAACTACACCAATACGTGTCAACATGCGATTCACTGCTTCTACGCATCACATGGTTCACAATAACCCTATCCTTCCTTGGTAAGGTAAAAATGCCTGATAATCCGGACACTAACTTTCCTAGGTCCTACTAGGACTTACATCAAATAATCATGCCACTTGCAAGTCCATAGATCATGTTTGTGCCCTTCTATTCCTTTTCGAATAACGTCTTATGGGTGTTAACTTTTCCTCATGAATCATTACAAGGAAGATCTATCTAAAAAATGGGACATGCCATTAATCTTTCCATACCTAGTAAAAAGGTGTACCTCAATAATTTCAACCTTGTAATGAGGCAGCAGTTGTCCTAGGCCCGTTACTTTTGAATACACCAAAAGGAAACTTGCTAATAAGGTCCTACAATAGCATAGACACCTTATGCTTTTTCATTCATTCCTTTGAACGTACCAATGATCAATTTCCATAACTTAAGCTGTTTCTAATAATGTTCAAATAGCCAATTCATTTTCCAATTGCATTTAACTTGACTAGTTGAATTCGAACATGCATGCGTGCTTCCTAATCCGTGAAGTTATCGTAAATAATTTCAATACTTTTGTGTGGAATCCAAATAGATAAAACCTGGACTTGCGGACTCCGGGAAATATCCACGTATGCTCGGGGTGAACCTCCCGCATCGCACCTTGTGATCTTTCTAGAGGCCATCGCGAATTCGATCTCCAGTTAGCCTTTGTGGATTTCAACTTTTTGCCTTGGCTTGCAGTTTTTATGACCTTGGTCCGTCTCCCTTGTATGCGCAATTTCCTTTGAGATATGGCTTCCTTGACCGAAGTTCCGACTTGCGGAATTTGACTTGGGAAGGCCTTAGGGTTCTTATGAGGTCCTTTGGACAATGGAGATTTGAGAGCTTTTAATCCACCTTGAAATTCCGGGTTTAGGAAGGATTTTGTGGGCCTTACGATGATGTTCGCGGAAAAGGGCTCTTGCGAATGGGCCTTGCAAGAATGGAGACTTTAGAGTTCTTCTTCTCCTTCCCTAAAATCCAAGGACCGGCCTTGTAAGTGATTAGTGGGAGGGCCTTTATGGGCTTCCTCTCTTATTCTTCAAAATCCCGGCCCATGGATGACTGGTGGGAAGGGGTTTTGTAGCCTCCTCTTCCTCAAAGTCCCGGGATGGACTTATTGGGTGATTGGTGAGAAGGCTCGTAGCTTTCTTCCCTTCAAAGTCTTGGGGGGTGTGGATAGACTTATGGGGGGAAAAGGTAGTGGGAAGGGGGGCTTAAGAAACCCCCTTAGAAGCTTCTTAAGAAGCTTCTATTAAGAAGCTTCTAGAAGCTTCCCAGCTTCGGCCTGCGACGTCGAGGGGGGGAAAGGGAAGTCGAAATCCAGCGGCGGTGGCCTGAGATGGCCTGGCGGACCGTGGCGGAACGTGGTGGCGGCTGGCGGACTGGCGGCTGGGCGGCAGCGTTACGCTTGATGACGGCGGCCTCCTCCCTCTCACGCTTGTCCAGCACGTCTTCCTCCCTTCCACACGGCAGCCCTCCTTCACGCCGCCTTCTCCTTCACGACCTCCCTCTCACGCTTGTTTCCCCCCCCCCCCCCCCCCAAGAGGGGGTTCTTATAGTCCAAGGGGGGAGAGGGGACCTCCCCACGTGGCCCTTTGCATGGCTCTCTCCCTCTCACCTCCCTCATGCTAGCCCATCCCTTTCCCCCAGCCACACATCGGCTGGGGAAGATAATAAAAAAATTTGTAATTATCTTATCCTCTTGACCTCTTCCCAAGAGGCTGTTTTCCCGCGGCTATGCGGTTTGAATCCCCGGTCTTATTTTCCTAAGGTGGAGTGTCTCCATTTCCCGCGTATGGCTGCTGGCACTGGTGATAATCTTTGCACGAGTTTACGATGAGAGCGGGGAGTTAATATTTACGGTAGGCAGTACGCGGAAATATTACACTTTATGATTTAAAATTAATAAAAATAAGAAAAGGATATAACGTAGAAAAGATTCTCATAGTAGCATAGTGACTATATTGTGATTATGAACGACATTACATCAAAACAAGCATCTTATGGCAATCCATTTGTGTGGTAAACAAACAATTGGGAGGACAATGATGTGTTGTTTGGGAACCTTTTCTCTACTTTAAATATAGGGATTTTCTCCCTTGGAAGCTTCAATTACAAAGCCCAAAGTAATCATGCCTTTAGAATGTATGCAAAGAGCAAAATGTGCATTCCAAAAGCTAGAGGCCGTAAAGCATGGAAAAAACATGCTTAGGACAATGAAACTATGAAGCAGCATTTCATGAATTAATAAGACACAAGCTTGTTATACCATGGGGCCAAAAATTTGTAACAAGAAAACATGAAATGTTTAGGGGTCTCGCCAAAGCTTCCCTTTCCATCATAAAGAACAAGTATGACAAAATTGGGATAATGAAAACAAAGACATGAAGATGTGGCCAAAAATTTGTAGTAACCAAACATGAAATATTTAAGGAACCAAGTGTAGCACCTTTGAGATTTTGCCTTGAGGTAGCTTGTTATAGGCTCCCTCTCTTTGTTTTCACATTGACAAGCTTCACATTTATTTTGGAAAGTAGCCCATTATGTTAATGCCATAAGTAGATTCAAAGAGACATGAAAAGGATTAAAAAGGAGAACAAAAACATGCAAAGATGGAGCTTATCTAAATCCTTAGCCCAACATGAGAGTTAAACAGACATCTACATCTAAAGGGGGTCTCAACCTAAGCCTTTCCATATGCAAATAGAGATCTTCCCAAGTCCTACACTTTAACCAATAGTTTAATTAAAGGAATCAAGAAAGAAAGAAGGTATTCGGTTGATGACAGTGACTGTGACCCTTTCTATTACCAACATAGTCTATATTAAGAAACAATTCATATCACATGAGGTTCAAACCCTACATGAAAACACATTGTATTCATTTTTCAATATATATAATGTTGTCTCATAGAATTTTCTCAACATCTCTATAGCAAAAACTCTGTATTCCGTCCTTTATGTATGTTATAGTCCATCATCTATATATTTATAGGTCATAAAAATTAAAATTGTGCCACTAATTGACTTACATGGTATCTTCCTTGGCAAATAGACTAGTCGAGGCTAAGTTGCATCGTAGGTGGTTTCCTGATACTCTACGTAATCAAAAGTAGTGGTAATGAGAGTAGAGTGTGGCAATGGTGTAATAGTGCCTCTAGCAGTGTTGTTGACCTCCTAGACTTTCAAATTTCATTGTGATAAGCACCTCATGAGGAACAAAAGGGTTTGCAATGGGATGCTTTGGTCTATATACCATCATAAGCCTAGCAATCTTCTTAGGGGTGTAATAGTTGTGGAGATATTGTGTAAAGACAAGTTTGATTTTTTCGAGGATGTTGGTGGAAAGGTTTGTTTTGCTCAGTCTTCTTGTGGATTTTCCATCAAGGGAGGAAGAATATTAGAATGCTTTCAGTCTCCACTATCAAAATTAGTCTACAGTTCCCCTATAACAAATAGGGTTTTCCTCTATAAGGATTCAAATTTAGTATTAATTGGGTTTTAGCTACAATTGACACAATTATCTTTAGTACCAATAATAAAGGGTATTGAAATCATTTCCCTCAATGAGTGCATCAATGGTCACAACGTTGGCCATGATCAATTGGATGCCGAGGTAGGCATGTGGAGTTATGAGATCATCCTCTAATCCTAACTAACTGTGGGTGTGAGTGGGTGAGTCATTGTGTGTGTTGCTCCATTTGCTCATATCAAGTTTGTATGGCAACCATGACAGAGATATAATGGGAATATTGAGTTCCTTTATGGGTGGCTTATGCAAGGTATGACCTTGAGGGTAGTATCATTTAAAGTGGCTATTAAAGTATCCAATAATTTTCCCTTTAGAGGTTTCTAACTCTTTCCTACCTCTCCTATTGAATATGTGAATGTGGTAGGGCCCGAGGCTTCAAAGTTTAACCTTTTGTTTATGGCTTTTGATTGAGAATAAAAGTACTAGGACACCTTTCTCAAAGGATCATTGCTTGATATCCTTATCAAAAAAATGCCCTTCTTTAGGCTTGTTTAGCAATTTGAGCATGAATGAGTTTTCTAAGGCAGCATTCGAGTTCATTAAGGCATTCAACCTAAGCCTTAGTCCCTTTCCAGCATCCTTGCATTGCAATATATAGATTAGGGATGAGGAGCTTGACTGGCATCATTGCATCACTTCCATAAGTCAGTGTGAAGGGCGCTTGCCTCATTACCATCTTGTAAGGTACACTACACCTAGTGTGCAAGGATAGGCTAGTGTACAAAACATGTGTAAAAGGGTAGGAGCACATGTTCACTAGTACATGCGCACATGCACTAGGGATATGCTACTATGCCCTAAAATGCAATGGTGTGCCCTATCTGCAATGTATATGCATAGTGAGCCAAGGATGGGTTAAGAGGTGGTGTACTAGTGCACTGCAAGGCGTCACCTTCCTTCCTCCTACTCCCCTTTGACCCTCCCTTGCAAATAGGGTGGGTGGTAGGGATGAGAGAGAGAGCAAGAGAAAAGAGAAGCAATAGTGGATGCATAAGTGTGTTGGGCTAGGTGCAATGATGGTGTGCACGTGCATGTGCACTAGGGTATACTAGTGCACATTGGGTGCACAAGGCGCATGTGCTAGTGCACTGTGCACTTTGATGATCATAAGGTATAAGGCTAACTTAACAGTGAGGTGTGTGCACCTAGGTGTAGGGATATGTGCACCAGTGGTATGCAAGGGGTGTGTGGATGCATGTATTCAGGAGCAAGAGTGTGTGTGCATAGGTGTAGTATGCGAGGGTAGTGCTATGAGCTATAGTGTACTAGAGTAGTGCACTAAGGCGTAGTGCACTAGTCTGGGGCTAGTGCAAAGTGTGTGTGCTCTAGGATGTTGTGTACTATAGTGTACTAGTATAGTGCACTAGGGTTAAGGTGCATGGATGGGACTAAGTGCACAATGCATGTGAACTAGTGTGTACTAGTACACTAGTGTAGCACATTGTGCACATAGATGTACAAGGGCATGTAGTGCAGTAAGGGTGTAGAGAGGTTTGCACAAGGTGTATTGAGGTCAGAGAGGCACTAGTGCACTAGTGCATTAGTGCAGATGCATGTGCATTGGTGTAGTGTAGGTGTGTAGTGTGCTAGTGCACTAGTGCACAAGGGCTAGCATGCAAGGATGGGGGTAGTGCATTATGCACTAGGACTTTCTATTTGATGGTGGTGTGCAGTGTATGCTAGTGTGTGTGCACTAAGATGTAAGTGTAGATGGGATATGCAAAAGGTTAGATGCACTAGTGCACAATGCAATAGGCTATGTGTACTAGTGCAATGCACTATGCTCTTAAATTCTTCAATTGGTGCTCAACAATGGTGGTTCTTTTAGTGAACACAGACAATTAAATGGTGACTGAATAATGGAGCACTAATTCATAAGAACTAAATCTCTTAAGGTAATAGGAAGTGGAATGTTAGAGGGAATAATCACATAAGAAACCTCCCCTTGTGTATAGGGTAGGGTGGAAGCCAAAAAGAAAGCAAGAGAAAGAGGACCCACTGCAAGCCTAGTTCAACCACTTTTTCTCTTAATTATCACACATGTAGATTGTCATAAAAGCATACCTTGCACAGTTTGGAGATTGCTTCCCTTTGCCTTGTCTTGTTTTGTAGCAATAGATCCGTTGGTGGGTGGTTTCTCCCTTTGTGGTGGTGTAAAAATTTGTATACAATTTGCATAGGAGGGAGCGCAACTCTCAATAAAATATCCCAAATGACTAATGCAATGGTTTGAAAATTTGTTCTTGAAAATTTGGAGAGGCCTTTTGCACTTTACGATTAACACTAAGACATTTATCCACTATCCATTTGAGTAAAGGGACTAGACTCTACAGTGGAAGGAGGATTGCAATGAAAAGGCTATATTAGCTTTTAGAAATTTCCTAAGCCACATTGGATTTTCCATTCCATGAGTAGAAGTATACCCTATGGTAAATAAATATAAGGTTTTGGTGCTGCTTGGAATACCAACAAGGCTGAGTTGACCCAATAATGCTTCATCAATTGGGAGACCCTTGCAAGAGGATTGAAGCCATTGAATAGACAAATATGCATATTGACCAAATATTGCATGTTAAGGGAGGAGAAGGCTATATCAAGGGAACTAGACATTGCAAACTTTAAATAGGTCAACATGATAGAAGATGAAGAAAACAAAGTTATCCCTAAGGATTTTGAGTCATTCACTTTGCAAAGCTTTCTTCCTTTCTAATTCTAGGAAGTAATGCATGGTATGATCGCAAAAAGCCTAGACAAACTGTTTTTAAAATATGAACTTTGGATTCTATTCTATATTTTGTGTATTAATTTATAATAATTTTCATTTCCTAGCTTAGTTTCTATGGGATAAGTGTTAAGATTGGGGAGGATTTTGCACTTGCTTCCTTATTTGTGGTGGCTTAGTCCTAACATTTTGAAGATACTATACTATCTCAGGTTTTGACCTTCCAAATAGAGGCAAAGTCATTCTCATTACAAACTATGTAGTACTTCACTCCAAGCTTCCAAGGCTCAAGTAGTAGATTTTTCATATGCTACAATAGTATGCCCTAGCTACTACCCTTATAAAGAATCCCCCATTATAAGGCTATAAGAGATAAACATGTCTAATGTATAACAAAGGAGATATGCTTACTTGAAGAAAAATGAAATTTGGGAAAATGAAAGTAGTAAAAAGATGAGGATTTTTAATTGATTTCTCTACAAAATAATGTGATAAAAAATCACATATTATATACAAACTCTCATCATTTGTTTAGTTGAAATGCAATAACCTTGTGATTCCTTTCTCCACAATAAGAGAATATGTTTCTTAGTTTTTGTTGAAGCTTCATCCATGTCTTTAGGTGAGAAGAGAATAACTTGCAATACTCAAGCACGTTTTTGTTCAACACCCTTTAAATATGTCGTAACAACACATAGAAAGAGAAAGAGGGCATTTAAACATAGATGAGAACTTCCTTTAAACAATATTTACCTATATGTAGTGGGCTTCTTGTAGTAGTCTTCACATAAAAGAAAGAGCGCTATTGGTAATCCAAATAGCAACTTCAAGTATCCTCTTTACGATTGTTCAAGCACTTGATAACCTTCTCAAGGTCGAGAGAGGGAGGCGATGAGAGAAAGTGCTACAACAATCAAATAAAAGTTTATTAATAGAAATTACTACCATTGTGAAAAAAAGGTTAAAGAATGCTCTTAGTTTTCTAAACAATACATAGATTCAACAAGAATGAGTGCACTTGGTAACCAAAATAATAGATTTTGGTATTCCCTTTGCTAATGGTGTGTTCAAAGCACTTGATAACCTTCTCAAGAAATGGTAGAAATACAAAAGAGATAAATAGAAGAACATGTGATAAAACCAAATGTATGTTAGGACTTCTAAAACTACTACATATGCAAATACAAAGTAAAGGTGAGCTCTTGGTATTCTAAACAATACCTTGACACGTATCTTGCTTCTTACAATCCAAATGCTACCTCAAGCTTCTTACAAATGTGCATGGGAATATGTGTGCGTGCGTGTGTGCGTGTGTGCGTGCGTGCGTGCGTGCATGTGTGTGTGTGTGTGTGTGTGTGTGTGTGTGTGTGTGTGTGTGTGTGTGTGTGTGTGTGTGTGTGTGTGTGTGTGTGTGTGTGTGTGTGTGTGTGTGTGTGTGTGTGTGGAGAGAGAGAGAAGGTCAAGAGAATAGCTTGTAACTATTAGAGATATGCTTATTAGGTCTTCTAAAACTATTGCAAATGCAAATACAAAGAAACGTGTGCTCCTTATGCTCCAAATGATACCTTTGTGAGTTTCTTGCTTTTTCCAATCCAAATGATACCTCAAGCTTTTTCCAACGACACATACAAGTACACAAAGAGAGAAAGAGAAGAAGAAGAAGAAGAAGAAATAAAAGCAAAAGAGAACAACAAAAGGAATATGTATGAAGTATGAAAGTAAATGTATTGAAAATTGAAGCCCAAACATAAGAGGTAACCAAAATTTAAAAAAAGGAGTCATTTCAAGGTCCTAATAAATTTTTTGGGGAATGGGACTATTAGAAGTTATAAGGTCCTAGTCAAATTGTTTGGGACATGACTATTAAACATGAAATAAAAGAGAAGAGAGAGGTGTCTCCCTTATTTAATACAAATGTGAGAGAAAGTCACAAAATTTCTCTTGGCCCATCTAGCCTTATTTTTGGCCTTAATGGGGAGATATATGCATTCGCACAAGTTTGTACTAAGTACGCTCACACAAAATAGATATGCATTCGCACAAGTTTGTACTAAGTACGCTGACACAAAAAAGAGGTGCTAGTTATGTATTTTCATGCACAAGTCTCTTGACACAAAAATAGGCAACTTTGAAAACACATTATATCTCTATGGAGATTTTCTTTTGTTTTAGTACGTAGTTAACCCATTCCAAACTCCAAAGTTTTGGTGATTATCTTCTAGTTTGCTTATGCCTCAAAGCATTTATGGCATTTATTGAGGAGTGTTACACATGCATTTTCACACATATCTGACTTGATAAAAACACAAGAAAATCTAGAAAAACTATATGTGCCTATCGAAATTAGCTTCTCCCCCAAGTTAGTATCTAACCCATTCCATTCAGAGCTTTTGCAGTTGTCTTTTGTTTGCTTATTGTGCCATATATAAACATTCTTGTGATTTGTTAACTACTTTGATTGGTGGCAATGGCCAATAGATTTAACTTCTCTCTTATTTCATTGAAATGGATTATTATGAGGCATGATAACATGTTAGTCTTATCATTAAGTGAATTGGAAAATTGGGACATGATTTGTTATGTAGCTAGTTTTGAAAAGTTAAAAGCATAACACAGATCGACTCTTTGATGATCATTTTGCTTTTGGTCACATCTAAGATAGGTGCAAATGGTCAATCCAACGAAAAATTAGGGGCAATCTTTAAAATACAAACTTCTTATTTGATAGGTGGGAGGCTTGTACGATAGACCTCATAAATACAAGACCTCGCAACTTTCATGGTTGAGACAATGGAAATTTGTTTGAATACACATGGTGCCCACTATTTATGTGTAACACATGTTGCATGAGGTGCTTGGCATGTAAGCACCCTCATTCTTCTCTCATTCTTTATCATTTAGCTTATGTTTTGGATATGAAAGAGTTTACAAACAAAGAGCAAACAAGAGTTAAGTGGCATGCATTCACATGCATGGTGCATCTTACTTAAAGTTCAAGTTCAATGTTGAAACTCTCCCATTTATACTTCCATATCTTCCACCCCAAGGACATGCCCAAACTTCTTGCTTCAAAGCATCATATCAATAATCCATTTGGCAACTTTCATAAATCACCATATAGTGTACTCCATATTAAAAGTGAGCATAAGTATAGTCATCTACACATTTTAACAAATGGGGAGTTGTCATCGACACACGCATTTTGAAATGGAATACCATGTCAAATCATATATGATGGCCAATATAGTCACTTCAATCCTATAATATCTTCACTAGTTGCAAATTGTTTATTTGGGCATTGTTGATATCAAAGCTCTATAATTTTATGCAAGCATCTATACTTACGTATCTATAAAAGCTTCATTAATTTATAGCAACTATTTAAACATAATGCAAGCTCCCACTTTTTGGTCAAGGGTTCCCAAGCTAGGCATAGAGTAGTAGTAGTCAAATATGTTAATAATTGGTGACTGAAGTTCTTAGATGAGTATCTCAATTAGAGTTGTAGCTTTTCTCTTTGCATAATACATGGTTAGGGGTTCCTATCTAGCAATATAGCCTCATCGAGGAAAGTGTTGAGGTCTCAATGTAAGTGATTTCACAAATGTATGTGAACGAGAAAATGGACTTCATTATTCTATATTTGAGTTCTTACTTTTTCATTTCTAACAATAGTAGACACTATAAAGTGCTGGTAAAGTTTTCTCTATACCCCAGCTTTTTGCAAATCGTTGTAGAAGAACAAGTTGGGAAGTCATCTTCCCCTCCCTGACAATGTTTGAGGAGGATGAAATGAACGATGAATTATTTTAGAATACATCACAAGATAAATTTGTGGTAGGCACACATTATTTTGGTGTGAAAAGGCACTAAGATAGAGAAGAGGTTACAATGGATGACACCTCCCCCCAAAAGAAAAATAATTTATAAGGACTCAACATTTAGTTTTCACATCCGTTCTTCTATTATCCGCTATCCATCATTTCTCTCTCACTTAAAATCTTACGACAATTTTGTTAGCACATCTTATTGCCCATTAACCCTAAATTGATGGGCTAGGGCATATGAAGAATTGAAACTATCCTCCTATTTTGTTTTCATTTTCCTTTGTGAATCTCAATTTAAACTTGCCATTATATATTTTATAAGTTAATGGTGTATCTTGTGTATTCCAGAGCATGTAAAAAGATACATTTTCATTGACTTAACGATATGTCAATAGTAACAATGTTATAGACACGCTACTTAAACTTACCATGCTATCAACATGCACATGAGAATGCAGTTTCAATGAAAAACAATCTAGCCATTAGCAAGAAGTTATGGTTCTACACATGGAGCCCTCTTAGGAAAGGGCCTATAGCTATAGTCACCATTAACTCCTAATTGTAAACCACAGCCCACAAGGAGGGGAAAGTTCTCTACCTAAAAAATGTAGTAATCTTGAACCATGTTAAGTAGACTATCTATGCCACCACTTTGGAGACAATATTGCCAACCTTAAGCTAGAAAATTATAGTTCTAAATTGATGTAAATTTCAAGTTCAAAACCATTACTACAACATTGACAATCGATTGTAGTGTATTTTTTTGTCTCTTTACATGGATAAATGGAATCAATGAACAATGTGGACGACATACATATTAATTTCATCGGTTAAGTGTGCATTTTAGAAACACAAATTCACATAAGAGGTACATGCACATGCCTATATTAAGACAAAGTTGAAGTTTTGCTAATTGTAAAAGAAATCCTACTTATTTTGCTAAATATTTTTAAATTGAGTGAAAAGAACTAGTAAGCATCATTGTTCTACATTTGAAATCATAAAATAATAACAAAGTCTCTTACTCATTGGTTTCAAGTCAGCACAAAGTTCTCTTTGTATCTCTCTTTCTTGCAAGCATTTTGTTTGACATAGCTAGTCCAAGAGTGTGTGGGTGGGCTTGAGAAAATCAATCGTTATCAATAGTATGAATTTGTGGTGGTAACTATTTGGAGTGACTATAAGGACATTTGATGCTAGGAGTATTGTGAAAACATGACATTCAACTTTTTGATTGCAATCACTTTGAATATACAATGAACAAGCCACATTACATTGGCTTATACAACATGAACGACTATCTATAATGTGCCTTAACTTTACAAATACTTGTTAGTAATACCTTTGAATGCATGACAATGACCTTTTTCATTGCAGTATTTACGATCAACAAGCCATTGACTTGGCTCATACAACATGAATGACTATGTGGCTTGATTCTAAGAGCACTTGCTTGCATCTTCAAGTTTACCATCAACAAGCCATTGACTCGGCTCATACAACATGAATGACTATGTGGCTCGACTCTAAGAGCACTTGCTTGCAATACCTTTGAATGCATGACAATCAACTTTTTGATTGCAATCTCTTCATGTTTACCATCAACAAGTCATTAACTTGGCTCATACAACATGAATGAACATCTTGTGGCAGCATTAAATAAAGTCAATTTGAAGAGAATCACCTACAATAACATGGCATAATTTCCTATATCAAAAATTGTAATAGTTGACAATAGGCATTGGACACCCATAAGGCTATAAATTATGCATTTGCTTTGCTTATGGGGTGGTCTAACTAGCCTTGGAGTCAATGCTTCATGATATTTTTAGCAAATTTAAAAAGTCAATCTCACAAAAAGAACATGGCTCAAGAAATGTAAGCATAAATATAAATTAGTGGATTATCCTTGTTGGAAAAGAGAGAGAGAGAGAGAGAGAGAGAGAGAGAGAGAGAGTGTGTGTGTGTGTGTGTGTGTGTAATTTGCTACATGAAATTGAAAATAGGAACACTTGCAGCAACCACGAACCATCCCATTGTCATTACCATGGTGCAATAAGGCAATTAAGTAAGTAAGTAAGTAAGTATATATATATATATATACATATTTATATATATATATATATATATATAGAGAGAGAGAGAGAGAGAGAGAGAGAGAGAGAGAGAGCATATGCATGTGGGATGCCTTGACTAAAGAGCACAAGAAAGTCCATAATAGAGCGAGGGACGGGCAATAATCAATTAATTTGGAGGCGTTGACATTTTTCTTTTTCCGGTTAATTAAATTAAATTTTGGCATTAAAAGAAACAAGGTGCATGTTATCTGCACACACACCCCTCTCTCTCTCGTTACCGCCCACGTAACACCACGTTGGCACTTTGACCGAAGCATACACCCCTTTTAACAAACTATTATTATTCTTATTATTTAAAACAAGTATTATTGGTATTATTATTAAGAAAAAAATAAAAGAGAGCAACGCAGAGGAAAGGAGATTCAGAAACTCGGAAGAAGACAACAAACTTCAAAGGCAGAAAGGAAGAAGAACCAATTTCAGGCAACCGGCCAATGGCGTATTTTTTGTCCGAATTAAGGATTTTTAATATCGTGCATGCTTACGTGTATCGGTTTTCTCCTGCGTTTCTGTCGTTTAATGGGGATTTCAAAATTCAAATGCACTGTATTTTTCAATCGCCTGATTTCTTTTCTTTTGCCCTCGTGAAAAGTTCTTTCATTTTCTGTTCTTTTGCGTATACACGTCAACCTTCGACCAGATCTCTCTCTCTCTCTCTCTCTCTCTCTTTTTTCGTAAACTCTCTCTCTCTCTCTCTCTCTCTCTCTCTCTCTCTCTCTCTCTCTGTCTGCCTGCCTGCTCGTATTTCCTGTTTTACGAGGCTGCCACGGATCTCTCTCTCTCTCTCTCTCTCTCTCTCTCTCTCTCTCTCTCTGTGTATCTGTCTATCTAATACCGCACGAATCCCCCACACCCTCACCATTACCAACACGCTAGCTTAATCAAAAACATTCTTCCTTCATTCATTCATCAAAGCTATACATGCTTTCATAAGCTCTGAAACCTCTCTCTCTCTCTCTCTCTCTCTCTCTCTCTCTCTCTCTCGCCACTGGCTGGCCTCTGCAGCCTTATCAGTTCACACTGCACTAATCCATCCATCCACCAGTAAGTTGCCTTACCTTACCTTCTAATTAGTTCTGATACAGTCGTTTGATTCAGTCCATTCAGCTCTGTGCCTTCCATGCTCATCTAATTAATTTATTACAATCATTAGGCAAAACAATCCATGCCATCAGTCGTTCGTTTGATTCAGTCCATTCAGCTCTGTGCCTTCCATGCTCATCTAATTAATTTATTACAATCATTAGGTAAAACAATCCATGCCATCATCATCATCATACAGGCCTAAAATTTGAAGGTTTGCAACACCCTTCAAAGGGGAGTTTGCCCTTCTAAGTAAGGGTGATAAATATATTATTACCCTTAAAATGAAAGGTAATAAATTTAGAAATCATTAACATCATGATCATGATCATCAACCCGCTGTCAATTTAACCTTTCCAACGATGGTTTGACAAGGAGAGGACCCAATAGTCTTGAATACACAGATCAGACACACGCCTGATCAGCTTATTGACTTCAACCTTGTTTTGTCATGCAATTTCAACAATTATTTGCATTGGAATTCTGACCATTTGCGTCGAGTAATGTGAAACTGTCACTGTTTTAATTGTTTGTTAGTGCACGAATCCCACTGCCCACCTTTTCCCTCTGGTAGGAGTAAAAATTTGAATTATGTCTCAATTGTCTGTTTCTAAAATCCACCCATGCCCTAGACTGATACAGGCTTCATGCAGATGCATCATGCACCCATGTCATTTCTCATTAAGTACCCTCGCCAATCCTAGATTAAAACATAAGATCATGGGACAAATTAATTTTAACCAAATGTAATCACAAAGTGTTACTATCATAGTTGTTAGCTTTAATACCATCACTCTTGTCTGTGACAAAACAAAAAATTCAAACCTTTAAAGCTCGGTAGGACTTTAGAAATTACCTGAATAGTCATGACTGCATAGGAATCAAAATTCTCTGTAAACGAGAATTGCATGCACGTCTGCATCTATCCATTGATATTGACATTATATATAGACTATTGTAACAAAGAATGGATGCATCATGCATATAGTAGACTACATAGAGTGGATGGATGCATAGCGCCAGTAAACAATCCACCCTTTTTTATACTGTTTTTCACATGTGGAGACAATGTAGAATATATATGTAAAATTGTGACTATAGACAGATGTACATGTCCTGATTAAGGTGTGTGGTTCACTTTGAGTTTCTTGTTTTTTAAAAGATAGAATTTCATTTCTGTATTTGGCTTGAATAACAAGCCTTCGGCACAGTTTTCTAGTCATGAAATTTGTTGCCACTGTGTTGGCCGGCTATAATGAAATCTAACTTTTGGGCCAATGTCAGAACTGACGTAAGATAGCTGGAAGCAAACATATTCGAGCTTTTAGCATCTCCTCGCCCCCCCCCCCCCCCAACACACACACACACACACACACACACACACACATGCAGATTGAATCTAGATAGCTTCACTTTTCTTTACCTTGAATCTTTCCTCAGCCAGATGCATCAATCCAAACAATATGCACATTCATAGATCATAATATGTTGCTCTCATTGTTTGCCGAAGTACTGCTGATCCTGCTGTAGTTACATGGTAGGATCATATCAGAGCACATTCTGCAATTCCTTATCATTGATTGATAACAACCGTTACATTTGTTTTTGCTGGAAAGCCTAGTAAGATATAATCTGATCTTGGCCTTGATATCTATCCGGAAAATTCGTGTACAGTTTAAGTTTTTCTCATGTTCATTTATGTATTTGATAATTTGTGTGTGTGTGTGTGTGTGTGTGTATGACATTCTGAATTGAGTATCATCGCCTTTAAAGGAGGAGTGTGGGTTTCTTAAATGCAATCAACAGGTTTCAAGGAGGAGCTTCTCGAGCCTGCTAAGATCACCAGGAGATGCATCTATGTCCCCTAAAAGGTGCTTATGCGATCAGATTTCCAAGTTACTGGATTTAGTTTCATCAAAGCATGTTTTCCAGGACTTCAAATGTGAAAGGAATCGTATAAAACTTAAACAATTTAGACATCATCTGCCTATAGGCATGATATTGAACTGAATCTGCCCATTATCTGCCTATAAGCATGATAGTTAAGCTTATAATTATATGGATTGCGCCATAAGGTGATTATATGTAGGTTAGCGTCTTAATATGGCTGGAGCAATCAGCTGCAGGGCTTATAGAAGGGCAAAGTTATCATGTTCTGATTATTATAGAGGGTGTGCAAATGCAGGGGTGAAGAAGAGTATGAGGAATCTGACCACGGGGTGATAGTGAATCCAAGGAAGAAGCAGAAACTCAATGGAGGGATATACAGCATGATGGGAATGATGTTGCAACAACAGCAGCAGCAACAACAGCAGCAGCAGCAGCAACAAGAACAACATCCATTGACAGTTGCTTCTGCTTCGGCAAACTCATCTGGCCAGATCAACATTATCACACCCTGTGCTGCTTGCAAGCTTCTAAGGAGGAGATGTGCTCAAGAGTGCCCCTTTGCCCCTTACTTCCCCCCCCAGGAGCCCCAGAAATTTGCCTCCGTCCACAAAATCTATGGTGCCAGCAATGTTTCAAAGATGCTCACGGTATAGGTCAATTGCTTCTACAGCCCATCAGTAGTGCTACACATTGTGCCCAGCACTACACTCTCTAAAGCACACATTTCCGAACAAATTAGGAAGCTTCTAAATGACTTGTCTGAGTCACTTTATATGGTATTTTTTCCATGAATCACTAAATTATATGTTACCCAACCATGATCAGGCTTCCCAGACTTCAAGATCATGTACAATTCATGGGTTTGCTGTGGCAGTTTGTGGTAATGCTTTGCATGCAATAAATTATGCTCTTTGCTTGAGGAGATTGAATCTTGAGGTCTTGTTTTTCAGAGATTCCAATCCGTCAAGAATGCTGATATGTTATAGATTAGGGCATGTAGTCCATCATTCCAAAAACCTAATAGAGATTTGTACATGTAACCTAATGCATACTATAGATTGCAACAAATTGTTCACTACCTCCTAACATACTCTACATTAGGGTATGTAGTCCATCATTCCAAAACCTAACAGAGATTTGTACATGTAACCTAAGGCATACTATAGATTGCAACAAATTGTTCACTACCTCCTAACATACTCTACATTATTGTGAATGCTCACAGGAAGTGCCTGAGAGTCAGCGGGCGGACACAGCAAGTAGCCTGGTGTATGAAGCCAATGCACGCCTGTGCGATCCAGTGTATGGATGCTTGGGCACAATCTCTGCACTGCAGCATCACGTAAGGCTTCTGCAGGTAGAGCTCGAGGCAGTGAGGGGCGAGCTGATGCGGTATAGGGTGCAGGAGAGCGCAATGGTGGCAGCACAAGCAGCAGCAAACAGCAGCAGCACTACCAGTGGATCCAGCATACCCATAGGACACATGATTACTCATCCACATCATCATCATCATCATCATCATCAGCAGCAGCAGCAGCAGCATCCCCATCAACAACAGCAGGTGCAACAAGCAGCTGCACAGTGTAATGATTTGTCTCCTAATTCCTCCACCTTCAATGTGATCACAAGTTGCAACATCAATGCCACTAATAGATCTACAGCTCAGGATAATGCCTCTCCCCAGCGCACTCCTACGAGCACCGACTACACGACGAACGGGACCGCATCACCGACCAGCACTCTAGCCACAGCTGACACGAAGGAAAACATACAGCGCCCAACACAGCCATCATCGGCAGCATACCAATGGTCTAACCTTCTTGATCATCATGCTTTGTAAAACAGGAACCAGCATACAGACAACGTTCACATTATTCCACTCCCTCTCTCTCTCTCTCTCTCTCTCTCTCTCTCTCTCACACACACACACACACACAGACTGTCCCTCTTGCTCTGATCCTTCTCTCTCCTTCTTCATTTATTCTTTTTGTAGCTACAGAGCCTTTCTTTTTGTTTGTCATAATATCATGATCACCCCATTGACGAGCTTTTACTTGCTCAGCGTTGATGTGTAACAGGAAAAACAAACGAGACATCACACACACACACCTATATATATACACAACCTGATTGAGTCGGTTTTTGATTGGTTGCTTGTAATCAATGTGCTTTTATAAGATTGGATTAAAAGCTCTCTGATCTGTCTGTCTGTCTCTCATTCTTATCACATAGCAAGTTTTCTTTAAACACAGGCATTATGTGGTTGGGTGAATTGGTTCAAGTAGACATCTCATATGAATCAAAACAATGCAAAACGCTGGAAATCTATGAGAAAATGCATTGAGGCTGAAAGCTGAACACTTACTAACATAGAAATTTGGGGGTCAATCAAGCTTCACCCACTTTGTTTAGGTCACTCTTGTTCCTATTAACTATGGATCTAGATCTCTACCCCTTGTAAGATAATACATGTACCCTAACTCTGTTACTCTCAAGACTCTAGTGATCATGCAAAGAAAATCAGTTGGCCAGCCACATTAACCTTTCCACTAAGTTTACATGCTCAAGAAGCCATAATCTCCTTTGACATGCAAGAAAAACAGTCTTAATCCAGCCACTTTGTAGACAAGCAGCAGTCATCTCTCCTTGATGATGATGTCATCACAGGCCTTGATCACTTTCCAAAGAGAGTACCCTAGGCTGCCCTTCTTGCAGCCTTAGGTTAATCTTCTTGGCGAGTATTTGTCAGCAAAATTAGTCAATTTATTGTGCAAAATCAAATGCCTTACTAGTGTGAGCTAGAAGCTAAGATCCTTTAAGAGGAGGGACTCCATTTATCGTGCAAAATCAATTGCTCACTAGTGTGAGCTAGTAGCCAAGATTCTTAAAAGAGGGGGATTTGAGTAAGTTAAGGGCACTATTCAAGAATGTGGTGCCTCAACTTATCAAAAAGCCTATAATTAGTTGTGAGGATTTCCTATTTGGCCTAATTCTAGAGCGATTTTAGCTTAAAAAGGAAAGTTTTGAAATAGTGTCAATTTTAAAAAATATCCCAATTGCTTGATTTGATGGTTTAAGAAGAGTCAAATGGGATTTATGTACATTTCTCAACAATATTTTTCCCAAAATTAGACCAAAGGGACTCCAATGACATAATTACCCTCACCTCAATGAGGTTATTAGCAAAGCATGATCACCTTTCCATGAGGCCTAAGAAAATAGATATTCCTATACACTTGGCAATTATCAAATTTAGGATCCTTCCAAGCTTTCCCTTATAACAATAATGGTCACAATGATACTTTTCTAATTATGTTGGGCTTAGGATTTCAAAATAATAAGACAGAGAAGGATGAAAGTATGATAACATGCATCCATTTAGTAGTGTTTTTAGCAAACAATTGAGGGGCGCTAAGTATACTATAGTATTGAAAGGCACTAAAGGAAAGAAATTTAGAATTCAAACATAAAAGAAGTCCTACAATTCAAGACATTTTGGATGTGCATGGTAATTTATCTCCTCTCCTTTGATTGCTCGATCTTCCCACCACTCACATGCTTTCTGATCTACCACTATCATGCTTCCTCCCCCATCCCCCCTCTCTCTTTGTCTCCCTCTCCCTCTAGATCCCCCCTCCCCCCCCCCCCCCCCCTTCTCTTTGTCTCTCCCTTTTGCCCATCCCCAACTTCTCTCTCTTGTGCCTCTTCCCCCTCTCCCCTTGTCTTGCCTATTCTCTCTTTATCTCATTTAGGTGTATCTGAATGTATGTACAAATATCAATTTAGCCATGTGTGTCTACGGGTCACTTGGATATTCAAAGTGCTATGATAGGAGCAAGCATGTTCATGTATTATCTAGAGCGGGCTACTTTCTCAACGTTAGTAGTAGTTTTGATCAAGAAAGACAACTAAAATTCTTGGAAAGATCTTATGACATTTGAATTAACTACAAGAAATTGCAAAGAAGACATCTTTTCCTAATTAGATGATTTTGGAGGCAATTGTAGACTCATAGGAAGACATTAGTAACTCACCACTGAGTAGGGTCAAAGGTATGAAAAATGTAGATAAACCAACTGCAAAGTTAGTAGCACTCCACATGGCTACTAACAATGCAATAAAAAAGCAATACATCGATAGGCCCAGATCCTAAAGCGCCTCGTATTTAACCAAGAAATTTGAAGAAACAGTATGTTGATATGTAAGATAAAAGGTTCAAATGAATTGACCCCTCCCCAAAATGGTAGGGCTAAGCAAATAAATAGGACCATCCAGGAGAGGGTTTGCGGTATGCTTAACCATGCAGGCCTACCCTAGCACTTTTGGGCTAAGACTGTTACGACTGCCATGCATATCATTAATAGATCACCTTGTAGTGCCATTGATTTCCAAGTTGCAGAGGAGGTATGGATAGGAAAGCCTCCCTCTTATGCGCATTTGCGTGTCTTTGGATGTGAGGCATTTTGCCATGTGCCCAAGGACAAGTGTAATAAACTAGATCCTAAGAGTGTTAAATGCATATTATTCCTTGGCTATGGTGATGCAGGAGAGATGGGTTACCATCTATGGGATCCATAGTAGGTGTGAAGAGTGTAGTCTTCCATGAAGACAAGATGCATAGGCAGTCTGAGAAGATAGTGGAGATACACAAGGTTATATTTCAGGAGGAGCCACGAGCTCCCGCACAACCAGCTGGATAGCCTGCAGTAGCAGCAGGTACTCATGGCCAGGGTATTGGACAGAACATTGGGCAAGCAGCAGAGCCTGTAGTGCACTGTTCAACTAGAGATAGATGCCCCCCTAACAGATTTCAGCCCTCGATGCATTATGTCTTGGTTACAGATGCAGGAGAGCCTTTCACTTATGATGAGGCTATGCACAAGGGTGACAGTCACTCCTGGGAGAGGGCTATGCAGCCTAAGATAAACTCCTTGCATAAGAATGAGACTTGGGATTTGGTTTGCTTACCTAGTGGCAAGAAGGCTTTGCCATGCAAATGGGTGTACAAGTTGAAGAGTACCCTTGGACACCCCAAGTCGGCTTAGAAGGAAAGACTTGTTGCCTAAGGTTTTAAATAAGAGCATGGAGTTGACTTTGATGAACTTTTTTCTCTTGTGGTTAAGATGACCACCCTCCGCTTGGTTTTGGCCTTAGTTGCGCAGCTTGACTTGGACTTGTATTAAACGGATGTCAAGACTACATTTTTACATGGGGATTTGCATGATGAGATTTACATGGAGTAGCCTAAGGGCTTTGCAGAGCCTGGCAGGGAGCACCTAGTGTGCAGGTTGAAGAAAAGTCTTTATGGCTTAAAGCAAGCACCTAGGGAATGGCACCATAAGTTCGATGCTTTTATGCAGTCACAGGGCTATAGCCATAGTGCTATGGATCTATGCTTATACACGAAGAAAGTGCGTGATGGATCTTTGCTTATTTTGGTACTCTATGTGGATGGCATGCTATTAGCAATGAAAGCTCATAATGAGCTAGATACTCTTAAGGCTCGGCTCAAGAAGAGATTTGAGATGAAGGATCTGGGACACACCTCTCACATACTTGGTATATGCATTAGATGCGACAAGATCAGGGACTCCTCGACATGCCACAGAGGGAGTACATTCATAAAGTCATTGAGCGCTTCTGCATGCAAGACGTGAAACCTATTGACGTGAAACCTATTGGCTGTCCATTACCTTCTTATGTGAAGGTATCCCGATTGTCCGTAGAGATATGAGCAAAGGACCGAGATGGTCAAGATTCCCTATGCATCTGCAGTGGGCAATCTTATGTATGCCATGATAGCTACTTGTCTAGATATTGCCTTTGCAATTGGTATTGTGGCGCACTATATGGCTACACCTGGCCAGAAGCATTGGAATGGCATGAAGGGTATCATGAGGTACCTGAAGGGCACTACAAATATGTGTATATGTTATGGCAGCGAGGATACAAGAGTCATGGGGTACATTGACTCTGATTATGCAGGACATGCAGATAGTAGGAAGTCCACTTCTAACTATGTGTTCACCTAAGCTGCATGTAATGTCCCTTAGATGTCCAGGGTGCAGAAGTGTACGGATCTTTCCACCCACTGAGGCCGAGTATGTTGCAGTCATTGAGGCTTGCAAGGAGGCCATATGGTTAGGCCGTTTGGTTTATGACCTTGGTATTGATGCTATCCCTACACTGTATTCGAATTCTATGAGTGTTATTCAATTAGCCAAGAATCTGGTTTTCCATGCGAAGACGAAACACATTGAGGTGAGGTATCACTTCATATGTGGGGTCGTTGAGGATAAGTCTGTTGACCTTGTCAAGATATCAACTGACTAGAATCTTGTAGATCTACTCACCGAAAACCTCTCTATGGAGCGCTTTGCCTTCCTCGAGAGATTGATGGGCATGGGATGAGATGGCGTCTTTCCTCATCCTGTTGTACATGTGTACATGTTGTACTGTCTTTTCTTTTTCTTTTTCACTCCTCACTATGGTAGATTCGCCTTTAAGTGGGAGGTTATTGGGAGTAAAGGCGCATTCGCCTAGCTGCACGTGTATTACTACACTGACAGTACCCACGCTTGCACACTGCAGGTGGCAGGCGTCCATCACCGTCACTTTATTCTTTATTCTTTTAGTGACAGATGAATAAAGGGAAGGACGGTCACACCTTGTGGCTATTGGAGTTCCCACATTCTCTCTCTCTCTCTCTCTCTCTCTCTCTCTCTCTCTCTCTCTCTCTCTCTCTCTCTCTCTCTCTCTCTCTCTCTCTCTCTCTCTCTCTCTCTCTCTCTCTCTCTCTCTCTCTCTCTCTCTCTCTCCTGCCATAGCTCTCCCGTGCAACCTTCGATCCTTCTCACCTTTTAGAAACTCTTGGAGATTGTACGTGGTGAGGAATCATGGACACTAGAGTCGATGTGAGTATAGTTAACCAAAGTGTACCTTAAGCTTGGGGAAACCATCGATTGAACCAGTGTATTTTAATCTAATTGTAGTAAATACATGCAAAGTTAGACCACTGGGAGTATTAAGGAATCATTTGATCAAGATTGTATGGATGCAGTTCAAGGTTAACTTTGTTGTCATGAAAGGAGTTGACTATGGCCTACTAGTCGATCACCCACGGATGCATAATGCATGTTTCATTGAAGATGGGGGCAATGGTCTTCCTAGCTAATCAAAAGGAGCCAATCCACATTGAGATGGAGTCATGAAAAACATCCCCCATTGACCTGGGTGCTATCTCTACACTATTAAAAGGAGACTCTCGCAACCCTCTGACCGCTTGATCTTTGGCTAGATATATTTCCTCCCCTAATGAGGATGAGGAAGATTGGATGTATATTCTTTTATATTCAACGAGTGTTCAACCCATGAACACATGAATGCATTGGACACTACAACTCTTTCCCTCGAACCTCCCATGGAATCCATTTTAGTGCCTTTCTTCATGATGGTCCCTAACTCAGCAAAAACATTGGATCTTAGGGCTCTCCAACCCCAATAAACATGCTTGAGTTGCATAAAATCCTTAGCCAATGGAGACTATGGTTCTTTAATTTCTCAGATACTAATCTAGCCATCTTTGAAGAACTCTTAAATAAGCCCACATGGAAATGGATGAGCCTACACTAAGTCCTATTTGATTTTCACAATGACCTCTTCATCTTGATTTTGCAAGAGAAAGGTATAGACGCTGAGAAAATGACCTCAAAGTGAGGATTCCAATTCAAACTTAGTAGGCTATGATACCGATGGCTGCACATTGAGCAAATTTTCTTAGATCCAAAACCCTCTCCACCTAAGAGGCTACTCATTGATACTGGGATTGTCAAAGTGACCTCGAAATTGGAATGGCTTGATTATCTCAAGGTTGTTGGCTATGAACAAATGGGCATTGGATCACTGATCTATATCCAGATCCTAAGATACTCCTAGCCAAGAATGACCAAGACTAAGTCAAGGAGAATATCATGGCAAGATCTAAATACAGATGGAGATAGCCTTCTAAACCAAAAATCCCCCAACCATCCCAATTTGTGAAATCTAAAACCAAACTTCCAATCCATTTGAGGAGGAAACACTTGAAGGACAATATATGTAGTATTGATTCTGAATATCAAACTCAGAAGAAACCACATGGCTTATCTCTGTGCTTCACGAAGTGCAAGAAGAGTGATCAAATAGTTGTATTGCTCAAGGCAAAGTGCAAAGGCAAATCAAATGAACCCATTGAGGGACTTGCAAAGGTCAAAGAGATAAATATTACAAAGATGAGGGAATCCCCTAAACCTCTATACATTGATGAGGACCTCAGTGAAGAGGATGAAGCACAATTTATGGGCTTTCTAAAGGGTCAAGCTAGACCCTCTTCTACTCAAGGAAGTGATCTTCTGAGCCAAGGAGAAAGAGAAGGTCTAGGTTTTACACTATATGCACATCTATACTTAGCACATCTATGGTCATTATGGTCCTCACATGGCAATTGACTTATCACTTATTATACTTGGTTTATTGCACCTACCTACAACTGGCATAGTTATGGCACCGATCAATTAGTATAGTTAGTTATGCATTGTTTGACCTAATAGGCCACTTTTCTTTATGTTGTATCTTATCTATACTTTGTGTAAATTGTATTGTATATATGAAAGAATAAGGAAAAATCAGCAAGAAAATGTTTTGACCTCCATCTCTCTTCTCATGTTCTTGAGTGAGCTTCCTCTTGTATGTATGGTGTGTGTTTGGCGCAACACCTCAAGTAAGTTCCCCCACCACACAATTCATGACACGCTTTCCTACCTAAATAAGAAACCTTTCAACCACAATTTTAGCTTAAATGTAATTTCATGTTCACAATTTAATGGAGTCTCTTAAAACACTCCAAAGAAGGCAATGCAAACATGTATTTTCAATTTTCAAGTCATTTCATGCATATAAGAACAACTCACTACTACATGCTATATTTCTTGGACAACTTTGGATAGTTTTCTAACTCAAATCAATCTAATTTGAGTGTGTTAGAGGTAGATCACATCAATTATTATTGCTTGGAATGCCCCACAAAAGATACGTAATGGCTCAATTTTTAAAAATAACAAAAAATGGTCAATCAAGGTGATCATCCTTCCAATTAAGGCAATCAATGGAAGGATTTTGGCAATTGGTGTGGGTTCCACCTCTACAACCTTTTAATCCACAATAATGATTGGTATAGTAAGACCCATTTTTAATAGCACTCAAATTGGACAAACAATTTGGAAGCTAGATTCAATTTTGTAAGATGGGTCAAAATATGTCCTAGATCGACTCAACCTAATCAAGAAACTAAGTCTTACACTTGAGGTAGGGTCCACTTTTGGGGTCTATCCAAGAAATTTGAACATGCAAGACATTGTCAAGGGTAGTATAGATTATTGAAAATTATGACTTGGATTTGAACACTCAAGTGGATTTTATACAAATCTTTGTAAAGTGTTGTCTTATGAAATTGTACAAATTAGCCCTAATTGATGGGTTTTCTTCTTGTGGATGAGTCTATTGATTAGGTAGTCACTCTCTAAGTATTCCAGGGTCAACCTAAATGATGTCCACATGTATTAGAAGTGATCTATGGGTCAATTTGGGTGGTTTCAAAACATTTCAAACTTAATCAAGGTGATTAGAGGTCAAGTTTTAGCATGTCTAGAGTTTGCAACTTGCTATATTCAATTAAATATGGGTCTCTAGACCCTTCTTTGTATTGAAATTTGAGTTCACTATGTTGGAGGTTGCTATATGTCAAGTCAAGGTATCTTTCTGCTTCCAAGGTTTGATTAAGGTGATATCGAAGCTCCCAAGATGCAATTGAGGTGATGATTAGGCTATGAATTTAGTAGTTTGGCTCAATGGATCACCATAAATACTATCCAACAAGTTGTGGATACAATTGGTAAGATCAAACAATCCAAGGTTAAGAATTCAACTTTTCAATAAATATTGTATAGCATGCATCAATCTATGGATAACATAAAACCAATGGAGGTTATGCTTTCTCGTTTGTGATGGTTTTGGGTTGATATGGATAAGGGTTTTGAGATGGGAGATATTGTGGAGATGATAAGGCAATAAGCAAGGATACTTTTGCTACTATAATCAAGGCAATAATTGCATAAATTCTGATTTAAAAGGATCAAGGTAGATGCACAACAAAAGAGAAGAAATCAATAGAGATGGGTCTCAATCCTTCTTCTTCTTCTTCATTCTTCATTCTTCTCCGTCTTCCATTCTCCCCATATACAATGAGTATCTCAAAAGAGGATAAATACTTCTTTGACATTTAAGTCACTTTACATACATAGTTTGACTTTATTCCATGCATACATAGGATATAACATATGAGATATTTCTTAACACTCCCCCTCAAGCTCAAATTTAACTTGCAAACATAATGCTCCAAGTGCACTCATATAATACTCAATCTTATCTTTACCTAATGCTTTGGTAAATATGTTAGCTAGTTGGTTATTTGTTGGTCTATCTCTCCATCCATGACTTTCTCTCGAATAAAGTGATAGTGCACTTTGATATGTTTTGTTCTTGCATGATAGACTAGGTTCTTTGCAAGCATAATACTACTGGTGCTATCACAATACATGATAACTCCACCATCTATCTCAATCTTCATGTCACGTAGAAGTGATATTAGCCATGTCTACTCACAAGGTGCCAATACTACTTTATATTTTGCTTACATGCTTGATAATGATACTATAGGGTGTTTCTTGTTGCTCCAACTCACCATGGTTGAATCAAATGAAAAACTACACTTTCTAGTAGATATTTTGTCCATAATACTTCATCCCCATTAGTTTATATCAGTATATCCAAACAAAGTAGACTTGATTCCTTTCTCATAGAACAAGCCATAACTCACTATCTTCTTTACAAATCTCAACACTATTCTTACTATATCCAAGTATGACTTGCATAGCTTTTGCATAAAATGACTTATTACTCCAATTGCATAACTAAATTCTAGTCTTGTTATGGTCAAAGTAGATCAAACTGCCAACCATCTTTCTAAACATAGTAATATCTTCAACATGATGTCCATCATCAACCATTTTCACATTTGATCCAAGAGTATATAAACTGGCTTACATGCAATCATCCCATACTTTTCCAACATCTCCAAAGAATGTTATATTTTCACCAACCAAATTCCATATGGTGTGTATATCACTTCAATCCCAAAAAGTATCTTAGTAGTCCAAGGTTCTTAATGTTAAACACCTTGTCAAGCCATCCTTTACCTTCATAATCTCTTTCTCATGAGTACCTATTATGACGAGATCATTCATAGATGACCACAACCACCATACCCTTATCATAATGTTTAACATAAAGAGAGTAATCAACCATACTTTGTTGGAAACCCATGATGCATGAAGACCTATTGATCCTCTCACACCATACTCTAGGTGCTTGCTTCAACCCATACAATGCCTTCTTTAACTTCCATAAATAATATGAAAACTTGAGTTGAACATGCCCTTTTGGTTGTTCCATGTATACCTCCTATTCCAAAGTACCATTCAAGAAAGCATTTTTAACATCCATTTAATACACATTCCAATCGTAAATAAAAGCCAAAGCAATAACTTTGTTGCAACTGGACTGAATGTTTCCTCATAGTCTAATCCATAAGTCCAAGTATACCCTTTTGCAACCAGCCTTGCTATGTATCTTTCAACTAATCCATTTGACTTAAATTTCACTTTATAGACGTGTTTACAACCAATGGCTTTCTTTCCATAAGTTAGTAGCTCAATAAAATCCCAAGTCTTATTCCTCTCCAAAGCATCAATTTCTTCATCTGTTACACAACCAAATACCTTGAAGTAAGCAACTATAGGTTTTCTCCTATACATTTTTTCCTAGGGTGACATATGATGTGTAAGTGCTATAAGTGTCATGTTTGTGATGTGAATTGTAATATGTACTACTTCAGCCCCAATAGAGCCCCAATATGAGACCAATAAAACTGGCATGTGCAGTTGATTCATTATGGCTCTAATGACTTTTGCAATAATCTGATTCTTTTGGCTACACCATACTATGATGTATACCGATACGTAACCTTCCTTCTGATCCCATGATCTCTCACATAGTCATAAAACTCAATAAATCTGTACTCACCTCCATTATTTCATCTTGGACACTTTACATATAATCCAAACTATTTTTTTACCATTGCTTAAAAATCCAAAAACTTCTCAAATGCTTTAATTTTGTGCTGCAAGATATAAATCCCAGTCATTTTGCTAAAATCATCAATGAAGATGATGTAAAATCTACATTTTCCACTCAACGGCATGTTTTGATATGGATCCCATAGATCAATGTGCACCATTTTCAAAGGACATACATTGGCTTTCCCCCTCTTTGGGAAGGAGTCTAGACTATTTCCCAAATTGACGTACCTCACATACATGCTTATAATTCACATATAAAAAATGTGAAAGATCATGTACTATCTCTCTAGACTACATTTGTGTCAACCTTTTCAAATTTGCATGTCTAATCCATCTATGCCATAGTTCCACATATTTTATATTGTCTGTATCTTGCCTCTACATACATGAAACTCTATACAATGGGAGGGCCATGATCCAATGCAAACAATCTTCATTTATGTTGTCTCTTACAATTAACTTGCCATGTTTATTATTTCTAAACTCCTCAATGAAATAACCAAACTTATTAAAACTAACTTACAAGCTTAATCAGTCATTTGTCTAAGAAAAATAAGATTTTTTATTATTATAGGCACAAATAATACATCTCCAATATTATCTTTAACCCCATCTCTAGTGACCAATGGAACACTACCAATATGGGTGATTTTATGTAGTATATCATTCCCAATGGCTACATGCTCCTCACTATGCATTTCTTGCTTCTTGTCAAACCATTCATCATGATGTGTCATGTGATTAGTGGAACCTAACTAAACCAATCATCATTACTGGGTGGATCAGTCATGTTGCCTAGTATATACTCCATAGTGAACAACTATCCTCTAGGTGATCTATCTCTAGAGACATAATCTACACCTCCATAGTACCTACCTAGTGTCCATATACTGAGTCTTGCCTCTTCCTCTAGCCATAGCATTTTGCTTTTGATAGCAATTCTTTATTACCAAACTATCCATAATAATGACATGCACCATCTCTGTGCAAACTAGACTGTCCTCTACCTCTAGGAAAAGCTCTCTCCTTGCCTCTAGGCATAAAATCTCCACATCCATCAGAACCATGAGCAAAAGTGTCTTCTCAACCATAAGAAGATCCTCTAATTCTCCAAGGACTACCACATCCTCTCTTATGATAGAACACACTTTCATCACTAGTGTTTTCGCCCCACTACTAAATGTATTAAGACCAAACATTATCCAACATTATCCTATCCATAAGCAAGAGAGAAATTAGCTCCTAAGTTAGAGATAGAGCCATCTCTCAATAGAGGTATCCAAGGACTATGCAAGACCAAGTCCAATTAGAGCGATGGGAACCAAGTCATCATCCTCAACTGGTGCATTAATCAAAACTAGATCTTCTATGATCCGCTTAACCTCTATAACATAATCATTAATACTTGAATTTGTATGCCATGCAACATGTCACCTTTGCTTCAATTGTACCTTCCTTGCCTCCATACAAGTGTCATACATCTTTTCTATGCTCTTCCATGCATCCTTACAAGTGCTTGCTTTCTTTATGTGTCGAATCAAGCTTTCCAAAATAAATATGGAAATCCAATGTAGCACCTTTCTGATTTTACATGTCCAATCCTTATAAGTATTTTTTTGTTCTTACATTAGCTCATATAAGGAGCTTATGATATGCATCCTTTCATGTTATGAAGTCCCAAAGGTCTCTTTCCACTGAGAAAGTTTTCGATATGATAAGACCAAACACTGTAGTTATCTTTTGTCCACTTATCCTTTATAACCTGCATAATTTGGGTAGTTTCTAACATTATTGTAGCCACAAAATTAGAATACCATACACCAATATGTATATCAATTGCTCAATTATCAGAATCCAAGGACATTAAAATATTCATTGCAAATACATAACATGAAGTCCCAAGTTTTGCATGTTGTATATTAGTAGAAAAGTTTCCAAAAATCCCAAAATTATACCAGTATCATGCACTTTAGGTGCCCATCTATATAGTGTTCATATAACACCAATATAATTAAAAAATGCTTGCATTTATGGGATCAAAAACCATGTATATATCAGTAATATAACATCTACTTTTTTATTCCAAAATGATGTCCAAATGAAGCTCAACAAATGGTTTCAAATGCATCCACTAAGCATGCATACTGCTCCTTGCAACTCTTGCTTCCATGCATGCATAAAACTTTTAATTGTAGTACCCTATTTTTGGACATCTATAAATTTTGATGTGTAGCTCCAAATTAATAATCAAGTAGTCTAACAACATCTTCAAAATCCAAATTTTAATATATAATGAAAGAATTTGTTTGATTGCCACAAAAAAAGTTATTGTAGTTTTGGTGGACGAGAGAGATATGTCTTGTGAACTATTATCTACAATTCAGCTCTAAAAACCATGTTTAGAAATCTTGTAACCTAAGTCAAATCAGCTCTATAATAATTGTCAAATGCATGGAATCACCATCTCTCTATTTCTAGTACAATAATTGTAAAAATAAAGTCAATATATGAAAGGTATGGCTAAAATCGTGTAGGGGATTCTAACAATCAAAATAATCGCAACTTTACCTCTTTCTCTTATTAAAGCTTGTAGCTTGCTTTTCTATCCAGAGCTTATCACATCAGCGTTCAATGGCTTCAAAATCCTTTCTAAATTGGAAACCATTTTTTCAAATTGAGCCTCAGTAGCTCCTTGAATCCAAGTACCTATTTTACTTGAATCTAGGCTGATTAGTGAAGGATTAGTATCTCTTTTAGTGAATAACAAGTAGTAGATTTGATGTAGACCGCAATTCAATGTGCTTCTAAATTTGATTCTTTGCTCCCGCTTTGATACCAATAGAAGAAAATTTGAGGTAGATATACAATGAAAGGGAGACGAGCAATAGAGTTGGGGCTCAAACCACCACCACCACCACCACCTCTCCTCCTCCTCCTCCTCCTCCTCCTCCTCCTCCTCCTCCTCCTCCTCCTCCTCCTCCTCCTCCTCCTCCTCCTCCTCCTCCTCCTCCTCCTCGTTCTTCTCTCTTCTATTTCTTCCATTCTCCCCACATACAATGAGTATCTCAAAATCCCAAGGAGTCCACCTTATAGAACATGTAAGATACCACACAAGTTCAAAAGAAAGGGTATATTTTATATGTTGACTTGTAGCTTTCTAAAAACTAAACGGTTTTATAAATGTGCTCAATGTAAATTCACATTATGGGTTGTTTTAGTCCAAAATTCTTAGAGGCACAATGGGGGGGCAATGGGGAGGGGGTGCACCCAGGATGTGTTTGTTTGAGAGCCCCAAATAAAAGCCCCATCTCCTTTACCACCACTCTCTCTCTTGGTATACAAAGTGTTGGTTTAATTTCAAATCACTAGCCTATTCACCTAGGATCTCCCTACTTCACAAGGAGCCTATGCCTCTTTCAACATTCACTGCTAGCTATTAGTTTGTACCTTTCTCATTCAAACCAAAAGCATATGGTCTATAAGAAAAAAAATAATGATTTCTCTTTGTAAACTCCTCTCAATAGCAACCCTCAAATAGTAGGCAACTAGCATTGTACCTTCCTTCCACAAAAAGACAAAATAAAAAGCTATGCCTACAAAATCCTACCATATGGTTTTGTTGAAATAGGCCTCACTTTTACCAATGGCTAGGTGCTTTCTCTTCTAATCACCTTATCATCCTCTACATGTTAAGACCACTTGCTTCAACCTATGAGGATACACCCTCCTCTATGATCTCTCCACAAAGATCAAATTGAAAATTGAGACCCAATATCATTTTCCTCATAGCTAGACTTAGGAGGGGTACAATTGCATCTTAAGCCCCCCTCAAGTCTTTGGGTCCTTGCTTTATCCTTTGATCTTATGCATATGTGGAAGATCAAAAGTATGCTTGAAATATGAACTTCATGCTCAACCATAATTTTTAGAAGAATACAATATTTGAAAAGAAAAGCATTCATCAAACACTCTTATGTTAGGCCACCAAATATGGATGCCATGAAAAAATTTAGATAGCTTTGTCGTGCTCGTCATGAGTGTCATGAATGGTACACAATATATAGAAATCATTGATTGAATTTTATCTTAAAGCACTCCTCTCGCCCCTTTAATTGTTTTGCAAAGGGACGAGAGGGAGAATGTGTACATGTGTAATTTTGTGGAAATGTAATATTTCGTGAAAGTGGAGTTAGAGAGAGAGAGAGAGAGAGAGAGAGAGAGCATGAATATATGGTGAGCACGGCATAGAGAAAGGGTTAGCATAGTCCTAATAGGTCTACCTTCCCTCGAGCCAGCAGTGTAGTAGAAAGGATCTGAGGTATCATCATCATCACCATCAATCGGATCATCATTCTCACTAGGAACATTTCCACAAGTCTTGGTAGAGAGTTGATCTTGCAATATGTAGCTCCCCTTTGCATTCAATCAAATCTCAGGAAGGCAAAGGTAGAGTCACTATGGATGCAGTACTTCAAAGATCCCCTGCGGTGGTGGGAGTCAAGACAATTGCAAAAGCAAGGTAGTTTGTCCCAATCTATCTATATTCAACCTTTGCATCTAAGTATGATGTATTCAACCTTTGCAAATCATGAAATCTTGTGAGCTCTCATACTTTGCATCTAATTATGACCCATTCGACCTCTACAAAACATGATATCTTGCGAGCTCTCATCAAAACATGGCTTTTTCTTTCACCCCACTACAATCCCAAGCCAATGCAAGGTCTATAGATTTCAAGCACAAAGTGACATTAAAAACATGGCTTTTTCTTTCACCCCACTACAATCCCAAGCCAATGCAAGGTCTATAGATTTCTATTCAAGGGCACAAGTCTACATGAGGACATTCGCAAATGAGGGCTTCTTGAAAGAAGCCCCTATGTTGCAAGCACTTTAATAACTATGTATGCTAAATGTAGGGCTCTTGCAAAAGCATGATGAGTGCTTGACAAAGGTACTATTCATGATAGATTCTCTTGGACTACACTAATCACAAGATATGCACAAAACAAGCACATTGATGAAGCTCTAAAATGCTTTGATAAGATGTAGCACAAATGTCACTTTCGTGATTCAGTCACCCTTTACATGTGCACTGAAAGCCTGCACTAGCATAGGAGTGCTCATTAAGGGCAAAAAAATGCATGATGAGATTGTTAGATTAATATTGTTGGAGAAATATATTGTACTTGGCTATGCCTTGGTGAAAATGTGTGCCAACAAGTGTAATATTTTGGGAAAAGCATGAGTGTTGGATGAGTTTCCCATATCCAAGTTGTAGTCACTTGGAATCTCGAGTTAGTCACTGTGTACAAAAATGTGTATCACGTGAGTTCAAAGAAGGGGAATATAAAAAAAGATAAGCTTACATATATACATTCACAGAAGGAAATATTTTAAGACATATAATTTTATTCATAGAAGGGGTTTTTCTATTTCATATACATGATTTTTATAGAAGGGTATTGTTAATTTACAAAACTTGCTTGGATCATTTTACAAAAGGGTTTGATGAGCCTCAATAAGTAAACATAGTACTTTTGCTTTTCAAGGTACTAAGTCCACTTTTCCAAGTCATGATCTTACAGAGTCCTTAAGGGGATTCATTATGGGATACATATGGAATCACATTAGTGAAAGGGTGTGGGGTTTCCTCAAATAGTACATAAGTCTATATATTAGGCCCACACCCGCCCATATTAGGGGTTGGCCCCCATTAATTTTCCTCCCCATCTATACAAATAAGGGAGGGGGTTCAAAACTGTATATCGTGCAAGTCACTATATATCATGGGTCAGACACTATGTATGGTTCTTGATTATTATTGAGGTATAGCAACACTAAAGTACGGCAACTATATTCAAGCTTAGGGTCTAAGTCCCTAAAATCTTGCGTAAGATAGAGGTGTGTGACTTGGGTTACTAGAAGAAATCAAGATTTAAGTGGGAACTACCCCAAGGTAACAAGAGTGTTGGCTCAAGGCAAGGGTGTTGGAAATAAACCCAATGCAATAAATCTAATCTTATGCAACGCTTGTGGGAAACAAGGTCTCTTCCTCTCTCTCGCTCCTCGATTCTGACATGCAAGCTTGTACTATCGCTTTTGGCTATGTGGCAATGAAGTTGCCCAAGAAAATGCCAGTCTCTCCATTTTTTGTCCAACTTCATGGACAAAGAGAAGTTCCGCTGATTTCGGGCCTGGAGTCAAAGTCATGGAGCCACACCTGCATAACTTGAACCACGCTGACCATGCCTAGGTCAATTGACCTAGGTGTGGCATGGCTCTAATCTAGCTTGAGGTAAGCATCTTTCTTATCTTTTAAGAGAAGTATACTGAAGCTGATCCCCAGAGCACGAAATGACCGTTGAACCTATGTGGCAAGTGGAGAAAAAAACTTTGAAAAATATACAAATAATTCTAACTACTAGATACACTCTCTCTCCCCAATGGGTATTGTGCATGTGCTACAAATTAATAACATCGCATGTGCTACAGTTAATGCTTTTCTTCTTCTTCTCTTCGTCCTCATCTTCATCTTTGTGAATTATCTCTCTCTCTCTCCCTCTCCCTCTCCCTCTCCCTCTCCCTCTCCCTCTCCCTCTCCCTCTCCCTCTCTCTCTCTCTCTCTCTCTCTCTCTCTCTCTCTCTCTCTCTCTCTCTCTCTCTCTCTCTCTCTCTCTCTCTCTCTCTCTCTCTCTCTCTCTCTCTCTCTCTCTCTCTCTCTCTCTCTCTCTCTCTCTCTCTCTCTCTCTCTCTCTCTCTCTCTCTCTCTCTCTCTCAGAGCAACCAACGCTCTGGAGGCAAACTAAGCTTTTAGCACATGTAGATATAGCTTTCATTTCAACATTCATTGCATATGTGTGGGCAACACACTTGGGTGTTGAAGCAAGGCGAGAAGCAAGCCACATCAGCAGCATGGCTCACGAACGTAGTAGCAACAGGCAAGCTGATATATAGTTGATGGTGTATAGGTTGAGGCCGTCTTGCTATGCAACATTGTCTCTAGCAAGCCATGTCACGACACCGGTGTCATGCTCTTTGTCAGAACCATTCAGGTGTATGATGGTTGATAGGAAGTGCATCCAAAAGCTACACTTGGCAGTTGCTTATGGCTTTAGAACCATAAACTCTAAACACCAAACCATGGATTTAGAACCTTCTATACTTGGTAGTCGCTCATGGCTTTAGAACCATACACTTTGAACACCAAACCATGGCTTTAGATTAATCACATGGTTTAGTGTTTAGAGTTTATAGTTCTAGAGCCATAAGCTACCTTTAGCATAACTCATAAACACTTATTGCTTATGGCTCTAGAACTATAAACTCTAAACAACAAACCATGTGATTAATCTTTTTTGTAGGTTCAAACCAAATAGCATATGGGAAGTCCTCTGCAAGTGACCCCGCCTCTCACCAAGCTACCCCATGTTGTTGCTTGCTAAGCATATGTGAACTATTGAAATGAGCAATTACCTTCTTGCACATCACTTTGGGAACTTCTATTGCATGTTAGGAACTATTGAAATGAGAGGGAAACGAGGTTGGGTGACTAGAGGGCTATGATAGGAGGACATCAATTGAAAGCTAGGGTGGTTTTCTTGAATTATTATATCCATCATGAGGGTTTGAGAGTGTGGGGTGTGGAGATGAGTTCCATCATAGTTGAAAGGTGAGGATATGTGAGCTAAAGGATCTAAATCTAATCAAGGAATTTTGTATGCATCTTGTATTAGAGGCATTGAAAGCACAGTGCACGCACAACTTTTCCAAATTGCATGCACATCTTCTTGTGGAAGAATTGAATGCTTACCTTACATACCATGATATTTTATTGCACATCTTCATTACAACATCACATGCTTGGGACACTAGTCAGGGACACCAGTCTGCCACCTACATAAGTGTGGGAGCTTTCGCTCAACCGCCAAGACCCACGGATCGCTTATTGTTTCAAGCGTTCCAAGCGAGCTCTAATGGCTATCTCTCACCTAGCCGACACGCCGTTGATCCTATGAGTGTAGTGAGCTTACCTTGATGCCGATACAAGTTGCCTCCTCTCTCACACACACCGGTAGCTCCACGATCCTAGATGCGAGCTCAAGCATCCCCAAGCCCCCTCCACCTCCAAGCTCCATCCTCCATAGCCGTGTGCTCAAGGGAAGAGAAGAGAAGAGAAGAGAAGAAGAGAAGAGGAGATGGCGAAGAGCTTCACCCTCTTGGTCCCTCACTCTCACACTCTCACTCCCTCACACTCTCACACTCCCTCTCTCAAGAGCACACACAAGCAAGAAGATGAGGAGGAGAGAAGAAGAAGAAGACTCTTGTTGCCACACACCAAAAGAATGAGCTCTCATTCACTTTTTGAACTTTATGTATACAAACCCTAAAATCCCATGGGCACCCATCCCTTTTTTACATCACTGGCCCTTGTGGCAAGGTCTTTTTTTCCATGTCCCTCTTCTAGCCTTATGCCTCTAGCCTACACCCGTCTAGTATTTTACAATTGGCACAGGAGGGAGCCTGGTGCTCTTTTACAAGAGTTTTTCGAGTTTTTTGAGGCGCCCTTCATTTAAAATCGCGCTTTTTGCCCTGGCTTGGTTTTGGAGGTCGCCTGCATGTCTTTGCTCTTTTTTCATGTTTTTTTTTCTTCTTTATTCCTTTTTTCGCCATCTCGACCTGGGGCCATCTCAATTTGGGGTTAACATTACCCCCCTCTAAGATGGGTGCAAGTCCCATGGCACTTCTGTGTTGTTGTAGGTTGGCAGGCAATTGGCCAAGTGGTGCAATGGTGAGGGCCACTGGGAGACTTAGGTGCTTGTAGGAGTTGTGACATTGTTTGTTGGAGGAGCCAAACGGGCATTGCATGGTTGACGAGGCCTCCGAAGGCAGTGGGTTGTTGCTTTCTGATATGTGGAAGGAGAAGGTGCGGTGTTGTTCCTAAGGGGAGTGCTTACCTCAGTGTGTGAGTGCATTGTGTTCATGCTAGTGGAATGGGGAGGTGGGTCTAACCGCAGGCGAGCCTGGGTGATGTCCCACACTTGAGGACCCCATTTGTGCCAAGGGGGTGTGGTGCAAGTGACTTAGGGTGACAGGTCTAACCATAGGTGAGGGTTATCTCCCTAGGTATGTCCTGCCCTTGATGTGCCCTAAGCGTGAAGTGGGGGAGCAAACGGGCTAGGGGGTTACCGAAGCCACTGGACACGCCTAACTTAAGAATCCCTAGGTGCAGTGATCGTGCTTTATGTGGTGGTAAGTGCTTCTACAAGTGGGTGATGTTGACCAGTCAGTTTTTTTTTTTTGGATAGTGGAATGAATGACAGCCAGATCTAATCCTCTTCATCTGAATGAGGGGGGGAAGGAGGGTGGATGGATTTGCGCAAAAATTGGTGGCTCTGCATGTACCCTTTCAAGTTCATGCGAGCGTGGAGAGAGGTGGTGGAGAGGAAGGGGTGATTACACCTAGTAAATTGGATGTCACTCATGTCCTCTAGGAGAGCTAGGCAAAAGGAGGGAAGTAGGCTAGCTCTCATAATTAAGCATGCAATAGCACAGCTATCAATAGCGTTAGGGTCAAACAAGAGGGGAGGTAGGCCACGCTCTTGTGGAGTCGGGTCCTACTTAAGTAATAGCTTAAGTAATCTAAGGTAGTTACATGTAGTTACAAAAGCCGGGTCGGGACATGAGGAGAAATCTGCAAGGAAGCACATCATAGAGTCGTCTAGGCTTTCTAGGTTAAAGAGGAGGGCATGTTTGAAGGATACTACATTGGAGTTATAGATAATGGGAAAGTCGTAACACCCGTGGAGGGTGGCATCAAAATCCATGCCTACCCTTCGAGGGTATGCCATGTATGTGGGGTTGTTCCTCTTGAAGAGCAATGTGTTACAAAACGCCATCCAGGCGAGCATACTAATGTTGCATACTCACCTCCTCCATAGGGGTTGGCTTTTATAGCCCGGTACCGTGTGTGGAACTTCAAAACCTTTGTTTTGCCAGTAGTCGGCCTCTTCAGTTCCCCAAGAGGTGGGGGTCTTCTCTCTCTCTTCCAGCCACTTTTTCCCTAGTCGACCACCAATCACAATCACCTCCTCCATCACCTTTAGCGGCAAGACCCTCCACAGGCTGTTGGGCAGGAGGAAGCTAAAGGTGAATGATCCTTTTCTTTTTCTAGTCCCTCCCAAACCACTATCTCTGCGTGGAATCCAGATGGGATGTCATCAGGGCAAGGTGGGAGGGGTACGGATGGCTACACTACTGACTTGGCCCTTAACTACTTCCTAGCTTCTTCGACTAGCTTCTTGCGTCTCTCTTTAAGTGTGGCTTGTCTCTCCACAGATGGGTCCTCCTATTGTTGCTCTTGAGACTGCGGCGAGGGGGGTTGTGGGATCACATCCTCTCTAAATCTGCCCATGTCAATCTGCCCATGTCAAATTCAAGTTCTACTTCCTCCCCTTGCCGGTCTCCCTGTGGTGCTCTCTCTTCAAATCCTATGGCATCCACTTCCTGGGGGGTTAGGCCGGCCAGCAGTAGGTATTTCCTTTGCTCTTCCAGGCCTAGTCTAACCTCCGCAAGTTGGGGTGGCATTTGCAATCGTGCATGCAGGGCTCTGCACGTAATGTTAAGCTTCTTTTGTGCCACCTCCAACGATTCTCCCTCCTCTAGGTGGGTGTGTCCATGATTGTGTTGAGGAAGGCCTTCTGTTGGGCACCGAAGGCCACCTGGGCGGCTTCTGCCTTGCTCTCTGCGAAGATCTTCTCTTTTTCCACCAGAGCGAGGCGTCGTGCCAATGTCTTCACCCTTCTTTCATTCTGTGTAGCCCACTCCTCTGCCCTCTTGTTCATCTCTTCTAGGCTCTCTCCTTGCCTTAGGACCAAGGTCGTGAGCCTTTGTTCTTGGTCTTCCCATTCTCTGACCAGTTTTTCATGCTCTTTTTTTTTGGAGTTCAGCTAATCGGTCAGGGACTCAATCTTGTTCTGTTGCTGCTCCATGTTCTGTTTTCTTTTCTTGTCCCTGGCATTGAGCTCAGCCATAAGCACTTCGACTCTGGCGGTTTTTGCAATGAGCTTCTCATATTGCATGATCAGGAGCTTGTATTCTCTCTACATTTTCACAAGTTCCTGTGTTTCATTGTCTAGTAGCTGCCTCCAATGCTCTTCCATGTCATCCCTAGCCTTCACTTCTTACTTGAGATCCGAGATCTCCCTTTGCTGCATGGCTATCATTCTAGTTTAGTCGAGTTGGAAGGCAACTACTGACTCCTTTTCAGCCGCCAACTTAGCTACATCTATCTTTCGTTCCTCCTTAGCTTTCTCCAATTGGGAGAGTAGCTTGGCGATGTACTCATCGTAGTTAGCTGATGGCGTCATCGTTGTGTGGGTCAGTGATGTCGAGGCTTCCACCTTCTGCCGTTTGGGGTCTTGTCTTGATTCTGCATCAGTGGCTAGCCTCTTTTGCCCTGTGGCCGTAGTTTCAGTGCTTTGTCCTTGGCCCATTTCCTTGTTGATAAAGTACTGCATCCATGCCACGAAATTTGAAACATCGGCACTGGTTGGGATGCTGGGGGTGATGGTGATTGGTTCGGTGGGAGGCATCATGAGGGGAGGAATCAGGTGAATTGGGGCTTTTCCCTTGCCCTCAATGATAGCGGGTGGCACAATTTTCGGTGCCTGTGTGCTAGAACCCGGCTCTCCTTCTCTTTGCGGGCTCAGATTCCCCAACTCATCTACCCTGCTTTGTTGTTCGATAGACCGGCGTGTAGCCTCAGCCATGTCTTCTTCCTCCTTTCTTCTTAGCTCCTTGTCTTCCTCTGTGTCTTTTCTTTGCCTTTCCGCTTCTGTTTTTCGGCATTCTTCCTCCTTTTTGTCTTTTTCTTCCTTTTCCTTCTTTTTTCTCTCCTCAGCCTCCTATTTTGATGCCTTCTTTGCCTTCCTGACTTGCTCTGTTGTTTCTTCTTCTTCCTGCTTCCTCTTCCTTTCTCTCTCCTCGGCCTCCCTGAGGGATTGTCTTTTCACTTTCTCCAAGTCTTCCTTCTCCTTCCTACAGCCTTCATCCTATTTCTTTTTCTTTTGCACTGCCTTCTTCTTGGTCTCCTTGACCTGCTTTTTGCTTTTCTATTCTTCCCCTTCTTCCTCGGTCTCAGTCCTATCACTGGACCTCTCCTGGTGTTGATGAGGGGGCGACCTGTTAGGTGTTTCCCCCTCCCCCTCTTCTGCCTCCTGTGTCTCTTTCACGGCCTCCTGGATGAGCGCCGTTAAGATGCTCCCGTAGGCGATGAATGAGGCTTTGGAGGAGGCCTTCTTTCTTTCTACGGCCTTAGACGTTGGGGATTCTCCTCCTGCGGGCATGCTTCCTAAGGCTAGCGCTCTAGCTGCCTGGTCAATGGTTTTGCGCACGTAGCCATTCCAGTCGACTTCATGCAAGGTATGGGCTGCCACATTCTCCAGTATCGGCACACTGATTTGGTGCATCAACGTGTTGTAGCATTGGCTGGAAAAGAGTGCATGTATGAGTTTCGCCTGTAGCCTCGTCTCTACATCGGGGATGTCTTGGATGCTGATGCCGTCGTTTGTCAGCACATCCTCCTTTCTCATCCCCAGCATGGCATACACATCCCTCTTCTGCTTCTTTTCCACTTTTGGTTCTAGTCCCAGTGCCTTCTCCACCAAGGCGGGGTTAGGCGAACCAATACTTGCTTGGCATTCTGTCTCCTTCCCACTGTGACAGTGCCGCATTCGTTGTCGGGATCGTAGGACCTGAGAAATTCCACACAGCTCATGTGGTCGGGTTCTTGTGCGAATCTTTCCAGGTACTTTTTGAAGTTGCAGCTTTCCACGACTCTCTTGGCCGCCTCTTCCTTGGCCACTAATCCTTCTATATTATGAATAGTTCAGAATTTCAATTGGTTGTAGGCGTGGCTCTCCAGGGTGATGTTGTACTGCGTTCTCTCCTCTTCTGTGAACGGAGCCGGTGGGCTCGGTCTTGCTATGACATTTTTCGTTCCTGTCATAAACCAAAATTTTCATTAGTGCTTTCCACATAGTAATTTGCTGACTGCTGAAAAAGAGAAACTCTATGCTTTTTGAATGAATTCATTAAGAACCATTGTAGATTTTCCTTTTCAACCTTTAACTTTTTGCCTATTTTTCATAATATATGTTTATGTGTTTCACTAATTCCCCCTCCCCTTCCAGCTTGAGAAGAATCCTTCCTAGGATTTAAAGTCAGAAAGGCGAGGGCGTTTGGCATGGTGGCATAGGATTTACTTGTGAAGGAGCCAATCATAGAATTTGGGGTTGTACTCTAAGTGAGCATTGCGGTCCAGATCAAAGGGTTTAATCTCCACTTGTGTGATGTATGTGAGAACATCTGTTAGGAAGTCACCAGAGTTGACACAGCTAGCAATGTGTTTTGATAGCACGGCGCTGCTCAACGTTGGTCATTATGTGGCACCCTTCGACTTCCCATTGCAGCCTAAGAGTGTACCAACGCTTCAAGAATGGGGAGTTGGTTTCAACGAGCTTTGATAACACTGTGATTTCTTGCTCATTGTGATCGCAGAAGTGGTTCGTTGATCGTATGACGTGATGAGGCGTTGCTTGATGGCTTGCTCTATGGATATCTCGCTGTTAAGCAATTCAGCAGCGGAGTGAGAAGCGTTTGCGAATGCAAATTCAAAGGTTTCCCAAGAGCAGGGCATGGTTTGAACTTCAGTTGCAAAGGGTTCCTCCAATAATCCTAAGTCCAAGCGGTCGTAGCTCAATGCTAACGACACGAAGGTGGTGTCTAATCTTTTAATGCATTCCACCACGTCATCCCCGGTGTCCTCCGCGAGGTCGGCAGCCAGTTCTAAAAAGGATTTGCGTTCATAGGAGGGCGTAAGGCCGACGGGTGGTCGCAGTTTGCTAAAACTAGTGCAAGTGGCAACGACGAGTTGCGGTTGGGTGTGTGTTTGTGTCTGGGGTTGAGCTGCTCGGATTATGGGTAGATTAGGGGCAGCCACGACGGACGGGCTGCTACATTCAGGGTGGATTGGAGGAGTCGGGTTGACTTGGTCGGGTGATGACTCATGTGATGGAGTCAGTTGTTTGGGCCGATAGGCTTGTGTGACTTCCTTGGGTTTAGGCGTGGATGGGTCGGATGGCTGTGGTTTTGGAGGGCGCTGCGGCGAATGGTTTGGAGGGTTTATGGGACTTGGGTTGATCAAGCTTGAGTGCGGCATATGAGTAGCGCCTTTGGCCATGTAGGCCTTAGGGATCCACAGCCAAGTGTTGCCTATGTAGTAGCCTTGTGCGTGCAAGAGGGTTTTAGGAACCCATCTTTGCTTGATCATGCGGTACTTATTGTGACTGCGTCCTGGCCTCTTAGATTTAGTGTTTTTGGTTTTGTAAGTATAGGAGCGGCGATTCCTAGGCAGTGGTTGCGGCTGCTGAGGCTGCCATTGAGATCTAGGCTATTGGGCTTTAGGTCTTCCTATTGCGGCTTGTGATTCATGAAATCTGGGCGATGGCGGTCGCACACTACCCCCCTCCTTGGAGCTGGTTACAGATATTTCTACCAGTGGCGTTGCGGACTGTGATGAGGTCGCACGGCCTTTGTTGAAGGCTGTGACAACACGAACGTTGCCTATTGCAAGGTGGATGCACTGTGACTCATAATCAACATTGTAGTGAGTCTGCTTTTTGAAAGTTTGCCCCAGCAGTGACTCCGTGCCTGCGTGTTTAGCATTCGGCAACATGTAAAAAACCATTGGAATAGTCTCAGACTTCATAGAAACGGCAGCTCTACACTTGCCAAGAAGTGCATAGGAATGGGCCCCATATGGGCTTAATTTCACATTAGTGGGTTGAAGTTGTGGTCTGCCAAGTTGAGTCCAATGATCGTGAGTTAAGACATTGAAGTATGCTCCCTCTTCGATCAAGGCATTGAAAGCGCATGTTTGTTTTGCTGTGACCGTAATATGGAGGTATGCGGGTTTTACGGCTTCCTCATCCTCATCATCAACCTCCGTGATTGTGGCCACTCGTATCTTGACAGGCTGTTCTAGCATCGGGGGCTCATGCAAAGGATGGGTGGGAGGGTAGTACTTCTTGATACGACTGTCGTTGAAGAAGCCTATGCCCTCACCATCTAAGGTCTCGAGCTCAACATTGCATGTGCGGCTAATCGCATGAACTTTGAAAGGTCCAAGACCTCTAAATTTCATTTTCTACTTGCGCCCCTTAACTGAGTAGAGGAGCACTAAGTCGCCCCGTTCGAAGTCGTGCTGCTTGACATGCTTGTCAAACCAAATTTTGCATCGGGCCTTCTCACATATAAGCGCATGGGTGGCTTGAAGGCGAGTCTTTGAGAGGCGCTCGAGTTTCGACCAGGCATTGCATCCATGCCTCCTTCCCTTCCCATCGTTCTTGAAGTGCTATTCTCAGGCTAGGAACGAAGAATTCTAATGGTAGAACCGCTTCAGTTCCATAGGTCAACCTGAAGGGGGTTTGACCGACAATCATTTTATAAGCTGTGCGGTAAGCCCACAGAGCTGCCATCAACTTGTTGTCCCAGTCGCTGCGTGAGACTGAGACCACCTTGGTCATGACATTGATAAGAATCTTATTCGTGGATTCTACCTGGCCATTTTGCTGAGGGTAGTATGGCGAGGATTTGTGATGGATGATGACAAAGGTGAACAGGAGATGTGCTATCACCTCGTTGATGAAGTGCGTGCCTTGATTACTGACCAGTTCAATGGGGCAGCCGAATCGTGAGATCACCTGCTCCCATAAGAACTTGGCAGTCATCCTAGCATCGTTTTTCCATGTCGCTCTTACCTCTGCCCATTTCGTGAGGTAGTCCATGGCCACAATGATGTACTTGGCCTATGAATACTGGGTAGCAGGACTAATGGGTCCGATGAAGTCAATTTCCCATTTTTCGAAGGGTTATCGTGCAATAACAGGGGTCAATTCCATCTGGTCCTTGCGAATCGGGACTTTTGTCCTTTGGCACTCGTCACAATGCTTGACGAATCGGGCTGCATCGCGGAAAAGCGTGGGCCACCATAGTTGAGATTGCAACACTTTTCATGCTATCGTATCTCCACTAAAGTGCCCTCCAGCAATGCCGCCGTGCGCTTCTGAGAGCACATCGTGCATCTCATATTCGCATACACATCTGCGCAACAACCCGTCTTGCCCCAGCCTGTAGAGTTGGCATGCGATCAGTTGATAGGGCTGGATCTTAAGGATCAATTGCCTAAGTCGGGCTTTTTCTATTGGTCGATGAGGTAATCCGTGTTCAAGCACTTGGACTATATCATCCGCCCAATATGGCATTAGATCAGCCTTGAATAACTCTCTCCCGCTAGACAGGGTGAAGAGATGGGTGTCGGACAATTCATCAACAATGTCTTGTCCAGCGGCCTTTCCTGTGGGAATGCGCGACATATGGTCGGCCATGAGTGTTGTTTCCCTTTTCGTACAACCATGGAGAAGTCGAATTCCAAGAGCAGAAGGAGCCACCGAGCTATGCATCCTGTAGCGCAAGGTTTGGCTTGGTAGAAAATGATTATCAGTGGCAATGCAAAGTGATTAGCAAGGTTATAAGCAATGGTGGGTTACTGCCTTATTGTATGGCTAATTAGTGCCTTGTGGGTGGGTAACAAGAAATGTTGTGGCTATGTCTTTTGAGTTGGCAATGTAAGTGGGTAACAAACAATGTAGATGCTCATGTGTTTATAGAGGGCTATGTGTTTGTAGTAGCATTAAGTGGGTCATGTGTCCATTCCAAAGCAATGTACAATGGCTTTCTTGTTAGCTTTTGTAGGGTCAGTGGCTTGGTAGAAAATGAATGACAATGGCAACACAAAGTAATTAGCAAGGTTATAAACAATGGTGGGTTATTGCCTTGTAGGGTTGGTTAGCACCTTGTGAATTGAAAACAAGAAAATGTAGCAACTATGTGTTTTGAGTTAGCAATGTAAGTGGGTAACAAACAATGTAAATACTCATGTGTTTGTGGGCAGGATATGTGTTTGTAGTAGCATTAAGTGGGCCATGTGTTCATTCCAAAGCAATGTACAATGGATTTCTTGTTAGCTTTTGTAGGGTTGGTGGCTTGGTAGAAAATGATTGTTTGTGATTAGTGGTAAGTGGTTAGAGGCATGGTCACTAGTGTGACATGTAGATAAAGGATGGGTTAGGCTTTGTAGAAACCTTTAATGGTGCTACAAGCATATAGAAGATTGGTTATGCTTTGTGGAAATAGCTTGGCAATAGTTAGTAGTATAGCAATGTCTATAGCAATGCTAGGTTAGTATATTGTAGGGTTTGGGGTTGGTAATAACCATGGCTAGAGGCATGGGCAGAAGGTTTTAGGGTTGGTTTGTGATTTGCATAGTGGGTAACATTAAGTGTGGCAATGTTACATTAAGCATGGAAATGCAAGAGGGGTACATTAAGTGTTTTAAAATGTAGCAATGTAAATGGCATTAAGTGGCAATGTAAATGATTTGGTCAGCTTGCAAGGTTGGTTAGCACATTATAGAGTGACATTAAGGTTGGCATTGTCAATAGGCAAGTGCTAATGCTTAAAAGAGACCAATTGGCATTTCTAACAGATTAAGTATTATTCTTGACTGAGGGTCAAATCATTCATGTGAAGGCAAGTGACCCCTGAAGTGGAAGCACGAGTGGGAGCAAGAGCAAGAGAGAGACACACACACAATGTGGGAACTCCAACAGTTACAATGTGTGACTGGCCTTCCCTTTATTCAAAAATGTCACTAAAAGAATAAATAATGAAGTGATAGTGATGGGCACCCGCCACTACGGTGTGCAAGCGTGGGTACTGTCAGTGTAGTAATACATGAGCGGTTAGGCAAAGGTGCCTTTACCCCCAACAACCTCCCACTTAAATGTGAATCTACCTCTGTGAGAAGTGAAAAGAAAAAAGAAAAGACAATGCAACATATACATAGATACAACAAGATGAGGAAAGATGTCATCTCATCCAATGCCCATCAACCTCCTAAGGAAGGCAAAGCACTCCTATAGAGAAGCTTTTCGTGAGCAAGTCTACAGGTTTCTAGTCAGTTGAGATCTTGACAAGGTCAACTGACCTGTCCTCAATGACATCATGAATAAAGTGATACCTCACCTCAATGTGTTTCATCTTCACATGGAAAAGGGATTCTTGGCTAATTGGATAGCACTCATAGAATGAAAATGCATTGTAGGGATGGCATCTGCAATACCAAGGTCAGCAATCAAACGGCCCAACCAAATGGCCTCCTTGCAAGCCTCAATGGTGTGACTGCAACATACTTGGCCTTTGTAGTAGAAAGGGCCGTGCATTTTTGCACCCTGGACATCCATGAAAAAGTACCTCCACCAAAAGTGAAGACATAGCCAAAAGTGTATTTCCTACTATCTACATGTCCTGCATAGTCGGACTCAGTGTATTCCATGACTCCTATATCCTGGCTACCATAGCATATGTACATATCAGTAGTGCCCTTCAGGTACCTCATGATACCCTTCATGGCATCCCAATGCCTCTTCCCAGGTGTAGCCATATAGCGTGCCACAACACCAACTGCAAATGCAATATCTAAACGGGTGGCTATCATAGCATACATAAGACTACCCACCACTACAGATGCATAGGGAATCTTAGCCATCTCGGTCCTCTGCTCATCTGTATCATCTATCTATAAATAATCTTAGCCATCTTGGCCCTCTACTCCTTTGTCTATAGATAATCGTCTTGAGATACCTTCACATGAGAAGGCAATGGATAGCCAATAGGCTTCACATCCTGCATACAGAAGCGCTCAAGGACTTTATGGATATACTCCTTCTGTGAGATAGATAAACTAGTTCCTAAGACCTGTCACGCATAATGCGCATACCAAATATATAAGAGACGTGTCCCAGATCTTTCATCTCAAAACTCTTCTTGACCTGAGCCTTAAGAGCATCTAGCTCATCATGAGCTTTCCTTGCTAAAAGCATGTCATCCACATAGAGTACCAAAATCAGTAAATGAACCATTACGGGTTTTCTTCGTGTGCAAGCATGGATCCACAGCACTACGGCTGCAACCTTGTGACAGCATGAATGCATCAAATTTTTGGTACCATTCCCTAGGTGCTTGCTTCAAGTCATAAAGACTCTTCCTGAATCTACACACTAGGTGTTCCTTGTCAGGTTCTACAAAGCCCTTAGGCTGCTCCATGTATATCTCATCATGCAAGTCCCCATGTAAGAAAGTTGTCTTGACATCCAACTGATACAAGTCCAACTCGAGCTGTGCAACCAAAGCCAAGACTAAGCATAGGGTGGTCATCTTAACCACAAAAGAGAAGACCTCATCAAATTCAACACCATGCTCTTGCTTAAAACCCTTTGCTACCAATCTGGCCGTGTATGCTAGCCTGGGGTATATAGAGGTACTTTTCAACTTGTATATTCACTTCAAGGCAAAGCCCTTTTGCCACTAGGCAAGGAAACCAAATCCCACGTATGATTCTTATGCAAAATGAGTCAATCTCAAACTACATAGCCCTCTTCCATGAGTGACTATCACCCCCCTGTGCATAGGCTCATCATAGGTGAGAGGATCTCCTACATCTCTAACCAAGACATAATTTATGGAGGGCTCATAACCATCAAGAGGTCATCTATCTCTAGTAGAATGCCTCAATGCAGGATGTGCTATTTGTCCAACATCCTATCTAACATCGTGTCTAACATCATGTTTAACATGCTTAAGGATGACCAAGAAAGAGTTTTGAGGTGGATCCATGACAAAAGTCATTGGGTATCTTCCTTCTCCAACGAACCCAAAAAAGTACAACACCAATAGATTTGGAAACATCTTTTACATGTACAAGTGACTCAAACATGTCTCCTTCATGTGAGTTGAATCTGATTTGTTGGGAATTATGGCAAAGAACTTTACTTTTTTGGGTTCATTGGAGAAGGAAGATACCCAATGACTTTTGTCATGGATCCACTTCAAAACTCTTTCTTGGTCGTCCTTGAGCATGTTAAACATGATGTTAGACACGATGTTAGATAGGATGTTGGACAAATAGCACATCCTGCATTGAGGCATTCTAGTAGAGATAGATGATGTCTTGATGGTTATGAGCCCTCCATAAATTATGTCTTGGTTAGAGATTTTAATGTGAACACAAGGTAAATTCATATTGATGAAAAGCTATGATAGAATCCACTCCCCCTCCCCCATGCTAGTTGTAAATAATTGTCTCATGAGAATATATATGCCTTTAAGGATTGATCCCCTCCCCCCATCTTCCCCCCACCCATCCTCCTCCCACCCCACACACACCCCCCCCCCCCCGGTGCCTCCCTTAAAAAGTGTGCTTCTGAAAAATTTTAAATAAAAACACCCCTAATGTAAATTTTACATGAAGTGCATTTATAAACCCCTTCTATTTTTGGAAAACTCTAAGTCAACATAATAAAAATACCCTTTCTTTTGAACTCACGTGGTATACTACATGTTCTATAAGGTGACCCCTCCCCCCCCCCCGCCCCCTGAGGCAAGGAAGCCTTATGATTAGGCCATTTGGTGGTGTAGACTTGGGTATTACTATTACTCCTACATTGTATCCAAATTCTATGAGTGCCATTTAGTTGGTGCATAATCTGGTCTTCTATGCAAAGACTAAGCACATTGAGGTGCGCTATCACTTCGTCAGAGAGGTGGTAGAGGATAAGTCTTTTAAGCTTTGATTGACAAGAATCTTGTGGATTTGCTTACTAAAAGTCTCTCAATGGAACATTTTGCCTTCCTTAGGAGTTTGATGTATGTAGGATGAGATGATGTCTTTTCTCATCCTATTGTACTCTATGTACGTGTTGTACTTTTTTTTCTTCTTTTACTTCTCACTATGCCACATTTGCCTTTAAGTGGAAGGTTGTTGGGGGTAAAAAACTTAAGCTTAACCATCCACATTTACTTACTATATTTGTATACCTATACACTACAGCTAGTGGACACCCATAATTGTCACTTTATTCTTTATTCTTTTAATGACTTTTGAATAAGGGAAAGCCAGTCACACATTATGACTATTGGAGTTCCTACATATGGTGTCTCTCTTGTTACAATTTGCATGGTGGGGGACTTGCTTGAGCTATTGCACTAAACACACACCATATACAGAAGAGGAAGCTCACTCAAAAACACAAGAAAAGAGATGGAGACCAAAACGTTTTCTTGCTGGTTTCTTATTTTTCTTTCTCATACAATATAATGCACACAAAGTATAGATAAGATATAACATAAAGGAGAGTGGCCTACTAGTCAAACAGTGTATAATTGACTATACTAATCAATTGGTACTACAATTATGCCAGTTGTAGATTGATGCAACAAACTAAATATAATAAGTGATAAGTGACCACCAGTGTGCTAAGTGTAGATGTGTAGATCCATCTAGCTAAGCGGTCCATCATTAGTATCTATACATGTTGAGCTTGCCATCTCAGCACTCCCTCTCGAGCTCAACTATATCTTTGTAACTCCAAGTAAGCTTCGAAAAATTTTAAAGCTTCTCTACACCAATGCCTTTGTAAAAATATTAGCTATTTAATCTTGTGTGCTGACATATACCAAGTCAACCTCTTCTGCAAATACCTTCTCTCTCACAAAGTGGTAATGCACCTCAATGTGTTTTGTCATAGCATGGAACATTGGGTTCTTAGCTAACTATATGCTACTCATGTTGTCACAGAGAATGACAACTGGACCATCTCCTTGTACATTTAAATCACCCAATAACTTTTGCAACCATACCACCTCACATGCTACCATAATAGCATCTTTGTACTTAGCCTCTGTACTCAATAAAGAAATCATAGGTTACTCTTTGCTGCTCCATGTAATTACTGTACTATCAAGGGAAAAAAATGAATATGTTGGTAGATCTTCTGTCAGACATGCTACTAGCCCAATTTGCATCTATGTATCCAAACACATATATATTCTTACCTGTCTCATAAAAAAGTCCATAATGTAAAGTGAACTTCACATATATCAATATGTATCTAACTACATCCAAATGAGATTTTCTAAGCATATGCATAAACTAATTGATAAGGCCAACAACATAACTCAAGTATGGCCTTGTGATAGTATGCAAATCAAACTCCCTACTATCCTCCTGAATATAGTAGGGTCTTCTATCTCATCCCTAACATTGATATTCAACTTTGCATTTTGCTTCAATGGCACTAAAAGAGGCTTACATGTTGTCATATCATACTTAGACAACATATCCAAGCCATACTATCTTTAAGACAACCATATATCATCATCACATTTGATCACCTCAATATCAAGAAAATACCTCAGCTCACCCAAATTCTTCATCTCAAACTTCTTCTTTAAAAAAGCCTTAACTTCAGTAATTCCATTGTCATTTGTCACTTGTAATAATCAAGTCATCTACATAGATGATTATGATGACCAAGCTTGCGTATGCATTTATAGCAAGAATTCCAACATATAAAGTAAACATGTAGCCAACTCTTCTTCCTTTTGTGACCAACCTACACTTATATTAAAATATTCCACAAAGCAACATTTTGCATTAGATCAAATCTAAACCCTTGCTCTGCCATTTGAACAAATAGACTCTTTGTGATGGAGATACACAATACATATGATAGATTCTTTATTTGACCATCATGCAAGGACAAGATAACCTTTTTAATGTGTGAAATTAGATTACATGAATCATCACTCGTTTGTACATAACCTAGATTTTGTAAATCTTGCATCTCTTCAAACCATTCAACATGACTGGTTATATGATTAGATGCACTTGAATCAATATATCATACATGTGGGAGCTTTCGCTCAACCGCCAAGACTCTCGAACCGCTTATTGTTTCAAGCGTTCCAAGCCGAGCACTAATGGCTACCTCTCACATAGCCGACGCGCCATCCATATCTACGGGTGTAGTGAGCTTACCTCCGTGCCGTTTGAGTTACCTCCTCTCCCGCACACTCGGGTGGCTCCATGATCCAAGTGCAAGCTTCAAGCAAGCTCCATCCTCAAGCCCCACGCTCCAAGCTCCATTGCCGTGAGCAAGACAAGAGTAGAGAAGAGAAGAGAAGAAGAGAGGAGAAGATGGAGAGCTTCTCCTCCTCGGTCCCTCACCCTCACACACTCACTCCCTCACACTCTCACACTCCCTCTCTCAAGCACAAGCTCAAGCAAGCAAGAACAAGAAGAAGAAGAAGAAGAGGAGAGCTACTTTTGGCCACACACAAGAATGAGCTTCTCATTCACTTTTCAACTTTATATACAAAACCCCAAATCCCTTTTGGGCGGTCATTCCCTTTTCCCCTTTTTACATGGCCAGCCGTAGCTCATGCCCTTTTTCCCATTGTCTTTCTATCTTCCTAGCTTCCTTTCCACCGCCCATCTACATTTACAAATTGCACGGGTGAGAGCCCGGTGCTCTTTTACAAGATTTCAGGGTGCGCCTTTTTATTTTAAAATGCGTCTTTCCCCTTTTGCCTTTGCCTTGGACTTTTAAGGTTGCCCTTGCACTTTTGGCCTTTTCTCCTTTTCTTTCTTCAGTCGGGCTACCTTTTTTCCGCCTTTGCCCTGCATCTTTTCCACTTCCTTTTGCTTTCTTCGTGTTGGGGTTAACATTACCCCCCTCCTAGACGAGTGCCAGTCCCATGGCACTCACCGTCATAGGTAGCAGGATGTAGCATGCACTGAAGACGTGGGTGACAAGGACGCTTGTGGTTTCCGTGGAGGAGTGTTGGTGGTGGTGTGGCAGAAGGTCCTGGGGGCCTGTTGGTGGACAAGGTGGCTGGTGGAAGGTTGTTGGAGTTGGTGGTAGGATTATGCTGTGTTGGGGATTGCATTGATGGCCAGCACAAGTGTTGGTTTGTTGGGGATTCTGCGCATGGCGATTCCTTGTGGGCTTGTCGGATGGTAAGGGACAAGCATTCAAAGTTGAGTGTTGATAAGGAGCGATTGGAATTTCGTTGGAGGTTTCTTTACCTGGAATTTGAAAACCTCTCGTGTGATCTCTCCCTAAGGGGAAGTGCTAGTCTTCTTATCGTGCACAAGACATATTTGATTAGTTTGGGAGACAGGTCGAACTCTAAGCAAGCCGAGAGTATTGTCCTGCACTTGAGGACCCAAACTGTACATATACTTTGGTGCAGATATTATGTAAGTGCTCGTGCATACTTAGATATTATGTAGTTAGAAGACCGTGGGCTAGTTTCTCATAACAATGTGTGGATGAAGCAAAGTTGTCCGTGTTGAGAAGAAGTACACGTGAAGGTATATGAGACATCCTTTGCATTGTGACTGCACGACGGAGCATAATTGAATACAGGGATACCGCACTTTCAGTAGCTGAAAACTATTGGACTTGCTTGATGAGTACGGTGTACTTTTCATGGCCAATCGTGCGGCGCTTATCACCCCTGATTGCAATGGTACTAAGGCAGAGTGCAAAAGAAAATTGTGCAAATGGGTCAGGGTGACAGGTCTAACCCTAGGCGAGACAAGCTCCCCAGGTATGTCCTGCCCTTGATGTGCCCTGAACAATTGTGGGTGATTGTAGGGGGCTAGGGGACTAGGGACGAAGCCGGTCGACCAAGGTCACCAGACGTACCTAATTTGAGGACCCCTAGGTGCTGTGCTGTGATCGTGGGTGCTTCTTATTTTTCCATTCATTTCTTTTTCTTTTCTTTTCTTCTTTTCTTTTCTTTTCTTCTTTTCTTTTCTTTTTTTTTTTTTGATTTGCCTGAGTACAACCATTACAATGTGTTGAGGCTATCAGCCTTTCAATGGGTTGGAAAATGTCAAGCTTCGAAGGCTCAGAAAATGGATAGTACAATGATGATTGTGCCCTAGCCTCATTGTTAGAGAAGCAGTTGGCGAAAGGGGGAGATACACTTGAGCTATTGCAACCCTCCTTGTGGCACATGCGATGTGGGTACAATTGAGGTAACGGCTGCCGTGAGCCAACTATAGAGCTCGTCCCAGAAGGGGGCGTGGCCCAGGAATGTTTTGTGGGCCATGCAACATGGGCGGTTGGCAAGGGTGCTTTCGGCAGCGTGGCTTTGCTACGGCTCGTTGTGGGGTTGTGGGTGTTGCGGTGATTGGGTATGAATATTTTCGCACAAGGCCCTGTATTATCCTGCATCCACTTGTCGCTTATGAGAGCATATGCATTGTGTATGCCGCAACTATAATAAACCAGTGCAATGCAAGGAGACATCACTTATTTGAATTCTATGGTGTTGACTAGACATTTATCACCTGCGCTTGATTAGCTTTTTCTTTTGCTAAAGGCATAGCATATATTAAACGCAGATATGATAAGTTCATACAAGTCAAGAACATGTCAACACTTAACAAGTCGGGAACACTTAACCATTTAAAAACAAAAGTCCTGGCCAGTTATCATTTGATAAGGCCTTTATGCATTATGGGCTACTCGATTTGTACGAGGCGGGGCGAGTCTGGATGGCCGGGTGATTGGGGCTCTGCTGGTGTGGGGCTCCTGTGGGGGTGAGCAGGGAACATGTCGGCCGGGACATGAATGGTGTAATCCCGGCCCGCTACCATCTGCAAAATATCTTTAAATAATTCATTGAATTCTTCTCTTTTCCGAGCTGCCCTTTCTGCCTTTGAGCGTCTGGGGCCCGGGCGGGAGCTGGGAGTTCGTACCATTAGTGATGCCACATGTTGCGCGTTTCGAGTCTCGACTTTCTTGACTCGAGGATTCTTCGGCCTTCGCCCTGGGCAATGTCGCTTAGGGCCTCGCTTCTTGGCATACCTCTTGATGGTGGGCACATAACGCTTCGGTGGAGGGGCGCGTGCCACATGCTCCCGCCTTGTGCGAAGAGCGTCTTTGCATGCTAGATCTCCATGATCCTCCATGCATTCCGCCGCAAAAGGAAACCTGCAAGACGCAGTCCAAGGGTTAGACCTTGATACAGGATACAACTGTTTGCATGGAAGGGATTTTAGTGTAGTTTATGAAGCGCATATGACAAGAAGGGGAGGGGTGAGGCATGCGGTGATTGTTGTAGAGAAATGGTCCCCATGCTGATGTTCGCGTTGCCTCTAGTCATTAGCGGACTGGTTGTCGTGGAGTGGGACAGGGTACATCCTCGGAAGGATAGACCAAAAAGGGAAGAAGGTGTATAGGAAGGGACTACACCCTGTCTACACCATCAGAGTTGTTGGTCAAGGCCTCCTATGGCGGCAATATGGGTTGCATGCCCTTCACTTGGAGGTAGGGCTGGTCACACGACTTTTAAAAGAGTGATGAGAGGAGGACTTGAGGAGCTTAGCCTGTCCAACCCGACTCTTCTCCCTGCGCTTGGCTATCATTGCTTGTGTGTGTTGATATTGTTTATACATGGTGACACAAAAAGCAGTGTTTATTTATATACATATCTATGAATCCATGTCACTTCACGAGGATAAGAACCAAGAGTAGAACTTGGGGTTGTATCGGAGCGTGGCACACGCATCTAGTATTCGTGGCAGCTGACTTAATACTGATAGATATTTTGCCACGTCGAGTAGCATGGAACCTTGACCGAGTCTACTGGCAATATGTAACTCCTCAGTGAGAACCTTATGAATCAAAGGGCCCTGAAGCCTAGTCCCAGCTAAGTCCGTACCCCGAATGTCAGTGAGTACTCGAAGGGAAGTTGGTGCCACATAGGTTGGATCCCTTTGGGATCGCCATTTGGCCAATCGCTCTTTAGAGACTATCATGATCTGAGCCCCTAGTTCGGCCATTACAACGCGGCTTTCGCACCAACACTGCTCAAATTGACTTTGGCCTGCTGACAGTCGCTTTAGTAGCTCTATGTCTACGAGATTCGGTCGGCAGAGCACTTCATTGAACATGATGGTTAAGCGCAGTTCGTCAGCCTCCTCGTCAGGGATGATTCGCATCTGTTCATGCAGGAGCCTATCGTAGTGCCCGTTAAGATGTTCTTGTTCTTCCCATGATAGAGGAAAGATCAAGTAATCTCCAAGCTGCTCCTTGGGGATCGTGCCCACGTCCACAAGGACGTAGACATGCGTGACCACTTTGAGCTTAGCCTCCCAACTCAGTTAAGCATTCTGCGACACTTCTATGTTCAACGAGGGCTTGCTCAGTTGCTATCTCATGTAAAGTTCTAAGAGTTTCCTTAGGCTTTAGCATGGCTGGGGGCTCAGGCCTAGATGAGCAAGACTGGTCAACACTAGGATTTCTTATGCTCTTGGGGTTCTCACGTTTCTCCTGAGGTTTTGCTGCTATATCATCATGGTTCTTTTCGGATGTGACTGGTATAGATTTGTCACCCTATTGTGACAATGTTGTATCCACTCTTGATTGATCAATGTGAGTTCTATTGTCAGTGGATAGAGTGTTGCAAGCAACTGTTGATGGCAACTGTTGCTTTGGATTGTCAGAGCACACAGATGTGTCTGAGGTTTCACCGCTATTAGGAGAGGCATCAGTGGGTTCATTGGTGGATGGACTCGATGCTTTATTCATCAGCTCTCCAGCGCCCTTCGTCTCAATGTCCTTTGGGTCCACAACCACCTACATCTGTTGCTGTTTTCTCTGCTTCCTCCTCTTTTTCTTGGTCAATGAAGGTGCCTCTCTCAACAACTCAGGACCCTGGGCTATATCGACCGTTGATGTGCTTGGTCGGGCCTCAGCATTTCCCTTCTCTAGTGTGTCCTTATGGGACATAGCCGTGGTTTGCTGAATAGCCTTGCTCGGTTGTGAGGGCACAACTGCCGCTCTTTTCGGAGAGTCTAGCTTTTCAACCAACTCCCTTGCGTTTAACTCCTCCGTCCTAGGCTTTAGGAACTTTGAAAGTACTAGAGTCGTCGAGGGATTTGGTTGCGACGCCTCCTCCACATGGAGACTACTAAGGACACGTCCCACAAGGGGCATTGTCACGACCAAGGGCTGTGACTGCTGTGATCCCTGATTGGAAGTAGTGGCAACTAGTTCAGTGGGCTGGCTACCCTTGGTGGATTGCGGTGTCAAGTCCGTAGGGCGATCAGAAGTGGTCATGTCTTTTGTTGGCCTTTGAGCACTCATCTGTGTAGATCGAACATGAGCTGATCTAGTCGCATTAGGTTGCTCATGCATATCCTTGGGTCGCGAGCTACAGATGGCGTCATGTCCCACCTCTTGGATATTTGGAAGCTTAGATGGAGATAGAGATTGGAATTGAGCAGTCGCCCTTGACAACTATTGTAGTGCTTCCTGTGTCTGTTTGGGAGAAGAGGGCATAGGAGATCTAGGACTCCTAGGTGGATGTGGCACTAGCTGAATGATCTTCTCAAGGCTATTAGACGATTGTGCCGTTTGCTTTGTTGAGCAATCAGCCTTGCCTTGAGCAATGTTATGCCTATGATGCTTGTTCTCCCCTTGAAAAATCAAAGGCTTCTTGGGCACTAACGATTTTTGTGCATGCTCAATGGCTACATATGACATCTGTCTATTCAGCATGCTAGGCTGAGGTTCTTTCCTTCGAACAATCATGTCTAGTTTCTTGCCTTGAGACCTAGAGTTTCTCTTAGATTTCCTCTTGTGCCATGCTTTTAAGGCACTCTGGCCTTCAGCTGATAGAGGAGGTTTAGCAGGGGGTTTTGGTACCCAAATCCATTGGTTGCCTGCATAATACCCTTGAGCACGAAGCAACGCTTTGGATATCCATCGCGGCGTTGTGCTAGCTCTCCATCGATGCCTTCGCCTATAAGGCTTGGGCTTCTTTCGTGGTCTTCTACGATATTTGTGAGTCCAAACCCTGTCCTTGGCCTTGTCTCTTGACCTTCTTGTTTCTAGCATGGCCTCACTCACTGGTTCTCATTGTTCGACCTGTGCTTGTATCAACTCTTCCAACAAGTCCTTGCCCTCGTTTGTAGGCTTGACTATTACGTCAGCAGCTTCCTTGCCTTTCCCTTGAGGTTTGATGAGGTCACCCTTGCTAAAGGTAGTGACTATCCTCACATTCGGTAGTGTCAGGTGTATCCTCTGTGCTACATAGTCAGCCTCACATTTGGTCGCCCTTTTGAAGGGTCTTCCCAAGAGGGTTTCTTTCCTGCAGCTAGCACTTTTTGAAGGAACATGAAATAGGATAGGCAAGCTTTCCATTTCAATTGTCACAAGGATTTTGCACTTCCCTACGAGTGCTTGTGGGTGTCCCCCATAGGGGCTAAGAGTTGCACTAGTCGGTGTGAGCTCTGGTTGGCCCAGTAGGGTCCATGATTCATAGGTCAAGATGTTAAAATCTGCTCCTTCATCAATCAGAGCATCGATAATATGCTCTCTTTTCGCGGTGAGTTTGACCCTAAGATAAGCAGGTGGTACTATGTCTTCATCTTCCGGGTCCTGGCTTGTAAATTTAAGCCTTCTGACAGATGCCCTTGAGTTCTCGACTGCACGACCAGATGTGGATTCTCCACTGCTGTCTTGGATCGTCAGTGCAGTGCTATTCAAGGTACATCTCTCATCAAGAGTGTCACGTCTAGTCACCTTCGCATTTGTAGCTTGCTGAAGTTGCATTTTGCTCTGACTAGACACGGTTTGAACACAATGTCTTTGTGTTCTCGTGGTGTGGCCTTTTTGCCCTTGATGGCTAGATTGGCCCATTGATGTTCTAGGGTCTCTGTTTCTCTCTGTTCGGGTATGGGCTTTTGGTTGCTCTATTGCAAGTGAGACTCCATGCTGGTGTAGAGCCATTACTTTACTAGGGTCCAATTTGGAAGACCTGTCACTGCGCGCGTTTTCTCTCCAACCTACTCGAGGGAGGTGCGGAGGGGGCAGAGCCCCCTCTGTGGGGGTCTGGGGGGGACAGTCCCCCCTGGCCTACAGGGCCGTTACGGTAAATGCCATATGGAATTTGGAGGACCGTTTATAGCCAAATTTTGAACTACGTGCTCTAAATTTTAGCCCGGTTATGGACCTGTGATGTGCCTTCAGCTCTGCGTAGCCTTAGGGGTCAATTTCGGGGTTTAGATGCGTCAGAACTTGTGTTCTGGATACCTGTCCGATTTTGACAGTTTTTTGATCCGATTCCAAGATGTCCGATTTTCAGGAGTCCGATTATCAGAATCAGACGTCCGATTTTGGATTGGTCCGATCGGACCAATGGTCCGATTTTGGTCACGTCCGATTCTAGGAGTCGGATCGAAAAGTGGTCCGATTCTGGGAATCGGATCGGACAGGGTGGTCTGATTCTGGCTGTCCGATTCTGGCTGGTCCGATTCTGGGAATCGGACCAGACTGGTCCGATTGTGAGTGGTCCGATTATGGACTCGTCCGAGTGTCCAAGTGTCCGAGTCGGACCGGTTGGTCCGAGCGTCCGATTCTCAAAATCGGACGGGTTGGTCCGAGTGGTCCGAGTGTCCGAGCGTCCGAGTTGGATGGGTTGGTCCGAATCCGAGTGGTCCGAGTGCCACGTGGCACGTCCGATTCTGAGCTAGTCCGATTCTGGGAATCGGACGGTCCAATTCCAGAACTCGGGTGGTCCGATTCTGGGAATCGGACCACTGTGAGTTGGTCCGAGTGCGTCGGGGGCGGGCGCGATTCCCGCGCGTTTGACCCCCCCTACTGTCTGTTGCACGCAATCACCACAGACTTTCTAGATCTGATTAGAGCACTTGTTGGAAAACACCAGACTCACCTGGAGCAGCACAAATCACTGACGCCTAGAAATCGGGGCAGCGCTTCCTCGTCCTGTAAACCAGAAGTTCTCTCTCTCTCACACACACACACAAGGCAAACCAAGGAACTGAGGTCTGTCCTGGCCTCCCAGGTCTCTTAAGGTCCTTTCCTAGCACTGCAAAACCTCACAGCTAGTTCCCTGTCCCTGTCTTACCCAGAACTTGAATCTGGTCCCCTGTTTCCCTGTTTTAGCCTGTTATACAGCAACAGAAAACCCTACTGTTTGTTTCTTTTTCTTTGTTTTTTCCTATCCTGAATGCATCCAAAACACAAAGTAAATACCTACACTACTCCATTCCACAACATAAATCTCAGAAAGCAAAAAACCTACTCGCCAAGGAGATCGAATACCCTCTTCAACCCCCTCGCTTCCTACCTATCTACCTCAAGCACCGATTCGGGGAAAACCCTACTCCAATGCTCGATTCGAAGCGCGCAAGTGCTCAAGGGTTAAATCCGTTTGTCCCGGCAACGGAACCAAAATGTAGGAGCTTTCGCTCAACCGCCAAGACCCTCGGACCGCTTATTGTTTCAAGCGTTCCAAGCCGAGCACTAATGGCTACCTCTCACATAGCCGACACGCCATCCATATATACGGGTGTAGTGAGCTTACCTCCGTGCCGTTCGAGTTACCTCCTCTCCCGCACACTCCGGTGGCTCCACGATCCAAGTACAAGCTTCAAGCAAGCTCCATCCTCAAGCCCCGCGCTCCAAGCTCCATTGCCGCGAGCAAGACAAGAGTAGAGAAGAGAAGAGAAGAAGAGAGAAGAAGATGGAGAGCTTCTCCTCCTCGGTCCCTCACCCACCCTCACACACTCACTCCCTCACACTCTCACACTCCCTCTCTCAAGCACAAGCTCAAGCAAGCAAGAAGAAGAAGAAGAAGAAGAAGAGGAGAGCTACTTTTGGCCACACACAAGAATGAGCTTCTCATTCACTTTTCAACTTTATATACAAAACCCTAAATCCCTTTTGGGCAGTCATTCCCTTTTTCCCTTTTTACATGGCCAGCCGTAGCCCATGCCCTTTTTCCCATTGTCCTTCTATCTTCCTAGCTTCCTTTCCACCACCCATCTACATTTACAAATTGCACGGGTGAGAGCCCGGCGCCCTTTTCAAGATTTCAGGGTGCGCCTTTTTATGTTAAAATGCGCCTTTCCCCTTTTGCCTTTGCCTTGGACTTTTAAGGTTGCCCTTGTGCTTTTGGCCTTTTCTCCTTTTCTTTCTTCAGTCGGGCTACCTTTTTTCTGCCTTTGCCCTGTGTCTTTTCCACTTCCTTTTGCTTTCTTCGTGTTGGGGTTAACAATACATAATCATGTATCCCCTTTCTTGTAACGACATTCATCATATGCTATATAGTAAATAGATGCTCATTTTTATCTTCATTCTATTGTGAAGATGATGCATAGTTTTCTTGTTGCAATTTAGCACTGTGGATATCATCCTTCCTAGCATAACAATAGGCTGCAATATAACTTGATTTGCCACAATAGTGACAAACAATACTAGAATTTCCAAAACCTCTATTCTACCATCCACCTCTTTCTCTAGAGCTCCCCTTGTCTCTCAAGCTTTCATGGCCTCCTGAAACCTGCATTTCACTAAACTACTGATTCAACTTGTTTTGTTGGTTATCATTAGCACGTTCCATATCATGGCCTCTTGAAGAGGATCTACCACATCTCCTTCTTGAACTTGAGTAAAATGCTTGGACATGTGCACCATTTCTTTTAGATAATTCACCTTACTAGGTTTCAGTCCCAATGACTGACACAACATTTGTGCTTGCCGCAAGTCCTCTTTTAATGCATCTACTATTATTTCATTTGAAGCTACAGATTCATAGTTACCTAGATCTCCCTCTAAATTTTTTCTTGTGTATTCAAACACTTCCATATATGCTCCAACTTCTTGTGAGCCCTTGAGAGGATTAACCCATCTAAACTACATTCATGCATGGTGATCTTATTCAAACTACCAACACTATGCAAAAGGTCTCTGAAGTCAAAGGTTCTTTCTTGTCCCACCATACCTCCAATTTTACTAAAATAAAATTCGGCTACATTTGATCTAGTGAGATGTAATGGACACTTGAGAGCAGGAAAAAGTTCATGAAACATCTTTATGAGATGCACAAAAAAATGACATGAAAGTTGAATATCTGTGTAGGTCTCCTTATGAAGTTTGTCTTGAAGTTATATGCGGCATGTTGATGTAGCCACATCCTCCAAAGCCTAAAGAAGAAACTAAACTTGACTACCATCACCACACGTTCCTTCAAGTTTAGATGTGGTGACAAGAAAATATCAATGTAATAAGCCATTATATGCAAATACACCATAGTTCCTTGTATGCTTCTCTCTCTCCTCTGTACATCTGCCGAGTTCTAGCGGTCATCTCTTTGTGTATCTCCATCTTGTAGCTTGTGTTGACCAATTGCAAGTTGTTGAGTAGGGCTATCGAGTGGACCAATAAGCTTTTCCCCACAATGTATAAAGTCTTGATCATGTAGACCATACACATGTCCTTCCACAATTCTCCCTTTTAATTTCCATCCACGCCATTTAATAAGGAACTAGTCCTTGTTCTTTCCAAGGCAATATTCAAGCATAAGCTTGCACTGTCTACTGTTCCCATCTGAAGCATACCCAATTATCGAGCGTATTGTATCCCTTAGCTTTGCATCCCACAAATGTTTCACAAGACTCCATTGATTTTTGACAAAAACACTATCAAATCGATTACATGTGGCTTGTGCCACTAAAGCTAGTTGTGGAAGACTCTCATGAAGAGGGTTTACTATCAAAAGTCTTGCATAGCTCCCCACCACATAATTTTAAAAGGCATCTACTATCTTATCGTAACCTTGTGATCCCTCTCCCACAACAATTGTATCATTGGAGTAGCATTGATGATGTTCTCCCTTACTTCCACAAAATCCAATAAGAGTGTCATCCTTTGTGTTCCACCTACACAAAAAGAAGTCTTCTTTAGATTTTTATCACTTTTACCTTCTGTACATGATGAAAAGTAAAGAAATATGTAAGCCACAACATGTTAGAGCTATCCAGGCTTACCTTATGTGACGTTTGATGGTTATCTCATCTTCAATGACGATGATCAGAACCATTGATGGTACCCCATGTTTTATTTTTGCATCCATATATATCTTACCCATCGCCTCAAAGATGTATTCATGTTCTCTAGGTATGAAGTGAATTGCTTTCTTTCCTTGCCTTTTTGTAGTAGACATGGATGGCCCTCCAAGGTCACTCAAAAAGTCATGCAAGTGTGGCCCACCCCAATGTTTAATGAGCTCAAACATGGTCTTTGTAGACTCGATGAATCTTTGTACTTGCTTGGCTCACATTACATTCATTGCTACATCTTGAAAAAAGTCCCACAAGACTAGTTTACCTCTGAATTTACCTTGTCAATGGGCCTCAATTATATTATTACAAAAGCGTCGCACATCCTTCCTATTTAGGCATTCAAAGTTTGCTTCTTTTAAGGACATGATCCTCACAGAAAGCACAACAGCTCTTGATCGCAACCACCATAGCTCCCTCTTGGCCTCTTTCAAGTTTCTCTTGGTCTCAGTTGTCACATTTTTAAGCTCTTCACCACTAAGATAATCTAATAGTCTTCCTCCTCCTGTGTTCCTAGCCCCTCTCTTCTCAATAGCATCCCTCTCTCTATACACTCTCATGCGAAAATCATCACAAGTAAAAAAAAAATTGCAATATTCACAAGTGAAATTTTCAAAGGATTTTCCACCATACGAAATATGAAGACAATTCGCATGCCTATAGCATCCATCTACCTTGATTTCAATAGACCAATCATATAAGCTAAATTTTGTGTATGGCTTTGGATACCAGGCATTCCCTATTTCAAGGTCATGTAGCTGCATAGATTTTATATACAAATCACAAGCTTTGTAAGTTAAAGCTCAAGGGGGTCACCTTATAGAAGCACACTATATAATGTGCATTCAAAGGATACTTTAAAGACCCCTTTTTAAAAAAAAATTCACCATTTTATATACCCCTTTTGTGAATTTTGAAGGCAATAGTTATATCCCCTCTGTAAATCTAAAAATTGAATTGAATGTGCATTTTCATGGCCCCTTCTGTACAATTCAAATTAAAAGATGATACTACCATAGTGACTACTTCTCCAACTCAGCTCTTCCAAATGGAAAACCATGCATTAAGCATCATGTTTCCTTTTACCTCATCAAGTGGAGCATTATGAGCATTCATTGCTCATACAAGATCCCAAGCAACTACCACACTCGTTAGGAAGTTACCCTCATCTACTCTTTACATCCACACCCTTGATTGTGGTTTTGTACTTTGAGTCTCACTTTTGTATGAACTATTGGGCCAGGTCAAACAAACAAACATCCACCAAATAAAAATCATTGCCTTCGCAATCATTGCAAGCTTGTGAGCAATCCATTGCAACACCCTTGGTTTGATTTCTTGATTTCATTGGGGTGACCTCTTGGGAAACTCAAAGAAAATATACATCACCTTCGTGATCCTCCTAGGTCCTTGAGTAGTCCGGACTGACACCCTTAACACAATGCCTTAATCTCGTTAAGGTGGGACTCTTTGGGTCAAGACTAGAGCCTTCCTTTCACTCTCTTTGATCACCATTTTTTAGCATGAGAAGGAGTCATGAGAAGGAGTGTTAGGCTACCTTAAATTGCCTTTCAAAGTACCATGGTTCTTATATCAGCCCCAAAAAGTAATTTTGTGTTTTAGACATCACACAAGACATTTCAACAGGACAACTAGCTCAAAATGTTGTATTAAAGAGAACCCAATGTGCACTCCCATTTTCATAAGTTGATCTTTGTGATTCATTTATATAGAAGGTTTTTTCAATTGTTGCATTTTAAGAAAACCTAACTTCATGGTTGATAGATGTTTTTTTGGATACAACCATGATGTGAGACTTTGACTTGATATGGTCTATGAAAATCATGTGCAAGTCTGATCTTGAAGGGCACAAATGCAATCATTTCTTATCATACTTTTGCATACAAGTCTTACTCTCCCTTTATCTCTGTAGTCATTCAATGTTGCCTCACTAAGCTCAAAATCAGATCATGTATAATTTCAAGTCAAGACTCTCACAAATTAATCTCCAAAATGATTAGAAATTATCCCCAAGATACATATACAAGAGTGATTTTAAAACAAACCCAAACCTTACTAAAGCTCAACTCTTTCATAAACCAGTAATTATCATATATGAAAATAGCATTTTACTAGAGGTTTCAATGATTAAAAATATGTCACTTACCATCGTGAGAGTTATTAAAAATATCCTTCTGCTCTACCTGCAGCTAAAATCGCAACCACATTATCTTCATTGCTTTCTTCGACGTCTTTTGAGCTAGACATCGCTCCCATCTCAACCCTTGATTTGTCAAATATCTTATTTGATGTGCTTGACCTTCCAATATATGGGCTCTCATGAAATTAGAAAGACACGAGTAAGCAAATTGCTTGCCAATAACTCGCGATCCATAAGGAGCTTTTGTTAGGAAGGTGACTAAAGTCAGGTTTGCACCTTAACAATAGCTTCCTAACATGAGTAGAAGACAATGATTGGCTTATCTTCTTGCCTTCTATGCAGAGAGGGGGGGGGCTATTCATACTAAGATGCGATTTACTACTACACCATTGTACCACTTCTATTTTGACCACTATCCATGATAGTTTACAAGTTTGAGCGAGTTGAGCAACCTCTTTGATTGCCCTCCTCCAACATTTCTAATCTGCCTTGATGTAACCAATGCCTAATTTTAAGGACTCCTTTTTTTCCAAGATCCACAACTCTTAACTCATAAAATGGGCCACTTTACTCAAGATAGTGAGCCACTTAACTTGAGTAAAGTGTGGCTAATTTTTTGGAGCCATGCACCACCTTGCCATGCACCATTTTACTAGCATATGCCCTAAAGGGAAAGGCTAATAAAATTTCAAGGAGAGGAAACAACTATGGATGCTTTGCCTCACCCGACAAAAGCACCTAGTGTATTGCCTATAATCCTCAAACTTGGAAGTTTTCTGGATTTTAATGTGAACACAAGGTAAATTCATATTGATGAAAAGCTATGATAGAATCCACTCTCCCTCCCCCATGCTAGTTGTAAATATTTGTCTCATGAGAATATATATGCATTTAAGTATTGATCCCCTCCCCCCATCCTCCTCCCACCCCACACACCCCCCCTCCCCCTCCCTCCCCCCCCCCCTGCGCCTCCCTTAAAAAGTGTGCTTCTGGAAAATTTTGAATAAAAACACCCCTAATGTAAATTTTACATGAGGTGCATTTATAAACCCCTTCTATTTTTGGAAAACTGTAAGTCAACATAATAAAAATACCCTTTCTTTTGAACTCACGTGGTATATTACATGTTCTATAAGGTGACCTCCCCTGAGTTCCTTGCAAGCCTCAGTGGTGGCTGTAATATACTCTGGTCTCAGTAATAGATAAGATCATGCATTTTTGCACCCTGGATATCCAAGAAACAACACCTCTAGCAAAATTGAAGACATATCCAGTGGAGGAATTGCTACTACCTATATGTCATGCATAGTTGAAGACAGTATAACCCATAACTGTAGTACTCTAGCCACCAGGGGAGGACTTGCTACTACCTATATGTCATGCATAGTTGAAGTCACTATAACCCATGACTATACTACTCTGGCCACCATAGCAAATGAGCATATCTATAATGCCTTTCAGGTACCTTATGATATCCTACACGATATTTTAATATTGCTTGCTATATGTAGCCACATAATGTGCCACATTTTCCACTATAAATGATATGCCATGATGAGTGGCTATCATGGCATACATCAAACTACCCACAACAGATGCATACCAAATCTTAGCCCTCTCATCATCTACCTACAAACAATTGGCCTAACTACCCTTCACATGAGAAGGTAAAGAACAGCCAATAGATTTATCATCCTGTATATAAAACTGCTTGAGTACTTTATGTATGTACTCCTACTACTGAGACAAGTAAAGAAGGGGTAAAGAAGTCCCTTAGAGAGATTACATATAATGCAAATACCAAGTATATGTGAGGCATGTCCCATGTCATGCATCTCAAATCTCTTCTTGAGCATATCATCAATATAAAGTACCAAAACAATAAGGCTACCATCACAAGCCTTCATCTTGTATAAATGTGGATCCATAGTACCATGAGAATACCCCTACAAATGCATAAAAGCCTCAAACTTGTGGTATCACTCCCTCGGTGCCTACTGAAGACTATAAAGACTCTTCTTCAATTTGTACACTATGTGTTCCCTACCTTTCTTTGCAAAGCCATTGGGATGCTGCATATAATTATCATCATGTGGGTTCCCATATAAGAAAGTTATCTTAACATCCATCTATTAAAGCTCCAAATTCAATTGAGCAACCAAGGCCAAGACCAACTATACGATGGTATTCATCTTGACTATAGGAGAAAAGACTTCATCTAAGACAACACCATGCTTGTGCTTAAAACCCTTTGCAACAAATCAAGCCTTATATGTTGGCTTATGATGACTAGGGGCACTCTTCTGCTTGTATATCCACTTACATAGTAATGCACAATTCCCATTAGGTAAGGAAAACTATCCCATGCATGGTTCTTCTATAGCATATCAAACTTAGACTACCTAACCCTCTTCCAAGAATGAGAATCACCTCTATGCATAGCCTCCTCATAGGTAAGTGGCTTAACAGAGTCTATCACCATGACATAATCCATAGGGGCCTCATAGCGATTAGGAGGATGTGAAGCTGTAGTAGAGGATCTCAAAGATGGTTGCGGGGCTTATACGATATGTCCTCTCTATCTAACAACATGATCCAGCATAGTGGGTGGATCGTAAGCCGCTACATCATTAATAACTATAACAAGTTATCTCAACGGGACTAACTCCATGGTAACATGAGGCTCCTCCTGAAAGACCATGTTGTATACCTCAACTACCTCTTAAGGCTTCTTATGTATTCTCTCTTCATGAACATGGCATCATGGTTGTGGATAACCTTTTGAGCCTACAGATCCCAAAGGTGTTAGCCCATCTCATGTGCATCACCACATCTAAGAAAGATGCATTTGATAGAATTCAAATCCAGCTTGTTGTGAGTATCCTTGGGAACATGGCAAAAAGTCTACATCCAAAAAATGAGCATAGAACAAAGGTTTTTTAGACCATACCTCCTCTACAACCTGACAACCAAGATCAATGCATGGGGATCTATTAATGAGATGTATAGTAGTAGTAATTGCCTTGGCCCAAAAGAGGTATGAAACAAATCCTGATGCAAAGTAACATAGAAAGAAGCCCTTAAATCAAGCAAGAAACATTGAGAGTAAGTAGATGAAGCATTGGTTAACTAAGTAGCATAAAGAGACAAAGCATTTAAGATACAATCATCATCATACTTAATTTGTACTACATTTATTTCTTCAATCTTCACACGGACAATGCTACAATCATTAAACTTTGCATGTTCTTGCACTTTCCTCTTGCCTTTTTCATTGCACCTGTCATTGCATATTTTATAGCATTGTAGCCTAATATGACCCTACTACCCACAATAATGCCATGTCAAAGAGGACTTACATCTATATGACTTACTACAAGATTGCCTAGGACATTGAGACTTGCCCCTATTCAATTGGGAGTCTCTACCACGATTATTATTGCCATTACCACCATTTCTACCTCTAACAGTCAATGTATGAGAAAGTGCAAGATGCAACGATGTTCTTTATGTTTACCTCTTTTGTCAACAATAGAGCACTCTCTACATCATTACATTTAAAAACGCCCTCAAGGGGATGAGCACTTGTAGTAGTATAAAAGGTGTCCCATGACCCAAGCAATGTAACAAGCAAAAACAAAGACTTAATATTGCCTTCAAACTAAATGCCCTACAATACAAGCTAGTTGAAAATGGAATAAAACTCATTCAAATGAGTAGACAAAATTCTACCCTCCTTCATGGAAAGGTCCATAAGATTCTTTAGCAAGTACAATTGAGATGCAGGACTTTGCTTGTCATAAAAATCACAAATACACCTACTTTGATAATGGCAAAGTAATAGTGGACTTACATAGCTCATCAAGTTCTACCCAATCCTCTACATCATAAAGCTCGACATTTATGCTCCGTAACTTCAATGGCTTAACCTATCTCTTCTGCACCAAGACTTGCCATATCTATGTCTTCCAATATTGGAAGCTCTTGCCATCAAGCTTTTCAATATTGAAAATAGGACTATCTGTTATTAATGATCCTGCCATAATGACTGCAAATGTATGCAAATGACAATAGGATGGGCTACTGTAAATTCAGTAAAGCAACCCCAAAACTAATCCAAAAGGGTGGGAAAAAGGGCAGGAACAAATGAGAGTATAGTTGTCCACAAACTACAATCAAAAGAGTGCCAAAACAAACTACATCCTCTTTAAAAGAATGTTGAAAATTTGTAGTTACAACAATGTTGAAATAAATTCAGCATTATATATCCATCCAACTGTGGGTAAATCACTAAGAAAGCAAGCTCCCACTACCAAGGATATCCAAGTAGAAACAACCAAGGTATAAAGAATACAACTAGCAGTGATTGAGCATAGACCACTAGTACCAAAGACTATCACAAACTCAAAGTGTCAATAAACCATTCATCCTATAATCATATGCATCATGCATGTGGAAGATCTCAAGAGCAACTACAAAGATTGGTCAAATGCACAAACTGATTGAGCAAAGAGCAATGGTGCTTAATATATGACCAATATGCATGTATACATCATTGATGGCAAACTACTGATAGAGGTAAGTACCGGTGTCCAAAGCATACGAAATCAAATCAACCCACAAGCTGAGGTATCTCCATCCAATAACACACAAGAGAGCATATACATAAACTGAGAGTCCCACTCTCTCAAAGATCAAATCTCTGCCAAGTACAAGCATCTTCCACTAGACATGAATTCGCAATGCAAAGTAGGCAAGAAAAGCTCAAGACATAAACATCAAAGAATCCAGGAAGCCCAACCACATCACAAACACATCCTAGAGCATAAGTGTCCCATGAAGCTTCAATAACCATGAGTAATCATGGAAGCTCAAAGCAATTGACCAAAGTCCAAGTGCATCAGATGTAGTTCAAATCCAAGTGCTAAAGCATGTTATAACCATATCTAGGCTCATACATTAATGCTAGACATCATCTAGATATATAGCATACTCAAAATACCATGTAGGCACAATAGGCATTCAAAGCATGAAGCTCATTACTATATGCTTGCTTTTCAAATTATTATTATAGCAATAAACACTTTTATCACTAAGTTATTCAAGATCAAATTAGCCCAAAAGCCTTTTTAGAGCATCCACGCATCATTTGAGGATTACAAACATTCCCCATAAGCATCATTCGAGTATAAACCAATCAAATGCTTATTATCCAAACTAGAACTACTCTTCTTGTAAAATAGAGAATTGACATCTACACAAAATCAATTCTATGAGTACTTACTTTTGTGGCTCTCATCACGCTCTTTGTTTCTAGCAATAGAACACATGAATCTAGTATCATATGCAAAAGTTATGGGCCAAAATATAAAAAAAGATGTCAAGCTACCATAACTATCCATGATTTCTATAGCATGCTTTATATCCACTCAAAATGGATAGATTGGCTACTTTTCAACTCAATAACCACTCAACAAGGTTCAACTAAGCCTTGGAAAGCTACTCAATAATCCAAGAGCAAGTTGGAATACATTGAGAAGAGAACAGAAGACTCAATGCATATCCCGGGAGGAAAAAACAATGGTTTGCCATGAAACCTTGAGCTAAAGCTTCTTCATAAATTGAAGCAATGAAGCCCCTTGAGTTCAAACTCTAATATCAACTCACAAGCAAAAGCTATGGTGAATGGAGCAAGAGAGAAAGAGAGAAAGACACCATATGTGGAAACTCCAACAATCACAATGTGTAACTAGCCTTTCCTTATTCAATAGCTACTAAAAGAATAAAGTATAATGTCATAGTGATGAGCACCCGCCACCTACAATGTACAAGTATGCAAGTACAATGTAGAATGAGTAAATATGGGTGGTTAGGCATAGATGCCTTTACCCCCAACAAGTTGGGAGTAGTTGGGGTGATGTAGAGACCAACAAATCATGATTTTCCAACACATGTAATCTATGCATATAAATACATGGATTCAAAGCAAGTGGACCAATCAATTGAATTAATTTCTTTACTTTGATTCTTTATGAGTGCCACTCCAAGTTGTAGGGTGTTGGCCTAGTCTAGGTTTCTAGTGTTTGTATTTCCTATCTATATATACTAGAGATGATATTTTTATCTTGGGGTCCACAACTTTAAGTACTTTGTATGCCAGTCAAGGTGAGATACATTTCAGATGCTTAGTAACACCTTTCAAAGAGTAGTCTACACTTCTCAATAGATGGAGGTGAGATACATTATGTGCTAAGTTTGTGCAATTGTGGAGCTAGATGGATGCACTAAAGGTGTTGCAAAAGTGATGTGTATAAAGCACCTTGATTAAAAAAAGTACAATGAAGGTGGTTTTGCAATCAAGATGAATTTTTATCACCTTGATTGGATCACTTTGAGTAATTTTGGTACTATGCAATCAAGGTGAAGGTCATCTTGAGTGGGCATGATGTGCAAATGACAGTTAGAGATGATGAGTTCTTACCTTTTGGATGACTAAAATACCCTTTTAGATTACCAAAAGGCTATCAAGGTGATGATAACATTGAGTGGAAAAGCGTAAGTATTCACCATTATCAATGTGATCCAATTAAGATGGTTGAGATTAGTCAACATAAAGGTTCACCTCGAATGGGTTTATCCTAGTCTATATGTTTTATGGGAGGTTAAGTGTGGATCACCTTGGGTGAATGCAAAACTAGCCAAGGTGATGAGCACCTTGATCAAGCAGATGGTCTATGATCATCTTGATCAATGTGATGGACTGATCACCTTAAGTGGTTAAAATGCAATCAATGTGATGGGATGCAATAGAGGTGATGAATTCTAGTCAAGGTGATGATCGTTTTGAGTGTTTTTGTGTCAATTTGAAGTGGTTTATCACCTTGGTCAATGTGATTGGAATTAGTAGAGGTGATCCAATCAAGGTGATGATCACTTTGAGTGAAACTTATGCATTGCAATAAGGGTGATGCCTAGTCTATATGAATGCTAAGAGGAAGTCATGGTGGGATGTGGAGTCAATGCAATGAGAATGCAAGATGTGTGTGTGTGTGTGAGAGAGAGAGAGAGAGAGAAAGCATGCACAAAGTTTTTAGTGGGTACTTAGTTCTTTATTCTTCATTATATCCACTTATATAAGACTATATAGTGTGTACTACTACAAAGGGTGTCCCGCTAGTCTTTGCCCATTGGCCTTTATTCCAATAGCCTCCCACTTAAAGGCCAATGTGCCTCAAAGGTAGAATAAAATGATAGAGATACTATCCAATGCCCATCATCAGTGTATAGTGTGCAAAGCGGGAAACTTTAGTGAGAATATCTATAGGGTTATCATTTGTATGGACCTTAATAAGCTCAATCTGCTTGTCCTTAAAGCACCTTCCTAATGAAGTGATAATTCACCTTTACACACCTTTTCTTTGCATGAAAAACAATATTCTATATGAATTAAATGACACTCTAACCATTACAATGAAAAATGGTTACTTCCCTACAATAACCAAATCTCCTACTAGATGAATAAGCCATATAGCTTTCTTCCATGCCTCAGTGGGGCTACAGCATACTTGGCCTTACATGGTAGTAGATAAAGCTATACATGGCTATAATTGAGAGACTCGTGAGACTATACCTCCTAGGTGAAAACAAAACCTATCGTAGTCTTCTTAGAGTCCACATCCCTTACAAAATCAATATCTATAAATCTAAGGATAGATCTTTCCTTCCTTCAAAAGCATATGCACATAGCTCTTCACCATTCAAGTATCTCATGCTACTATTCATTGCTTCCTAATTCTTCTTGCTAGGATCAGCCATGAACATGTGGCAACCATAGTATACATTAAGGTACGAACTATAGATGCATAAGGAGCCTTGGCCATTTTAGCCTTCTACTGATCCAACTTAAGGCTATTCTCTTGGCTAAATTTCAAATATGGAGGCAATGAAACAATGATAGCCTTCCCCCTCTTCATGTTGAAATTCTCAAGTACCTTCCCAATGTACTCCTTTTAAGATAGATAGAGAATCTTATTCTCTATGTCCCACATAATCCAAATACCAAGAATGTGACTCTAGCATTCCCTAAGTCCTTTGTGTCAAAGGTCACATGAAACCTTTTCTTCAATATTCCATATCCATGAGTGACTTCTCATCAATGAGCATGTCATCCACATAAAAAGTCAAGGTCACAAGGCTACCATATAGCCTTCTACATGTATAAATAGTAATTGATCTCACTGTTAGTGTATCATTGAGACTTCATGAGAAAGCATTGAACTTATGATACCATTCCCTAGGAGCTTATTTCAATTGATAAAAGCTCTTATGGAGCTTAAATTACCAACCATTCCTTGTTTTTCTCAAACCCTTTTGGTACTTGCACATAAACATCCTCATGAAAATCCTCATGCAATGAAAGCTATCTTCCCATTTGTATAAGTTGCATATCCTCCATGGAAACCAATGCAAGCACCATATAGATTATGTGAGGTCTTTACCATGCTCATGGCAAGAAGAAGACCTTATATTCACCAAGACTACAATCATCAAGGAGTTTATTGCAACTTAGGTTTCAAGAGAGCATGCCCTAAAAGGAAGATTAATCACCTCCTTCAAATGAAGCTATGTTGAGACCCACCCCGATGAACTATTAGCCAATTTCAATCATATTGCATAGACTAGATCCTCATTCTTGTAGCATTGGTTTACTCTATGAGCATAATGGGAAAGAGTGGGATGTCAGATCATAACCAACATAGAGCAATAGCATGCCATTCATATATCAAAGTACAATCCTACTTATGTTGTCCCATATCATTTTGGATACTTGCTCTAGCCCATAAATGTATGTTAGAAGAGAATGTGATGTTGCACCTGTACATTTGATCAAGTCCTTAGCGAGGAAGAGCTTCATATTTCTTGTCAAATCAGTTCAAGGGACCTCCTCACTGATGTTCTGGTCTATATTACCCATATCAACATTCGTCCATAGAATATGGACCATTATACTACCATGGAATACAATCTGTAGTTTTACGAGTGGTGGTTGTAAATATAGTTGAACTCTCCTTGTATATAAGTTGGTGGGCTAGCATCTCAAAATCAAATCCTTGTCATGACCCTTTGCACAATCCTAAAAGTATTACAGTCCATTGGGAGAAGGAAGGATTTGCATAAACTCTACTTAAAGTTTGTAAATTAAGCATCTTTTGAATCTTTTTTTGATTTTTTTTATATGCATTTATTTCCTTATGTGAAATGCGAAACTTTAAGGAAATAATTTGAAATTTCTTTATGTTTATGCAAGATGTGAAGCTTTTGTTTCTCTTGGCAAGTTTTACATATATGTTTTGTTCTTAACAAACTCAATACTTCTTGAAAACTCACCACAAGATGTTGTTAGACCTTGAGTATAGTAGAACAAGGAGACAATGCTACTACACATGAAAGGATGACCAAGTCCCAAACACCATTTTCCAAATGAGAATAAGCAAATTACAAGTTGAGTACAAAAGTTAAAGGATATTATCACTTACAGTACAAACTGATCCACAACCTTAAAAAGGTGACTGCCAAAAATCCAAATGCTAGAGAATTAGTAGACTAGTGTGAATTACACAAGTACAAAGATAAATTTGAAGGGAAATAAATTATGAACAATACACAGAATCTCTCATGACCTACAATCCCAATAGTCATAGGGGATTGATCACAATAATGAGTGACAACCATGGATGGAAACAGGTGGAGATCCCTCAGTAGGAGAAGCAACCAAAGAGAGATGTCTATAGAATGCTAGGGATGGACATGTTGGAGGTAAAGGTGTATAAATGGTAGGCACCCATCATTGTCACTTCATTTTTTACTCTTTTAGTGATATTTGAATAAGGGAAGGCCGATCACACATTGTGACTGTTGGAGTTCCCACATACCATCTCTTTGTTCTTACTCTTTTGCTCCATTCGCCATAGCTCTTGCTTTCACTTGTGTGCTTCCACTCAGTCTCCACCTTTCAACTAGTATCAGAGCCAATCATTTGAGGAGCTTCTTTGTCCTTTGCTTCAGTCCAGATTCAAAGCTTCAACTCAAGGTTTCATGGCAACCATTGTTTCTTTCTCTCGAGGTATACATTGAGTCTTTCCTTCTTCCAGCTTATTCTATCTTGCTTCGTGCTTGTTGACAAGCTTCCCAAGGCTTAGTTGAGCCTTGGTGTGTGCTTATTGAGCTAAGTATCAGCCATTTTATCCATTTTAAGTGGATACAGAGCATGTTATAGAAGTTGTGGACAATTAGCTAGCTTGGCAACACCGTTGTATTTTGGCCATAACTTTTGCATGTGATTTAAAATTTAGGCATTCTATAGCTAGATACGAAGAGTGCAACAAGAGCTATATATGTAGGTACTCATAGAGTTGATTCTATCCAATTTTTCATTCTTTGTTTTGCACAAAATAGAATAGTTCTAGTTTGGACAACAAATAGTAAATTATATAATGCATATTTGATACTTCAAGGCTACTATTTTGGTGCTTAGATGGTATGGTTATGCTTTTGGGACTGATTTGAACTTGAAATAGCTTACATCTTACTATCATTTTAGCATTGTAATAATAGGGAAGCAAGCATTTATCAATGAAAAGCTTATGCCTAATGCTCATTGATGCTTTACAGGATACTCAATGGATGTACTGCTACTTCGGTTGCCATGTATACTTCCTGATATGCTATGGCATGGTTTTGAGTTGAGATTTCGTCTACCTTACGTTAATCTTGGTTGTGGTCACATGCTTGGGTTACTTCAATGTCTCCTCTCTTTATGTTGAGATCTCCTATGTGCATGATGTTTATGCCTTCTGTATGTATGGTTATTGACACACTACAGTTGTAATAGCCTTCAGTGTCAGTTGTTCCTAGTTTTTCTTTCTTGGTTGCTCACACCTAATTGTTGGCATGTTGCTGCAGTTTATTATAGTAGCATGTCATTTCATTTTTACACATTCTATTTGAGGGGATTTGATAATTACTTGATTACAATTAGTGGCAGATAGCTCATCTGTCTAGGGCTTTCTCTTGCTCAACCCTTAATTTTGCTATGATATTGGAGCCATTTTACTATCATTTACAACAACATGTTTGTCTTAGATTGTTCTTTCATCTCTTGCATTATGATTGGTGGGTCGAATAACAATATTATCTTTAACATTGAGAAGTTGGATGACACAAATTACAATTGTTGGAAGGCACAAATTTGGCAAATTCTAATGCAAAGTTGTAGTTTAAGCCATTGAGACATGAGGGTATAAAGCCCTAATGCTTTGATACAAAGGACTAGGTTGAATTGGATGAGTTGTATAAATCTACAAACATTCTGTCACTCTCTAAGCAGGTATACTATAATGGTGTCTCTAATGGGCAAACTACATGGGAATTATGGGATAAGATTCACAATACCTATGATAAGCAAAGCCTTGCCTCTCAAATGTATTAGTTGAAGAAATTCATGGACCTTTGTATGAAGGAAGGGACTAGTGTGTCTACACATGTGAATGATTTTCACTTGATTTTTAACCAATTGACTTCGCAATGCATTGAGTTTAAGGATAATCCTCCTCCCATAATCTTGCCCGTGACACTTTCTAAGTCATGGGATATCTTTTGTACTGCCATGTATGCTAATATGCCTAAGGATAGTTTGAAAGCTTTACTCACAAAGGAGATAAATTAAAAAAATGTGGATGCAGCTCCTATTTATCATGTATTGACTATTAGGGGCAGACATGATGGTAAGAGTGGTAATGACCACTGTGGTAGAAATTCACAGAGGTCTTAATCTCACATGCAATCTCGTAGAAAGTCCCGTGGTCATAAGACCTCTCTTACATGTCATTATTGTGGAAAGCAGGGTCATATTAGACCACAATGCCATATGATACACAATGATAAGCGCAAGGAGAAAAGCAAGGACAAACTGTAGGATAAGTCTAATGATCGTAGCATTGTTCCTAGCAAGTGTGAAAATTGAGGAGCTTAATTCTAATGATGATTACATCTTGGCAGCTTCTTCTCTTGATGCTACTTAGTTGGCCGATGCCTCGACCACTTTTTCTCACGGTTGGCTACTTGATTTGGGAGCTTCTTTTCATATTACCCCGCATAAGAATTGGTTTCATTCCTATCTCAACATGATAGATTTTGTGAGACTAGGAAATGACTTGGCATTGGTGATATTAGACTACAGTTTGCCTTAGGTAGCACTTTTGTTTTGCATGATGTACACCATGTTCCTCCTTTGACCAAAAGCCTACTCTTTGCTAGATAGTTGGATGATGTAGGATATCATATATCTTTTGGTGATTCCATGTGGAAGATTACTTGTGGGAATATTATCTTTGCTTGAGGTTCCAAGGCTAGTAGCCTCTATCCCTTACTTGTATCTGGATCTATTGACCATGTTTTTGCTATGGCTAACATACCACATGTATCTTTATGGCATCGTTGCCTTGGGCGCACGTTCTTAAAAGGAATGAAAATGCTTTCTCATTTGTAGTATCTTCCACCCCTGGACTACAAATGTTTTGATTCATGTGATTGAATTTATGGCAAGCATACACGTAGCTCTCATAAAAAGTCTAGTATTACGTGCATGGGTGAGCCGCTGGCTCTTATTCATTCTGATGAAATCACTAGGTGGTGCGAAGTACTTTGTGACTTCCATTGATGATTATTCATATAAGATCTGGGCATATCCCATAAAGCAAAAATCAGATATATTGGCTACCTTTCAGTATTGGCTTGCTCTTGTTGAGAACAAGTCTAGGTATAGGCTAAAATATCTAAGGTCAAATAATGGGGGTGAATATGTTTCTAAAGCAGTTGAGCAGTTCTACAATGAGTACGGTATTACACTTCAATTGATCACCCCTTACACCCCACCCCAAGATGGTATTGCAGAGCACATGAATATGACAATTCAAGAGAGAGTCTATAGTAGTATGCTTAGCCAAGCAAGCTTACTGTAATATTTTTGGATTGAGATAGTTACTACTACCATATATGTGATTAATCAATCTCCATGTACTACTCTTGATTATTAGGTTACAAAGGAGGTACGGTTTGGAAAACCTCCATTATATACTCATTTGCATGTCTTTGGTTGTGAGGCTTTCTAGCATGTTTCCAAGGACAAGTGTAATAAGTTGGATCCTAAGTCTGTGAAATGCATCTTCCTTGGTTATGGAGATATAGGTGAGATGGGCTCTTGCTTATGGGATCCGCAAGCTCGGAAGGTCATCCGTAATCATAATATTGTTTTCCACGAGGAGAAAATGCATAAGAAACTTGAGTAGGTCATTGAGATATGCAAGGTGATATTTTAGGAGGAGCCTCTTATTACTATACAACCAGCTACACAGCCTGCTAGCAGCTGATGCTCTAGTGGCCCAAGACCCCAATGTTAGATAGGATATACAAGCCTCACAGCCTGTTTTGTGATGATCTATTAGAGATAAACGTCAGCCTAATCGATTTGCACCTTCTATGGATTATGTTATGGTGACAGATGTTGGTGAGCCTCTTATCTATGATGGGGCCATGCATAGAGGTAATTATCACTCTTGGGAGAGGGCAGTGCAACCAGATTGTGACTCACTGTTGAAAAATCATATGTGGGATTTGGTTCATTTGCCTAGTGAAAAATGTGCTTTGCCTTGTAAATGGGTGTATAAGTTGAAGAGTACCCTTGGATGTCCCAAGCCAACCGATAAGGTCAAATTGGTTGCTAAGGTTTTTAAGTAAGAGAATGGTGTTAGCTTTGATTAAGTCTTCTCTCTTATTGTTAAGATGATAACCCTACGCTTGGTATTGGCTTTGGTTGTGTAACTAGATCTAGACCTCTATTAGATGGATGTCAATATAGCTTTCTTACATGGGGACTTGCATGATGAGATTTATATGTAGTAGCCTAAGGGCTTTGAAAAAAAAGGCAAGGAACACTTATTGTGCAAGTTGAGAAAGAGCTTGTACGTCCTTAAGTAAACACTACCACAAGTTTGATGCCTTCATTCACTCATAGGGATATACCCGCAGTGATAGAGATCCATGTTTATACACAAATAAGGGCTGTGATGGCAGCTTTATGATTTTAGTACTCTATGTGGATGATATGTTGATTGTTGGGAGTGCCCACAATGAGCTAGATACCTTGAAAAGTCAGCTCAAAAAAAGCTTTAAGACAAAGAACATGGGACATGCCTCAAATATTATTGGAATGCGCATCATGTACTAGGATGCTAAGCCTATTGGCTGTCCTTTACCTTCTCATGTTAAGCATATTAGTTGTCCTTTACCTTCTCATATGAAGGTTAGTCATGTCGATTGTCCGCAGAGTCTGATGAGCAAAAGGCTGAGATCGCTAAGCTCCCTTATGCATTCGTAGTGGGCAATTTGATGTATACCATGATAGCCACTCGTCTTGACAAAGCATAGTTGTAGTGGGAGTTGTGACATGGGTATTATAGATATGTGCATATATTATGGTGGCTAGATACAAGAATTGTGGGGTACACTGACTGTGATTATGCATGACATGTGGATAGTAGGAAGCCCACCTCTAGCTATGTCTTTATCTTTGTCGGAGACACTATTTCTTGGATATTTTGGGTGTGGAAATGCATGGCCCTATCCACTATAGAGGTAAAGTATATTGCAACAAAACAAAGGCTTTATTAATATACTACCTAAGGTGTTAAAGCCATGTGAGGACAACACAATGGACAATCTCAAGAAGAAACTATAACTCACTAGGTAGGCACTCAAGCACAATCTGGAGGTGATAGTTCCCTATTGGGAGTACAACATGACAAAGAATAAACATGTACAAAGGCTTAGGTAAAGGGGGCTCTCCACAAAAGAATTGAAGTTGATTGGGATAGCCATCACTGAAGAACTTATCCAAACCATGGAAGCACCACCACCATCATCCCTTGTACTTGAAGCAGATTGGGAATATGAAAAACATGAACAATCAACATCTCCACAACTAGAAACTACCACAAAAATAGAAATGGCACTCACCTCTCTAGAAAGTATTATGGAAGCCATATAGAGAAGAAGAAAATGGGTGGAAAAAAGTAGAAGGAAGCTCATTGCTAGTATGCCTTTGTGCAGAGAGGGGAGTACTTTATTGATCAATTGGGATAGAGAGCTCTGTCGAAAGATAAGCATAGGAACTCTCCTTACACTAGAGAGGATAAGGGTAGCTAGGTGTAAATGGATTGGAGGATAGGGGAAACCCTAACCCTAACTCCTCCAAAGGCTATATAAACAATCTAAAGTACACGCTCATGTAGAGGAGAGTGTACTAGTTGTACCTTGAACAACTGACTAAACAAGATCTTGTTCTTGTACTTAAGCTCTCTCTTTCCCTCTTGTGCACACTCTCTCATGCTTCCAACTCTGATTTGCAACATGGTATCAGAGCCATCTCTAATCCTTCAACTTCCCTCGACCTCTTTACACATCTAAGTGCATAAGAAGAACTCTTGCCATCTTAGTTACCTTCCTTTCCACCATAGCCAGCTAGACCCTCTGACCTCGAAGGAGCTACTGTGTGCAATAAAAGCAATATTAGCTTTTGATTTCTTCGAGAGACTTCATCCTCAGTGTAAGATGCTTCAGCATGACACATCAATCCCTGAATTTAGACGGTGGTGGGTAGTATTGCAACAAATGCAAAAAACGGCACAGTTTTGATAGCGTGAAGTTCCCAAGCTTGGTGCGGCTTGTAGCAGATGTAATAATGGCGGCCACCATGGGGCTTTGATAGTCCCCTCAAGTGGGCTATCTCCACCCAAGAGGGTTCTCAGAAGTTCTTCCTCTTCTGCTCCCACAGAGTCAAAACCTAATTGTGGTTTCATGGTAGCCATAGCCACAAGCTTGAAAGCTTGACTTTCTGGATTTTTTCATCTTCTGCTATCACTAATAATGATTTTAATCACTGAATCATCTCTCCCAGAGTTAGTTACTAATTTGGGAACTTTATTTCAGAGGTTCTTTTACTTGGAAGGGCATCACCAAGCTCATTAAGACCGATATCTACCATCTATAGCAACATAAACTAGAGATGAGTGCTTGTAAGCACTAAGGCACATTGCTCAATCATTATTGCTGTTGGTACTTACACAATTTGAGTTTTTTCATCAGAAAATTAAAACAATTAAGTGCTCCACTTCATTTTGTAAGGCTATGTATACAACTATAAACACATAGACCATCCTATCCTAAACTTGTATTGCATATCATGTGTGGTTTTTTCAAGTACCCTGGTCAATGAAATCAGAGGGATGAGTGTCATTGTACTCTCCTCAGAGTCATCAACAACAAGCATTGAAATCATACACCATCCTTGTCCAACACAAGGTTCATATGCTAAACCATACCACAAGGAGGAGCCCGAAGTCGAGTCTAGGTTCACATCATTGAAGCCTAAAAAGATCATTAAACCTCAGAAGAAGATTGCACATAAGAAAGTACCACCAAAGTCATATTTTGAAATATTACATATGTATGATTTTCAGCCTTTCTCCTCATTACAACTTTGATATCAATTGTTTGTAAGGGTGTCCTTGATTTGCTTCCACATTCATTGGCAAGTTTGTACGGGACTAGACACTGCCCTTGTCCTAGCAAGTGGTAAGACATTCCCAATGGCCACAACATATGCTGATGTTCGTCCTCAAATTCGAAAATTTAATGGAAAATATTTCCATCCTTGGCAAGTCTTGGTCAAATACAAAATTATGGAAAGAGGATACTGGCCCTTCATAAAAGGGACCAAAGTAATTGATCCATCCAATCCCCTTGATGTAGAAGATGATGAACGGGCTCAAGCCATCATCATGGTTCATTTAGGTGAATCTTTAATTCATCACATTGACAAACTCTCAATTGCAAAAGAAAAGTGGGATGAGCTTGAAAGGCTCTATGGTGCTACAGGGAAAAACTCCAAAATATTTCTCAAGATTGAGTTTTTTAGCCTGGAATACAAACGAGGAGAAGATCTAAGCAAGTTTATTTCACATATGAAGGGGCTTATGACACAGCTTGCCTCCATTCAAGCACCCATCCATGATGAAGATGCCATTGCCATCCTGCTAAAGTATGTGAATAATGTTTTTCCAACCCTTGTGACTACCCTAACTAATATCCTGAACCCAACTTTAGCAAGTACCATCCAGTCATGCCTCAATGAAGAGAAGAGAAACCATACTGAAGGGACTTCAGCATTTGCTTCCTGTGAGCAAGTGTTAGTCCATACAACTTCTACTAAGTGCTCATTCTGTCACAAAAAGGGGCATATTGTGAGCAACTAATGGAAGAAATATCCTGACAAAATGAAGTGCAATAAATGCAAAAAGACTGGGCATATCACCAGTAAGTATCCTAGTGTTCCAGAAGCACCTAAGGAATTTGAGGCCAACTTTGCCTCCCAATCCACAAATGACCGACTTTTTTGAGTCTTGTAACACTCTCCATCTATAACCTTCTCTTGTAGCCTGAATTATAAAGGCATCTCATTGTGTATTAAGGGGAGGCATCCTATCATGCTTTATCCAATGCCACATGGTATTGAGGGGGGGTGTTGAAAGATAAGCATAGGAACTCTCCTTACACTGGAGAGGATAAGGGTAGCTAGGTGTAAATGGACTAGAGGACAGGGGAAACCCAAACCCTAACTCCTTCAAAGGCTATATAAACAGCCTAAAGTACACACTCATGTAGAGGAGAGTGTACTAGTTGTACCTTGAATAACTGACTAAATAAGATCTCGTTCTTGTACTTGAGCTCTCTCTCTCTCCCTCTTGTGCACACTCTCTCATGCTTCGAACTCTAATTGGCAACAAACTCATCACTTGGGAACAATGGGAGGCTCAAGAATCGCCCATGCAATTTGCTTTTAACTTTTCACATGGGCTCAAAAAGATACTGCCTTTAACAATTGTGTAGAAGGTAATTCAAGTGTCATTTAAGGCTGGGAAAAAGAGGGTTGGAGCAAAAAATTTAGGACCCTAGATTGTGGCAACACGATTTAGTAGATTATTGGCATGACAATGGTATTTGAGGTGCCATGGACTGTGAAAGGTTATGAGTTTCAACCTACCTAAAGAAGGAATATCTTGGATGACAATATGGAAGCATAGGTGGCCTTCTATAGCTTCCTACTTTCTAAACGATGGAACCCCACTCACATGCCTTATCCTAAGCAACATGGATTTGACTACGACTCTGCAAGGCATGGTAGGCACAATTTCCCTTTAGTATATAGTGTCAATACAAAAAGACTAGAAGATAGCCTCAAGTTTTGAGAGAAGGACTTGATCCCTTCCTCCAAACGATTCGTGGACGATTTCTCTTCCCGCCCAGACCCGATTTTCATTATAGTATGTAATTATTTAAGATTGCTTCTCTAATTGCTCAACCAGAAGAAGGTGGTGGAAGAGGAGGGTCTCCAACCTTTGTTCTTTGATGATGTGAATGCATGAATAGATAGGTATGCCATGGTGAGATTGCTCCTTTTCATGCTACATTACTACTGGCATGTTGTTTTGAGCTAGTAGAAGACATGAACATCAATCAATTCACTAGTTGTAGCTACTCTTTTCTCCCAACAACACCCTTAGTAGCAAAGGGTACATTGAAGACTTATATGATGAACAAAGCATGCCTAGAAAAAGCATTGCGGCCACTACCTTGACCACCAGCTAGGAATTAGAGAGAGCTTAATGAAGCCCTCTTCATTTACTTGTACACATTACTTTCAAAAAAAAAGGGGGGGGGGGGGGGGGGGGGGGGCGGGGAAGTAAAAGAATGAGGGCCACACACAGTCACACATCACCTAGGGGACTCTAAACCGTAGCCCTTCCCCACTTCACAAACTCAAGGCAACTTAAGGGTAGGACATCCCAAGAACATTGGTAGACCTGCCTTCGTGAGTTTTGCACCACACTTTCTCCTAATACTAATTGGATCCTCAAGTGTGAGACAACACTCCAAGCTTGCTTGGGGTTTGACTCATCTCCTAGTTACACTTGCATGAGCACAAAAGTCATAGCACAGTGAGATAGATACCCTCTTAAGTAGTGCACACACCCATTTTATGGTGAGAACACAGTTTCAAGAGCAATTCGAAGAAACTAGCAACATTAGTGGCCCACATGATCTTGATCCTTTCCTCATTTACCTCGATAGCGAGACTATCCTTGAAGACTAATCCAAAGCTTATTTCATTCTCGCTAAGCATTAGCCTTAAGGACAAGGCTACTACTGGTTACCCTCTACACTTGCAATTGGCACCATCTGTACATGGATCCCATCAGACCACAAAGTGCCATGGGACTCATACAACTCTAGGAGAGGGGTAATGTTGAACTTATCTACGAAGGTGCAACTAAGAAGGTAGAAGAAAATTTGAAAATTTACATAGGTGCAAGAAATGTGAAAAAAAGTGGAATAGAAGAATAACTTGTAGTTTTTTGAATTAGAAAATTACTTGGAACAATTATTGTACAATAGAGTTGGGCTTGCTCTCGTGCAAATTACATCAATTACTCTTGGCCAAACTAGTCAGTAAACTGGTAAAAGAATATAAATGATATAAGCTAGTGAGAGAAGGCTGGTGTAGGAAAATGTAAAGGGAGGGTGCCCAAAAATTGAGGCTATGTATAAAAATTGAAAAGTGAATGGATAAGCTCATTCTTGTGGTGTGCAATCTTGTGAGCTCTCTTCTTACTTCTTGCTTGCTTTTTGCTTGTGTGAGAGAGGGAGAGATTGAGGTAGAGAGAGTGTGTGTGAGGTAGAGTGAGGGACCAATTGGAGAAGCTCTTGCATTCTCTTTCTCCTTTTTTTCTTCTTCCTTGCAAAGCTTGTGCAGTGATTGATGCAAAGGAGGTGGAGTTCACTTGTGGCATGTTGTTAGGATATCGTGGAGCCATTGACAAGCCTTCCACGGATAGACTACAATGAGAAGGTAAATCGGTGAGTTTGCTACTCACTTGGATAGTTGCAATGGCTAGATGAGAGATAGGCATAGCCACATTACTCGAAATGCTTGAAACAATAAGTGATCTATAAGCTCAACACTTTAGCTATAGCAAGAGAGATGACAATGTAGGATAGAGGAGCCAATAGAATAACACCTTACTCATGATGCATCACATTTCTTCAACTACTATTAATTAATTGACATTTCTAGTGCTAATGTATTACACAATTTGAAAATGAAAAATTTTATGCCATGATGCTTTCTCAAGTGATGGTTATAATGAAATGTGAAAGTGTGACTAACAAAAATCAACCTTTATAAGGTCATAATGAAAGGCTTATTGAGAAATATGTTTGTGACCTAATGCTATAATGGGTTTTGGAACCAATGACCAACAATAGGAGCTCTTTATTTTGTTCCCATAATTGCCAATCCAAATACTTATGTCATGTTACTCACTCTAGTTAGGTTCTAAAAAGTGTCACCTGATTAGTAGACTCCTCTACCTTAGAGGTTTTCTGATTGGTACCCAAATTTTCCACTAACTCCTAGAGATCATACTTTGTCTTTCTTGTGCAACTTCTTTTTCATTCAATGTTTTGTATGGCTCTTATTTTGTCTATACATAGTCATAACCTATTCCTTCCATATTTTGAAACTAATACTTTGTTTTATATTCTCTACTCTTTTTTGCCCCTCCTAGGGGAGGTTATAGTGTTTGTAGGGGTTGAATAGTTATCTTTAAGGAGATTATTTAAGAAATTAGAGAGTCTTAGTTGATTGTTTGATCGACTTTTATGAATCTCTCCCATGTTAATAGGAGAATGTTGCTGAGGCTATTGTTTATATCTCTTTTCGATGTTGCAAAGGGCTTTCTTTCCAATTGCCCCTTTGTTGTTTTTACTAACGCTTGATAATAGTGAATATATTATTAAGTTTGATTGAAGTTTTGATTTTTAATATAATTACACTATTATTATTATTATTGTTAGTATTTGAATGTTCTAGAGAATGGGCGGGCCTTATAATAAGGCTTGTTTCACACCCATTTGGACAAAAGAGCGTGGCAGAAGTTGAGAAACAATCGTTTGATACACTCGGTTCATCCTCAATTGTCCGGACACATGTGACAAGACGAGTGACCAGTTCCACTTTTCTAATGTTTTGTGTTCAGAGCATTGTGAAACCGCCCAAATGTTTTTTGCTTATTACTTGGGCTCTTTGCCCTCACGTGTAGGGAGCATTGTGAAACCGCCCAAATGTTTTTTGCTTATTACTTGGGCTCTTTGCCCTCACGTGTAGGGAGGAGGACAGGAGCTTTGAAAAATTCAAGTGTCTTTGTGCTGGGATGGGGAAAAAGGACGAGGAGGTGAGCTTGGAGGGGAAACGCACGCTGCTCGTGCCGTACAAGCGGGAACACGTGCCCACGTACCATTCCTGGATGCAAGACCCCGGCCTCCTGGAGGCCACGGGCTCCGAGCCCCTCACTCTCGAGCAGGAGTACGAGATGCAGCACTCCTGGACTGTCGATCCCTTCAGTCAGTACTTCGTCCGCCATTGTCATATCATCTCATGCCAGAAGACGAAACACACCCTTTCTCATTGTTTCTTCTTCAAAGAAGTATAAAGGAAAAACGAAAAAAACAACCCGAGGCCATAACCTGATAGTTCAATGCACTTGCAGAATGCACTTTCATCGTCCTGGACAAAGACAGAATCAATGGACAGTGGCGTTTGCATGATCCTCATGAAGAAGGTAGACTCATAATCAAAGTTGTTTCTAGCCCTTCAAGGAAAACTTAGGGATCTTGCTCTTTAAGGATACCTTAGAGTGATCAGTGGACATCAGGATAGCTTTTAGACGATAGTATGGACATTGGAATAAACCGACTGTATTATATGGTCTCCCTTCCTGAGGGTGTTAGTGTTCCAGACAAGGCAGAAAATAAATTTTCAGGGGCTTCAACTCCTAGGACTGACTGTATTAAACGGCTTATGTAAGGTGTGCAGATCCCATCGGTAGTAGGATAAACACAATATGACTTCTTTATGTAGTAATAAGTTGTTCACATGCATGGTGCACAAGGTTTTTTCATAGACGTTCTCCATTTGCAGCAATGGCAGGAGTGGAATGTGCACTTCGGCTTGAGTCTTCTATCTTGCGTGCATGACTTGTACAAGCACTCAAGGGCACTTTGATCACGAAAAAATGTCACTTAGGGGATCTACCATGCATACACGATATAACATTTTCAACTGCAGCTTGACTGCTTGAACAAATACGTTTTTGCATCAAGTGGGGTTGTTTGTTTCAACATCAACTGCTGAAGATGGTGCAAGCTAAGATGGCATTACAACATGAGGGGAGCCAAAGCACCAAGGTGCTCTAGACTATGTACAAGAGAAAAGATGCTCTTCTACAAGTGTGAAAATGAGGAGCTTGAGCAATTGATGCCATTTTACGTGAGAAAGATGAAGAAAATGGAGATAGTGTACGTGCTCTACCAACTTGCTCAATATGTTAGGTAGCTTGATAATTCAAGGATGACATAGGCTCTCAAGAGTTGTCCAAATGAGCAACCAATGAAGTCTCCAAATAATCAAGTCAATTATTGGAAGTATCACATCACTAGTGAGGCTTGAAGTTGCAATTGGAGTGATAGTACAAATGTAGGAGTGAGTGTGTCACATGCCTTTTTATAGGCTGCAAATTGGATGACATTAAAGGAAAGATAGGCCGATTATCGTGTAAATACAGACGTGCATATGTACACACATACATAGTTCAACTTCAGACTCTGAGTCTTCAATTATTGGGCATGGATCTCGAGGTAGCTGAGAAACCCTAAGTGTTGTTGAAAATTAGGGTTTCACTAGCAAATATCAGTGTTGCTCTTCACCAATGGCTAAAATATGCTGACAATTGTTGAGGGAATGTTAGAGAAGAGAGTGAAAATTAGTTGAAGAGAGAATCTTTTGAATGCTAGCTCTAATGGCAACTTTGATGGCGTCAATAGCTTTGAAAGGGGGTATGACCATGGCGTGACTAGCTCTAATGGCGAGTTTGATGGTACCAATGGCTTTGAAAGGGGGTATGACCATGGCGTAACTAGTGAGCCCTTCTCTTTTGGCATCACCTCTCATTGAGGAGGAGAAGGAAACTTGCTGTTTGTGTCTTGTCACGTTGCATGATTAGGTATCGCTTGTCTTAGAGCTAATTTGGCAACCCCAAAATGCACCAATATCCATCGACCTAGCTTGAACGATCCTTCTTTAGCTTTTGAATGGCCGTCTCCACAATCAACCAGCCCCAAACAACCATCTCTAAGCTTGTATGGGCAAGTTTGCCAAGTGGCAGCCTTCCATAAGTAATATTGAGCATCAATTAATTAATTTTTGAAATTAAATTTATGAAAATCAATTAATTGTCCAATTGACCTTGCCCACTAATTGGTCAATGCCCATCTTCATTTAATATGCTAATCAGTTTGAAACTTTAAGTTGTTCTCAACATTAATTGGCCTTGGACAAGCGTTAATTTATTAATCAATGCCTAGTCATAATGTCATCATAGGATATTTTGAAGGCGCAATTAATGTCTCAAGTTCAAACTAATATTAGGCCCAACATAACTTAATGCAACTTTTACCAATGTCACCCATTGTATACTTAGGTACTTAGGTTGTCATTGTGACTTAACTAACTTGCACTTCACTTGTGCACCTTACAAGTGCATAACTTAATAAATGCCAAGGCTAAGCATTAAAAGTACATGTCCCATGATAGACCTCCCCTTTGAAATCCTTCTAGTTGTCCCTAATTGCATTGCAGTGATACAAATGTAAAGAAATACTTGCCAACAAATAACAAACACAATTGTATGATAAAGCACAAATTGATAAAGAACACAATTAGGGAATAACTTCAAGGGCAACAAACATTGAAGAAGATAATGAACGAATGAGATGCTCAATGTAGCAAACACATTATGTAAAGGTGAAATATTGACCCTTGAACTTCCATATCTTCTAGGATCGGGGTAGAGGGAGGGTATAAGCTAGAGAGTGTATGGCACTCTAACGGATCCCAAAATGTAGTAGACAGCCTTCGAAGAAGTTTGGCAGTAGCAAATGTAGCAGTGTGAAGGTGGATTAGTGTGACAAGCAGATAGAGGAATGTAGGAAATTTGCAAACCTAGCTTGGTATGCTGATGTCGTAGCCATGCGAGAGCTAAATTGGTTAAGACAGGCTATAGAAATGTGGCAAGCTTGCAGATAGCAAATGTAAGTACAATTGATGACGTGGCAAGTTACGATAGCAGATTTGAGTTGAATGTAGGCTGTGCAGTGATCAACAACAGTAAATGCAAGAGTTTAGACATAGACAACAGGTTGAAACTAGTCACCAACAAGAGAAGAGAGGTTGGACAATAGGTGCCAAGTCTAGATAGTAGTGAATGATAGCTTGAACCGAGATATCCTATGCAAACAGGGTGTGGATTATAGAGACGAGTGCCGTAAAGATATGCTAGGGTTTGCATTGAGAAAACACAAAATGAACACGTTTGAAACATGATAACTTAGAGAGTAACCTTAGATAGTAACGCAATAAGCGCAAACCCTGAATCCTAAATGCAAAACACAAAAACACAAACACAAGCAGAGAAGAAAGAGAACTTTGAAGTGAATGAATCAATGCTGTAAATGAACGAGAGAATGCTCAAGGGTAGAGCTGTCCAATGGTTGGTGGCTCTTGTAGGAGCGGGTTGAGGGAGGGGTCGCTATGTATTATCCACTGGAGATGGATCTAGATTGCAGTAACCACAATTCGAAGTAGAGATGTGTGTTGTCCATTGGAGATGGATCTCGAGTGCAGTAATCCCCAATCGAAGCAAAGGATGATGAAGAAAAGTGCTGAAAACACAAAAACGACCTGTTGTAGATGTGAATGCAAATCAAGCCAATGTTGGAAATGGAAGGGTAGATGGTTGGAAATTGAAATGTAGTAGTCTTTGGGGCTTGAACTAGTAAATGCAACAATGTAACCGCCTGAAAATGATGGTAGTTGATCACCAACAATAGTGGGAGGTTGGACAAAAATTGTAGACCATGTAGCAATAGTCATTGGGGGTTGGACAACTAGTGGACAAGGGCTTATATGGCCAAAACCTAAAAGACAAGGATAGATTGAATGGAGGGTAGCTTGTCTATTTATAGATGCAAAAGGATCCTCCCAAATTAGGGTTTTGTTAATGGGACGCAGAAGCTCTCTAGGACCGAGCACCCTTTAATGAAACTTTTGGTAATGTACATGTTTTGGGGCTGTTTTAAAGAGGTAATTGGTTTGCAATGCATTTTTAGCTCAATACCACCCTTAGACCCAAAACTAGAATCAAGAAGGGAATGGAAGAAAAGCTCAAGTCCATTTATACTCGAAGGCATCCCACCCCAAAACAATGAGAGCATTGGACAAAGGGTGCATGTTGGCTGCTCAGTGGCCTACCAAGCATAGAAACAAGAAATGGCCGGAACGGCCCCTCGGCGCGCGGAATCGCCGTCCCCGGCACGAAGCCGTCATGGGACGCGTTGCAAATCTGTGGAACGTTCCCTGTCCCTTTTTAGATAGGGAATGCAGTAGGGAACGCCGCAGAGTCACAGACGATCGGGTGGGAGCAACAGTGGGCCGAAGGTAAGTGGGTGCCCACTGCCACGTGGCGTTCCCTGTCCCGTTTCAGATAGGGAATGCAGGTAAGTGGGTGCGACGTTGCGTTCCCTGTTCCGTTTCAGACAAGGAATGCAGGTAAGTAGGTGCCACATGGTGTTCCTTGTCCCGTTTCAAACAGGGAAGGCAGTAGCATTCCTAGCGTTCCCTGTCTGAAACGGGATAGGGAACGCCATTCCCTTCTCTTGAGACTCGAGTTCTCACTTCTCTTGAGCCATTTTTATTTCAATTTTCAGCCTGAAATGGCTTCATCTTCCCGCCCCGCTCGTTGGGGCTGGTGTTGAGGAAGAAGGTCTGATGATTGGTCATGGTGGGAAAAAGTAAATGCTAACCGCCCCTTGAGTGGTGGAGGATCTTGACCATGGACTTGCAAGCTTTGCCCATACAAGCGAACTAGTGGAGCAAACAAGGTAATCCATTGAGCCGAGCATTTGTATTTCAAATTTTTATTGATTTTAATTTTTCAAAGTTACTTAAATATTAGAATATGAAATACCAATTGCCACTTGTTCCGTTTTATGCATAATCAGGTCCGAGCTCATATTCTACATGAGCCAAATTCAAAGGTATAGTTTTGTCCGAATGTGACATTGGAGAAGCAAAGGGAGCTTCATGATCGTGTAGCAGGCCAACAAGCTTACCTTGCATCTAGACCACGATGTGTTGCAGTTAACCCTGCAACTTTTGTGACACCATCCCCATCAGATGTGTCTAGAGCAAGGTCAATATCAAGAAGTGCTACCTCCACACCTACTGCAGGCATTGCATTGGCCATGGCATCAACAGTGCCACATGTTGTACGTAGATAGAGCACACTTGATGCTAGTTGGGATCCCAAGAATAAGGAAGAGGTGGATACATTAGTAACACGTTTCGTTGGTTAGCTTCTCTTGTTTGGAGCAATTGTGGAGTATATACGCTCACATTGCTTCAAAGAAGAGGAACTGTCTTGGTGTGGAGAGGGCAAACGATCTAGTATTCGTTAGTGCTAGTTTGAGGATGTTATGTTATAGTATGATAACAAAGCCCGATCCATTCACAGAGTGGGAGATGCAGCAAGAAGAGGAGACACATGCTGATGTTGAGAAAGATGCAACAATTCATGGTACACATGATGATGAGGCTGGTAGTTCAGGAGTAGCTAGAGCAGCCTCAGATCATGATGATGATCTTTGATTTTGTTTACTTATCATGAGTCTCATGATACATGACACATGTATATTGTATATGATATTATGATCATTGATTTAGTTTACTTATCATGAGTCTCATGATACATGACACATGTACATTGTATATGATATTATGATCATTGATGGCAGTGTGACACTTGGGCTGTTGTGCCATGCCGATATTATATTTGTACTTGCATTCTTGCAGTTGTCCTTTGGGCTTTTTTGACATGCCGCATTTTGCTTCAGTCTAGAGATTAGACTTTATATTTGTAGAGTCTTTTTTGGGGCAATGAGCATGTTCTTTTAAAGATTAGACTTCATATTTGTAATCTTTTATGTTTTTTGGCAATGGGACCATAGGCATGTTATTTCAGCTTAGACTTTAAAGTTTAGTTCATTGTTCATTGTTTTATCATTTATTGTATATGTATTATGCATTTTATAATAGAATAGATAACCTCTTGAGCCTTGTAAGTCGCAATTCAATTTCTCATGAGTAGTTTTAGAATGATGTATGATATCTTAAAGTTAAAACTTAAAATGATTTGTCCTTGTGGATTATATACCTTGGTTTTAACACTCTAGAGTCCACATGGATTATGAGTGAAATGTTAAATTTGTTTTCATGAAGTTTAATTTTTTAAATGCTGTTCTTGTTTCCACGTCCCCATTCCCTAGGTTTGGCGTCCCCATCACCGTCCTTGTCCCTGTTCCCGTTCCCCGTTTCATGTTTCTATGTTACCAAGACTATAGAGATGATGGTTGTCTGATTGAGGGAGCCCAAGTGATCACCCCAGTGAGGCCAAGGCATCAGACAAAGTGTGCTCATCGACTGCCCAGTGGCCTATTAAGACCTGCAAAGGCAGATGGAACCACAATGAACTCTTCTTTTTCTTTGGATTGAGAATAGATAGTTGTGGTGTGTCGAGTAAGTATGCCTTGTGGCGAGAATGAAAAGAGATAGCTAGGTCCAAAACATCATAAACATACTAGCTATCCAAACTACTTGACGGTGTTGTTGAGGAAGTAGAAGGGTGAAGAAGTATGGTGGTGTCACGAGGACATGAAATTTTATTGCTTTGCTTAGCATCTAATTAGAGCTAATCAAATGTGCTAATGTGACTTGCACATGTGAGGTGACAGTTAATTATTTTACAGAGTGGAACCTTGGACCGCTAAATATTAGTTGATACCAAAGGCAAAAGTTGCAATAAGTTATGTATGACAGTACTAGGTGGTACCCGGTGTCAGATATGGGTCTAGACCAACTTACTGGCCATTAATGTCAGTGGTTTCTAGGCACTAGAATAATTGATAAATTAAATCTTAGAATTAGTCTTTTGAAAATTAATTTAATAAGCTGGATAATGCTAGAAAATGGGATTGGAAGGTTGCCACTTAGCAAAACATACCCATGGAAGTGGAAGAAACGCTTTTGGGGGCTGGTAGAAGTCTATTCCAACCCTTGTGAGAGAGGAGGCGGCTACTAGAGAGAAAGGAGATGCTAATGATGTGATTTGCAGCCACTAGGGACCATTCCTACAGCAAGTGATAACAGTTTGGAGCTCTCCAGGAGTAGATGACAATAGCAGTAAACCTGAAATGCAAAATGCAAAACACAAAAGCACAAACATAAACAAAGAAGAAAAAGAACTCAAAAGAGAATGAATCAATGCTGTAAATGAATGAGAGAATGAACATAATGCTCAAGGGCAAAGCTGTCCAATAGTTCATGGCTCTTGTGGAACCAGGTTGAGAGAGGTGTCCTTGTGTGTTTTCCACTGGAGATGGATTCTGAGTGCACTGACCACTAGTTGAAGTAGAGGATGATGAAGAAAAGTGCTGAAAACACAAAAATGACCTGATGTAGATGCAAATGCAAATCAGGCTGATGTTGGAAATGGAAGGGCAGCAGGTTGGAAACCAAAATGCAGCAGCCTTTGGGGCTTGAACTGCTCACCATTCAATCTATCTTGGTTTTGCGAGTTTTGGCTATCAGCTCTCTTCCACTAGCTTTTTCTGGCATTTTTCTTTAGTGACCAACATTAAATGCTGTTCGGCCAACATTTTTAGCACCTATTGGTGTAGGTCGGCCAAATTTGGGTATTCATGGCTATTTATAGCCAACCTTCCCTACTTGGCAAACACACACACTCTTAAGTCTTCAATCTTCCCTTTGCAGGTGCACACTCCGACACTCCGATTCTCTGTGCTTGGTGCTGTCATCGTCATCAGCTTGATCTGGTGTCCTCACTGACGCTTTGGGCTGTGTGCGAGGACTGATCAATCCATCTCCATTGTATCAACATTCTTTTTCAGTTGGTGTAGTATACTTCCTTCATCTTCTACTTCTTCTCTCTCTCTCTCTCTCTCTCTCTCTGTGTGTGTGTTCATATTTCTCTTTCGTCGTGCACTCTCACATGGTATCATTGCTTAAGTGAGGACATAGTCTGGAGATTTCTTGCAAAAGAGTAGGTTTTCATCGCGAAGAAGCAGCTAGATCTTCAAAATGCAGATTTTCTGCCTACGTTTATAGCTTGTACAGGTGGTCCAGTGTCCGTTTGATCTTGTTGACAGCTAGGCGACAATCTCCAGGACCCAGCCTTTAGGCATCAGGTGGCATCTATTTCTGCATTTTGTAGAAAACACAAATTTGTATTTTCCAGGTGTCCACATCTTGGTGTAGGTCATAGCATTCCGGTGTAGGCGGCAGCATCTTGGTGGCAGGCGACAGCTTTTCCCTGATAGATGATGCGTCTGCAGCCTGTGTAACTGAGTGCCTTCTATCTTTCTTGCTGTCTCCATCAAAATGCAAAATCCTGGGTGATTGCAGGATCGAAGATGTCTTACCAGCTTACGAGCTTTGATGACTCAAAGGAGGAGCTTCTTTCCAAACATTCTTTTGTTTGGAGACACGATTATTGCGATTATAGTTAGTGAGAGGAGTCCCCTATTGGCACCAGTCCCCCTTCTATTAATCCATCATAGAAGGCTCGGTTCGAAGTGAATATGCCATCCTTGATACCCTCGGTATAGGTGCTTGTTTTACCTTCATTGCCCAAAGAAGACAAACTCCATGGTTCGAACTACTCGTTGTGGTCATGTAAGGTGGAGTGCATACTCGACACTTTTGATCTTTGGGCTTTTGTTTCAGATTCCATCCGTTGTCCTAAGGAGGATCCAATAGATGGGACTTCTATGGACCGAGTAGCCTTGTGGGATTAGTTGAACTCTCGAATCCGATCCTTTCTCTTTATGAATTTGCAGGATTCTGTCCTTGTGTATGCTCACAGGTTGAAGACTACGGCGGAAGTGTGGAAGAAGCTTGTGTCTTTGTATCAACATAGGACGTTTGCCCACAAGATTTTCCCTAAGAAGAGTTGCAAATGCTTAGTCTTGATGATTCCTTCTCTATGAAGAAGCACATCATGAAGATTGAGGACATGAGAGGTGAGCTTGCCTCTCTTGGTTGGATGATATCCTTTGAAGACATGGCTACGATCCTTCTGACTTACCTATCATCTCCTTGGTTCGATGTCTTCTACACCGACCTTATCATGTGGAGGACTTGTGAGACACTCTTATGGGAGGAGCTTTCATTGCTTGTCTTGGAGCACAATGAGCAACTCAGAGAGGTTGGGGCCAATGGTTATGGCTCCACCAGGACCTTTACTACTGGCATAGGTAGAGGGAAGAAGACGAAGGCACAGCCAAGGACAAGAAGCAAGAGGATAAGTGTTAGCAGATATGTTAGCTCATGTATGAGTTTGAGCTGCAGAGGCTTGGGCACATTATTTAGGGTATTTAGGCATTTTTTAATTGTCATTTTATGGTCATATTGGGAATTATTGCTGGACCACCAGCATTAAATGCTGGCTGGCCTGACATATTTTATAGCATTATTTGTGCCTATTTATTCTAGCCTTCTCCTCCTCAGTTGGTCAGTTTACCACTTGGAGTTCCTGTGGAGAGAGGTGCCGGTGCCCACACAACCAGTGACTCACTATTGTATGTGACAGTCTCGGGTCTGATATATGGATTCTATTTCCTGAGCATACATCTGAGTTCTCATTTGTATTGTGTTTTGTCTTTCCCTTTCTCTTTTGTCTTGTGTTTCAGCAGTTTTTTACAACTTATGTGTATGCTTCCATTGCTGCACCACTTTTGACATGGTATTAGATTTTAGGATTTGTGCTCATGCTGTGTTTTCTTGTTGATTTGAGGACTGTTTTTGCCCTTGCTGATCAGGTGACTGCTGCTCCATACAGGTGACTTGTTTTACCTGCGTTTTCTGCAGATTTGCCCTTGTCTATTGTCTACAGCCCCTCTGCTGCCTGCGTTTTTAGTTTTCAGGCTGCCGCAACAATTTTTGAGCCTGTTTGTGATAGTACTCAGGTTGTGTTTTGGTGTTCTTGACTCCTTCTTGGCTGGGTGATTGTACCTTCAGGCCTTTTTTGCTGTTTTTGGCAGTTTTGATAGATTTTTTGACTTTTTGCAACAGCTTTTGTCTTCTTTTGGTCAGATTTTGGGTTATACTATATGTGAACTCTTGTTTTTTGCAGTTTGTGCTCGTGTTTTGGTTGTGTTTCCTCTCCAAATACCTTCTCTTCTCTACTTCTCTTCTAAATCCTCTACTGATGGCTCCTCCATGCACATCCACTGATGATACATTACATGGAGGATTAGGTGAGGCTCTTGTTGCTTCAGAGAGGGGTTTGAAGATGAAGAAGTCGAAGGCCCAGTGTTACCACTGTGGCAAGAAGGGTTACTTGCGGAAGGACTACAAAGAGTTAGCGGCTTCCAAGAAGAAAATGGAGCAGAAGACGAAGCAGGATGCGGATGACTTTGACAAGTCATCATCTGCATCAGATTCTGACTCGGATCCTCCAGCCAAGGCGCAGTAGGGATCCTCTTCTTCGGATCGTGGGAAGGGCTTGGTGGCCCCTTCCTTAGCTACTTTCTATTGGTGGTGATGAGGTCATCCCTGACGACTCTCCAGTGCGAGAGAGGGAGTATGAGAGGGTGGTGAGATGGGGCAGCCGTACCTCATCTATATTTCTATACAAATGCACAGGATCCAGAGAGGGATGTCCTTGACGCATCGACTAAAGTCTGGTAGGTTCAAATCCTGGAGCTGGGATTGACATCCATGTTCATGATGGGCTGGTTATTTGACAGAGAGCGGGTGGCTTTCGTCTGGAGCTCACATGAGGGGACACTTTGGTAGTTTGGCCAAAGGAGGGGGATCCATGGTCATTTATGCTTTGCAGCATTGGTGACAGGATGGTCACGTGTGCTACTTCAGAGGCATTGTTGACAGATATTGAGAGTTGCTATGATCTTCTCTATTTTCCGGAGCTGGTACGATTGACATTGATATCGGGTTTTCTCCGAGGCACCTTGGTGGTGGCTTGATCACCCACTGCTTGGGTATCCATGGTTCTACTTGGTGGTTCTATGTTGTATGATTTATGATTCATTCTCATTGTACCATTGTATTGTATTAGATCACCCATAATCTGAGAGAGGATATTAGCAGATATGTGAGCTCATGTGTGAGTTTGAGCTGTAGAGGGTTGGGCACATTATTTAGGGTATTTAGGCATTTTTTAATTGTCATTTTATGGTCATATTGGGCATTTATTGCTAGCCCACCAGCATTAAATGCTGGCCAATCTGACATATTTTATGGCATTATTTGTGCCTATTTATTTTGGCCTCCTCCTCAATTGGCTTGTTCACCACTTGGAGTTCCCATGGAGAGAGGAGCCAGTGCCGGTGCCTACGCAGCCAGTGACTCACTGTTGTATGCGACAGTCTCGTGTTTGATATATGGATTCTATTTCCCGAGCATACATTTGAGTTCTCATTTGTATTGTGTTCTGTCTTTCCCTTTCTCTTTTGTCTTGTGTTTCAGCAGTTTTTTACAGCTTATGTTTACGTTCCATTGCCGCACCACTTCTGACAATAAGAAGGATGAGAAGGAGAAGAAGCCTAAGTGCTCACACTATGGGAAGGGCACTTGTCTTGAAGATAAGTGTTGGCAAAAATACCCCCATTTGAAGCCAAAGAAGAAGGATTCGAAGGATAGGAAGACTGCCGCGATGACGACAGAGTTTATCTTTGTGCATGTATTTGCTGAGGAGGACATAGCTCTTGCTTCTTCCACTCAAGAGAAGCCTTGGCTCGTTCACAGTGGAGCCTTTTTTTCACATGACCTACAGATAGGACTGGCTTCAGGATCTAAGTGCAAGAGGGGCCACCATCACCATTATTGGTAATTCTACCATTCCCGTTCAAGGAGTGGGGACTATTCCTTTATTGCTAGACATGCATTCTTCTTCGGCCATAGCTCTCTATATACTAGATTTAGGTTTTAACTTATTGTCTGTTCATGATTTTACACGGCTTAGTACCAGCGTGGTATTTACACAGGATGCGGCGACAGTGGAGGATACTTCTATAAGTGCCGTTCTTTGGACAGGGCCTTGAGGAGGGTGGGATTTACACGCTCACAACCTTAGCCGTGAGGCCTTCCCACAAGCTTGGGCTGCTTTGGCATGCTCATTATGGTCATCTAAATTTTGATGCTATACAACAGGCTTCTCAAAAGAAGACGGTGGAGGGCCTTCCTGTTTTTTCTCCTATTCACAGTTTGTGCCATATTTGTTTGCGGGGCAAGCAACATAGGCAGCCTCATCCCCAGGTTGCCACTCCGAGAGCTTCTACTCTGCTTGAGTTGGTTGATACTGACCTTTGCGTACCTATGGGCACAACCTCTCTTGGGAAGGCCAAGTATTTGATGCTGATTATAGACGACGTCTGTCGTTATGTGTGGCCTTATTTTTTGGAGTACAAGAACGAGGCGTACTCCCATTTTTGTGAGTGGAAGGTGTTTGTGGAGACTCAGACTACCTTTAAAGTTCATTACATATGAGTAGATCATGGTGGAGAGTTTACTTCTAATCTCTTTTCTTAGTTTTGCAGGGATCACGGCATTCGGGTGGAGTATACCCATCTGAATACACCTTTGGAGAATGATGTGGTGGAGCATGTGAATCGGACCATGCTAGAGATGGCCCACTGATCCATGTTGGAGTATCGAGGTCTTCCTCATACCCTTTGGGGTGAGGCAATGGCTAGTGTGGTTGATAGTTGCAATTGCTTCTCGACTTTTGTGTTAGAGGACATGACTCCCTACGAGGCTTTCTTTGGCCGAAAGCCCTCTGTATCTCACTTCTGCATATTTGGATGTGATGCATTTGTCCATGTAGACAAGAAGAAGAGGAAGACGAAGCTTGAAGTCTAGAAAGCTCATATTTGTGGACTATAGCACTACCACAAAGGGCTATTGCCTCTATGACTTGACGGTTCCCTCATCTGGCTTATTCACACTTGATCGGATGTTTCTTTTGTTGTGGCATTGTTGTCTTCTTTCATGAAGACATCCACTTAGGAGCATTGGAGAGCGACCTTGTGTGTTCTTCATTATTTACAGGGGACTCAATCCTAGGGGATCATGTATGGAGAGGGGGTTACTCTCTCTGGTTGGAGTGATTTTGACTAGGCAGGTGATGTGGATTCTTGTCGGTCCGCTACAAGTTATGTCTTCTCCTTGGATCGGGAGTTATCTAATGGAGCAGCAAGAAGTAGCCTACTGTGGCCCTTTCTTCTACAGAGGCTGAGTATTGTGTCTTATATTCTACAACTATGGAGGCACTTTGGCTTCACCACATATTGGTAGAGATTGGCTTTTCTCAGCTTGGATCTACGGAGCCGCATATCAACAACCAGAGTGCTCTAGCTCTGGCCAAAACCCCATGTTTCATGCTCGTACACAACACATCGAGGTTTAATATCACTATGTTCGAGAGCGGATCGTGGATTCTAAGTTAGCGGTGGCCTACTGTTGCACGGAAGACAACGCATCCAATCTCTTCACGAAGCCTTTGCCCTAGGCTTCTATGCCTTATCACGTGAGGTTATTGGGTCTTCAGACACTCTAGGATGTGAGAGGGGTTGTTAGCCTGCCTATATTAGTTATGTTGGGAATAAAGGGTCACCGTGCCTTTCACGGTGTTCGGGTGTGCACACCCCCTTACACGTGTACTTTATATATATATGATAAAAAACCTAAAGTGGTACACTTCGTGATTATACCCACTTTGAGTCATGCTCTCACTCTCTCTCCCTCACTCTCTACTCTGCACTCACACTCTCTCTTTGCTGAGAGAAAGCATTGCATGTCTCAATCCTTGCGCTCTTTGTCATAACAAAGTGGTATCAGAGTTGTGCAGGAGTGCACGCTTCTCGAGGTGAAGTCGGGTGACAGGGGATAGGCTGGTTAGGTGGCACATCAGCTACGAATACGTGTGACAGGTTGGGTAGTGGGGCCACAAGCAGGCAATGGGGCCACGATTCGGCACAGGCAAAGGGCTGGCAGAGATCACACTTGGTCAACAACGTCACATTTCGACTGTTCAACTTTTCATCATTTTTTAAAATTAATTTTTGAAATCTGTTCCCCTCCCAGTGATGGTTGTTCACATGTGCAAGCACGGTGTGACATTTTGAGCTGAAAAATTGGGGCTTTTCTCGGATTTGGGGATTTTGATGCAAAACAAGACAATTTGACTTAGAAATTTCGAATTTGGTGCACATTTGCACGGGAAATCTAGGGCTTTTCATATTTTAGTGAAATTTTGTCAATTTCACTGAAATTTGTGCACATCGAACTCGAGAAAATTGGGGCTTTTGCAGGATTTGATCAATTTATGCAAGAATTGCCTAGTATATGCACTTGGATACATGTATTGATGCAAATTTGGGTGGATATGCCTTCGAAAATCTGGGGCTTTTGACCTCAATTGTCAAAATTTTCATGAGAATGCATTTGGAGCAGAAATTGCAGCAGAATTTTGGGGATTTCACATGTAATTGGTGCATTGGCCTATAAATGTGGCTGTAATTGATTGTGGAGTGCAGTACCAGGCATTCTCTAATTTTGGAAATCAATTTGTAGATCTGAAATTTCTGCAATTTCTTGATTTTCACTGCTGGTTGGTACTTGAAGCATAGGTTATTTGTGTGACATTTGGACTTGCATTTGCTGACATTTGAGTCAATTTAGTGCTGCAAATCATGGCTGGAAACAGTGATAGCAGCAACCTTTTGCACATCAAGAAGCTTGAGGGTGCACACAATTTTGCAATATGGCAAAAACAGTACTACAATGTCTTGGTGTAGAAGAAATAGGTGAAGCCCATCAAAGTGAAGTGAAGAAGACCAGCAGATATGGAACAAGAAGAGTGGAATGATTTGGATGAGCTTGACGTTCTACCATAGAGCTCTTAGTGTTAGACAACTTGCTCTTTAACATTGAGAAGCTGAATTTTGCATATGAAATGTGGCAAAGACTTGAGGAATTGTATGCTTGGAAAAGTGCAGCCAACAAGGTTTATTGGCTGAAAAAGTTGATGGACCTTTGCATGAAGGAAGGTACAACCATGTTTGTACATTTGAATGTGTTCGACCTGTGCTCCTAGTAAGGCTCTTAAAAGACCTTTCCAATTTATGGATGAATCATGCTTTCGAGTAGATGCTATTCCTTTGCGTAAGAGCATGGTTCCAATGGCTAAGCAGTTTGCAGAGTGGACAAAGGCAAGTAAAGACATCTCAATGAAGAAGATACATGATGCCGAAGGTTTCCTGCGCTCGATAGAAGTTATAAGGATGTGAGGCCAGCTGGCCCTAGTAATAGGTCCGCATTGAGTCCATTAGACCAATGTGGCAAATTGAGGCAATATCAATTATCAGTTAGCTGATTGCTCTGGATTTCCACATTGATGATGAGTTTAAGGCTACTTTCTTGCTATGCACTTTGCCTGAAAGTTGGGATACTTTCAAGACAGCTTTGAGTAACTCAAATACTCAGATGCTATATTCTAATGTGGAGAGTTCTTTGTTGATGGAAGAACTTAATAGGCAAAATAAGTAAGCAAACAAGTCTTCTAATGCATTACACACTAGGGGCAGATTTCAGCAAAAGGGCAGTTCCGAAAATAGAGCACGCAACAAGTCTCGTGGCAAAAATGTGGAGTATCATCATTGTGGCAAGAACGGGCACTACAAATGGGATTGTTTTCAATTGAAGAAAGAGAGGTAAAAACAAAAACATTGAAGACAACAAGGTTGAGAAACAGGACAACCAACCTGCAAAGAAAAGTAATGTGAAGATAGAGGAGGTAAACGTAGTCACTCATGAGAATGACAGTGACAGTGATGTACTCCTTGCTTCTTTTTTGAGTGCACATGCATTGATTGTAGATTTTGATGATGACATGCATACTTGGATACTTGATTCAAGTGCGTCTTTTCATGTTACATCGCATTATGAGTGGTTTTCTAACTACAATGGTGGTGCCCGTGGTGTTGTTTACTTGGGGGATAACTATGCATGTAAAATTGCAAGTATTGGCACAATGCATAGAGGGTGCAAAATGATCAGGAGGATGTGATACTCTAGTGGAGTGTCTCACGACTGACTGTGGGGCTTGTATGGCTTGTCCTCTTTGTCAACATCATGATCCTGCACAATAGGCGGATGTTGGGCCACAACATCATCTGCAATTGCAACAGGTTGTCTAATTGGGGCTGGTTGTATTGTAACAAGAGGCTCCTTCTAAAAGATCACTGTACGTATCTCAATCACTTACTCTGGTCCCATATGCATCTTTTCCTCATGGAATATAACATCGTGGTTGCAGATAACCTTTGGAGCCTGTGGATCCCGAAGACAATAGCCCATCTCACTTGCATCCCCATATTCAAGAAAGATGTATTTGACGGACTCTGGATCCAACTTGTTGCACTTGTCTTTGGAAATATGGTAGGAAGCCTTATATCAAAAGACTCGCAAAGTGTGTATACAAGGGGAGTTTACTAGACCATATCTCCTTTGCAAATCTATCATCAAGAGTAGTGTATGTGATCTATTAATCAGATGGATAATAGTAGTAACTACCTCAGCCCAAAAATGCTGTGGTAAACTTGTTTGACTAAGCATACTACGGACTCTTTCCAAAATAGTTCTATTCATGCACTCTGCAACATCATTCTTGGGATGTACAGGGTGGTTAATTGAGACTTAATATCCCTCTTATCACAAAGTTGCTCAAAAGCCTAAGAGACATCTTCATCCCCATTGTCAGATTGTAGGCATTTCAACCTATACCTAAAGCGGTTTTCAACCATGACCCAAAAGGGCTGAAACGTAGCCAAAACATTTGATTTTTGCTTAATAGGATAGGCCCAAACCTTAATGCGAATAATGATATATGAAGGTGGCAAAGTACTTCGCGTTACCCACTGACTGACAAGGCATGGGACCACAAATATCTGAATGCACAAGAGCCAAATGCTTACCGATGTTCGTAGAACTAGACCTTTTTATGAGAGTTACATGTGTTAAGAAGATTGCTAGGGTTTGCATTGAGTATACATAGAGTGTACGACCACGACAGAAACACAAAGACACAGACACAGACACAGAGCAAAACTCAAACCCTAAACACAAAACTTAAAACTCAAACCCTAAATGCAAAACTAAAAATTCAAAACTCAAACACAAACAGAAGAAGGGAGAGAGAGAATACAACTTTGAAGTGAATGAATGCTGTAAATAAATGTAAGAGTGTACAGTGTGCTCAAGGGCAGAGCAATGTCGGAGTGTGACGTCCACCGAAGACGGATTCCAAGTTTGTGACCACCAGTCGGAGTGTAGGAGTGCTGAATAGTGAATGGTGGCAGGCTGGTTACCAAAACACAGCAGTCTGGAGGCTGGAAACTGGTAAACGCAGTAGTGTACCACCGCTTGGGGGCTGGAAACTGTGCACAGTCTGCTGTAAACAGCAGGCTGAAACAGTGTCTGAGAGTGTCATGGCCTGCAATGCTGAATACGCAGGCTAGCTGACCCTGGAGATGATGGATAGCAGGCTGAACAGCAGTCTGGGATAGTTTGGAGTAGTCGCCAACAGCTGAGAGTTGTCGCATACAGCAATGGACAGGCTGAAGTCGATGTGGCTGGACAGCAGATGGAGGCGGGCTGTAGGGTGGAAACTGGGCGCCAACAGCAGCAGAGGGTGTGTGGGTTGGTGTAACATGCAAAACAAGGATGATTGTTGAACGGGGGCAGTCTGTGTATTTATAGATGTGGAAGGGCGCCCCAAAAATTAGGGTTTCCACTAAACTTTCTCGAACCGCTCCCTGTTTTAGGGTTTCCACTGAACTCTCTCGAATCGCTCCCCGTTTTAGGGTTTTACTCTAAAAGAGTATTTTTAGTGTGTTTTGGGGCTGTTTAAGAGCTAATCGGCAAGTAATGCATATTTTAGCTCAACAACGTGTCTGCTTGCCATAAAGACAATGATCATATGAATCAAAACACGGTAACTAAGAGGATGAAGATGTTGTAAATGAGTAAGTACTTTCATTCTTTTCAAAGGCATGTGTCCAAGGCGACGATGCCATAAAGATATATATGGAAGATCGGTCATAGCCAAAACATCGTCAATAGACCTAGAGACAATCAAGGGATAGGGAGTGCCAACCTTGGCATCTCTAGCAAAAACAAGACTACCATGAGTGATCTTCCATGTAGAATCACCAAAAGATACATGGTACCTGTTAACATCTAATTGTCCAGTCAAAATAAGGATTTTAGTCAAAGCTAGGATATGATGTAAACCATGAAGCACAAAAGAAGCACCGGTATTAAATTGCAATCTAATATTACCTATACCAATGATATTCAATGTAGTGTCATCTCCCAGTCTAGCAAAACCAATAATAGTATGGTAGCTATGAAACCAATGATGATGCGGGGTAACATGGAATGAAGCCCTCGAATGAGGAAGCCAACGCTGAGAGTAAGAAGACAGAGCATTGGTCAACTGAGTACCATCAAGTGATAAAGTAGCAAGCATTTAATGATCGGAACAATACTATGATCATCATAAGATTTAGTGTTATCTTGCACGTTCCATTTGTCTTTTTCATTGTGCTTATTATTATAGATTTTATGGCACTGTGGCCTAATGTGATCCTGTTGCCCACAATAATGACATGTCAAAGAGGACTTGTGACAACCAAACTTACTATGTGATTGCCCACGAGATTGAGACTTGCCCTTGTTGAGAGTCTTTACTACGATTATTATTCTCATTTCCATCATCTCTACCTCTAATTGTAAGTGCATGAGAAGTGTCGATTGCATCAACATTCTTCATGTTCACTTTTTCTGTAAGTAAAGCATTCTCTACATCACTACATTTATAACGATCTTCAAGAGGATTAGTACACATAGCAGTACGAAATGTATCCCATGACTTTTGTAGTGTGACAAGCAAGAACAAAGACTTTATGTTATCCTCAAACTGAATGCCTTGGAAGATAAGTTGGATGAAAATAGTGGAACTCATCAAATGAGTAGACATAGGGGTGCCCTCTTTCATGTGAAGGTCCACAAGCGTCTTTAACCAATACAATTGAGATGCAAGACTTTGCTTGTTATAAAGATGACTTATCTTTTGCCATAAATTATATGCATCACCATTAGTCGAAATAATATTGAAAAACACATGCTTAGACAAAGACAATATGATAGTGGACTTGCACAACTGATTAAGCTCATTCCAATCATCTTTATCCCAATTTTTTGGCTCTATGCCCTTGGCTTTTAATGGCCTAATGTACTTCTTTTGCACCAAAACCTGTTATATTTGTGTCTTCGAATATTGAAAGTTATTGCCATCCAACTTTTTGATGTTGAAAATAGCACTATCATTGGATGCATTTGAAGTACTTGCCATTATGTCTGCAAATGATTGCAAAGTATAAGAGTATGGGCTGCTGTAAGCACAGTAAAATAGCCCCAAAATTGAGCCAAAAGTGAGAGCAAGAGGTGGGGAACAAAAGAGTATATAGCTTTCCACAATTAGTAGGCTCTAGAGTGCTCAAACAAGGTGTCTGCTCTTAAAAAAACTACTCATAAATAGTTTTTAGCTTTGTTGTCCATAAAATAGTAGTAAATGACCATATATTTGTAGGCAAATGACCAAAGGAGTAAGCTTCTAATGCTAGGAATATCTGGGTAGCGACCAGGATATATAAAATGCAACTAGCAGTGTAGCAATCAAGGATCATTGTAAAAAACATTGAGGGTGTTAGATACATAGATGCATACAATAAAGCATATTGAGCATGTGTCCACAATTGGCAACCCACAGACAATGATAGGTACTAGGTATCCAAACTCCAAAGCAAATCAGCACACAGTCATGAATCTCTACAATGAACAGTCTAACATAGACCAAAAGAGCATAACGAGTCTCCCACTGACTCAAAGAACCAAGCTTTGTAATATAAATACAAATGGTTCCCACTTGAAGCGAATCTAGAATGTCCAAGAGTACAACAAAGCTCAATACATCAAGCACACAACATTTGGGAAGCCCAAGCACATCAATGATACATCGAAGAGCATATATATCCAATATGTCTTCAAGCCACAAGGGAAGAATTACTGAAGAAAATGGTTAATATCGAAAGACATCCAATGGAGCTCAAGCTTCAAAGATTGCCTTAAACATATCTGTGCATAAACATCAATGTTGAGTATCACATAAGTACATAGAAGACCCGAACAACATGTGGACATGTAATACATAAAGCTCTGTAACCTATAAACTTGCTGTTCAAGCCAGAATTGTTGTGTTCTGTGTAAAACAGAGAGCTGAAAATTACCCATAATAACTCTATGACTGTTCAGATCTATAGTTCTCGTTGCACTCTTCGTTTCCAGCTATAGAACATCTCAATTTGATATTGTATGTAGAAGTTATAGCCAAAATATGAAAGTGCTATCAAGTTGCTATAGCTGTCCACGACTTTTGCAGCATGCTGTGTATCCACTCAAAATGGATAGAAATGGCTGCTTCTCAGCCTAGTAAGCACTCAACAAGGCTTAAGTAAGCCTTGGGAAGCTCCTCAACCAGTGTGGAACGAGTGTTGAAGGTAGCGAGGCCAATGCATACCTCAAATTGACTCAAATGGGGCTGCCATGGAAGTTGTAAGTCAATCTCTCTTCTTGCACTGAATGCAATGTTGGTGAAGCTCTTCGAATGCCCTCTCTGATACCGGTTGAAAGGTAGAGCAAGAGTGGAAGCACAAGCGAAAGCAAGAAAGAAGCAAGAGCTATGGAGGTTCAAGTTGTTAGCCTACCTATTTTAGGGTTTTCAGTCTATCATCTCTTGGTTATGAGCTCTTATTAGAGTTTGACAGAGACATGGGAGCTTTGGCATTTTAGTGTGCATTTCTTCTGTTTCTAGCACTTTTCTTATCTTTGTGAGTCGGTTTATACCTCCTGCCAGTGCTTGACTGCCCAAAATGCCACGTCACTGTTTGTTGTATTTTTCTATGCAGTCCGATTGTATTTATTGCAGCCCCATGATCATTTGCAGCAATTCAGCCAGATTTTTGGGCCATTTATGGCAGCTTGGCTAGATTTGGAGATCTATAGCTATTTATAGCTGTCAATTCCTCACTTTGGCATTTATTTTCTGCAAGTTGCTCCTTCGACTCCGGTATCCTCCTCCGTCTCTGGTGCTACTGCTGCCATCATCATTTTTAGCATGATTTGGTGCCCTCACCGACGCCTCGGGCTGTGTACAGGGATTGATCAATCCTCCCTTTTGTATTCAGCATTCATTTTCAGTCAGTGCAGATTTCTTCCTTCTTCTTCTTGCTCTCTCTCTCTTCCTTTCTCTCTGTGTTTGTATTCCTTCTTCCGTTGCGCACTCTCACATGGTATCATTGCCTAACATGAGATATAGTTGAGCCCTTTTGAAGAGGTGATCACCCGGACTTCAAAACACAGGTCCCAACCCTTGTGTTTGCTGCATAGGCAACCTCTCTTACTTGAGGCAACAGGTTGGCAGCTTTGATGATAGTCTTCTGCTTGTAGGCAACATGTTTTCTCAATAGGTGACAATCTTTTGACTTCAAAACGTAGGTTTTTGCTCCAAGGGACAAGTTTATCCCTTAGCGAATGATAGTCTTTGGCAGGAAGTGACATCATATTCTCCACAGGCAGCACATCTACACATCGGCTGTAGCTGGCTTCCTTCTGTTTCCATGCTGTTGATAACCAAACACAGTCTTTTTGGGTGATTGCAAGTTATTGAAGATGTCTTATTACTAGTTTGAATGCTTTGATGACTCAGAGAATGAGGTCTCTCATCATTCCTTTGAGAGGCAGAGAGATTATCGTGCTAGTCCTCGCGACGATTGAGAAGCACAGAGGTCACTGAGTTAGTTTGTACGGCAACCTTCTCTTCCCTCCCTCCATGTTTTTCATAGAAGACTTGGCACCATGGTCTTAATATGCCTCCGATGGCACCCTCTATGTAAGTTCCTGTACTTCCTTCTTTGCCCAAGGAGGATTACTTGGATGGTTCTAGCTATTCTCTTTGGTAATATAAGGTGGAGTGTGTTTTTGACACCTTCCACCTTTGGGAGTTTGTTTCTCATCCTGTTCCTCATCTTGTGGAGGATCCCGTAGTGGGATCAATGATGGATCGTGCTGCCTTATGGGATCAGCTCAACTTTAGAGCTAGATCCTTTCTTTTATGAGCTTGTAGAATTTTGTCCTAGTTCATGTTCGCAGATTGAAGATTGCTACGGAGGTTTGGAAGAAGCTAGTGTCTCTCTAACATTAGAAGGCGTTTGCTCACCGCATATCCCTTGAGAAGAAACTTCAGACGCTTAGTGCCAATGATTCTCCTTGCATGAAGGACCACATCAACAAATTGGAGGACATGAGAGATGAGCTTGCATCTCTTGGATGGACTATATCTTTGGAGGGCATCGCCATGATTCTATTGACATAGTTGCCATCTCCAAAGTTCGTCGATGTATTCTACACCAGTCTTCTTACTCCTCCGAGGATCCAAGATACGCTTATTTGGGAGGATCTTGCCCAACTCGACTTGGAGCATGACAAGCGGCTTAGAGATATAGGTATGAGTGGATCTAGCTCCATCAAAGCTTTTAATGCAAGTTTAGGGAGAGGAAAGAAGGGGAAGCCAGAGACCAAGAAATAGGCAGACAAGAAGGACGATTGTAGGGATCCAAGAAGTCTAAGTGCTCCCATTGTGACAAGGATACTCATCTTGAGGAGAAGTGATGGCAGAAGTATCCCCATTTGAAGCCTAAGGAGGGGTCAAAGGATTAGAAGGCCAGATCCACTATCTCAAAGTTTGTCTTCGTACACTTGCTCAAGGTGGATGATATGACACTTGCTTCTTCTTCTGAGGAGAAACCTTGACTCGTGGATAGTGGGGCCTCTTCCCACATGACTTACTGCTAGGATTGGTTTCAGGACATGAGATCTAGTGGGGGATCTGTCACCATTGGTGACAACTCTTCCGTTTCCATATGAGGAGTGGAGACCATTTCCTTCATACGCGATTGGTATACTTCTTTGGCCAAAGTCCTCTATGTACCAGATTTGGGTTTTAATCTCTTTTTTGTTTACAGTCTAACACAACTAGGTACCCGAGTCATCTTTGCCCAGGATGCGATCATAGTGGAGGATGCATCTTCAGGAGTTACTCTTTGGATATATGAGGGTGGACTTTACACACTTACGGCCCTTGCTGCTCAGTTTTCACAGGAGCTTGGACTACTTTGGCATGCTTATTATGGGCATTCAAACCTTGATGCTATTTGACAGGCTTCTCAAAAGAAGATGGAGGGACTTTCGAATTTCCATCCCATTCACACTCTTTACTCTAGTTGCTTAAGGGGCAAGCAACATAGGTAGCTTCATCCATAGGTTGCTACTCAGAGGGCTTTGATACCGCTTGAGTTGGTTTACACCACCCTTTGTGGAAATATGGGCATGGCCTCCCATGGGAAGGCCAAGTACCTTGTGTTGATCATTGATGACACTTTAGTTGTTATGTGTGGCCCTACTTCTTGGTGTACAAGAGCGAGGCGTACTCACTTCTGTGAGTGGGAGGTGTTTGCAGAGACACAAATCTCTTTCAAAGTTCACGGTGTACAAGGAAACTACGGCAACAAGTTTTCTTCCAATGTATTTTCTTAGTTTTGTAGGAAACAATGTATTTGGATGAAGTACTCTCATCCCAACACACCATTAGAACATGATATAGTGGAGCGTGCCAATCTAATCATGCTCAAAATGGCCCGATCGATATTGGAGTATAGGAGTTTTTCCCATTCCTCAGTGGCCATTGCAGCTTATATCTGCAATAGCTCTCCTACTTCGGCATTGTAGGATATGACTCCCTACCAAGCTTTCTTTAGGAAGAAGCCTTCAGTTTCCCAATTTCGTTTCCTTGGGTAAGAGGCATATGTCCATGTAGACAAGAAGAAAAGAGGGAGCAAACTTGATTCGAAGTCAAAGAAGCTTATCTTTGTGGGCTACAACACGACCACGAAGGGCTATTGACTCTATGACCTACAGACTCCAAAGATCGAGGTGAGTAGGGATGTGATCTTTGATAAGGTTGTGGCCTCTGAAGATTTGATTGATGGTTCTTCTGATACAAGTGGTTCTTCATTATCGATTGATGCCCCCCCAAACCATCAGCTCCTTCCTTTCTTTCTAGGTTACCCCTTTGCATCCCTTCTTCGTTTGTGACTCCTTCCTCTCCTTTCTCTTCTCCCTTATCTTCTTCCCTTCCACCTTTGATGGCTTCTTCATGTACTATCTCCTCCTCGAGTATTTCCACCCCTTTCTCGTCTCCTCAAGTTCCCTTTGGGGAAATTGAGCTATCAAAGGGGAAGTCTTCTTCATTGGATGAGGAGGATTTACCTTCCCTTAGTGAGGTTGAGTCCCTTTCATAGATAGGTGCTTTACAAGTACCAAAGGCCTCTCGGCCTCCTTTGCAGCAGGTTGAGCCTATCACCGTTCCTCAGTGGTATCAGCGGCTCATGTAGGATTTCGAGATTACTTCGTTCCTTGAGATGCCTCTTGGACCATGCAAATTAGCCAGGATTCAAGCTCGGTGGGATAGTTCACTCTACATGAACTATGCTCTTATGTCAGAGATTTTTTAGGACCATGAGTCCACTACAGTTGATGAGGCTCTTGCGTTGGAGGTTTGACATAATGCTATGCAGGTTGAGCTTGATTCTATTGAGCAGAACTAGACTTGAGAGCTGGTTCCTCGTTCGAAGAAGCGGAAGGTGATTGGTGTGAAGTGGGTCTATAAGACCAAGTATCTTGTAGATGGGACCTTGGACAAGCATAAGGCATGGCTTATTGAGAAGGGGTTCTCTTAGTGGGCAAGCTTAGATTACTTTGAGACTTTTGCATTGATAGTTCGACATGATGGATCTTGGGATTCTATATTTCTTTCATGGTCTAGATATTTATTAGATGGCACAGAGCATCTTTATTCCCAGCACAGTTGATGAGACTCTTGCATTGGAGGTTGGGTATAGTGCTATGATTTTGTATGAAAAATAAGAGTACTTTTGGCCATATCCCCCAATCTCTTTTTTTTTTCAAGCATCAATCTTCCACACCCCCCTCCCCCCCCCACAAAAAAAGCCCCCCTCTCTCTCTCATGATCAAGCTTCTCACACCTCTCTCTCTCTCTCTCAAGCGTACACTTCTCTTATTTGTATGATCATTTACGTATGATGTATCCAATCCCATCTATTTACTTGTAACTTGTAAGTTGTAGTGCATATTGTGCGTGAGGCATATACGATAGAGGGTTTGGCATGTTACTCTTAAGCAATCATCTTATATACTCTAATAGCATTGTTCTTTAGACGTCATACTTATTCTATCATCTTTAGTCTAAAATACCCACTATGATTTTTTTTTTCCTGTACTAATATCGTACCGTATCTTATAAGATCTTAAGGTACCATTTAGTACCATATTTAATTGTACTGTACGGTATCACACATTTCGTACTTGACAACTATGGATTGGGCTAATCAATACTTGGCCAGACGTCTCTTTTGTGGTGTCTTTGTTGTCTTCTTTTATGAAGACTCCTCAAGCTCACTGGTGAGCTGCTTTGCACGTTCTGTGCTATCTATAAGGGATTTGGTGCAACGGGATCAAGTATAGAGAGGGGGCCACTCTTTTTGGATGGAGTAACTCTTATTGGGTCGGTGATGTGGATTCGACACAGTCCACTACATGTTTTGCTGTCTTCCTTGGTTCAAGTGCTATCTCATGGAGGAGTAAGAAGCAGCCTATTGTGGCGTTTTTTTCTATAGAGGCAAAGTATCACTCTCTTTGTTTGATTGCTATGGAGGCAGTGTGGCTTTGTTGAATGTTGGCGGGGATTAGTTTTCTAGACATGACCCCCTCAGCTACATGTGGACAGCCAACATGCTCTACCTTTGGCTAAGAACCTTGTGTTTCATATCCACAAGAAGCACATTGAGGTTTAGTACCATTATGTTCAAGAGCGAATCGTGGATTTCGAGTTCTCACTGGTTTATTGTCCCATAGAGGACAATGCAACGGATCTCTTCATGAAGCCTTTGCCAAGGCTTCCATGCTTTATCACATGAAATTGTTGGGTCTCCAGACACTCCTAGAATTTGAGAGGGAATGTTAGCTTGCCTATTCTAGGGTTGTTAGTCTGTCATCTCTTGGTTGTGAGCTCTTGTTAGAGTTTGATAGAGACATGGGAGCTTTGGCATTTTAGTGTGTATTTCTTTTCTTTTTGGCACTTTTCCTATGTTTGTTAGTTTGTTTACACCTCCTGCCAGTGCCTAACTACCTTTGGATTGCCTAGGATACCACGTCACTATTTGTTGGATTTTTTGTGCAATCAGATTGCATTTAATGCAGCCCCATGATCATTTGCAGCAAGTCGGCCAAATTTTGGGCCATTTATGGCAGGTCAGACCAGATTTGGAGTTCTACAGCTATTTATAGCTGTCCACTCCTCACTTTGGCATTCATGTTCTGTAGGTTGCTCCTTCGACTCTGGCATTCTCCTCCATCTCCGGTGCTGCTGCTGCCATCATCATTTTCAGCCTGATTTGATGCCCTCACTAATGCCTCAAGATGTGTGCAGGGACTGATCAGTCCTCCCTTTTGTATTCAACATTCATTTTCAGTCAGTGTAGATTTCTTTCTTCTTCTTGTTCTCTCTCTTCCTCTCTCTTTGTGTTAGTGTTCTTTTTTCTGTTGTGCACTCACACAAGCAAGAGAGAGCAAGACGGTATGTGGGAACTCCAACAGTTACCATATCTAACTTGCCTTCCCTTATTCTATTGCCATTGAAAGAATAAAGGATAGAGTAACAGTGATAGGCACCGCCACTTGCGGTGTATAGGTGTGTGGGTATAGTGTATAGAGTAAATGTAGCGGGTACCTCAACACAACTTCTAGACTTCATGCATTGCATCATTTTTTTAAAAGCAAACCGATGCATTCTACCAAGAATGCAATCCTTACAAGTGTGGGGAGGTGGAGTATCCAATGTGGGCAAAGCATGAACCATCCGATACTTATGAAGAGTCATAAGACGTTTGAAACTCATGTGCTCCTATCTAGCATACCATATCTCCATATTTTGCATTGTATGAGTGAGTGTAGCAATTGACAATGCATTGTTTGATCTCTTTACATTATCATCCAAAAGAAAGAGGCCTTTGTACAAAGTGCGAGAAAGATTTAATACATAATCATGCTCTATCATGCATAATGCATTTGCCATTCTCAAAGATGACTCAAAATCGACTTTTGTTCAACTTTTGTTCAAAGCAGACATTGAAAGCAAGTCCTTGGTAATGTCTGGCACATACAAAGGATCCAAAGGCTAGAAATTTGTGCCATCAGCTCTGTTGCAATCAACACCCCACAAATATCACAAATTGCATGAGAAGTGTTGTTGGCACAAGACACCTTGCCAAAAGGAGTTGAATGCATTGAAGAGAACAAACACTTCCTATAAGTGATATGATGTGATGCACCATTGTCAAATTACCAAGTATGATGTGTCTTTGATGCATTAAAGGCTTACCCATCCATACAAGAGTCATTATTGTATGTAAGAAAAGCATAATCCTTCTCCACAAGGTTGGCTAAAGAGCCTCCATTAGTCATGCGAGTGGCTAATGCCTCTTGGAGAGCCATATTGGAGTTCTTTTCCTTCTCTTTTGCAAGCCTTCTCTACATTCATTACTATAATGGCTGTTGAGAAATGACAAATGATGTATGCTCCAAGAAGAGATGTCCTGAATCCCATATGTGGAGAAAAAAGGGACCATCATGAGCCTATAAAATGATGTACCTTCTTATCATTCAATGATGAAATACAACTGTACTTTGTCCTTTTAGTCATAGTCATTGTCATACTCAAGATTGTGTTTGAGTCCAAGCTTTCATCTTGGAACCTAATTCACTTGAGTAATAGTTGGTCTAATCTATGTCATCCATGAACATGTCTTTGTGTTTCATCCACCATAGCCATTCTCTAGATCCATGCATTTCAACATAGTATCAGAGCTTAGCTGAGCATGGCACAACTCCATACACTGCTTCTCTAGTCTCTCTTCATCTCTGGTCATCTCTGTCCAGCTCACATCCAGCTCATGATTCCTTTTTCAACTTCACTTTCATCTTGACCTTGTGTCTGCCATAGCCAAAATAGTACCTATCCTACTTTGAGTAGCTAGATCTCCCTCTACAGGCCATATCTTTTAGTGCTTTCTTCTGGGAAAGTGTTTCCTGACTTCCAAACCTTCTCTGTGGCACATCAAACACCAAGATTGCCCCAGCTTGGCGTTGTTAAGATTTGCCATCGCTGTTTGAACTACGTTGAACTCTGGTTGTATTGCTGTTGTTGTGCGCACAGGTCATAATCCTTCTTGCGACCATAGGGCAATCGAGGGTGGGCTAATGAGCTTACTCCCCATCAAAGGACTCATCAAATGATTGGCTCTTTAGGTTGCTGTGACAAAAAAACCAGTCGGGTTTGTTAGAAATCCTAAAGACTCCATAGCCAGAACCTCAAAAGCTTGACATTTTTCGTTGGTTCTTCTCACTAAAGCTATCAACATTGATTTTAATCACTGAGCTACAACCACTAAAGTTCACAACAAGATTCACCCATCAAACCAGCAAGGAGAGGAGACTCTGGAAGATTTGAAGACCTCAAGCACTGACATCCAATACTAAGCTCAAAGAATAGTATCCCCCATTGATACTCAACTAGTGTTAGTTTGATACTGATCTTTGTGTGTCTCTTGACACATTGAACTACAGCTCTTTTGTTGGCAGAGCTTGAGCAAATAGCCAAGTTCAATGGTGAAGCCTTTCATGCTTGGAAGGAGAAGACCATGTACCACCTTATGCGGAAGGACTTGTGGGACCTGTTTGAGGATGATGTAGATAGCAAGAAGGAAGATGATGAAACGGGTTCGTTGAAGAAGATCAACTTAAGACAAAGGAGTGGAAAAAGATGAACAAGGATTTAGGCATCATTACTTGGGGACTATCTGATGATGTATTGCACCATATCTCTGGTATCAAAGATGCTAAAAAGGCTTGGGATGAGCTTGACAGGATCTTTGGAAGTCAAGCCAGAAACTCTAAGGTCAAGTTGTTAATGTAGTTCTATAAGCTTGATATAAGAAACAACACTTCAATGACTATGCATATTAACAAATTCAAATTTTTAAAAACTTAATTTGCCACTTTGAAAAAAACAATAGATGAAGATGAAGCCATTGTTGTACTCCTTGTTAGTGTAAACTAGGATCTTTATGAAAATCTTGTCTCTACTCTTAGCAATGTACCTAATCTATCACAGAAAGATATTAAGCACTCTCTTCTTGATGAAGAGAATAAATAGAAAAACAAGAATGCAAAAGATGGTGTCCCATCATCTAGGGAAAATCTCTTATACACCAAAGGAGCTGCTGGAGCAAAAGGCCAAGGTCGAGGATTCAACTTCGACAACAAAGATTGGATGACATGTCATTATTGTGGTAAGACCGGCCAAACAGCCAGTGAAATTTTCCACTGTAAAAGAGCACAACACGTGCAGAATAGTAACCATTAGAATCAGTTCATGAATGAAAGAGAAGAAGAAGAAGATGCTTCTGCTATCAACAACAACTCTGATAGATTGTTTTAAAGAAATTCTCTCTCCCATAGTGGATCATATGTTTTTCCCATAGTGGATTTTGTTTTCCTTAGTGAATTTGCCTTGTAAAACAAAACCCTTACCAAAGATGTAAAGTTTCAAGCCTTAACTTGACTAGGCTGCCAAAGAGCTAGTCTCTCGGGCCATGTCATCATGTAGGGGGGGGAAAAGCCAGCAAGGGTAGAGACTCATCATTTGAGGGGGGTGTTGAGAAATGACAAATGATATATGCTCCAAGAAGAGATGTCTTGAATCCCATATACACAGTGGAGAAAAAGGGAACCATCATGAGTTTATAAAGTGATGTACATTCTATTCATTCAATGATGAAATATAACTGTACTTTGTCCTTTCAGTCATAGTCAGTGTCATACTCAAGATTGTGTTTATGAGTCCAAGCTTCCATCTTGGAACCTAATTCACTTGAGTAATAGTTGGTCTATCTAATCAATGTCATCACGAACATTGTCTTTGTGTTCCATCTACCATAGCCATGCTCTATATCCATGCATTTCAACAATGGCGTGGCTTTTTACAATGATTACATTTTCCTTTATTCTTTGCTATCCTTTCCTTTTGCCTTTGTATTTGGAAAGCATGCTTGAATCATGTGAATGTAGGGCTATATTCTTTTGAGCTTGCTCCTCTTGAAGCAAGAGGCTGGTCAAACTCCACGAATGTGAGGGGTTGAGCGGCCCCCTCTTGACAAATTCAGTGAAGTGTGAGAATCAAGGTAAGACTTTGGAAGAGAGTTCAAAGTAATGTTCACCATCTTCAATCACCTCATTTATGTCCTCACTAGTGAGGATGCCACGGGTATCATTGTTATTCCCTACCATTTCTGAATCAAAAATGAATTGAAGCTGTAAATAAGACTTTCAACATGGCAGAGGTGTAGGGAGAACAAAATCCTCTTTGGGATCCCCAACGCAAGAATACTTTTTGTACAAAAATTGTCAAGTGCTGAAACACTGCTGTGTAGCCAAACAGTGGCTATGAATGCCTCGATTTCCATACCCAATCTGATTCAAACATCAATTTAATGTACCACTACCTATAGCGTGCCTTTGAAGGCAAGATAATAAAAATCCTCCTTTTTCAAAATAACAGCTTCTTTTACTTCTTCGACTGAGTGAACTTCTTATGGGTGGCACCAGCTGAGCAAAGGCAAGATTGCAGACACGGATATTGTCACACAGCCGATTGTAGCACAAACAGAGGCTTCTGTTTGATCATTTCTGACTCCCACCGAAGAGAATGATACCTTGTGAGAGTGCACAATGGAATTAGTACAAGGCTGTGACAATCGGCTCCTACACATGGCACAAAGTGTCAAGGAGGGTGCTAGATGGAGGCTAGAAAATAACGATTGAATAATGAGAAGGATTGACAATAGAATGAACAATTGATAGTGGAGTGTGGGGGCAATGAATAAATAGGCAATGCTGATGAGACTATCCTGATCAATCTGACTTGCATTAATGTAGGCCAAGCTCGTCATAAATGCTACCTATGCCATAAATGCAGCAATAAATGCTCCTTGCATGCTTGATTCTCCCTTGCCCATAAATGCTTGCCCAAAAAAGAGGAAAACAAACTACTTGGTGACAAATGCGAGGAGCTCCATCTAAAGTGTTTGGGGGAAAATGACCTAACAGACAAATACACTATCAGAGCCATAATGTCCTTGCTTGACTTAGATTGAGGGTCACAGACAGGAGATGACCGTACAAGACGCATGTGAATGCTAACAAACATTAGGTCTGAAATGGCAATTGGCAATGCTATGGGCTGATTTGTGACAAGAAGAGTATGTCGTCACTAAACTTGTAAAGCTTTTACACACTACCTTTGCCTCCTTTCCCAGCCTTGAACCTACTCTAATACTAGCGTCAGAACATAGATAAGCATAGAATAAGTTTGGTGAAGATTAAATCATTAAAGCCATTTCTCATTCTAGTGACAATGAGCCTTTACATAACCACTTGTGGCTTGGCCATTTGGCTGTCACAAGCAATCATTGTCTTTGCTATTGATTTTTGGTGTGCTTGGCTCTTCCATGGATGAGGTTTGCTCCATGTTCTATATCCTCAAGTGTTCTCACTAACCTTACCAATGAGCTTTGAACCTGACTCAATCACATACTCAAACCAATGTGTCATCTTCAAGCATACAGAGGCGCAGTCACTCCAATCTTGACCAACATGACATTGAAAGATGCATCCATGATCTCTCTCCATTGCTCAATTGCAATGAATGAGGAATTTGCATGAATCTCAATCGTAGACCGATCCGATTAATCGAATGAGGTCTTAGCTCTCGTTGTCCAAAAATCTTGGAGATTTGCCCTAATCAAGGCATGTTCAATTCACTATTGAAGTAATCCAAAGTTGTACATCTGTTGTTCATGAACCATAATCTCTGATATGCATTTGCCTTGAGATTTGATGCTCAATTTAATGTTTTCAATGGCTGGAAAGTAGATCTACATGTCTGTAAATCTTTAGTGGTTTGGTAACCTAAAACAAGGGGCAAATCGGGGGTTTTGGTGGGACGCCCTTAGCAAGCAATTCCACACCCATAATGACTAATGTTTGCGAACCCTAGCCATCGATCTGCAGCAAACGGCTAAACCCTAATTCTGATCTGTTGTGAAACAGAGTTTGCATAACCCAAGAGAGAGAGAACATGGAGATTGGTTCCTTGTTGTTCAGAGTTTGCCTTGAGTGTGGCAACCTAGCAACAAAGTTTACAGCCTCTTGATGGCTGCAGCAGCCTATTTGACTTGCTGCGCTGTTGTTAGAGCTGCCCCCTTGCTGCTAGAGACTTGGTGATGGCTGCAAAACTCTTTCTTCTTGCTGTTCATAGCATAGATCAGCAAGCATGCATCATCTCCTGCTGTTAAAGCTCTCAAATCACACCAAAATGGGAGAGAGAGAGAGCCTAACATGGAAGATACACTTGAACACAGTCAAGGACTAACTCAAACTTGACACTTGGCAAACTTTCATTGTCACTTCGGCCTCCACATGCAAATTGGACCTGAATAGCCCTTTGGCCCTCCTCACATTAAAATAACATTAAATGCTGCCGAACATTTAATGTGACATTCAAAATGCCTAAGCCCTTTGAAACTTAAATGTTTCAATGTGCAAATAAAATGTCTAAGCCCTTTGAACATTAAATGTTTCAATGTGCATTCAAAAGGCTCACATTTCACCTTTGCATAACTTAAAGGAAAATAATCATTTCTGTGGCCCACTTATAGGCCTGGTCTTATCTGTCATTGCCCATGCAAACTCCCATATACCCAAACCATAAGAGTGCAATCACATGACTGTGCCACCTCAAGGGTCCTATAAACCCAAGCCATGCATGGGCACTTTTACAAGCCATATTGCCCAATACAGGTCATCAGTGGACACTGTAGTATTGATAACGTGTATCATGCATAGACATGCATCATCCATGCACACCATACCAATTTACATTTTCTTCCAAATTTCTCTCAAGGCTTTTGAAATTGATGGTTCTTTTCTTGCATGAGGGTTCTCTTCCTCTTTGAGTGCTGTTGGAAACATGATCATCTCATGTTTTACCTCAAAGGTTGAGTAATATTTTAACAGCTGTGAATTGAGAAGCAAAATTCTCCTTGGATCACCTCCTCCTCAACAGAAAAGATCATAGGCTTTGATACCGATGGAGGATGGCAAGGGTTGGGTGAGAGGTGAATAATCTTTTAATCACACTTGATCAGTAGCACATAGAACTAAACAAGATAGTGGAGACAACTCTGTCCTCCCTTTATCTCAACTAGTGGCCAGCCAGCTCTTTGCCAAAATTCTCAACAGTGTAATGAATGGAAGAGAAGAGTTTGATGAAGAATATCCTCTTGTGGTAAGCTTTGCCTGAAATGTCTTCCACAAAAGACACCTCTATATCAGATCCCTTACACCCTCAAAGTTTACACAGCATGTTGATGACATTAATTCAATCTTCTTTGTCTTTCCTTCTTTCATTAAGAATGCAACTAGTCTCCTAGCATGATGATTCCTGTGAATTAGGAAATTGTAAGGTGGTTGGAGTGTTTTATAGCTTCAAACTCTTCTACATAGGTCCAACTGTGCCTTTCCTTTATCTGACTTCAAATATTGGGCTTGACCTGCGGTCACTAGTTTGACTGAGTGGTTTTTATAGTAACTTGGGCCTTCTTACATTTCACTTTGTTGAGGCTTACTGCTCCTAGTTCATTCTGGTTATACTGGTCATATTATTCCAGTAGGACTGCAAAATCTCTCCGACGGCTATGCATATTAATAGTGGTTGTGGTTCTCTCTTTCAGAAACAAACTCAAAACTCTATTAAAGTCATGATGTTAAGATTACTCATAATCTAGTTATGTTTGCTCTTTTTCGGAGAAATGTAGGAGCTGGAAGGTTTTAAATCTTTAACTTGGCTGTTTCCAGCATAGCTTTTTCATCTTGTTTACTGTTTGGTGCTGCTCATCAAGACTGTCAGTCTGCTGATCACTTGTAGTCATAGTTCTTTGTTCCAGCTAAATCATCGCCTTTAGCTTGCTGATTCATCGATTTGTTGCCCTCATCAAACCCAAAAGTTTTGTTGTTTGTCTGATTCCACAGTTTCTTATCAAAAAAGAATCCTTAAATTCTTTAATGGGTTACACTGACAGAAGCAGTATTTTTATGTATGATCTAGCCTGGTCCTCATAGTATTTGCAAGCTTGTGAAACATCTACTTGGTGTACATTGTGATTGTTCAGCTATGGTTGGAGATGTAAATCTTTACATGAATGATGTGGATGATACAACTGCCGCAGAGATTGAGATCATGATAGCTGAACCAGACTGGTACAAGTTTTTAAAGGATTATCGCTATCTCATCAAAATTTTGGGTTTGGTTTTGTATAACAAAGCTCATTTCTTAGCACAAGCGGGGCCTGATCAATTGTAGAGAATATTCAGTCAGATGGTTCTCTTTGATGATACTATGATTATCTGATGCAGCCGAGGAAAAGGCATTGGCAAAGAATCTGTGCAGTTAATGATGGTTTATGCTATGGAAAATCTAAATATAATGAAATTTCGAGCTAAAATTGGTGACACAAACACTCCCTCCCTTCGCTTGTTTAGAAAATTGGTAAGCCTCGGTTCTGTGTTATAGATATGTCTGGTTTGTGTTGTCAAAAGTTAAATGGTGTTACATTGGAGTTTTTTTATTGTAGGGATTTCAAGATGTTGGTCACAGTGGTATTTTTAGTCAGGTATTGCATTCGTATTCTCTCATTGTTTTTCATTTGTCATGTATTTTCTAATTGTCTACCTTCTTTTTCTGCTGTCCTTCATATTTTGTAGTGCAGATACAAAGCATTTTCAAACTTTTGTATGGGCTTGCTTGAAGAGTAGAAAAATTTTCTCACTACAACTGGCTCAATCTCACATAGGCCCTTTTGTGCACTGACACTTCTCTCACACCACCAGTGAAGTTGGGAATTTAAGTAGCAATGTAAAATCTATGCGATCTTATCAAACTAATGATGAAGCCAAAACTATAACCTCTGGATGGTACGCATGCAGGTGGCTTTAAGAATAGTTTAGTGGCCCATATTGTGGTTCAGGCTCCAGAGGCTATAAGCATCTATATTTGATCTACTGCTGGCTTTTCTGGACTAACCTCAACTATCTGGAGTAGTGAAGAACTACTTCACTGTAAACTTGCAGATAGTGCTTTCCAGTCTTGTTTGGGTACATTCAGGTATTCTTTTGCTCTGCAGGAGCATCATTAATTGATACAGGATAGTCAGTGTTTGCAATAGCAAATCTGAGTTGGATTGGAATCAGATTTGCATGAATTGAAATAGTTCAGGCAATTTTCTTTGTTGGTTGCTAGATTGGAATGATAAGCCTCTAGCACAAGAAGTTGCTTTAGTTTTTTAATATATCAATATATCTATAGACTTTACCTGCATTGGAGTAAGAGAAAGGTACATCAACTGTAAGGGCATCAAAATCATTGCTTGAGTTACTTGGAAAATTATCATACTTCCAAAGCACGAAGGTGTGCTGAATATCATTCATCAAAAGGCAGAATACAAGGCCCTTGATTCTAAAATGTTGATGTGAGGGTTGCCTTTTGGGAAAGAACAATGGAGAAGTTTTGGGCATGCCAACCTAGTTAATAGGAAGAGAACAATGGGCTTACTTTACTTGTCACCACCTATATATACAACATTCTAATATTCATCTATGTGAGGGAGGACAGGATCGAAGCTCAGCACAGAAAACCAGTAGATAGTAGAGAGTGAAGCACGGCACCCAATGCAATAAACTGAAAGTACAAGGTACAACACTTAAACCTTAGGGTTGTAGGGGGTTGTTCACACCCGAACACGGTAAGTGCCCATAAGTGTGTGTCATAAGCACATACGAAATAATACCATAAGTTTGGGGGAAAAAACCTCTCCTACCGAGAGTAAAAAGTGCCCCAGTGTCCTACTGATCACCGACACTCCTATGTGAGTATAGGCGTAAGTGAGGCGTGAATGAAATACCCAACAAACCCCCTTGGAGTGAAGAGTGATCAAGAGTACAAGGATCATCCGCCACCAAAGGAGATCAAATTTAAAGCATGGCGAAATGCTTCAAATTTTTCATGAGGAAAAGCTTTGGTGAAGATGTCTGCCACATTACTGGTGGTAGGACAATAGACAAGGTTGATATCACCTGCATGTAGCCTCTCTCTGACAAGTGATAATGTATCTCAATGTGTTTCGTGCGTACATGAAACACTGGGTTCTGTGTCATTGCAATGGCACTTTGACTGTCAGTGAACAAAGGAGTAGGCTTCGTAACAGATACATCCAGATCAACAAGCAAGCGTCTAATCCGTATGCATTCAACTGTGGTAGTGAAAGCTGCCTTGTATTCAGCTTCACATGACGATGTGGCAACAGTGATTGTTTCTTGCTAAGCCAAGATATGCAAGATGAGCCAAGAAAGAAACAATTGCCTCTAGTGGAGTGACGTGAATCATAATCACCAGCCCAATCAGAATCATTGTAAGCATGTAATTGCAGTGGTTCCCCCTTGGCATAAAGCAATTCAAGAGATCTAGTACCCTGCAAATAATGGAAGACATGCTTGACAGCTTGCCAATGTGACATGCGTGGCTGATGCATATATATGCTCAGGGTTGAAACTGCAAATTGTATGTCTGGCCTAGTGTTGCATAAGTAAATAAGACATCCAATTGTTGGAGCATATGTGTGTATATCAAACAAATCACTGTCATCATGTAATGATAGTTTAAGTCCAGGTTCCATTGGTGTACAAACTGGCTTGCAATTCTGTAAGCTAAACTTCTCAAGAAGTTTATCAATGTATCTTGACTGTGATAACCCAATACCTCTAGCATCATGTATGAACTGAATGCCCAAGTAATAATGCAAAGACTCCAAGTCTGACATGTCAAAAGTTTGCTGCAAATTTTGTTTAAATGCTGAAATCTAATTAGCATGTGTCTCTATAAGCAAGAGATCATCAACATAAATACGCTGACTTATCAACTGAAAGAGCATCCAACTCGTATAACCCATGGCATAAAGTGCCTGTCAAGACCAAAGTCATGTGTTCTTTGTCTCTCACCATGCATCGGTCATCATCAAATGTGACTTGCAATCCACAATGTGTCAAAGAAGAGATAGAGAGCAAATTCTTCTTTATGCCTGGCACAAATAAAGCATCTTGTAGGTGGAGAATAGAGCCATCAATGTCTGTGAGCACAATCTCCCCAATACCTCTAACAGGGTATGATGCATTGTTGGCACACTGTATAGACTTGCCAACTGGAGTTGCATGAATCAGATGCAAATAAATCTTTGCGAGATGTAATGCGTGCATCCTTAGTAGAGCTGAATGCTCGATTTGCCCAAGAGGTGTCATAACTGCATATGTAAAAACAATAGTCCCTATTTGCAACAAAGGACGCGGACTCAGTAGCAGTGGAAGGAGCATAAAAAACAGACATTCCTAACTCCTTTTTCTTCTCTTTGGCAATGCGCTTTTTGCACTCAGTGATGTAGTAGCCTGGCTTCTTGCAATAATGGCATTTGCCCTTTTTGGCTTGGGTGCCCCCTTATTTTTTGTTTGCCTGTGATGTGCCAGAAGTCCCAAAACTCTGCGGAGCATTCTTCACTTGGCTGCCTTTTTTCCTTCTGTCTAGCCATAAAAACTTGCTCAGAGGCTATAGCATCCACACCACTATTCCTCTGTGTTTGCTCCTCCTCTAGAAGCAAACTGACTAACTGAAGAAAAGTGATTGGCTGTGCGGCAATCCTTATGATGAGGTTTAAGGCCGTATGAAAAGCCAAGTACGAAGGAGGTAATGAGTTCAAAGTGGTAGATATTATCTGTGTATCCGAATAGTACTCATCAACATTCATGAGTTGCTCTCGCAAGTCTTAAATTTTGTTCAAGTGATCCTAAATAGAATCACCTTCATCCATTTTCAATGTCTCTAGCTCTTTCTTTAAGAAAGAGATGCGAGTCTCATTCTTGCCTACAAACATCTGCTCCAAAGTTAGCCAAGCTTCTCGTGAAGAAGTTGCTGAACGAATGTGGGGGATGATTGACCGCTGAACTGCCAGTGCAATCAGCGACAAAGCCTGTGCATCCCGTGTATCCCATGCTTTTTGAGTTGCTGTTCTTTGGGGAAGTGGCTGAAGTGGAGCAGGCTGAGGTGCCCGTGGTGCACGTCCTCCTGAAGGAGGAGTAGTTGGAGCCACAACTCCAGGTCGAGCTTCTTCTCCGCTGACGTAATCCCAAAGATTTTTAGCCACAAGTACATTCTTCATCATGAAGGACCAAGTGAATAGTTATTTCAATCCAATCTGTCTTCCTTGGATACATAGGTGAAAACGTCTCCTCCCTGATTAGGCATGATATTTAATTACCAAAAAATGCAAAAGAGCAATGTCGAAGTAGGACTACACTGGAAATCTGAAAATTTTCATAAATTGCAAGAAATAACTTTCTACAATTAGTGTACAGAGGTGCACTCTGTCAAAACTGTCTGTTATGCACACAATCCAACGTGCAATCATTGTTCAGCAACACTGTACCAGCAAAATGCCCAAAATTTATTGCCTCAGGTTTGTCAAAACAGTCTGTCAGTGATTGTAACTGCAGTGTGTATGCCAATGTTCCTAGAAAACATAAAAGCCCCAAAATTTTTTGATGAATGTGTCCAGAAATTGCATTTAATGTGTCCCAGACACGTTTGTTGACTTTTGTGTCTGTGGCGTGGGAACCCTTGCTTCCAGAAATTGCAGGAGATTAAATTTTTTTTAAAATACCAGAAAAAACGCAGAGCTGTCAGGCACGCCTTTGACGGGTTGACTGGCGTTGGGCGTCGCAGACGAGTTGGCAGGCGAGGCGACTGATGTTGCACGTGAGCTGGCACTGGTAGGAAGGGCGGCAGGGAGGCGATGCGCTGTAGGGCAGGGGGCGACTTCCTCCAGGCAGAAGTGTCTCAGCACCACAGGGGTGTTTGGAGACTATCGAGCGGGCGCAGAAGGCTGGAGTGATGTGGTTAAACAGGAACGACTGAGTAGAGGGAGAAGACTACTGGTGCTGTTCCAGGCGGGTGCAGGTCATAGGGCAGGAAGCTGTAGGGGCGAGGTTAGGCGGCTCTAGGAAGCAGGTCGAGCTGCTGCAGGTCGTGCTGAATCCGACGCCCGGGGGGGGGGGGGGGGGGGGCAAAGTTGGATTGAGCCAGAAGCTCTTAAAGGCTGAGCTGAGCTGAGCTGAACGGAACCTCAGCTGAACAGAGCCAATGCTTTGATACCAAATGTGAGGGAGGACAGGATCGAAGCTCAACACAGAAAACCAGTAGATAGTAGAGAGTGAAGCACGACACCCAATGCAATAGGCTGAAAGATTGTAAATTGAAAGTACAAGGTACAGTCCTTAAACCTTAGGTTGTAGGGTGGTGTTTAAACCCGAACACGGTAAGTGCCCGTAAGTGTGTGTCATAAGCACATACGAAATAATACCATAAGTATGGGGGGAAAAACCTCTCCTACCGAGAGTAAAAAGTGCCCCAGTGTCCTACTGATCACCGACACTCCTATGTACAAATACAAAAAGAAATGGAAATCAACATGTACTCAAGGAACTAGGAGCTAGTAGAGGTGAGCTTCTTGAAGAGAGGAGAGCATCTTCTGGAAGGGCAAAACAAAATGCAATCTGTTTTGAGTCTAGGTTGTTGATTGCAGCTGAAATTATGAGAGAAGTCATTGAATTTATATAGAAGTAAGTTGAACCTACGAAGTACCACATGCGCTTGCTACCACAAGGTCATGACACGATGCCTTTCTGTTCAGTGCTTCTTTGTAATACAGAACAAAAATGGTTCTTTCTGCACATCTACGGGCTATAGCTGCAAAGGTATCCCACATGGCATTTGAGAATGTAGTTAATAGAAAGTTTTCAATACACAGCAAGGAAAATCTAAGAGAAAACATTGAGCAAGGGAGGGCTGCTTGGAGTTTTTGAAGTAGATGGGCACGTGAAATTGTGAAATATCAAAAGTACATTCCTCTCAACAAAAATGAAGTGCTGGGAGAGTCTTATTTTGGTCATGATAGACCAATGTTTCCTGTCTGACTGCAAATCTGGAACTGCTCACGAGGGTTTCTTGTGTGCTAATCCTCAAGCTTGGGACTATGAAACGAAGCTTCTATAAGACATACAAGTATCGTCAACAACATCACGTTTCCAACATCACAATTCTAGAGCATCAAATTAGAGAGAGAGAGAGAGAGAGAGAGAGAGAGAGAGAGAGAGAGAGAGAGAGAGAAGATCGCACATTTGGCGCACGCCAAGAATATCTGGTTACTCTTGTCGCACATTTGGCGCACTGTGGTGGGCTCCTCGCTAACTCCTTTCGACTGGGTTTTTGTGCGCCCGAAGTATCCCACACCGCCACAGTTGCATATGAAGATATTATTTCACTTTAAAAGATACTGGGGATGCTGGCACATTTGGACCACGCGCAATGCTTTTCTCTTTGATTCGGCCTCTAATGTACCGCGCCATATTGCCAGGCTTAAAGGCCTCTTGCACTGGCAGTTAGATCTCATCCGGCACGCCGACTTGCTCCCTCGGGAGGATTTGCTTCCTTGGAATATGGCAATTGCCTCTGGGTCGTTGCCATGATTCGTGTAACTTTTTAGTGCATTACTACTGGGATTTTCCCCACGTTGGCCTAGGGCCCTCGTGCCTCTTGTAATCAGAAAGAGAGAGAGAGAGCGAGAGAACTTCTTCACCTGATGGCTTAGTGTCATCAACTATCTTGTAATCAAGTAATCTTGTATTTTTCGTAATTAATACAATTACCTTTTACGGAAAAAAAAAAAAAAAAAAAGATCGCACAGGGACTGGTGACGCAGTCCTTCTGCCCCTCGTCGCCTGACTGGGTTGCAGCAGCGCCCGACAGCCACTCAGCAAGGGAGCACATGGGCGACAGCTTGGCGCCCCCCACCTAAGCCGTTTCAAGATTGCCCTGCCCTGGGTTCCGCGCTTGTTGAACGAACAGCAGGATACCGAGCCAGATGTGCCACTCTTTCTGTAGACCGGCAAGTTCGTCAGCAAACAACTGTTAGGTAAATTAGGGCAGACCCGTGCAGAACAGGGTAGCAGACACGAGCGGCAGTGATGACTGCTTGTGCAGAGTAGCTTTCGGACTGGGATTGGCATCCGCTAGGTGCAGACCTGTACTATACAATCAGTTGAAGGGACTGTGGGCTGTGGACTGTGGGGAGTGCTGGACCCGACTCTGGGATTCTGCTTCTTCTTGCAGGTTGCTGTGCATAGGCTGGAAAGAGAGAGAGAGAGAGGGAGAGAGAGAGAGAGAGAGGCCTGTACCCCTGTGGGACTGGGACCTGTGAGCCACCCGTTTGCATCTCAGCTACCTGCCGCCTGTTCCTGCAGCGATTGGCAGAGAGAGAGAGAGAGAGTTCTTGGCAGCGAGAGAGAGAGAGAGAGAGAGAGAGAGAGAGAGAGAGAGAGAGAGAGAGAGAGAGAGAGAGAGAGAGAGAGAGAGAGAGAGAGATGGCTGGTTTGGATCTGGATTTCATAGACCAAACGGTGGCAGCACTTGGCCCGGATTCTGATGCTGAGGAACCGGAGGATATGGTTCCGTGCACTGAAGAATTGCCCCCGGGTCCTGACATCCAGCCTGCGGGTAAACGTACCAAGCATACCCCAGAAGAGATAGGTGTTACTCAGGATCGTTCCTATGCGCAGGTTGCTTCGGATTCTGTGGACTCTCAGGAGGTGGACTGGGAGCATCTGTTGGAATTTGCCAACACTCTGCTTGGTGAATATGTTCAACATAATCAGGAAGCCTTCTCTGACTCTGCTCCAGACGATGTTCTGGAAGCTACCGTCGACCCAAAAACTGTCCTACGCTCCTTTTCGGTATTTTATGATCGCGCGGTGATACTCTTCTTTACTGGTCGCATCCCGCTGCTTTCCCGTATTCGCCAATGGCTACAGAGTCTGCTACAAGGGGAATGTGTTGAAGAGATTTTTGTTGGATCCCGAGGTTTTTTTGAGGTCCTCTTGAAAACAGAGACGCACCGTGCTGCTCTCCTGTCTAAACTGCCTTTGTTTTTTGATCGTCGGTTGGTTCATGTGGTTCCTTGGCGCCCGATGGCAGATTTCCAGCGCCTCCTGCAACGTGAATGCCCTGTGTGGGTAGAAGTGGAAAATTGTCCGGCTGTTTATTGGCCGCTATTGAAGGATGCTATGGCCGTTGTGGGCACGGTTCTGGTCCCTCCCAGTCTCAGGGCTGTGAATCGCAACCGATTGTGCATGTTATGGGATACTGCAAGGAAACAGCCTGCATGGTTACGCCTCAACTGCTCTGGTATGCATCCGTTACACTTTCGTTTGAAATGGGCCAATTTTGCAGGCCATTGCTTTTCCTGTGGACAGTTGGGGCACTTTATGGCTGAATGCCCAGAGCAACAACACGTTTCAGATGCGGGTCATGTTGCTCCGCCCATGGAAGATATGGTGTGTGATGCTCCGTCGTTGGATACTATCCCCCCGCCCCAAGTTCGAACCAAAGGCAAACAACAGGTTTCGGGTCTGGATTCCCGTGCCACTGATTGGGTTGAAGTTCGTTCCAAAAAAGGCAACAGGATTGGTGCTGGCATGGAGAGTACTGTGCCTACTACCTCACAAGATTCCCTGCGAACCTATATGTGCAGGAAGGAAATGATGTCTTCCGAGCGCTCTGCTCCTGCTATGGTTTCTTCAGCTCCCCGTCATCAGCCCGCCAGGAAAATGTATTCGGATCGTCTAAAGGGTCCACCTGCCCAGCTGGCTTTTGATATCAGAGGCAACGTCATTACTCCGTGGGACCGTCGTTACCCACGTTCCAACCCCAAGCAAGCAGATATGCCGTCTACTTCCAAATCTGGTCCTCGGAACTCTTTTGCGGTGTTGGCGGATTTCTTGGATGAGGGAGTCCTGGACATTCTCGCCGACAAAGTCAAATCGAGGCAAGCTGTGCCTCGTACCTGATTGTGTTTTGTATACACATGAAAATAGCCACGTGGAATGTGTGAGGAATTTGTTCTCGTCACAAGCAACATGCCATGTGGGCTGCATTGTATGAGAATCAGTGGGATGTCCTGTGCGCTGTTGAGCACAAGAGTCACGGTGATGCCGGTAAAGTTGTGGATTGCCATGGCTTTCGTTTGTTCTATGCAGGAATACAGGCCATGCATTACTCGGGTGTGCTCATGATTGTACATGCCAAATATCAGCCTGTTCTTATTAAAAATGATGTTCATGGCCGCTTTTTGGTGATTGAAATCTTATTCGAAGGGGAAATCCTATGGTTACTTGGCCTCTATGCTCCGAATGATTCGTTATCTCGCCGGGAGCTTTGGCAGACTTTGCAGACTTCCTTGTCACTTGGCAGACGGGGCTTCTTCATGGGGGATTTCAATATGTGTGTTGATTCTTCCCAGTCTACATCGGAACACTCGGTCATGGATGCGCCGGAAAGTCATATGTGGCAAGAGTTGGCTCTTGCTGTTCTTAAGCAAGATCTTTGGTCCTGGCTACACCCGTCTTCTCTAGGCTTTACTTTCCATTCGGCCCAGTATGCCACAACATGGTCGCGGTTGGATCGTATATATATCATGCAGAATGATGATTTTCTGCCTGAGATGCTCGAAATAAAAGTGTTGCAGCAATATGTCTTGTCGGACCATTTCCCTCTGCAGTTCGAGTTGCTTGCACAACCCATTGCCCCTTTCAAGCAATTTCTGGAGAGACTCCCTTTGCGTTTCAACTCGTCCTACTTAAAGCATACAATTTTCCAGGGCTATATGCAGCAATTGCTTGATAGATTCTTCTTGGACTTTTCCTCTCAGGGCACTGCGTCATTTGAAAGATTGCTCTCTAATGTGCAGCGGGTTGCTCGGCAATATGGGATCTATCATGCCTCTCTTTGTCGGTGCCGTCGACAGGCAGCGGAGGACCTGCTGGTTTTGGTTCGCTCCCTGCTGGTGGACACTCCGGATGATGCATTTTTGCTTGCACTGGCCATGCGGGTGGCCGATCTTATTAAAGAATTCCAGTTAAAATCGTATCAGCAGGCCAAATTGCAACATCTGACAGAGACTTTGCAAGATAGTGCATGTCAGACCCATAAGTTCTTTCGAGCTCTCCATGCCTCTCCTGCTCGAGAGAATATGACCAGACTCGAGGATGCACAAGGCCACCTTATCCTGGATCCACAGACTATTGTGCATATGTGCAGGAATTATTTCCGTGACCTTCTCGGTTCCACTTCTTCACCTTCCGCCCAAATTACTCAGGCCCGTTCGGTTTTTTATGACCTGGTCCACAATCAGCTTCCGCAGGACATGCAAGCTACTCTGGAGTCAGATATTGGTGAGGCAGAGGTTATGGATGTCTTGTTACACTTGCCCAAAGATAAAAGTCCGGGTTGGGATGGTCTCACCAATGAGTTCTTTGAAGCTTTCGCTCCCCAACTGGTGAAACCATTGCAGGCCTTGTTTCAGCAGGTGTGGGAAACGGGGATCATGCCTCCCTCATGGAAACAAGGACTTATTAAACTGCTTCCAAAAGTTCCTTCGCCATCTACGTTGACACAGTGGCGCCCCATTTCTTTGATGGGTTCAATGTACAAAATCTTTTCCAAAGTAATGGCGAATCGGCTCCATAAGCATCTCCCTGCCCTTGTACACCCTCTCCAGTATGGTTTCATTAAGGGCCGAAATATTCTACACAATGTTTTGAATGCCCAATTGGCCATTGATTATGCGCGGCATTCTAATCAGGAGGTGGTACTGATTCAACTGGACCTGGAAAAGGCTTTTGACTATCTGGACTGGTCTTTCGTTGCTGACCTTATGTCTGCTATGGGCTTTGGTGCTCGGATGTCTCGTCTGATCTACACCATTAGTGCTGCGGCGTCTTCGCGAGTCATGCTGAACGGAGGTGTTACTGAGCCATTTGTACTTGCCCGTTCTGTCCGACAGGGGTGCCCTTTGAGCCCTTTATTCTTTGCCCTTGCGACACATCCAGTTCTTTCCATGTTATCACATATGGCCGCCTCCTCCCAGTTGGCCGGACTGTCGCTTCCTACAGGACAACACTTCATTGGCCAATCCCTGGCGGATGATACTTTTATGATTTTGCGTGCGGACAAGGATAACCTTCGAAAAGCGTTGGATGTTTGGGGTCTCTTTGGTCAGGCGTCAGGCCTTCGTATCAATGCGCTCAAATCAGCCATTCTAAGCTGCACGGAGTCGGATTTGCAGTCCTTGGACTGGCAGGGTCCGGTTGTTCCTCGAGGTTCCATTGTCAGGCATCTTGGATATCCTTTGGGTGTTGATGTTCCCCCAAAGCAGCTTCTGCAGTGGATTTCTCAGAAAATGGTGGCCAAGTTTATGTATTGGAAGTCTCAGGCCTGGCCTTTTCATGTTCGCCTCAAAGTAGCCCAGATCATTATGTTGCCAATGCTCACATATTTCTTGCCATTGTTGCCCTGGACTCCTACGACTCTGAATGCTCTCACTCAGTCTATTCGCTTCATGCTATGGAAGAAGGACTCATTGCATGCAGGCATTTCCTGGATCTCCTGGTTGCATGCGTGCACCCCCAAACGCATGGGTGGCGGAGCTATTTTAGATGCCCATACTCACATGCAGGCACTTCGTTGGTCCCTTGTCCGCGCCATGTGCTCGGATGATCATCATCCGTGGGTCGCTATCGCCCGGTATTTCCTCGAGGGCCATGGGCTTCGGCATGGCAATACCCAACTCCGGAGTTCTTGGTGGCACGTTCTGAATGCTGATTCGCGGTTTTCCAGTTCTTCTTCATCGCTGCTTACTCATTTGGTGTCTTCCTGGAAACACGTCCTTCAAAAGGCTCAGTGGCACCCACCGGAGGATCGCTTGGCTACTAACTCTTTTCAATTGGAATTACTGGCAGTCTCGCGTTTACTTTCGTGGGAAGGTAAACATGAGCTTAGACCACAATTCAACCGAATGGCACGTTTGGGCTTGTCTTCAGTTGCGGATGCCACCCTTGCCAGTCGCAATGTGCTTATATCGTTTCGTACTGCTAGGCAGCTTTTCAGGATCCCTCGTGGATATAGGCCTTTATGGGAACAGCTATTGACGGTGATCCAGAGCAGACAACCCTTTCCTGCTCTTGCTTCGGATCATCCCTGGCAGGATTGGGACCTACAAGGCCGGCTGCCTTTGAGCAAAGCTTCTGCCAACCAAGTGTATCATCTTCTGATTAAAGATAATCAATGGCTAGTTACTAAAGCGAATGCTTTATGGGGATTGCGCAAATCCCGGTCATGGTGGAGGGCAACTGTGATGGAGGGCTGGGTCAACAAGACACCCTTTAAATACAAAGTCTTTCTTTGGAGAGTGATGATTGGGGGTCTTCCGCTTGCTTCGGCTCTTTCCAAGCGACGAATCTCCAATGGCACCTGTTTCTTTTGCACCACTACTATGGAATCCGCCCGCCACCGATTTATTTCTTGCCCCGTCGCTAAGAAAGTCTGGTTATTTTTGTCGGCCGTTTGGCGAGGGGTGGTTGGTATCACACTGCGCCCCTTTGATTGGGTTTTGGGCCAGCCCAAATACCCTACTCCCGCACAGCCACATATGAAGCTCATGTATCACTTTCTTCGATACTGGGGCTGTTGGCATAACTGGACCATTCGGAATGCGTTTCTGTTTGACTCCGCCCATAATGTTCAGCGGCATATTGTAAGGCTTAAGGGCCTCTTGTATTGGCAGTTAGCTCTTCTTCATCGTTCTGATTTGCTCTCTACGGAGGACTTCCGTCCTTGGTATATGGCAATTTCCTCCGCATCCTTGCCATGAAATTGTAACTTGTAGTACTTAGCACCTCTTCGCATGATGGCTTGGATTGTCGTCATGTATCTTGTAATCTTGTATTTTTTTCGTAATTAATACAATTACCTTTTACGAAAAAGAGAGAGAGAGAGAGAGAGAGAGAGAGAGAGAGAGAGAGAGAGAGAGAGAGAGTCACTTTTGTCATCAACTCTTCACTTCAGGTTGTTTGCAGGCTTTGAAGATGTAATATATCAAATGGATTAACATAAGTGATTTTTTTTTTTCTTCTTCCCCATATCCTCCCCTCCACGGCTATCCTCCCCTCCACGGCGTGTCGTGCTGGAAGGGGGATGGGGATAGGGAGCCAGCAAGCTCCTCGCTGGAGCTTGCTCAGCTCCATCGCCATGCAGGCGGACACGTCAAGGGGGGGAGGATTCCCTCCCCTCCCCTATATAAAGAGGGAGGGCCGCAGGTTTTAGGGGGACGGAGGAAGGACGGAAGGAGATAACGCTGCAGACTACCCCCGTCATCGCCATCTCCAAATTCCTGCCCGCGGTCAATAGCTTTTTTGAAGCCTTAGGATTGGGCCTCCTAAGCCCCCTTTCCTGTGGCTCAGGACTACCCCCACGAATTCCCTTCTAAGGGGGACCACCTCAAGCCCCCTTCCTATACCTTAGAACCCTTTCACCCCGTTTTTTTTTTCTAAAAACCCTCAAGCCCCTTCCTATACTCATATTCCTTTTACCTTTTCACCCCCCTCATAATCCTTTTTCCCTTTCACCCCCCATACTCCTTTTAACACACTCCCTAAGCCCCTTTCTAACCCGTGTCCCCTTTTCCTTACACACCCTTTCCTCTCTTCTTTTTCCCCCGTGCGAGAAGCCTTCACCCTTCACCTTTCCCTTATCACACCGGGTTAAACTATCCCGTGTCCAAAAACCTCTCTAAAAATCCCCCTTCCTGTATCTTTTACCCCAAGCCCAAAGTTCTCCAAAGGTTCATATGGTTGCGAAGCCACACTCACCTATAACCTTTTTGCCGTGTATATACTCTATAGGGCATTCTTAGGCTTTATAAACCTTTCCCTCTCCGAAGAAGCTAAGAACTTAAAGGTCTTATTATTCCTTCTCGTGGTCAATCATTTAAACGGCTCCTTGCCTCGAAAGAGGGATGGTGGAAATCCGAAAAGTAGAGTAAAAGCTGCCTTCATATCTGAAGGATTACAACTGCGATGCCGCCTAAGAAAGTCCAAGGAGTAGTTGCGGGAGGGTCATCTCCCGGTATCCATGTGGATATCTCACCCCAAAACCAAGTTTTTCCTTCTTGGTTTTATATCGGTTTTAATTTAATCATGCAAGATGAATTGTTAGGGGTAAGATATATTTTGTCCTAGTTAGTTATTTACGATGAAGGAGTTTAGTTTAATTGAATATGCAAAAATGATAATATTTAAAACATAGTTTCCTTCAAATAGCATCATGCATTGAAACGAATTACGAGCAAGATTATCTACCTACTATAGTAGTATATTTCGGTTAAATCTTGAAGGAATAAAAACTGCCTCTTGCACCATTAACCCCTATTCTTTTTACAACGAATCATCATAGAAGGTGAAATTTTATGAAAGGTTTTTTACTTTGCTTAAACTCTAGGAAGTCATCATTGCTAACGGCATATCTTAGCAAGGGAAAGATTGTTTATTTGGCATGAGTTTTTTTCACAAGGAGAAAAGGAAGATTACTTGAATTTATCTAACCTCGATGCAATAAAGTTTAGGACTGCAAAATCAATCGTCACATAGATAACAAGTCGTGCCTAGGTGATCTCGATATTACCTTCTAAAAGTTATTCGAATTAATGTAAACTTAGAAATACCTATGCTGCGAAATATGCATTGGGAATAATTTAGAATCCAGAGAAATGTTTATACTTTAAAATACTTGCCCACCTTCCCTGATTGTAGGATCAATAAATCATGAAAGAACTAGGGTTTGTCCCTGAGGTTCTTAAAGAAAAGGAGACCCTAGGTCTGACAAACATTAGCTTAAAGAAACTGAAACGGATTGCTTCATCGCATAGTACGATGCAGGACTTGCGCGGCAAGTACGAAGTCATATGGTCTTGTGATTGATTCACAAGAAGAAAAGTGAAATACCCTCAACAAGGATGGCGGATCCTTACGCAAGTTATCTTGCAAAATGATGTATTCTTTGATATCCTTCTAAGTAAGGAAGGTTAAAAACCGGAAACTAAAGTATCCAATGAACTTTAGGGTTGACCAAGTTGGGTTAATAGGGTACGCCCTAACCCAGAATATAAGGGATCTTGCCAAGTTGCAAGACATCCTGGAACGAGTGCTGATGCATTCGAAAGGAAAGAATCATTCCTTAGCAGTTTGCCAACAACAAGATCGGTTAATGAAAGTGTTTGTGCTTGCTAGAGAATTTAGAGCACTGTTTGATTTATAAATTAAATGAATATTCAGTTACCCCCGACTGCCTGCCTGACCCTAACCAAGGGGGTTGTTGACCGCGCCGGGAATGTGGACCGAACCCGCCGCGAGAGGTCTCTCCGTTGAGCTCTACTTGGAGCAGGAGGACGCTTGGGTGCTAGGGGGGGCTCTAGCCGTAAATCCCTCGCCTTCCGGGTCCTGCACAAGAGGCTAACGTGACTCGGGATTGAATCTCGAGGCCCGCATACTAGTCTACGGGCAAAAGCTTGGATTAGTGATCCCTGTGGATTACTGGATGGCCTTCGGGCGGATTATGGACAAGCCACGGGTGGAATTCCTTGTATTTCTAAGACAAATATGATAATATGTTAATAAAGAACTTGTTTGATATTGTCTTTCTATGTCACGTGATAAGATTGTGTGAAGGAACCAGTGCTTAACGGATTAATTAAAGAAGCTGATTGTTACATGTCAAATTAATGTGTTAGATAATTACATAACTAAAACAAACCGAGGAAAGTGCGGAGGATGGGCCATGGGTCCGTCCTACGGTTGGGTGGTCCCGGTTAGCTGGGAACTTTTCTCAAATCTTGAAGAACAGCGGGATGATCGTCAAAGGACACGAACAACAAAAGCGTTGACCTAGAGTTATGTCTAACCGATTTTACGCTGTTTTAGGGGAACGGAATGGGACTATGCCTTATGGCAGAGAGGTTGAGCTTTCCATCCCTCTCGTTTCCCATTCTCCTTGAACCAAGTGCAGCGTGAATCCGCTTCGGACCTGGCGTTTCTGCGTAAAGTAGTTCGCTTGGGTCCGACGCTAGTTGCTGTTAGGTAATGACCAATCAGGAAAAACCTAATTCCGGTCGATCCTAAGTGGGAACGGCCAGGATACTTCCGCTACGTGGCAGACGCGGAAAGACCTAGATCGCAAATCCCGTAACATTCCATGGGAGTGCCGGGCGGAGCTTTCTAGAAATCCTTCCCGATGGACTGCTAAGACGTGTCCTGGATGATACTAAGTGGACACGTTACAGAAGAAGACAACCAGATTCTTAATCCCCAAGATTGATGACAGTTTGGATTGACTTTCAGGAGCTTTTGTATCTAATAGGATTGATTTGAGGAGTGGATAGTGTCAGGTTATACAGATGCTCCAAGCATTTCAACAAGATTATGGTTATTTTGGACCACATTGGAAGATGCAAGCACATTTTTTAATGACATATTTGTGTTCCATAAGATGCAGTATGGGCATTTGGAAAGGATTTTTAAAGAATCAAGGAAGCCCCAAAGTTTCTTAAGTGGAAATTTTGGTGAATTCTTCCTTTAAAGAGTCCGTTGTTTATGGCATATTGTTTTTTAGGGCCTTCTTCAGTTTGACCTTGAGAAGGTTGGAGTGGAGATCAAACTTGTGTACATTACACAATTTCTTAAACCTGTGCTCATCTAGAAAAGGTACATGATGAACTTTGCAAGGATTGGAAAAATGCCTAGTTCAAAGGGACTTAAGACAATATTAATGATTTCAATGATTGAAGCATCTTGATTATGTGGCCAATTGAGCAGTGAGATTCTGCCAGGAGAACCAAATTCACCTTTGGTTTCCTTTTGGATCAATGTGATGGACGAACAAGTTCTTTAAAGCTTATGACTCACGGTTCTGTGATGATCTAATGCTGTATGTGGACTAGTAGGCTATCATCAAGTGCACAAAGGATGAACAAACTCGAATGACAAAGGCATGTTGATGATCTGTATGACAATAGAAAGTTACAATGGTGATGGAAATGAGTGAACTGGTGCAATGATCTAAGTGACGTACAATGTGGTAGAGTAGGAACCAACTGCAGAAGGAGCCGGGGTCGATGCAGAATGTGGTAGAAGGGCCACATGGGGGTTAAAGGCTCAAGCCTGGTTGTGTAATGCGGAGGGGTCAGGGACTCTTGAAGAGGCAGTTCAGTACTTACGGTAGAGTCAAAGATGCCATGAAAAGTATGGTGTAAAGCATGGTCACTTCTTGAATGCGAGTAGCCAACTAGCACTCATAAGTAGGGGTATCGGACTGTGAGAAGAAACTGTGTTTTGGATGCCATGAAGAAGGGAAATGGCTGTAGTGGCAGTCTTGGAGCAGCACAGCCTGTGTTTGGTGGTGTAGAGGCTGCAGAAGAATGACAGCATGAGCAGCAGGGAGCAGTTGCTAGGTAGCAAAGACCTGTGTTTTGATGTGGAACAACAGCAAGGACAGTTTGGAGCACTGGATGTCATGACAGCAATGTCTTGACTCATTGAGCAGCAAAAAGAGCTGTGTTTTGGCTGAAGAACTGTGTATCAGGACAGCAACAGCGGCACCTGCAATGAATTAAGACGTGGCAAGCTGTAGGAGGCATTGCTGATATCAGTAGCAGTCATAGGAGCAGGTAATGATGTCACTGGGTGCTCATACCCAAGGTGTCCTAAGCAGAAACGCCAAAAATGTTCATTATTCATAGGCTCCCATGTAGTGGCTAAAGCATGGAGTGATGGAACTCAAAGCCGTCAGCAATCGGCGGGGATAGGGAATGAGTCATCATGTAAGGCCACTAGGTTGTGCCTTGCCATGAGCAATCACTCAACGAGTTTGAGAGTCTATGATCTTGACTATGGTCATAGTGAATAAAATTGCTTGCCCCAATCAGAAAAGTTGCTAAATGGATAAGAGATTTACCCCCAATACACATCGTCCAACAAAGCGAGCTCTTGACTCTTGTTAGTATAAAACTTGATGCAAACTAGATCATGAATCTTAACCGAGGATTTATTCCCACATCAGACATTTGTGGTTGTAGGGGCTCCAAAGACAAATGTCATGTGATGTGTGGCTCCACTATCTACAAACCAAACAAGTGCAGAAGTGCTCATTGCTCAGTAAGATAGAGTGGGCCTCTGCGGTCACCTTGTTGTTGGGAATAAAGGGCCATCGTGCCTTTTATATGTGCACGAGTGTGAACACACCCTTAGCACATTTATACTTTCATATATATCTATCTAAAACCTAAAGAGGTACACTCGTCATTGTATCGAACATCAAGTGTCGTGCTCACACTCTCCTTTCTACTCACTGCTCTCTCTACTTTGTGTGTGTGTGTTATCTGTCACATTCACTCTCAGCTCCTCGTCTGGCTTCATCAAACTGGTATCGGAGCTCACAAGTCGTGCACGCTTTTCGGAGTCAGTAACAGTCGTCAGGTTGAGTGACAGACGAGCCGGAGCTTCAAGCACCAATTGTCAGTATTTGGCTGGTGCAAGAGAGGCAATTGGACAGGTGAGCAGGAGTTGTAGGTGTCGTAGGCAAGTAGGGTAGCAGGCCTGCAGCAGCACGTGATGGGACGAAGCCAGCGGGTGCAACAGAGCAGTAGTTGTGGCACAGGGCGACAAGGAAGGGTAGGTGTGACGGCTGGCAACGGACTAGCAGGGCAGCAGTCGCGCCCCCTCCCCCCCGGTGGTCACTTTTTTTTTCAAAAAAATTAGTCTTTTTTAAAAATCCCTTTTGCCCCCTTTCCTTTGCGGGCGTTCATGCGTGTAAGCACAATTCAGGTTTTTTGGGCAGATTTGTGCTTGAAATTTGGGAATTTGTCTAGATTTTATGCGAGCAAGACACAACAGTGATATTTGCCTCAAAAATTGCAGGGATTTGTGACATTTTACCTCCGACATTTGGGGCTTTTCATGTACATGCAAGAATTGGGCTGAAATTTACCCAATTTCTCGACATTGATGCACATTGGACCCCGTGCAATTTGGGGCTTTTGCTGTTTGGGCAAAATTTGTGCACCATTTGGTCATTTTATGTATTTGTGGGTTTAATTCCATGCAATTTGTACACCTAGCACTTTGAAAAATTTGGCGATTTTGTTGAAATTGCTCTATTTTGGTAAAATTGGCATGTTCCATGCATGTCAGAGATAGTGCAGATGTATGGTTGATGCTTTGCGCACAAAAATTTTGAGGCTTTTGACCATGCGTGTCAAATTTTGTGCCCGTGGGTCATGTACAACAGAAATTGTAGCTAAAATTTGGGACTTCTCATGTAATGTGATGTATTTGTCCTTGGAACAACTATAATCAGTTGTGGAGTGCTGTAGCACAAGGTTTAGTGCTTCTGAAAATTCATTTGAAGACCTGAAATTTCTGCTTTTATGTGGTCATTTATTGCTGGTTGGCACTTGTTTGCACCTTGGTCACTTGTGTGACAGTTTGGGCCTGCATTTGCTGAAACTTTTTTTTGGTCACATTTGGGCTGAAAATCATGTCTGGTAGCAGTGACAACAGTCATCTCATGCACATTAAGAAGCTTGAAGGAGCACATAACTTTGCAGTTTGGCAAAAACAGTGCTATAATATCTTGTTGCAGAAGAAGCAGGCAAAGCCGATTAAGACCAAAAGGGCAAAGCCCACAGATATGGAATAGGAAGATTGAGATGAGTTAAATGAGCTTGCACGCTCAACCATCGAGCTATCAATTTCTGATGCCTTGCTATTTAACATTGAAGGTTTGGATTCTGCCTATGCTATTTGGACTCGACTGGAAGAATTGTATGCATAGAAGAGTGCCACAAGCAAAGTTTATTGTCTGAAAAGCTTATGATTTGTAAATGAAAGAGGGTATAACAATGTCTACTCACTTGAGTGAGTTTAACTCCATTTTCAGCCAGCTAGTTGTGTTGAAGTTCATGATTGATGAAGAATTTAAGGCTACGTTCTTGCTTTGCACTCTGCCGGAGAGTTGGGATACATTTAGGACTGCTATGAGTAATTCTAATGCGATCCTTTTGTATGCTGATGTAGAGAGTGCTCTACTCATGGAAGAAATGAATCGGTAGAACAAAGCATTCAGTAAGTCTTCTAGTGCTTTGCTTACTAGGGGCAGATCATAGCAGAAAGACAAATCTGATAGCAAGGGATGCAGTAAATCACATGGTAAGGATGTTGAATGCCATCATTGTGGCAAAAAGGGTCACTTTAAACGTGACTGCTACAAATGGAAGAAAGAGAAAGGAAAGGGCAAGAAGACAGATGATAGCAAGGAAGAGAAGAAAGAGAATTAGCCTAAGAAGAGCAGTGTCAAAATTGAAGAGGTGAATGTAGTCACTCATGACAGTGATAGTGGGAATGACATACTCTTTTTCACACTTTAGTACACATGCTTTACTTGTAGATACGGATGATGACATGCATACTTGGATTCTAGATTTAGATGCTTCCTTTCATGTCACCTCTCATCGAGAATGGTTTTTTGACTATAAAGGGGGTCGACATGGTGTTGTTCATCTTGGGGACAACTATGCATGTGACATTGCAGGTATTAGCAGTGTGTAGTTGCAGTTTCAGTATGGTTTTGTCTTCACACTTCAGCATGTATGGCATGTACCTCAACTCAAGAAGAGTTTGATTAGCACAGGGCAGCTAGATGATGATGGATTTCATACCACCTTTGGTGATAGGAAATGAAAGATCTGTAAGGGATCTAGAGTGATTGCTAGAGATTGTAAAAGTGATACCTTGTATCCTCTCCACGTATCTAGTGTGTGTGACCATGTTGTTGCTGTGACTGAGTAGCCAAGTGTTTGTTTGTGGCATGGCCGGTTGGAACACATGAGTCACATTGGAATGAAAGTGTTTTCTCATTTGGGTTACTTCCCTTGTTTTCGTTATGCTGATTTTGAGCATTGTGATCATTGTGTTTATAAAAAATATGCACAGATGTCTCATAAAAAGTCTCTTTCACTAAAATCTTCTCCTCTAGAGTTAGTATATTCCGATGTATGTTGGATGCCAAAGTTATCTTTAGAGGGAAAGAAATATCTTGTCACCTTTGTCGATGATGCTACACGGAAGGTATGGGTTTACCCTATTCGTAGCAAGGATGAAGTGCTTGACAAGTTTCAAAAATTCTTGGCATTGGTTGAGAATCAGACTCATAAAACACTTACGTGTCTTTGCTTTGACAATGGTGGGGAATATGTGTCCAAGGCCTTTCAGGCATTTTGTGACAGCAAAGGGATAAAGAGGGAGCTCAGTGTCCCTCATAATCCACCCAAAAATGGAGTTGTAGAGCGTATGAAAGGGACCATATAGGATAAGGTTTGTATGATGCTGTCTCATACTCTATTACCCCATGGTTTTTGGACAGAGGTTGTCATGACAGCCATACACTTGATTAATTGGTCACCAAACAGGTCTTGGGGGGGGGGGGGGGGGGGGGGGGAAGGGGGGGGGAGGGGAGTTCTCCAAGAAGCGTGGTCGGGCATGCCACCTTCGTATGCACACTTGAAAAGTGTTTAGCTGCACATACGTAAGGAAAAATGTAGCAAATTTGAGCCAAAGTCTTGTAAATGCATTTTCCTAGGATATGGTGACGAGGGTGAAATGGGGTATAAATTGTGGGATTCGAGAAAAGGAAAGTAGTACATAGCAATGATGTTATCTGCTGGGAAGATCGCATGCACAAACAGCCTGAAAAGACTGAGGAGGTCCGTAGGGCTGTATTCTGGGAAGAAATACCTTTTGGACAACAAAATGTGCCCGCTGTACAACAGCAAATACTTGCTGTAAATGAACCTATAAATGCAGGAAATGATCAGCCAGGTATTGCCCATGAAAATGAGCCATTACATGTGCAGGAACAACCAGGATAGCAAGCTGCTAATGCTGATTTGCAGGCTGAAATACCAAGATAGCATGCTGAAAATGGGAATTTGCAGGCTCAACAGCCAGCAAACAATGACCATTCGGTTAGGAGATCGTCTAGGGCTACTAGACAACTTGACAGATTTGTTCCTGGTGCAAACAATGTGGCTGATTATGTCATGTTGACAGACTATGGTGAATCATCTTGCTTCAAGGAAGCAATGGACAGACAGGACAACAAGAAATGGTATAAAGCCATGTTGTCAGAGATGGAATCTCTTGAAAAGAATGGCACTTGGGACTTGGTGCAGTTGCCTAAAGGGCAGAAAACCCTTCCATGCAAATGGGTTTACAAGATGAAGGCCACTTCTGGTTCCCCACCAAAGTACAAAGCAAGATTGGTTGCAAAGGGGTACAAGCAGGAGCATGGAATTGACTTTGATGAGATTTTCTCTCTTGTAGTCAAGGTGACTACATTGAGAACCATTTTGGGCTTGGTTGCAGTTGAGGATATGGAGCTCATATAGATGGATGTAAAGATTGCATTTTTACATGGTGATCTGCATGAAGACATATATATGCAGCAGCCTGAAGGGTTTGTTGGACAAGGGAAATAAAAAATGGTATGTAAACTCAAAAGGAGTTTGTATGGGCTGAAACAAGCACCAAGAGAATGGTATCATAAGTTTGATACATTCATGCAGTCCCAAGGCTTTCATAGAAGTCAAGTGGATCACTGCTTGTACACCAAGAAGGCAGCAGATGGCAGCTTGATTATCTTGGTTTTGTATGTTGATGACATGCTGATTGCTAGCAGGGATACTCATGCCTTGGATTCATTGAAGCAAAGTCTTCATGGCAGCTTTGACACGAAGGATCTTGGTGATGCAAATCACATTCTTGGCATGCGAATACTGAGAGATAGATTAAAAGGCTTACTCTATCTATCTCAGCAGGAGTATATCTTCAAAGTTTTGCAGTGTTTCAAAATGTGGGGGGGGGGGGGGGGGACAATTGGGGTTCCATTGCCTTCATATGTGAAAATTAGTGCAGAGGACAACCCTACATCTGATGATGAGAAGGCTGAAATGGCCAAGATACCATATGCTTCAGTTGTTGGAACTTTGATGTATGCTATGGTTGCTACGCGTCTTGATATTGCCTTTGCAGTGGGAGTGGTTAGCAGATACATGGCAACCCCTGGCAAGAAGCATTAGGATGCAATGAAAGGTATTATGAGATACCTCAAAGGCACAAAGGAGTTGTGCATCTGCTTTAGAAGGCATCTATTGTTGGCTTTACGGATGCAGACTATGCTGGTCATGTGGATTGCATGAAGTCCACTTCTGGGTATGTGTTTACTTTCAGAGGAGTAGTCTCTTGGATCTCCAGGTTACAAAGTGTGTTGCATTGTCTACTATAGAGGCAGAGTATGTGGTTGCCACTGAGGCATTCAAGGAGACTTTATGGCTTGCACGTCTGGTGGGAGAGCTTGGCATCTCAGAGTTACCTGTTCTCCATTGTGATAGTCAGAGTGCTATCATGTTAGCACGGAATCCTGTCTTTCATTCAAAGACAAAGCACATACAGGTGAAGTACCACTTCATTAGAGATGTGCTTGACAGCAAGAGCATTGAGCTTGTCAAAGTGCATACAGATGAGAACCTTGCAGACCTTCTCACGAAGAGTCTTCCAGCAAAGCGGTTTGCTCATTGCCGACAGATGATGGGAGTTGGATAGATATATGTATTTCAGCTTTGTACATACCTAGACTTAGTTGATTCTTTTCTCAAATTGACACCCTAGTCACACCTACACTACTATATGGAGCAGAGGTATGAGATCATAACTTGTACCACAGGCGTCTTAGCCCATTGATCAGATTGGAGTAGAGAGGGATTATTATGATGGTTGGGATAGCATGGAAAGGCCATTGATCATGATGATAGCATGCATGATTAGGAGTAAGCCCTCCACCCCACATCCCATTGTCAGAGCAGAGCTAGAGGCAACACCTACAGTTACGGAGGCACTCTTCAGGGCAGTGACCTTTGACACAGACTATGGGAACTTCCACGCCATAGATACTCTAGATTGGTACTAACCTCATCTAGACAACTAGCAGCAGGAGGCGAGAAGAACTATTGGTTTTCACAAATGGCTATTTGGATGAGCCTACATGGTTTGGATATTGATCGTCTTCCACCTTTGGATTATAGCATTGACTGCCCTACACTTTCTCTTAGCCGATCAGAGCTGAACCCTGTGATCAGATTTGATATCTTGAGGATTAAGATAGCAAGGACATGGATCCATCCACTACTCCCTCTAGGATTGAGGATGGAGTTCTACAAGAGTCATTTCTTGTGTCTCTCTGATGATGGTTTCACTATTCGGCCAGCATATATGGACACACATCTCTCCCATAGTGTACGGGTTGCTATCGGACAGATCCGCACCTCCTCACATAGGCTTCAAATGGAGACAGGCAGATGGACAAATACCCTGGTAGAGGATAGGATTTGCCAGCTTTGTGATCGAGAGCCTGAGATGGAGGAGCACCACATATGCAGATGCACAGTATACTATGACATACGAGGATGGTACCACTGCCTCTTCTATGATGGATTTGGACCTCTTCATTGCGTCATGGAGTATGAGGACCAAAGATGACTAGGTCTTTTCCTCCTAGAGCTCGAGAGGCGCCGAACTGGACTACTGTGAGACAGGAGGCCAGCTCATCCAGAAGGACACACACAGAGAGCAGTGACAGACTTCTTCTACAGAGCCGACCCTATTGACACTACTAGCCTAGCAGAGACAAAGCCGCCCCGCCAGACACCTTATAGGCCACGTCGTGGAGTCACATTAGATAGAGCCATTTCCCTTCGTCGAGCACGACGACCCCATCTACGAGGACCATGCACGAGGAGGCCACACCACAGTCGGATTAGAGCCATTATCACGAGACACCGAAGACTCACCACCAAGCATATCAGTGAAGCAGCTAGGGACCGCATCATAGCTGAGATCATGTGCAGATCTTGAGATCAGCTATAACCCATAGTCTCCACCACACTTTTGTACATGGCTCTATCAGATTTGGTTCTCCTTTCCTTTCCTTTTCTTTTCTATCGATGAAACAACACTACACATGGTTCAACCCTAGTATAGTCCCATCATATAGTTATTTCAGTATTGTTTCATAGGCCACCCACTTATTTCTAATGTTATCTTTACCTTGCTGATGAGATGACATTAGACATGGATGTACTCTGGATTTAGTCTCATAGGCCACATTGGCCTTATGTAGACATTAATATATCTTTCTTTCTTTCTTTCTCTTTTGTTATAGGGTTCCATCCACCATAGCCACTCCATGGTTGCAGGCTCCATACCTAAGACTCACATTTGAGCTACCATGGAGTATTTGTTATTGCACGCAAAGTCATCACTCCATCTCCCATCTACATGGAGAACACTTCACATGCTTTTTCATCTCAAAGCAATTACAATAACTCCCATCAAAGAATCCATATATTCCTCCATTTTCAGCCCATCATGTCACTAGCATTGACCCATTGGATACGTTGCCAAAGGGAGGTGCACTTCACTTGAGAGAACCAATCAGTGTGTAGCTCTCAGCTAGGGGAGGATAGACTACTTCCAACGTCTTCATCTCAGCCATGCCCCGTGTCAAGTTTGTATGTCTTTTGGTTCATAGAACCACATACCTTCTTTGTTGGTCCTACTAATGTGCAAGTATAGATTGTAAGTCACCACAAATCCCCAAACACACACTAATATGTAAATTTGAAAAGGGACAAATGAGCTCCATTAGATATATCTCAAAATTTACATTGCAATTCATATAAATGTGTTTTAGGTACATCACGTTCTCACATTGTGAGAAAATTGGGCTAATTAAGACTCAAGTATACTAGCACAAACTCGCCAATAAACAAATAAATGCTTAGAGAAACAAAAAGTACAATGATGAAGGGTGGAAGGAAGAGACACTAAATGCATAAGTACAATGTGTAGAATAGGGGAGCCAAAGGACAAGTGAAGGCTCAATAAAAAGCAGTAGAAGTCAACATTCACCTTGCCACCTTAGGGACTTGTGTGGGCGGTGGGGTGCCAAAATGTTGTTGAGCTAAAAATGCATTGCAAACTGATTAGCCCTTTAAAACAGCCCCAAAAGTGTAAATCATCAAAAGTTTCACGAAATGGTGCGCAATCCTAAGGAAAACCCTAATTTCAGAGAATCCTTCTGCATCCATAAATAGATAGGCTGCCCATCATTCAGCCCATCCTTGTCTTGCAAGTTTCGACTATCAACCCTCTTCCACTAGTTGTCCATCCCCAACGACTACTACTATGTGGTCTACAACTATTGCCCAGCATCCTATTGCTGTCGGTGATCACTTGCCATCAACTTCAAGCGGTTACATTGCTGTGGTTACCAGTTTCAACCCCAAAGATTACTGTACTTTGGTTTCCAACCTGCTGCCCTTCCATTTCCGACAACAACCTGATTTGTGTTTGCATCACTTTTCTTCATCATCCTCTACTTTGAATACTGGTTACTACACTCGCGATCCATCTTTGATGAACGGCACACATTGACACCTCCCTTAGCCCGCTCCCACAAGAGCCACCAGCTGTTGGACAGTCTGCCCTTGAGCATTCTATACTTTCTCTCATTCATTTACAACATTGATTCATTCATTTCAGGGTTCTTTTTCTTCTTTGTTTGTGTTTGTAATTTTGCATTTTCATTTTACATTTTGCATTTAGGGTTTAGGGTTTAGGATTTGCATCTATTGCATTAATGTCTAACTTATTGTGTTTCAGCTATGTTCATACATTCTATATTTTGTCTGTGCAAACCCTAGCATATCTTCACATGGTATTAGAGTCTATGCTCTTTAAAAGAGTATCCTATGGTGGCTATCGTGGAGAGCTTGGTATTGTGCGAGATACATGAATGACGCGTAACTCATTCACAATGGCTCAAACGACTCTATCTTCAAATCCTCTAATGCTTTCTCAGCTACTGCTTCAATCAAGGCCCTAAGGAGGCCTTATGGTCTTGATTTGGAGGACAACACTCCTACTAACCTTTATCGTAGGGATCGCTCACAAAGGACCAACTCTTCTTCGTCTCATACTCCATAAGGTACATCTCAGTAAGCACTTTGTTGATGAGACTAATTACCTCTCAGTTGAGGAAAGACTATCCACTCAGGACACACCAAAAGTTCAAACTCTTCACAATTAAGCCCAATGGCAAGTTCGTACAATCCATTTTTGTGTGAGTCCAATTTTGTCTATACTGCTCCTTTTGTTATGCAAGAACCAACTATAAGTCATCATGGATAGTATTTTCTCTCTCGAGATCGGGACTTCGGTATCCTTTTCCCTTATCTTGGCATCTGTCTTTCTTTCCTTTCAATTGAGTTGTTTTTTAATCATTTAACTATCATTTTCTACACTCGTAGTTTGTTTCCTTTTCATGACAAGTGGACTCCTAATTTGGTGATTGTACCTTCACATTCTTGACTAGCATAGGAGCCACCTTCCAAGGCTAACTTTTGAGGCAAGCCTACAACACTTAGTCAACATTTGAGCCATCTTCCGAGATCAAGTACGAGCACATTGCAACTACCTTGATGGTTGAATTTTTCCCCACTTTTCTAGTTGGGGAGGGTCAAGTCTTCCTCCTCCATCCATTCGATCTATTTGCATGGTGGACTATTGTCCTAGCATTTCTTCAACTAGCATGGAGCCATCTTCTGAGGTTGAAATTAAGGCTTGCCTTTGCTACTTGATCAGCATTGGAGCCCTTTCCCACCATTGAGTACGGGCATGTTCTGCATATCCAATGGTGGTTGAAATAGCTTGTCTGTTTTGTGATGTGGTGGATTTAACCATCCCTTTTTATTCTTCCCCTTGGGGCATAACTGCTTGATAGGCCGCAAACCATGTGTTCTCATTTTTAAAAAAAAAAGGTTCAATGTGGTTCCATCCACCTTTGTAAGTCCTTGTGGGCTGTTAGGCAACTAGTGAGCATCCTTTGTCAGATGCCTTGGCCTCTCTAGAGTGATTACTTGGGCTTCCTTGATAAGATAACAATTGTCTCTATAGTTTTGGTAAGCCACTGGGCAACTGTAGAGACCGGCTAGGCACGGAGATCGAGACAAACTGTCATTACGTGCAGTGAGAGACAGAGAGTGAGAGAGAGAGCAGAGTAGAGAGTAAGTACATTTTTAGGTACAATGACGAGTGTGTACCTTTAGGTTTTTAGATAGATATATATGTGTAAGTACAAGTGCTAAGGGTGTGTTCACACCCGAGCACATTTAAAAGGCATGAGGCCTTTATTTCCAACAACCTCCCACCTAAAGGCAATGTACCTTAAGAGGAGATTCGCCTACTCACTGAGTTCATGCTCAAATATAGATCCATATATCTTTGCCAAAGTATGACCGATCATGATAGTCCTGTAGTTGCTAGGAATTAGGGGATCACCACTTTTAAATAGCGGGATTATAGTATTGTCTGACCAACTCATAGGGAAACCTTCACATATTGCTCTATTGAATATATGTGCTAATATGGGTGCTAATATGTCACAAGCATGCGAGAAATGTTCTGCTACCAGTCCATCCTCATCCTGTGTCCTTCCATTTTGTAATCTATAAATTGCATCCCTAACCATTTTCCATGTGAAGAAATACCACTGTGTTGGCCTACAAGCTTGTGGGGGCTGCATAGGTGGCTGTCCTGGCAGGTCATACAGCTGTCTCCCATAGTCAAGCCAAGCATCTGGTGATGTAATCTGTATGGGGGCCTGTCTTTTATGAAACATCTTCCATGCGCTCTTGCTATCCCGCCCCAAAAATAGCTGATATATCTCTACTTCTGCTTTCTCTAAGTAGTCTCGTTTCTTCGTCCGCACAAGGCGTTTGAAGAACGCCTTTGCTTGGCGATGTGTCTGAGTGCCTAGCTCCACTTCTATCTGTAAGTGAGCTCGGGTGACTCTACACTCATCATCATACCAGCTATTTTGGGGAGCAGTAGATCATGTGGGTCTACATTGGGGCAAGGTGTGTGGGAATGCATACATGGCTGATCCATGTATGGCCTCTACTAAATCCCTTGTACATTCTTCCAACGATCTACTCAAGTCCAATGTATGTAAACTGGTTTGCAAAGAACCACTGTAGATATGTGAGGTATCTTCTGTAAAGTAGTATTTGGAATGTCTAGGGAGGCATGGTGTTTCATGTTTCATATGTATACAAGAGAGCATGAATGTCAAAATAGCATGATCTGTTGCTATGCCAATTGGTCTCTTAGATATCTTAAAGTTTTGGATGTCTAGTATCAATGCTGGTGAGCCCATCAAGTAGTCCACAGTACTTGCCCCTCCTTTGTGATTCCAGCATGTCAAATTGTCAGATCGTGGCTATTGTTGCAGGCCATTAAAGATGGCTAGTCTATGCGCACTTCCCAAAGTCAATAGGTGTGTCCCATAGGTACTCACTTCTTTATCCTGGGCTCTCCTGTGTAGGCCTATTTCATCTATGTCGATCTCTTTGAACATGGCATTATCACGCATATAAAAGTCACTTTGTCTATCTCTAGTGTGTGCATTGAAATCTCCTACTAATAATATGTCCCCAATGCTAGCATATCTCATGATATCCTCATAAAGTACATCAAAGGGAGATCCATCTCGTGTGGCATAGGTAGAATTTGTAGGAGGGAAGTAGCATATTGCGATGAATATATCACGTGGTCTTCTTGCATGTATTCTAATCCATAAATATCGTGCATCATCATCTCTTTTTATTACTTGCACTATCCCTTTGAGGTCTTTCCGGTATAGTATGGCCACACCTCCAGAACCCCTAGTGCTTCCTGGTTTTCTAGTTGCTGGATGAAATGCACTTTCCCACTTGTATCCCTGGACGTCAAATAGCCGGCTACCTTTACATTGGTGTTTTTGTGTGCATTGCTATATCTATGTTTCTGAAGCTATCTTCAAAGTAACCAGAATCCAAGCGTAAGGCTCCATTACAACTCCATATTGACATCCGAAGTGTCTCATAGGCCTTGTACCGTCATGAAGTACTTTTGTCAGTGACGATGACTCGTCCATCTCTATAAACATCCCACTTTCCCTCTTTGCAAGCCTCCAATACCTTGGGCACGTGTTCTTTGCGATGCGCTATTTGTGCCGGGGTAAGGTCCTCATCGAAATAGATCTTCTCACTGGGCTCTCCTCTTGGAGAGGAAGGCCTTTGTTTTCTCTTTGTCCCCAAAGTGAAGAATTAGAGCCTTGGACTTAAGAGTCCTCTTTCCCCACTCTCCAAGCACTGACGATAGGCATGTCTGAAGCCCCAATTTTGTCAGCAAGTGTCTTAGCATCTTCTTGTGGGCTGCTCTTCTCCTCCCATCCTACTACCCGTACGTGTAAAACCCTAGCCGGTCTCCTAGTCTCTTCTTCCAAGGTAGCATTCATTACTTTAGTCTTGTTTACGCATGTTCCCTTATTCTTTTTTACTACCTCAATCCATGGGCTGGCTTCTTCTATTTGCTTCTGTGTTGTCTTTGCCACTTCTGCCCATGAGTGAACCTCCCTTTCACATGCCTTCAAAGCCTCTTTCCTCTTTTTGTAGTTTTTTTTGCACATTCATTTCTTTTTTCTTAAATGTATTCAATTCTTTCCTCAGTTCTAAGATTTCAGATTTGTAGGCATCTACCACTTTCAGCATCAGTTTTCAGCGTATGCATTTCAGACAGCATTTGTGCGTGTAAGTCATTCTTCATCTTTATCTGCATGTCTTGCATTTCTTCCCTCTGATTTTCTATTAGTTCGGCTTTGACCTGCTCTCGTATTTCTTTTTATTCATGGTGCGTGAGGTCTTTCCATGCCTATCAGATGCTGGGGAGACGGTTCAATCACGGACCCTACGGCCATACGTCTTGTACCGTGTGTTCTTAGAAGGGGTGTTGAACATTGCTTCCATTGACGGTTGTGTTAGTTTTTGATTAGATTCATCTCCCAGATATTCATTTTCCACGGTTTGATGCTTGCATTTGTCTACATTATCCATCTCTCACACACTGTGTGCAAAGCCACTCAGCTTGTACTTTGTACTGTCAAAATCAGAGCAAATTCTGTGATTCTTGCAAATTTCCAAGGTTTCCCTAACCCTTCTCTAAATTTTTGCAAGCCCAGTAATCTTTTACGAGCCCAAATGCCTTTACACTCTTTACAGTCACTACAGAAATACAAATTGCAGTCCCAGTCAGTGCATTACTGCATACTCCGTGACATGATCAAAATCAAAGTCAATGCATCATTGCCTAGTCCACAGGCCAGTGCATCAATACATTCACCCAGGTCTGCATTCATGTCATTCTGAGTACATTTGTGTCCCTGTAGGACAGTGGCTGTCTCCTTGTGTAGAGACGTGACCTTGCAGAGCAGCTCCTTCGGGTCAGCACTCACACCAGTCCTGCTAGACTACTGTCACTGCAATTGCTCCCACCAAACTGCTGCCTCTTGTAGGACGGACATGACAGTCACGTCAGCTCTTGTCACTCGCGCCAGACACGTCCATCACGCCAGGCATGTCTCGTCACGCCAGCATCCTGGCACTCACACCAGACACGTCTCGTCACCATCCCCGTCAGTATTTCGTCAGCAATCAGAGAGAGAGAGAGAGAGAGAGAGAGAGAGAGAGATGTCTGGGGTTTACGAAAAAAAAAAAAGAGATGTCTGGGTTTGAAACTGTCATAGACAGCAGCATGGGCATGCATGATGAGATAGAGGCTTGTAAGGAAGGTTGATAGAGAAGATGTGGTAATGCGGTAAATGATTGGAGATTAGATAGTATGAAGAATGGCTCCTCCTGGCCCTCCTTACATGGAGTTGGGCAGGTAAATGATTGCTTGATGAAAACACTCTAAAGTTAATTAAATTTGGCTAGTGATAATATTTACTTTATCCTGCTTTAGCCTTGCGGAATAGTTCTACACATCAGGTTTTTGGAGCCCAAAAGACGAAATGGGAGGTTAAAGAGATGATTTATATCATTACTGACATCTCCTACTTTTTTCTCGAGCTGCATGCAAGGGAAATGATTACTGCAATGATCAAGCCTGCTGAAATGGCAATTATTTGAGCCTAGGAAACAGAAACAGCTAGGAAACCATTGGGAAACATCAGGCTTGTAAGATTCTTTTACTACAGAGTTATGGAAGGGAAAACTGCAAGAAGCACAAACATAACTGAAAAAATCAGGGAGATAATCAGCCGATAAATGGTGAATGAGCAAACATTTTGGGTGATATTTTGGAAAAGTACCAAACACAAACAGGTTCTAAACAGCCTCTCTGTCATGATAGTTTGTCAGGAGATCTATCAGTTGGCAGCCCATTGCTCTTCTTTTCATGCAGTATAAGGTCTTGGTGATGCGGCTCTGGTCACTCCTTTTGCATATTGGTCATGCTACACATGTAATTTTTGTGGCTTTGGGCAACATCCTTAAGTGAATGCGAGCTAAAGTAACAAGCAGAGTGGCAATTCTTGTCAATGGCTTAACAAGCATAATGCACCGAAAGAGTCAGAGCAAAGCCTCCTTCTTGCAGTTGGCACACTTCACATTTAGGGCATCACATGAGCAAGAGATTGCAAGTTGCACAAGGTTGACATGTTATGTATTATGTGGATTCTGAGTACTATGACTCATGCTTTGAACCATCACATGGCAGAGAAGTTTAACTCATGCTTTACACGTGATGATAGAAGTATGTTTTGTCGATCTCCTGTGCTTAATTGGTATATCATTCCAAAATTTTTGGCTTTCTTGTGGTCCTTGGAACAAGAGTTCTAACCAGGGCTTAAAAAAGAGGAACGAGGTTTGGTAAGGCCTTATATTGGCTGTCAGTAACCTAGGAATTTTTGCATGCCTTTGTCTTGGCATGGTGGACACATTTTGGTTCTGAATGTGATCAAACTGCTTACTTGATGTTAGTTTTCTTACCTTAAGGCTGGCTTGGTCTTTTTGTTCCCACCAAAACAGGCAAAGCCCTTATTGTAGTAATTTTGACACTAGTTTTTTTGCAATCAATGTATAAGGCATGCTAGTAAAAATTATTTGTGAGGTCTTTCTGATGAGGTGATTGTAACCACAATTAAAATTGGGTGGCATGCAGATAACTCTTGAGCTGGTGGTAGATGAGTCAACATGCAAAAGGATGAAAAAAGAGCTTGGTGATTTTACAATGCATAAATAAAGGAATTATGGGATTTAGTATACTAAGTATGACCAACTCTTTGCTGCAAGCTGAATCCATGTCTAGAATCGCTGTAAAATTATGCACATCAAACAAGATAATTTTCAGGAAAGTGGTTTAGCTTAGTATGAAAATGAAAGGCTTCTATCCTCCATTGTTTTGGTTTTCTTGATCCATAAGACAACAAATACTTGCTGGGAAAAAAAGGATCAAATAAGTCATCTGTGTAAGTCTAGAAATTGGTTGATATTAACAGCAGATGCTAGTACCAAAGTCTCACAAAATTGGACCATACGGTAGTATCATCTTCACTTAGCATTCACCTGCCATGGGTGATGCCAGAAAGGCAACACAACCTCTCTCAGTATTATTCGTTTAGCTTCTATGTCCTTTGGGATGAAGGAGCAATTGTGGTTTCACACCAGAACAGCTGCTTTGTGTGCATAGTGGGTGTCTCATAGCATGTGTTTATAGTTTTCTCCAAAACAATAGGCCTGCTGTTGCTACAGTGGAATTTGACAAAGAAGATTCTTTTGGCCCTTATGACCTTCTGACTGTTCTGGGAAGCCGGATTAGGAATCAACTAAAAGTGCGTTGGTATCTGTATCATTGGATGTTGACAGCACACCCTTATTTACTTGATATCTCGTGCCAATGTATGGCACTTGGAGATGTAAGTGGGATGCTTAGAAGGCATTTTATTTAATGTAGAATCTGAATCTGTTTTCTTGGGCAAACCACATCAAGTCCTATGCTGAGGATGGTGCATTAGATGAAGCATGGATCATTTTCTGTAAAATCCTTATAGGGATGTGGTTGCTTGGAATACCATAATTGCACCATTTGCAAGAATGCCTAGTTTAGAAAACCATTGATCTTTTGGACAGACACAGGGTAATAGTATCAAACAAAGCTATGCCATGTTTGCCTGTCCTTGATGCATGTTCCAGTGTTACCAGCATGGATCTTGGCCATTGAATCCATGCAGCAATCATGGACTCCGAAGAGTGCAGATGTGGCAGTTGGGAAATTATTTGGTCAGCATGTACAGAAAATGCAATGTAAAAGCTCAGATGATGCAAGGGCACATTTATGCAAATGCTGAAAGGGGTATGTGATATCATGGAGCGCTCTGACCACAGCTGGTGTATATGAGCTTTAAAAGGGTGCTTTGGATGGGAGATGCCCTACTCAGTTTACTCAGTAGTGTGTGGTTGCTGTAAGGCGTCTGTTCGGAATAGGCTCACAATCTCTTTGTTGTAGAAGATTCCACTGTTTGATTGCTTTTTCATGGAATTGAGGTGGAAGAAAACTGTTTGGTCTTTGCAAATAGTGGATTACTATGTGACATTTAGTCATGCAGGTCCTTATCAAATTGTATGGAGAAAGGGAGAAATACAAGAAGCAATAGAAAGAAGTGTTTCGAAATTTCTCTGTGGGCTATTGTAGCCTATAATGCATTAATTTGATTTGAAACTTGTCGAATGTGAATGTAGCAGGAAGTATTTGTGATTTCATATATCTTTCCAGTGCACGTAGGGTTGTTCGTTTTGGAGCTATTCTTTGAGATCATTCAGCTTTAATGCACAGTTCATAAGCAGAGAGAAAGCATATCTCAACAGTGCACAATTCACAAGTTCAAACGGCAAATCTTGAGTTGAAATCCAATGCATTGAGTGATAATTTGGAACAAATAAGCATATATCTTCAAGATTCTACCTCACCGATTGTTGCATCAAGGAATGGGTATATCTAGTGAGCAAATGGATAATAAATTGATCTACTTTCATTCCATATTTTCATTGGCCAAACTAATTGGCCATGCGAGATTTTTGTGTTTTATGGGATTGCCTATTGAATCAAAGCACACATTGTATTAAAAAGGTGTTTATATATGTTTCTTTGCTCCTTCAGAATAATTGATCACATTGTGCTGTGGATCTTTTCTCTCATTTGTTGATCTCCCATCTTTAATAACAAGCCGACTAGAGGCCTTACCTCCAATTTATATAAGCTTGCCAGTGGCCATTGTGTGCATATATGATCTATGGGTGAGGTTGTCCATGGGAGAAGATTTGCATTGCATGATTATCTATACATTGCTATGCCATGGAGTATGCAGTCATGGCTTCTCGGTATTTGTTCTAATTGTGGACATTCATCCGTTGTGAGGCCAGGCGTCATGCCCAGAGAGAAAGGGTTAGTGCTAGTTTTATCTTGGGCTCCTACTAGAAGTTTTTGACATTTTTCCATATCTGAAAGGGGCTCTTTTTCCTCTTTTATCATTTAGTGCTCAACATCACAAGCTTTTGCTCAGGAGGCACTGTATGCCTCGCTAGGTGTGGGTGGGGGTAGAGGTTGCTGTTCCCCACTTTGGATTCAACATTCTCAGGTTATTGATTAGGATGATACCTTGTTTTATAGAACATTATTCAAGATTCAACGTTCCTATGCTGCACAAAACTTGTTGGATGAATGGAGAAGTGTAATCAAGAAGTCGCAATGGAGAGGTGATTAGGGAAGAAGGATTGAACCTTGGTAAAAGTTATTTGGCTTCAATCAAAAGCCTTTGAAGACTTCATTGATATTGTATGAAGCTAATACTACTATAAATCAAATGTTGGGCTGAGTGGAAGGGCAAGCTTGCAATAGATATGATGAGAGAGAACTATCGTGTGATAGGCAATAGGTCGGTAAGACCAAGGTATCATTAATTAAGGTTAGAACAAAGAGGAAACCTTAATTAGGGGACACGTTGTCAATAGCTAGTCAATGGAAGCTTGTTTTAGGGACCTTGTTAGTTAGGGGATGCTTAGCTCACCAAGACACATTGGTAAATCTTGTATTTACCTTTGTGATGGGACAAAGCTTTTGCATGAGAAAGAGCTCTTTATATGCTTAATGTTGGAGGGAACAAGTGCTACTCACCAAGCACTAGTAACAATACATTCTTTGATGCTTTTTTGTAGGTGACTTCTAAAGATGCTTGGTCACGTCATGGTACAATTAGGTAGAGAATTAAAGCATAATTCATACATTAGTATATAAGCCAAGTTGAAGGTGTGTAGATTTTATAAATTCTAACTACTATGTTTGACAAAAGTGGGTCATTACAAGAAAGATGTTAATAAATTAACAAGTTGTAGTCGATGTAATTTTATTACATAAGGATAACCATCTATTTGCGTGTACCTTTGTGATTAACCAAGTGATTCTTTGTTCAAATAGTTTTCAAGTAAAATTTTGTAGTTGCGGAATAATACTCAACAAGGTACACACTTAAGTAATTCATGCTAGATTTTCTCTTTTTTGATAGGTTATGAACTATCAAATAAAAAATTTGCATTTAGATGTTCAATGGAGTCATATTGTAATAAAGCATTCATATTCACTAGTTGAAGGAAGGAATCTCATGTGAGGATCAAAAGGAAGTAAAATACTTGTCTTACTATAAGAAAATGAAAAAGGCATTATGGACCTCATAAATAAGTAGGTCCATAAGATATATCTTTTATGTTCAAAAATACCTATATTGAGGATAAATGTTATACATTATCCTTTTGTGAATCATTTAATCTAAAGAAGAGTCACTTAGATAAGGGTAACATGTGTATAATTCTGTATATTGATATTGACTGTGAAAATGATGTTTGAAGCTCTATATTTTACTTGGATAATTCATGACCAAAGGGAGATTTTTTGAGACCTTACTTGCATGGTGGGTAATTGGTCAACGCATGCAATATTATGTAAACATGTGTGGAAATGTGTGTATGATGCTACTCTTCTAAGTCAATTGCAGTAATAATCAAGTCAAGTGTTTCCAAAATCGAGTCATGTTAGGCATTGAGTTTTTGGTAATGGAAATGTTGACAACTCTTCTTCGTAGGCTAAAATTACTTATTTGAGATGTCAACATTCAAACTTATGTACATGATTGGTCTCGAAGTCCATGTATTGAAAAAGACAACGCATCCCAAAAGTTTGTGTGGTGCCTTATCCTTAACTAATCAATCCTCGATAAATGTTGAAGTTGTGGGATGCCGCAAACAATCATGATAATGCCAAAATCACACGTATAGCATAACATTATCGTTAAATGGATTACAAAAATGAAAAAATAACTTCCAAATTTGGAGACAAATCCTTAAAAAAGTTTAGTTATACTTTTTGCAAAATGTAATTTGGAGTATCCACAAGAAGTTGTAAATGTGGAAGTTGAAGGTTTTTGCATTGCTTGTTGAATTGTTCTTTGTGAACATTGAAACTTGTACATTCCATCGTTATATTCATAAACAAGCTTATTAACAATCTCAATATTAATTTTACCTTACATGCTTTCAATCATTTTGAACTCATCTCCATGCTTTCATAAATGAGTCATAAACAAGCTTATTGTCCATCCTAATAGTAATTGTACTTACATACTTTCTATCATTTTCAAACCATCTCCATCCTTGAAAGCACGATATTTTCAGAAGGCAACTTCACTTTTTGAAACGGCCCTCTCACTCAACTAGTTCTTTTTGTTGCATTTTTATAATAACCAAAGTCATTGAAGCTTAATATGCAAGTTTTACAAATGTTGTGAACCAAGGTGATGGTAGGACTATACAAATGTAAATTTGCATGTCATTTTACTTCACTTCATTTTTTCTAGCATGGTAGAATAGATCATCCCCATCTACACTCATACTTACCTATGTAATTGTCCAATGTTGCTTTTAAAAAAATTAAAGTTCACTTTGAGATGGCTCCTACATTGTTAAAGGGATATGAACTACATGAAACTGCATGTGTGCATGCCACCCATTGCACCTACATGTTTGATAAGGTGCCAAAACCTCCTCTATAGAGCCAAATAAAAATTTGATCATATGCAAATTATCTATGTAGGGATGTACATAGCAGAAGAATTAGTTTGAATAGCGTACTTGGCATGCATGAAAAGTAGTAGAGGGCTTTGCTTAACACCCATGTCGAGGTAAATTAGAGGTGAGAAGAGGGAGCATGATGGTGGTGCTTTGGGATGGTAGAGAAGTTCTCATGTTCTCATGGTAACTTAGTTTCAATTTTTTTTCCAAAGATAGAATTTGTTGCAATAAAAAAATGGAAATGTGATGTGGTTAAATTTGAGAGGGTTAATTGGGCCATGCTTAATGATTTCACTTTTAGTTTGCCTCCTCCTTGCACAAGCTCAACTAGTAATGAAACTAGTTTAGATAGAAACACAATCATATGGTGTGTGTAGGGGTTATAGTTTCTAAAGTACGTGTGACTTGGCTGCTCATGGGACACATGTTGTAGGCCACTCACTTTATGATATTATGCATTAGAAACCTAGGTTGGTGCTTTGCACCTAGGTTAGGAACAATAAGGGTGCCCTAAGCCATGTTTCATGTGACAAGAGCAGGTAAGATCATACATTGTAGATATGGTCCTTAATTTTACCCTACTTGCATCATGCAATTAATACTTGTTAAATGCAAGTTACAAGTATTGTTCTCACATTAGTGTACACAAACTTCAATAACATAAGTTATCACATATACATCTACATTGTCGCACTTTCTTTGTAATGTTGCATGCCCTTGCCTTATAACACCTAGATAGAAATTGGCTAAACGTTAACATTCTATAGCACACATTTGAAACTCTAAAAGCAATAAGTAAGATAACCACAAGGAGCATTAAATTGAACCAAATGCATTGTAGTGTGCTAATTGTAAGTCTACCCATGAATTAACAAAGAAATAAATGTATACAAAACACTATAATCATCAATATGATCATATAATGATGGTGAAAAGGATGGCAATCTAGATTTGGAGGAAAGAGAGTTGTATGATTCTCTCTCTCTCTCTCTCTCTCTCTCTCTCTCTCTCTCTCTCTCTCTCTCTCTCTCTCTCTCTCTCTCTCTCTCTCTCTCTCTCTCTCTCTCTCTCTCTCTCATTTGTTCCCCTTTTGTAGCCATTATCTAGAGTACCAGAGCTACATACGCACATACACATACACAACACTTATCACACTCACAGCACCGTATTTTCAGTTTTCAGTTTTTAGCTTTTCATTCAACACTTTTATTTTAGATAGTTGGACCTCATCAGTTGTATCATAGTTTGTCTCATAGGCCAGTTTTGGTCTTTAGAAGACGTTAATATAACTTTCTTTCTTTCTTTCTCTCTCTCAAAATATTAATTTATTCATAAACTTGACTCATTGGGCCTAACCTAGACATGGTATTTAGAGAGGGGATTCAAGGTTTCTCTTGAATGGGGGGCAAGGTCTCTCCTTCTTGTTGAAATATTTGCAATCACACCTACTTTAGTTCCTTCGTGAGGAGCAGTGAGGGCTCAGGACCAAAATCCCATATGCACAGTAGGAGAAAGTACCACCATTCAAATCTTATAAAGCATTGTACTTGTACTCTTTTTCTAATGCAATGATAGTACTTTTTCTTTCCAGTAAAGTGTCATGTCACTGTCAATACACAAGATTGTGTTTATGAGTCCAAGTCTCAATCTTGGAACCTAATTCACTTGTTTAACAATTTGTCCTTGTCAGGGTCAATGTCTTCATGAGTTTCCTTTTCCTCTTTCAACCTCCATAGCTTCCGCATCTGCCATGCTCTAGATCCCGCGTATTTTAACACTTCTCTCACCATCTTTGTCTCTCCCTAAGGTTTTGGGGTGTGTGTGGGGCAGGGGGGTTGAAGTGTGTGTGTGTGTGTGCGTGCGTGTGCGCGTGCGCAGTGGTTAGAGGTTTTTGGGACTAGCAAGGGTTTTAGGTAGAGGGTTTTCTCTATGAAATGTTATTAGGGATTAGGTTTTTACAATATGAGGTTAGGCCTCACAAGAGAAGGAAGTGCTAAAATCTTTTTTGGGTTGGGGATTTGAGCAAGGAGGGGTTTAAGGGCCTTAGGGGTGTGAAAATTTAAGGGAGAGGGACAAAGTTTTTCATAGTTTGAGGGGAAGGTCTTAGGAGGAAGGGGGGTGGTGGGGAAACTCTAAGGTCTCAATGCTAGCAATGGGAGTATGCGAGGTTTTTATATTTGCATGAGTGTAGGTTATGTTCCCTTTTTGCCTTCCACCCATCCTCTCTCCTTTTACCTCTCTACTCTTTCTAGTTATGCATGTGCTTAAATTGATCCAAGAGACAATCCATGTATTGTGGGAATATTTAACCTTAAGGAGATATGGACAATTACTTGGCGCATTAGCCAATCATTTTATTTTAGGTTTAAAGTGAATTGGATAAGGAAACATTTGCTAGTATTCAAAATTTTCAATTAAATGTTATATTAACATATTGAATATTTTATATAGAACAATGTTTTAAAGTATTCAATGCTTTAATTAAAACGTTTAAAATAGTTATTTTAAAATCTCATAGTAATTGTAATCATATTATACATGATAAATTAATTGTGAAATTCACATTATATTAAAATACAATTATTGCAATAGTATTGTAGCAATGTACTATAATAACAAGGTCGAATATATAACAATGCAAAAAAAAATATTAATAAAAGAGTAGAGAATTTTTTTTAAGTGTAATAACATGATAGCAATATGATAACGTTATAAGATGCTTTATTCATATTTAAAAGGTTTTAATGTATAGCGACAGTCAAATGCAACAACTCGTTGTATTGATGCATGATTAAAACAAATTATAATTAGTATTATTAGTTAAACCCGGGGCTGTAGCTCAAGCGATAGAGCTACCCAATCGCTCAGCATGCTTATAGGTCGCGGGATCGATGCCCGCTCTCTCCAGATAAACATGGAAAGTGTCGATGTGGGGGACCTTTGCCTTTCCCTCAAACAAATAAGAAGCCAAAACCCCTTCTGCTAGCTTTCCATTGAAGCTAGATGAGGTCTTAGCCTTTCCCTCAAACCAATAAAGCCCAAAACCCCTTGTGCTCGCTTTCCATTGAAGCTAGATGAGGTCTTAGCATTCATTCCTCTTAAAGTTTTCCAATCTTTGTTGGTAGGATTTGTGTAGGCTGCTTAATAAGGTCATGGTGGATGCTGTACTCTTGAGAGAGCTCAATAAAGGTCTAGTCTAATCAAATTTATTTTTAAATCTCTAGACACATTCAAGCTATGGACTTTGATGAAAAAGCTTATGATAGGATAAGCTCGACCTTTATTTTGAAGGTCATGCAAATCATGGGATTTGGCAAGGGCTTCCTCAAAAGGACACAAGCATTATTCTACAATGCTTTGGCAATCGTTTACTTCAATGGTATCTACTTTGCACCATTTGAGGTTAAGAGGCTTATGAGACAAGGGTGTCCAATTGCTCCCTTCCTCTTTGCAATCATTAGTGATCATTTGCTCCCAACTTGGACTTAAAGGCCCAATATGGAACGAGTAGGAAACAATCAAAGGGCTACCACTGAATTGACCGTTACTTTGTCTTGTAGTTTTTTTTGTAGACAATAACTCTAACATAATGCAAGCTGAGAAACTCTAAGTTAAAGTCTTAATGGAGGTTCATGTGATAAGTTCTCTAAGCTCTCATGTAATTAAGCTTATGTAATTAGAGCTAAACAAGCCGTATAAATGGATTAACAATTTGGGGTTAAAATTTGTACAACCCAAGCAATAATTTAGGTGGTAAGAGGATGGAAGACATGTAACAAAGAACAATATTAAATAAGTCAAGGGACATAGCCTCTACTAGATAGATTCTTGACTGTTAAGACAATGACCCAAGATTAAGATGGTCACGAGTTGCACAAAATCATGCTAAGGCATGGTAGAATGTGCTAAAAGGAGTTGCCTCATTGGAGGCACATGACCATAGGGAAGATCCCCTCGTAATGTAGATCATATAGAGTTGCAGGTGCACCTATGACCTCCCCTTCTAAATCAAATATAACAATTCGCCAAGGATGGTTAAGGGCATGATAGCTAAAGGAGTGTTAAGATGGAAGGATATTTGGGACCAAAGCATGATAGCTAAATGAGTGCTAAGATGGAAGGATATTTGGGATCAAGGCAATACATAGTTTCTAAATGGTGGTAGGATTAAATTTCGATTGATGACTCAAGAGGCCGCTTTTATGTAATAGGTACTCAACAAGATGAGGCTTGATTGGCCTATTACCAAGGCCATATACAATCACAATTTGAGTGGATATTTTGTGGCTCCAACAAGGAAGCTGCTATGTTGTTGCAAAAGAATGACAAATGACTACGAAAAGGACTTGACCCACATGGGCAATGCCATAATATACTAGAGGAAATGACATCTAGGGCGAAGAGAAGAGCTTGGCTAATGATAATTGCAAGAGGCATATGTAAGAGTGGATGAGACGTGCTTTGAAAAATGCGGCTATGGCTATCTCTCACATAACCATTGCAAAATCTCCAACCAAATGTAGTGAACTCGCCGATTTACCTTCTTAGTATAGTCTATTTACAAAAAGGGTTGTTGATGGCTCCATGATTCAAACGATGTGTCTCAAGTGAGATCCACCTTTGTAGCTTCAATTGCCACATAAGCTTTGCATAAAAGAGGAAGAAAAAAAGAAAAGAGGAGGATGAGGAGGAGGAGGAGGAGGAGGAGGAGGAGGAGGAGGAAGCAAGAGCTTCTTCTACACCGGTCCCTCACTCTACCTCAAACTCCCCTCCTCTCTCGCTCTCTCGCTCTCTCGCTCTCTCTATTGGGAGCTCACACTCGACCGCCGAGACCCATGGACCGCTTATTGTTCAAGCATCTCAAGCCGAGCACTAATGGCTACCTCTCACATAGCCGACACACTATCTCTCTCTACGAGTATAGTGACCTTACCTCGATTCTCGATTGAGTACCCTCCTTCAAGCACACCGGTAGCTCCACGATTCGTGATGCGAGCTCAAGCAACCCCAAGTCTCCACCTTCAAGCTCCATCCTCCATATATGCGCGCAAGACAAGAGAAGAGAGGAAGAGAGGATATGATGGAGAGCTTCTTCTCCTTGATCCCTCACCCTCTCACACTCACTCCCTCACACTCTCACACTCCCTCCCTCAAGCACACACAAGCAAGCAAGAAAGAGAAGAAGAGAAGAAGAGAAGAAGAGGAGTCCACTTTGCCACACACCAAAGAATGAGCTTCTCATTCACTTTTTGAGTTTATATACAAAGCCCTTATCCCTTTGGGCACCCATCCCCTTTTTAACATGGCTGGCCATTATGGCAAGGTCCTCTTTTTCTATTTCCTTCTAGTTGTCCTTTCTCTTTCTCTATGCCCGTCTACCCTTTACAATTTGCACAAGAGGGAGCTTGGTTCTCTTTTACAAAAGTTTTATGGGCACCTTACATTTAATAATGCGCTTTTGTCTTTGACTTAGCTTTTGAGGCCGCCCTTGTGCTTTTGACCATTTCCCTTCTTACTCCTTCATTTGTGTCCACATTTGGAGTTTTTTTGGACTTCTTTTTCTCCATCTCAGACTAGGGTTAACATTATCCCCCTCCTAGACGAGTGCCAGTCCCATGGCACTTTCATGTCTATGTTGTTGAGGGTTTGGTGATCTGAAGTGTGGTTGGTGAGTTGATGATTATGGGGCCTCATGGTATGAAAGGTGAGAAGGATCGAAGCTTGCTTGGAAGAGCTATGGCGGGAGAGCAAGAGCAAGAAAGAGACAGATACAAAATGGAAACTCCAACAGTTACAATGTGTGATCGGGCCTTCCTTTATTCTAATTGTCACTAAAAGAATAAAGAATAAAGTGATGGTGACGGGCGCCCGCCACATGCAGTGCACAGTGGCAGATACTGTCAGTATAGTAATACACGGGTGGCTAGGCGGAGGTGCCTTTACCCCCAACAACCTCCCACTTAAAGGAAAATTTTCCTCAGTAAGGAGTGAAAAGAAAAAGAAAAAAAAGATAGTACAATGTAACATATACAACAGGATGAGGAAAAACATCATCTCATCCAACTCACATCAATCTCCTGAGAGGAAGGCAAAGCGCTTAGTAGTGAGGCTTTTCGTGAGTAGATCTGTAGGATTTTTGTCAATGGAGATCTTGACCTCATGTATGAAGTGATACCTCACCTCAATGTGTTTCGTCTTTGCATGGAAGACCGGATTCTTGGCTAGTTGAATAGCACTCATAGAATCCGAATGCAGCATAGGTATAGCATCAATCCCAAGGTCATGAACCAAACAGCCTAGCCATATGGCCGCCTTGCAGGCCTCAGTGGTTGCAACATACTCGGCCTCAGTGGTAGATAGAGCCGTATACTTCTGAACCCTGGACATCCAAGAGACAGCACCTCCAACATAGGTGAATACATAGCCAGAAGTGGACTTCTTACTATCTGCAGGTCTTGCATAATTAAAGTCTTTGTACCCCACAACTCCCGTATCCTGGTTGCCATAGCAAATACACATACCTGATGTGTCCTTCAAGTATCTCATGATACCCTTCATGGCATCCCAATGCTTCTTTCCAGGTGTAGCCATATAGCATGCCACAATACCAACTACAAAGGCAATATTTGGACGAGTGGCTATCATGGCATACGTTGAACTACCCATGGTTGATGCATAAGGGATCTTGGAAATATCGGCCCTCTGCTCATCTGTCTATGAACAATCGGCCTGTGAGACCTTCACATAAGAAGGTAATGGACAACCAATAGGCTTCACGTCCTGCATGTGAAAACACTCAAGGACTTTATGAACGTACTCCCTTTGTGAGAGATAGAGTAGTCCCTGGTGCCTGTCGCGCTTAATGTGCATAACAAGAATGTAGGAGGCCTATCCCAAATCCTTCATCTGAAAGCTCTTCTTCAACTGAGATTTAAGAGCATCCAGCTCATCATGAGCTTTTTCTGCTATCACAATATCATCCATATAAAGTATCAAAATAAGCAATGAGCCATCATGGGCTTTCTTCATGTAAAACATGGATCCATAGCACTCATGTTGTAGCCCTGTGACTGCATAAAAGCATCAAACTTATGATACCACTCCCTAGGTCCCTACTTCAAGCCATAAAGCCTTTTCTTCAACTTGTACATTAGGTACTCCCTGCTAGGTTCTGCTTGCAAAGCCCTTAGGCTACCCCATGTAAATCTCATCATGCAAATTCCCATACAAGAATGCAATCTTGACATCCATTCTGTATAAATCCAAGTCAAGCTACGCGACTAAGGCCAAAACTAAGCATAGGGTAGTCATCTTAACCACAGAAGAAAAGATTTCATCAAAGTCAACTCCATGCTCCTGTTTAAAACCCTTAGCAACAAGTCTTGCCTTATAGGCCAGCTTGGGGTTTCCAAGGGTACTTCGCATGTGGCTTCTCTTGGAATATAACCCTACGTATCTCTACCACCTTCTTAGGATGCGTATGCATCTTGTCTTCATGGAAGACTACATCATGACTGCTAATGACTTTCCTTGCTTATGGATCCTAGAGGCGATAATCCATCTCGCCTGCATCTCCATAGCCAAGGAAAATGCATTTGACACTCTTAGGATCCATCTTACTATGCTTGTTCCTGGGACACATTGTAGAATGCCTCACATCCAAAGACATGTAGATATGCATAAGACGGAGGTTTCCCAGTCCATACCTCCTCTGCAACCTGGAAATCCAAACCACTGGAAGGTGATCTATTTATGATATGCATAGCTATATTGACTGTCTCATCCCAAAAGCTATGTGGTAGGTCTGTATGGCTAAGCATACTACATACACACTCCTGGATGGTTCTATTCATCCGCTCAGCCAAATCATTCTGGGATGGGGTATAGGGGGCAGTCAACTAACGTTTAATACCCCTCTCGTCACATAACTGCTCAAAGGAAAGTGGCACATATTCTCCCCCATTGTCAGTCCTAAGGCATTTAAGCCTATGCCCAGTCTGCTTCTCAACCAATGCAAGCCATCTCTGAAACACAACCAAAATTTTTTACCTAAGCTTAAGCTTAATGGGATAAGCCCAAACTTTACGTGAAAAAGCACCAATAAACGTCATAAAATACTTTGCACCACTCATAGACTGACAGGGCATGGGCCCACAGATATCCGAATGTACCAATGCCAGGGGCTCACTCATGCGTGTCCTACCAGACTTATTATGCGTATTCCCATAAAGACAATGCTTACATGAATCAAAACATGCATAGTCAAGGGGCAGTAAGTACTGCAAAAACTAGAAAGAATTTTCATTACCTTCAAGGACATATGGTCCAAACGAGCATGCCAAAGAGATACATGTGCGATGGAATCCACTGACAAAACATGGTCAACAGAGGACCCATCAACTACAAGAGGATAGAGGCTGCAAGCCTTGGCACATCTAGCGAGCACAAGTCTGCTACATGTGATTTTCCAAGCAGAATCCCCAAATGAAACATGAAACTTAGCATCATCAAGCTGCCCTGTAGACATAAGATTGCATGCAAGCGCAGGTACATGATGTACATCCTGTAACAGAAAAGTACTAACAGTAGAGAACTGCAGTCGTACATCCCCAATGCCAACAATAGTAAGTGTCCTGTCGTCACCTAAGTGAAATGAACCAGAGACAGTGCGGTAGGAGTGGAACCACTCACAGCATGGTGTAACATGAAATGAAGCACTAGAATCCAGAAGCCACCACTGCGCATACATAGAGTGAACCTCGGTCAACTGCATAGCATCACAAGAACTAGCTGCAAGTATGTACTCCCCATCCGAGTCCTGAGTCTGCATGATATTTATCTCCTCGATTTTCACACTGGATTTTGCAGGCACAATGTTGCGATCAAAGGACTTTTCTTGTACTTTGTCTTTCCCCTTCTCTTGCGCTTCTCATTGCACAACTCATGACATTGTGGATATATATGACCCTTCTTGCTACAATGGTGACATGTCACATTAGCATTTCTCCCAGAAGACTTATTGCGTGACTTGCCATGCAATTTAGACCTAGAATTCTGCAAGTCTCTGCCATGACCATTCTTTCCATTACCATCTCTATCTCTAACAGTCAAAGCATGTGACGCACGAGAGGCATCCAAGTTCTTACGATTGATCTCTTCCTGCAGAAGAGCACTCTCTACATCAGGCAAGTTCAAAGTAGTAGCAGAAGCACATAAGGCAGTGCAAAATACATCCCATGACTCACTCAAAGTCCCAAGCAAAAACAATGGAGTAACCTCATCATTGAAAGTAATGCCCTGCGAAGTCAAGTTTTTGAGAATAGCATGGAACTGACTCAAATGAGCAAACATCGTCACATTCTCCTTCATGCGCAAGTCCATAAGCTACTTCAGCTAATACATCCAACTTGCTAGACTTTTCTTGTCATAGAGGTTCTTAATCTTATCCCAAAGCTGCCAAGCACTCTATGCTTCCTCAACCACATTGTAATAATGCACATGTTCAGTTAGAGACAAGATGAAGGTGGACTTGCATAACTCATCAAGCTCCATCCATTCATCATTAGTCATAGTTTCAGGCTGCTCTCCACTCAACCTTAGTGGCTTTATCTGTGATTTCTACACCAATACTTGCCAAAGTTGGCTCTTCCAATAGGCATAATTCGTACCATCAAGCTTAGTGACGTTGAAGATAGCACTGTCAGTGGAAGAAGATACCATAATACAGGCTATAACACTATAGACAGTTCAAAACTGCTTGCTATTTTTTGCAGAAAATGCCCAAAAAACCACAAAAAAGGCAAAACGATAGAGAACTGGTGTTTAATGATGTTATTCACCAAGTACTATCAGTAATACATCAAATCAGGATGTTTCAGCATGAAAATTCCATATCACTCCATACATAAATGCTTGTTGTAATAAATTACAGAACTCTGAAAATGAGAGCTGGCAATGCCTACTAACAAGTCCAAAACCAACATCATGCAAGCATACCATAGGCATATGACAGTTAATAATCATGAAACCAACACCCAAACATGTCATACAAATATATGGTAATGAGTTGGTACATCCCCCAATCAACGAAGAAAAATGTACCTGCCACTGCCAAGACTTGACAGTCAAAGAGCATACCATTTACATAAGAAAGAGGAGTTGTTGGCAGTGAGCTACTTCAACTGCTCTGATAAACGTGGCATCCAAGTGTCTGAAGCAGGCAACCAAGTCGTCGCCTGTATTCTCAGCTAAGTCAACAGCCTAGGTTAGAATGGATCTCCTTTGGTAAGAGGGTCTAAGGCCAATAGGTGTGTGAGGTTTGGTGGGGTTGGTTAGTCACGTAGCTCTCGGGTGCACCTCTAGTTGTGGTTTTGGTATTGGTGCACTAGGGGCGACTCGTGTAGTGGGTGGTGCACTACCAGATGCTTGGGCGGCGGTTGTGGGGTACTAGCAAGGCAAGGTTGAGGTGATTTAGGAGTAGCGGGCTGTGGTTTGGGTCGATAAACTTGTTGAGTTGTGATGGGTTTAGATTTTGGGAAGGGAAATATGCCCTATAGCCAGAGGCTTTTGTGGCGTTGATATTTGATTCGTCTTGATGCTTCATGTGGTTAAGCTTGAGGGTGGCATTTGGGTAGTGTGCTTGGTCATCGGGGCTTTAGGTACCCAAATCCAGGTATTACCCTCATAATAACCTCGCACTTGCAATAAGGTCTTGGGGACCCATCTCATCTTGACCATTCATTGTGGGACCTATACTTTCTTTTGGACCTCCTAGGTTTCAAGGGAAGGTTCCTAGCCTTGCGAATTCATGGTTGGGTGCTCCTAGGTGGCGGTCTTGGATGTTTTGGTACCCATTTGAACTGGTGTTCAAGGGTTTTAGCTTTGTGTTCGGCCTTTTGGTGGTGTTGAGGTTTGGCGGGATGTGACAAATCACGATCCCCCCTTCTAAGGGTTGATGGTGGGTTTCTCTACTCGTGGCTTTGCGGACTGTGATGGGATCGCACAGTCCTTGATGAAGGCTGTGATGATTCATACATTGCCAATGGCCAGGTGAATACACTATGATCGGTAGGCGACATTATAATGAGCGTGATTCTTAAAGGTTTGTCCTAGCAATGATTCCGTGCCTGCATCTTTCACGTTTAGCAACACATAAAAGACCATGTGTAAGCTCTCAGTCTCAACAGAGACTGCAACTTTGCACTTTTCCAAAAGTGTAGATGTGTGGCCACCAAATGGGCTGAGTTTGGCATTAGTGACGTGTAACTATGGTTTTCTAATTTGAGTCCAATGATCATAAGTCAGGACGTTAAAGTTAACACCCTCATCAATCAATGCATCAATGGTGTGTGTCTGTTGGGCTACTGTAATGGTCATGCACAAGTAAGCCAAAGCTATGGCTTCCTCATCCTCATCTTCAACCTCCGTAATGGTGGCAACTCATACATTGATAGGGGCTTCTAGCATTGGGGGTTCATGTAGTGGATGTCTAGGGGGATATTACTTCTTGATGCGGCTGCCATTAAAGAAGCCTAACCCTCACCTTCCAGGGTTTCGAGTTCTACATTACTGGTCCAGCTTATGGTGCGAACTCGTAAGGGTCCTAACCCCCTAAAATTCATTTTCTATTTATGTCCCTTGACCGAGTATAATAGTACCAAGTCACCATGTGTGAAATCGCATCACTTGACGTGCTTATCAAACCAGCTCTTATGTCATGCCTTTTCGCAAATTAGTGCCAATGTGGCTAGAAGTCGAGTTTGTGAGAAGCATTCTAGCTCAACTAAATGTTTAGTTTATGCTTTCTTTCCCTCCCATCTTTCTTCAATAGCGATAAGCTAGGAACGAAGAATTCTATGGGTAGAATTGCCTCAGCTCCGTAGGTCAACCTAAAGGGAGATCCACAGCCGTTTTATAAGCTATCTGATAAGCGCATAAGGTTGCCATTAGCTTGTTATCCCAATTTTTGTGCAAAGCAGAGACTACCTTGGTCAAGATGTTTACCAAAATCTTATTTGTTGACTCTGCTTGGTTGTTTGCTTGAGGGTAATATGGTGAGGATTTTTTATGGATAATCACCGACAAGTTCAATGGGGCAACCAAATTGAGAGATTACCTACTCCCATAAAAACTTAACAGTGGTTCATGTGTCATTCTTTTCGGTGGCTCAACCTTCTGCCCACTTTGTGAGATAATCGGTTTAGGGCCCGACTTGACACCATACTAGGAAAATAAACGTCAAGTCGGGCCCTAAACATATCTCCTTCGCTAGATAGGGCGAATAGGTGTGTGTCTAGTAGCTCGTCTCCAATGCTCTATCCAGTGGCTTTTCCCGTGGGTATGCGGGACATATGATCAACCATATAGTGTTGTTTTACCTTGGGCACGACAATCGAGAAGTCAATTTCGAGAAGCAGAAGTAACCATCGCATTGTGCATCCTGTAGCACAGGGTTTGCTTACTAGATATAGCAAGGCTTGCGGGTCCTTCTATTGGTTTGTTTCCTTGCCCTTGTCGTTTGGCTCCTAGCAAGATCACTACCCTATCGCCTCTCTTAAACTTAGTAAATTGCTTTGACGGGTCTTGTGGTTTCCTTTGCTCTTCAACCTATATATCCCTAGCCTACTTGTGACGTTCTTCCTTCAACCTTCAACGCCTCAGGTGGAGTGGCAGGTCCCCTTTGGTGCGTTTGGTCTTAGGTAGTTGTGGCACCTCAGGATCACTGTCTGAACTTACCTCTGACTCAGAATCAAACTCTCTACCTTTGCTAGAAAAGGGACTCACGGGCTGGTGGTCGTAGCTCAGATGGTGACTCTTTCCTAAGCATGGGCAAAGCATTCGGTTGGCAATGCGTGCTTGTTCATAGTCAATTGCTTTCATGTGCTCACAGCCAGGCTCGATCACAATCCATGCGCATGACTCCTCTCTCGATTCTAAAGGCATTCTTCCTACACGGTTTGGAGTCAGCTTGAATTTGCTCTATCACCTTTCCCTCGGTGTCATATTCTACCGTGTCCAACTCTCATTTGCTTCCATCACACTAAAAGAATAACAATCCTGGTATTCTTTGCTAGAGCCCTCCTCCTCTGACTGCTCATCATCTCCTAAGTCTTGATAGGGTCTTTTCTTCTCATCAGTGGCTAAGGCCTGATTGTACATTAAGTTTAAGTCATGCACTTTGGTCCATCGCCACTTAGGTTCATCCAAGAGATCTTGGAGAGGTTTAAGGTTAGCGGCTAGATTGCTTGCTAGCTTGCTTGTCAGATATTCTAGGATCTCCAGGAGTCTCACTTGTTACTTGGGGCATGGAGTTCAATGGGGTTGGATTGTCCATTCGAGCTTTTAGCCATTATGCAAATTGGCACTGAGAGTGCGTCTTTAGGTTTATGAGAGTGCGTCTTTAGGTTTATCAGTTTTCTTAGCAACTTGCTCGTATTCCTCACTATCTGAGAATGTCAGGTCCATCATGGTAAGCACATGCATCCAATCTCACTCATCCTTAGGACAGGGGATATATTTGGTCAGTGGCCCGTAAGATTTCCTAATCTACACTCACCCTTCAACATGGTGGAGATGGCATCCAAGTCGGCTGTGTGGTCTTCCATGTATCCATCTCTACTCTTACTTCCTTCTTATCGATTTCCTAGGAAGATCAGACTATTGCCCCAGTCTCCTATGACCTATGCATTGCGCATCCATGGCCGGCCTAATAGGATCTCATAGTCCACTCCCTTCATGTCCACAAAGTCAACAAAGAATTGGATTCCCGCAATCTTCAAGGGCTAGTTCTTTAACACTCTAAACGTCTGCACTTTCATTCCATTGGCTAGGGAGACATTGAACCTAGCATTCTCAACATGCGCATTATCCCAGTCCTAGAGTACTGTGTGGCTCAGCACACTAACTCCTGCTCTCGTTTCCAAAATTCCCTTTCTCGTGGTGTCTCTTGTGCTAGGATCAATAAGACTACATGCATTTCGGTGCCTTCCCAAAAATCATTCATGTTAAGGACTTTAGCACTGAGTGCAATGTCAGGCTGGGTATCTGAGTTACCACATCATGGTCATGTAGATCAGCTGCCCCTTCCTCCATCGGTCCTTCAACCCACTCCTTCAGTTTTTGCCATAGTCTTAGATGCTGGCTAAGCAAATCTCCAAGGCTTAGAGTCACCAAGGTGGTTACTAGAGTGGTGAGGAGGCCGTTAGCTGCTTGCCTCTCTCCGAACTCTGTGTTTCTTGGCCAATAGTCCTGGCTGGTTTACTGGCCCATAGTATGTAGGCTCTATTTAAGCGGCATTGCTTGTGGTACAACCACGTTCCTCGACTTTGGTCGTGGAGACAAGACTAGTGTGCTTACACTTGAGAGATCATCTAGCTCATCTTCCAATATGGGCTCAACATCCTTTAGGTGCTCTTAGGCTTCTTTTACCCAGTCCTTAACCTTTTTGATGGCCTCTAGTTGAGCTTCAGGTTGGGATACTCCCCAACCTTTGCACTCCTTCTCAACCATCTTTGGAGCTGATGTTTCTGCCTCTGTGTCTATCATCTTTTTTCCGGCAGGTAGTATCATAACACTCTCGATTTTTAGCGTGACCTTTGGGTTAACTTTCTTTCTTCTTCACCTTTAACTTTTCTTTCCAAGAGGCTGCATCTAAGTTACTAGGTACATGCAGTGATATGTCGGGTTGCTTTGTTTGCGAGTGGGTCATGATATGCAGCAGGATGGGTGTGTCCTCTTTGTAAAATATCTCAACTCTGAACAGTCCCAATGGTACAGATGGCTCGTTTTTCGCACTAGAGGGTGGTCTTTGTCTAGGGCATTCGACAAACAAGTGAGTGATTCCACACTATGGACATCTAAGATCAGTCATTTCCTAATTAGCCTGCTCCCATTTGGGGCAGCATGAGGAGATATGTCCTGGGTGTCCACAAGTCCAACACGAGGTTGGTTCTTGGATCTACCCTCCAAAGCCTCTGCCTCTACCTCTTCCTAGCGCCATCACCGGTACAGGGCGGTTATCCATAAGGATTGCATTGCCCTCTTCGTCATATGATATGTAGGGATGTACATAAGGCTCCTCGTCATTTGACTTCTCCACATAGTGGACTGGAGCATCGCTTGGTGGATGAGTTATGTAGGGTCCAGCTAGTCTAGGTATGCCTGTGGGGTTTATCTCCATCCTTGGAATGGTTGGTTTGGCATCATTAAGTGGCGAGAGAGCCAATGGGGCTCCCCTTCCGAAGAATTTTAGCGGCCTATTCGCTACGTAAGGCTCTCCATATGGTTGCAACTACGGGAGTCTCCTCGGTAGTCAGCAATCCATAAGATCGTGATCAAACCTACTGCAAGTGACGCAAAGTCGGGACCTCGGGCCCTGACACTCAATTGGCAAGTGGTTTTCATCACAATACACACATTAGATGTGAGGGCATGTAGGTTGTCTCATCATTTCTTGTAATTTGGCTAGCTCCATCTTCATCTTCACTAGCTCCTGACTTATGCCCGTGCCCTTTTCTTTATCTTGAGAACTTGGGCTTGATCTTTCACTTGACATTGAAACTCTTTCAGAGTTTCTAGTATAGGGTTGAGCTCTTAGAGCTTCTCTCTTTGAGCTGGTCATCAACTCTGATTGCCTCGTCACAAAGACCCTAGCTAGCACGTCTCGCTGTGCAAGCTTGAATTGCTTGCCAAGGCCTTGTAGAGTTCCTCACTTTGTATCCCATTGATGAAGACTATGGAGACCACTCTTTTAGTAGGTTGCTCACCAGTTGGGATCCTCTTAAAGAGACTCCACACATGGGTGGCGTAGTCTCTGATGAGGCCGTTCATCTCGCAGACTTGCTCAAAGTGCTCCACGAAGCTATATGGGTCATTGTTTGGCTGAACTTGTCTAGTTGCTTAGCTATGACATGGATTCTTAATTGGCTCTTAGAGCCCTAGTTGTCCCCTAATTCTGCACAAGCAATGAGATTGCCATTGCAGCAATGCTCTGCTCAGTGGAAGCACTATCTAGCAGTCGCTTCATAAGAAGCTCGCTTAGCATGAGATCTCCTTCCAATACTCTTTCCCTTTCTGCATCAAGTCATGTCCTATTTTGTCTTACTAGGGCTAGCACTCGCTGAATCTTGCACATTTCTATGTTCTATCGCAAGCTCATGGCTTGTTGCTCCTAATTGTAAGTCTTTATGCCCTGCAAGGCTTCTCGCACTAGTCTCCCCTCCTCTTCGAGGTCCGCTATGATATCCTCGGATGTCCTACCGTGGTGGTCTGTTTGGGTCTGCAGATAGTAGTTGGCAACTAGCCGTTGAATTCCTGCCAGGAACCCACCTAGGTCAAGCTCTTTGTCCCATCGGTGGTGGTTAGTGCTTGACTCTGCCGCCATGTTTGCGGTCTCTTGTTGCACCAGGGTGTCGATGAGATTGATCAAGTCATGTAGATCTACTCCTCCAATGGTGTCGGTTCTTGCTTGGTCCTATGCTTGGGGTTCTCGATCACCCGATGACGTTTTAGGGTCTTCTCCTACTAGTGGGTTCGTTCTTATGGTTAGGTATGAGTGAGTTCCTTATTATTTACACACACTTCTCAGCTTAAACTCACTCGGTGTATGTGTGTGTGCTCTCTTCCATGCACTGTGCAAAATCAGGCTCTTGGTTTTTTAATGCACTTCGAGTGATAAAATCAATGTGGGGTACAAATGCAAGATGGAAAATGCAACTCACACTATTCCCCTTTTTGTTCATAGCCTAATGTGGCTCTACACACATTCTCTAGCTGCTTTTAAGAATTATCTAGGGTGGAATCGGGGTCTATGAGTTGGTTTTGTCTCTAAGTGGGATTGGACTCTTGATTAGGACACTAGAGGCTACCTCTAGGCCGTAGCTCACAATGTCTCATGTTCTCAGCTTCCGTAAGCCAGGTCGTTTATCTCTGGGGTTTCCAGGGTCTGATTTTGGTCAGGGGCTAGGTAATTTGCCCCTATTTTTGTTCTCCCTTTTGATTTGATTCAGTCAAACGGTCTGATTCTGGGTGTCTGACTCTAGTGGTGGACTGGAGCCCCAAGAGAAACACCAAGGAAAAGGGGATTCTCTTGCAAGAAAATCTATCTTGTAACATCAACAAGCTTTTATTTCATTCTTTTGATCATCAAAACAAAGAAAACAGCAATTCTTCACGCAGCATCATAGTAGATTTCTCCCACGAATTTGATAGAATCAACCATAATCTTCAACACCTTCATAGAATCCATCAATATAACAAAGAACACAAAAGAATACACCATCTTTGAATGGAAATCAATCACATAGTATTCATCTTCATAGTTCTCTCTCTCAATCTCTCATATACAGTTACACTGTTTTGATAGAATTGACTATCTTTGGCTCTCTCTCTCTCTCTCTATCAATAGTACGTCATCTCCTCACTACAATACTCTCATAATAACTCTTAATAATCCTTCTTAGGTCATGGATGCACCTCCCAAGAGGTATGTCTGATATGAAGAGTCACCAGAGCCACTACAGTGTCTTTTCACAGCTCACTACTGTCACTGTCACTCAGTCTTCTCTTCAGTCTTTAACAGCTGCTTCTTCCACTTGTTTTAGCTCTTTTGAACTTAGATTCATCATTTCCAAAGGTTAGAAAACTTTCCCAAAGTCACACATACATTCTTCAGAACACTTACAGAAGGTCTACAGTACAGTACCAGAGCAGCTACAGTACAGTTACAGTACAAAGACAGAGCAGAGACAGAGGCTCTACAGAAGATTACAGAAGGTCATCAAAACCTCATAACTCATACTCAAACCATTTCATACTATCAAAAACTATTCAATAATCTTCCAAAAGATCTCAATATTTATCAATCACCAATCCATGCTTCCTACGGAAGAAAATCAGAATAAAATAAAAGCTATACAGAAGGTATACATAACCAATCCGAACCTCAACAGAACATTATAGGGCTTCATATCTCTACTAAGAATCATCATGATCTTCCAAAACATAATCAATATCATCCAAAACACTCTCAAATACTTCCATTAACAACCATACATCACTCTAAATCCATCAAAAATCAATCATTCAAACCTCAAAAACAACAAAAATCAGTCAAAAATTCAATCTTTTTCCACTCTCAATATATCCCCACACTTTGAAAGGAAGCATCCTCGTGACCTAAGGAAAAGAAGAATATAAGTTCATTAAGAGCTCAATTTTATCTTCCGTCGGATCTTTAATAATCTTCCCAAAACACGACCCCAACTTATTACCTGTATCTGATAGAAAATACTACTAAAGGAAAACTTCCGTTATTCATTAACTCTTCTGATTAATCATTTAAAAGCCATAACAAATTTGTAAAGGATATAAGAGGTTCTCTTCAGCTTGCCACCATAGGCTTTCCATCCACCATCAATAGTTTAAAAAGAGCTCTCGAACCAATGATTTTCAATCAGCACGATCTTATCACATACAATTATTACAACACACACAAACACTAAACCATCTGAATGACACCTCCAAAAAGAGAGATATTTATATATCATTAAGAATCATCCAAAATACATCTCAAAGGCATCAATGAAGGTGATCCATTTTGAAGGCTTGGTGGTTTCGAAAATGATCCATGGAGAAGGATTCATCTACAAATGTCTTTGGAGGATTTGAAAGAACTGCAGGCAGCACATCCTTTCTAGCAAAACAAGGTATCTGCTAGGTAGACATAGGGCATAAAAATACAAATGTCTTTGGAGAAGGATTCATCTACAAATGTCTTTAGAGGATTTTGAAATAACTGCATGTAGCACATCCTTTCTAACAAAACAAGGTATCTGCTAGGTAGACATAGGGCATGAAAATACAGGACATCCAACTGGTGGGAGTCAATGTTCACATTGACATTCATACAAAGCTTTGGAATGGCCTTTTGATCATTATGGGAATGCCTATGCATGTATGCTAGATACCAAGCAAAGTGAGCTATCAATCTCACTGAAGGATCTAGAGATTGTGAATATTGGTGAGCAAAATGAAGGTAGTTCTGGTATGCTTGACTGACTGTTGTCCAATCTCTTGGAATTATTGGCCAGTTTATCTGAGGTCCTGTAAGAGAATCAGTCGAGCTCCATCCTCTTCTTCTGGGAATCTGCTGATCAAACCCTTCATATTCACTAACCAACTAAGGGGGTTGAGAGATAGAAGTGGCAGGAGATGGAAGTGGAATAAGTAAAAGTGGATGAAGAGATGGGTAGGCAAAATCATAAAAGGAGGAATAAGTTAAAGAAGGAGTGCATAAAAATTTAAGGGAATCAGTTAGGAAAGGTGTTAATTGATAAACAGAAAAAGTAGAAGGTATATAGATAGATGGAGAAGGGCATGGTGGAGAAGGGGAAAATGCTCTATCTTCGATAAAAGAGCAATATGTAAATATGGGAATTTAAGGAAAAGATTGAGGTTGAAAAAAAAGGGGTAAGATTGTTGTTGAATTGATTTGATAAAGGGAAAGATAAGTATCATAGCAGTGAGCCATTTGTTGGTAGTACAGTAGGCTATGAATAGAGGGACCTAAGACAGATCTTCTCTGATAAGCATTAAAAAAATGAAATCAAATGGATGATTTTTGGAAAGGTGAGCTAAGAGATCCACCCTCAGTTGGTTAGTGCTTTGTATATAGGTAGAAGTTGTGTTCTGACGTTGATTCAGAACCACAGAATCAATCATTGAGTGCCAGGAATTATTAGGGCAAGTAGCCACTTTTGAAGAGTAACACTCGAACATGTCATCTATCCGCAAATCCAAATAGTTGACATGCAAGACAGCTTGCAAAACCACGTCTTCCACATACCAGGCCATATCTACTTCATCTGGAATCAACAGATCACCTTGTAGATACATATATGACAGCAACATGGTATCCGTCATCACAGAATCTTCAAACACCATACAGACCACTTCTGTCAGTAAGAAGACCAAGCCCCACTCCAACCATCCTCTGGAAGAGGAAGATCCATCGTTGAAAGCTTCATATAAAAGGCCAACTTTTGCAATTGATAGTGGACAAAGAAAGAATGGTCCGAAGGAACATACTCTTGGAAATGCTCAAATGTTGACCATAACAAATCCATCTTGGAGTGCAATCTTCCACTTTATCTTGGAATAAAGAACACAAGGTAGCCTGTCTCTGGAGAACTGCCAAGTCCTGCTTTGAGATAGAAGGAATCAATGGAACATTGGGCCTTGGAGGAACAGACCGTGACTGCGTCAGTTGGTCTTGTAACTGCTTGGGAAGCTTGTGATTCCACTGTATCATGAGCAGTCTGTAAGGCTAAGAGTTTTGCATCTAAAAGAGTTTGAAACTCTTGCGCTTCTTTGGACATCATCTCCTTCTCCTCTGATACTCTAGTGACCTCTGATTGAGCTTCTGTTAACTGAATCTTCAAAGAATATATCTCTTCTCTTTGAGCCTCAATCATTTGGGTTTTTTGCTCCATCTGCTTAAACAGATCTACAAGTGTGTCTTTAGCAGAGGCTAACTTGGATGTTGCCTTATGCAATTGGTCTTTGGACTGCATCAGTTCTTCATAAAAGGAAGCATATAGCTGTTGAGCACAGGCTGTCAAAAACTAAAAGTTCAATCGAACTCTGGATGTCTTTATAGAGGAATGGAATGGCATCTCCTAACACTAGACTGTTCAGTGAAGGGACTGATATGTCCAAGGAACCCTCTCTATGTGCTCTGAACAAGTTGTTACATGTGAGGTAAGCAGGAAGGTCACTGCCAGATGTAGTAGGAATTGTAACTGAAGGAAGAACTAAAGGAGCTTTATCTGCCACATGCTTCAAGCGTTTTCGCTGAATGACCAGTGGAGGAGGAGAATCAAGATCCTCTGCATCAATAGGTTCTAACTCTTCTGAAGGTGGAGGGGGAGGTACTGGATCAGATGGAGGAGGTGGAAGCACACCCTTCTTTAAGCCTGAGTACATCAAGAAAGCATACAGGTACGATCCATATGTGACGTTTGTGACATTTTCTCTGGTTACTTTGACGAAATGTTGATCCATCTTTGTAAGTAGGTAAGTGCTCCAATCAATAGCCACTCCTTTTAACACCATCCTGGAAGCTATGAAGAGCCCTTTGGACAAGTAATGGGATGGTGTTTTGGTAGGCATAAAGCTGTCTTGGAGGAGGTTGATCACTTTCTTGACATCCAAAATTTCCTTGGTCTGCTTCTGCAACAGCTTGAAAATCTCATCATTAGAGAATAATTGTCTAGTTGTAACAAAGGGCTCTCCTTTGTAGGAAAGAGACAGAGCCTTCCCTAACCCTCGGGGTGTCAATGTCATGGAAGCACCATGAACCAATCCCGACTTCTTGCTGTATGATGCAAGGAACTCATCACACAAGGATGGATCATCTGGAATCAAGGGGAATGAGGCAGCCACGAAAGTCGCAAGTCCTGCTTTCGCTATAGGCTCAAAAGCTAGTAGGGAAGAGTAATCCCTACTGACCAGCGGGACATACTCGATAGGAGGAGGAGCGTGAGGCGCCATCCAGATGAAAAACACACACACCACAACACAGACAATCATAAAGAATGCCTGCAAAACAACCAAAGGGCTATCAAAAAGAAATCAATCAAAAAGAAAGACACACATACACAAACGTAACTAACCCAATTACCATCCCAAACAATACACATCCTAGAAAAAATTCGGCATGACCTCTACACATATGCGACCAAAAACTTCATGCGATGCAATAAACAGGCATCCAAAACCCCGTGTCAGGCAAGAAAAAGAGAAAAAATTACAAACCATTCCCATAATCGTAACACATAGACAAATCATAATACCATAAAATTGTACCTCAAGACCGAACCATAACCTTGACCATCAATGTCAACTAAGAGGACTTTTACGTGCCCATCCCACGAAGCGTGTTTATTAAAAAAGAAAAAAAAAAGTGCAGTGAGGGGAAATTATTTTAATAAAGGGTTTATTTTAAGAAATTATTAACAATGGGTATCATTTTATTAGGTTGTAAACCTTAATAAAAAAATAGCGGTTCCTTCTTCAAAATGTAATTACAATTTATTAAGATGAAACGATGCTTTATCGAAACCCGAACTACGATCCCCAGACTAGGTCTCTAAATGCAAATTCTTTAACTAAAAATTAAGAGTGATGTGGAGTGTTTTTTTTGCCAGCGTGTGCTTTTTGCAGAGCTGGTTCATTTTTATTACAAATTAAGGTGCCTCTTAAGCGCACATAGCGTGTGCAAAGTGAACGGCTGGTTGATTTTTATTATTAGAAACTGTGTGTTTAGCGCAAATGCGTGTGGAAGAGGTGAGTGAATATAGTTCATTTTAGCAATTAATTGTGGTTAAGGGGGTAATGAAAATAAATAAAGCTCACAAAATAAGTACCTAGTAGGGGTGTGTATGCAATGGATTGAAGGCGCACGGAGTAATCCCCCAAAAGCAATTAATCCACTTAAACAAAAACAAAGACCTACTGACTGAAAAAAATAAAGCACCTTAGTGTTTTTGTTTGATTTTTATTTTATTTTTATTTTTTTGTATTTATTTATTTTGTATTTTAGGTGTTTTTTTGTATTGTTTGGTTTGATTAATTTGTTTTATTATTTTTATTATATTTTTTAAAAAATAATTAAATCAAGATATATAACACATGGATATGTTATGAAGTGTAAGAATAAATTTTCAGCCATTTAGCAAGTGTCCACAATGTATGTTAATTCAGCCATGATTTTCAGTTGATTTTTAGGATTTAAAATGAATGTTTATGAAGTGTAGTATTAAAATTAGGGTTTTTTTCTTCAAATAATATTTTTACCTTTTATGGAAATATTTTTAATTGAGAATTTAGTGGAAAAAACAACAAGGGATTTGCGAATTTTTTTGGGATTTTTTTGAATTTATTTCTGAATTTTTACTAATTTTTAATGAAATTTACTCATTTTTTATGTAATTTTGAATGAATTTTCAGATTTTAATTTTTCTAAAAGTTATTTATTTTAATTTCCACCTTAAAAATATTCCAAATAATTTGAGCAATATTGGTAAATTTTTAGAATTTTTATTTTTATTTTTTCATTTTAAATTATTTTTTTGGAATTTTTTTATATTTTTTCTGTTTATTTTTATGTATTTTTATATATTTGCGGGTTGGAAAATACAAGGAGGTAGTCGGGCTGCGTGTGAACAGCGAAGGATGACTGCGTGTGAACGGCGGGTCTGCAATCTCCACTGCATGCCAAGTCGGAAGCGTGTCCTCGCACGTGAACGCCTGCTAGCACACCCGTACTCAGCGGAAAAAGAACGAAAGAGAAAGGGCAGGAACAGGGGCTAACTGAGTAGATTAGATGAATTAGGTTAGCTTAGTCTGATAAAGTTAATTAAGTTAATTTAGTTGAATAAATCAATTAAGTGAGTTAAATTAAGTTAATTGGTTAAGTTAGGTCAAGTTAGGTCAATTAAGTCTGGTTAGTCTAGGTAGGTCTGGGTAAGTCAGGGAAGTCGGGTCTTGTTAGTCTAGGCTAGTTAGTCAGGGTCTAGTTAGTCTAGGCTAGTTAGTCAAGGTCTGGTTAGTCTAGGCTAGTTAGGTTAATTTTGTGACTAACTAGGGTTAGTTAATTACTAACTAAGGTTAGTTAATTACTAACTAGGGTTAATTGGTGGGGGGTTAACTAACTGTGGGTGAAGTTAGTGAGTTAACTAACTCTAGTTAAGTTAGAACTAACCAAAATGGAGTTAACACTAACGAGGAGGTGGTGGGGGAGGTGGAGGAGGAGGAGGAGGAAGGAGATGGAGGTGGAGGGGGAGGAACGAGCTGGAGGTGGAGGTGGAGGTGGAGGGGGAGGAAGGAGCTGGAGGTGGAGGTGGAGGTGGAGGTGGAAGAGAAGGAGGAGGCACAGCAGGTGGTGGTGGACGAGATGGCGGGCCGAGGCAGGAGCAGATGACAGCGTCAATGCGGCGACGGCGAGTTGACCTCAGCAACGGAGGCGGACAGCAGTCGGCGGCAGGGCAACGAAGACGCCGGCATCTGGCGGTCGAGGCGCTAGTGGCGTCAACGATGTAGCGGGCAGCGAGACGAAGGCTGACCTGGGTGGCGTCAGGTGCATAGGGCGGCCGAGGGAGAGAGAGGAGGAGGAGGAGGAGGAAGGGGGCAAGAAGAAGAGAAGGAAAAGGGCAAGAAGAAAGGAAGGAGGAGAAAGAAGAGCATGAGGGGAGAAGAAGGGGAGGACGAGGAGGTGCGCACAAACAGTCATCAGGTAAGTTTTTTTTTCTTTCTTTCTTTGTTTGCTTTTCTCTCTTTTTTGTTTTTTTAAAAAATAATTATTTTCTTTAGTTATGGCTTCTTTCTTTTCTTCCTCCTTTGTTGTTTGTTTGTGTTTTTTTTTTCTTCTTCCTCTTCTTTTAGTTGTCTTCTGTCTTTTTGTTTTTCTCTTTGTTTTTTTTTCTTCGTGCATGTTTTTTTTAAATATAAATTATTTTGTTTGTTTTTTTGTGTATTTATTTATTTATTTATTTATTTTTGTTTGGTATTGTTTTGTGGTTTTATGTATTATAATGATTATGTATGCGGTTGTGTTTGTTTTTGTTTTTTTTTACTTTGTGGGCTTGTGGGTTGTGTTGATTTTTCTAAAGAGAAAAATAAAAATAAAATAAATAATGAAATGGAGAATTGAGGGGCCAGAAACACACCCCCGGCCCGTGCGCATGCACGGGGTAAAAAAAATTTGGAGTGATGGGGTCAAATGGGGCAGGGACGATGACGCGCAAGCCACGGATGCCACGGGGCGTTCTGAGGTGCGTAAAACCAAAAACATGTACATTCACGCGTGAGACGAGAAACGCAGTCACACGGGAAAAATGAAGAAAAATTAACAAAATACAAACCATTCGTCGGATCAAAAATCTATAAAAAGGAAAAATGTGCCAAGAGACGAGATGAAAATGTTGCAAACATACAACACAGGTTCCAAGGCAAAATCAGGGTGTTCACATGGGAAAAACGTAAAAAAAAAACCCAAAAACACATACGTGTATTAATATCGAAAAATCCGTGCATCGGAAGGAAGTGCAAAAAGCAGAAAAAGTGTGCAGAACAATGTTTCTGACAACCCTATTATAACAAAACACAATTCCGATTGAGATAGGACGCATTCACATGGGAAAAACCCCAAAAAAGGGCTTGAAAATGGACTCAAAAATTAATACGAGAAGAACCGTGCGTCAGAATAGTGGGCGGTAAAAAGAAAAATGTCCAAAAGAAAGGGATTCATAGGGCTGGTATATCAAAACTCAGTTTGGGGGAAATTAAGAGGGGTTCACATGAAAAAAACACGAAAATCACACTCGAAAACACTCGAAAAAATTAATAACTAAAAATCCAACAATCGAAAGAGGGTGGAGAAAAAAGAAAAAAGTGGGGGAAAGGCTAGTAGGACACGGCTGTCAAGTCAAACTGGAATTCTAGTGAAAATAGGGCAAGTTTACATGGAAAAATGTAAAAAATTAGCCCGAAAATTCGTAAAAATTAATAACGGATCAAACGTGTATCGAAATGACAGGGAATAAAAAGAAAAAATGTTAGGGGGAATGGGTAGGACATGTTTCACATATCAGATTAGGGTTCTAAAGCAATAAAGACGCGTTCACATGGAAAACCGTCCATTTTATGAGAATTGGTTCAAAAATTAATAACTTAAGAACTGTATGTCGGAACAGGGGTGGGTAAAAAGAAAAAATAGGCAGTTCAAAGGGAAAAACAGGGGTGTAAGGCCGATTTCAGTGTTTGATAAACGTAGAGTCTGTTCATATAAAAAAAGCACAAAATAAAGGATAAATGAAAACGATCAAAAAACAACCCCGGGGACAGGGTAAAATAGAACGGAAGGGTGGGGAAGGGACCCCATCAGGGTAAATTGAAGTCACGGCATGGATGCATGATCAGACAGGGTATATGCATGGGGGTATGCAACATAGACGGGCAGGGACGCATCCCCACACTTAACACCTTAGCAGGAAGGGTAAACCGAACATTAAGGACCGGGTACCTCACATCAGACCAATCATGATGTCCCCACACTTAAGACATGACCATTACTAAAAAACAGAAGGAATAGGGTTAGAAAAACTTGGCACATATTGCCGAGGAGGAATGTCCACTATTGAGGTTGCGTCTTGTGTCATTGTCGACTGCAGAAGGTAACAAGGTGTCTTCACAGCTCACGTCCTTCATCCTTCGTGGCAAGGACCAAGCAGCAGCACCCAGGGAGGTGGCTGGTTGAAGGAATCGCAGGAAATTCGTCGATGACAAGGGATATTGCACTCAACTCACGAGCACTCAAATGGAATGAAAGAGCAGTCACTCACTCCATTACGAACGTCATTAGAAGAAAATAATGATGAAAACCCAGAGCTCACACCCGGTTTAGGAATCAACAAGGGGATGGTGTGAAGAGAGTATGCCAGGGTGCACAATTGATGGTGCATAAGTGCGTCCAACCCCATCTAGCATAGGTGCAAGGAGGAAGGCCAGGGAGCCTTGTAGTGCAGTATACAGAACAGAGTGACATGTCCTGTGCTAATGGCAGAGACCCAGCCCGTGGGTGCATAGGAAAACAGAAACGTATCGGACTCCAATTGTTGTAACATCCCTCAATCCTCACCTCTCGATAATTGATTGAAGAAACACCAGCCCACCCTCTGTCTCACGCTTTATTGATAGATATAGAGGGCAGCCCGTTCCTGAAACCCATTGATGTAATCCTCACGGTCACTTGTGTAGAGGTTGTATGCCTTGTGCGCAATTAATGGTGCAACTATACATCCCACCCTGTGCCGGCATACAGTGCAAGAAGGAAGGCCAGGGAACAGATCGTATATTGTGCATTGAGAGGCCCATCCCGTCCGTGCAACACTCCGTTCACACATCTCACCCCTCATTTGATTTAAAGGGAAAGACTGGTGACCCCTCCACCCTCTATCTCACTCTCTGATAGATATAGAGGGCAGTCCATACTCACGTCCCCATCCTATTAGGATGAAAGCTCACATCTCTCAAGGGGTTGATGATAAAGATCATGTCGGCTGTTGTTGTCATCAGGATCTTGAAGAGGAGGCGTACCCAGGGAGGCAGCCAACAAGTCTCATACTTCAATGATTGTAAGAAGAGTCGTCTATTAAGAAGGGCAGACGGACTAATATTACAGAAACAACGCACCAAGGGAGATGGCTTCAAATTACTTGTTGCTGAAGAGGTTCTGCCTGGTGAGTCAGCTATCCTGAACTGCAGGGTGTTATCACCTTTTCCACAGTCAGCTTCCCGCCCAAGGGTGTTTCCATCTTTTCTTGGAACGAGGCCTATTATGACAGGGAATTTCTTCCTTTTCTCCCATAATAGTTTTTTTTTCTTTTTGTTTTTTTTTTCTTTGTTTTTTTTCTCTCTCTTTTTTTTCTTTTTTTTTCATTAAGAAAGAGAATGGTAGAAATACCATATATCAAGACCAACCTCGCCACCGTTGTTGGATCAAACGAGAAGAGAACAATGTCGGGTTGAGATATTTCTGTGGAGGAGGTACAGTAATCATATGCATCCTTGTGGAGGGTCAGCCACCAATATCTTGCTAACAGAGCCTTCCTGGCTGTCGCTTCTCCTGCAAAGTGTCCAACACATGTTCGTCATGGCATGCTTTCAATACTATGCCGATTTCATCCCCTCCAACACATCTTCGCAGCACTTCATCTTTGCCTCTCTTGTACAGTGCACCGCCTAGCAAAGTGTAGGGGGCTGATTCTAGCAGAAGCTTCTTCTTCTCATGGCTTGAGATGCCAAGAGGATACTATTGAGTTGCTAGGAGGTTGGCTATGTCTGCATACCAAGGAGTAACTGTTTCAACTAGAAACAAGGAAGCATCAGGAAGGTCTGGATCATCCTGTTTCTCTTCTTCTGATTGAGGGATCCGTGATAGATAATCAGCTAGGACATGGGAACGGCCAGGCTTAGTGACCACTTCAAAGTCGAACTCTTGGAATAGGAGTAACCATCTCATCAGTCGTCCTTTAACATCTGCTTTGTTCATCAGGAAGGACAGGGCTTCATGATCCACGTAGAACTTGAAATGCGTTGACAGTAGATAGTATCGAAACTTCTCCAGTGCAAACACCATTGCTCAGTACTTAAGCTCTGTCACTGTGTAGTTCCATTCCCTATCAGTGACCTTTCGGCTTGCATAATATATCGGTTGATCTAATTATGAAGGGCCCTTTTGACATAGGACAGCACCTAGCCCTTCAACTGATGCATCTGTGTACACATGGAACTCCTTCGTCCAATCAGGAGGCTGCAAAATAGGTGCTTGGATAAGGCACTGTTTTAGGGTATTAAAGGCCTCTTCACAGTCATCAGTCCAAAGGAAATCAACTTCTTTCTTTAGGAACTTGTGCAGAGGGGTTGCCTTGGTTGCAAAATGTGCAATAAATCTTCTATAGTAGCCCACATGGCCAAGAAATTCTCTCAATTGCTTGAGGTTTGTTAGTGTTGTTAAAGTGGCAATCTTTTCAATCTTTGCAAGGTGTGTTGCAATCCCTTGTGCAGAGACAATATGGCCCAAAAGAATTCCTGAGGAAATGCCAAAGACACATTTGTCGGGATTGAGAGAAATCCCAAACTCGCGGCGTCTGTCAAAACATTGCTCTAGATGTCCCTAGTGCTCACGGATCAAACTATAGATACAAAAGTCATCAAGATATACCTCAATGAAATCATGTAGATGATTCTGGAAGGCAGCCATCATTACTCGTTGGAAGGTGGCAGGAGCATTACAGAGCCCAAATGGCATCACTCTATAGGCATAGGTCCCCCATTCGGTGGTGAAGGTTGTTTTAGATTGGTCATTTTCTACAATTTGGACTTGGTTATATGCACTGAATCCATCCAAGAGGAAATACAGCTCATGGCCTGCCACTGTGTCCAACAGTTGTTCTGTAAAAGGGATAGGAAAATTATCATTCTTCGTCTTCGAATTGGACTTCCGAAATTCGACACATATTCGAAGTTTCCCGTTCTTCTTGGGTACTACCAAAATGGGCAAAACCCATTCATTGTTAGCCACGGGATAAATGAACTCTGCTTCAAGAAGTTTCAATAATTCGGCCTTCACCAGAGAAGAGTAATTAGGATTCATTTGCCTTTGTCTTTGCCTTACAGGTTTGGTATCGGGCTCTAGGTCAATGTGATATTGGCATACTGTGGGATCAATCCCTTTTAGATCTTTATATGACCAAGCAAACACGTCTAAGTTCTCTTTGAGTAGGTCTCACAGGACCACTAGTTCTTCTTCTAGAAGATTGAGACCCGCTTTCAGATGACGTTCAGTACTGTCAATATCCAAGAACGTTACTTTCCTTTCACCTTCCACTTCGCGGATAAATGTCCCACAGACTGCTTCTGGATAGAGGTTTGACTCTTTCAAGAGAATAGTATCCTCGTCTGATGTCCCGCTAGAACCAGTGTCCTCCTTCTGAACAGATGACTCATTCATCTGTTGAGGTTGCTGGAAGGGTATCAGAGCTTTGTTTGCTTCTGTTTGAGTGGTGGTTGAATTCCTTGCAACCCTAAGTCCTTCATTGTCACATCCGTCATTATGTTTCCTGATGAGCCTCCATCAATCAATGCATCTGAAATAAAGCATCCTTCTATCCATACACTAATCTCTGGGGTTCTAGGATCTAAGAAGACATTAGCCACATCTACTTCCTTTACAGGCTTCGGGGCCTTATTGGTCTTGGTCGTCGTTGAAGGAGCGATCCTTAGTCCACGTCTTCTTGTTAAGATGCTTTTAAATTTCTTTCGGTAGCTGGGAGACAACATCAAATGTCGGAATGTTAAGTTTGGTTTAAAAGTGTCTAGGTCTTTGACCAAGTCATAATCTTTGATAGGATCCACAGGATTCTCTAGCCTACTGGGGAATGGGGCTACACCCATTTTCATCTTTCCTTTTTCTTCTAACAATTGCAGCATCAGCACTTCCTCTATTTCTGGAAGTGCTTCTGTATCATCTATCTCCTGGGCCTCTGGTCCTATCTCTGGGTCTGTCTCTATAACTCTCTGTGGCGCTACAGTGCTCTGTACTGCATTGTTCTGTTTTGTACTGCTCTGTCCCTCTGTTGGTAGGTTGAACTTCACAGTCTTGGCAAGAGATTTATTTTCATTTTGAACCATTGGTTCCTTTTTCTTGGTGCGCGTAACAGCGGCAACTTCCAACTCTACCAAATTGGAGGCAGGCTCTTGTACCTTCTGTTGGCTATCAGTGGCATGGGCCTTTACAGGGGCTGGACTTGGACAGTCCTTTACAGTGTGGCCTTCACCTTTGCATCGACTGCATAAGGGCTTGTAATCCGCAGATCGTCTAGGGTTTAGTAACTGGGAAGGTCACAACCATAGAAGGAGGATCGAGCAAAGATGCTACCGCTAACATGAATGGATTACTGGGGATGTATGCCAATGCAATCAATGCTAGAGGTCCCTAGGGTTTGTAGCCTAACATGTAACCTTCCAAAATAAACAATTAGAACACAAGGAAGGCCTGGAGGTATCTAGAATAAAAGATTGGACTTGAAATCAACATGCTTGATTTGTTCTGAATCTGCAGCTCTCTCTCTAACACTAAGTGTTGAAATGTGCTCTTCCTTATTGGTTTTGGGCTTTTAGGGTCATGTCTAGCCATCCTTAACCTTCCAATTCCACGTCTTGCATGCATTAAACCCCAAAACTCATTTTTTTGCTTTTATTTTCCCTATTTTTCTTATTTCACAACAGCAAACCCTACTATTTAACTACAAGTTCTTGGTTCTAATCTACCTAAATGCAACCAAAAATCACAAAATAATCCTTAGGCTAAAGTAATCTACTTGTCTACTCATCAAAAACTCCAATCACTTACTTATTTCAAAGCGCCTAAATCTCTGACCTATATCAAGCACCGGTTCATGGGTGAAACCCTACTTCAATGCTCAATTCGAAGCGTGCAAGCACTCAAAGCTCAAATCCGTTGGTCTCAGCAACAATGGAACCAAAATATTGGGAGCTCATGCTTGACCGCCAAGACCCATGGACCGCTTATTGTTCAAGCGTTTCAAGTCGAGCACTAATGGCTACCTCTCACATAGCCGATGCGCTATCCCTCTCTACGAGTGTAGTGAGCTTACCTCAATGCCCAATTGAGTACCCTCCTCCTTTAAGCACACCGGTAGCTCCATGATTTGTGATGCGAGCTCAAGCAACCTCAAGCCTCCACCTTTAAGCTCCATCCTCCATAGCTGCGGGTGAGACAAGAGAAGAGAAGAGAAAAAAAGAGAGAAAGAGAAGAGATGATGGAGAGCTTCTTCTCCTTGATTCCTCACCCTCCCACACTCACTCCCTCACACTCTCACACTCCCTCCCTTAAGCACACAAGAAAGAAAGAAGAAGAGAATAAGATAATAAGAGAAGAAGAGGAGTCCACTTTTCCACACACCAAAGAATGAGCTTCTCAGTCACTTTTTGAGTTTATATACAAAGCCCTTATCCCTTTGGACACCCATCCCCTTTTTTCCATGACTGGCCATTATGGCAAGGTCCTCTTTTCCCACTTCCTTCTAGTTTTCCTTTCTCTTTACCTATGCCCATCTACCCTTTACAATTTGCACAGGAGGGAGCCTGGAACTCTTTTGCAAAAGTTTTATAAGCGCCTTACATTTAACAATGTGCTTTTGCCTTTGACTTAGCTTTTGAAGCCACCCTTGTGCTTTTGACCATTTCCCTTCCTGATTCTTCCTTTGTGTCCACATTTGGGGTTTTCTTAGACTTCTTTTTCTCCATCTCAAATTGGGGTTAACAATCTCACACAAGCAAGAAGCATGTGAGAAGCAATAAGTGTACTCACAAGATTGCACACCACAAGAATGAGCTTATACATTCACTTCTTCCTTTGTGTCCACATTTGGAGTTTTCTTAGACTTCTTTTTCTCCATCTCAAATTGGGGTTAACAATCTCACACAAGCAAGAAGCATGTGAGAAGCAATAAGTGTGCTCACAAGATTGCACACCACAAGAATGAGCTTATACATTCACTTTTTAGTTTTTGTACATGGCCTTCGTTTTCTTGAGCACCCTCTCATTACATTAATTTGTTCTTGAGGACCTTCCAGCGCTCACTACGCGCGCATACAACATCCAATTTGCACACCAAAATGAGCCAGAAAATCTCTCTCTCACATTGGGAGAGGCATCTAAAGAGTAGATTTTTCTATCTATGAATAATAGATCTTAGTGCCACTCCCTTTGCAAATGTGTTTTGATATTGTGACACTAATCATTATGATAAATATTTGAAGTATCATCCTAGAGGGGTCTCATTGTGTGGGCTATGAGTGGGGGAGATCGTACTTGCTATTGCATGTAAAGCCTTGCTAAAATGCTACGAGCTTAAGTAATGGAACATGGGGATCAACATTGTGTAGTGGTGAGCTATATATAGCTCAAACATGTAGTACTCTAAATATCCCTCCTAAGTAGATACAAACCATCTCGAGTTAAAAATAGTATCTTGGGTGTTTGGGAACTACATGGGGGGCCTTACCTTGTGCATATCAAAGAGCTATTGTAAACGAGAAGTAGGTACGATCAATTGTGGCTCCAATGGGGCACAAAGATATTGTGAGATTGTGAATATGGTGGATAAACATGGGGGGGGGGGGGGGGGGCAATGGTGAATACATAGTCCATCATGTTGGCACTATGTTGACGAGAGATAGCATGCCAATATGCCTAATAAGGGATATCTGACTAGGCCATTAAGTAGGTATAATCCACGTACCTTATCCATCGTAATGAGGTATCTCCCAAACTTTGTGTATTACCCATGTCTTCTAAGGCATGCTCTATTCCTAACTTTGCCAAGTCATACTCTTGTAAAATGTCCTCCAATGTGTCAAAAAGGGGCATTGAAGTCTTTTTAGTAAGATGATATCATCCTCTCTAGGGAACTCCCAAATGTTCTCATCCAATATAGTGTATGATGATTTCCCTTTAAGGAGGATATATTTGGATGTCATGGGAGGGAAGTAGCATATGGCAATAGATTTGGATGCGGTGGGAGTGAAGTAGCATATGGCAATGTATAGGGTGCGTGACACACATATGTTTGGCCTATTGATCTTGATGGTTTACCTAGATCAGTGGATAATGTTTCTCTTTGGAAAGAACTTCCACTCCACTTGAGCCTCAACTAGGTATTCATATGGGTCCCCATGCTATTTGATGTGCCTGCTGTGCCTTAGTAGTGATCTATTACAACTCCATGTTGCTATTTCAGACTAGTCACATCTCATACTGTCATTTGGTGCATTTCTCTAAGATTACCACTTTTCCTCCCTTGCAAAAACCCATCTTACCTTCTTTCCTAGTTGCCCTAATTTGGGCCATACACTCTCTCATATGGGCTAGTTGGGTAGGGGTAAGGTTATGTTGAAAAAGCACATATGCTCCCTTTCATGTCTTGTGTTTTACTATGCACTATCTCTTTATTTCCAGTGCAGGAAAATGTACGACGAGAACTATTCCTTTGGACCCTTGTGCCCATTCCATTTTGCTTGTTTGACCTTTTATATATCAATTGATCACAAACATGCATCAAAATTGTAACTGTCTACGGGTTGCATCATGGATCAAAATACTAATTTTATCAAAACTACATGTTTGAATTAGGTGCAACATGCAAGCATCGATTGAAGCATCAAAAGTAGCAAGGTAATGATAATAATTTACATTGTATGACATGGTGATGAACAACATCAACATAGACAATAAGAAGAGACGAGAGGATGACCATAGGAACTAATTCGGAGAATAGGAAGGCCCCTTATGTGGTGCTTGAGTCATTCAAATAATGAAGCCCGGATTAGTTTCGATATAGTATCATGTCATCTATATTTCATTTGGCCGTAACCATGCATCAATCGATTGCAACATGCACCAAAATTGTATGCCTTTATGGGTTGCAGCATGCATCAATGGAATAATGCCGTGCATAAAAAAGCTCACTTTTTGCATGTTTGGATTGAGTGCAACATGTTAGCATTAATTGAAGCATCAGAAGTAGAAAGGTCGCAATAAGAAAACTGGATTGTAGGATGCAACAATGGATAGCATCAACATAGACAAAAACAAGAGATAGTGAGAGAACGACCACGAGAAACAACATGGAGTACAAGGGGACCCGATGCTTGGTGCTTTGGCGTTGTGGAATATCTTTGAGTTTAGAAGGGTGGATGTACCGAGATGACAACATGCAATGACAAAGATGAAAAATATATCTTAGATACTAGTATATGATTGCTCAAAAAAGCAAACGAATTCGACTGCAAACTATACTTGTACACGATAGGCTTAAACCTAGTTAACTCAACCCAAAAGGAAAACAATTTATCAATTTGAGCTTGTGAGTCTCTTAACCATTGCCAAAATAGACGATACTTGCTCTAGGTGAGGTTAACAAGTTAAAGGAAGTAATTAAAAGTGGGGTTAGAAACTAGTGTGTTTCTTAACCATGCCCCTAACCGAATCCTGGCAAAGGGGAGTTGCTCTAGTAGGCTAGTTTAACATGTTAAATGAGGAGGCGGACTGAAAATGGGCCTTGAAAGTAGTCTGCAAGGAATTTCGTCGACAGAACATTAACGCGGCACAAAAAGGAAGGAAGATTAATCGGGCGGGCATATGCTGGCAGGCAGGATGGCTCTCCGCCGCGCTCTGCAACTTCGTCCCCAGCTCATGCGCATCGGATCGGCTGCGCGCTCCGCTTCCCCGTCCATCAAACCTGTGCCGGAACATGTGATGCCGTCGGCCTTCCTCCAGGTAAATCTATGTATGCCCTAAAGGACCCGCCTGCAGAAATCACCGAAATGTACCTATGTTCTTGCCGAAAGGACGGCATCTCTTAGGCTTTCTGATTTCTTTTTTGAGAAATCGAGTCCAGAAATCCTCATAAATTGGCTATTTGGCTGCGACATGATTTGGCTATTTGCTCGCGACGTGATGGCATCCTTTAGGTTTTCTTCTTTTCTGTTAACAGCCGTGTTTTCGCTTCAGGATTCTGAAGGAGACCTCCAAATATTACCATGGCTGCCTTTTTAAAAATATTTGGAACTATCCATCAACGAAGCTTTAATATAGAGGTTGGTTCAGAGGATGTAGAAGAGAAAAAATGTCACTGGTTTTAATCAAATTCAAGTGGAGAGACTAGCAAAGCAATGAATTTGGGGCATTTTCTATCTCCATCATAGCGGGTGAAGGTCAATTGATTGTCCAAATCAAGGAACAAATTAGATTAAAGACTTGTTGGTCATTTTGGACAACAAGGGAAGTTGAAATACCGAAAGGGATTGGGAAAATCCCATTGAACATCATCTTCTTTTTAAATTAAGTAAAAGAAATACCGAAAGGGGTGGCAGTTTTGGGGCCAACAGGGTGTCCATTGTCTAAGATTGTGAGTTAATTTGCATTTATTAGTTTTGTTATAAATATTACTTGTGTTATAATCAGGGAATTACCACCTATCAACGGAAGGAAGGCTAGTTTCAGCCCAACTTTCTCACCATGTTAAGAGGTGAAGAGAATAATTTTGACGAATAATCGGAAGGCTTCTAACACTCTATATATGTATACTACTTTGATTATGAGAAGATACAAAGATACAAGGAGTTGGAAGCTGATCTAGAAATTTAAGCTTTGATGGAGATAAGAGCTAAAGCACGGACTGAAGCGAAGGTTTTTAAAGAGGAGATGCTAAAAGCCTATCTTAGTATGAAAGGTATCAATGTTATTGATACAACTAAGTCTATGAAAGGTAACATACCACTTATCATTCGAGGATCTATCATCTGCCCAAGCGGTGACTTCAAAGTCTCATTATACAAAAGCTGCCTCCTCTTGTTCCAAGAATTCTTCCATGGAGAAGGGCAAGGAGAAAGTCAAAGAACCGGCTATTTTCATGGTATTTGAATCTCCAAAGAAGCTTTTAGCAAAGGAAAACGATACTAAAAGAGACTTCAAGCTTGCAAAGAAGAGCGTCAAATTTGACGTTTTCTATGGTTAGAGAGATTCTCAAAAAGTTGTGTCTTTTACTAGATAATTTGATGCTGCTTTTGGTGGTGAAGATTATATAGAAAAATAAAAAATTAGGATGGTTAAAATGCATCTAAAGAATGTTGCTCTAAATTGGTGGCTCAAAATTATTTAAGAGGGAAAGGAACTTAATTTTTGAAAAGAGTTTAAGGAGATGTTCAACAAGAAGATTTTGCCTTCATCCTTTAAACGCGATGTGCAGCAAGAATGAGATGAGCTGAAGCAAAGACATGGAGACAATGTTGAAACTCATACCAACAGGTTTGCAGCTGTTTTTCTTAAATTTACATTTCTTAACGAAGTTTCTTTCAATATGGAGATGAAAAAGTTTATCTATGGATTACATCCATCAATGCGGCAAGCTGTCAAGATAACAAAGCCCAATCCTTTGGAAGCAGCCCAAGATGCGGCCTTAGAAGCTGAAGGATTGCATATGCCATGGATGCTTGGTAAAGCCTCAAAAGAAGAACCACAAAGGAAAAGACTAAGATGCTTGACCAAAATAAGTTAGATAAGAAAGAACCAAAGCATAAGGATGGAGATAGACCACCTTTGCTTTCCAAAAAGAAGCTAACATATTAGTAGTTAGCAGAATATACTAGACAAAGATAATGCTTCTCTTGTGGAGAAAAAGGACACATGGTTGGTCAATGTCCTAATAAGGCAAAGAAGGAAAACCAGCCCCAAAAGACACCTCAAGCAAATGTTGTACCTAAGAAATCCTTGCAATAGGATCAAATGCCATCAGAGAAAAGGAAGCTTTTTATGACTTAGGGTAAGATTGCTAATCAACATGTTCTCATTCATTTTGATATAGGGGCTACGTATCATTATATCCATCCTCCGATTGTTGAAGCTCTACATCTATCAAAGGAGATGTTTGAAACACCAGAAATGTTAGGTGTTGCTTTTCAAGAAATGGAGTCTGAAGTTACTTCCATTCTTGGCAAACTACGAATCGAGATAGGAGATTATGTAGATCATGAGAGTTGTCTTGGGAGATCTTGGTCATTGTGATGTTATATTAGAAATACCTTGGCTTAAAAGAATAGATTCAATCATTGATTGGAATCAAAATAAGTTTAGATTCCCTTTTAAGGATAAAAAGGTATCTTTTGATGTGGGAGTGGAAGGAAACTCTATTCCCATCTTATCCCATGCACAAATTTCTAAAGCAACGAAAAAGTTTATTTTCTCATATTTGGTTTTTATCAAAGATTCTAACAAAGAGTCTAGAATTAAAAAGTCTATCTTAGGTATGAATAAGGACCAAATGAGTTTCTTAAAGGAGTAGGAAGATTGTTTTGCAGTCACTTTATTTGACGAGCTACTACTAGAGAGGCCAAAAGATCATCACATTGATCTCATTCTTGGAAGCTCAGCTCCAAATAGGCCACCCTATCATGCGAGTCCAACACAACAAGAGGAGATTATAAAGCAAGTGAATGAGCTCTTAGAGAAGGATCTAATAAGACCTAATTCCTTACCTTTTTGCTATCCAGTTCTCTTAGTACAGAAAAAAGATGGATCTTTGTGCATGCGTGTGGACTACAGGGCCCCTAAATAAAATTACAATTTGGAATAGGTTTTCCATTCCAAGAATCGATGATATCTTAGATAGATTGGATTGATCCAAAGTATTTAGTCGGATTGATTTGAAGAGTGGCTATGATCAGATAAGGATTGCTCCTCAAGATATTCATAAAACAACATTCAGGACAACTTTTGGTTTGCATAGTTTCTTATACTACCATTTGGTCTCACCAATGCTCATGCAACCTTTAATAGAATGATGGAAATAATCTTTAGAGCACATTGGAAGTTTATAGGTACTTTCTTTGATGATATTTTGGTTCATTCAAAAGATGAAGAAAAACATAAGGAACACTTGAAAATAGTATTTTCAAGAATTTCGTATACATAAACTTTATGTGAATGGCAAAGAGAGAGAATTTTTCTTAGAAGAGATTCACTAATTGCGCCATATTGTACATAGTACAATGTATCCAAAGATGGAATTTTGATGGATCTAAAAAAAGTCAAGGCTATTGTAGAATGACGAGAATTGACTAGTGTTCATGAAGTTCAAAGTTTCTTGGGATTATGCTCTTATTTTAGGAGATTCATGAAATGGTTTGCAGTGATTGTCGGATCATTGTATGATTTAACCAAGAAGGTAGTGGTATTTCGGTGGACCAAACTAAAGAATGAAGCTTTTGAAGCTCCAAAGTTCTATACTAGCAAAGGACTTGTTTTGATTATATCTAATTTATCGAAGCCTTTCTTTGTGGAGTGTGATGCTTCCAGAGACTCCATTGGTGCAGTCTTAAACCAAGAAGAGCATGCAATTGCTTATGTAAGTAGAATGTTGCAAAATGCAGAAAAGAATGCTACTATTTATGAAAAGGAGTTAATGACTGTCATTCAAGCTTTAAAAGATTGAAGATACTATCTTTTAGGTGAAGAATTTCTCATTAAGATGGACCATGATAGTATGAGACATTTTCTCAACCAACTAAAGATTTTTGAAAAGCATATTTGATGGGCCAATTGTTTAGCCCAATTCAATTTAACTTTTAAATACTGCATATTTCTAGGAAGCAAAACAAGGTAGCTAATGCCTTGTCAAGAAGACCTCAGATTCATGTAGTGTTCATGATTATCATATAGATTTTACTAGTATAAGGGATTTGCATGCTTCTAATGAAGATTTTAAAATCATCTCGGAGAGTTTATAACTTGGTAAATGGGTAAACTCTTATGCTATCAAAGATGGATTTCTTTTGATTAATAATAAGTTTTGTGCTACTAAAGATTTCAGGCCTAAAGTAATGGAAGAATGTAATGTGTCTTCTTATATGGCTCATCGTAGTATTTTGGTCACCACCAAGGCACTTGAAATGTATTTCTTTTGGCCAAATCTTCGATGAGATATTGAAGAATTTATCAAAGAATGTCTTGTGTGCTGTGAAAGATTAAGCTTGATTGCCAAAAGCATGCAAGGCTTTTACAACCATTACTAATTCCGAGCCAACCTTGGGAAGGCATTGCTATGGGTTTTATTTTTGACTTGCCAAAATCAACAAACGACAGTGGTGGCATATGAACTATTATTGACAAGTTTAACAAATAGACGCATTTCATTTCAGTCAAGAAGACTATCAAGTCTCAATATATGGCTATAATATTTATTCAACAAATCTTTAAGTATCATCAGTTACCATAACCCATCATGGGTGATAGAGATCCATGAACCACTAGTTTCTTTTGGTGAGCTTGAAAATTTGGGTATAAAGCTTATCTTTTCTTTTTCTTATAATCCTCAAACAAATGGTCTAAGTGAGATTGCTAAATTGACAATATTGAATATGCTAAAGTGCTATTGCTATGAAGCCAACCAATAATGGAAAAATTATTTACCATTAATAGAATATGCTTATAACAACAGAATTTATAATTCTACAAGTAAAGCACAATTTGAGATCATATATACAAAACGACTATTATTACCTATTCTTAAAACAAAGAAAATATTTCATGTCGATGAGCTCGTGTGTGATATGGATATAACTTTCATCCAAGTTAGACAAGCTAACCAAAGATCTTAAGAAAAACAAAAGAAAGCAGCAGATAAACATGGAAGGCAATTGATTTTACAAGAAGGAGATTAGATGTGATTGAAATTTGTCAAAAATGTCTAAGAAGCTCTAACAAGTCTTCATTCTAATTCACTAAGCTCACAATTATGAGCCATTTCAATTCACTCAAAAGATTAATGATATTTGTTATAGGTTACAACTTCTAGAGCATTGTAGAATTCACAATGCTTTTTATATCCATCTTGTAACAAAATTTGTGTATGTGAATTGTTACTAAGACATATTGACTTAATGATTTCAAATTAATTTGATCCTTATATACTTTGAAAGATAATTTTTATTATTTAAGTATTTTATAATATAATTAAATGTTCATCTTTCTATTTAAGGGTGGCCAATGGCCAGAACGCCTTATAATTATACTTGGGTCGTCATTGATTGGATACAGATAACTCTGGGTTTATATGAGTTTCTTGTGCTACCATTTGGTCTCACCAATGCTTATGCAACCTTTAATATAATGATGGAAAGAATCGTTAGCGCACATTGAAAGTTAGAGATACTTTCTTTGATGATATTTTGGTTCATTCAAAAGATGAAAAAAAGCATAAGCAATACTTGAAAATAGTGTTTCAAAAACTCTGCAAATACAAACTTGATGTGAATGGCAAAAAGAGTGAATTTTTTTTAGAAGAGATTCACTACTTGGGTCATATTGTATCCAAAGATGGGATTCAGATGGATCCAAAAAAAGTCAAGGCTATTGTAAAATGGTTAGAATTGACTAGTATTCATGAAGTTCGAAGTTTCTTGGGATTATACTTTTACTATAGGAGATTCATTAAATGATTTGCAATGGTTGTTGGACCATTGCATAATTTAACCAAGAAAGCAGTGGCATTCCGATGGACCAAACTAGAGAAGAAAGCTTTTAAAGCTCTGAAGTTCTATATTAGTAAAGGACTTGTTTTGATTATACCTAATTTGTTGAAACCTTCTTTTGTGAAATGTGATGCTTCAGGAGACTGCATTGGTGCAATCTTAAACCAAGAAGGACATGCAATTACTTATGCAAGTAGAGGCTTGTAAAACGCAAAAAGGAATGCTTCTATCTATGAAAAGGGTTTAATGGCTATCATTCAAGCTTTAAAAGATTTGAGATACTATCTTTTAGGTGGAGAATTTCTCATGAAGACGGATCGTGACAATTTGAGACATTTTCTCAACCAACCAAAGATTTTTGAAAAGCATATTCGATGGCCAATTATTTAGCTCAATTTAACATTCAAATATTACATATTCTTGGGAATCAAAACAAGATAGTTGATGCTCTATCAAGAAAAGCTTAGATTCATACAGTGTCCATGATTCATTATACAGATTTCACAATATAAGAGACATGTATGCTTCTGATGAAGATTTTAAAATCATCTAGGAGAGTTTACAACTTGGTAAAAGGGTAAACTCTTATGTTATCAAAGATGGATTTCTTTTGATGGAGAATAAGTTATGTGTTACTAAAGGTTTCAGGTCTAAAGTAATGAAAGAATGTCATGGGTCATCATGATATTTTGGCGACAATGAAGACACTTGAAATGTATTTCTTTTAGTAAAATCTTCGACGAGACATTGAACATTTTATCAAAGATTGTTTTGTGCCATAAAGCCAACTAACAATAGGAAAAGTATGTGCCTTTGATAGAATATGCCTATAACAACACAATTCATACTTCTATAGGTAAAGCACCATTTGAGATCATATATGGAAAACCACTATTATTATCTATTCTCAAAACCAAAGAGGAGATATTTAATGCTGATGAGTTCGTGTGTGATATGGATACAGCTTTCACATAAGTTATATGAGCTATTTAAAGATCTTAAGAAAAAGAAAAGAAAGTTGCAGATAAGCATCGAAGGCAAATGATTTTACAAGAAGGAGATTCGGTGTGGCTGAAATTTAGCAAAGCTTGTCTAAGAAGCCTTCATTCCAAGTCACTAAGCTTGCAGTAAGAAATTATGGGCCGTTTCAAGTCACTGAAAAGATTCATGATGTTGTTATGAGTTACAACTTCTAGAAGATTGGAGAGTTCACAATGCTTTTCATATTCATATTCTGAAGCCATATGAAGAGACTCTCCATTGGAACCTGTAATAGAGGATCCATTTGAAGTAGATGGACAAGAGGAGATACTTCAATCAGAGCAAATAGTCTTTCATATGATACAGAAAATGAGAAAGAAAGATTTTTAGAAGATTTCTTTTGAAATTTAAAATTTACTCTTATTTAGATTCTAAATGGATACCAGAAGAGTATTTTAAAGACTATCCAGAAATACTTGTAGCTTATGAAAAAGCTGTAGGATCAGAAATACTTCAAGCAATGTCTTAAGGACAAGACAGATTTCAAGAGGGAGAGATGTAACAAACCTTTTGTATATCATTGCCAAGACATATTGGCTCAATGATTCCAAATTAATTTGATGCTCATGTACTTTGAAAGGTGATTTGTATTATTTGTCTCAAGATATGATTAAATGTTCATCTTTCTATTTAAGGGTGGCCAACAGCCAGAACGCTTTATACTTGGTTCGTCATTGATGAGATGCCCAAGAGATTAAAAGTTTAGTCGGGTAGTCAGATTAATCAGAAAGCTTAGATAACTAAGACTTTTACACTTAGATAGTCACATTGACTAGAAGCCCATATAATGAGTGGTTTCAAAAAGTGAATCTAGATGCTCATGATCGAAGAAACAAACCATGGACCGGTGAACGAGTTGCTTAAATGAAAATTCTGTTCATGTCAAAGGCTTCAAAATTTTGCAAGAAACAATTTTGTCTTTAGCATGTATCTCAAATTCTTAACCATTTGAGAAATTTTTAGAGTAGAAGGTTTGGAAGCTTCTTTCTGTAGAAAAGTGACATGTAGCTGTTAGCAGATATGGCAGTTTATGTGTGAGCCTAAGTTACAGAGGCTTGGACACATTATTTAAGTTATTTAGACATTTTTTATTGTGTCATTTTATGGTCATATTGGGCATTTATTGCTGGCCGACCAGCATTAAATGTTGGCCGACTTGACATATTTTATGGCATTATTTGTGCCTATTTATTCTAGGTTTCTCCTTTTCAGTTGGTCAGTTCACCACCTAGAGTTCTCATGGAGAGAGGAGCCGGTGCCGGTGCCGGTGCCCACGCAGCCAGTTGGCAGTGACTCATTGTTGTATGCGACAGTCTTGTGTCCGATATATGGATTCCATTGCTGCACCACTTCTGACATTGTATCGGATTTCAAGATTTGTGCTCCTACCGTGCTTTCTTTCTGATTTCAAAACTGTTTTCACCCTTGCTTAACAAATTTCTTCTGCAAGATGCAAAGTTTTTAGATGTAGGTCCAATCAATATTTATTGGCTAAATGATAAAGATAAATACTGAGATATCCAATTGCCAACAAAGAGGATGAGTTCTTTGTTTTTATGTAAGTTTAGGATCCTTCCCAGCTCTGATCAAGCCCTTTTGTACTGAAATCACTGCTCCATATATAAAGAAATAATCAATTCTGGGAAATGAATTTGAGACTCAAGCTCAAGTCTGACTTTACCTTTTGTGTGTAATCATGTAGCGAGATTATCTTTACATTATTTAATGCACTCATGTTTTTGAAACTCTCTCTCTTTTTGTCTATGCTTATAACATGCACAATATTTGTTGTAAACAAGCTAGTTTTTTGCATTGACACTTGAGCTGGGAGCAAGTTGGTTAAAGCAATATATGGAGTATTGTGGGTCAACCGATCTTCAATGTTTTGTTTTTGTGGTTTGTGTTTCTTTTTGGTAAACTTACTGACACACTGCCTTTAGATGCATAAAAATCTTCTAACTGTGAAGTTCGAGGTGGTAAATGATAGCGATCTTTGATGAATGGTTGCTTGTGCTCTTTCTGTAGAGTCTTTGCACTGCTATTTTGTGTCTGTTGCATGAAACACATTGAGAGGCATGAAGCTTGTTGTGATGACTTAGCTATGCATTCTACTTTCTTACTATGAAGCTGCTGAATTCTCTAGATTATTTTCTGTTCTGAATTATTGTTAAAGGCCTCTTTCTTTGAGCTCTTATGACTTATGCAATAAAACCTCGTTTGCATTGACACTTACTCTCTTCGATTTTAATCACATTGAAGCTAATTTTGACAGGGACAAAATGTGAGTTCGTGTCCAACATCTTTGATGAAGAATGTAGTAAGGGTTAGTTTTTTTGTACTTCATTAATATTTTCCTTTCAAAAATTCTTGCTTTTGCTCTTCGTGGTACAGGTGTGGATTTTAAAATGTGACAGTTATACTTATGCTTCAAGCAAATTCCAACAGAACAAATCACCACATATGTGCATGCATGCACATGCGCTTGTGCGTGCACATGCAGAGGGGAGGGAGGGAGAGAGAGAGTATATTAACGTTGGCGACCTCCATTTGTGGTGCATTCTCTGCTTGACATGCGCAGGGAGGTGTTTCTGTGCATTAGGTAGGCGCCAAGGCTCTAGTCTCTTCTCAGTATGCATGGATTGATGATATGCACAAGGAGTCAGTTCACTACACTGCACACATACATCTAGAATATGGATAGTCTCTATTTTCAAAGCTCCAGCAGGGATGGTGGTGATGGCATAACTTAAAGGTAAGGGTAAAGGCAGAGGAGGTAGAGGCTAACATGGAAGCACTGATAGGGGAAAGAACCAGAGGACTTGGGAGTTTCAAGAAGAAAATGGTGCTTGAGGTGGTATGCAGTAGCACTGACATGGACTGTGGTGGAGTATTGGGGATGAAACACATCTCCAATGTAATTTGTAACACAAACAAAATAAGCTAAATGAATATTACTTAGTGAACTATTGGGAGTGAACCTTGCGGCTTGTTGCTTGGAGTTGTGGACTTAATCTCTCAAGCTCTGAGAGGTTTAAGAGTTAAAGATACTTCTTTCTTGGATTGTGCAAGTCTTAAGATTCTTTTTGCGTGACTCAAACAATAAGCTTCCGAGGAAAACCAATTCATGGAATTGTAAAGTATTCACAAACTCTTCATTCCTAAGCTATTGCTATTATGGGTTTCAGACATTCCACAAATGCACAAGCACCTCTTTTTGTAAAAACAGAAAAAAATAATCTTTTGGATTTAATCAGGTATAACAAAAGAAACCAATACACAACTTTCTAATCACTGTACACTGGGCTTGACCTTTTGCATACTGTTGCCGAGGTTTTGGTTAGCTCTAACTGAAGCAAGCTCAACCTAGTCCACCCACAATGGCCTGTGTTTGGCCCACTCTTACTCTCCATGGTCTCCAGGTCTTAACAATGGAACTGAATGCTAAATGCAGGCTGCATACCCCACAAAAAGCTACAAAAGCTTATGTCATTTGTAGAACCAGTCTATAGAATCATCCTTTAGGGTGAGAGAGAGAATGGCTCTAGAGCACTCTTGCTACTCGAACATGCACATTGTAGTCTAGCCATGAACTAGTGAAGGAGACTTGCGAATACATGACTTGAGTAGCTCCCTCAAAACCTTGGCCCTTAATCCTTCATCCGTCTCACCTCCAAGCTCCTAGGATACTTGTTCCAATCCTCCATGTGCAAGGTTGGAGAAGAGAGAGAAAAGGAGGTTATGCTTTCTTACCCTCATTCTTGGTATACTCACTCCCTCATTCTCTCACTCTCACACAACACACTTGCAAGAGAGAGGAATACAAGAGGAAGTGAATTAGCAATACAATTTCCTTGCTTTTAATGAAAACATCCCTTTTCCAACAAATCATCATTTTAAACAAACATGTGTTTAGTGGCTTGCAATTTGCATACCAGACAAAATACATTGGCATGTAACATGAATGACCTGAAGCAACATGTGCATTGCTGTTGCCATAAGCATGTCCTATTTGTATCCAAGCCGTCCAAAAAGTATGATATTGAGTGCTCGAGTGCGCATTCATATCCAAATGTATGAAAGTATAATGACCAGCACACTAATCAAAGTAGGTTCCAAAGTGATCACTAGATATCTGAGCCTATCTGTACCAAAGGAGTGGAACTTCTACCCCCTTCTTGAGCATCGGGCAATGCTCTAGATCTGTGCTCTGCTGAACTTGATTGAGCCATGACCAAGATTGGCTTCAATAGAAAAGCCTCATAGTAAAGCTGCACTTCAGTAACATGCATTGCAATTGCTTTTCTGTGGTGCTGTCCATCTTGATCCTCCACTATGTAATGTGCATCTTTTTGCTGGGGACAATGATTTTCATCATCTACATCCTGTTCCCTTGGTGATATATTGCTGAAATTTCTGAAAACTTATTGTTGTTCATTGATTTAAGCACTCTGGAAAATGTGTGCTCACACAACAAGACAACCACAAGCTCACCTTTCTATAGAGGATTGTAATGTCCCGGTGACGGAACCATGAAACCGGCCTTTAGAAATAATCTAAAGGGTAGTGATAATAAACTAACTTGCATGCATGACATAAGTCGGCAAATAAACAAAAGACATAATGAACAAGAGAGCTAGAATGCTCTTTCACAATAGGCTCCAAATTTTGTTGCCCCTCTTGATAGTTCTTTATTATTATTCAAAGTTTGTAGGAATTACAGGTGACCTAATATCATAAATTGACACTCTCTTAATGCCAATGATTCCCCAAACTTGTCTCTAGCATGGTATCCTTATTTGCTCTCACCAATCTTGACCAAATGCATAACAAACCTATCCATGCATATGAATGTTGTCCTCAGTCCAATGATATGTGCAACTGACATTGGAGGTGTAAATTTGGTCCCACATTGATGCACAATTCAAACAATATGTAATGTATGCAAATCTCAGTTCCAAACTGATTTGATCAGTTGTATAGAACCTCAAGTGTGTTCATGCATCAAGCATTGTGCTTTGCTATACCCAATTCATTGTCAAGTCGAGTAGATCCAGACTTGTATTGCTGCCACAACAAACCAACATTTGATTCATGCTTGAAACCAAAGAGCAATGGCTTTGATTCTTGCTACATGTAGTCAATTAGGTATTGCATTGCATTCCCCTAATTTTCCCATGTATTTCCCATGATGGAATAGCCACTATCTCACTTCCCATGTATGAATTAGTATAAATGGCTGCATTTTAGCTTTGTATGTGACACAACTAATCCACGGTTCTGAATGACCTTTTCACCTTCGATGTTGGTCTCCAACCAACTTTGAAGTGTTTAAAAATGCACTTGGATGTGCCAACCACTAGACCCTAAAAATTTACAGCCAACATTTGAGCTCAATTCCATGGAGCATTTGCCTTAATCATTATCCTGCACAGTCTCCATGCAATCCCACATGTGCTTGATACAAATAGTACCACTAGCCAAAAACTAGCCGATCTACTCTTGTAGCGGCCATAAATGTTGGCCATTTGCATAATAAAGAGAAAATATGTCGATTGCTATCATAAATGTTGGTTGTCTAAGCCTAGACATTGTGAACGGAGTCCGAATTCATTGAAAAAGAAATGCACAGAGTTGGAAAATAGCCAACTAGTGTGAATACACCTCAAACCCGACTAAAAAGAAATGCATGCTCTAAATAGAGTTGCCTCCTTTTTCCAAACACATGATAGATTGAATGTTAGAGCTGCTAATACCCGCGTTTGACTCAGATAGTGGCTCATAGGCAGGAGATGGCAACGTTAGACAAACATGATTGCTAACAGACGGAAGGAACTGTTGAGAAACCCTTCACCCGTAGTTTTGCATTTTGCGTTTTGCATTTAGGGTTGTGTTTTGCATTTAGGGTTTAGTGGATTGCCCCAAAAAGGGGCTGAGTACCCACAATGGGGCACCACTCTAGACAGTTGGCGCCCTCCCTCCGGGTGCCACCCTAGACAATCTCTTGCTTATTTATAGGTTGTCTCTGTCACTCATTTGATACGGCTGATTCATTTAGTTCGTCACCTCTTCTCTCTAGCCTCTCCACCGCCCTCACACCCCTTTAGGAGGACATTGCGGTTCATGGTTCATGGATGTCTTTATCATCTTCTTTTTGCTACGGCACCCTTGTTCCCTTGTATCACATTCACTCCATGATTCAAATATTCATCATTCTATTCATCAGAGTTTCTTCTCTCTTCTCTTCTCTTCTTAATGTTTACCGAGTTCACTCCGTGTTCCTCCCTGCAAACCCTATTGTCTCGCTAGTACATTGTCTTTTGACAGGAACAAATGAACTGCAACGATTAAAAGATACAAGTTTGCAATTCTCAGTTCCAACACATAGCTCTATATGTTGGTGTGGGTGTAAGATGGTAGTAGGGAGATGAGAGAATGAGAAGGAATGGCTGAATATGGACCACAATGGATGAATGGATGAGGGTGGGGAGGGGGAATAGGGTGCATATAAGTAGTCAAAATGGAGCCACAACTAGTATATAAGTAGCCATGCCCAAAATGTGGGCACCCAAGACACCTAGCTCAAATGACAAAATAAGTTACAATGCCCAAAACGAAATGCATTGATGTACCCTCCATCTAAAGTGTCTAAAATGCATAAAATGACAGACAAACACAATATCAGAGCTCCTAATGTCCTCATCTAACTTAGACCGAGTCTGAGTAAGAGATAATAGTACAAGAGACACATGTCTGCTAATATCCTCTCTTAGATTCTGGATATGACGGAGAATTATTTCACATATTGATAGATGTAAATGGATGGAGGAGGCTAGCAAATTATGCACTTTACCTTGATGTTTTTTAGTCAGAGCCGACTTTGGATCGGATTGATGTTTTTTAGTTAGATTATGCTCAAGGGAAAGATTGCACCTGTCAAAAAAATGACTAAGAGACCAGAGAGACAATATGGTTTGCGGGGAGAATCACATTGTGTATACGGCAAACACTGAGAAGAGAAACTTAGAAACACATGAAGAAGGTGATGAAGCATTGAATCATGCTATGTGAAGAAAAGTTGATATAGTGGAGTTGAAGCTTAGAAGATGACTGCACTGTCTTGTTTGAATCAGGCAGCAACACTTGTAGGGAATTTGCATAGTGAAAGGAGTGAAATGCAGTCCTTCAGGCAGTGGGCTATTGAAGTAATCATTGGAAGGTGAAGGACAACTGTCAAGGGAGCGAGCTGCACTCCTTTGATGCCATTAGAGATGAGGAAGATGATCATCGGCTTTGTTGAGGGAGTGAACCACAATCCTTAGATGTCAGGGAGATGGCTTGGGCAGCAAATGTGAATCCCAGAGTGTGTTGGAGTTGTTAAACGCAGGGAGAGCAGCCTAGATGCTGATGCTAGGTGGAGTATGATGTTGCCAGATGTAGAGGAAGTCCTAAGGTTGCAAAACACAAATGCATGGAAGATGAAGGAGTTGATGCTAGGGGGAGAAAATTGATGCTTGATGTGGAGAGTTTTGGCACCACATGGAGAAGTCCCAGACATAGGTTATCTAATGGTCACTAGGTGGGAGAGGATATTGCCAATTGTGCAGGACTGACGCCAAGATGTGGGGAAGCTTCAAAGCGCAAAACTTGATGATGGAACGGGGCACCTAAAGCAAAGAGAGAAGATGGAGTAGGTGGCCATGGACCATGAATTGCAATGTTCGCTAGAAGGGGTGTCAGGACAATGGAAGGGTTGAAAAGAGAAGAGAAGGGTGTCTAATGATAAAGAAAGAGGGTTGGAGAATGACTGAACTGGAGTGTAGAATGAATGAAGTGATGGCTTATTTATAGGCATAAGCTATCTAGGGGAGCACCAGTGTGTGGGCACCCATTGAAAAGCGATCAAAATGTGGACATCGGCCCTTTTTAGGGACGCCAATGTAAAACCCTAAATGAAGTGTGTAAATTGAACAAGTGGTTTTTCAACACCCCCTCTCAGGCCCAAAAAGGGCTGAAGAAAGAGGATCTTGGAGATCCAAGATTTTCACTTGAAAGGTAACATGTAGTAAGGAATATAGATGGGATGAATTGTGGAACCTAACTCCACCTTGGGAGAGAAGCCACTAGCTTCGTAACTCCATGCTGGAAGGGATTCGAAGACCTTGTTACCAAGTTGTGACTGAATCTCTAAAGCCCCAATCTAAGTGGTATTAGAAGATCTTGGGTATCAATAGGAAAAATGATTGCTCGAAGATAGCCGCCCCTTAAGAGTAAAGGGTGGGGAAGAACTTCATGATGAGTAGGTGTCCCATTGGAAGTTGGAGGCGCAGGGGCCCGCTCTAAAGTTGAAGAATTAGAAATCCTCTTGGAGGGCAAAGAGTGTACATTCCCCTCTATATTTCCCTCGACGAGAGTTCGGGAAACTAAAAAACTCATGGATCATGGACTTAGAGTCCTTTGATGACAAAGAAAGTGCCGCTGGTCATGCCGAAGAAGGTATGTGTGGTCTCGAAGGTGTCAAAGAACTCCTAGAGGTGGCCTCTCAAACTTGAGTAGTCGAGGGTGAGGAAAGGTGAGGCCCTTGCTGAGCCAAGGGTGGGCAATAGTCGATGTCTCTCAATGGAGTGGACTGTAGAGCTGAATTAATGGAAGGTGTCGAATAACCATTGTCTCTCAAAGGAGCAGACTGTGGAGGGGACAATATCCAACAATCATTGTCTTTATCAGGGGAGCGGACTGTAGAACTGTGGTTTGTTGTCGAGGTGGCATCCGTGAGACAACAGAAGAAGTAGAAGTAACCTCTGTAGTGCATTGCAGTGGTTGCTAGGAGGCAGTGGTGCTTGGTGATCCTCCTTTTGCTCGAGAGGACTTAGTGCATATCGGATGTGTCTCATTGCCTTGAGCATTAAAATTTGAAAGCCGATGAAGAATAAACTCTGTGGCCTAGAAGGTAGAGGTGGCACAATGAGTGCCTGGGGGAAGACACACATACTCTGGCGGTGTAGGGAGAAAAGGTCCATGTTGGCAAGCATCAATGGGAGGTCTGGTGAAGTTGGAAGGGGAGCACCTAGAGGTCAGTCCATTTGCCCGTGGAGAAGTCATAGCACCGGAGTGTCAGCCTATAAAAGAGAGAGAGGGAGGGAGGGAGGGGGAGGAAGCGATGTTGAGCTAAGAAATGCATTCCATGCTGATTAGCCACTTAAACAGTCCTAAAACAAGATTAATCTAATGAAAATCGTAAAATGGGGCGTGGTTCGAGAGAGTTCAATGAAACCCTAATTTGGGAGGATCCATCCTCATCCATAAATAGATAGGCTGCCCCCATTCAATCTTAATCACATTTGTGCAGGTTTCTCACTCGTGAGTGTAGATTTCAGCCATCGGTCCACATACACGAGGCTGTCCAGCCCCATCGATTGCTGCCACTCCATTTGTTGCTGTTCCAGTTCCTAGCGTCCCCTTCTACAGGTGTCGTCCATTGACATACTTTTCCAGGCTGTGTTTGGCATCCATTAGCCCCCATCGCCAACATCTTCATCGCCTCCAGTTGCTTGCGTTTGGTGTCTCTTGCTCTAGGTGATAGGTGTTGGTGGTTTTCCTTGTCTTGGCGACATTTTCAGCTTGCGTTTACACTCATCTGAGGGCCACCTTTCACCTTTCACCTTCCACACCTCTCTTGCTTGCGTTTGGTGCTTGAGATCCTTGTGACACTTGCATTTACAGCATCCTCTTCATCTTACACTCCGATTGGTGGTCATAGAGTGGGATTGGTCTCCGATGAACCATGGAGGCAATATGACATTTGGGACGATTGGCGATCCATGGCTCAAGAAGCAGACATTCATCATTAGGTATACCCGCATCTTTTACTTCATTTGAGCAAGTCAATTACTCTTCTTCTCTCCCTCCCATCCCATCTTCTTCTCTAGAAGCCATATCACATTCATTTCAAAACCTTGACTTACATTTCATATATGTCTCTACCATAATGGGAGTTGAACCTTCTGTCTTCGCTCCTAGCACATTCTCATTCTCTATTTTATATTCACACTTCCCTATCACTTCACATTATGGTGCCTCGTTAGGGGGCATCCCATCTCTTAACATTGACACCTATCCTTTCCCACAAGCCATTCCGCACTATGGGGCTTCATTATAGGGAATGACATCCTCTTAACACAGTTTCCTCTACCTTTCCTCTTGTAGGCACATCTTTTCTTATTAGGCTGGCTGTGATGGGCATCCCCCTCACTACCCCCAGATTTTCATCCTTTGCTTATGGTGCATCATCACACTTTCCATGGCTCACTCCTACGTAGGGATTTCCATCCTCTGCCCCTTGTCTCTCTATCCCTCACCATGGGTTACTCATGCGGTGACAATGTCCATGCCTAGTCATCTCATGCAATTATTTGGATCCATCGTGCACACTTCTCATATGCTCGGTGGGCACTCTAGGCCTCATTTTTAAGTGTACCCTTTTTCACCACAGTATCCACCCTATCCACCTTATGCGGAGCACTACCACTCCTGTTGCCTCAGCCGAGAATACCTTCACAGTCAAGACACGTTTCAATGGGTCGAATTTCACCACTTGGTCGAACTATATGCGGCAAGTGCTTGAGCCTCAGGGCCTTTGGGACCTCGTTGTTGTCCCAACCCTCACCTAGTCCACCTTGATTACATTTGTCAACGGAGAGCTTGCAATGCCACAACCAATGTTGAGTTGATGCAAGGTTTGGTTCGTAAGTTTCACTCTCAGTTATTACATCACTTCTCTCTTGCATCGGACCATTGGAGTCATCTCATTGACCACTATGCGGTCAGAGATTGTATTTGATTTATAAATATTGATTTTGAGTTTTAGGAGTTATCAAGGAAGAGGATGATTTGAAAGTCAAGTTGGCCGAATATCGGCACTATGCGGTCAGAGATCGTATTTGATGTATAAATATTGATTTTGAGTTTTAGGAGTTATCAAGGAAGAGGATAATTTGAAAGTCAAGTTGGCCTAATATCGGCAGTTATTAGTTGAGTTTGCCACTATCGACTCTCCGAACTCAGACAACGATCAGGTCACGTTCTTTTTGAACAAATTGTTTGACAAATACTTCCATTTTATCCAGCACATTCTCTCACTATATAGATTGCTGACTTTCTACGAGTTTAAGTCTCAGTTCTTGCATTATGCGAGGTTGCGATTAAGTCCATAAGAAGTCCTTCACACCCCTCCATTCAGAGGGGTGAGGGTTGGTTGGCTCTTCTTTGGAAGGGAAAACCAATAGCAGTAGAAACTCACAAGATGTGAAGGCAAGCTAAACCAAGGGTGATACCACTTCATCTGAAACAAAGAAACAAGATCCCTTTGGCAGTAAATTCCTAAGAAAAATAGGTTTTGCATACACTGCCAGCGGTCATGCTGTGGACGTGGAGTGTCGTACCAAGGCCCAAGGTTTACCACCTAGAATTTCTCAGTAGACTACTATGAATATACAGTCTAGTGGGGCTAAGGCTCCCGTTACTGCCCCATCTGCTCCTTCAGTCCCCATGGTAGTTGGACATGTGGCATACGGATAGCCTTAGTGGCCATCCTTCTCTACTCCTGAGGGATTGACTGATTGGTTTGCTAGCAGTGATCCCATTGCACTTTATGCATCCACATCGCATTTGCCTTCATCTCGGACTACCTCACCACCTCGTCAAGTGTTTCATTGGCAGCTACGTGCTAGTGGACGTATGCGATGGTGGCCACTCTCTTAGCTTTTTCTCATTGTCGCACTCTTAGGACTTTAGGTTGTAGAGTCGGGCCTATAGGAGTCTTATTTTTTTTCCCTTTTCTTCTTAAGTCTTCCATTTCATTTATCCACACATATACATTTGTCTTATTGCACTTGTTCATTCGGTTAATTTTCCATTTCAGTTTTGTTTTGTTTTTTAGAGCATCTCACTATTGACCTCTGTGATTGCAAATTTTGGTCTCTTTTGTAGAATTTATTTTCAGTGTAGGGCTAATATGTAAGTTTGTCTAGCCCTACTTGGGTACGCAGTGTTCCATTCATGGTTTTATCTTTCTAGGAGTTTTGCAATTCTATCAGCATGGAGGCTTTCCCTCTTGAGGCAGTTTGTCCAGCATTTGATGCAATCATGGCGGTGACTTCCACCTAGCTCTTTCAATTGGAATGCTTCTTCTCTTCATGGTTCTCGACACCACACAAAGACTGACATTTGGCTTCTCTTTCTCCTTCAACATCAACATTCACGGTTGAGGGGAGGGTCCTATCCTTGGTATTCTACAGGTTTTGGCACTTGTCTTCGACATCAGCCTTTTCTCCCTTGTTGTACCTTCATCCTTTGCATTGTATGATTTCATCTTTGTACTGGGGTGCATGGGCAAGTGAATAATTTTTCCAAGAGGGGCACTGTCCAAGTGGCACCTGCTACATGAGCATTTTATAGCATGTAGCATACTCCTTGTGCAGAGCACCACTAGATGGATCCTAAGCTGTTTTCACCAACGGTTTGTACACCACACCACCATTACTTTGTCACCCTTCCCTCATCATCGACATCTACGAGTGGATGGGTAGCTTATTCGTTTTTGTGATGGGTTGGACCTAACCATCCTTTCTCATTTTCTTGTTTTCTCATGTTATCAATCGACTGCAAATCATCTCACTTAGAAAAAAAAAAAAACAACAAAAATGAAAGTTTATTGTAGTTCCATTTGCCTTTGTGGGGCTTGGTAGGCCATTGGGTAGCTGACGAGCACCCTTTGTTCGATGCTCGGTCCTCTCTAGGGTGACTACTTGAACTCCCTTGGTAACATGACCATTGCCTCTGTAGTCTTGGTAGGCCACTAGGCAGCCACTATGTACCCTTTGTTTGATGCCTTGGTTGCTTTGGGGTGGGACACCTTGGGCAAAATGGGTTGGCCTTTTCTTCTCACCTTATTTGGGCTTGAGGGGAGGGGTGTTGAGCTAAGAAATGCATTTCATGTTGATTAGCCCTCAAACAGCCCCAAAACAAGCTTAATTTAATGAAAACTCTAAAACGAGAGGTAGTTCGAGAGAGTTTAGTGAAATCTTAATTTGGGAGGGTCCTCATCTATAAATAGACAGGCTGCCCCCATTCAGTCTTAATCCGTTTTGTGCAAGTTTCTCACCTGTGAGTGCAGATTTCAGCTATCAGTCCACACACGTGGCTCTCTAGCCCCATTGACTGTTGCCACTCCATGTGTTGCTGCTCAAGTGCATGTCGTCCCCTGCTACAGCTGCCACCCACTGACAGACACTCTTCCAGGCTGCGTTTGACATCCATCAGCCATCGCCAGCTGTTGCTTGTGTTTGGTGTCTCTTGGTCTAGGTGATAGGTATTGGTGGTCCTCCTCGTCTTGGCGACATCTTCAGCTTGCGTTTACACTTATCTGGGGGCCGCCTTCCATCTTCCACACAATCTCTTGCTTGTGTTTGGTGCTTTAAGTCCTTCTAATACTTGCATTTATAGCATCCTTTTCATCTTACACTCCAACCGATGGTCACAGACTTGGCATCTGTCTCCGGTGGACGTCACTTTCCGACACACTGCTTTGCCCTTGGTCACACTATATACTCTTAGATTCATTTACAACATTCATTCACTTCAAAGTTGTGTTCTCTCTATCCCTTCTTCTGTTTTTCTTGACCGGCCCCTCTTCCTTTACAAGAATTTATTATGGAAACAAAACCACAGACTCTAGGTATCTGAACCATATATAAAAGGGCTGATTTGCTGCAATTCTGAAAATTAGGGTCTTGATCGTAATTTCTGCAAACTTCGGGCAGCAAGTTGATTTTCTTTTTTCATGCTTGGACTAGATCAAGCTAAGTAGAAAGTATTTCTTGGATGAGAGATAGATAGGAGAGTACAAAGCATCTGGCTGGAATTTCAACATGAGAGCTTATTCCAAATGAAGAGAGAGATCTGCAAGATATAGGTGTGGGGCTTGGGTGCTCAAAAGTGGAAAGTTGAGACTACAAAAGAAGCTTTCAAACCTTCTACTCTGAAAATCTCTCAAATGGTCAAGAATTTGAGATAGCTGCTAGAGACAAAATTGTTCTTGGGAAATTCCAAAGCCTTTGGTGCGAATAGTATTCCCATTTGAGCAACTTTTAGAAATAGTAACCGCCTAAATATTAGGAGTCCTTAAATTTAGCTTTTGGAAAGTTTCATTATAGAGGTTTACCGGTTCATGGTTTATTTCTTTGATCATGAGCATTTGGTTTCACTTTTTGAAACCACTCATTATATGGGTTTCTAGTCAATGTGACTATTTGAGTGTAAAAGTCTTAGTCATCTAAGCTTTTGGTCAATGTGACCGCTCGACTAAACTTTTAATTTCTCTGGGACATCTCATCAATGTCGACCTGAGTATAATTGTAGGGCGTTTTGGCCATTGGCCACCCTTAAATAGAAAAACGAATATTTAATCATATTTTGAAATACTTAAATAATACACATCGCCTTTCAAAGTACAACATTTCAAAATGAATTTTCTAGAAGTGTTTATTTCTCATTTCCTGATCATATAAAAGACTATTTGCTCTGGTTGAATTATCTCCTCTTATTCATCTACTTCAGATGGATCCTCCATTACAGGTTCTAATAGTGGAGGCCTTTCATAAGGCTTTTGAAGATGGATATGAAAAGCATTGTGAATTCTCAAATACTCTAGAAGTTGTAACCTGTAACAAACATCATTAATCTTTTCAGTGACTTGAAATGGCCCATGATTTCTTGCTGCGAGCTTAGTGACTTGGGATGAAGGCTTGTTAGAGCTTCTTAGACGAGTTTTGTGAAATTTTAGCCACACGCAATTTCCTTCTTATAAAATCAATTGCCTTCGATGCTTATCTGTTGCTTTCTTTTGTTTTTCTTAAGATTTTTGGATAGCTTGTCTAACTTGGACAAAAGCTATATCTATATCATGCACAAACTCATCGGATAAAATTGTCGGAAAATAGCAGCCAACTATGGAGAGAGAGGGAGGAGAGATAATGACAGCAAGAGAGTGAGTTGAAGCAAAAAGAGAAGAGTGCACTTACTAAAATGAAAGATAGAGTGGAAGTACAACTTATGTTTAGGTCAAGGGTTGACCTAACCAGCCTTCCATCAACTAACCAGAGTTAGGTTTATTTTACTTTAGAGCCTAGTGTCACTACTTTAAGTTTCTAAGAGAGTAGGTGTACACACCTTACATTGACACTTTAATAAGTGTCCACACCACACAAATTACATTGGGCGCTGCCCATAGAATCGGCAAATTCTAACATCCCCACTTTGATGAAGTACAAGGATGATCAATCACCAAAGGGCAACAAGTTTAACGACTTTCGAAAAACCTTAAACTTCTCGCATGGTAGTGCCTTGGTGAAAATGTCTGCAATATTTTTCTGTGTAGGTATATATATCAAGCTGATCTCTCCTGCATAGCATCTCTCTCTAACATAATGGTAATGCACCTCTATGTGTTTCGTGCGAGCATGAAACACATGATTTCGTGCTACTGCAATAGCACTCTAACTATTAGAAAGAATGGGTGTAGGACCCTCCAATGGTAAATGTAGATCGGCCAACAATCTGTGCAACCATACACATTCCACTGTTGTCGTGAAGGCTGCCTTGAACTCAGCCTCACAAGACGAGGTAGCCATTGTAGGTTGTTTCTTGCTTAGCCATGAAATGCATGAACAGTCTAGAAAGAAATAGTGTCCACTAGTAGACTCCCTAGTGTCTGCATCACCAGCCCAATCTAAATCATTGTAAGCCTGTAAGTGCAAGTCTCCCCCCTAGAAAATAATAATGCATGTGACTGAGTACCTTGCAAATATCTGAAGATCCGCTTAACAGCTTGTCAATGTATGGTCCATGGGCTATGCATATACTTGCTCACCTGAGATACTGCATATTGAATGTTAGGGCGTGTGTTGCAAATATAAATAAGACAGCCAACAACGTGGCTGTAAATTGCAACATCAGACATCTCTTCATCATCATGCATAGGCAGCTCTAAGCCTGGCTCCATAGGAGTGCACATAGGTTTGCAATCTTGCATACTAAATATATGTTACAGCTTATCCACATATTGTGACTGTGACATGATGATACCATGCTGATTTTTGGTGAATTGAATCCCCAAATAATAGTGTAGGCAGCCCATATTGGACATAGCAAATGCATGTTTTAATTCAGCCTTAAAATCTGCAATTTTTTCTTTTGTAGGTCCAGTGAGCAGCATGTCATCTACATAAAGAATGATAATTAGCAAGTCCCCCCCTCATTCTTAATGTATAGAGTGGGAGCAGTTGGACTATTTTTGAACCCTTTGCTAGCCAAATAAGCATCAATTTTGGAGTACCATGCATAAGGAGCCTGTTTGAGACCGTAAAGAGCTTTATGCAGCTTGCATATCATGTGCTCTTTCCCTTTAACCACAAAACTTGGAGATTGTGACACATAAACATCCTCATGCAAATCCTCATTCAAGAATGCTGTCTTAATGTCCAATTGATGTACTTTCCAGCCATAATTTGCAGCCATTGCAATCACACCTCTCATCGTACTCATACAGGATGTTGGAGCAAAGGTTTCTTCATAATCTATGCCCTTCTGCTGTGCATAGCCTTTTGCTACCAACCGTGCTTTGTACCTATCAATTGTACCATCAGCCTTGCGCTTGAGTTTAAAAGCCCATTTTGTGCCAATGGCCTTCTTGCCAGGTGGTAAATCCACAAGATCCTATGTAGAGTTAGTGGCAATAGAGTCTAACTCATCCTGCATGGGCTGCATTCAATGTACATCTTACTGAGCTTTGTCCAAGGTAGTAGGCTCATCATCGTCCAATAGTGAGCTCATAAATACATGCTCATCACAATCATCTACTTTCGTAAAATCAATCAAATGTGCCCCCCCTGCATCATTTGCTGCATTTCTAGCAGTTCTTCTAGTGCGTTTAGGTATAGGAGCATCCATTTTACTCTCCTAGAGAGTTTGTAACGGCCATCTTGGGATTGTTTTGGCTGCATTTACAGCAGCCCTTTCATGCTGTACTGCTTCTTCCACTACATGTGGCAAACCATCATTGATATGCTACTGTTCGGGAGCATATGGTGCAGCAACAGCTTGCTGTATTAAGTCTATCCTGCCATTTACAGCAGGCACAGATTCCAAAGTAAGTGGCAAAAGACCTTCAAAGACATCACCAATGTCATGGGTGGCTGGCATTTGAAACTGATCATGTGAAAATGATGCATTTTGAGCAAATAGGACATCCCTACTGACAAAGACTTTCCTCGTGCGTGGTTCATACAAGCGATAGCCCTTGCTCTCCGAACTGTAGGCAATAAATATGCATTTTACAGCCTTGTCATCAAGCTTTCCATGAAGCTCTTTCGGAACATGTGCATAGGCTATGCAACCAAATACCCAAAAGTAGTGTACTTTGGGTTTTTTGTCATGCCAAGCTTTGAACGGTATGATCGTCTTCAGTGCCTTAGTGGGTGCACGATTCAACACATGATTTGCACACTGAAGGCCTTCTAGCCAAAATTTATGAGGTAGCCCCTTGCTTTTAGCATACAACGAGTCATCTCCATAAGAGTTCGATTCTTCCTTTCAGTAACACCATTTTACTGAGGAGTCATTCTAACAGTGGCTTGATGCGTAATGCCATGATCAAGCAAATATGTCTCAAAAGCACAAGACATGTACTCCCCTCCTCTATTTGTGCGAAGTGTCTGCACTTTTAAGTCAGTTTCAGCTTCAAGCTTTGCAAGCTTTGCAACAAGATGTTTGAAATGTATGAACACATCGGATTTTGCCTTCAGCCCATACACCCATGTATACCGAGAGTAGTCATCAATAAATGTAACAAAGTACTGATGACCTCCAAGTGCATGTGTCCTCATGGGACCACAAACATCAATATGAATAAGCGACATTTTTTGGACAGCACGCATTGCACCATTCTTTTTGAAGGCAATCCTATGCATCTTGCCCAAAATACATCCCTCACATGCATGAGGAGGGGTCATTTAACTCCCAAAGCTCATGTGTCCATAGCGGGTATGCCATAGCTCCGCATTTTGCATAGCGGGCGAAAGAGTAGTGATTGCTAAAGCATCATGAGACTGTCTGTCATATGTATCCAACAAAAATAGACCCTTACATAGGGTGCCGGACAGCCTAAGTGCACAATCTCTCTCTGTGTCTCTAACAATGCATTTGTCATTCTCAAAGATGACTTGAAAGCCATGCTTATTAAAAGTAGAGATAGACAACAAGTTCTTTGTAATGCCAAGTACAAACAAGACATCTAGAAGCATGAAATCACAACCATTTGCAGCAGTAATAGTGATTGTCCCAATGCCACATACATCATAACTTGCTTCCCAGTAAGGGCTGAATGCAAAGAGGTAAACAAACACTTCGTGGAAGCGATGTGGTTTGACGCCCCACTGTCAAAATACCATGTTTGCTGCGTTTCAGCAGCATTAAGAATCAACCATTGAAGAATCATAATTGCATGTGAGAACTGCATAGTCCTCCTCTACAAAGTTGGTTGAAGTATCATCATCAGTAGATTTGCTAGCTGATGTTTCTTGGACAGTCAAACTGGAGTTTTTTTTCTTCTCTTTGGTCAATCTCTTTCTGCATTCATCGATATAGTGACCGGGCTTCTTGCAATAATGGCATTTTCCCTTCTTTTTAGTATTTTCTGTGTCTTGGACAACCTTATTTGATGGCTGTCCAACATCACCCTTTTGTTGATTTTTTACATTTTACTTAACTTTTCCTTTGCCTTTGAACTTGGAAAGCATAGCTACATCATGTGAACGCAATGCCACATTCTTCCGAGTCTGTTCGTCTTGTAGCAAGAGGCCTTCCAACTCCACAAATGTAAGGGGTTGTTGCCCCCCCTTCAAAGACAACATCAAAGAGATGTGGAAACCAAGATATGACTCTGAAAGAGAGTTCAGTGTGATGTTTACCAATTCAGCATCTTGAATGATCTCATCAACATTGAGTAGTTGCTCACGCAAATCCTGTATGTAAGTAAGGTGCTTTGTCATGCTATCACCTTCATCCATGGTCACATTGGCCAACTCTCTGCGGAGATAGGATATCTTGGCCTCATTGCGTGCTGCAAACATACGCTCAAGTACATCCCATGCTGATTTTGAGGTCTTACAAGACCGAATGTACAGAATAATTGCCCTTTTCATTGACAAGGCAATCAAAGAAAGTGCTTGTGCATCTTTTGAGTTCCATTTCCTCTGATCCTTGGTAGGAGGGAGAGGAGGAGCGGCAGCAATAGTAGCATCAATACCATGACCAGTAGCACCAACAACCTGTCCTCGAGCGTTACGTTGAGGTGTTTGAGGTGCAAGACCTCCTGGTCGCTGTAAATCACGTGTAACATAGTCCCACAAGTCCTTCGCCACAAGAAGGTTACGGACCATAAAACTCCACAGTGGGTAGTTTGAGCCATCAAGTTTGTCCTCCTGAGTGAGGACACCAAGGATGTTACTTTGATCATTATTCCCCTGATGTGCCATGCTGTTAATGATAGACAAAAATTTGCAGTCAAATACTTCAATGCTGAAGTATAGAGTATACTCCTTAGAGTACCAAAATCCCCCACAGGATTAAGAAATAAGTACCAAATTGTCACTCATATGCCAAAGTGTGCACAATGCCACCCAAATCAGCACTCAGCCAGTAAATTACAGCACTATACTGCTGTACCACACCTGCCTCAAAATGTGTGCCCACAAAAGTACAAAATACAGCAACTTAATGCTGATTCTTACCAAATTTTACAGAATTTTTCCAAAATTCTCTGCCCAATCTAACTGTAACAGCAATTAAATGCTGCTGTACAGCTTGTTGCTTGCCTTGGAGTGCATGTCAGGCAAAAGCCCCAAATTTCTTTCTAAAATTTCAAAGAAATTGAAGAAATTTGTACCTTACAGCTGGAATTTCTGCAGAAATGTTGCCTTGGGATGTGTGTCAGTCGTGGATAGCAGCCGAAATCTGCCTCATGATGCGTGGCGGATCCAAAAAACTGAAAAGCCCCAAATTTTCTTGAGCCAATGTGGAAGAAATTGTGCAATGTCTATGAGTTTGGTAACAATTTGCACAAAGGGCCTCCAATCGGGCAAAAGCCCCAAATTTTTGGTGGGAATATCCAAGAAATTGAGAAAATTTTTCGAATTGGTTGTTAATTCGAACTCCTGGAGCAAAAATTAGCAAAAGCCCTAAATTTTTGGACAGCAGGAGCTGAGATTCGAGAAGAGATGGTTGAAATAAATTGGAAATTCCAAAAATTTTGAGAAAACCCCAAATCTGAAAATTAGGGTTTCTGCACTTTTTAGGATTTGCAGAAATTGGCATGTAGGATTGAGAAAATGGCGGGCAGAGCTGAAAACAGCAGCAGCTCTTCCAAAACAGCAGCTCGTCGGGCTGCGTGTGGGACTGCGCGTTGGACTGCGTGCAGCGCTGTGCGCTGGCTGAAAACAGCAGATTTGGAGCAGATGACCAAGTTGGATAGATCTGGAGCAAATGGACAGATTCGGAGCTGATGGCTGAATTGGACAGATTTGGAGTAGACAAGAGAGGGCTCGGCTACAGCTCCTCCACTTTAGCAGCACCTCATAGTAGCCGAAAACTCTTCCTCGAGCTGAGAACCAAGTTGGTAGTAGTAGGACCTTGGGTGGGATGGCACCGGCTGATGGTAGCTGAACGGAATCTGCATGTACGAGCTGCTCTAATACCGAATGTTGGAAAATGGCAGCTAGAGAGAGAGAGAGGAGAGACAATGACAACAAGAGAGTGAGTTGAAGCAAAAAGATAAGAGTGTACTTGCTAGAATGAAAGATAGAGTGAAAGTACAACTTATGTTTAGGTCAAGGATTGACCTAACCAGCCTTCCACCAACTAACTAGAGTTAGGTTTATTTTACTCTAGAGCCTAGTGTCACTACTTTAAGTTTCTAAGACACTAGGTGTACACACCTTACATTGACACTTTAATAAGTGTCCACACCACACAAATTACATTGGGCGCTGCCTATAGAATCTGTAAATTCTAACAGAAATATCTTCTCCTTGGTTTTGAGAATAGGTAGTAAGAGTGGTTTTCCATGTATAATCTCAAATTGTGCTTTAACTGTAGAAGTACGAACTGTGTTATTATAGATATATTCTACCAAAGGCAAATACTTTTTCCATTGCTGGTAGGCTTCATGGCAATAACACTTCAGTATATCTAATATTGTGATTGGCTATCTCACATTGATCATCTGTTTGAGGATGATAAGAATAAGAAAATATAAGCTTTGTACTCAACTTTTTAAAAAAAGCTCGCCAAAAGAGACTAGTGGTTTGTGGATTTCTTTCATTCATGATGGATTGTAGTAACCTGTGATGCTTAAAGATTTGTTGAATAAATATTCTAGCCATATATTAAGACTTCATAGTCTTATTGATTGGAATGAAATGAGTTTGTTTACTAAACTTATCAATAATAGTTTATATGTCATCATTGCTGTTTGTTGATTTTGGCAAGCCAAAAATAAAATCCATAGCAATGCTTTCCCAAGGTTGGCTTGGAATTGGTAATGGTTGTAAAAGCCCTACAGACTTTTGGTGATTAAACTTAATCTTTTGGCACACAATACATTCTTTGATACATTGTTCAATGTCTTGTTGAAGACTTGGCCAAAAGAAATACATTTCAAGTGTCTTTGTTGTGATCAAAATACCACAATGAGCCATGAAAGGAGCCGCATGATATTCTTTCATTACTTTAGGCCTGAAATCTTTAGTAACACATAACTTATTGTCCATCAAAAGAAATTCATATTTGATAATATAGTTTACTATTTTTTCAAATTTTAAACTCTTCTAGATGATTTTAAAATCTTCATTAGAAGCATATATGTCTCTCATACTAGTAAAATGTGTATCATGAAACATGGACATTGCATGAATTTGAGGTCTTCTTGATATGATATTAGCTACCTTGTTTTGCTTTTGAGGAATATGCAATATTTGAAAGTTAAATTGAGCTAAATAATTGGCCCATCGAATATGCTTTTCAAAAATCTTTGGTCGGTTGAGAAAATGTCTCAAATTGACATGGTTCGTCTTAATGAGAAATTCTCCATGTAAAAGATAGTATATGCGATCTTTTAAGACTTGAATGATAGCCATTAACTCCTTTTCATAGGTAGTAGCATTCCTTTTTGCATTTTGTAATCTTCTGGTTGTATAAGCAACTGCATGCCTTTCTTGGTTTAAGACTGTACCAATATAGTCTCTTGAAGCATCACATTTCACAAAAAAAGGTTTCGATAAATTAGGTATAATCAAAACAAGTCCTTTGTTGATATAGAACTTCAGAGCTTTAAAAGCTTTCTTCTCTAGTTTGGTCCATGGGAATGCCATTACTTTCTTGGTTGAATTATATAATGGTCGTTGCAACCGTTGCAATGAATCTCCTATAATAAGAGCATAATCCCAAGAAACTTTGAACTTCATGAACAAGAGTCAATCTTGGCCATTCTATAATAGCCTTGATCTTTTTGGATCCATCCGAATCCCATCTTTGGGTACAATATGGCCTAAGTAGTGAATCTTTTTTAGGAAAAATTTACTCTTTTTGTCATTCACATAAAGTTTGTGTTTGCAAAGCTTTTGAAACACTATTTTTTAAGTGTTGCTTATACTATTCTTCATCTTTTGAATGAACCAAAATATCATGAAAGATTCTTTCGATGTGCGCTAAAGATTCTTTTTATCATTCTATTAAAGGTTGCGTGGGTATTGGTTAGACCAAATGTTATCTTGAATATTGTTTTATGAATATCTTGAGGAGCAATCCTTATTTGATGGTAGCCACTCTTCAAGTCAATCTAGCTGAATACTTTGGATCCATCCAATCTATTGCAAGATATCGTTAATTCTTAGAATGAAAAACGTATTTCGAATTGTTATTTTGTTAAGGGCCCTGTAGTCCACACACATTTGCCACAACCCATCTTTCTTTTGTACTAAGAGGATTGGAGAGCAAAAAGGTGAGGAACTGGGTCTTATTAGACCCTTCTTCAAGAGCTCATTCACTTGCTTTATGATCTCCTCTTGTTGTGTTGGACTTATACAATAGTGTGGCCTATTTGGAGGCGAGCTCCGAGGAATGAGATCAATGTGATGATCTTTTGGCCTCTTTGGTGGTAACTTATTAGATAAAGTGTTTGCAAAACAATCTTCATAATACGTTAAGAAACTCATTCGGTCCACACTCATATTTGAGATGCTTCTTCATCAATATTTAATAATTGTTCAATAAGATCTTTGATACTGGTGAGATAGGCATCCATGTTACGTCCTCCTCCTATGCAAACGTTTTCTAGTTGCTTACGTAGGTAAGTAATGGGAGCTTCATCGTACACTTAATATAATAATGCAATACCAATATTGGCCCAGACATAGAGCAATTGTGCAATTAATTTAATGGAAAATGAATGAGAATAAAAGAATTAATCAATGCACAATGATACTTAAACACGAAGGGAAAGTAGTGTATTAATGAGTGAGAGAGACTATAACACTCAAGGCGATCACACTGAATAATGCTACGCCTGTGTGCTAATGAGACAAAAAGTGTCTATTTATAATAAAATGAAAGCCTAACAGCTTAACCGTTGTAGGAAATCCTAAAATAAGCCCTAAACCTAGTGTCACTTAGTGCCTAGGACACTAGGGGAAATAATTGCGTTTAATGACAATTTAAATTCCTAGAGAGCTTGAATCATGGATCAAAGGGCATCAACGCGTAACTCATGAGATGGCCTACACATTTTGGGCTTGGCCACTCTATTACCCGTTGTGGCCTTGGTTTGCTTATATATAAGCGGCGTGCCTTCCTACTCTCACGATCCATCATTGATCCTTTGTGATCAGCCAACCCTCCTCATTCTCCCATCCCCGTGCTACCACGACACCCACATTGATGCATAGAGCTGCGTGTTGGGCTTTTTTTTCTTTGCTGGTATGATAGGTGGGTCAAGATGGTTCCCTAACCACTCATAGATAAGATCCTTATGACGGCCCAAGCGCAACGACGCAATTATCAGGGGCGCTGGTTTTCCTGCTCATTTCTTTATTATAGACAGGTAATAGCATTGACGCGTTACTCAACAATATGATACCATAAGTGTAACTAACTGCTAGGCCTGCCCAAAATAAAATGAATTAGCCGGATTGCTGCTTTAGCCGACGCAAGTTCCTTTTTTAAGTGCTAAAGCGCTCTATTCTTTCTAATTCCAACTCTGCGCTGAGGACTCCGTCCACCTGAAGGGCGTGAAAACCGTAATGCGAAATGCAGTTTTGAAAATATCCTAAGCTCTCAAACTCCACCCCAGACAAATGCCCGCATGCTTCCTTGACTTTAGCTCGCAGGGTTAGAAGGCCCACGGGTCGTAAACTCCTTTTCTCGGCATAATCAGTAGCTAGGTATGGATAAGGGGGTCAACAAATGTGTTCCTTGATTCTTTTGAGAAAACTGTTGCAGCCTTGTACCTTCAGCCATTGTAGTCACATTGTTCCTTCTCTCACTTGCATTCTCTGTCTATCTGTCTCCTCTCTATGTTCACTTTCCTTTCCATTGTGCACACTCACAACTGGTTGGCTGTACTTGAGTTGCTGTACCTGCTGTTTTCGGCTTCCTTTCTATGGTAGATTGCTGCATTCCTTGATCCTTAGGGATATCATCTTGCCCTTGTGGCATCAAGAGACAATGGTTTGCTGTGTAACGTGTTTAGGATCTGTTTGGAGGAGGGCAGTCTCCTCACCCTCCGTTAGCTTGCTTCTAGCGACAATGGCTGTTGGACCTCCTTTTGCTGTTTGGGCTTTCTGATGGTATTGCATATGCTTGTAGCATTTTTTTGTTCATAGAGTTCTCTTGTTCTTCTTTTCAGGCAACAATAAATTAATGGGAAAACTTATTAGGAGCTATGGCCGTTCATGTATTATAGAATGTACATGTATGATGTTCAGGGGGTAAGACTGTTAGCACGTGCAAGGCATACATGTAAACATGGTTAAGGCCAAATAATAAAGGAGCTTAGGCCATTAAATGTGTGAATTGGGGCTAAAGCCAAGTAAGTGGGTGACGTGGTAGACATGCACAAGCTTAGGATTAAGATATTAATCAATAAAATGTGTTTTGCCAAAGGTTGGGAGGTGAATTGACAGCTCGAATTTCTGTGTTTCTCTTTTCTCTATGCTTTCCCTACCAAATCCTAATTTTGAGATTGATTAACAATTAGCAGTTATGCCACTCAATATGTTTGCACATGCTCTCTCTCTCTCTCTCTCATGATATTGTCAAGGGAAATAGATGATATTGTCACACCATTGAGCAGTTGAGCCTCGATGCTTTTGGTTGTTTGTGCTGGATAGATGATAGACATAATGGGAAGAGTTTGCCATTGGTCCCCTTTACCTCTGTAGCTTGTCATATCAAGCCATTCTCATTTAGTGTTGCCATATTGGCAGATGTATCAGATTTCTAGTTTTTCTGAAACTGGTCTATGACTCACATAAAGTGGTAGTTCCTGCAATTAACACCTGGTCTTTTCACACACACACAAAACAGAGATCTCACTCCCTCGCTCAACACCAGATTGGCCCCGAAGACTGGCGCCCCTCTCTGTATTTCTTTATCAATTAAAAGATGGAAAGTTACAAAAAGTTAAATGTTCCAAAATACATAACCTGAGAACCGTTGGTTTTCATTTTTTCTGAGTAAATCCCAGCTACATAAGGACAGTACAGCATGACCAAAACAACATCCCTTTTAAGAAAGCATTTTCTGTAATCATAACTCAATGATTTATTTGCAAAATTGCAGTCTACAGATCTTTGAATTCATTGTTCTTACTGTCCAGTATGTCCAGAACATCCCTTTTAGGAAAGCATTTTCTGCATTGGAGAAGCCAACAGCTGCTCCTGAACTTGGACAGTGAGACTCTTGCCTCAGCAGAAGTGCAAAGAAAATACAGAATTGTACCTTCGATGGAATCAGCCCATCATGCAAAGCATTTTCTCTGAGAATAGAGAGAGAGTTGATCAGAGGGAGCAAGCTCTACCTTCGTACATGAGTCAGAGACGACAAAGTACTCTCCATAGCTGATGAAACTGCAGCAATCTGCCCTCAGCTCCTCAAAACCTCATTCTTAGATCTACCCCTCATGCCTATTACGTTTTTTTTAATGCTCTCTCTCTCTCTTGGGAATTTGTGCCACATGGCATACATGTAATAATTTTCCCGTTTAAACCTTTTGGTCTAAAATTCTCTATGATCGGTGCAAAATTTAACCTCGTCATAGACCAGAGAATTAATCCTCGTGCAAAAACGAAGATAATGACACGAATAGATTATTGGGGTCCAAAAATAGTAACTCCCTAAATTTTAGGGATGGTGACCCTTGCATTCCTCAAGTTGTTCTGAGCAACTTTTATCATTGCAACCATATCAAAAAGTGTATTGTGGCTCAATTACGGTGACTTTTATTCTGTGAGCATTCTCACATGTGCATCTTCTGTCTTGGCCAAGCTCATTGTTCTGCACCATCTCCAGTGGCTAAGCACACAATCCCAATCCACTGGCATTCTATTCTTTAGTGCCCATTCAATATGGAACCGGTCCCAAGGCTCAGACAAACCATTAGTCCAATTTGTCCCAATGGCTGCCTGTTCTGGCCATGCAAAGATCCCAGCTTAATCCAAGAGAACTCTGGGGGTAAAAAGCAACAGCAATTATAGAAAAGAAAAATAAAATATTTATATAAGTAAATAAGGAAAGCAACTGCAAAAAGTATCACCACTTGGTGACATTTTCTCTCTGAACTATTTGTTGTTTGCCACTTGGATGTTTCCTTCAGTTGTGTTTTCTGTACTTTACTTGGGAAACACGATATTTTCCTGAGTTTTAGATGTGCCTAATTTTGTCTCATAGGCTGCTTTGGCCTTATGTAGATGTTGATACAACTCTCTGTCTGTCAGTCAGTCTACATTTTCAGGTTTATAGTTGTGCTGTTTGAAAGTGGTTTTGAAGCTAGTGATTTCATATTACAATGGGAGAGCTGGATTGCCCATCAGGATGCTTCATATAAATGACAGTAATATGATATCCTTGAAGAAGTATACAACACATGTTTGGAGGCAAGTTGTATGTGTAGTGCCAGAAAGGCGGCTTTAGGAAGAACATGAATGAAGCTCAAGTTACATGAAAACTGTGCATGGTGTTTTCTGACCTAACAGTTGCCTGTTTGTTTGGTGGCTTTCTTTATTTAGTACAACGGTTCCTCATAGTATGTGTTGGAAAATGATGATTGATATACCTTTTCAAGTTGGATTTAAAAGTCCATGAAAGTTTATGTGCTGCTTTGCAGTGGTATGCTTGATATCTGAACCTCAAAATTCTTGCAAGAATGCCTCTGACTGGATCTGCTTCTTTGTCCTTATTGCTGTTCAGATCTGCTCTTTGCAGCCATGCCTTTGGTTACAAAAGCGGTTTGTTACAATTTTGCGGACAGTTCATGCTAATGGAGACTCTCAAGGTAAAATTGCAAGTCCTTTCTGAGGTGTCTATTATATCTTACTTAAAGTGTGATTGTTTGCTAATGCAATTAAAGTCATCTATATATGATTGATATTTGTTTCCCTTTTAAAAGCATAGAAAACATGGATATTTTCCCCAGTAATACGAGGTTGAATTGCTGTATGCCCACAGGCATGTGTGTGCTTATGGTTAGATGAGGTGTGTGCAGTCCTACATTCATGTACTGATGAGGAAATGAATTGGTGGCTGAAGTGCAGTGGCCTTGTCCAGTGTGACTCCATGTCGCGGGTGGTTGTGTTTGGTGGGGTGGATCTGTCTCTGCTAAGCCAGAAGTGCCTGTTGAGCCTGATCTACTAGAAAAGGTCAAAGAGTGCTCTTTGTATGCGTCCCTCTAGGTGAACTGGTCTCCTCTCTCCAAGTAGTGCTATGTGGCATCTTTGAAGCTCCAAAATGAATAGCCCTACACATCTCCACGAGGTCCAATGCCTTCACGGAAGAGGCAATGATACCTCTTCCATATGCCACAGTACATGACTCAGAGAGAGAGAGAGAGAGAGAGAGAGAGAGAGAGAGAGAGAGGGGAGGGAGGCAGGCAGGAGGAGGAGGAGGAAAAAGAAGGTTATATTAATGTCTACAAAAGGCCAAATCGGCCTATGAGACCGAATTGTTACATTTGAAAAGTTAGGGAATTTCTCATGTCCCCAAATAGCTGTGATCTAGTGCTATGACTATGTAAATGGAAAATAAACAATGAACAAGACATATCTGATGAGTGCAAAATGATGTCTAAGCGAGATACAATGTGGAAGGCCCTGCGTATTTTTGGAGTAAGGCATCCTGCAATTGCGATCGGTAGTACAAACTACCACAAATCAGAAAGCATTATGAACAATGGCTACACTCCAAATAGCAAAATGTGCATGCCAATTACAATCCATTCGTAGTACAAATCTGACTTATCTTATGCCTGTCATGGGAGCCATTGTGAAATACGCACTAGCGCCTCAGACACCAACCAACCTTCAGCCATGCTACCTTTTGGCCGAGCTCGTTGTTGCACAAAGCCTTTCAGGGTTTTCATGAAGCGCTCCAAGAAGAACATCCATCGTGTATGGACAAGTCCAGCAATCTCCACTTCATCTACAAGATGCACAAGAAGGTGGATTTGTATCATAAGCATGCTGGTAGGTAGGTATTTCTCAAAGAGACAGACCGTCTCCACTGCTTCCCACCTCATGGATTCAATAGAGGACGTCTCATAGGTCTATCTAGCATAGAGAGCTTGAAGCAGTGAGGGTGTGGATTGGTTGGACATGGGTGAACGGCTTCACAAATCTCCGTGACTATGTCTAAGGTGGTCTCGTGTGGTGGGGTCGTTGGTTGGATCAATGATGCTTTTGTGGTGGAGAGAGCAGTCGATGCTCCAACAAGAAGAGTGTGAGACATTTGTGATCCAGGAAATCCATAACTTTGGATGGTGGCCCAAATCCCTTTCTGAACAAGCAATTGAAGTGCCCTCACATCTTGTAGTACGGTGGGCATGTGCATAAGTAGTCCTCCTTTGCCTCTGGCTCAAGTTGACAAAGCTAGCAAATCCTGTCCTGTGAGGAGAGGGAGTTTGAGCCGTATCTATGTGTTTCGATCCAGAGTTGGTGTGAGGATGTATGGAGTTGTCCAATGGCGCATTGGGCACCATGAGACAGGTGTGCATCCATGTAGCTCGGGCAAACAACAAAGCCATTTGGGGATATGTCTAGAAGATGCGTCAGGTAGAAAGCCATCTTTGTCTCCAAATCCTCAACAGGTGTCACCCATGTCCTACCTGTGTGTATTTGAGTAATGTCCATCTTGATGATGCGGTACAGCTCCTCTCAACTCTGCTCCTAATCGGGGAAATCCAAACTGTGCTGTAGTGGTGGGAGGTCATCCATGTGTAATCCATGTAATTGTAGCCATGCCTTTGTCTGAGTATACCAGCACTCAGTATCCCCCTATAATGCTAGCTGTCTAGATGACTCTAGTGCGAGTTGGGAGAATATTTGTCTTGCAAGGCCCAGAGTGTAAGCATGGGGAAGAACGTGAGAATGACAATACTTTGACTCTAACCAACTCGATCAATTATCACCATGAATATAAGAGAGAGAGAGAGAGAGAGAGAGAGAGAGAGAGAGAGAGAGAGAGAGAGAGAGTCCACACCAGGTTGAGAGGGGAACCGGTCCCTCCCCCTTTACAAGAATTTATTGAAACAAACCACGGGCACGGAATGCTTGAACCATATACAAAAGGGTTGATTTGCTGTAATTCTGAAAATTCCAAGAGAGTTACAGCTCTTTAGTTCACCCCTAGCCACAAATCACCCCAGTATTTTGCCACATACGTGGGTTCGGTCTTCCAAGGCCCCTTTTTTGTCGAATTTGTACAGACCCAACCCTGAAATCATCCTTTTTGCTTTAGATATAGCACTAGGGTTTTGAAACCCTAATTTCTGCAAACTCCAGGTAGCAAGTTGATTTTTTTCTTTAGTGCTCGGATTAGATCAAATTAAGTAGCAGCATATCCAATCAAGCTTCCACATATTACATTATATTTTGGACAGCTAGACTGATGGAGCATTGTGCATCCATTGGCTTGATCTTCAAGTTCTGCTATGTTATAATCCATTTCCAAGTCCAGGATGTGCGAACTTGTGAGTTAGGCAGTTCAACACTGTTCAAGTTGTCTCTGATTTAACTCAGTAGACCCAGTCCAGGATTCTGTTCTTGCTGCTAGTTTGTCCATCAGTAGTCTTGACTTTTTAAGTGATCATTTGTATATTATTTGGGATGATCCAGCATTCTGCTCTTAGAAATCTCTAGTCAAAATTGAAAGATGTCTGATTGGAATACATTTGGGCTGGACGTTGTTGCTCTTTTCACCTATTTGGCTGGCTTTTTTATATAGGGTTGCTCTAATATATGAGTTTGTATTGGCATTGTGAATGCTTTAGGTAACTACAATGATATTGAGATTCGGGTATCTGACTTCAACAACAGTGATAAAGGGGCAATTGTACTTGCTGGGGATGTTTTTGATGTTCCAATCCGTCCAGATATTGTACATCGTGTGGTTCGGTGGCAACTGGCAAAGCGTCGTCAGGTATGTCTTCCATTACCATACCTATTGACTGTGGTGTTTAATGTGGTGCTAAGTGATGGTCGCGGTGTATGTGGATAAAATTTGTACCCATTATCAGCAGCTGCTTCAATATCCAAGTTTGTTCCAAATTTTATTTTCTGACAGAATCACTAGACTGTTTTTATCAGTTCTCTTAATGCAACTTTCAGCCACCTTTTTAACATGAAGTGTTAGTGTGCTTTGAGTTTGTTAGGGCACTCATTCAACTAAGACAATAAGTGAAGTCAGTGGAACTGGAAAGAAGCCATACCAGCAGAAAGGCTCTGGCCGAGCTAGACATGGAACTCTCCGTGGACCACAGGTAGGTCTTATTGTTATGACGTTCCTTCACCCAGTTTGTTGTGTTCTGCCTCATAGACAAAGAAACTTGCATTCTACAGTTTTTTGAGCTACTGTAATTTTCATATGGACAGTTTAGACATGGTGCTACTATGCATGGGCCCAAGCCCCGAAGTCATGCTCACAAATTACCAAAGAAAGTGCGGCGGCTAGGATTAAAGATAGCTCTGTCAGCCCGAGTTGCAGAGGGCAAGGTTGGCAACTGTAAGCTTGTACAGCCTTTCATCTATTAGAGGATATTCTGAATGTTCTCGCTCTGCATGCAGCTGATAGTTCTGGATAGTGTGGTGCCTGCCTCACACAAGACAAAGGAGATGGTCAAATATATTGCAGGGCTGAATGACTGCAGGAAGGTTTTGTTTGTCGATGGAGCTGACAAAGTGAATACGCGTCTATGCAGGTCCTCTTCTAAGTTGATTTTCAGAAATGAGCTTCTTGCAGTTGGATCATATAGTTTAAGAAATTTGACTGCTTGTAAGTGATGTGTTTTGTGCAGGTCCACGAGCAACATCTATCTTGCTGATGTTCTACCAGCTAAGGTAGACATTTTCTGGCAATTCTACCAGCAAATAAAAATTGCCAAGAAAGTTTGCATTACATTTTCTACAATTTCCATAGCATTTAAAACAACACGACTGGTCAAGTGGAATGATTTGTTTCTCTTGGGGATGGCTGAACTAAACTTTCGAGCACTCTTAATTTTCTCACTTCTGTTGGTAGTGGTATAGTTCCTCTAACTCAACAGTAAGATTTTCAGTGTCTTGGGTTCTATAGGTCTATGACCTGTCACGCCAAGAGCTTGATGATTGTGGTCCTTGGCTTGCATGTATATCTAGTGCACATATGTGTAAGCCTTCATGTATGTTTACTTGACCACCACTCTTCCAGTGTATCACACGGTTTCCTAAGGCCTGTGTACAGGGTGCTTGCTGCTTGGGAAAGCATAACGGCAGCTGGGTCTAGTTGTGAGATATAATGATATGTATGCAGACTTGCTGTAATTAGCATGTGGCAGTGTCTCACTGGTTTGTCCCTGTTTTGTTTTTTGTTGGGGATGAGTGGTTTGATTTAGTCAAAATCCAAATGAGCCTGTACCAAAGGCAGTGTAAGAAGTGAGGCATGGTATAATTCGGGGGCCCATTTGTTCAAGGTGAATTTTTTATTGGGCTTTGTATATGTGGGAGATTGGAGCTACCAGAATACTCCGTACTCTGGGGAATTATAGTTACTAGAATACTCTATTGTTAGACCTCTTTTGTGTGTGCACACATGCACGTCTGAGGGAAAGGCGGCCATTGTTTGCAATTGTTCAGCTTGTTGGCCTTGGTTTTACAGGGCTTGAATGTCTACAGCATTCTTCAGCATGATACTCTTGTTATGACAGTAGATGCTGTGCGCTTCATCGAGAACCGTATGCATACTCCAATCAGCCATCGAAGGGCCCCTAAAGGAAAAACTTTAAAGAGGGAACACCCTAAAAGGATAGTAAGACAAAATCACATTTGGTGTCTTCCTAGCGGTGCATCTAAGCCACAAAAGGTTGTCGTAACTTTGGATGCACAGGAAGATACTTCTTTGGAGGCACAAGAGAAGGTCACATCGGAGGTCACATCACAACTTGCTGCTTAGAAGACCACTGAAGCTGCAATTGATTTTATCATTGTGAGGGGCAGTTGAAGATTTTTTGTTGCATGCTTACCATAGCCCTTTTAAAGTTTCCTCATCTCTCTTGCAAAGAGGCACTTTTCTGGCATGTGTCTGTCAGAAGCAAGGAAGGGTGCAAGAAGGCTTGCAGGATCACCCTTCTTGTCAAGAGTTCTCAGCTTGGTGTCTCAAAAAGACACTTTCATTGATTGACCCAAAAGAACAGAGGAGCTGGAACTCTGCAATCCACTAAGCACTTACATTTTTGATAACAGTGTTACCTGGACATAACTAGTTCATGATAAGCAGGTGACTTTCCTGAAGACTCTCCAATAAAGAAGAGTTCTTTTAGCTGATTCTTAGTATAATGGAACTGTCAGCCAGGTTTTGCTTTAGTTTTAAAGTGAATGTAAATGAACTCAAGCTCAAGTTGCAGAGGCAGGTGTTTGACTGCTAGTTGTAGCTGCCGTTTCCTTTTGGTGGTTGAAAGGTGGGTGCTGTCTTCAAATCTGCATTCCAAAGCAAATTGTAACTCATGTTAGTATGCATTCATAATTTGATTTGTGGCCGCCTACCTTTTATGCATAGCTGTTTTGTCGTTAGAAGTTGTAGTTAATGTCGTTTTGCTTAGCTTAAATATCACTTAAGAAGTGTGTGCTGTTGTGCTATGAGCCATGGAGACGGGAGGCTATTCTCTTATGGGAGCTGAATTTTGCCCATTTGCCACCAGGCTGATTAATTAAATACCGTAACTAACACAGTGGAAAATACGGGGGATTTGCTTGGAGAGAGTAGGAAAGAGGACCAGGCAGGAGGAGTATGTGTTTGGTAGACTGGAGAGGGGGAGTTGGATGCTTTTTGAGCTGGGTTGGTGATGATGGTTGTACTATCGTGTACTTGAACTAGTGGTAAGACGTCTCTGTGACTATGCTCATTTGATAGCACACCACCTTGAAAACACCTAGATTCAAGCTTGAAATTTCACCTGTTACTATTGGTGCTGATATGGGTTTGCTCCTCTAAATAAATCACCCAAATAATATCTAATATTAACTGCACATACAAGGAAATATGATATTAGAAACAACTCTGCATTCCCATTACACATTCCACTATGAACAAACGAACGATGGTCTACAAACTCAGTTGTGTGGGTAAGTCATTCAAAGTTAAGGCAGGTTATTTGGTTCACATGAAACATTTGTCAACACTGCCCTGAGGAACTGTAAGCGAACCTGATTTCACTAGTCTAATTTCATTAGCACCCCAAGTATAGCTAACCTAATCTCACTAGCACCCCCATACGTCGGAACTAGTGGAGCCAAATGGACACATGATGTGGAGTTCTCCTCTTGCCAAGTATAAACATAGCAAAGAGAGTTCATATAGTTTGGCACTATAGCTAGATAATTGTGCTTGAATGGCAAACCAATGCAGTGAAGGAGATCTTGACCAAATTTGGGCTGGCCTATAACCATTGTGCCTTATGTTCATTTGTGTTAGTCATGTAGTGAGGTCATGGATAAAAAATGTCGCCTTGTTAGTATGAGGATCTCTTGATGCAATATGAGAGTTGCTTTTTGACAATCACCTTGCAAGTCCTTTCAAGACCTCCATGGTAGGGACAATCTCAGCTCATGTCTTACATCCTTAGTCCTCTTTGATGTGTATTTCCACCTAATGTCTCTATAATGTATATCCTTAGCCTTTTCAAGAGGGTCTCTCTCTCTCTCTCTCTCTCTCTCTCTCTCTCTCTTGAAAATTTGTGATGGATGCATGAATGCATTTGCAATAAATCATTAACTAAATCAAATTAGAAAATAGCAATACTTATAAGCTTGGTTCCTAAAGGGGAAAATTATTTGGAGCATTCTACTCTTTTAAGTTATTTGTAGGAACATAGTGTAAACTTGATATTTTAGAACCATAGGCGAACAATATCATGATACTCCACAAATATGATGTAATTGACAAACATAAATAGTTCTATAGCTAAGCAAACAAGTGTAAAACTAACACCCCACTCTTCTCCTTAAGAACTTATGTTAATAACAAATATAATCTACAACTAAGGAAACAAGTGTAAACTAACACAAGATGCTTCTTTCGTCATTATCAACTTATGTCAATAGCAATTGAAGGTTATAATATCCAAAATGTAGGCACCAACTTGTGGTTACTATTTGAGGCCAATGCTTCTTGTAGATGATGAAGTGCATGATTCAAGTCTAGTGTTGTGGTTCAAAAAACAATTTATATGTAAGATGAGATAGATCCATGGACATGAATCACTCACATGTTCTTACATTATATTTACACCTCGTGCATTGCAATTGATCATGATGTGAGTTACACGATGGGGTAATAAAATATGATTTGATTTACAAGAGCTACATTCAAGTTGTGCAAGTACACCCATAGAAAATAGCATTACTCCTTAATCCATGCTATACACTTTCGGGTGGAATATTGATTGTGACAAGAGGCTTTGTAATTTCTTTATGTTATGCAACATACACAAAATCTGACCTTGCAACAAAGGTAACTTTGCTCTTTTGCAATGACTTGCCTAGATGTTCATTCCATTTCTAGAAGTTGAGCATAGAGAATTCTAATAGTGCAAGCTTCCCTATGATCAATTAGGCCCCTTGAGTCCTTGCCTTCTCTTTGTTCCTTCATCACTTTAATAAAATTGCCAATAAGGCACACCTTACCATCTTTTATATCATTTTTTTTGAAGGATCTTCTTGAGTCACCTCCCCACCAATTGGAAACCTGGGTGCCACCCAACCAATAAATTTTGATATCAGAGCTTTGGTAATATCCTCTTTCTAGCACGACCAATACTCTAGACTAATATGCTAAGGTTCCATCAAGTAACTTATTGAACTTTAAAACTGAATATCATGCCTACAAAAGTTGGTAAGTCTTCTATTAAGATGGGTTCTCACAGTTAGGCAATATTCTATACGCCTAGCTCTAAGAAAAGACACCACTATACATATGTAATGAAATTTTGTTGCCCATGATAATAGATGCATGAGGTCAAATTTGATTTATGATATATAGGAAGAATATTAAATGAGAGGTGAACCTAAAAAGAGAGAACTTTCAAAGATGTTGAGATAAATTTTATAGTTATTTATATATGGCAACAAATGTTAATGCAAAAATAGTATTCAATGGTTTGGCAAGGTTTAGCTTCACGCTTCAACTCTAGATAGAAGACATTTACTTTGGACTTGTGAGTGAATTTTGTGGCCTACATGGTGTCAACATTGATCCTTCAACTATAAAAAATCTTTGTTGATCAAAGCATCATCTACTCTAAAAGATTGTAAGATAAATGATCAATTATATGTGTGATAATAATTATTATAACAAAGGTGTAATTCAATGACGTTATAAGATTTACTTTACAATTTAGCTAGACTTTGTAAGATTTACTTTATTGTTTAGCTAGACATATTATAGTATGCGATTCAATGATTTTGTAAGAAATATTATAACAAAGGTGTTGTTCAACAAGTTTGTAAGATTTGCTTTATAGATTAGGTAGACATGTAGCTAATGCTTAACATTTAGCTAAATCTTTTTTAGGAATCGGTAAGGCTTTGCATTAGAAATTTTAGAACTAGTGCTACAAATAGATTTCAATGTTTATAAAACCTTAGAAAGGAGACCTTAAGGTGCTCCATACTAGTTTTAGTTGATAAAAGAAATGAAGAAAGGAGACCTTAAATTCTTTGAATCATAGTAATATTATTTGTTTTTAAAGACTTAGCAAATCTCATTTTTAGCATGACTAGTGTTTTTGACAAATTTTAGTTGAGAAAATGACTAAGGCAATGAGAACTTAAAGTCTTACTTGTTATAGTATCTTATATTCCAATGATTTAGTAAATCTCATTTCAACATGATTAGTTAATGTAGACTAAATAAGTCCAAAGAATATTTGTAAAAAGAATCCATGGTGCTAAATGCTTTAGCAATTGTGCTATTTTCTTTTGCTCAACTTGGACAAATCTTTTAAAACTATTAAATGAGGTAAAGGTGCTCAATAGAACTTACAATCTAGCATTTTATTGGTAGAGAACCTTAGAGAAGGCAAGATAAGAGATTTAAAGACCTAGCTTAGCTAGAAAACTCAAAAGAAAGTTTGTTCATTGTTGAAGAATTGGGACAATAATATTGAAATAGTAAATTGAACCTAGAGTTTTGATCAAACTCCTTTGCAACTACCTAATTTAAAGAAAAAATTTGAATGAGAATTAGGCAACACTAAAATCAAATGGATTACACACTATTGAAAATTGTTGTGACGCTTTACAATACTATCAATACTTTCAACTATGATACATGTTGGAGTGAGTTTAAAACAAGTTTCTAATGAAATGGTAATTTAAGAAAAGGAACATCATAGCTTAAGAAAGGGTTGAGGGAGGAGGATGCTAGCTTGTGTATATGTATGCATGCATAGGTGTGTGCATGTGCATGTGTGTGTGGGGTCACACACACACACACACACACACACACACACCTTGGAGTCTCATTGTATTAATATTTTTGAAAAAAAGGCATATAACACAAGTAGATTACTATCAATATTTTTCAAGTAATATGTTATAAAGTATACATAATGTTGAAAATATAGGCAACAATAGTATGCTATTATGAATAAATATTGATTTGAAGCTATCGTGTTTATGATTATATGAGTTATGGTATGATTATAGGCATATTCCAATTTGTATCTACAAGTGGTACATGTCAACACTTATCACTAGTACTTATTCTAGAGGTATAAGCGCCCTTAATGGCTACTTTATTTATAGATTCCGAAACCTTACAATTAACTACACCTCTCATAATATGTCGTAGTTCAAATAGTAACATGGACACCCTCCCTTTTTTCCCTTATGAGTGCTTGCTTCATGTCATGATATCATGAAGCTTGGATCTCCTTAGCCAATTTGGTAACCTCTTCCAAAGTTTCTTGACACATTTCATGACCAGGAAAGGTGAGAGACATCTTCCTCAAAATGCTTGCGTAGACTATACAAAATAATCTATTCTGACTCAACCAAAATGCAAAAGCCTTAAGCATCCAATCCTTATTATTAGTTAAAGGACCACCCTAACCTTAGATATACTTAAAGGTTTAATAGCCAAATGTTGCATGCATAATTCCAACTTATCCACAATTCTTGAGAATAGCTATGCACATTGTTGTTCAAAAGTAATACCGAGACTCACGTGGCAATGCAAATATCTTGTGAACTTTCCAAAGTGAATATATTTCAAATTGTAGGATCTGAGCACCCCTTTATTCTCATCCAAATACAAATGCAAAGCCTCAATTTTATCTTTGCTGACCAAAGAATCATAGAACTTTGCAAAGTTACTATAAATGCCAACAAAAACTTAAAAATATAATCATAATCTTAAATGGCATTGAAATTATCATCCACAAACATTCAACTTGCAAAATAACTGCCATTAGGAGGAAGAGCTTTATAGTCCTTGTAGAAACCAACATATCCGAGCAAAGGTTTTGTGACCCAACAAAAAGAAGAGGGCACATATAGGGCACCCATATTCGATAAATCTACAGTTTAAAAGTGTCCCTAACATACCCATTGAGGAATATCTTAGTAGTGGTACAAGAGAAGAGAGATTTGACCATGCTACAAAAGGCTATTCCCAAACCCATTGTTTGCAAAGTGAGTAGGATATATTACCACTTCACCCTATCATAAGCTTTGTCCAAATCAAGTTCGAGTGTTACAAAACCTTTATTTAAAAATAAGATAGGATCTAAAGAACATACTAGATTCAAAATGGCACCATGAATCTTTCTTATATTCATAAACCTAACTATATTTTTTGGATGTATTCTGCCAACAAATGTTTAAGTCTTATAGCCAAAACCTTTGCCAAAATTGTGTAGGAGATAGTCACCAAAGCAATTGGCCTCCAATCCTTACCATTTTGATTTCTAGGATTCATGGGATACATTTAATGGCCCAAAAATTTACTAAGAATTATGGATCTCTTGTTTCCTAATTTCATTGATTAATTTATAAAGAATGATTGTTTACAACACTTCCATATAGCTTGGAAAAGTTTCAATTGGGAGCCCATCTCGTCTAAAAGGCTTTTCATCATGCCAAAGACTGCTTCTTTAATTTCCTCAATAGAAAAGGACCTATCCAAGTGAAGAAAATTTTGATTTAGGAATTGGGGCCAAGAAATTATTAACCCTCTTGCATACTTAGCAGTAACAACATGTTCTCACAATCCTTGCAAGATGATTGCAAAGAGCATAGACAATACCATCATTAGAAGCATGCACAATACTATTGCTATTAGTGACCCCCACAATTGTATCTTGAAGCCTTTTGATGTTCACCAATTTGGAGGAGGAGGATTGTTACTCTTAGATTGGGAGGAACCTCATTTTTCTCTATGTTTCAAAGTATTAAAATGGACAATTTTTTAAGTTCATATTCATTTTTTGGGGACTTAAATGATGCTCATTAAGGATCTTTAGTGAGCAATTGCACATGAAAGCAAGTAGTACTAATTACTAAGAAAATTTAGTCATTTTTAAAGCTAGTCCAATTCGTGATTGAAAGATATTTCATAGAAAGAAAATTGATGTATTTTCATCTTGATGAACTAAAGAACACAAATGTTTATTGTAGATTCTTTTACTTATGATTACATTGGTATTTATATTACATCAAAGTGTACCTTGCCATATTATACTTGATAATACTTCTATTCTTTTGATTTCTCTAAATTGTCAAAGGATGTAGCCTAATGAACTTCAAAACTAACATCAGATCAATAATAAAATAGCCACAGCTCTCCCCCCCAACTTGTGTTAGTGAGCCATATATAAATAGTTTGAGATGTTGACCTTTTAATATTAAAGTAGTTGCTATTGTTCAATGTATTAACACGCATGATCTATCACCTTATTTGCTTTTGTAACCTATTGGGTAAGCTAGTGTTGTAAGAGTAATAATAATTCCTATTCATCCCATTACCCATGTAATCTAGTTTTTTCTTTATTGAGGGTTAGAAGGAGACATCCTTCCCTTTCTCAATAGTTACAAATACTTTAAGGGATAATGTAAATATTTGAGATTTACTTTGCTAAAAATTGGTTAATTTTTATTTGAGATTTTGTAACTTTGCTTTTTTTTTCCCCTAGTATGTTGTTTGTCCATGGTAAATGAAGTCCATAATGATTGATTAAACATATGCTAATTCGCCATTCTGAATCTTCTTCTAGCTATGCTATGAAGGTTTGATGTAATACTAAATGACAAAATATTATCTTCCATGCCAAAGTAGATTATTGGAGTAAAAAGTGTAGAGGGAACACCTTTAGCTATCATTTGTTTCCATAGTATTTGACCTCCCTCTCACCATAATTGGAGCTCTTGGAACTTGTGGCATCCTTTCTATTTACATATTCTATAAGCAGATTACTCTAAACATCCAAACTAGTCAAGCCCCCAGTAGATACTAGATTGTTGACCACAATCCCTAAGTATCCCAAATTTTAGGCAATGTTACAATAAAAAAATTGCTTTCACTTAATCCTAAAAAATAAATCTTTTGCACAAACAAGTGGCTAAAAACAATGTTAAACTCATTTAATAGTTTGACATGGATGTCCCCTCTTCTATACAAATATTACTAGGTTTTTGTAACAAGTTAACCTGTGATGCAACACTTTGCTTTTCATAGAGATGAGATATATTATTCCAAAATCCATATGTACCACCTTCATTGTTATTTACATCGAAATAAACTGATTTTGAGAAAATCAATATAATGGTAGAGTGAGCAAGCTATCTCATCCCAAGCATCCATATCCACATCTTCAAGCTTTACAACTTTGCATTTGACAGGTTTAACCTACTTCTTTTGCCCCAAGACATTATATCAATAGGATAACCAATACATTATCAACAAATAAGCAGCCAAGATAATATCAATAGGACAACCAAGGAGACAAATATAGTTGCAACTTGAATGCCATTGTAACAACCAAACCATGGCAAATAAAATACCAAAATAGCCCAATTTTGGTGCAAAAGAAGGTGGCCAAACAATTCTAAATATATGTTAAATTTTTGTAAAGTTTTGTCAATTTTTGAACAATAAAACTGCATAAGGACAATATTTTACATCTTCCAAAGTAATTAATTTTCTTCCTATGGTGTATATAGCAAACAAGTGAACTAGTTTGAGAAGCCAACTATTTTGCCTTATTTCTAGCCACTATTGGTTGTTCAAGAATTTCAAAATCGAGCTATGGTAGCCCCCAAATTGAGTCTCAATGGCTCTGTTAAGAAAAGCATATGTTTCACTTAAGTTGGATACCTCGATGTTAAGGTTTGTACCTCTTTCCAATCTAGATAGTGAGCAAGAGTATCATGGTAAATCTTGACTCCTCACACTTGTGATCAAACTCAAACCCTCATGCTCTTCACTCCAACCCCACGAGATTCCAAGGATGCGGTTATGATAATAGTTGAGAGGAAGCGATTGTGGGACTTAGAGTCAATGGGGAGAGAGAGAGAGAGAGAGAGAGAGAGAGAGAGAGAGAGAGAGAGAGAGAGAGAGAGAGAGAGAGAGAGAGAGAGAGAGAGAGAGAGAGAGAGAGAGAGAGAGAGAGAGAGAGAGAGAGAGAGTGTGTGTGTGTGTGTGTAATATTCCTGTGCTTCCCCCCCGTGCCTCCCCCCCCTTAATGGAAAAAAAATTATTATTAGTGCAAATTTTTTTATCCCTCTCTCTCTCCCCGCCCACAGCATGTCGGGGAGAGAGAGAGGGAGTGAAGTGGAAGTCATAGGGGGGCATGCAGCCCCCCAGGTGGGAGGGGTGGCGGCCATGCCATCCTCCTCCCCCTCTTATAGAGGGGAGCTTCCCCCCTCCCTCGGGTACACATCACCCCTCCACCCTGGTGATCGCTGTGCAGCAGGTCCCCCTCGAGCTCGTCACCTCCCCCCTCCCTGCGGCAGCAGCAGCTGTGCCCCCTGGGGTTCCGACAGAGACCTCTCCTCCCCCCACCTCGTCGTCAGGGAGAAACCCCCCCTCGGTGGCCAATGTTTGAAACACCCTTGTGAAGGAGAAGGAGAGAAAGAGGGAGAGAGAGAGAAGGAGAAGTAGAGAGGAAGAAGAGGGAGAGAGAGAAGGAGAGGAAGAGAAGAAGAAGAAGAGGGAGAGAGAGTAGGAGAAGGAGAAGAAGAGAAGAGAAAGAAGAGGAAGAGAGAGAGGAGAAGAAGAGAAGGAAAAGAAGGAAGAAGAGGGAGAGAGAGAAGGAGAGGAAGAGAAGAAGAAGAAGAGGGAGAGAGAGTAGGAGAAGGAGAAGAAGAGAAGAGAAAGAAGAGGAAGAGAGAGAGGAGAAGAAGAGAAGGAAAAGAAGGAAGAAGAGGGAGAGAGAGAAGGAGAGGAAGAAGAAGAAGAGGAAGAACGAGAGAAGAGAGAAGGAGAAGAAGAAGAAGGAGGAAGAAGGATAGAAGAGAGAAGGAGAAGAAGAGGGAAGAAGAAGAAGAGAAAAGGAAGAAGAGGAGGAAGAAGAGAGAGAGAGAAGAAGAGAAGGAGAAGAAATAGAGAAGAAGAAGAAGAAGAGGGAGAGAGAGAGTAGGAGAAGGAGAGAAGAAAAGAAGAAGAAGAGGGAGAGAGAGAGTAGGAGAAGAAGAGAAGAAAAGAAGAAGAAGAAGAGGGAGAGAGAGAGAAGGAGAGGAAGAAGAGAAGAGAAGAAGAAGAAGAAGAAGAGGGAGAGAGAGAGAAGGAGAAGGAAAGAAGAAAAGAAGAAGAAGAGGGAGAGAGAGAGAAGGAGAAGAGGAGAAGAAGAAGAAGAGAGGGAGAGAGAGAGTGAGAGTTGGTGAGTAGGGAAGGTGTCGAGGGCCGTGTTCAAGGAGCCACTCTTCAAGCCACCCCCTCATCGGCGAAGGACCCCTTCTCACGGCCTTTCCTCCCGAGCCTATCATCTTGAAGGCCCGTTAAGGTCAGGACTATCCAAACTCCACGTGGCAAATGGCTCCCAAAAAGAGTGTCGCGGGAAGTGTAAGTGCCAAAGCTACCAATGGTACCGGTAATGCGAGAGAGGCGAGCGGAGCGACCAACGCAACAAATGCCCCTACGATCACGAATCAAACCCAGGTTCTTTTGAATATCCTAGGTTTTATAATCAATGTTGATTAAGCATATTCTGTATTATTTCTAGAAGAAGAAATAAAGGGGTAGCTACATGCATGGAACAAGAACAAGCCTTAGGAATTTTTGTTTACTCTAAGTGCTAGGTTGCATGCATGAAATGGTAGAGTATGGAGTTCGCATAAGTTTATATGCATGGAATGATAGCTTTTACACACAGAATGATAATGTTTTCGCATTTTTTCACATAAAATAATAGCTTTTGAACTAGTTCAGTGCAGAGCGAACCAACGGGATCCAAGATTACAAGGGAACTTAATGGAGGAAAATAAAGGGCATAAGGGGATAGTCAGGGAAAGGTGAGTGGAATAGAGCAGTGATTTCTGTTGAAAACATTTCTTTACTCACTTATGGATGCTGGGTTGCAGAGTCACGAAGCATAGAGCAAGTTCTTGGTGTTCCAGGTCATGTTCATGACTACAATACGTGCTTCGGATTATCGTTAGAGGCTAGGCATGCTGAATATTCTGGACCACATCTATAATCCTTCACCCCTATATGCGGAGCGGAGAAGGACGGGAGATTCAGGAATATACTACATAGCAGCCCACTGACTCGCGTACCTTCAAACCAACTTGAAGAGAATCAAGTGGATGGAGGATTTAAAGATCGTGAAACTGTTCATCTTTGTCGAAGCTTACGCAAACGCAACTTTGCATGTTAGTGGTCGGCAAGTCAAGCAGCATATCATGCACCTTGCAAACGATGAGATGAAGCCGCAACAGTAGGATCTTGAAATAATTCACTATGATACTAATGGGCATGGAATTGAATAAATTATTGTCAACTCCAAACTTAAGGAAACCCATGTGCTGCTTGTTGATGGAGTAGTCAGAATGGATTGTGATAAGAATTGGCTAGAATAGTTGGATGTGTTGGATTATGAGCAAGTGGGGCTCAACGAGGGAGATTTAGTAATCTTATATGAAATTGAGACTGGTTCTAAGCTACAACCACTTTGATCAACACCCTCCTCCAATGAAGGCTATGATTTTAGCTTCAAATAGTCGACTTAGATAGTGACCCAAAAATCCCTTCACTACCTAAGAATCAACACATCAAGGGAAATCTTCTAGTCCACATGCGGTGCAAAAGGTTAAAGGAGAAGAAAATGATTGCAAAAACTGTTGATGCTAACAAACAAAAAAACCACAGGATCTCCCTAAATGCTCATGAAATTCAAGAAAGGAGACTAGACAATGGTGTTGCTAAGGGCTAAATGAGAAGGACAAACCAATGAGCCAATAGAAGGTCCCAACAAAATTCAAAGAAATCGATTTAGCAATCGAGGGTGAAAAGCCTAAACTTGTCTTTATAATTGATGACCTTACCGAGGATGAGGGTTCAAGGATATGTTTGGCTAGTCACTCAAGGAGCTCAAAGGAATAGACCTCGATATATCATCCATCACCCACAATATCCCCATAGTGCCAGATGTGGTGCCATTTAAATAATGCCTTTATAGAATGAATCCTAAGCATGCTTATGTAGTCAAAGAAGAGATTGACAAACTCCTGTGAAGGCTAGATTCACCTATAAAATTGAGCACACAGACTGGGTTTCCCCCATCATCATCGTGCTAAAGAAAAACCAAAATATTGGATTGTGTATTAATTAGAGAAAGTCAATGTGGTAAGAAAATGGACAATTATTCATTGCCCTACACTATGCACATGTTAGAAAGGGTCATAGGAAAGAAATCCTACAACATTTTTGACAAATTCTTAGGGTATTTATAGATGAATGGGACATACTCGCATACATAATAACAGCCTTTGTCCTAACCAATGCTTCTACCACTTTTCAATGGCTAATATGCACGATCTTTAAATATATGCTCTAGAAATTGTTGGAAGCATTCACAAATAACATCTATATGCATAGCAATTGGGCTGGACATCTAGAAAATCTTTGAGCAATCTTTGAACGATGTAGGTAGCATAGTCTACCACTTAGAGTGCCAATTCTAGGTAAAACATGGATGCATCCTAGGGCATGTAGTATCAAAGAATGGCATTGCAAACAATTGAATTCTTGAACATCATAGTAATTGTGAATTTCCCTCACCAATGAACTATAAGGGACCAATATTTCCTTGGCTACACCAAATATTATTGACAATTCATATTACTAAACTATGCACTAATTGATTGACCTCTATATAGGCTATTTATTTTTTTAGAGTGTGATCAAAGAATGCCAACGCTATGAGGAAATAAGAAAGGCTTTGACAATAGTACACATTCTATGAGCCCCAAATTGGAACATAACCTTCAACGTTCAAATTGACACCTCAAAGTTTGTCATGGAAGTAGTGAGTGTTGTACTAGCCTGGAGAGCATAGTTTGGACTATTTAACGAGCTTTGCTAGCCGCCAACTCACAAAAATTGAAATGAATTATTGGCAATGGTGTTTGTTGTGAAGAAATCTCATCATTATTTACTACCAACGCCATTCACTTTCTTCGTGAACCACTAGCCCCTATTGTACTTTGCAAATAAGCCTTATACTATTGGCTACATAGTTCAATGGTTGCTACTTTTTCTCAAATTTAACTTCTCTATAGTAGTACAAAAAGAAAATTAGCATTACGTGGTTAATCATTTTTCTCCCAATAAAGAGCCAATGGAAAAAGGCATCATGGATGACCTTCTTGATGCATATTTATTTAAAATATCTAAAGTAAAGGATCTATTCAAAGTAGATTGCACTCCCTGTTGGGTTGATAATATTGTTGAGGTCTTGGAAAATGGAATACTTGAGTGCCCAATAGGAAAGCCATGATTTTATTGCCTCTTCATCCAAGCACAACCATACCAACTATTATTTGGATAGTTGTATCAGAGTGAGGCCAAAATAACTTGCTGATATGTTATGTCTGCAAGCATGAGATGCATGAAGTTTTGACTGAAGCACACACAAGAATTGTAGGGGGTTATTTTGATTGAGACTCCACAACTTGGAACATCTTGCATCTCAGTTGTGGTGGCCCACCCTATTCTGCAATGTTGCAAGGTTTATGAAACACTACGATGACTATCGACGTACAAAAGCTCCAATTAGAAAGGACAAGATGATGGAGCTAACACCAATAATATCATGATAACCCTATTAAAAGTGGGGGATATATTTTGTTGTGCCTATAAGTCATGTAGCTCAATATTCATAGGCTAGGTACATTATTGTTGCTACTATTGATAACTTGACCAAGTGGGCTGAGCTAGAGACACATGAAAAAATTATGCATGGACAATAGTCAAATTCTTATATGGGAGCATGCGATCTCTCAATTTGGTTGTACCATTGGGATTGTGAGCATCCAATGTACGAAAATGGTCAAGGTGAAGCTAGTAATGATCAACATGCTAACCAAAATAGTCTTAGCTAGAGACTAGGATAATAAACTCATGGTAGTACAATGGGCATATTGCACAACCTACAATATTTTAGCCAAACTCCCTTTAAATTTATATATGGCATTGATGCAATTATGCTGGTCCAATTCTTTGTCCAAGCTTGTGAGTGGTTGTGCAAGAGAGAGGGGAAGGTCAAGAGGCTTGGACCAACCACTTTTGGTGGAATTGGAATCATTATCTAAAACTTGATCACTTGTAATATATGCTTTTATATGTGAGAAAGCACAATGGAAGACTTTGTTATGTTAAATAAGGAAATTTTGAGAAGAGCAGCCTTGTGATGCTTTATTCCATCAAAACACATAAGTAGAAGAGGAGATTCAAAGGCCTAGGTCCTTTTTAAGCATGTGAAATTAGTAAAGCTAGCAATGTTAAGCTTAAAAAACTTGATGGTGAAGGCATCAACTTTTTCAATGGTAGAGCCAAATAAAAAAATATTATCCACCAGCACATCCACTACGTGAACCCCTAATGGCACTACCAGATATTGCCATAAGGGTTGTTAGAATCACTAATGTTGACCCCAAAGATGAAGATCCCATACCCATTGTGCTTACTTGAGTGTCAGAATGATAGTAAAGAAATCCTGCAGGATCAATGTCCTAATTGATGTAGGCATTGATTGTAACGTTATGATATATGTTGGCTGCATTGGGCAACCTCTCTATTAATTCCACCAACCACAACAATCAATCCATATGGATGAAATCCTTACGCATTGTTGGGAAAATATCAAATCATGTTGATTGTCAAGACTCAAAGTCTACCAACTATCTTCTACATGCTACCTAGCACTGAAGGAGTCGGAAATGAACTACTATTGGGATGCCCATTTAAATGACTAACCAAGTGTATAGTCAATTTTGAAATGCAATGTATAGATATGGAGTTACCCAATGTAAAATTTTTCACAACTTTTAGCAAGGGTGCTAGTGCATCAACCATGAAAAAGTGCCACTAAGTTTTATAATCTTTCCATTTACCTCTTAAGAAGAATAGAGATATTCTCCTTAAAGATCTACTCCAAGCTTAGGTGAACCATAGTAGTAGACCAGTCAATCATACACCTAAACCAAATATGAACCACTAAAAGTGAATTCCAAAGACGTCATGGAAATAAAGGAAAAATCCACTCATAGACTTGTTGCTCATGAAAATCAGCCCCTAACCAAGCACGGCAACAATGCGAACACCATAGCCACCATCTAAGTATATGGGTTCCTAATGCTTTGCTCAAGGTTTGGGGTTACTATGTTGGCAACAAACATGAAAGAGAGAAGGAAACATCCTGGGAACTCCCAAGAATATCAATGTAGGAGGTATCATCCACACACATAGGAACATTGGAGCATGAACCCTCAGTTGAGCTAGAAGAATGTGAAATCAAGGAACTACAGCTAGAAGTGGAGAAAATTGCTAGAAGGCTTGTAAGTGACAAGACAAAAGTTCAAGGCTAGGCAAGCACCCAGTAGGAGAGCACTAATCAAAGTCCCCATGAAAAGTTTGACTAGAGATTAGGAACCAAATCAACTAAAGCTCACTGACTACTCTTTGGGCATAGGCTTAGGTGCACTAGAGCAACCACTAGAGCTAAGAAGTAAGATATTCCATGATCCACAACTTAGGAGTCCAAAAACCTAGTAGAAAAAAAGCAAGAATGCAACCAAAAGAGCCAAAATCAATGACATCCAAGAAGGAAGAAGGGAGAAAGTTTATCATTAAACTATTGGAAAATGAGGGAAAGGCACGATTGAGAAGATAAAGAATTGGAAAGAGCCAAAGAATAATCCAAAAAGGAAGAAGAGGAACAAAGACTAATTGAACAACCCTCAAGAGTAGAAGAGTTGGCATGAATGAGCCTTGGGAAGTTCATCATAAGTAGGCACCATTGTGTAGCAAGACCTTAATAAGGCCATCGGTCAATCATAGGCAAGGATAAGGCTCTAATAGAAATGCCCTTCCTTCAATTGTAGCAACCACATCACCTATCCTAGTCCCTAGAGCAGAAGACCTGGCTAGAAGAAGACTAGAGAGCATGGTTTACAAACTTACTACATAAGTTGTTATGCTCTCTCAAATAAGATCTGAAGAAGCTACAACTACATGCATTAAAAGATGAATAGTTGTAGACGTAGAGTCTGATAAAAAAGCACCTACGATGCTAAGAGTGAAATGTTAATCAACTTTCCTATCTATAACTGCACTAAGCTTAGCATAAGGCTTTGAAGATCTACCAAACAAACTACAAGAGCAAAGAGACGGATTGAATGAGGAGACAAAGACAACCTTAATAGCATTGGAGAGGGAGAAGAAAGCTCATGCATCATATCAAAAACAGATAATAAAAGACATTTTTGGTCTAAAGAGAGAATTGGCCATGCTAAAATAGAGCAAAGAAAAAGAGAAGGGGTATGAAGAGTTGCAAGAACAATGCAAGTTTGAATGGAAAGACCATGTATAACCCAAAATTTAGTATCTCCAAGCAATGAAAGAGAAAGCCAAGGTAAAGGGAGAGCTATAGATGCTGAAGAAATTGCAAGGGAGACTGGTAAAAGAGTTGGAGAAAGAAAAGTAGACAAGAGAGGAGGCCCGACAAAAAACCAAATAGCTCGTGTAGTTGGAGAATAAAACAAGAAAAGCCATGCACAACTACACTCTACTCCAAAAGCAACTAAATCACGAAGTTCAACAAAGAAATGTGTTAAGCCAAATCCTAAACGAGAAGAGCAAAACATGCTAGAAATCCCCATGAAGTTACTGAAAAAATGGCTTGAGAAAGCAAATAAAAAGATGAATAGATGGGAGAAAACAAATATTGATGCGTTGCAAGACCTAGCTACTCACTTAGCTCAAACTGAGTGTGAAAATAACTTGGTGGTTGAGAGAGCTAGGGCCATAGAGAAAGGGATGTGGACTCAATAGCAAAGCTTCACTAATAGAATACTTGAAGTATGGGAGCCATGTGAGCACATAGTGGTCACTTAAGAAGAAGCTACAACTCACTAAGCAAGCACTCAAGCATAGTCTAGAAATAGGAGTTCCCCAGTTGGAATACAAGACGACAAAGAAAGAGTAAGTGCTACGACTCAAGGAAATTGGAATCTCAGCAGAAGATCCAAGGCTGATTGGATGATAGCTAATGAAGAACCCACTCAAATCAGAGAAGAGCCACCTCCATCATATCCTTGCATCGACTAGGAATAAGAAGAACATGAGAAACAATTATCCCCACAACAAAAAATCACCATAGAAACTGAAGTGGCATCCAGTCCTTTGGAAGAAATTATAGAAGCCATGCAAAAAAGAAGGGAAAGGGTGGAGAAAATCAGAAGAAGATCCACTGCCATAGCCCAACCATCACCACACATACCCTTTTCATAAAGGGGGAACTATATCTTAGCCAATTGAGATAGGGAACTCAACACTTGGGAACAATGGGAGGCTTAGGAATTCCCCATGAAATTCTCCTCAATTTTCATTGTAGACTCAAAAAGGTGTTACCACTCACCGTGATGCAGAAAGTAATTCAGGTGTCCTCAATACTAAGGGAAGAAATGGCTAGAGAGCAAAAGCCTTAAGATCCTAGACTGTGGTGGCAGCAAGAACCAATCAATCATTGGCAGAATACAATATTCAAGGTACCAAAGACCATGAAGGTATATACGAATCTCAACTATTGGCATATTGCTTTGAATTGCTAGAGGATATGAATATTAGCTAATGTACCAATTGTAGCCACCCCTTCCTCTTATCAATACCCTAGGTTGCAAGGCCTGCATTGAAAACCTACATGATAAATAGAGCATGCTTGGAAAGATAATTGTATCCACTCTCCTAACAAATGTCAAGGAATCAAAGAGAGCCACAATGAAGTTCTCATAATTTATTTGTAATTTTTAAAAGAAAAAAATAGAGAAAAAGTCTCACACATAGTCATAGCACCTAGGGGGTCCCAATTGCCTAGCCTGTCCCCACTTCAAAGACTAAGGGCATTGCAGGGGCAGGACATCTCGAGAGCATCAGTAGACCTATCACCTTGAGCATTAGTAGACCTATCACCCTGAGCTTTGCACTGCACCTTTCCTAGTACCAACTAGATCCTAAAGTGTGGAACAACACTTTAAGCTTGTGACCCATCTCCTAGTTGCACTTGTATGTGCATATTAGGCATGGCACAATAAGGTAGACACGCTCTTAGAAAGTGTACAAATTCTTCTGTAATGAGAACTCATTGTGAGGATTGCCTTAATTAAACCAACAACATCGGTGGCCCATGTCATCTTGTGCTCTTTCTCCTTTACCTCAACAACAAGCTAATCCTTGGAGAACTAAGAAAGAGCGAATCTAATCCACACCAATGATGGCCTAAAATTGCAATGTTACTAGTAGTTATCATCTACATGACCAATCAACATTGGCCACACATTGATATCCACTAGAATATAGAGTGCCATCATGGAACTGGCACAAGGCTAAGAGAGGAGTAATGTTAACTCCTTAAAGGAAGGCATAATAGGAAAAATGAAGGAAGCATGCATGAGAATGATGATAATTTAAAAGGACTAGAGAAGTGCAAATTAGAGCGGCTGTCTAGTGCATGTAGTTTTTGGACAAGAGACTTATTTTGTAAACTATTTTTGTAAAAGAGAATCAGGCTCACTCTTGTGCAAATTGTATCCGGGATCTTGGTGTAATGAGTCAAAAAGAATTCGTAGAATATAGAAGAGTGTATGAAAGGTGAGAGGTCAAGCGGTTGGGCGTCCCAAAAGTCGGGCTGTGTCCAAATACAATGTCCAATAATGAAATATTTAAACCGAGCACCCATGCACATACAAAATAATAAATATTTGTCAAGCGCTTCAATAAATAAGCATGCCTAAATAAATATTAGCACCACACCTTTAATGATAAGGCTAAGGCATGCGCCCATAAAAAATGATACTTTCTTCTAGGTAACTTGAATACACGCTATTGCCCAGTGCTTCCCAACGCTACCACTGCCTGCTCTACACATCGATTGAACCATTCACAATTGTTAGAAAATAATAAAATTAAATCGACAAAAGTGAATACCTAGCAGTCTTCAGCTACAAAATAAATAAATAGGTTTGAACTCTGTCCTAACCTTAATTTAATACGAGTGCACTCTAAACTCATAAATGTCCATTAATTTAAATATGTATTTTGTGAAATCACCCGTTGTGGAATCACCCACATGCACATTAAACTAACATGTCGCCCGAAAAGGACAGGCGTTCCCGTCAACTTCTCGCACAAGGAATCTACCTTGTGTACAAGCCCCAACAAATAAATATGGTTTTACAAAATCCACCGGAAAACCTCACGGAATCCACCATGGAATATGCCTCCTCGCATTACATTTGGAGAGAGAATTGCACCACCTATTCTTGAGCCAAGATTCTAGAGAGGCTTTGAGACTTTCTAGAGAGCACTACATGGCCATATCCATTATATTTCATGTAATAGTATGAGATTAGCCGCCTCTCCCTAATCCACCAATGCACTATCTCCATACGAAGTTACTTTATTCATAAAGAGTATGGTCCAAGAGGCCACTAACAAACTTTGCATATGTAAGGAACATGATCGTGATGGCTTGGTTGCACTCAATTTATTTTAGAGGTATGGTGGAAAAACTCATTGCATACACGTTTAACAAAACCACATGTCCTTGCTATCGAAAGAGTGGGAATGTTAATATCATTATGCCCATTCTCAAGTGAAGTGATCCCACCTTACCTAATTATTCTTAGACCATTGCAGCTGGCCACACATTGGCCAAGTTATATGCCTCCACCATCAAGCAAGAGTTTAGTGGATGGTAGAGAGAGTGGACCTCATGGTACAAAAGCAAGTTGGATTGCATAGAGGCTTTTTGACACTGGACCATGTCTTTACACTCAACCAATATTGAAGAGGGTAGAGCCCATGGGAGACAGATCCATTATTGCTTTATGGATTTATGCAAAGCTTCTGACACAATGCCAAGGGCCAAATTGATGCACAAGTTATGTAGCATGGGAGTACTTAGAGAGCTCACCTACGATATTGTAGTATTGTATGAGCACATGGTTGACAAAGAATGGACACTCAAAGGATCTTTCAACCCTTGTTCACCATTTCGGAGAAGCATGGATGCCCCCTCTTGTCCACACTTTTGGACTATACATTCATGAGGTCTCAAACTACATCTCTAAGGAACAAGATAGAGGAGCACCATCTAGCAAGTATTGAGGAGCCCCCTCTAGTAGGTACTTCAATACCTCTCTTACTAGATGTAGGTGATATTGTGTTGGTAGTCCCATCTAACAAGATAGAGGAGCCCCATCTAGGAAGTATTGAGGAGCCCCAGGTACTTGGATACCTCTCTTACTGGATGCAAGTGATATTGTGTTGGTAGCTAATTCTTCAAGGGTTACAAAGACATATGGATGCATGCTCTTATGCATAGGATAGTGCCCTCTCAATTAACCTTGGAAAAACCAAGGTCACAAACACCACAACAAGGTGTGTTAGGAGATCAACACTAAGCTTTACCTATGAGTAGCAAAAAGTGGAGTATGTGGACTCCTATACATATATGGGTGTCATATTTATAGGGCCGATTTTCTCTATGAGAAAGACAAAAAAGACTAGACTCAGATGTGGGCATGTAAGATTGGGAGGGTTAGAGAGGATGTGCTCACATATACAATTCCAAGAGCTTTGCATTAAGCTATGGCTATACAATTCCAATAACTTACATACATAGTTCTAAGAGCCTTACATTAAGTTGTGGCCATTTGATACTTTGGTCCCATCCACATTATAGTGTGGAGTATGAATATGGGTACCTTGCCTTAATCGTCATAGTAGATTAGGTTGCACGTAATGGATGAAGGTCAATGGAGAGGCCATTGGTATCCAAGATTTCCAAGATGATCAAATGTAAGGCTTTGGTCCTGCATGAGATTGTTAAAAGCTAAGTTGGGGTTTTCTCCACAGTTGTGGCAAAGATTCTTACTAAATGAATACCGTTCATACATAGCTTATGGGAGCTCCCTATGCATACATATACTAGCTAGCCCTTAAGTCCTTAGAGCAACTTATTGCAAAGGGTGATGTTTCATGTTGGTATGCCGAGATGATGTCATGGTTTGAGTTACATGGTTTTAGCATGGATATGATCCCACCCTTTTAGTATCCCTCGATGCACCATCTCTCATTTTTGGGTTGTTTAGAGATTGTCATGATCATCAAATAAGAATTTGGATCTTATTTAGCTAGAGACCACGAGGACATGGCTAACACGAGTACTTGAGATGGAGACAAATATGGCTTTCTATTGAGACCATTTTACCCAATCATTGAGGATGGATTAATTGTATACTCATGATACATGGATAGCCACCCCATTGGTCACATGGAATTACAAAAGTTTATATCTATTGTTGGTAGTCTATATTGCTTTGTTGTCATATCAGTGCATTGCTTCACCATATCTTTTAACTCTTTTACACTGTAGAGGTAGAGGATTCACAACCCGTTGCATCAAGCACGATATGCAAATGATTAATGGGCTAAATAGGTATCTAATTAACCTTAGGTGGTGGACCACATTTCATGATTTTTGCATTGCTTGCATGAGAACACTTGGGGAAGTTGCAATCAATTGCATGAGAGGCACTTAGGGAAGTTGTAATCAATTGTGAAAGTCCTCGATTAGGGATGCCAAGTTACTTGAATTCATGCTTGTGGACAATACTTGTGATGGGTTGTGCCCATAAGTATTGCGTTGGGCATAACCCCCTAGAATGGAGAACACTTGCCCTCTTGCCACATAAGAAACTTGGGTTATTGTTTCCATACCTTGAGTGCTAGCAATAGCATTGAAGATCAACAAGGGTAGCAAGATCATAAAGTCCAACACTCTAAGAAAATGTTGAAACCTCATAGGTGGTGGCAAAGGAATCACTTGATTTAGATGATGAAACACTTTCCTTCAATTTGGTTACACAAGCTCTTGTCATTTCATTAACAAGTTTTAGTTTTATCATAAGACCAATATTGACCAACCCTTTCAATATGTAATTCATTATATAAAGCTGTGTGGGATTCCCCCATTTGCATTATAGAACTAGCCTTACTGATAATATTGTCTCGCAACATTACCTTTACGATTGTTATAAGAAAATTAGCTAATGTGCTTCTTTATAATACTATAGCTCAACATTGACATCTTAAACTCTAGCATCCTCCTTAGCTCCACCATTCAATACACGCATAGGGTAGCCATGCCTATAGGTAAGGTGATTGCTTGTCATGTGATCAATGGGTTGAGATTGAGGTAGCCATCACTAGAGGGATTAATGTAGCACCACCTAGAATCTACACTTTGTGCATGATTGAGATATCTTGATGGAGATTTATTTGGAGAAAGGGGCACATTAAGGCTTCTTCACTTCCATCATTTCTTTTTCTTATGAGTGAGGTTACTAGCACCCTAGCTCGGAGCAAAATAGGAATGCTTCTTTTTAAGAAGTATTCATTATATATTTATATGTGTATCCTAAGTTGATTCTGATGCTCTTATTGTTGAAGATAGGAGATTTTCTTCTTTAGAATATTATCGATGGTGGATGGCTTCAAATTAGGCCTCATTATGTGATGGCACACACTAGACACATATTTAGGCTCTTGCTTAGTCTCTTATTGTACCCCTATGGCCTAACAGCCATGACTAACTCTGGACACATAATAGATTTGCATTTGAGCATCTCAAGTCATGATTCCCTTGTCTTGGTCTCCAAGTAAGAGAATGCACAAAGGTAATCACCAATGAAGAGATCATCACTAGGACATGTAAACAAATCTCATATGATCATGGCCCATTTCCATACCCTATGTCTAAATAAACGCAAAACAAACTCCTCTTAACTACCCTAGATGAACCTTATGTATGTTATGGCTTGAACATCGTCACTAAGCTCAAGCATAAGGAAGTTAGTGCCATGCATTGAAGTTATGTACTTAAGTATAGACCATGAAGTGCATTGGTGGATGTTTCTTGTGTTTTTTAAAAAATCTAACAATTAGAAACAAGTTTGTAAAATGTACAATAATCTTCATCATCTTCTCTCATGCATACATGCATACACATAGTGCATTGTTGCTTTTGGTAGAAAAGACATATGGCATTGAGATTGTTCTCATGCTACTAAGGCCTCAAGAATATCACAAAGTAATCATAGCAGTAGAAAAGACACATGGCATTGAGATTGCTCTCATGCTATTAGGGCCTCAAGAATATCACAAAGTAAATAGTCTACTTAGATGAATTATAGCTCAACAAAATAAACAAAAAATGCACTGAATAAAGTTACTTTTAGTTTGATCATGATTTATAGTCAAATTTTATATATAGTTCTTTACCATTTACATTGAAACCTTCTTTATTTCAGCCCACACACATGGAAGTGTGGCACTAGGGTTGTCGTCTTACCACAAACTCAACAGATCAAACCACCCCATGTATGGTTTTTTTTTAAAAGCTAGGTGCTTAGTCAAGCTCAAGGTAGAACCCTATGCCACTAGCTTATACATGGTTCTTTTGCTACTTCCTTTAGGAATATGTTCCTTTGAAGATTTTGTTTACCACCCAAATGATGGAGCGTGGATAGGCACCTAGCACACCGATTCAGGGGTCCAAGTAGTGCTCGACTCTCACTAGCTAAAACTACCAATCCCTATGGATTCCCTTAAAGGGATGCCATACCCCAAGATTGAGCATTGGCTCAAAACCCCATGTATGTCCATTCCCTTTCATATGAACAAAAGATAGATTTATTTTATGCCATGTCTTATGCTTTCTTTGTTTTGAGTTTCCCACATATCACATGTATTTTTGAATTTCTTTATATTTGGTAAAATTTGATGATTAAAGCATACATACAAAGAATTAAACAAAAAAGAGTTCATGGACACTCATAAACGCACAAAAATAGAATTACTTGGATCTTAATAGAAACACCCATATAGAACATGCTTCATGAGGGGTTAGAGAAGCTATTGATGCCATCCACAAACTGCTACTGCTCCCATTGAATCCCTTTCATGTAGATCTATGGCAACACTCCTACTTTCTACCCTCTTGTATCACCAAATTGCATATGCCCATACACACAATAATGGGGGCTATGCCACAATAAGGAAGAGACAATAGATATTATGAGATAGCAATGTTTTTCCAAATAAGTAGTCATTTCTCACAAAATTGGTAGAATGTTATTCATTATGTGCATTGGAGCATTAAAGCTCTCTCTCTCTCTCTCTCTCTCTCTCTCTCTCTCTCTCTCTCTCTCTCTCTCTCTCTCTCTCTCTCTCTCTCTCTCTCTCTCTCTCTCTCTCTCTCTCTCTCTCTCTCTCTCTTTTAAAGCAAGAGCTTTGGGGCATCAAAGACCTTCCACAATTGAGGGTGAAGGAGGGGGATTCAAGACAATGCCCCCTCCCCCATGTTTTAAAAGCTTGTATTAATTAACCATTTCATTCAAGGCTTCATAAGCCTTCTAAAAACCCCTATCAAGGTTTCAAATGACAAATTGGATGTTCTCTTGCACAGGAGGAAGAGAGACAAATAGACTCACTCTCTAAAAGGGCACCAAAATGTCAAGCAACCCAAGGTCAACAAGTGGGACTAGCTAAAATCGCCTATTGCATTAAAGGCCACCACACACTCTACAACTCCTTGTCTCTCACCAAGGCCAGTATATTTATCTTGTCCTTCACCCTCTCTTAACCTACATCAATATTATGCCTAGTGTAACATACCCATCTTTCAATTCCATCTTGCTACGATCTTCACCATAATGCACACATGAATGCCTCCAAATTACATCATTGTGGATAGTCTACAATTTAGCACACCCACGAACACCTCTCAATTGCATATACATATGTGTGTCACACATGCAGACACACGCGCGGGTCCGCGCACATGTGTGTACTCTCTTGAGATTTATTGCTTTATACTAAACAAATTTTTTGCTACAATTTCCTGGCACTATAGCCTTTGTATACATTGTGTCTATGGTTCAAGATATTACTAGAACTTTAATTGATAATGTGTTCTAAAATAACGTCTTAAAAGACTTGAAATGTATAATGATACATTGAACTTTCAAAGTAATTTTATTTCATTATAATAGACACATGCATGTGTTTCTATGTCAATATTCCCTTCAAAAAAGGAAACATGTAGAATTATTGAAAAATAAATGAATTATTTAAAACTTACTAACTACTTTCAAAAACATATATAAAATTTAAATTTGAATCAAAAGTTTACCTTAAAACAAAAAATGCAATACAAATGTGTGTTGAATTTTATTAAAATAAAACAATTACATTTATACTTTGAGTATGTAAGCATGTCCAATTTTCCTTGAAAAGTATAATAGGGGAAGAAAAGAAAGTTGATTTCATTAAAAAAAGAAGTCCCTGGGAGTATCTTTGTAGGCCTAAGTGGGTGAAGGGTCCAATTGTTACCTGTAACCATACAAAAGATGAAGGTAAGAACTTTATCACCTAATGTGTATTGCAAGTGTTGTCATGGGACCTCGTTTTCATTTCAATCGCACCTACAAAGATGCTAGAAAAATTAAACCTTAAGGACTTATTGACAATAAAGAAGAAATGGTAAAAACCTATTAGCAATAGATTATGCGTATGAATTTCCCAACTAAGAATAAACCATCCACAATAGATAAAACATCATTAATTGTCACCATGCAATAGATATTTGCAATACATAAAAGAGACCAAAGTACACTATATGTCATTATCATGATTTCATAGTCTTAGTCTTCGATACTTCCAAGCATTCAAACAATGGATTGATTCTAGTAAAAATGACTATTGTTCAAGAAACACTAGCAAGTTATGATAAGGTTGATATAGTATGCTTGCATCTACCATTTAATAAAATAAAACATTGAAGGGCTACCAAGTATCAGGACCATATGTAATCAAAATGTGTCAATATTACCGAATTTTATACAATTGTTCTAAGGGTAATAACTTTCCATGAGAAGAAAGATTTTGGTGTAGGGCTTATAGGTAAAATAGGGTCTACTAAATTTGCATCATCGTTGTAAGTAATCTAATATTACCAATGCTTATGTGTCACATGTTATAAGTCCTAGCCCAAAACACTCAACAAAATATGTAGATGTCATCATGGGTTATCAATTTATAGTTAGTATCCTTTCTAGTTCTCTATGTTTGTACATGTGTATGCACGCGCGCACATGTGTGTGTGTGTGTGCGTGTGTGTGCGTGCATGCTTGTATGTATATAGACACATGCAAGGGACGTGTGCGTGTGTATGTGTGAGCTTTCACTCAACTGCCAAGACCCATGGACCGCTTATTGCTCAAGCATTTCGAGTCGAATGCTAATGGCTATCTCTCACATAGCCATGCGTACCATCTATCCTATGAGTATAGTGAGCTTACCTCCATGCCCGATTGAGTACCCTTCTCTCTCAAACCTTCTGGTACCTCCACACTTTGAGATGCGAGATCAAGCAACCTCAAACCTCCACCTTAGAGCTCCATGCTCCATAGTCGCGTGAGACAAGAGATGTGAAGAAGAAGGGAAGAAGAAGAGAGGAGAAATTTGAGAGCTTCTCCACCATGGTCCCTCACCCTCACACACTTTGAGAGCTTCTCCACCATGGTCCCTCACCCTCACACACTCACTCCCTCACTCTTTCGCACTTCCTCACTCTCTCTCTCAAGCATAAGCAAGAATAAGAAGAAGAGAAGAAGAAGAAGAGCCACTTTTGCCACACACCAAGAATGAGCTTCTCTATTCACTTTTTGGCTTTTATACATGCCCTAATCCCTTTTGGGAGCCCATCCCCTTTTTAACATGACTGGCCATCTTGCCTAGGTCCTCTTTTCCTATTGCCTTCTATTTAACCTGGCTCTTCACCTATGCTCGTCTACATGTTACAAATTCCATAGAGGGAGCCTGGCACTCTTTTACAAAAATTTAGGGTCACTTTTTCATTTTAAAATGTGTATTTTTCCTTTTGCATTTGCCTTGAACTTTAAGGGTTGCCATTGTGCTTTTGGCCTTTTCTCCTCTTATTCCTTCTGTCGAGCTATATTTTTTCATATTTTTGAATTTTCTTGAATTTTCTTTTACTTCATTCTTCTCTATCCTACACTGGGGTTAACATTACCCCCTCCTAGTCGACTGCCAATCCCATGGCACTTATATTGGGTAGTTGCTGATGAGGACTCAGGTAGTTGAAGGGTGGCCATGTGGGTCGATGATTAGCCTTGTAGGGATTCATGGAGAAGAAGCATTTTAAACTGGTGGAGGTTGTGGAAGCCGAGAGTGGATTGAGCCGGCAATGAGGCCTCCAAAGTTGATGGTTAGTTGCAGGGCGTTGGATTCACTTGAAAAGGAAAAGAAAGTGCATTGCCTTAGGAGGGGAGGTGCGGTGGTGAGTGCAGCTTAGAGAGACAGGTCTAACCATAGGTGAGTGTGACCTCCCTAGGTGTGTCCTACCCTTGATACACCCTCTGTGTGTGAAGTGGGGGAATGAAAGAGGCTAGGGGATTAAGCAAGGAGCCAACCAGCCTAGGTTGCTCGACCACGCACCTAAATTAAGGACCCCTAGGTGCGGTGATTGTGATGCTCATCAAAAGCGAGATGTATTGCTTGTTTCCTCTTTGATTTTCTTTTCCTTTTCTCTGCTCTCTCTCTCTCTCTCTCTCTCTCTCTCTCTCTCTCTCTCTCTCTCTCTCTCTCTCTCTCTCTCTCTCAGGTACACGAAGAACTAGTCCTCGTGTTCTTGGTCATGGGAGGAAGAGGTTGGGGGCTTGAGGGACCTACTAAGAAAGTTCTTACTCTACATGTAGTCCTTTAGATTCATACACACATTTAGAGGGGTTGTGGACAAGAATGGATGATTACATCTAGTGAATCAGCTATCACTCATATCTTCTAGTAGAGCCATGCAAAAATATGAAAGAAGTGTGGCTGGCATCATGAGTCTAGCCATTGTGCAACTGTCTATGCCGGCATTCAAGTCAAAAAAGAGGGGTGGTAGGGGATATTCTTGAGAGGCAAGAGCTTGTGTGAGCAACACCCTAAGTAACCTAAGGTAATTGCAAGTTGTAATGAAGACTGGGTCATGGCAGGAGGAGAGCTCACTAAGGAAGTGGGAGATGGAGGGCCTAAGGTCATCTATAGAGAATGTGAAGGCTTCTTCTAGTTTAGTAGCATTTACATTATATATTTTGGGAAAGTCATAGATACCATGGATGTCAGAAATTGAAATCCACTTCTACCCTTCTTGGATATGGCATGTAGGTCCAGTCATTTCTCTCGTAGGGTAGGGTGTTGCAAAAAGACATCCACGCATCCATGTTTGCATCCCAAATTCTTCTCCTCCTTGGGTTGTACTAACAACACTTGCCTTGCTAAGATGTGCAAATATTCAAGATAACTTCCTAGTAATTTGAGCAACGAAAGGGGTTTTGCATTTATTTTCCCATTGTTCTCACACTGCAAGTTCCACGTTTCAATTGATAGGAAATCATTATTCTTTTGTGGGACACGAACCTCTAGAACTACTAGGGGTTGCACCCTTAGCCTTCTTCATGCCTACTCCAACATCTTCTCTCTCTTCCTTCTAACTTCGGCTTTCCTTTCTGAAGTTGGATCTTCTTGTGGCACTTCCTATTGTGCTTCTAATCATGGAGGGCTCAGTTGTGGGACTTCTTCTTCTTCTTGTTTGCCCACCTTGAAATCCGGTCCTCCTTTAGTAGGTGGCACTTATTGCTCTTCTCCTCTTGCAGGCTCTAGTGGTCTTTGTTCCTCCTTATACCCTAGCAAATCTATTTCTTAAGCTGTCAACCCTGTCCTTAGCAAGTATTCTCTTTGCTCTTGTTGGCTTAGACCAGTTCATGCTTCTTGCATTTGGGTGCACAAGCCATGCCTTATGGCTATGCAGGCGCCCAAAAGACATCACTCTTGTTACCGTGTTTCCGACCACGTTACCACAGCACAGAGGAGCGGAAACTGGGAAGAAGGAAAGAATATCCCCACGATAGATGATGCATTGAAGCATAGCAAGGGTAAGCCAATTTGCATGAATGATAGAGTTTAGGATTCGTTTCTTCTTCAAGACTTCTATGACCTCTTCCTCTTCTGGTTGTGTGACATCTAGAATGCTATTGAGGAAGTTGCATTGCTGACCCACCATTCTTATCTCCATGGCCTGTGCCCTGCTCTCTGCTAGCACTCTCTTGCTCTCCGCATGGGCTAGATGGCTTGCTAGTCTTTCACTCTTTCCTCGCTCTTAGCTACCCACTCTTTAGCTCTTTACTTCATTTCTTCTAGACCTCGAATTGTCTTTCGACTAAGGCCACCATTCTTGGTTCCTGCTCTTTCCACATTTGGGTAGCCTTTCCTTTTTCCTCTTCCAAGCGCTTCATCTCACCTTTTAGCCTTTCTTGCTCTTTTAGCGCTAACAATAGCCTATTCTCCATTTCCTCCATTTCTTTACAGAGTTTTTCCTATTTGTGAGCTTTTGAGGTGTCTTTTACTGCAAGCCTATCCATTGCCTCCTTTATCCTTTCCAACTACTCTCTTAATTCCTCGTGTTGCACAATAAGGAGCTTATACTCTCTTTGTAGTCCTATGAGCTATTGTCTTTCTTCCTCAAACCTTTCTTGCCAATTGTCTTGTTCTTCCTTCAGCTTATAGATCTCCTTTTGATACCCTACCACTTGGTGCGTCCTCTCCAACTAGAATGCTGCCAAGACTTCCTTTTTAGCCTTCAGCTAAGCTATTGCTATCTTATTTTCTTCCTTTGCTTTTTCCAATTGCACATAGAGCTCCTTGACATATTCGTCATACCCCATTGATGGTGGCACTGTTGTAGGTATTGACATTGTTGATGCCTCTACTTTCTACTTTTTAGGTGTTGGGGGTAAAGGCACCTCCGCCTAGCCACCCGTGTATTACTACACTAACAGTCGCCGCCATTGCACACTGCAGGTGGCAGGCGCCCATCATCGTCACTTTATTCTTTATTCTTTTAGTGACAGTTTGAATAAAGGAAGGCCCGGTCACACATTGTGACTGTTGGAGTTTCCATTTCTTGTCTCTCTCTTTCTTGCTCTTGCTCTCCCGCCATAGCTCTCGAGTGCAAGCTTCGACCCTTCTCACCTTTCAACTAGTATCAAAGCACGGTTTCCGACTCTTGAGCTTGGCTCGTGGCATTCTCAGCTTCCCATCGACTCCCCACTCACATTGGGTCTCCTTCCCGGCATCCATAGCTCATTCTCTTGAGCTCCCATCACTCCTCGGCTTCCCGAGCTTCTTCCCGGCCTATTGAGGCACCATCAGGGCCTTGACATTGAGGTATTGCTTCATTATTTCAGAGATTTATCTCAGTCCACAGGTCTAGGTAAATAGGGTTTTCACAGGTTGTGGGCAGCCATAACTCACACCTCTTGGAGCTTCCTTCATCTAGATCTTGCTTCCAGCCTATCAAGGCTTGCTGAGGCTTGGTGTAGGCCTTCTTGGCCCCCATTTGTGCCCCCTTTGGGCCCCATTGTTGACACGTGGGATAGCAGACCCCCCCAGCCAGCTCACGTTTTTTTGCGCCTGTTTCAAAATCTGGCCCAAAAATCACTCTTTTTGTCATATCTCAGGCATTCGGAACCCGATTCAGGCAAGGTAAGAGTCTAAGTTGGGGTTTTGGCATGCTCTAGACGCGATGGTGATGTCGGATTTGCCAAATTCTGATGATAGAATATTTTACAACAGATTTCAGGTCTGAGGTAGCATGTATTTGTATGCCTATGGCTTATGTGATGCTTCTACTAATGTCTACTGATATTGGATCACTTGTGGATGTTACGCCTCTTATGTGAGACACATTTGGAGTTGATTTAGCTCAGCCATTGACTGTTTAGAACAATCCCAGATCTGTCCAAAACAGGGCAGCCACCTGTTACTTCAATTTTATGCTTATAGGTCTTGGCATTTGATGCCCGATTATGCCCAGTTGGTGCCTATATATATGGGAATGTATGCCTATGGATTTGAGCTTGGATTGAGCACTGATTTTCTCAGTTTATAGAGGTTATATGCTGCTGAAAACTTCAGGGCTGAAGCTATTTATGCTACAATTGGGTTATGCCTATTGGTCACTGGGTGCTCCTGGCTACTCAGTATGATGTCATTATGTATTTGGACTATGCCACATGTCTTATTTATGCTCCAAAATGCTTTTGAGCTGAGATTAGAGCTCGATTTGGCTTTGACTGTCACTTCTTTGCAACTGGCATTTCATCTATGACATGGTTTATGCCTAGGCTACCCAATACGGGTTATGATGTCTTGGTGAATGCTTTATGCTTTGGCTGTGGATGGTAGTTGTTTGAGCTCGTCTCGACATTCATTTGAGTATTCCTTTGAGCAGTTGGACATTGACTTGTATTTTTCCGTTATGACTTAGCTTTTTTCATTACGACCTTGGATGCTATTGAGGCATTGTCTTGGTTAACTGTCTTTGGTACTTTGACTTGGTTTCTTGAGCTATTGAGCTCGTTTATCCGCCTTTTGAGCTAGTGGAAGCATCTTGTATGCTTGACCGACATTGAGCAGGAGGTTTATGCTATTTGAGCATTTTACAGATACTTGGCACTTTGGGATCTCTTACACTTACATGTTGCATGGTTCATGCATTGATATCTTGGAATTGCTTTTGACCTGAGCTTGGGCTTTACACTCTAGTGAGCATACACCTACTGGTGTCAGGTCTTGCCAGTGTTATGTATACTTTGCCCTACTGTCCAGGTAGTATGCCTACTCACTAACAGATGCTTTGGTGACATGTTTGGGTGTTTACTTAGGGTCTTGATGACTATTTGGTATTGATTTATGCCCATTTCTGACTGGTCATATCTTGGCTGTCATTTTTTGACTTGGTGCAGTGATTTGGTCAGCAATTGCCTCTCACAGTACCCTGCTGTCATTTATTATAGCAAGCATATACCTCCGGACTGACATGGATTTTTCATGTTGAAATATTCTGAAATGATGTACTTTCACTAGTACTTGGTGGGTAGCAGCTTTGGTTACACTTTTCTTGCCATTTTCTCTCGATTTTGGTGATTTTTAGGTTATTTTCTGCAATAAACAGCAAGCAGTTTTGAACTGTCTAGAGTCTTCCAGCCTGCATTATGGCGAGTTCGTCCACTGATCATGCTATTTTCAACATCACTAAGCTTGATGGTACGAATTACTCTTATTGGAAGAGCCAGATTTGGCAGGTATTGGTGCAAAAATCGTAGATCAAACCATTGAGGTTCAGCGCGGGCAGCCGTCTGCAACTATGAGAGATGAGGAATGGCTTGAGCTTGATGAGTTATGCAAGTCCACTATTGTATTATCTCTCACAGAACAGGCTCATTACAATGTATTTGAGGAAGAACAGAGTGCATGGTAGTTGTGGGATAAAATCAAGAATCTCTATGAGAAGAAAAGTCCAGCGAGTCAGATGTATTGGCTGAAGCAACTTATGGATCTGCGCATGAAGAAGAATGTGACTATGTCTGCTCACTTGAGCCAGCTCCATGCTATACTCAAGAACTTGACTTCGCATGACATCACTTTTACAGAGGATGTCACTCCTCTTTTCTTGCTTGGTACTCTTAATGAGTCATGGGATGTATTCCGCACTGCATTATGTGCCTCTATTGCTATCTTGAAATTATTTGATGTTGAGAGTGCTCTTCTGCAGGAAGAGGTTAACCGTAAGAATTTGGATGCCTCTCGTGTATCGCATGCTATGACAGTTAGAGGCAGGAATGATGGATATGGAAAGTATGGCAGTGGCAGTGGCCGTGGACGGGATTCTTAGAAATCTCGGTCCAAGTCTCATGGGAAGTCACGTAGCAAATCCTGTGGCAGGAATGTAGATGTTACTTGTCACCATTGTGGGAAAAAGGGCCATATTAGGCCACAATCCCATGAACTGCACAATGAAAGGTGCAAAGATAAGGGAAAAGACAAAGTGCATGATAAGTCTTCTGATCGCAGCATAGTGCTTGCAAAGTCCAGTGTTAAAATTGAATAGATCAATGTTATGGAGTCTAAGGATGTTGATGATGATTATATCTTTATAGCTTCTTCTAGTGCTTCGCAAATGACAAAGATACACTCTATGTATGTATAGTGTTGGCTCTTGGACTCATGTGCATCCTTTCATGTGACACCTTGCTAAGAGTGGTTTCATTCATACCGTATTGTTTCGGGTTCTGTGCGCTTGGGTGATGACAGCTCTCTTGATATTGTGGGCATTGGTGATGTTAGGCTGCAGTTTCCTTCTGCAGCAGTTTTGTTATGTAGGATGTACGTCATGTACCTGCTTTGACACGCCGTCTCCTGTTAGCTGGATAGCTTGATGACGCAGGTTATCATGTATCTTTTGGAGACTCTGCATGGAAGATCACTCGTGGCAGACTTGTGATTGCGAGAGGTGCCAACGATGGCAGCCTCTATCCCTTGATTGTATCCGCTTCTTCCCTTGATCATGTTTTGTCTGTGGGTTCTATTCCACATGTATCTCTTTGGCATGCCTGTTTGGGCCATATGTCTTTGAAGGAAATGAAAATGCTTTCTGGTTTGCAGTACTTACCGCCCCTTGATTATGCATGTTTTGATTCATATGAGCATTGTCTTTGTGGCAGGCAAACTAGGTCTACGCATAAGAAGTCTGGTAGGCCATACATGAGTGAGCCCTTGGCATTGGTACATTCGGATGTCTGTGGGCCCATGCCTTGTCAGTCTATGGGTGGTGCCAAGTATTTTGTTATGTTCATAGATGATTTTTCATGGAAAGTTTAGGCTTATCCCATTAAGCTAAAATCCGATGTATTGGATGTGTTTCAGAGATGGCTTGCATTGGTTGAGAACCAGTCTGGGTATAGGCTAAAATGACGAAGAACAGATAATGGGGGTGAGTATGTCTCACGTGCTTTTGAGCAGTTATGTGATGAGAGGGGTATTAAGCATCAATTGACCGCCCCCTACACCTCCCCCAAAAAAGTTTGGCTGAGCAAATGAATAGAACTATCCAGGAGCGTGTACGCAATATGCTTAGCCATGCAAGCCTACCACAGAGCTTTTGGGCTGAGGCAGTTAGTACAATTGTGCATGTCATAAACATATCACCTTTTAGTGGTTTGGATTTCCAAGTTGCAGAGGAGGTATAGACCAGAAAACCTCTCCTTTATGCACATCTCCATGTCTTTGGATGTGAGGCATTTTGCCATGTGCCCAGGGACAAGAGAAGTAAGCTAGATCCTAAGAGTGTCAAATGCATTTCCCTTGGTTATGGGGATGCAGGCGATATGGGTTACCGTCTCTGGGATCCACAGGCACGGAAAGTCATCCGCGTAGTCATGATGTAGTCTTCCATGAAGACAAGATTCATAGGCAGCCTGAGAGAGTTGTTGAGATCCGCAGGGTCATATTTCAGGAGGAGCCAAGAGCTCTCACACAGCCAGTTAGATAGCCTACAGCTGCAGCAGATACTCATGGTCAGGGTATTAAACAGGCAGTTGGGTAGGCAGTAGAGCCTACTGTGAGATGGTCTACTAGAGACAGACGTACACCTAATAGATTTCAGCCCTCGATGCATTATGTCTTGGTTATAGATGCATGAGAGCCTTTCACTTATGATGAGGCTATGCGCAGGGGTGACAGTCACTCCTAGGAGAGAGCTATGTAGTCTGAGATAGACTCCCTGTATAAGAATGACACTTGGGATTTGGTTTCCTTGCCTACGGGCAAGAAGGCTTTGCTATGAAAGTTGGTGTATAAGCTGAAAAGTACCCCTGGACACCCTAAGTCGGCATACAAGGCTAGATTGGTAGCAAAGGGTTTTAAGCAGGAGCATGGTGTGGAATTTGATGAGGTCTTTTCTCCTGTGGTTAAGATGACCACCCTGCGCTTAGTCTTGGCTTTGGTTGCTCAGGTTGACTTGGATTTATACCAGATGGATGTCAAGATGGCTTTCTTACATGGGGACTTGCATGATGAGATTTATATGGAGTAGCCTAAGGGCTTTGTAGAACTTGGCAGGGAGCACCTAGTGTGCCAATTGAAGAAAAGCCTTTATGGCTTGAAGCAGGCACCTTGGGAGTGGTATCATAAGTTTGATGCCTTTATGCAGTCACAGGGCTACAGCAGGAGTGCTATGGATCCGTGTCTTTACAGAAGAAAGCCCGTGATGGTTCTTTATTGATTTTGGTCCTCTATGTGGATGATATGCTGATAGCAAGGAAAGCTCATGATGAGCTAGATGCTCTTAAGGCTCAGCTCAACAAGAGCTTTGAGATGAAAGATTTGGGACAAGCCACTCACATACTTGGTATGCGCATTCGATGCGACAGGCATCAGGGACTCCTCTACTTGTCACAGAGGAAGTACATTCATAAAGTCCTTGAGCGCTTTCGCATGCAGGATATAAAGCCTATTGGCTATCCATTGCCTTCTTATGTGAAGGTATCATAGGCTTATTGTTCGCAGACAGATGAGTATAGGGCCGAGATGGCCAAGATTGCCTATGCATCTGTAGTGGGCAGTCTTATGTATGCCATGATAGCCACTCGTCTAGATATCTCCTTTGCAGTTGGTGTTGTGGCACGATATATGGCTACACCTGGCAAGAAGCATTGGGATGCCGTGAAGGGAATCATGAGGTACCTGAAGGGTACTGCAGATATGTGCATATGCTATGGTAGCCAGGATACAGGAGTCGTGGGGTACATTGACTCTGATTATGTAGGACATGCAGATAGTAGGAAGTCCGCTTCCGGCTATGTATTCACCTATGCTGGAGGTGCTGTTTCTTAGATGTCCAAGGTGCAGAAATGCATGGCCATTTCTACTACAGAGGCCGAGTATGTTGCAGCCACTGAGGCTTGCAAGGAGGCCATTTGGTTGTGTCGTTTGGTTGCTGACCTCGGTATTGATGCTATCCCTACACTGCATTCGGATTCTATAAGTGCTATTCAGTTAGCCAAGAATTCAATCTTCCATGTGAAGATGAAACACATTGAGGTGAGGTATCACTTCATACGTGGATTCATTGAGGACAAGTTTGTTGATCTTGTTAAGATCTCGACTGACCATAATCCTACAGATCTGCTCACGAAAAGCCTCTCTACAGAGCGCTTTGCCTTCCTCAGGAGGTTGATGAGCGTGGGATGAGATGACGTCTTTCCTCATCCTGTTGTACATGTGTACATGTTGTATTGTCTTTTTTCTTTTTCTTTTCACTCCTCACTAGGGCAGATTCGCCTTTAAGTGGGAGGTTTGTAATATTTCTACGCAATAAAAGTTAGTTGGTTAGTTTGAAAGTTTAGTCAATTAATAAGTTAGTAAGATTACTAACTAAAGACTAACTAAGGTAAAAATTGACTAGCATTAATACCTAATAATTTTCATTCAATTAAAAATATATTTAAAAAAATCAAGAGTCATAAATTTGACATTTTTCTCGGGATTGATAAGGACCATAGCCACCCTTCACGAAAAGTACAATGTGAACAAGACTTATGAGCTATATTAATCATTAGTATTAATGTGTATAGTTTGAATGGTCCAAAAATATTAGATTCTTGGGGGAAGGGGAAAAAAAATATTATATTTTAGATATTATCCTAAAAAGGTAGAACTAAAAGTCATTTAAAAGAAAAGACAAGTGATATTTTAGTTAGTTTTGGAGATTTTATAAAAAGAGAAATAAAGAAAAGTGATTGACAAAATCGCGCTCGCCGCGATCGCAGTCTATATGCAGTAGACAGCACTTCGAACAAAGAAAAGAATAAGGAGTGAACCAAGAGCTTCCTAACCAAGTGTCTTGGCATTTTACAACCCTTTTGGAGCCAATGCGACTATCAGATTTATGATCTGAGCATCAGATCACTGAGTCTTCTAAGAGCCCCTCCACTCTTGTTCTCAGACTTATCCCCTTCTTTCTAATTCATTATAAATATGAGGCATGGGGAGGCACAAGGGAGCATAAGGAGACCCCGAAAGGCTGCAAGAGAGATAGAGAGAGAGAGTATACCCCTCCAAGAGATCGTGAGAGATAGCTTGAGAGAGAGAGAGAGAGAGAGAGAGAGAGAGAGAGAGAGAGAGAGAGAGAGAGAGAGAGAGAGAGAGAGAGAGAGAGAGAAGAAGAGTTACCCCGAGAGGCTGCACAATTTCCCTCTATCTTGATCCTCGATTTAACCATCTTCTCTTATGCTCTCCCATCTCGAATCTATTCCACCTTCTTAATCTCTTGAGTCTACTTGCGGACGATGGCCTAGCGAAGAATGTTGCATGCGGATGACAATCCTACAATCAACAACAGAGCTTCGGGCGAAAGCATCACTATCAATCCAATTGTGGTACCGATCGTAAGTAATGTATTTTCAAATTGATAGATGCTTGTTTTAATGCTTGTAAGAGATGCATTAAGCTCCGTACCTTGTGGTGCTAGAATAGGTCATTGAAAAGGATAAATCGCATCTCAAATATTTAAAGATGAAGTTTGTAAAGTGCTTTTATCAAAGGGAGTTAAATTGTACCTAGTTGCTATGTGATGAATCCATGCATAGCATAAGCAACATATGGGACAGTAAAGTATTGAGCATCGATGAGTCTTTGATTAATCTTTACCAAGGATAATATTGTTTAAAGTTTACAAATGCATATACACGGTACATACATGGGAGAGATTATGTAAACTTTACATCGATGACATGCGACTCCTTGCCTTAGGAGAAAGGAAGATAAAGCCAAGAAAAAAATGTTGCATAGTAGGAAAATGCTAAAAGATAATTGTCACTTAGAGAAGAGGCATAAATGCTCTTGCTAGATTGATTAATTTGCATTGGAATGATAGGACTTATATCATGTATAGTATTGGAACCTCTAGCATATGCCTTAGGCTAAAAGAGGGAATATTAAGTAAATTCTACTCTTTGGCCCCAAGGGGAGAGTGAATATGCGATGGAATTATTGTCGCATCTATTATTGTATTGTTTGAAAAAAATACAATTAGTTTTGTTGGTTGATTAAACAACACCCTAAATGTTTTTCTTTCAATCAAGGGATTGTTGCATTGTGATTTGGATAAATATTCCAAGGCTTGTGTTGATGGCAAATGCATGGCAGGGGTCTGTAATGACAAGTTGCCATGGGAATAAAGGAATGTTTTTCTAGAATATGATATTAGGGCTAATTGCTTTGATTGTGCTTGAATTTTAATTGGATTAATTAAGGAAGGATATTTTGCACGCGTGGATAATCTCCAAGATCACATCGCGGATTATCCCGAGAGGGCACTGCTCGATTCACAGGCCGATGGTCAAGTGGTGAAAAGGCCAATCACAGAAATGGCAACTCACTCTTAGACCGCTTGTGGGTTAGGTGGAGCTCTAGACACCCCTTGCCTGTCCAGAATGGAGTTGGAGATCCCCATGAGCCTAACGTCTGGGACGTTGGAAGATCCTAGTCTAGATAAAGGATGGAAATTTTGGTGCCATGAGATTTGGACCGGGTACTTCTATTGGACAGAAGGGATACATAATTCTCTTGTATGGGCAGGAGACAAAGATTAACTTAAAGATAAGTTAAGGAACTTGTTTGAAAAAAGGACTGCTTGTTTTGTTTTTGTGTATATGTTGTAAATTACATGAACGAACTCTGTGCCCTAAAAGGCTTAATTAATGAAGCTGATTTTAAATGTCGCACATAAATGTGGTAGGACCTAATTAGACAACTAAAGCTATCGAGGAAAGTGCGGTGGACGTGACTTGGATCCGTCCTACGGAAGGGTGGTCCCGATTAGATGGGAACTTTTCTCAAAAGACGTAATAATGAAACTGGGAAGACCTAGAGTTAGTAGAGTTAGAATCCCGATTTATGTTGTTTTAGGGGAACAGAATGGGACTATGCCTTATGGGCAGAGAGGTTGAGCTTCGCATCCCTCTCGTTTTGATGCCAGGAGGCATATTTCAGGGTGGATTCCGTGAGGTTTTATGGTGGATTCTGTAAACTTTGATGACCGGGGCTCATACACAAAGTGGATTCTTTGTGCGATAAGTTGATGGGGACGCTTGTCCTTTTCAGGCGTTTCATTAATTTAGTGTGTACATGGGTGATTCCATAGCGGGTGATTCCGAAAAATGCATATTAAATTAATAAACATTTATGAGTTTAGATTGCGCACTCGTAATAAATTAAGGTTAGGATTTATTTCTAACTATTTGATTTATTTATGTAGTTGAAGACTGCTAGATATTCACTTTTGTCAGTTTAATTGTATTATTTTACTAACGATTGTGAATGCTTCAGTTGATGTGTAGAGATAGCAGTAGTGGCGGAGGAAAGCATTGGAGGATAGCGAGTATTCGATTTATGGATTATATTTTGATGGGCGCATACCTTAGGCATGGCGCCTATATTTTGTCGCGCCTATTTATTGAGGCATTCGATATTTATTATTATTTTGTATGCGCATGGGCGCAGGATTATGTTATTTCTACTTGGACATTGTATTGGGCATGCCAGACTCTTTGGGCACCGCCCATTAGCTTTATTCCTATTTTGTGTTAAAGCAAACTCAAAAAGCTAAAAGCTTGCTATTTTGTAATTTGGGCTATTATTTGAGCTTGAAGATGAATAATACATAAAATACATGCTTTGTGGAGCGCTCACACAAGGCATGGGGGGAGATTGCACCCAATTGGTCTCTTGCTCTTGTCTTTTATGCTTTTTACCTTGTAATTTGTGCAAAAAGTAGAGTTCTATTGTTCTTGGCGACCTTGCGGCATTCACTACGTGAGCGTACATCATCCGATCTGCACACCAGTGGTATCAGAGCGAAGCTGAGATCAAGAGCTTCCAATCGCTACCCATCTCATGCGAAGGCGGAGCTCCTGGAACGATCGGGTTCTACGGTCAATCTCGTCGTGAACGGTCGATACAGGCAGATTCCTGGCGATCAAGAACCCCTGTTTCCATCATCAAACTGCGAGGGACCGGTCTGCAGAGGCGGAGAACCACTTCTATCTCTTCTTCATCAAGTCGTCTTCATACACAGAGATAAGCCTCCATAGCCCAAAAGCTTAAAAGCTTTTATAATTAATAAGTTAGTATTAAAGCTTTATAAGCTTTAAGAAGCTTAAAAGCTTCAATTCGTCAGTGCGAGGTATCTTAATACCTCCGATTTTGTGCCGCTGGCTGAAAAACGGCCCCCCCCTCAAATCGAACTTTTTTTTGCCTACCTAAGCTACACTACCATTACTAAGCTTCAATCAATCAAGTCATAACAAACTTCAAGTCACACACAACCAGTCAGATTCAGCAAGTTCTATCAAGTCAAGTTCGATAAAGCGACTAAGTTCTACAAGTCTACAAACTCTGCAAGTTACATTAGTCTGGTACTCTGCAAGTCAGACAAGTCAACTGGAGTCAAAACTGACTTCTGTCCAAAACTCATAGAAGGGTTGTTCCTGCACAGAAACTCCGAACTGCAAAGTTGTTCATTGGAAGGTACTCTACCCATAGGCAGGTTTGCATTTTCAGCATACGAAGAAGGATAAAACGCAGATTTTTCGAAGATTGTGAAAGCCACACCCAAAAATACATAAGCCTTGTATTCCCGAACTTGAGCTACGCTCATCCCGCTAACTTGATTTTGAGTGAGAAAGGTCTTTTGAGTTTGGCAGGATGACGAAACCACATATGGATGATTTAATGGCTGAAGGTGACCTACCTGAACCTACGATGGAGCAAAAGTTGGATTTAATTATGATGCAATTGGATGAAGAACGACGAGCTAGGCAAGCATTGCAAGTTCAACTGGCAAATTTACAAAGATCGTCTATCGACAAAGAAGAACCTCAATCTGAAGATCTTATCCGACATACCATCGATGCGACTCTCGAAGCTCAAACCATCCGCAAGGAATCAAAGATAAGTAAAAGAAGTTTCAAATTCCGTACTTTCAATGGCACTCGAGAGGGAAAAACTGTTCTTGCATTCATTAGTCAGTTTGACGACTACTTTCATGAGGAAACCTATGCAAAAAAAGATAAAATCAAGTGTGTCACTAATCATTTAGTGGATAGAGCATCTCTATGGTGGACTGTAGTATGCAAGAGTATAGATTGTTCTGCTACCTGGGAGAATTTCAAGAAGAAGTTCATGTAGAATTTCCTTCCTCCACAATTTCATGAGAAAGCTATAAAGCAATGGGATCTTCTTCAGCAACGGGATCGTGAGCCTATTCCTCAGCATACAGAGCGTTTTTGGAATGCACTACTCCAGTTACGCATGCTTGAAGACGTACCTGAAACGACGCACAAGCGCAAGTATATGTCTGGACTCCTTGGGCATTACTACGCTGAAGTTAACATGTTCAAGCCTGCTACTCTTGAAGACGCAATTTCATTAGCTCACGACACTGAAGACAAGCTGCGAGGTAGAGACAGATGTCCACAGCAATTCCAAGCCAATGGTAACTATGGATCTAAGCAATTCAACTCAAACTTTAGAAGATTTAATCAAGGTCGTTTCACTTCATCATCTTTTCGTAAAAATTGGGCAAAACCACCTGCTTTACCATCCAATGTCAATCAAAATTCCAAGCCTATTCCACAGCCAAATCCTAATCCCTAGACTTTCCGCCATTGCAAACAATGTAACCAAAGCCAAACCTATAGTATGCTATAAATGCCACCAGCCTGGACATCTAGCAGCAAATTGCCATTCGAAGAAGCCACCTGCCCATATCAACTACCTTGGAGCAATGGACGATGAAGAACATGAAGATATGCCTGATTTTCCAGAAGATGAGGACGACATTACTACTCCTTCGGATACTTTACCAGGTATGCCAACTCCACATTCTTTATTGACTATGAAATGTTTAGTGCATGGAAAGGAAAAGATTATTTTGCATGATGACGGTAGTACTCATGATTTTATTTTAGCAAAGCTAGTAAAGGAATTGAAGTTACAGACTGTACCTATGCATTATCGCATTAAAGCAGCATTCTTAGGCACTAGGTATAATGGTACACAGGAAGTGCAAGACTTAGAGATTCAAATTGGTCAATACACTGAAAAAAGAAATTTTCTAGTTGTTCCATTACAGTCGAGTGACATTATTCTAGGTATGCCTTGGCATCATCAGCATAACCCAAATATAGATTATTCCACACATTCAATGAATATTAAATTTCAAGGAAAACCTATTACATTATATGGTATGCATGCATCTAATGTTTTTCCACTGCTTTCGCATACTTAAGCTAAACGTGCATTATGCAAGAGTAGTAAATCTTATCTCATTTGGGTGAATGAACTGCAAGTAAAAGAAAATCATATGCATCCTAGGCATAAAGAATTTCTTGCACATTTTAAGGACTATTTTGCCGTAGATCTACCACCTAGTTTACCTCCTTCACGTCCAGAAGACCATAAAATAGATTTGATTCCTGGTACACAACCACCTTGCAAAGCACCATATAGGCATAACCAGATAGAGCAAAAAGAAATTCAGAGTCAAGTTGAGGAATTACTAAATAGAGGATTGATTAGACCTAGTAGTTCTCCATTTGGTGCACCTGTTCTGTTAGTCAAGAAAAAGAATAATACCTATCGTATGTGCATTGACTATCGAGCTTTAAATAAGATCACTATAAAGAATAGGTATCCAATTCCTAGAGTTGATGACCTTATGGATAAACTGCAAGGATCTGCTATATTTAGTAAAATAGACCTTAAGTCTGGTTATCATCAGGTGAGACTAGATAAGTCAGACATATTCAACACTGCATTTAGGACACAGTTTGGTCATTATGAATTTTTAGTGATGCCATTTGGATTGTCTAATGCACCTGCTACATTTAGTAGAATGATGAATCATATATTTTTGAAATATCAGTATTGTGTTATTGTCTTCTTTGATGATATTTTGGTGTTTAGTCAAAATGAGAAAGAACACTATGAGCATTTGTCATTGGTTTTCCAATTATTAAAAGATAATCAACTGTATGCAAATCCTGAAAAGAGTGAATTCTTTAAAACAGAAATTGGGTATTTAGGTCATATTGTATCATCTGATGGAATTAAAGTTGACCCTAAGAAAATAGATGCAATATTGAATTGGCCTGTACCTAAAAATGTGCATGAGTTACGATCATTCCTTGGTCTTGCTGGTTTTTATAGGAAGTTTGTGCGTAATTTTTCATTACTTGCTTTACCACTGACTAAACTTCTGAAGAAAGGAATTGTCTATCATTGGTCCGATAATCAACAGAAATCCTTTGACTTATTGAAACATGCATTAACCCATGCCCCTGTCCTACAGTTGCCTGATTTTAATAGACCATTCTTTTTAGTAGTGACCGATGCTAGTGGATCAGGAATAGGAGCTGTACTTATGCAGGATAATCATCCTATAGCCTATTCTAGTTGTAAGCTGAAACCCTCCGAACTGAGATATTCCACATATGACAAAGAATTATTAGCTGTGGTACAAGCCTTAAGACAGTGGAAACATTATTTAATGGGTTCTGAATTTATGATTAAGACCGATCAGCAAAGTATTAGACATTTACTTAGCCAATCCCAAATATCTGACCAACATATCAAATGGGCATCCTTTATCCAGAGTTTTCATCCTATCATTCAATATCAACCCGGTAAAGAAAATGTAGTGGCTGATGCATTACGTAGAAGACCTGCCATTCATAATATTTCTATTATATCTTTTGATTCTTTGATTGCTATGAAAGATACTTATCTCATCAGGATATTACTTTTCATGCTGATTGGAATAAATTAGTTCAAAATAACTTGATTCCTATTGATTCACTGTCATATAATCATGGATTTATGTTTTATGAAAAGAGATTATGTGTTACAGTTCCATTCCGATCTTTTGTTTTGAATGAGATTCATTGTCCCCCATATCAAGGTCATAGAGGTATCATATCTACTTTACGTACATTAACTGAAGATTTTTATTGGCCGCATATGGACACTGATGTATCTAACTTTGTTTCTGAATGTTTGATTTGTCAAAGAGTTAAGAGACATCATGGTAAACAGTATGGATTACTTATGCCTTTGTCTATTCCATCTAGACCATGTTAACAAATTTCTATGGATTTTATTACTGGTTTACCTAATACTAAATCTAATCATGATATGATTTGGACAGTAGTAGATAGATTTAGTAAACAAGCATATTTCATTCCATGTAAGAAAACTTTAACAGCATCACAAGTAGCACAATTGTTTTTGAAAACTGTTTTCACTAACCATGGATTGCCAAAAGTTATTATTTCAGATCGTGATTCTAGATTTTGTAACAACTTTTGGATTACTCTGTTTGCTAACCTAGGCACAAAGATCGATTTCTCATCTGCATTTCATCCAGAAACTAATGGACAAATAGAAGCCACTAATAGCACTATTCTAGATCTCTTATGTGCATATACTATTTCTAAACCTCAGACATGGGATACACATTTGCATTTATTACAGTTTGCATATAACAATACACCACACACATCTACAAAGAAAGCACCATTTGAAGCGATTTATGGTTATAGATTATCTACACCTGTTGCATCTTTGTCAAATAGAATTCAGAGTGCTGATGATATTGCTAGTATGCATAATACTATTTTTGATGAAGTTAAAGACATGATTGCCAAAGCCTAGCAATCATATACCAAACAAGCCAATAAGAAAAGACAAGCAATGAATTTCAAAGTTGATGACTATGTTTGGTTGAGAATAGAAAAGCGTAGACTACAAAGTGTAGATAGACACCCAGTTGTTAAATTAGCCCTTAGATTCTATGGACCATTTAGGATCATTCATAAAATTAACGACAATGCATTCAAGTTAGAATTACCACCTCACTGGAAAATTCACGACACATTTCACATTAGTTTATTAAGACCATTTAGAGGCCAATTACATGTACATCCTGTTTATGAAAACTATGAAAACCCACCTTTGTTAGAGGAAGAGACTAAAATACTTGAACCTGAAGCTATCATAGACACTGACTTTATGACCACTAGAACTGGCCGAAGATATTCTAGATATCTAGTTAAATTTAAGAACCATCCTGTAGAAGAAGCACAATGGATGCACGCTAGAGACTTAAATGCTTTCCCCACTCTGCTAGCTCCACATTGAGATAATAGCAATTGAGGTCAATTGCTATCCCACCCCGGGGGTATGATGCCAGGAGGCATATTTCACGGTGGATTCCGTGCCACGATGGATTCCGTGAGGTTTTACGGTGGATTCCGTAAACTTTGATGACCCGGGCTCATACACAAAGTGGATTCTTTGTGCGAGAAGTTGATGGGGACGCCTGTCCTTTTCGGGCGTTTCATTAATTTAGTGTGTACATGGGTGACTCCATAGTGGGTGATTCCGCAAAAAGCATATTAAATTAATAAACGTTTATGAGTTTAGAGAGCACACTTGTAATAAATTAAGGTTAGGATTTATTTCTAACTATTTGATTTATTTATGTAGCTGAAGACTGCTAGGTATTCACTTTTGTTGATTTAATTGTATTATTTTACTAACGATTGTGAATGCTTCAGTTGATGTGTAGAGATAGCAGCAGTGGCGGAGGAAAGCATTGGAGGATAGCGAGTATTCGATTTATGGATTATATTTTGATAGGCGCATACCTTAGGCATGGCGCCTATATTTTGTCATGCCTATTTATTGAGGCGTTGGATATTTATTATTATTTTGTATGCGCATGGGTGCACGATTATGTTATTTCTACTTGGACATTGTATTGGGCATGCCAGACTCTTTGGGCACCGCCCATCATTAGCTTTATTCCTATTTTGTGTTAAAGCAAACTCAAAAAGCTAAAAGCTTGCTATTTTGTAATTTGGGCTATTATTTGAGCTTGAAGATGAATAATACATAAAATACATGCTTTGTGGAGCGCTCACACAAGGCATGGGGGGAGATTGCACCCAATTGGTCTCTTGCTCTTGTCATTCATGCTTTTTACCTTGTAATTTGTGCAAAAAGTAGAGTTCTATTGTTCGTGGGGACCTTCCGGCATTCACTACGCGAGCGTACAACATCCGATCTGCGCACCACGTTTCCCATTCTCCATGAACCAAGTGCAGCATAAATCCACTTCGACTCTGTTGTTCCTATGCAAAGTGGTTCATCTGGAGCTCGACACTAGCTACTTCCTAGAGACTTGGCTGATAGGAAAGAAACCCTGACTTCAGGTCGGTCCTAAGTGGGAACAGCCGAATACTTTCACTTTGGGCAGACTCGAGAAGACCTAGATTGCAAACCCTGTGATATTCCTTGCAAGTGCTAGGTGGTGCTTTCTAAACTCCCCTCCTGATGGGCTACTAAGACCTGTCTCACAAGTGGACAAGCGGACACGTTACAAGGTTGTTGGGGGTAAAGGCGCCTCCACCTAGCCGCTCGTGTATTACTACACTGACAGTCACTGCCCCACTACCTACAGGTGGCGGGCGCCCATCTCACTGTCACTTTATTCTTTATTCTTTTAGTGATAGTTTGAATAAAGGAAGGCCCGGACACACATTGTGACTGTTGGAGTTCCCATTTCTTGTCTCTCTCTTTCTTGCTCTTGCTCTCCCGCCATAGCTCTCGAGTGCAAGCTTCGATCCTTCTCACCTTTCATTAGGATCCTCCCGTGATTCGGCATCCATAGTTGTCGGTCTCTTCATTCGTGCCACTGGAGCTCCTTCACTTGAGTCTGGGGTTGTTTATTGCGCTCTACCCACTAGATATTGCACCTAGACCATTATATTAATTTCATTCACTATGTTTGTGGTGTCTTGGGTGCTTGTTATGGTTGTGGTCAGGGCCATGAGATTTAGTAGGATCAGATGTAGCAAGCTTGCCCTTGCCCTTTCATTGCTCAATCTCTGCAACCTTGGTCCTTTGTCTATTTGCGGGCTCATGGTAACTAACTCCTTCTCCTTGGCTTGCTATTCTATTGACATGTGAATAGCTTTCATCGTGTTTTCTTCCTCCTTCTTGCATAGTCTTTGCACTTCTTCTTCCAATTTCCTTACCCTCTCTTCTTTTGCCCTTTTTGACTCTTTTACACCTTTAGCAAGTCAACCTTTTCTTTCCTCGTCATCCTCTCCTTTTGCTTCTTTAGAGAGATCTTAATTTGTAGCTTCTTTGGCCCTCCTTGGCTAGGTGGCATCTCTCTTGTTCTTTGCCCTTGCTCACTGTTTTTTCACTTGACTGATCCTGCTCATAGAGTGATGAACTCTTAGGGGTCTCCCACACTTTCTCTTCACCTTCCACCTCTCCCATAGCCTCTTAGATAATGAGAGTTAGTATCCCCCTAAACCCTATGGTCGATGCTTTTGATGTGGGCATTCTACAATCGGATTCAGAGGAGGTGATAGCGACCAATGACTCACCCCCTATTGCTTTTCAACTAGACGCTAGTGCCTTGGCTGAAGTTTTAATTGTCCTCTGAACATAAACATTCAGGCTAACTTCCTCTAGGGCTCTTGCCATGATGCTTTTAAGCATGGGCAATCGGATTCTCATCATAAATACGTTGTACCTATGACTGGAGAAGAGTATATGCACCATTTTTGCTTATAGTTGGACAGTAGCGTCAAGAATGTCCACCAAGATAATTCCATCATTAGTGTGCACCCTTGTCTTCGTCATCTTCAACATGTTGTAGACATCCCTCTTTTGTCTTTTTCCTTGGACATTTGCCAACCCTAATGCTTTCTCCACCAGTTCTAGCCTTAGTGCAACTTCAACCTTCCTAGGAGAGCTTCCTCGCTTGACACTCACATAGTGCCACTCCCTTGTCAAATACTAAATGATCCCTTAAAGCTCAAGTTTATTGGACGGCGGGCTGTGGAAAGGAGTAGGTGTTGATTTTCTACTAGGGCTTTTGGCCATCATACAAAGTGGCATTGATGGTAGGGTCTTTCCCTTTGGCAGCTGAGATGCAGTGGCTCAATGGGGCTCATGGGAGGTCTTTGTATCCCACTTATAATCCTCTTCATCATTTGAGAACGGCAGGTTGATAGTGGCTAGCTTATTTATCCAATCTTGCTCATGCTTAGGGCAGGGGATATACTTTGTTAGTGGTCCATAAGAGTTCTCGCTTGCGAGTCTCCCTTCAAGATAGAGGAGATGGCATCTAAGTTGACCGATGTGGTCTTCTGGGTATCCATCTTGACTCTCTTTAATCTGTTACCTAGGAATATAAGACTACTACCCTAATCTTCAATTACTCATGTGTTCTGCATCCAAGGTCGACCTAGCAATATATCGTAGTCTACTCCCTTCATAACTATGAAGTTCACGGAGAATTGGACACCTGCTATTTTCAAGGGCCAATCCTTCAATACTCCGAATGGTTTAACTTTCATGCCATTAGCTACTGTGATGTTAAACCTTGTTGTCTCCATCGACGGGTTACCCCAAGCCTACATGTAATATCTCCGCACAATAAAAGTTAGTTGGTTGGTTCGTAAGTTAGTTAGTCAATTAATAAGTTAGTAAGATTACTAACTAAAGACTAACTAAGGTAAAAACTAACTAACATTAATTATTGATAATTTTTATTTAATTTAAAATATTTTATTTAGAAAAATCAAGAGTCGTAAATTCGATATTTTTCTCGAATTGGCAAAGACCGTAGCTACCCTTCACGTAAATTACAACGTGAACGAGACTTATGAGTTATATTAATCACTAAGTTCATGTGTATAGTTTGGAAGGTCCAAAAACATTAGATTTTGGATAAAACTAGTATATTTTAGATACTTTAGATATTATCCTAAAAGAAAAAGATATGGAGATTTTTAGAACTGGATGTCATTTAAAAAGAAAAGACAAGTGATATTTTAGTTAGTTTGAAGATTTTATAAAAAGAAAAATAAAGAAAAGTGACTGGCGAAATCGCGCGCGCCGCGATCGCAGTTTACAGGCAGTAGACAGCACTTCGAACAGAGAAAAGAAGAAGGAGTGAACTGAGAGCTTTCTAATCAAGTGTCTTGGAGTTTTACCCCCCTTTCGGAGCCAATGGAATCATCAGATTTATGATTTGAGCATCAGATCACTGATCTTTCCAAGATCCCCCTCCACAAAGAGCTCCACTCCTCAACCACAAGCCCTCTTCTCTAATTCACTATAAATATGAGGCATGGGAGAGGCATAAAAAGCATAAGGAGACATCGAGAGGCTGCGAGAGAGAGGTAGAGAGAAGGATACCCCTCCAAGAGGTTGTGAGGAAAAGCTTGAAAGAGAGCTTAAGAGAGAGAGAGAGAGAGAGAGAGAGAGAGAGAGAGAGAGAGAGAGAGAGAGAGAAGAGTCACCCCGAGAGGCTGCAAGGAAGAGAATTAGCTCAATTCCCTCTATCTCGGTCCTCGACTTAACCATATTCTCTTACGATCTTCCATATTGAATCTATTCTACCTTCTTAATCTCTTGAGTCTATTTGCGGACAATGGCCTCCAAGCAAAGAATGTCGCATGTGGATGACAATCCTACAACCAACAACAAGGCTTCGGGCAAAGGCATCACCGTCAATCCAACCGCGGTTCCGGTCGTAAGTAATGTATTTTCAAATTGATTGATGCTTGCTTTGATTCTCGTATGAGATACGTTAGGCCCCATACTATTGCACGAGTATAGGTAATGGGAAAGGATAAATTCATCTCGCTTGCTCGGAAGATGGAGTTTGTGAAGTGCACATATCAAGGGAAGATAATTGCACCTAGTTACATATGACTTATTTGCTAGTAGAGCAATTACAAGGAAGAATTAGTCAAGCGTTATGAATAGCATAGTCGTCAAAAGAACAACATTAAAAGATTGGGCATAGAAATGCTAGATTAAAGTATAGTCAAGGGTTATAGATAGCATAATTGCTAAAAGAATATGACATTAAGAATCATGAATGGAGAAGTACTAGTTTAAAGTTTAGATACTTCAAAAGTACTTAGCCTAACAGGCCAAATACTAAGAAAAACTAGATTCTAGGTCAATGCGAGGCCTATTGGAGTCTAATTACTTGAGAACATCTCGCACTTATCTTATCAAGTATTTATACGTTATGCCTATAACATGTTTGATATATGAGGATAAATTTCTAGTTACCTCATGACTTGACTAAGAGCTAGTACAAGAAATTGATCATAAGGGTTAAAAACTAGGATGTCTTGAGATCCGTTGGATAAGGATGACTTTTGCCAATCCAAATTCAGGGTTGGGTTATCAATCAAGGTAAGTGACCCAGAGAACTTACATCATGAATAGTGTTTGAACCCTTAACATATGCCCTAGCCAAAGGAAGGAAGTGTTAATATCATGTTCGCATAGTATTGCTCTTAGATCCCAAGGGGAAGAGCAAATATACGATGGAAATGTTATATCATCTATTCTTGTATTGTTTTGGAAAGAATGCAATTGGTTTTGTTGATTGATCAAACAATATCCTAAATGCTTTTACATTCAACTAGTTGTTAGTTGTTGTTTGGATGATTATTCCAAGTGCTTGTGATTTATGGTAAATGCATGGCAAGGGTCTGTGATGACAAGTTGCCATGGGAATAAAGGAATGTTTTCTTAGAAAATGATATTAGGCTGAATGCCTTGTTTGTGCTTGATTCTTAAAGGATTTAATTAAGGAAGGATATATTGTACGGGTGGATCACCTCCATGGTCGCACCGCGTATTAACCCGAGAGGGCACTGCTCGATTCATGGGCCGAAGGTCGAGTGGTGAAAAGGCCAACCATGGGAATGATGTTTCGCTCCTAGACAGCTTGTGGGTCAGTTGGAGCTCTGGACACCCCTTGCTAGGTCTAGAATGGAGTTGAAGACCTCCGTGGCCCCCAACATCTGGGTATGTTGGGAGATCCTATTCTAGATAAAGGATTGAGTTTTTGGTGCCATGTGAATTGGACCAGTTACTTCTGCATGGCAGAAGGGATACTTCTGTTGGACAGAAGCAAAACATAATTTCTCCTGTATGGGCGGGAGACAAAGATTAACTTGAAGATAAGTTAAGGAACTTGTTTGATCTTGTTTGTCAATAGATTGCTTTGCTCTGTTTTCGTGTCTGTGCTATAATTTACGCGAACGAACCTTGTTCCCTAAAAGGCTTAATTAATGAAGTTGATTTTAAGTGTCACACATAAATATGGTAGGACCTAATTAGAAAACTAAAGCTAGTAAGGGAAGCGGGTGGACGGAACCCCCGGCGGGTCCGTCCTATGGCAGGGTGGTCCCAGAGAACTGGGAGGCTTCTCACAAGGTTTACCGTCTTCGACCTTAGAATTTGTTAGGATAGAACCTCGATTCATGCCGTTTTAGGGGATCAGAATGGGACTATGCCCTATGGGCAGAGAGGTTGAGCAGCGCATCCCTCTCGTTTCCCATTCTCTTTGAACCAAGTGCGGCATGGGTCTGCTTCGGATTGGGTATCTCTGCATAAAGTAGGATGTCCAAAACCCGATGCTAGAATGCTAATAGGAGACCTTGACAACTAGGAACCCGAATTTCAGGTCGATCCTAGTGGGTTCGGTCGTGAACGTTCCATTGCGAGGCGAATTCGGGAAACCCTAGGCGACAAAACTCGGAACATTCCTTGGGAGTGCCGGGCAGCGAGGCTTAGATTTGTTTCTCGATAGACTGCTAAAAGAGTGCCTGGAATGCCGATGGGCGGGCACCTCACAGTTGGTATCAGAGCGAAATTTTGTAATGATAAGTGATTGATTAATGTATGGTTTGTAGACATATCCTAAACAAAATAATCTAAGCAGTATGGCTTGATTGTTAGGCACCTTCTGCACCCACAAATGTTGACATGCAAGAGAAGAAATTCATTCTCAAGCAAATTAAGGTACTCGAGTTTGATGGAGAAGGGATAGACATTGCAGCAGAGGCAGAGATATGGATTGAGTCGATGGATGACTATTTCTTTGCTTCGGGAACTGCCTCTACCAATCAAGCAATGATAGCCAAACTTAAGTTAGTTGGCCAGGCTCGATTATGGTGGAAGCAATGGTGCAAAGATGAAGGTGTTTCTGAAGCCTATGTTACTTGGGTTCAGTTGAAAGATGCTGTACGCAGACGATACCTTCCGCCAACCTACCAGACTTTGAAGATAAATGAATTCTTCAGGCTAAAGCAACTAGAATTAACTTTGGAAGCTTAGTACTCAAAGTTTGTAACCCTACTAAAATATGCACCACCTATGGATATTGCGCAGCAAGTATCCAAGTTTTGCCATGGCCTAAACACTCCTCTGAACCACCGTCTTGAAGCAATGCGTCCAACAGACTTGCAAGACGCATTACTCCGAGCGAATCCAATCGTCCAAGAATTTAAATCGGAAAATTTTAGCAAAGATGACTCCCGAGATCTGGGTAAGAGATGCCATACATGTGGAGAGATAGGGCACATCCGTAGGAGATGTCCCTACCGTCAATGTTTCCATTGCAATGAGCTAGGACATGTCCAAGTAGACTGCCCTGACTTAAGTCCAAAAGATACGGAGTCTCCAAGAAAACGAAGTTACACAAGTGCAGTCTTCGGATATATAGAGGAATCAGATGAAGACGAATACTTAGAACCTACTACACCACTTTAGGATTATTAGAAATCCTAGAAATTTTGTCGACATGAAATACAACTTGTATTGGAATAAACTTTACTCTTGTAACTACAATTAACTTGAGTATTATGAGTTGCATCTATTTTGAGCCTAGAACTTGCAAATGATTAGAGATACTCTGGCAATGAATGATAGTTATAATGTGCAATGAATTTTTCTTAAGTCATCTCTTCTCAACTAATATAGATTGGGTCTTACCAGAATGTCGAAGCTTGGGAGTACTCTTTAGTATTACAAGCAAAGCCAATTGTCCATGGAGCTCAGTCCCGAACTAAGGGCAGGACAATCTGGAAATATAGTTTCCAAGATAAAGGACCACTCCAATCTGCTAAAAGAATCCTAGAACACTTTGGTCTAAAGAATAAAATCTTACTAAGGACAACCAAAAATCTTGTGACCACAAGTGATAAAGCTCCGCGTTGTTTCTATTGCAGGGAGTTAGGTCATTTCAAAAGGGAATGTCCAAAGCACCCTAAACACCGATGCTCTGAGTGCCACAACATTGGACATAACTATATCAATTGTCCCAATGGAACTCGAAGAGAACTTGAGCTTACAAGGAATAAGCCGTACAAGCTCCAATGATCTGGAATATACCAAGTGCTTAGGAAAAACCTAGAAGATATCCATGAGATGTAACTACAATAAATTTTCTATTGTAACCAAGACTCAAATATATCAAATACCATAGGTTGTTTTTTTTCCAAAAGACCGTATGTCTGTGAGAGATTAGAGTAGCGCAGCAGAAGCGTGGTGTTCCATAACCCACATATTCCAAGATGATACCCCCTGTTTCTCTCGAGATGAGGACATCTCGATTTCTCTAAGGGGAGGAGGATGTAATATCTCCGCACAATAAAAGTTAGTTGGTTGGTTCGTAAGTTAGTTAGTCAATTAATAAGTTAGTAAGATTACTAACTAAAGACTAACTAAGGTAAAAACTAACTAATATTAATTATTAATAATTTTTATTTAATTTAAAATATTTTATTTAGAAAAATCAAGAGTCGTAAATTCGATATTTTTCTCGAATTGGCAAAGACTGTAGCTACCCTTCACGTAAATTACAACGTGAACGAGACTTATGAGTTATATTAATCACTAAGTTCATGTGTATAGTTTGGAAGGTCCAAAAACATTAGATTTTGGATAAAACTAGTATATTTTAGATACTTTAGATATTATCCTAAAAGAAAAAGATATGGAGATTTTTAGAACTGGATGTCATTTAAAAAGAAAAGACAAGTGATATTTTAGTTAGTTTGAAGATTTTATAAAAAGAAAAATAAAGAAAAGTGACTGGCGAAATCGCGCGCGCCGCGATCGCAGTTTACAGGCAGTAGACAGCACTTCGAACAGAGAAAAGAAGAAGGAGTGAACTGAGAGCTTTCTAATCAAGTGTCTTGGAGTTTTACCCCCCTTTCGGAGCCAATGGAATTATCAGATTTATGATCTGAGCATCAGATCACTGATCTTTCCAAGATCCCCCTCCACAAAGAGCTCCACTCCTCAACCACAAGCCCTCTTCTCTAATTCACTATAAATATGAGGCATGGGAGAGGCATAAAAAGCATAAGGAGACATCGAGAGGCTGCGAGAGAGAGGTAGAGAGAAGGATACCCCTCCAAGAGGTTGTGAGGAAGAGCTTGAAAGAGAGCTTGAGAGAGAGAGAGAGAGAGAGAGAGAGAGAGAGAGAGAGAGAGAGAGAGAGAGAGAGAGAGAGAGAGAAGAGTCACCCCGAGAGGCTGCAAGGAAGAGAATTAGCTCAATTCCCTCTACCTCGGTCCTCGACTTAACCATCTTCTCTTACGATCTTCCATATTGAATCTATTCTACCTTCTTAATCTCTTGAGTCTATTTGCGGACAATGGCCTCCAAGCAAAGAATGTCGCATGTGGATGACAATCCTACAACCAACAACAAGGCTTCGGGCAAAGGCATCACCGTCAATCCAACCGCGGTTCCGGTCGTAAGTAATGTATTTTCAAATTGATTGATGCTTGCTTTGATTCTCGTATGAGATACGTTAGGCCCCATACTATTGCACGAGTATAGGTAATGGGAAAGGATAAATTCATCTCGCTTACTCGGAAGATGGAGTTTGTGAAGTGCACATATCAAGGGAAGATAATTGCACCTAGTTACATATGACTTATTTGCTAGTAGAGCAATTACAAGGAAGAATTAGTCAAGCGTTATGAATAGCATAGTCGTCAAAAGAACAACATTAAAAGATTGGGCATAGAAATGCTAGATTAAAGTATAGTCAAGGGTTATAGATAGCATAATTGCTAAAAGAATATGACATTAAGAATCATGAATGGAGAAGTACTAGTTTAAAGTTTAGATACTTCAAAAGTACTTAGCCTAACAGGCCAAATACTAAGAAAAACTAGATTCTAGGTCAATGCGAGGCCTATTGGAGTCTAATTACTTGAGAACATCTCGCACTTATCTTATCAAGTATTTATACGTTATGCCTATAACATGTTTGATATATGAGGATAAATTTCTAGTTACCTCATGACTTGACTAAGAGCTAGTACAAGAAATTGATCATAAGGGTTAAAAACTAGGATGTCTTGAGATCCGTTGGATAAGGATGACTTTTGCCAATCCAAATTCAGGGTTGGGTTATCAATCAAGGTAAGTGACCCAGAGAACTTACATCATGAATAGTGTTTGAACCCTTAACATATGCCCTAGCCAAAGGAAGGAAGTGTTAAGATCATGTTCGCATAGTATTGCTCTTAGATCCCAAGGGGAAGAGCAAATATACGATGGAAATGTTATATCATCTATTCTTGCATTGTTTTGGAAAGAATGCAATTGGTTTTGTTGATTGATCAAACAATATCCTAAATGCTTTTACATTCAACTGGTTGTTAGTTGTTGTTTGGATGATTATTCCAAGTGCTTGTGATTTATGGTAAATGCATGGCAAGGGTCTGTGATGACAAGTTGCCATGGGAATAAAGGAATGTTTTCTTAGAAAATGATATTAGGCTGAATGCCTTGTTTGTGCTTGATTCTTAAAGGATTTAATTAAGGAAGGATATATTGTACGGGTGGATCACCTCCATGGTCGCACCGCGTATTAACCCGAGAGGGCACTGCTCGATTCATGGGCCGAAGGTCGAGTGGTGAAAAGGCCAACCATGGGAATGATGTTTCGCTCCTAGACAGCTTGTGGGTCAGTTGGAGCTCTGGACACCCCTTGCTAGGTCTAGAATGGAGTTGAAGACCTCCGTGGCCCCCAACATCTGGGTATGTTGGGAGATCCTATTCTAGATAAAGGATTGAGTTTTTGGTGCCATGTGAATTGGACCAGTTACTTCTGCATGGCAGAAGGGATACTTCTGTTAGACAGAAGCAAAACATAATTTCTCCTGTATGGGCGGGAGACAAAGATTAACTTGAAGATAAGTTAAGGAACTTGTTTGATCTTGTTTGTCAATAGATTGCTTTGCTCTGTTTTCGTGTCTGTGCTATAATTTACGCGAACGAACCTTGTTCCCTAAAAGGCTTAATTAATGAAGCTGATTTTAAGTGTCACACATAAATGTGGTAGGACCTAATTAGAAAACTAAAGCTAGTAAGGGAAGCGGGTGGACAGAACCCCCGGCGGGTCCGTCCTATGGTAGGGTGGTCCCAGAGAACTGGGAGGCTTCTCACAAGGTTTACCGTCTTCGACCTTAGAATTTGTTAGGATAGAACCTCGATTCATGCCGTTTTAGGGGACCAGAATGGGACTATGCCCTATGGGCAGAGAGGTTGAGCAGCGCATCCCTCTCGTTTCCCATTCTCTTTGAACCAAGTGCGGCATGGGTCTGCTTCGGATTGGGTATCTCTGCATAAAGTAGGATGTCCAAAACCCGATGCTAGAATGCTAATAGGAGACCTTGACAACTAGGAACCCGAATTTCAAGTCGATCCTAGTGGGTTCGGTCGTGAACGTTCCGTTGCGAGGCGAATTCGGGAAACCCTAGGCGACAAAACTCGGAACATTCCTTGGGAGTGCCGGGCAGCGAGGCTTAGATTTGTTTCTCGATAGACTGCTAAAAGAGTGCCTGGAATGTCGATGGGCGGGCACCTCACACTACAGGACTGCGTGGCTAAGCACATTGACTCTCGAACCTGTGTTTACAATCCCCTTTTTTGTGACGTCTCCTAATGCTACCACTGGTAGGATTGCGTGCATTTCTGTGCTCTCCTAGAAAGCATTCACAAGCAAGGATTTAGGCACTGAGTTTAGCGTTAGGCTAGGTATCTGAGTTGTTGTGTCGAGTTCATGCAAGTCGACTACTCTTGACTCACTAGATCCCTCTAGCCACTGCTTTAACTCTTACCATAATGAGGGACTTTGCCTAAGCAGATCCCCCATCAGTAAAGTTATAAGGGTCGATATCAATGTTGTAAGTAGGCTACTAGCCGCTTGCCTTTCTTCATGCCCTACACTCTTTTGCCACTAATCTTGGGTAGTTTTCCTACCTATGGCATCTAGGCCTTGTCTTCATGGTGTTGCATAAGGTGCGGATGCATCTCTTGATTACATGCATGTTGGTGAGAAGGGCATGCTCACTTTGGAGAGTTCGTCAATCTCATCTTCTAGGATGGGCTTGGTATCCTTTAGATACTCTTTGGCTTCTCTCACCCACTCCTTAACCTTGTCAACCACTTCTAATTGGTGCCTTGGATCAGGATATTCTCCAATCTTGGCACTCCCCTTCTCTACTGTCTTGGGTGCTAAAGTTTTAGCCTTTATATTTGTGACTAGCTTTCCTCTCATCAATGTGACACTATCCATTTTTAGTGTTATTTTGGCGTGAGCCCTCTTTTTCTTCCTTTGGTGAGTCTTCTTTCCCATTGAGGATGTATCTAGGTTGCTAGGTCCTAGCAATGAAATGCTGGCATGCTTCATTTTCCCTGGTCATGACATTCAATGAGATAGGAGTGGCCTTGCCATCAAGCATTTTGACTCCGAATAGTCCCAAAGGTACAAAAAGCATGATAGCCAATCTAGTGGTGGACTCCAAATAGTCCATATCGAGGGCATCTCAAGTCGGCTTTTTCTTGATTTGCTTGCTCTCGTTCAGGGCAGTGAGGTGAGATGTGCCCTGGATGATTGCAAGTCCATTGGTTCCTAGTTCTGTCCTCCTAGGCCTCTACCCCTTCCCCAACCTAACGCTCCTATCTAAAATCCATCAGAATGGGGTTACCCTCCATCATAAGAGATGTAAGGGTTTATGTGCATGTCATCCTCATTTGGCTCCTTTACATAGTGTATCAGAGCATTGCTCAGTGGTGGATGGGTCACAAAGGGTCCACGTGGTCTATGTATGCCTATGTTGGGAGAGCTAATGGAGCCTCCTTCCAAAGTGTGGCAGTCTATTTCCCAAGTAGTAGAGCTGGCTATATGGTTGTGAGTATGGTAATCTCCTCGATAAATGGCAATCCATAGAATCATGGCCAAGCCTACCATAGTTGGCACAAGGTTTGGATCTAGGATCCATGCACTTGGCCAAGAGGAGATTCCCTCCACAATGCACGCATTGCACATGAGGTTGAGTAGGTCTTCTTATTATCTCCTGGAGCTTAGGCAGCTCTAGCTTTATATTCGCTAACTCCTAGCTAGGGTCAAGACTCTTTTCTTTCTCTTGATTACTTTGGCTAGGTCTCTCGCTAATGGTCATAGCTCTCTCGGAGTTCTAGAGGAGGCTACACTATCTCGTCTTATGGCCCTTGAGCCTCTCTTTTTGAGTAGGTTATCTACACATATTCTTCGAAGACCCTAGCCAGCACGTCCCTTTGCAGGTTCAAGTTGCTCACTAAGGCCTTGTAAAGCTTTTCACTCCTAATTTCGCTTATGAACATGGTAGAGACCGCTTACTCACTGGGTCACTCTGTAACTGGGTCCTGCTAACAACAAAGTCGCACCACTCTACTCTACGGTCATGTTATCTAAGAGTCGCTTCATGAGAAGCTCATTTGGTGTAAGGTTAGCTTCTAATGCTCCCTCCCTCTCCGCATTGGGCTTGTTCAATTTCGGTTAGCAAGTGCTAAGATGCACTGGACCTCTTACATTTCTATTTTTTGCCTCTGTCTTTGAGCTCATTGTTCCTAATTGTAAGTGGATATGCCTTGTAGCACTTTCCTTGCCAATTTTCACTCTTTCTCAATGTTAGCTATCATGTCCTCAGCTGGCCTATCGTAATGCTCCATCTTGGTTTGCAAGTCATATTAATAGATCATCTGCTAAATGTCGACTAGGAAATCTCCCACGCCAAGCTCATCAATTTCGTGATTGGTGCTAGAGCCAGATATGTCGGTTGATCCTCCATGAGCCGCCAAGGTGTCAATCAAGTTAATCAGGTCAGGCAATGTTGAGTCCCTAATGGTGTTGTTTCACTTTTTCTCCAAGCGATTTGGCTCTTTGAGTCTCCTGTCAAAAAGTTTGGGGTCATCTCCTAGTGGTGGGTTCGTTCAGTTTACATTATCCTGTACGAGTTCCTTGTTACTCCAAATAGTCCTCTAATTTAAGCAATTACCTTGTGAGTAGTGCTCTTAACTAGGCACCGTATGAAATTAGGCTTTCAACTTTTCATGTGCATTTTAAGTGATTAAATAATATGATGTGTGAATGCAACCAATTCAATGCAAGTCTAGCTCCCCCTTCATTCGGTATCAGCCCAATGTAGCTCTGAGGCACAAATTATGACCACCCTTTTGGTTTGCTCAAGGTCTCTATTGGGCATGGTTAGCGGTTGTAGTCACTCTTGGACTGTCGGGTGCCAAATCTTTGGGAGTATCGACTCTTTGTCCTATCTACTTGCCTGAAAGCACGCTAGGGTGTCCTAGGGCTAGGGTTTGGCCCCTATCTAGATTTGGTTAGGTTAGAGCAAGTCAAAAATTGGATTTGGTTCATCTATTTGATTTTGCTAGTTTTTGTCTGATTCCCAGAATCGAGCATTTGATTTTTTATTTTAGATTTACACCATCTGACATCTGATTCTAAGTTTGGGTCTGTTTCTGATTTCGTGTCCAAATCCGATTTGGGTGGATGTCCAATTAGACAGAGAGACCTAGTCTGATTCTGATTTTTGAGAATCAAATCTTCCTGGTTTGTCCAATCCCATCTGTGCAAACTCACAGTGTAGCTTAAGTTTGATTTGTTTGGGCTCAATTTCCAACCCCAATGTCCCTCAAGCTCTAGATACAATCTATGGCATATAAACAACTAAGTTAGCTCACCTATAGGTGCCATATGCACTCAAATCGTGTGAATCGATGCGATCTGCACTCCCTTTATCTCCTGTAAGAGCAATCTATCATCTCTCTCTCTCTCTCTCTCTCTCTCTCAAACCTGCGAGTGAAAATGAGCTCTCTCTCCCTTCCTCAGGGTATTAAATGAAGGGGATACAATGGCAGTGGAGAAGGAGAAGAGGAAGACGCGGGAGAGAAGAGCACACACAATTTAGGTGTTGTCCAACTGAAATGACATCCTTATTGCACTATCATATTATATATGAATAAAGAATGGGCAGTCATAGTGTACACGGGCAAGCCCAGAGACCTTTTACCCCAACAACCTCCCACTAAAAGGCCAATGTGGCTACGGAGTGAAAACAAAGAAAAGAAAGAAAAAAAGACAAGGTGAGGAATCATGACATCTCACCCAATGCCCAATCGGAAAGCGAGCTATGCAAGAAATGTCGGAAAACTCGGTAAAAGAAGAGTCAAGCATCGCTGAGTCCATGACATCCAGGAGATAAGCGATCATGCAGCTCCATACAATGGAGCAATCCAAGAATACTTCTCATGAAGCAAGCACAACTCATCAGTGCACGGTTGTAAAGCATTAGAGTCACGCATAGCATCACCATAGCACATACAAGACAGCGAAGAGCAGTCAAACTCTCCAGAGTCAATCATTGAAAAAGAGCCAACATCTCGGACACTCGTCCAACGGGTCTCAAGACTACATGTGGCCTCAGCAAAGTGGAAGATTGACGTATGGCTGGTTGTCTAGCCTGCAAAACTACAAGAAAATGGCTCTCATGAGCCTGCAAGGGGTCTAGCAACTGACCACCAACATCCTGACCCTGACTCCTATGCATAGCTATGTCATCTGGGCCAATAAGTGCCTCATTTTCAGCATAAACAACTTGCTATAATGGCACTATAGCTGCTATAAATCAGCCATAAAGTGTATTGAATGCTCATCAAGAGGCCTGAGAGGTGTGTTGGGGGTAAAGGCATCTTCGCCTAACCACCCGTGTATTACTACACTCACAGTACCCGCCATTGCACACTGCAGGTGGCGGTGCCCATCACAGTCACTTATTCTTTATTCTTTTAGTGACACTTTGAATAAAGGAAGGCCTGGCCACACATTGTGGTTGTTAGAGTTCCCACTTTGAGTTTCACTCTCTCTCTTGCTCTTGCTCTCCATCCGCCATAGCTCTCACCACCAATCTTCTTCCTCATGGGTTCCACTTCCCTTTCAACTGGTTTTAGAGCAAAGGCATTGGAGCTTGCCAGGCATTCTCTTCAGCCCAGATTTAAAGAGCTTCAACCCGAGCTTCAATGGCAGCCATGGCACCTCTATTTGCAAGTATGTTTTGATCTCCCGCCTCCTCCCGGAGCTTTTGGACTTCCATTAGCACCTTCCAGGGCTGCATCGGAGCCCCCTCAACATTGCCAAGTGCTCCATAGCACTGTTGAAGACCCCCTAGCCCCTAGGAACAACCAACACAAAATGCGGCACATATTTAGGGGGCTGGGCTGACTTGCTCCTGGCATTTCCAGCTTCTTCCCCAGCTCCTCGGCAATCTTGGCAACCTTCTCGATCATTGTTGGACTCCCCATCATTAGTTCTTGGCTCATGGTGATTGATTCAAGTACTTCCCCCTTTAGCCATTGCTGTATACATAGTCCCAGGTCTGTCAAAACAGGGCATCACTTGACATTTATTGTTTGATGCTTCTTGGCATTGCCCGTTTGATGCCTAATGATTCCCAATGATGCCCGGATGTTATGGGATGCTATGTCTATGCTTTGGGATTGATTTGGAGCAGATTTGGGCATCGATTGAGCTTCATTTAATAGTAAATATGTTGCTATAATACAGTAGGCTGAAGCTTATTTACTTGGTGTATGCATTGGTTCTTGGATCCGGGGTGCTTACTAGAGGATTGAATGATCATACTGATGTATTTGAAGATTGTCAAATGCTTCTTTTTGGTTCCGGAATGCTTTTGAGCTTGGAATAGGCTCTACCTTGGTCATCATTCACTGGCATTTGACTTCAGTTGGCATGCTTTGGACTCGTTTATGCCTATTGTCACTGCTTGACATTTAGGCTTCTTGCATTTATGCTTTGGTCAGATATGGATGCCACTTGGTTTGCCCATACTTGACAATCACTTGGAGCTTCAACTTCAGATATATTTGAGCATTTTGGACCTACTAGGCATTACATTTGGTTGTCAATTACATACTCTTTGAATGCTTTTAGGCTTATGCTTTATGGGTCTGAGATAGGTTGCAATTTATGCTACGGATCTACCCTACTGGGATTTGGCATGTCTGATGCTATGTAATTGATGTATTTGAGCACTACTTGCTCTATTTGCATCTGACGTTACTTTCAGTGGGAGCCTCTTGGCATATTCAAATGTACACATAGTCTTACTTACGCTTGAGCTTGAGCTTGTGGGATAGTTACATGCATTTGCTCTCTTGAGAGCTTTATGTCTGTAGTTAGTCTGTAGTGGGCTGATTTGATACGCCTATTGGGGCAGGCACCTCTCTCTGTCACATGTTTGTCAGTTTTGTATGCATCTTGGATGGTTATGCATTGAGCTTCTTGCTCTATCGGTTGTGCTTGTGCTTGGCCTCTTCTCCTACCCTGAGACCCATTACATGCATGACTTCTAGACCTATGAGATGTCTCTTGCCTGACACGTTATTGGTTTGATAGTTCTTGGTACCTTCTTGCCCCTTGACACTCACTGTTGGATGTATCTTGCTACCTAGCAGTTGCAGTGACATATGTGTTAGTGATTGCTTCACTTTGGGACAGTTTTACATACTATTGTCATTTATTCCAGCAAGTTGAAATCTACAGATTTTGAGCACTTCTAGGAGGGTAATGCTTACTGTTTGATGTTATCTTGGTCATATTTGGTGGACAGGTGCTTCTCTTGGTGATATCCACTCTTTCAGCCAGTTTTAGCAGTGGTTTTAGTGCATTTTTGCTAATTACAGCAACTTGCAATTTTGCTTCTTTGCTTTGATTTGGGAAAGTATGGCTAGTCATCTAAAAGACAAAGCTCTCTTTAACATTGCCAAGTTGGATGGTACCAAGTATGGGTATTGGAAGTCCCAGATATGGTAGGTTTTGGTGCAGAAGCTGCAGATTAAACCCTTGCTTTTCAAGAGTGCTAAACCTGAGGATATAGATGATGATGTTTGGATGGAAGTTGATGAGCTATGCAAGTCTACCATTATTTTGTCACTCTCAGAAGAGGTCCATCATAATGTTGTTGAAGATGACAATCAAGGTGCATGGGATTTATGGGAGAAGATTCAGGATCTTTATGCGTAGCAGAGTCCTGCGTCACAGATGTATTGGGTAAAGCAGTTAATGGACCTTTGCATGAAGGAGGGGACATCCATATCATCTCATTTCAGTCAGTTTCATGCTATCATGAAGAATCTGTTATCACAGGGCATTGAGTTCAAAGACAACTTGCACCTGTTGTTTCTACTTGGCACCTTGCTTAAAACATGGGATGTCTTCCGTACTGCCATATGCACAAACAAGCTTAATGGGCTGAAAATCAAAGATGTTGAGAGTGCTTTATTGACTGAGGAAATCAACAGGAGAAACAATGATGCTTCCTGCTCTTCACATGCATTGACCGTTAGAGGTGGCAAACATGGCACACGTGATAATGATCATAAGGGCAGGGACTCTCAGAAGTCCAGGTCCAAGTCACGTGGTTGCAGTAAGTCCCGTGGATGGAAGTCTGATCTTACCTGTCATTATTGTGGGAAAGTAGGACATATTAGGCCGCGGTGCCATAAGATGTGCGATGATAAGCACAAGGAAAAGGGAAAAGAGAAAGTGCAGGAAAAGTCTTTTGAGCACAGTATTGTACCTGCAAAGTCCAGTGTGAAGATAGAAGAGGTTAACGTTATGCAGGCCATTGATTCAAATGACGATTGCATACTTGTAACTTCTTCATGCGATGCCTTACAGGCTTCTGAGATACATTCTATGTATGTGCAGTGCTGAATTTTGGATTCGGGTGCGTCATTTCATGTGACACCATATAGAGATTGGTTTCATACCTATCGTACCATCTTTGGTTCTGTGTGTCTTGGTGATGACAGGTCTCTTGACATTGTGGGCATTGGAGATGTTAGGCTATAGTTTCCTTCTGGCTGTTCTTTTGTTTTGCATGATGTATGCCATGTACCTGCGTTGACTCGCAGCCTTATGTCAACTGGACAGCTTGATGATGTAGGGTATTTTGTGTCTTTTGGAGACTCTGCATGGAAGATTACTCATGGCAGGCTTATGCTTGCAAGAGGTGCCAAGTCTGGCACCCTCTATCCCTTACTTGTTTCTGGAGCTACCTTGGATCATGTTTTGTCTGTGGGTTCTATCCCCCATGTATCCCTCTAGCATGCTCGTTTGGGGCATATGTCCCTTAAAGGAATGAAAATGCTTCGTACTTTGCAGTATCTTCCGCCTTTTGACTCTTCACATTTTGATTCTTGTGATCATTATTTGTATGGTAGGCAGACTAGAAATACACATAAAAAGTCTGGTAAGAAACACATGGGTGAGCCCTTGGCTCTTGTGCACTTAGATGTATGTGGACCCATGCCCTGCCAGTCACTCGGTGGGGCAAAGTACTTTGTTACTTTCATAGATGATTACTCACGTAAGGTTTGGGCTTATCCCATAAAGAGAAAATCCGATGTCTTAGAAACATTTCATCGTTGGCTTGCATTACCAGAGAACCACTCTAGGAAAAAGCTAAAATGCCTATGGTCAAATAATGGGGGTGAGTATGTATCACGTGCTTTTAAGCAGTTTTGTGATGAGCGGGGTATTAAGCGTTAGTTGACTGCCCCTTACATCCCACCCCAGAATGGTATGGCTAAATGCATGAGTAGGACCATTCAAGAAAGGGTCCGTAGCATGCTCAACCAGGCTGGCTTACCGCAACACTTTTGGGCTGAGGCAGTTACTACTGCAGTGTATCTCATTAACAGGTCGCCTAGCAGTGGCATTGACTTTCAGGGTTGCAGAGGAGGTATGGGAAGGCAAGCCCCTCTCTTATGATCATTTGTGTGTCTTTGGATGTGAGGCATTCTGCCATGTGTCCAAGGACAAACGCAATAAGCTGGATCCTAAAAGTGTCAAATGTATTTTCATTGGCTATGGAGATGCAAGAGAGATGGGTTACCATCTATGGGATTTGCAAGCGCAGAAAGTGATCCGTAGCCATGATGTCATCTCTCATGAGGACAAAATGCAAAATGCAGCCTGAGAAAGTGGTTGAGGTATGCAAAGTTATCTTTTAGGAGGAGCCACTTGCTCCCGTTTAATCTAGACAGCATGCAACATCACCTGATGCTCATGGCCCAGATGTTAGACATGCTGATGTTAGACAGGATGTCGGTCAGGCAGTAGGGCCTAGGTTGAGACATTCTACTAGAGACCGTTTTGCACCCTCTATGGATTATGTACTAATTACATATGCAGGAGAGCCTCTCACTTATGATGAGGCTATGCACAAGGGTGATTGTCACTCTTGGGAGAGGGCTATGTAGTCTGAGCTTGACTCATTACATAAGAATTAGACTTGGGGTTTGGTTTCCTTGCCTCAGGGTAAGAAGGCTTTGCCATGCAAGTGGGTGTACAAGCTGAAAAGTACCCCTGGACACCCCAAGTCGGCATATAAGGCTCGATTTGTTGCTAAGGGTTTTAATAGGAGCATGGTGTTGACTTTGAAGAAGTCTTTTCTCATGTGGTCAAGATGACCATCCTACACTTAGTCTTGGCCCTGGTTGCACAGCTTGACCTGGACTTGTACCAGATGGATGTCAAGATGGCTTTTTTACATGGAGACTTACATGATGAAATTTAGATGGAGTAGCCTAAGGGCTTTGCAGACCCTAACTGAGAACACCTAGTGTGCAAGCTAAAGAAGAGTCTATATGGCTTGAAGCAGGCACCTAGGGAATGGTACCATAAGTTTGATGCATTCATGTAGTCACATGACTACAGGCGCAGTGCTATGGATCCATGCTTGTACACGAAGAAAGCTCGTGACGGTTCTTTACTGATTTTGGTACTCTATGTGGATGACATGCTTTTAGCAAGGACAACTCATGAGGAGCTAGATGCTCTTAAGGCTCAGCTCAAGAAGAGCTTTGAGATGAAAGATTTGGGACATGCCTCTCATATACTTGGTATGCACATTACGCACAATAGATCTCAGGGACTACTCTATCTGTCAGAGGGAGTACATTCATAAAGTCCTTGAGCGCTTGCGCATGCAGGATGTTAAGCCTATTGGCTGTCCATTACCTTCTCATGTGAAGGTTTCACATGATGATTGTCTGCCGCAGACAGATGAGCAGAGGGCCGAGATGGCCAAGATTCCCTATGCATCAGCCGTGGACAGTCTTATATATGCCATGATAGCCATTCGTCCAGATATTGCTTTTGCAGTTGGAGTTGTGGTACGTTATATGGCTACACCTGGCAAGAAACATTGGGATGTCGTGAAGGGTATCATGAGGTACCTGAAGGGCACAACGTATATGTGTATTTTCTATGGCAGTCAGGATACAGGAGTCGTGGGGTACATTGACTCTGATTATGCAGGACATGTAGATAGTAGGAAGTCCACTTCCAGCTATGTGTTCACTTATGCTAGAGGGGTTATCTCTTGGATGTCCAGGGTGCAAAAGTGTAGGCCCTTTCTACTACAAAGGCCGAGTATATTGCAGCCACAGAGGCTTGCAAGGAAGCTATCTGGTTAGGCCGTTTGATTGCAGACCTTGGTATGACAGATGCTGCATTCCAATTCTATGAGTGCCATTCAGTTGGCCAAGAATCCGGGCTTCCATGCGAAGACGAAACATATTGAGGTGAGGTATCACTTCATTCACGAGGTCGTTGAGGACAAGTCTATTGACCTTGTCAAGATTCTGACTGAGCAGAATCCTGTAGACTTGCTCACAAAGAGCCTCACTACTGAGCGCATTGCCTTCTTAAGGAGATTGATAGGCATTGGATGAGATGACACCTTTTTCCTCATCCCGTTGTACATGTGTACATGTTGTACTGTCTTTTCTTTATTCTCTCTCACTAGGGTAGATTCGCCTTTAAGTGGGAGGTTGTTGGGGGTAAAGGTGTCTCCACCTAGCCGCCCATGTATTACTACACTGACAGTACCCGCCATTGCACACTACAGGTGGCGAGCTCCCATCACAATCACTTATTCTTTATTCTTTTAGTGACAGCTTGAATAAAGGAAGGCCCGTCCACACATTGTGGTTGTTGGAGTTCCCACTTTGAGTTTCACTCTCTCTCTTGTTCTTGCTCTCCATCCACCAGAGCTCTCATCGCCAAGCTTCTTCCTCCTGGGTTCCACTTCCTTTTCAATGTGTCTGCGTCTCATAGAAGACAACATGACAGCTGCGTATGACCTGTTGGGCATATAAATCCCATAATCTGTAGGCCTTAAAGTCACCATCTCCATAACCAAGGAGAATACATCTACATGACATAGGCTCATGTGGCATTCGTATAGATTCCTGGCAGCCAAACATCCTCAAGTAATCATAAGAGGGCTACATGCCACTCCGTGCCTCATGGGGTGTAATACCATCCAAGATCAAGCATGACGTCTTGTTAACCAAATAGATTTCCGTCATAAGGGCCTCAACCCAAAAGCCATAAGACAACCCAGTTGTGGTAAGCATAGACACAACCTTTGCCTGTAAGATCAGGCACATGCCATGAGCAATCCCATAATATCGTGGGCACAAGAAATCAATGCCATACTACTGATAAGAGGTCCGAAAGCTGGGAGAGAGAGTATGACTCTCATAATCCATCTGCAAGCACCTAGGCCTGCTACCAGCAGAATCCATAAACCTGTCAAGCATAACTGTAGCATACTCAATCTGCACCAAGGAAAAAGCCTAAATACGTTGGGTAGCATGATCAACAAAGATCACAAAGTACAATGCTCACCAAGTGACTAGGAAGGCATAGATCAATATACTACACAATGGACAAGATCTAGAGAAGCATGCCTCATACAATTGCCATAAGCCAAGGGGGCTCTGCAAGGACCAAGAGTATAATCAGGGCAAGCATCAAGATCTGTAAGTGACATAGAAGGCAACAATGAGTCTAAATGAGACAAGATCTCCATCTTTCTGTGGTGCATATGGCCTAGCTGATAATGCCATAACAATGCATGTGGTATCCGGATAACTGCAACCATAGAATCTCCCACATGACAGACATGCACTAGGTAATGAGAACCAACTCTAAAACCTCTGGCCAAAACCAAGCAACCATGACACATCTTCCATGACCTATCTTGAAGAGAAATAGTATATCCTAGATTATGCAACTGACTGACAGAAATCAAGCTCTTATTGAGCATGGGAACATATAAAACACCCCCGAGTATAAGAGAAGTCCCATTAGGCAAAGCTAGGTGTATATCCCTTGTATCAACAATAACATAAGATTTCTCAAGGCCCAAATCGATACATTTGTCAACCTCTGTGTAAGAAGAGAACCATGCTCTATGAGGGGTAACATGACAAGATGCCATAGAGTCCAAAAGCCAATCAAGCACATAAGCCTGATCACTAAGCAAGTAAGCTGTAGGGAAACAAGATGACAGGAGTACATGCTCAACTGTATCATCATGGGTAACTGCATGTACCTCACCACTAGTAAGAGTGGTAACACCTGTTGCATCTGCTATATCTTTGACTCTTTGCTCACATCGAGTCCCGTCTCTGTCTCTGCTGCTCTCTAATCTATCTAAAGCATTTTCTTTAAACATGCTCAAGCTTCCCACAATGGAAGCAAAGTAGAAGAACCTGTAGAAGACGATAAGGAATCCAAGTCATCATGAATAGGGCTATCCATAGCATCCACGGAGCTCAAGCAGTCGAGGGCTATCCCAACGGAGGGAAGTTGCTCATAAAGACAATCATCTGCAAGTACATCAGTGGTAGAAGCATGCTGCAAAGGCTCATGAAACCTCAACAAATGGGAGGACATAAAGGCATCAACCATGGATGCAAAAGCTCCCACACGAAGAAGACTCGTAGCCAACTGCATGACATAACCAACCATAGTACAATAAAGAATAAGACATCTTTCATAAGAGCATATAGTATTTAGCCATGAAATCACCCCATAACCATAATGGCAAACATGACTCTGCAGTACATCAGACCACATAGTAGCATCCAATTCAATGCAAGACCGGTAAGTTGCATAAGATCTTGCAATGGTCAAGCTCCAGGAGAAGCCTAAGTATCTGTACAACAGCATCCAAATAAGTGGCTCTATAAAGTACATGACAGTAGACAAAGTGCATAGTCGGGTAAGCATCAAGAGCAACTACTCTTTGACCTATGTGGGCAAAAGCAACCCAACTAGCATAGAAGCTAGGCAACACAAAAGCAACAAAGCCATAACTGCTAAACCCAAGCACTGTCAAGAAGTCTAGTGATCAAGGAGTAACCCACAAAGAACAAAGCATCAATGAGCAATGAAATCTCAATAACCAACTGCCAAGACAATGGAGCAAGTACTGCTCAAACCATGTATCTGTATCCAAGTAAATCCAAGATCCATAATCGGGGCATTAAGGGCCAAATAGCATCCAAGCTGCATAAGTGATAAGCCAACCAAATGAAAACTGCTCCACAAAATTCTCAAATGCAAGTTGATTCAAACCCAAACATCTGCCATAGTGCAACTGAACCCAAAAGCAACCACATCAGACATTAGTCCCATAATGGGTAGCACGGGGCATAAACCTTGTCAAATGAAATGCCAGCTGCAAAGAAAATGAAAGTGAATCAAGAATTGAGCTCTACTCTTTGCTCAAGAAGCATCCGGGAGCATAAACATCAAAGTGGCATCATCGAAATACATTAGCATATCATCCCGAGTAGTCGGGAGCACCCATCCATAGGCATAACCAAACTGGAGGTAAAATAACCTATCAACCAAGGTAGCATAAATCCAAATCAAGGGCCAATAGCTCTCAAATAGCATATCCGAGCATAAACCATGATGATCAAGCATCAATACATCCAACAGGACACCTGAATGTCAACAAAGAGCATTATGGATAAACCGTTCTTGATAAAACCTTGCAGCCTAAACAATGTACAGTAGTAAATCCTTGCATAAATCGAGTTATGGAAGCTCAAACCAAGTCCCAAAGCATCTCAAAACATTGGGCAAACATTCCCAAAGCATTTGGGCATCAAATACCAAGCCTTGGGAGCATCACATACATCACCATTGCATCCGAAGCATGCCAAAACCCCAAGTTAGACTCTTACCTTGCCTAAATCGGGTTTTGGATGCTCGAGATATGAGAAAAAAATGGGAATTTTGAGCCAGATTTTGAAACAGGTGCAGAAAAAACGTGAGCTGCTATTGTGGGGCCTACTAGTTATGCTAAGGATAAGGGGGGAAATGGGTGCATACAAGGTGCCCAATGAAGCCAAGGAACACCTGCAAAGAGCCTATGAGGGTTGGGGAGATGTGGGAGATGAAATCTTACCTCGAGGGGAAGAAGCCATGGCTGGCATTGAAGCTCTAAGCTCTAGGTCTTCAATCCGAGCTAAAGTAATGTTGGGCCAAGCTTCACAATCAAGATCTCTCTCCCTTCCTTAGGGTCTTAAATGAAGGGGATGCAATGGCAGTGGAGAAGGAGAAGAGGAAGATGCAGGAGAGAAGAGCACACACAATGTAGGTGCTATCCAACTGAACTAACAACCTTATTACACTATCATATTATATATGAATAAAGAATGGGCGATCACAGTGTATATGGGCAGGCCCAGAGGCCTTTTACCCCAAAATTAAACCCCTTGCTAATAATCCTTCAATGCCCCTTTCTCTTTCTTTTTGGATTCCAACCCCATTTTCCTATTTGCATCCTGATTTATGCTTGTTATTACAACAAAACCCTACTATTTTTTTGGTATTTTTCCCTTATTTTTTCCTACCTAATTGCCTACAGATCACAAGAAAATACCGATGCTAATCAAACTGACCTATCTAAACTTCAAAAATCCAAAATACTTGTAATAAAGATCAAATGCCCCTTCTCCTACCTATCTACCTCAACCACCAGTTTTGGGAAAAGCCTACTCCAATGCTTAATTTGGGCATACAAGCACTTAAGACTCGAATCCACTGGTCCCTATAATAGAAGCAAAACATGGGAGCTTTTGCTTGACCGCCAAGATCCACGGATCACGTATTGCTCAAGTGTTTTGAGTCAAATGCTAATGGCTACCTCTCACATAGCCATGCATACTCTCTATCCTACAAGTGTAGTGAGCTTACCTCCATGCCCAATCGAGTACCCTTTTCTCTCGAACCTTCCGATAACTCCACAATCTGAGATGCGAGCTCAAGTAACCTTAAATCTCCACCTTCAAGCTTCATGCTCCGTAGCCGTGTGAGACAAGAGATAAGAAGAAGTAGAGAGGAGAAATTGGAGAGCTTCTCCACCACGGCCCCTCACCCTCACACACTCACCCCCTCACTCTCTCATACTCCCTCACTCACAAGCAAGAAGAGAAGAAAAGAAGAAGAGGAGAGCCACTTTTACCACACACCAAGAATGAACTTCTCTATTCACTTTTATATATGACCTAATCCCTTTTGGGCAACCATCCCCTTTTTTACATGATCGGCGCTATCTTATCTAGGTCCTCTTTTCCTATTCCCTTCTATATGCACCGTCCCTTCACCTATGCCCATCTACATGTTACAAATTGCATAGGAGGGAGCTAGGATCTCTTTTACAAAAATTTAGGGGCACTTTTACATTTTAAAATGCACCTTTCCCCTTTTGCATTTGCCTTGAACTTGAATGGTTGTCCTTGTGCTTTTGGCCTTTTCTCCTCTTATTCCTTCGATGGAGCCATCTTTTTTCTGTATTTTTATATTTTCTTTTAATTCATTTTTCTCTGTCCTACACTATGGTTAACTCTATGTGTGTGTAAGTGTGTGTGTGGACACAAAGCTAAATAGTGTTTGTATGTGTATGATTGGAAACATATGCAACAAGAATTTGGCTCAACCAATCGATATATATAGAGTCCATAAGATGACCTACCATGCAAGGATTTGGTGCATCCTAAAGGAAAATCTACTCATGCGCTTTAAATCCACTTTGAATCATGCATTATGTAGGCATAAACTAAAGAGGCCTATATTATATCATCCTTCATAGATATAAGCTTTATGATTTAGGTCTATTACCAACAAATCCATGTAGAGATGGATCCTAAGATCATGCCAAAGGTGGACCCACTAAATCATGCAAAGCTTATCCTAATCAAATTACTAGATAGGATTATATTAAAAGCACCTATTATAGCTTTTAGCTAGTGCAATGCACAATAAATAGATAGGATTATATCAAAGGCATCTATCACAGCTTTTAGTTGTTGAGATATCGAGCTCCACTCGTGATATGCCAGGGTGACCGTTGTGCATTTATGTCACCGACTTGTCAGTTGTAGATGCGGTTGGTACACCGCCCATGAATAATAGCTAGACGACAGCTATCCTTATCTACTCTAGTTCGTGGCTCAGTTAGTATGCCACCTTAGTTAGTTGTCTTTGGTTTTGAGACCCATATATAGGGTTCTTCTATTTCTTTGTATGAGAGTTCTTTTGGCTTACACAACTAAGAAGAGGAAAACTGTTTTCAGCCTCCACCCTTGTGTGTATTCCCCCATTGTGCAAGCAAGAAAGCTACAAGTGAGACTCCTTCCTTCTCTCCCACAATCTTGACATGGTATCAGAGCCTTGTTCGTGGTAAGGAGCTCAAGAAAGCAAGCCAAGCTCGCGGTGTTCTGGTAAGAGGAGCAGTGTTGCTTTCATTTTCTGTTTTGGGAGCAGATCTCTGCAGGTAGCACAGCCGGAAATTGCAGGAGTGCATTGTCTCAGGTTGAGACGCCCTTCGCGCTGAAGCAAGGGGGCAGTATATGCTGCGGGTGAGGGCTTTAGCCCTTGGCGACCCTGTTTTTTTGATTTGAGGCCATTTCGGGGCCTGTTTTGGAGGCGGAAGTTTTCTGCACGCACTCAGGAAAAGGCCTAGTTTTATGCTGTGCAGCCACTATTCTACAGGTCGGTGAAAAGTTACTGTAGAAATTGCATCGTATGCTTGTGTACAGAGACATTGGGAGTTACAGAATCATCCTTGGTTCCTGTTTATGCAAAATCGTCACTAGGAAGTGATTGTGTGATCAAATACCACTTTCGCCAGTTTTGCAGATTTGCCCTTGTGAGGGTGAAGCTGTGTTTTTTGCAGTGACAGAATTTTTTGCAGTATTCTGTAATGGTGTCTGATTCTCTTTCACAGATTGTAACTGAAAAGCTTGACAAGAACAACTTCCAAGCATGGAAGTTTAGAATGACGAATTTCCTTATGGGAAAAGGATATTGGGAATTTGTTGCAGGAAATGAAGAAGAACCAGTTCTTCCTGATGTTCCCAATCAGCAGCAAATGCAGGCATTCAAAGCAGGGCATGAGAGAGCCAGGAAAGTTATGTACTGGCTGTCTATCAGTATTTCAGACTCTATGATTGTGCATATTCAGGATGCAAGTACGCCAAAGGAGGCATGGGATACTTTGTCAAAAATGTATAGCACAAATACGCAAGCCAGGAAAATACAGCTCAAGCAAGAGTTGCATAATGTGCAAAGAGAAAATATGAGCATCAATGACTACCACATGAAGGTGAAGAAGATTGCAGATGCACTTGCTTCCATTGGATCGCCAGTGGAAGATGATGATTTAGTTTCTGTGACCTTGAATGGTCTAGGAAAGGATTATGCACAGTTTCGGACATCCATTTCAGTTCGTGAACGATTTCCTGATTTTGAGGAGTTGATTGCTCTTCTAATTTCTGAGGAGCAGAGAAATGATGGTGCATCTTCTTCAGGAGGAACTTCAAAGGAAGCTGTCTTCTACTCAAATGCTGGAAGAGGTAGAGGCAGAGGTAGAGGAGGCTGATTTGGAGGCCGTGGTAGAAATCAGAATATGCAGCAAACTCAAGAAAACCAATCCTATGGAGGAGGACGTGGTAACTCTAGAGGCAGGGGGAGCCAAAGAGGTCGTGGTGGATGGCAAAGAGGCCAAAATGCAAACAATAATGTTGAATGCTACTATTGTGGTAAAATGGGACATATGGCTAAAGACTGCTACAAAAAGCAGAATGACATCATGAATGGAAAACTGCAACAAGGAAATTATGCATCTTCTAGTAGACAGGGTGATGACAGAAATGAGCATTTGTTCATGGTGCAGCACATGAACAACTCTGTGACAAGTGCAGAAGAAAGCAATGATGTATGGTATGTTGACTCAGGTGCATCAAACCACATGACAGGTCATGCAGAATGGATGGAGGATGCAAGAAAAATGGAAAAACCAGGATTTGTGGAGACTGGTGATGATACTGCACATCCTATTGTGCAGATTGGAAAAATTCCTTTGTCTATGCAGGATGGGAAAAAGAAATACCTGTCCGATGTATTTCATGTCCCGAATATCACCAAGAATCTGGTTTCTGTTGGTCAAATGGTCGAGCAGGGCTTGCAGGTCAGATTTAATCCTCATGGATGCTTTGTTGAGGATATGAAAAATAAAGGTCGCTTGATAGCAAAAGGAAAGAAGAAGGGCAGAATGTTTACATTGGATGCAGACATGTCTGAATTGAGTGCAGCAATGTTTGCACATGGGACCGGTGTAGTTGCAGATATTGATATCTGGCATAAACGCATTGGTCATGTTAATGTACAGCGACTTAAATCAATGCAGGCCCAAAATATTGTTGCTGGATTGCCTAAATTCAAGGTTGCAGAAATGCATAAGGTATGTGAAGCCTGTCAGTTTGGAAAACAGGCAAGGAAACCTTTTCCTAGACATGTTCAAGAGAGTAAGAAGCCATTGGAATTAATCCACTCTGTTGTGTGGACTACTAAAGCTGCATCTCTTGGAGGCTGTCATTATTTTGTCAGTTTTATTGAAGACTATAGCAGAAAAGTTTGGGTGTATTTTATGAAAAAGAAAAGTGAAGTTTTTGGGCATTTCAAAACCCTTAAAGCTATGGCTGAAAAAGAAACAGGTCTGCAAATAAAATGCCTAAGGTCAGATGGAGGGGGAGAGTACCTCTCAAATGAGTTTGCAAAGTTCTTGCAGGAGCATGGCATAAAGCAGCAATATTCATGCAGTTATACCCCACAACAAAATGGAATTGCAGAAAGGAAAAACAGGCATATTGGAGAGGTATCTCGTGCCATGCTCAATGAAAAAGACTTGCCAGATTTTTATTGGGCTCAAGCAGTTGCTACAGCAGTCTACATAATGAACAAGACTCCCACTGCAGCAATACATGGAATGACTCCAGAGGAGAGGTATACTGGTAGGAAACCAGATATTTCTCATTTGAAAATTTTTGGTTGCATTGCCTATGTACATGTGCCAGATGAGCTGAGATCCAAGTTGGATCCAAAAGCTGAGAAGTGCATCTTTATTGGTTACTCTCTGCAGCAAAAAGGGTATAGATGCTATAACCCCTCTATTCGTAAGTTTACAGTGAGCAGAGATGTTGTTTTTGATGAGATGAGTAGCTGGTATAAACCAGTAAATGTGATTGATGATGTAGATGTACAAAATGGTAATGCTGCACAGAATTCACAGCAACAGTCACAAAATATTAGTGGACCTGGAGCATCCTCTAGCAGTGGTTCACATTCTTCACCATGGACAGGTAGATTGAGATCAGGAGAATCTTCTCAAAGCAATGCAGATAGTGGTATGCAGGTATCACGAAAAGGAAAAGAGAAGGTTGATCAGCCCATGTTTGATGTGAATGCAGGTCACTCTTATGTGGATGGTGAATCCAGTGGCTCAGAACAGAGCATTGATGATGAGTTGGGCATTCCTTCTATTATTACACTTGGAGTAAGGAAAACCAGGGATGTTTTGAGAGCACCTGGGAGTGAACCTACTTTGCGCAGGTCTACGAGAGCTAGGTATCCTGTGGATAGGCTGAAATATGATGGATTTACAGCCATTCACTATGCATATATGGTCAAAGTGATACATGAACCAGAACCCACTTCTTTTGAGCAAGCCATGGGAAAAGAAAAATGGGAGAAAGCCATGGATGAAGAAATGGATGCCTTGGAAGCAAATGCTACATGGGAATTGGTACCTTTGCCTAAAGGTAAGAATGCAATTGGCTGTAAGTGGGTTTATAAAGTGAAGCACAATGCAGATGGTTCTGTGAACAGATACAAGGCAAGATTAGTAGTCAAGGGGTATGCACAAACATATGGCATTGACTATGAAGAAACATTCAGTCCGGTTGCAAGGATGGCAACCGTAAGAGCAGTCATTGCTATGGCTGCATCAAAGGGATGGTCTTTACATCAGATGGATGTAAAGAATGCCTTCTTGCATGGTGATTTGCAAGAAGAGGTCTATATGGAGCAGCCACCAGGTTATGTGCATGCTGTTCATCCTGAGTTTGTTTGCAGGTTGAAGAAAGCCTTGTATGGCTTGAAGCAAGCACCTAGAGCATGGTCTGACAAGATAGGACAGTATCTTGTCACTATTGGCTTTCAGATTTCCAAGGCAGATTTCTCACTTTATGTGAGAAAAACAGAGAAAGGTATTATGCTACTTGTCATTTATGTTGATGATTTGATTATGACAGGTGACAGTGATGAAGATATCCTTCATGTGAAAATGCTATTGAAGCAGAAGTTTGAGATGAAGGATTTGGGAGAGCTGCGTTATTTCTTGGGCATTGAGGTGATTAGATCACCAAGTGGGATACAGCTCTTGCAGAGGCAGTATGGATTGGACATGCTGTCCAAATATGGGATGACAGGCTGTAAGCCTATTTCAGTTCCTTTGGAGCAGAATGTGAAGCTAAGCGCAGATGCAGGTGAGCTTCTGGAAGACCCTACTATGTACAGACGCATAGTAGGAAGCTTGATTTATATGACTATTACCAGGCCAGATTTGAGCTATGATGTTGGATTGGTAAGTCAGTTTATGCAGGCTCCAAGGAAACCGCATTTGGATGTAGCTAGATGCATACTCAGGTATGTGAAGTCCACATTGCAGTATGGACTATTTTATGAGACTGGGGTTCAGATACAGTTGCATGGATACACTGATGCTAATTGGGCTGGTAGTATTTCTGATAGACGATCTACCAGTGGATATGTGTTCTCTTTTGGGAGTGCTGCAGTCACTTGGAGCAGCAAGAAACAGCCTACAGTTGCCTTGTCAAGCACAGAGGCTGAGTACAGGGGTGCAGCAATGGCTGCATGTGAGGTAGCTTGGTTGCATAAGCTACTTTATGATATGCATCAGTCTACAGATGGGCCAGTTATCATTTATTGTGACAACATGAGTAGTATACACTTGGCAAATAACCCAGTCTATCATGCTAGAACAAAGCACATTGAGGTGCATTATCACTATGTGCGGGAGAGGGTTTTACTAGGTCTTATTGATCTAGTTTATGTCAGCACAGAGGATCAGGTAGCTGACATATTTACGAAGGCATTGGGTGCAGAGAAGCTGCGCAAGTTCAGAGACCTGCTTGGTGTGCAGGAATTGGGATTGAGCTCGAGGGGGAGTGTTGAGATATCGAGCTCCACTCGTGATATGCCAGGGTGACCGTTGTGCATTTATGTCACCGACTTGTCAGTTGTAGATGCAGTTGGTACACCGCCCATGAATAATAGCTAGACGACAGCTATCCTTATCTACTCTAGTTCGTGGCTCAGTTAGTATGCCACCTTAGTTAGTTGTCTTTGGTTTTGAGACCCATATATAGGGTTCTTCTATTTCTTTGTATGAGAGTTCTTTTGGCTTACACAACTAAGAAGAGGAAAACTGTTTTCAACCTCCACCCTTGTGTGTATTCCCCCATTGTGCAAGCAAGAAAGCTACAAGTGAGACTCCTTCCTTCTCTCCCACAATCTTGACATTAGCTAATGCAATGCATAATAAATTTAGTGACTTGAGATGTACATGAAACACCAAAGAAAATCATATACAAATTTCATCATAACAAAGACAAGTCAAACCATCACAAGTCAAATAGGAAAGTCCTTCAATTGGTTGACATGTCTAGAAACGGAAGGGTAAAATAAAGCATCCAATCGCCATGCCTAGATATTAACATGATCAACACATGGATGATAACTTGGATTTCATCTGATACATCCAAGTACAAACCTAAGACTAATAAGCTATTGAATTGACTATTGTATTCTGAACCACTATATCACCATGCAATTTTTAAAAACATGCTTGCAACATGGCTGCAAACTCTCATACCTTTGCATCCACAATGGGGTGAATGTAGCATCCAATATAGAATATTTAGCAAATAGTATTTTGGAACCATACATTTGCTTGGTACATTTCAATAAATAGTCCATTTCCACATGCAATTACAAACACATTGACTATGAATTCAAAAAAACAAAATTTTAGTCAAGTTACTTATATAAATTCATTAAGTTAGTTACATAGGTTAGTGATTGCTAGTTATAGTAGTTAGCTAGGCAAGATATGTTAGTTAAATAGGTTAATAATAATTATGATAATAACAACAACAATAGGAATATTTTTTTAAAAAAAGTAATTTTGTTGGAGGAAGGGTAATGGGAGAGGGGTTGGGAACCTAATCAAGTTGTTGTGTGTGCTCCCCCTCGAAACCCTTGCACACCATCAAACATTGGGGGGGGGGGAGTGAGCAAGCATGCATTAACGACTTCACCACCTGCTTTCTCCTCTCCCACTAGTCTCTCCTCCCCCACATATCAATCCCCACTAGTCTCTCCTCAGCAAGCATGCATTAGCGACTTCAACACCTGCTTTCTCCTCTCCCACTAGTCTCTCCTCCCCCACATATCAATCCCCACCACCTTAGATCATCATGCCCCCCCATCACCCCCCATGCATATATGCCCCCTTCATAGATTATCATTGTGGGATGGAGAGAGAGAGAGAGAGAGAGAGAGATTTGGAGGACTCAATACACAACAGACAACAACAAAGAGCTTACATGCATGGAGCTACATCAACAAGATTGCTTCTATCACTTCATCCTAATGACATCATGGCTCCCCGTAAACACGTGGGTATTCCCTTGTTAGTAGTAAATAAAGAGTTAGGACATTCAAACATCATGTAAAAATCCAAGTCATCACATGAATTCTCACTTTAAAAACTATTTGGAATTGTCTATAGAATTATTATTTATCAAAATAAAAATTTCAAATATAGCAAAAATTTAAAAAAGACATTAAAATAGGAAAGAAAAAAGGCAAGCATAAGCATACATAGACCATCCACTGCAAAATGGATCAATAATAGGGAAGCAATTATCTAAGAAGAGGAAAAAGCAAGCCACAATGTGAAATTGTAAAGTGAGGGGCCCACTGACTACTGACCATGAATGTTGCAACAAGTGTAGAAAGCACAATCATGGCTCCACACCATAGAGAAGGTTGCCACAACAACAATAGGAGGATACCCAAATGCTAAACATGAGCTTGAAACAATTGACAATGTCAAGAAATGGGTACAAGAAGCTCAAGCAGAAGGACAAGATCAAGAAGCCATGTATGACATGAGTGTGATGGGGTTATCTAGTACAACACCATTGTCAAATACATTAGAAGAGCAAGCCTTAAAAGATTGACTTTGGATCCAATCAAACAAAAAATCAAGAAAAGTTTGACGGATCTAAGACTAAGCAATGATGGAAAAAGTGACATGTTCTAGTATAGCAAAACAGATCTTAGTGTCATTCCTACATTGGTCTCAACTAAAGTGACAATGCTTGTGGGAGCTTTCACTCAACCGCCAAGACCCACGGACCGCTTATTGTTTCAAGCGTTCCAAGCCGAGCACTAATGGCTACCTCTCACATAACCGACGCGCAATGCCTACCTTACGGGTATAGTGAGCTTACCTCCGTGCCGTTCGAGTTACCTCCTCTCCCGCGCACTCTGGTAGCTCCATGATCCAAGTGCAAGCTTCAAGCGAGCTCCATCCTCAAGCTCCACGCTCCAAGCTCCATCGCCGTGAGCAAGACAAGAGAAGAGAAGAGAAGAGAAGAAGAGAGGAGAAGATGGAGAGCTTCTCCTCCTCGGTCCCTCACCCTCACACACTCACTCCCTCACACTCTCACACTCCCTCTCTCAAGCACAAGCTCAAGCAAGCAAGAAGAAGAAGAAGAAGAAGAAGAAGAAGAAGAAGAGAGCTCCTTTTGGCCACACACAAGAATGAGCTTCTCATTCACTTTTCAACTTTATATACAAAACCCTAAATCCCTTTTGGGCGGTCATCCCCTTTTCCCCTTTTTTACATGGCCGGCCATAGCCTAGGCCCTTTTTCCCATTGTCCTTCTATCTTCCTAGCTTTCTTTTCACCGCCCATCTACATTTACAAATTGCACGGGTGAGAGCCCGACGCTCCTTGAATTAAACCATGATGCGCTTGCGCTCTTTTACAAAAGTTTTGACTTGCGCTTTTCCTTGTGCGCCTTTCTCCCTTATTTAGGACTCTTCTCCTTGTGCGTCTTTGTCTTTCGTTTCTCTTTGCCTTGGCCTTTGTCTTTGTCTTCTGCTTTAGCTTTTCTGGATTTTCCACCTTCGTTCATTTGAGGGTTAACATTACCCCCCTCCTAGACGAGTGCCAGTCCCATGGCACTCACCGTCGTAGGTAGCAGGCTGTAGCATGCACCGAAGACGTGGGTGACAAGGACGCCTGTGGTTTCCGTGGAGGAGTGTTGGGCAGAAGGTCCTGGGCGCCTGTTGGTGGCCAAGGTGGCTGGTGGAAGGTTGTTGGAGTTGATGGTAGGGCTATTCTGTGTTGGGGATTGCATTGATGGCCAGCACAAGTGTTGGTTTGTTGGGGATTCTGCACATGACGATTCTTTGCGGGCTTGTCGGATGGTAAGGGATAAGCATTCAGAGTTGGGTGTTGATGAAGAGCGAATGACACTTTCGTTGGAGTCTTCAACACCTGCAATTGAAAACCTCTCATGTGGTCTCTCCCTAAGGATAGTGGTAGTCTTCTCTATTGTGCACAAGACATAGTGCAATTAGTTTGGGAGACAGGTCGAACTCTAAGCAAGCTGAGAGTATTGTCCTGCACTTGAGGACCCAAACTGTGTAATACTTCGGTGTAGGTATTATGTGAGTGCTTGTGCATACTTAGATATTACTTAGTTAGAAGACTGTCGGTCTGGTTCCTTGTATAGCAATGGGTCAGTGAAGCAAGGGGCTAAGTTGATGGAAAAATTTGTCAATGAAGACGGGGAGTACACTTGAAGATTGCTTGAGACTTCATTATGGTCTTGTCAAGGCAATGTAGCATAATTAAGCTTCTTGATGTCTTAGCTGTTGGTAGCTAGTGGCTACTTGTAGTGCTTGGAACATATGGTGTACTTTTCCATTGTCTTTCAAGCCTTGCTTACCACTGTTGATTGTAATGGCATTGAGATGGAGTGTAAAAGAATTGTGCAAGTGGTTCAGGGTGACAGGTCTAACCATAGGCGAGGCGAACTCCCAAGGTATGTCCTACCCTTAATGTGCCCTGAACAATTGTGGGGGATGTACAAAGGGCTAGGGGATTAGGGATGGAGCCAGCCGACCAAGGTCACTGGACGTACCTAATTTGAGGACCCCTAGGTACGGTGCTGTGATCGTGTGTGCTTTTTTCTTTTCCTTTTCTTTTCTTTTGTTTTCTTTTTTTTTTCTCTTTTTTTTTTGGTGGTGGAAAAATGAATACAATCAATGCTATACTTTGAGGCTGTTAGCTTTCATTTGGATTTGAGAAATGTTGGGATCCAAAGACTATGAAGAATGGATATTACAAAGATGATTGTGTCACCAGCCTTGATGCTAGAGGAACTGTTGTTGAGATGAAGAGATACACTTGAGATTTTGCAGACCTCTTTGTAACATGTGAGACATCGAACAATTGAGGTAGCACTTGGAGTGAGCTGTGCATGGACAAGGGTAGAGCATCTTGCGAATTGAATCATGGATGATGAAGAGACGTTTGCCCTTGTTGAGAGCGTGGATCCTGCCCGAACATAGAGTTTGGCCAAGAAGGAGGAGGTAATCGATGATTATGCTTTGGCCATGCTCAGTTGCCATAAGTGCTTTTTCTGCAGAGGTGTCCTTGGGTTCTCATCCAGTGGCGTTTTCGTCATGACTTTTGTTTCTTGGTATTCCTGTCACTTCCTCCATAATGGTTCTTTGTGGGGTTGGTGGTCCTGTGGTGCCTTGGATATTAAACGCCTCTAGACCTTGACCTGTGTCATTCTGCATCCACTTGTCATTTCGTGAGAGTATATGCTCACTTGCGTTAAGTACATCGAACCAATGCAATCATATTAAGACATAATTTTTCAGAATGCTATGATGCCTATCCCATTACTTGTTAAGATCGCATACATTAACGGTAGGTGAAGGAAGGGTATACAAGTGGGGATCTTGCCCCTTTACTCATCAAAAACAAAAAGTTATGGCATGATAACTTGCCAAGCTACTTGTACACCATAGGGGCTTAGTCGATAGGTACTAGGCAGGTGAGTCCGGTTGGCTAGGCGACCGGGGCGGTGCTAGTGCGGGGCTCCCGTGAGGTTGGGCAGAAAACATGTCGGCTGGGACCTGAATGGTGTAGTCCCGGGCCGCTACCGTTTCCAGAATGTCTTTAAACAATTCATTAAATTCTGCCCTATCCCTGGCCGCCTTGTCACTTCATGAGCACCTGGTGCCCGATCGTGCATTGGGGGTCTGTGCAACTGGCATTGCCACAGTTTGTGTGCCTCCCTGAGCATCTGCTCCCCTGGCCCTCGGATTCTTCGGCCTTCATCTGAGGCGGTGTTTCTTGGGGCCGCGTTTCTTAGCATACCTTTTAAGAGTGGGCACGTAGTGCTCCGGTGGAGGGGCGCATGCCACATGCTCCCGTCTTCTGTGAAGAGCGTCTTTGCATGCCAGATGTCCATGGTTCTCCATGTGTTCCGTCTAGAAGCCTGCAAGATGCAATCCAAGGGTTAGACCTTGATACAGGATACAACTGTTCACATGGAAGGGATTTTAGTGTGGTTTATCAAGCGCATATGACAAGAAGGGGAGGGTTGAGGCATGCCGTGTTTGACCTAAAGGGGTGGCCCCCATGATGATGTTCGTTTTGCCTCCAGCCATTAGCAGATATTGGCTTATGCTAAGTTGTGTGGACTGGTTGTCATGGAGTGGGATAGGGCACATCCTCGGAAGGATAGACCAAAAAGGGGAGAAGGTGTATAGAAAGGGGTTGCACCCTGTCTACACCATCAGTGTAGTCAAGGCTTCCTATGATGGTAATGTGGATTGCATGCCCTTCACTTGGAGGTGGGGATGGTCACACGGCTTTTAAATGTGTGATGAGAGGAGGACTTGAGGAGCTTAGCCTGTCAGACCCAACTCTTCTCCCTGCGCTTGACTATCATTGCTTGTGTGTGTTGATATTGTTTATAAAAGGTGACACAAGAATCAACGTTTATTTATATACATAATCTCACTTCACGAGGATAAGAACCAATTGTAGAACTCGGGGTTGTACTGGAGCGTGGCACACGCATCCAGCACTCGTGGCAACTTACTTAGTATTGATAGATATTTTGCCACATCGAGCAGCATGGACCCTTGTCCGAGTCTACTGGCAACATGTAACTCCTCCTCCATGAGAACCTTATCAAACAAAGAGTTTTCTTGGCTAGGTTTAGCCAAGTCCCTACCTCGAATGGCAGTCAGCACTCGAAGGGAAGTTGGTGCCACATATGTTGGGTCTTTTTGGGATCGCCATTTGGCCAATCGCTCCTCAGAGGCTGTCATGATTTGAGCCCCTAGTTCAACCATTGCAACGCGGCATTTACACCAACGCTATTCAAATTGACTTCGGCCCTTTGTTAGTCGCTTTAGTTGCTCTATGTCTATGAGATTCAGTCTCAGCAGAGCACTTCATTGAACGTGACGGTTAACCGTAGTTTGTTAGCCTCCTCATCAGAGATGAGTTGCATGCGTTCATGTAAGAGCTTGTTATAGTGCTCGTCAAGATGTTCTTGCTCTTCCCAAGATAAGGGGAATGGCAAGTATTCTTCAAGCTGCTCCTTAGGGCATGCGCCCATGTCCACAAGGACGTAGATACGTGCAAACACTTTGAACTTAGCATCCAACTCAGTCAAGCATTCTGCGACACTTCTACGTTCAGCGAGGGCTTGCTCGGTTGCCATCTCATGCAAGGTTCTAGGAGTTTGCCTGGGCTTTAGCATAGCTGGGGGCTCAGGCCTAGATGAGCAAGATTGGTTATCGTTGGGATTGCTCATGCCCTTGGGGTTTCCATGTTTCTCTAGAGGCTTCGTTGTTGCGTTATGGTTCTTCTTGGATGTGACTAGTGTGAGTTCGTCACTTGTTGTGACAGTGTTGCATCCACTCTTGATTTGTCAATGTGAGTTTTATTGTTAGTGGATCGAGTGTTGAAAGCAACTATTGATGGCAACGGCTGCTTTGATTTCTCAGAGCACACGGATGTGTCTGAGGTTTCACTGCTATTAGGGGAGACATCTAGGGGTTCATTGGTGGATGGACTTGATGCTTTATTCATCAGCTCTCCAGCACTCTTCGTCCCAATGTTCTTGGGGTCCGCAATTTCCTGCAACAGTTGTTGTTTTCGCTGTTTTCTCCTCTTTTTCTTGGTCAGCGCAGGTGCATCTAACAGCTCAGGACCCTGGGCTAGGTCGACCGTCCGCTCCGTTGATGTGCTTGGTTGGGCCTCAGCATTCTCCTTCTCTAGAGTATCCTTACGGGACATGGCCGTGGCCTGCTAAATAGCCTCGCTAGGTTGTGAGAGCACAACTACCTCCCTTTTCGGAGAGTCTAGCTCTTCAGCCAACTCCCTTGTGTTTAACTCCTCCAGCCTAGGCTTTAGGCACTTTGAGAGTGCTGGAGTTGTCGAGGAAGTTGGTTGCGACACCCCCTCCATAGGTAAACTACTAAGGACATGTTCCACAAGGGGCGTTGTCACGGCCAAGGGCTGTGACTGCTGTGATTTCTGATTGGAAGTAGTGGTGGCTAGTTCAGTGGACTGGCTACCATTGGTAGCTTGCGGTGTCAAGTCCTTAGGTAGATCAAAAGTAGTCATGCCTTTTTTTGCCCTTTGCATATTCACTTGTGCAGATTGAGTAGCGGTTGAGCTAGCCACGGTGGATTTCACAGGCACATCCTTACGTTGAGAGCTAAGGGTGGTGTCGTGTCCTGCCTCTTGGACATTTGGAAGCTTTGATGTAGGTCGAGATTGGGATTGAGTAGCCGCACTTGATGAGTGTTGTGCTTCCTATGTCCGTTTAGGGGAAGAGGGTGTAGGAGACTTGGAACTCCTAAGTGGCTTTGACACTGGCTGGGAGATTTGCTCGTGGCTATTAGATGATTGTGCTATTTGCTTTGTTGAGCATTTAACCTTGCCCTGAGCAATGTTGTGCCTATGATGCTTGCTATCCTCTTGGGGAATCAAAAGCTCCTTGGGCACTAGTGGCTTTTGCGTATCCTCAACGATTACATCTGATGTCTGCTTGTCAAGCACACTAGGCTGAGGATCTACCCTCCAATTGGTCCCTTGGGTTTCTTGATTTCGACCATGAGGGGCTCGATCACTCCATTGTTTTTGACTTGGGACTTGGTTTTTTGTTTCGATCTCCTCCTACGCTTCTTTGCTCTTGATACGTCCTGGCCTTCAATCGACAAAGGAGGTTTAAGAGGGGGTTTTGGTACCCAAATCCATCGGTTGCCTGCGTAGTACCCTTGAGCACGTAGCAACGCTTTGGATATCCATCGCGGCGTTGTGCTGACCCTGCATCGATGCCTGCATCTATAAGGTTTGGACTTCTTTCGTGGTCTTCTACGATATCTGTAAGTCCCAACTCCATCCTTGGCCTTGTCTCCTGACCTTTTTGTTTCAAGCATGGTCTCACTCACTGGTTCTCGTTGTTCGACTTGTGCTTGTATCAACTCTTCCAACAAGTACTTGCCCTCGTTTGTAGGCTTGACTGTTATGTCATCACCTTCCGTGCCTTTCCTTTGAGGTTTGATGAGGTCACCCTTGCTAAAGGTTGTGACTATCCTCACACCCGGTAGTGTCAGGTGTATCCTCTCTGCTACATAGTCAGCCTCACACTTGGTCGCCCTTTTGAAGGGCCTACCTAGGAGGGTTTCTTTCCCGCAGCTAGCACTATTTGGAGGAACATGAAATAGGATAGGCAAGCTTTCTGTTTCAATTGTCGCAAGCATTTTGCACTTCCCTATGAGTGCCTGTGGGTGTCCCCCATAAGGGCTAAGAGTTGCACTAGTCGGTTTGAGCTCTGGTTGGCCTAGTAGGGTCCATGATTCATAGGTCAAGATGTTAAAATCTGCTCCTTCATCAATCATAGCATCGATAGTATGCTCTCTTTTCGCGGTGAGCTTGACCCTAAGATAAGCAGGTGGTACTATGTCTTCATCTTCCGGGTCTTGGCTTGTAAATTTAAGCCTTCTAACCGATGCCCTTGAGTTCTTGACTACACGACCAGATGTGGATTCTCCACTGCTGTCTTGGATCGTCAATGCAATACTATTCAAGGTACATCTCTCGTCAAGAGTGTCATGTCTAGTCATCTTGGCGTTTGTTGCTTGTTGATGTTGCATTTCGCTCTGACTAGACATGGTATGAACACAATGTCTTTGTGTTCTCATGGTGTGGCCTTTTTGCCCTTGATGGCTAGATTGGCCCATTGATGTTTTAGGGTCTCTGTTTCTCTCTGTTCGGGTATGGGCTTTTGTTTGCTCTTTTGCAAGTGAGAGTCCATACTCGTGTAGAGCCATTACTACACTAGGGTCCAATTTGGAGGACCTGTCACGGCGTGCATTTTCTCTCCAACCTACTTGGGGGAGGTGCGGAGGGGGCAGAGCCCCCTTTGCGGGGGTCCGGGGGGGGGGGGGGGGGCAGTCCCCCCCGGCCCGTAGGGCCGTTACGGTAAAAGCCATGCACAATTTGGAGGACAGTCTATAGCCAAATTTTGAACTACTTGCTCTAAGTTTCAGCCCAGTGATGGATCTATGATGTGCCTTTAGCTCTATGTGGTCTTTGGGGTCAATTTCGGGGTTTAGATGCGTTAGAATTTGTGTTCTAGATACATGTCCGAGTTTGACAGTTTTCTGTCCGATTTTCAGGAGTCCAAATTATCAGAATTGGACGTCCGATTTTAGGTTGGTCCAATCGGACCAGTGGTCCGATTTTGGTCACGGCCAATTCTGGGAGTCGGATCAACAAGTGGTCCGATTTTCAAAGTGGTCCGATTCTGGGAATCGGACCTGGTCCGATTCTGAGTGGTCCGATTCTGGGACTCGGATCGAACAGGGTGGTCCGATTCTGGCTGGTCCGATTTCGGACTGGTTCGAGTGTCCGAGTGTCCGAGTGTCCAAGTCGAATGGGTTGGTCCAAATCTGAGTGGTTCGAGTGGTCCGGTTCTGGGCAATCCGAGTGCCATGTGGCACGTCCGATCGGACTGGTCCGATTCTGGTAATCGGACCAGACTGGTTCGACTCACTCTCAGTCGGACGGTCCGACTCCAGAGCACGAGTGGTCCGATTTAGGGTTTCGGACCACTGCGAGTTGGTTCGACTGCGTCGGTGGCGGGCGCGATTCTGGTGCATTTGAACCCTCCGTACTGTCTGCTGCACATAATCACCACAGACTCTCCATATCTGATTAATCAGGGTAGCGCTTCCTCATCCTGTGAACCAGAAGCTCTCTCTCTCTCTCTCTCACAAGGCCAACTAAAGAAATGAGGTTTGTCCTGGCTTCCCAAGCCTCTTAAGGTCCTTTCCCAGCACTGCAAAACCTTACAACCAGTTCCCTGTCCCTGTCTCACCCAGAAACTTGAATCTGGTCCCCTGTTTCCCTGTTTTAGCCTGTTATACAGCAACAGAAAACCCTACTGTTTGCTTCTTTTTCTTTGTTTTTTTCCTACCTTAAATGCATACAAATCACAAAGTAAATACCTACTCTACTTCATTCCACAACATAAATCTCAAGAAAGCAAAAAACCTACTTGCCAAGGAGATCGAATACCCTCTTCAACCCCCTCGCTTCCTACCTATCTACCTCAAGCACTAGTTCGGGGAAAACCCTACTCCAATGCTCGATTCGAAGCGTGCAAGTGCTCAAGGCTTGAATCCGTTGTCCCGGCAACGGAACCAAAATGTGGGAGCTTTCACTCAACCGCCAAGACCCACGGACCGCTTATTGTTTCAAGCATTCCAAGCCGAGCACTAATGGCTACCTCTCACATAACCGACATGCAATGCCTACCTTACGGGTGTAGTGAGCTTACCTCCGTGCCGTTCGAGTTACCTCCTCTCCCGCACACTCGGGTAGCTCCACGATCCAAGTGCAAGCTTCAAGCAAGCTCCATCCTCAAGCTCCACGCTCCAAGCTCCATCGCCGCAAGCAAGACAAGAGAAGAGAAGAGAAGAGAAGAAGAGAGGAGAAGATGGAGAGCTTCTCCTCCTCGATCCCTCACCCTCACACACTCACTCCCTCACACTCTCACACCCTCTCTCAAGCACAAGCTCAAGCAAGCAAGAACAACAAGAAGAAGAAGAATAAGAAGAAGAGAGCTACTTTTGGCCACACACAAGAATGAGCTTCTCATTCACTTTTCAACTTTATATACAAAACCCTAAATCCCTTTTGGGCGGTCATCCCCTTTTCCCCTTTTTTACATGGTTGGCCATAGCCTAGGCCCTTTTTCCCATTGTCCTTCTATCTTCCTAGCTTTCTTTCCACCGCCCATCTACATTTACAAATTGCACGGGTGAGAGCCCGACGCTCCTTGAATTAAACCATGATGCGCTTGCACTCTTTTACAAAAGTTTTGACTTGCGCTTTTCCTTGTGCGCCTTTCTCCCTTATTTAGGACTCTTCTCCTTGTGCGTCTTTGTCTTCTGTTTCTCTTTGCCTTGGCCTTTGTCTTTGTCTTCTGCTTTAGCTTTTTTGGATTTTCCACCTTCGTTCGTTTGAGGGTTAACAATGCTACTTAGGAATAATCCAAACCTCTCAAAGGTGTTCAAACTCCAAATAGAGGGAAAGGCTGGATCTTTGGAACAATCGCTTCCTACTCTACAAGAGAACATGGCCTTCAAAGCATTGATTCTGTCTCTTATAGCACTCGAAGTGAACACTTTTTTAGAAGGAGGTGAGCGTCATGCCATTGTCCCAATGGAGGCTCTAGGTGATTCCTTTGCAAAAGGACATTATTGATACAATGCTAGAGTAAGTATTGTAAACCAATCAATCCTAGAGACATGGGAAAACATCTGAATTGAGAGCATGCATTTCAACCTCATAGTAGTTAATGAGTTCAAAGTCTAGTGATTGGGAGTGTTGATATGCTCACCTATTAAGATTGTTGGGATTACATTTTGAGTGAAATTTGTGGTCATGAAAGGTGTAGATTATGAGCTATTACTTAGTCACCTTGGATGGGATATGCTCAAACTAATCAAGGACTAGAGAAATGGTTTAGTCTTCTTGGATAGTAGTTGCAATGCAATTAGAATAGAAATGGAAAGTTGGAAGACTACACTTGTCGACATGGATGCTATTTCTAGCATGCTACAAGGAGACACAAATTGTACACCTATAACAAAACCCTTCAACAAGTACAACCGTTTTCCCAAAAGATGAGCAATATTTGATGCATATTCTCGCCACTCTATAGTTTCCATTCATTGAAGAGAGTGAGTGAGAAAATAAGCCAGTGGAGTGAAGAATAACTTATGGCACATACGTTTGAGCCTAACACTAGTGGAACTTATGAAACCCACTCTTGTGATGAGCCTCAAACCATCTCGACTTAGAGATAAAGGATTCAATGTCCTTACCAAAACTACCTTAAGCTTCATAAAATACTTTATGCAATTATGTCTCAATGACAAAATCCCAAGTCTATTCTACTAATCTTTAAAGAGTTGCTCTAATAATGTGAGTTGCTCTAATAATGTGAGTGGAAATGGACAAAGTTATACAAAGTATTATTTGATTACCCATAATAACCTAGTGATGTACTTAATGAAACTTTAAAAATCGGAGGATGATGAGTTTGATGAGGATGACAACTCATTTGATGCTAAAAATGTAGAGGAAGAAGATGATGAGTCTAAGGATTATGATTTTGATGGTAAGACCATAGATAAAAGCTTAGCAGACCCCAAGCCACAAGAGACTAAAAGGGTAATAGGCTAATGCTAGAGTGATAAGATTTAAATTCGAGTGGGAATGTTGAGTAGTTAGAGGTATTAGATCATGACCAATTGGGATACAAGCCTACAAACCTCATTCAATCTCTTGAAATCCTTGCAATGGAAAGAGTAGAGGATATTGATGAGGGACACTATTCATATAAGTCAAGTGCAACAAGCTAAGAGTTTAATGTTAGCACTAACACATATCATGAGATCCCTCAACCCAACAAAGGCAAATGAACAAAGAACAATCTACTTGTACATGTGAGAAATGAAAACTAAAGGATACTCGAAAAAATCAAGACCCTAACAACAATAATAAAAGGAAACCCCAAGATCTTTCTAGGATATTCAATTGATTCATAAAGAAAGATTATACTAGTATGATGCTTTGTATGAAGAGGGAGACAAAATCCAATGACCTAATTGAAGGATCTACAAAGCTCAAGGAGGTGAACCTCACCTAGGAAGTAGAAACCCCCAAGCTTGTGTACAAAGCTAATGACCTTGTAGAAGAGAACAAGAAGAAGCTCGAGTCATATGACTCTTGGAGGAGATTGGCTCTAGGATCTTCGTTCATCAAAGGGTGTAGTCACTAGTGGTGATGCTTCTTTGACACCTATTTGTGATATTAGCACCTTGCCTCTATTGTTTGGCTATCCATCAAGCTCCCTACGAGAAGTCCTACATGTTTTAGACTTGATCTTCCATCTCCTCTTAGTTCATGGGCTCACTAGCTTAGTACTTGGGTTGTCTTCTCTCCAAGCAAGCCATCTTTGTTGATAATTTTTCATTGAGAGCCATTCTTATGAGAGGTTGGAAAGAGAGAGATATATACAAGCTTCATTCCCCTCCATTGTGAAGGGCCCTTGGAGGCAAATTTCTATTGTCATGCCAGTTTCCAATTATGCACCACCCATCCCCCAGATTCCCAAGATCTTGATGAGCTTCTTCATGGATTGCAAACTTATATAGGCCTTTTTTTCACTCATGATCTCTTTCATTCACATCAAGCCATCATCCCTTGTGCAACTTGGACCTTGGTTCCTATTGTTTCTTTGTAAGTTATGGAACCTTGATTAATTTCAATTCAAGCTAAAGAAATATTGCAAGGGATGCCAAGTTTTGGGGCCAATCGGGTATCTATTATCCAAGATTGATCAGCAACAGTTTCATTTCAGTTTATGTGAATTTCTTGCTTGTTGTAATTAGTTTTTAATAAGGTCATTATTAGACTTTCCCTAAAAGAAAGGCTAGTTTCATGATTCCATTGCTAGGATACCATCAAATCCTTTGAATTGATAGCCTTGTGGCACCTAATCCACCATCTTCTTTGATGACCCCCTCATACTTCCCATCCCTTTCAAGGGGAGACAATCCTGATGATGTGATTGTGGATTTCTTGTCCCTTTGTGTTTTAGAGTAGGATTCCCAAGATCTTGATGAGCTTCTTCATGGATTGCAAAATTATATAGGCCTTTTTTTCACTCATGATCTCTTTCATTCACATCAAGCCATCATCCCTTGTGCAACTTGGACCTTGGTTCCTATTGTTTCTTTGCAAGTTATGGAACCTTGATTAATTTCAATTCAAGCTAAAGAAATATTGCAAGGGATGCCAAGTTTTGGGGCCAATCGGGTATCTATTGTCCAAGATTGATCAGCAACAGTTTCATTTCAGTTTATGTGAATTTCTTGCTTGTTGTAATTAGTTTTTAATAAGGTCATTACTAGCCTTTCCCTAAAAGAAAGGCTAGTTTCATGATTCCATTGCTAGGATACCATCAAATCCTTTGAATTGATAGCCTTGTGGCACCTAATTGGAAGTCAGAGACTTTCCTCTAGAGCTGAAATTGTTCTTAACCAAGTATTATAACAAGGATGTCTTCACTCAATGAGATGCGATCACATAGTGATTATGCTTCTCACCTTGGAAATTCATAAAGTGAAGGGGGAAATGTAATGCTTGGTCTTGACAATGCAACACACATCATGAATAACAAACTAAAAATATTGGTGTTGACCAAAATGCAAGGCCTTCTCTATTAAATGGTGATGATGATGACTAGTAAGAGAGTGAAGAATTTGATTATTAGTTCAAAGATCAAATGATAACATCAGCTAATATATTTGTTCAATTGGGAAAGGACCCTCAATTTACTCAAATTTCAAATTCATCCGAGAAGAAGAACAATGGTAAAATGAAGAAGTCTTCCTTTAGAGCTTTAAGAAATCAAGATGTACTGAAGGATATGCTAGTCCATCTTGTGATGTTCCCAATGTTTCTAATGAGCAAAAGAAGTTGGTTCCAATAATGGGACAACCAATGCATATGTAACAAGAACATGGTAGTGCCAATGTAATGGGATATGGCCAATAAGGTATACATGCCCATGTAAGCCATCCAAGATACTTTGGTGGTGGTTCAATTTACCAAGCAATGCTTGGAAATTCTTTAGCCATGGGAACATCTTTAGCAATGTTCGGTGGTGGTCTACCTTGCCCTATTTTATCTAGTGGGTGTAGATGGTTTGGGTTTGGTGTTACAAGGTTGGACACAAACTTAGATGGAGTTGTTGATGAGAGGAGGTTAAAAACAAGTTATTGTTTCACTTTGGGTACATGTGCTATCTCGAAGAGTACCAAGAAGTGACACACAATTTCCCTATTACCTACAGAGGCCAAGTATCAAGCGGCTTGTACTACCACTTGCGAGACTGTTTGGCTTTGGAGGTTGTTGGAGGAGCTTTACTATGCACAAATAGGAGCTACTACAATTTTGTGAGATGAGTAGAGTCTCATAGCTTTGGTACAAAATCCCATTTTCCATGCTAGAATGAAGCACATCGAGATAGAGTATCACTACATTTGTGAGAGAAGTTCTTGTATGATACCATTGATGTGGAGCATTGAAAGACAAAGGATAATGTGACAAATTTCTTTACCAAAGCAATTCCTCAAGCTATTATTGATCAACATTCTAGATCCTTGAGCCTTATGCCACATCTAGCATTTAAGAAGGGGTGTTAGAGATTTGGTCATCCCCAAGATGGCACTGGGACACATGCTATGTCAATACAATTTTGGCAGACGTGCTTTATGCAACCATTAGCATTTTTTATGTAATATGGAATAGGGTAGACAAGTGCCACATGGTAGCATGATAGTGATTACTACATTTTCAAGTTTATTATTACAATTATAATATTCATATTGCTACAATCAACCATTTTTTAGCTAGATTGACCTATTCTATTTGATTATTTTATTGTTATAGCCAGCTTGCCTAAGGTCACATGTATATTCATAGTTTAGTTTTTTTGTCGGTGAGAGAGAGGGCTCTAGTTGGTGATATTATGATAGCTTGCTATACATATTCTCCTTTGGTATTCAACATTCATACTCTACAATCTTCAACATTCTTCTCTCTCTCTCTCTCTCTCTCTCTCTCTCTCTCTCTCTCTCTCTCTCTCTCTCTCTCTCTCTCTCTCTCTCTCTCTCTCTCTCTCTCTCTCTCTCTCTCTCTCTCTCTCTCTCTCTCTCTCTCTCTCTCTCTCTCTCTCTCTCTCTCTCTCTCTCTCTCTCTCTCTCTCTCTCTCTCTCTCTCTCTCTCTCTCTCTCTCTCTCTCTCTCTCTCTCTCTCTCTCTATCTCTATCTCTCCATGTTCACTTCTTTCTTTCAATTTGGTCATATACTTCCACATTCACCACATTTTGACATGGTATCACAACAATGTTAAGGTTTGATAATGAGAATATTTGAATAGTAGGTTTTGAGCGACACTAAGGCTATGTTTTCAGCATTCTAGGGTGACCATGAGGGCTACACATAGACATAAGGCTTAAACAAAGATGGAGGGAAAAGGCAGGAAGTTTGCTATTTTTTGTAGGTTTTGTTGTCAAAGAAAGCATATTTAGCCTTTCACAAGATGTTTTATTTTTTAATCAACTTTGGCTAGTTAAGAGGTGTGAAAGAGGAGCAGAGGAAGCCCTAATAGGCTGCCTTTTCAAAGTTAGAGGGGCTACCCTTTGTTTTGTGAGGGTTATTCAGGAGCTATGTCATCTGAAAATGATGCGGAGTTACAAGTGACTATGGACCATAAGGTCCCCATCTTACTAACTCTTCCACATGATCAAAAGCTAGGTGGGGAGGCCTACCATATATGGCAAGTGATAATGCTTGCCATCTTGAAGTCTTATGATTTGATGGAGCTTGTGATGGAGGCCATTGACCATCCATTGATCCTATATCTTTCCAAACTTTCTTCGGAGAAATCAAAGTTGTTGAAGGTACAAGCCCATTGAAACAAGTTGAATGCCCACATCCATTCTTTCTTGTTTCTTCCATGTCCTCTAGCTCTGAAAGAAGATAGGTGACTAGAAGAAAGGTTTTCATGACAAGGATAAGAAGGACACCAAGAAGTAGGAAAAGTAGACCACAAAGGACTCATCTACAGTGGTTGCTTCTTCATGAGCAATGTTACTACATTTGGATGTTATCAAGCCTTCTTCATAGGATCCTAATATGGATATATGCTAGGATTTTTAAAAGAAGACATTGAGTACATGACCACAATTGAAACATAGAGAACTCAAATGCATAACACAGAAACACAAAATGAAAAACATAAACAAGGAAAAAAGGTAACTCTGAAGTGAATGAATGTTGTAAATGAAGAAAAGAGTGTACAAGATGCTCAAAGGGTACAACTATTCAACCGTTGGTGGCTCTCGTGGGAGTTGGATGAGGAAAGGTCAATGTGTGATGTCCATCAGAGATGGATCCCAAGCGATGTAACCAATCGAAGCTAAGATGAGGCTAAAAGTTGAAGGGCAATAGATTAGAAACCAAAACATAGTAATCTCTAGGGCTGGAACTAGTAAACACAGCAATGCAACCACTTGAAGACAATGGCAACTAATCACCAAAGGGTTTGGAAATCTAGATAACAATAGAGGACAATGAAGACAATGTTGACTAAGCCTGCATTGTAGTAAATACAAGTTTTATGCTACTTGGGAAGATGTTGTTGGGACAATAGGGTGGTAGTAATGGATAGCGAACTAAGGGCTAGTGGTGATGTGGTTGTAGTTGTGATAGGTTGGACAACCACTCAAGGAGAGCTACTATCTCAAACTTGCAAGATAAAGGGTGAGATTGAATGGTGGGAAACCTCTTTATCTATGGATGGAGAAGGATCCTCCCAAATTAGGGTTTTGCTTATGAGACACAAAAACTCTCTAAGACCACACACCGTTTAATGAAACTTTTGGTAATTTACATGTTTTGGGGATATTTTATAGAGTTAATTAGTTTGTAACGTGTTTTCATCTTTACGTCCCCTCTCTAATGCAAAACTCAAACCAAGAAGAGACTCAAAGAAAAGTTTAAGTCCATTTCTTCCCTAAGGCATCCCACTCCAAAGTAGCCAAAGCATTGGATAAAGGATGCACATGTCGCATGTCTAATGACCTACCAAGATTACAAAGGCGATGTTTATCTTCCCCAAGGAGTCCAAATGATCACCATAGAGAGGCCAAGGCATTTTATAAAGGGTGTTCGGTTGTCCAATGGCCTATCAGGACCTACAAAGGTGGATGGAACCACATTGAACTTTTTTTCTTTTTTTTCTTGTTTAGAGAAGATATGGTTTGTAGCCTATCAAATAACGATGCCTCCAGGGTAGAATGGGAAGGGATGGCTAGATTAAAAAATTTACAAAACAAAAAAGCTATCTCAACTACTCGAGGGTGTCAATGATCAGGGAAAAAAAGGAGAAGTATGTAGGTACTGTGATAAGTTAGTGAAAGAACCACTAATGAAAACAACTCAAGATCTGCTCGGGGATGCTCTGCACAATGAGATGCATAGAGTAATGCTACATGATGAGAGTAGCAAGTGCCACTTGGATAGTGTCCCTCATGGAAAAATTGTTCACTTGTGCAAGCATCCTTTTACAAAGATGATGATGATCATGTAATGTAAAGGGGAGGTACAATAAGGAAGGGAGGTCAATGTTGAAGACAATACTTGTAGAATACCAATGAAGGGCAAGAACTCCCTCTTAGTCATGGATGTTGAGGATGGGATAACAAGTGCACTTGGAAAGATACCTCTTTCAACCTCAATACTCTATCAACCCCCCTTTGTGAATAGGATGAGAGTCAAGGGATTTGAGAGAAAGAGGCTTCTTGTGGTTGTTGTGTTGTACCTATATGTACTAATAGATGCGCAAGAAGTAAGTGCACAAGGGGGTCTTAAGGTGGAGCTCTAGTGCACGTGTGCACTATAGTGAAGGGAGGTGAGCCTTGAAGTGGAAGCATGAGCAAGAGCAAGAGCTATGATGAAAGGAGAGAGAGAGAGAGAGAGAGAGAGAGAATTTGGAAACTCCAATAGTCACAATGTGTGATCGGCCTTTCCTTTATTCAAATGTCACTGAAAGAATAAAGAATGAAGTAACAATGATGGGTGCTCACCACTTGCAATGTACAAGCATGGGTATTGTCAATGTAGTAATACATGGGCAGCTAGGCAGAGGTGCCTTTATCCCCAACAACCTCCCACTTAAAGGTGAATTTGCCTCAATGAGGAGTGAAAAGAAAAAAGAAAAAAGAAAAGATAGTACAACATATACATAGATACAATAGGATGAGGAAAGATGTTATCTCATCCAACACCCACCAACCTCCTAAGGAAGGCAAAGCACTCTGTACCTATCAACCTCCTAAGAAAGGCAAAGCACTCTGTAGATACAATAGGATGAGGAAAGATGTCATCTCATCCAACACCCATCAACCTCCTAAGGAAGGCAAAGCACTCTGTAGAGAGGCTTTTCGTGAGCAACAATAGAGTAACCGCCACTGTCCAAAAATGTTGTGGTAAGCTAGCTTGGCTAAGCATACTACAGACCCTCTCTTGGATAGTCCTATTCATGAACTTAGCCATAGCATTTTGGGGAGGGGTGTAAGGGGCAATCAACTGATGCTTAATACCTCGCTCATCACAAAACTGCTTAAAAGCACTGAGACATACTCACCCCCAGTATATGTCGGTAGGCATTTCAGCCTATGCATAGACGAGTTCTTTGCTAGAACAAGCCAATGCTAAAATACTACCAAGATATCATATTTTTGCTTTATGGGATAAGCCCAAACCTTACATGAATAATCATTAATAAATGTAACAAAGTACTTCACACCCCCTAAGGACTAACAAGGCACAGGTCCACATATATTTGAATGCACAAGAGCCAAAGGTTCACCCATACATGGAATACTAGACCTTTTATGCAAAATCCTAGTCTACCTGCCATATAAATAATGACCTTGTGACTCAAAATGCGAGTAGTCGAAAGGTGGAAGATACTGCAAAAAACACTAAGCATTTTCATTCCCTTAAGCGACATATGCCCAAGATGAGCATGCTTGAGAGATACATGTAGGATAGGACCCACAGACAAAACATGGTCAGTAGTACCAAATACAACCAAGGGGTAGAGGCAGCTAGACTTGGCACCCTTGCAAGAACAAGCCTTCCACGAGTTATCTTCCACGTAGAATCACCAAAGAATATATGATAACCTACATCATCAAGCTTCCGTCCTATAGACATAAGGCTTTTAGTCACAATGTGGGTACATGATGTACATTATGCAGAACAAAAGTGCTACTAGAGAGAAATTGTAAAGTGACATCACTAAGGCCAACAATAGCAAGAGACTGATCATCACCTAAGTGCATTGAACTAGATACATTGCGATAGGTGTGAAATCACTCATAGCAAGGGGTCACATGAAAAGATGCACCTGAATCCAAGAGCCAACACTGTGCATGCATAGACTGATCCTTAATCAGTTGAAAGGCATCACATGAAGAGGTTGCTAAGATGTAGTCACCACCGGACTTCTCAGGCTGCATGATATTTATCTCCTCAATCTTTATGCTAGAATTTGCAGGTACAATACTTCGATCATTAGATTTTTTCTACACTTTCTCTTTTCCCTCTTCTTTGCACTCGTCATCGCGTATCTTATGGCACTGCAATAGTATGTGTCATGCTCAGGACTTGTTGCGTCCAGGTGCCTTAGACCGGGACTTCTTAGAATCCTTCCCAGGACAATCATTATCTTTCTTGCCACTTTTGCCACCTCTAACGGATAAAGCATGTGAACTGTGGGAAGCATCATTATTTTTCATGTTAATTTCCTTAGTTAAAAGAGCACTCTCTACATCTTTCAATTTTAGCACATCAAGTTTGTTGGTACATATCGTAGTGCAAAATACATCCCAAGACTTAGGTAAAGCACCAAGCAAAAACAAAGGATGCAGGATATCTTGAAACTCAATACCCTGTTGAAGCAAATTCTTCATGATAGAATGAAATTGGCTAAAGTGAGCAGATAATGGGGTCCCCTCCTTCATGCCTGTGGGAGCTTTCGCTCAACCGCCAAGACCCACGGACCGCTTATTGTTTCAAGCATTCTAAGCGAGCTCTAATGGCTATCTCTCACCTAGCCGACGCGCCGTTGCTCCTACGAGTGTAGTGAGCTTACCTTGATGCTTGATCGAGTACCCTCCTCTCTCTTGCACTCCGATAGCTCCATGATTCTTGATGCTAGCTCAAGCATCCTCAAGCCTCCTCCATCTCCAAGCTCCATCTGCGCAAGAGAAGAGAAGAGGAGATGGTGAAGAGCTTCACCCTCTTGATCCCTCACTCCCACACACACTCACTCCCTCACACTCTCACACTCCCTCTCTAGAGCACACACAAGTAAGAAGGAGAGAAGAAGAGAGGAAGAAGAAGACTCTTTTTGCCACACACCAAAAGAATGAGCTTCTATTTCACTTTTCAATTTTATATACAAAGCCCTAAATCCTTTTTGGGTGGTCATCCCCTTTTCCCTTTTTTACATGGCCGGCCGTAGCCTAGGCCCTTTTTCCCATTTCCCACCATTCTAATTTATCCTATTCCCAACTAATGCATACACTTTGCACAGGAGCAAGCCTGATGCTCTTTTACAAGGATTCGGGAGCGCTTCCACATTTTAATGGTGCGCCTTTTATTCTTTTGTTGTCTTGGGGCGACACTGAGACTTTTTAAGGGTCGTACCCGAACATTTAAATTTTTCAGGGTCTGGTTATTGGTCAAGGCGCCTTTTTTTACTTTTATCCTATGCCTTTTTTGCTATTTCCTTTTTTCCATTTTTCGCTTCTCTGTGCTATGAGAAACACGGTAACATTACCCCACTCCTAGCCAAGTGCCAGTCCCATGGCACTACGGTGGGAAGTAGTGGCTAGTTAGGTCTACTGCTAGGCGGAACTGGTAGGTGGATGACACTGCTTCCAAGGTGATTGTGTGAATGAGAGGTGATGGAGTTTAATGACGATGACCAGGAGAGATTTCAGCGTGCTTTAGGCTTCATGAAGATGCTCGACATCTTTTACACAGTTGTGGCGTCCATTATGTAGCCAGTCGTCTCTTGAGCACCAGAAATGCTTGAAGCAATAAGCAATCCCTTAGGAGGATGGTATTGGAGGGATTTATCCTGGAGAAGCCCCCCCCGAATGCTACCTTGACAATGATATGGTTTGTCCGCATTGAAAATCTGTGGCTTTGATTTGAAGAGCTTTGTCTTTGAGTTGAAGGTCTTCAGTGCTTCATTGAAGATCTTCAACCTTGCATTGAAATTCTTCAGGCTTGTGGAATCAATAAGCGATCCATAGATCTTGAGGCATTGGGCATGCATCTTTGGAAGATGAGGTTCCAAGATCTATGCCAATGGCAGGTCTATTACTGAGTACTCCTTTTGCTTGATTTGGTTCAATCATGGTAGCCATCAGCAAATAGAGGGTTGGCGGCATGAAGCACGTTGGTCCGGCCATCCACTCCAATGCAGAAAAACTCCTGAAACAGCAGCAATGGTGTCATGTCCGGTGTATGGAACAGATGTTGGTCATTAAAGGATGCCGTGGGTGATCTTCTTCAGCTGAGTAGCCAGTTGTTGAAACTCGAACATAACCTACAAGAAAAGTTGTGCACTCCCTAAGGGGTATGTCTGCCTCTCCGTGTAGTGCGTGGTGCCCGTGGGAGTGGAACTGGGAGATGGGTCTAACCTTGGGCAAGCCCTTGGTAATGTCCACACTTGAGGACCCAATTTGTGTGTCGTTGGAGGTGCAGTGCAAGTCTTAGGGTGACAGGTCTGAAAGTCCTGCCCTTGATGTGCCCTAAGCATGAAGTGGGGAAGGGGCTAGGGAGAACCCTAGGTGCAATGACGGCAGTGCACGATGAGGCGAAGGGGAGTTGCAAGTGGATCTTGCGAAGGTCTTTCTCGCTTATCTTGGCTTAATAGTAGATGCATCCCTTGGCTTTGCTATGCTTTGCTGTTGTCTCTTCTTTCCAGTTCACCCTGTTCTTTTGTTGCCTTGTGGCTTGCTTTTTTTTTCTCTCTCTCTTTCTAATATAAAGAGGATTATACATGGATACATGTGATACAAGGGCATGACGGGAGTTTACTCCTCGTCATCCGAATGGCGAGTAGGGGATGGTGGAGGGCGGGGGGCCTTGTTAAGGAATCTGCGACTCAACAAGTAGCCCTTGAGATTGAGGCGGGTTTTGAGAGTGGTGGTGGAAAGGAAGGGGTGGTTGCACTGGGTGAATTTGCTATCGCTCATATCTTCGAGCAGTGCAACACAGAAGGATGGCAAAAGAGTAATGCGCATCATGAGGAGAGTCATGATGCTGCTATCTATGGCGTTGGGGTCGAAGTAAAGGGGTGGGAGGTGGCGTTCTTGAGGTACAGGCTCTTGGTGGACTAGGACCCTAATTAGTCTAAGATAATTACAAGTGGTTATGAAGGCGGGGTCAGGACAGGAGGTGAACTCACTAAGAAATCTATCTATAGAATTGTACAAATCAGGGAGGGTAAAGAGAAGGGCATCCTTATGGGAGGTGCTATTGGTGTTATAGATAATGGGAAAGTCGAACCTGCCATGGATGGACGGATTAAAGTCCACACCTACCCTTCGAGGATACGGCATGAAAGTGGGGTCGTTTCTCTTAGAAGGGAGGGTGTTAGAAAATGCCATCCAAGCGTCAAGGTTGACGTCAAAAATGCGTCTTCTCCAGGTGGGTTGGCAATTATAGCCCTCCACCGATCTAGGCACCTGGAGAACTTTATCCTGCTAAAATTCGCGGTCCTCAGCTCCCCAAGCAGTTGGGTTGGCCTCTCGCTCCGCTAGCCACTTGGCCTTGAGCCTTGCACCCATAGCGATTACATCGTTTACAAGTTTAATGGGCATTACTCTGTTTAATGTAGCGGGAAGCTCAAAGCTCAAGCCGAAGGGATCGTGGGCACATTCCTGTTGTTCTCAGATAATCAACTCTGCATGGAATTCAGCGGGGAGATTCTCAAGGCACGGTGGGAGAGGGGTAGGTTGTCTTGGAACAGGTCTAACGTTCAGCTTTTTCCTTGCCTTCTCTACCATTTCTCTCCAGCGCTTAGCCTGGGCTGCTTTCCTCTCAGCAGATGTGTCAGGGGGTTGCACTTCATCTTGTTGTGGAGGAGGGGGTGGTGGGACGTAGTCCTCCTCCTGAGGTCCCAGATCAAACTCTGGTTCACCCCCTTCTGCTTGCACATCTTCTTGCACCTTCACCTCTGTGAAGTCGAGTTCGTCTATTTCCTGCACCGTCAGGCCTACCTGTGCAAGATATCTTCTTTGCTCCTCCAGGCTCTGTGGCGGGCCTCCTAGCTACAGTGGTACATGCAGGCCTATTGTTAGGGCTCTGCGTGCAATGGCTAGCTTCTTCTGCAGCTGATCATTGGCTTCGTTTCCTTTCGGTTTGGTAGAGTGGAGCAGCGTGTTGAGGAAGGTGTGCTGCTGGGCTATCATGGAGAGCTGGGCTGCCTCTACCTGATTCTCGGCCAACACTCTATCTCCTTCTGCTTTGGCCAGCCAGCGTTCCAGGTCTCGTATTCTCCTCTCGTTGTGGTCAACCCAGTCTTTCACTCTTTTTTCATATCTTCCAGGCTCTCCCCCTAATGGAGGATCATAGCCATGAGTTGTTGCTACTGGTCCTGGAGCTTGCAGTGTAGGCGGGATTGCTCCTGGTGTTCATCGGCAATTTGTGCATTGAGCTGGTCCAGCTTCACCTGCATCCTTCGCACATGCTCTCCTCTTAGTTGGTCTAGCTCTGCAGCCTCCTGTATGATCTTCTCAAGCTGGTTTTGTGCTTCCACGTTGACTGCCGAGAGCTGGTCGTTCTTGCGCCGCAGGTGAGCATTGGTCTCCCTCTCTCCGTTGAGGCATTCCATTAAGATTTTTCTTCTTCCTTCCCAAGCAGCATCACGTTCCTTCAGGGCTTTTGATTCTTCTGCATCCTTATTGCTGGCTTCTTCCTTTAGCACATCAATCTCCCTTTGGTGTTCTACTATCTGCTTTGTTTTCTCCAGCTAGAGAGCGGCTCGTGATTCTCACTCTGTTGCCAGCTCCTCCATGGCTGTTCTCTTTTCTTCCTTGGCCTTTTCTAGTTGCGAGAGCAGCTCCTTAACGTATTTGTCGTATTGGCCTGCTAGAGATGGGGGATGGGAAATGGTGGTAGTGGTGACAACGGCTTCTGTTTTCTGCCTTTTTAGCTCTGGCCTTGGCTCCATATCAGCCGTGGCTGCCCTCTTCACTCCTGACGCTGGGGTGGCCACGCCCGCTTCTCTTGCCAACTCCCTTTCCACCAGGAATTGCAGCCAAGAGACCATGTTGCTCTCATCGAATTTTGGGGTGGAGCCTTGGGTGGCAGTGGCAGTGGGTGTTGTCATGATGAGAGTGGCTAGCGTGGAAGGTACAAAGAGGGGGGGAGTTGGCATCATCGGTTCTTTGCCTTTTCCTTCTGCTAGGGGCGGAGGTGTGATTTCCGGCACACTAGTACTGGAACCAGGTGCCTCTGTTTGGTGTGGGCTCTCTACGTCCCTTCGAGCCCTCTCCAGATCTTCCTTTTCTTTTTTCTTGCGCTCTTCTTCCCTCTTTCCATGCAGGGCTTTCGTTCTTTGTTATGCGTGCCTCTGTGGGCTGCCCTGGGACTCTCCCTCTTCGTCTTCGTCAGTCTCCGTTTCATCTGAAGACCTACACTGCTCTTCTGTGTGAGGTGGGGATTGTGACGGCGACTTGTCACTTCCTTCTTCGCCTTCCTTCTTATCTTCTTCTTCCCGTCCTTGCCCTAGTGCTTCTTGGATTATGGTAGTAAGGACACCTCCAAACCTAATGGTTGAGGCTTTGGAGGATGATGCCTTGCGTGTTGATCGAGACAATGGGGATTCTCCTCCAGCGGCTCTTCCTCCTGTTGCTAGGGCCTTAGCCGAAGCCTCTATGGTTCTCCTCACAAACCCATTCAGGTTTACCTCGTCCAGTGATTGTGCTGCAATGCTATCGAGCGGAGGCACATTGATCCGGCTCATTATGCTGTTGTACCTCTGGCTTGAGAACAAAGCGTGCACCATTTTGCTTGCAGCTGGATGTCTGGGTTTGGGATGTTTGCCAAGCTAATCCCATCGTTGCTATGGACCTTCACCTTGTCCATTCCCAACATGGCGTAGACGTCCCTCTTCAGCTTTCTTTCCATCTTATTCGGCAACCCCAGTGCCCTTTCCACCAACTCCAGGGTCAGCTCAATCTGTACTTGCCTGGTGGCTTCATTCTCGCGCACCGTGATGGTGCCTCTATTTCTGTTAAAGGTGTACAAAAAGTTGGTGCACTGGGTGTAGTCCACCCTCTGGCCCACTGCGTCTAGGTATTTCTGCAGATGGCACTGGTCTATGATCTGGCGCACTGCCGACTCTTCGATGGCCACGTCTTCAAGGTTGAAGATGTGACGGAACTTCAACTGATTGAAGGATCTCGTCTCCACCGTGAGGCCGTACTTCGCTTGCTCCTCCTTCGAGAAGGGGAGCTTGCCCGCTTTGTCCTGGCTTGCCATGATCGATGCCTGCAAGTTCAGCCATTTCCACTATTAGTGCTTTTTGACAAATAACTTGCTGAAAGAAGAAAAGCGTAGCAGATTTTATTGAGTATAGCCTTAACTTTTCTTTTCAGACTTTTACCATTACATCTTACCATTGCATTTCAAATTTATTGACATTTCATACTTGGTTTACTTTTTAAATTCCACCTTACCCCCTCTCCCTTTGGAACGAGAAGAATCCATCCCAGGATTGGATGTTGAGAGGACAAGGGCGTTCAGCATAAAGGGCGTCGGTCTATTTGCGCAGGAGTCAAGCATAGAAGTTGGGGTTATACTCTAGCTGAGCTTCCCGATCTAATTCGAATGGGCGGATACCCACGTGCATGATGTATGTCAGAACATCGGTTATGAGATCGCCAGAAACGACCCGATTTGCAATGTGGAGCTCTTCCTCTGTTAAGAGGCGGTCAAGGTAGGGATGCCCCTTGATGTGCTCTTCCATGGTTCGGTCATCACGAAGAGTGGTTAATACTTGATATGAGGTTGGTGCGATGTAGGTGGGGTCGCACTCTGCTGTTTTGATTGCATGGCGCTACTCAGCGTTGGTCATTATGCGGCACCCCTCAACTTCCCATTGCAGCCTAAGAGTGTACCAACGCTTCAAAAACGTGGAGTCCATATTAGCGAGCTTGGATAACTCAGCGATTTCCTAATTAATGATAGCAGGAGTGATTTGCTGATCGTAGGATGTGATGAGATGTTGTTTAATGGCTTGCTCTTTGGAGATCTCGCTGCTAAGCAACTCAGCAGCAAAGTGAGAAGCTTTTGCAAATGCGAATTCAAAAGTCTCCCAAGAGCAAGGCATATTGTGCACTTCCATTGCAAAGGGTTCTTCTAATAGATCTAAGTCCAAGCGGTCATAGCTGAGGGCTAGCGACACGAAGGTGGCATCGAGTCATTTAATGCATTCCACCATGTCAGCCCCGGTGTCCTCAACAAGGTCAACGGCTAGCGCTAGAAAGGATTTTCGTTCATAGGAGGGCATAAGGCCGACGGGTGGTCGAGGTTTGCTAGAACTAGAGGCCTTGACAATACATAGTTGCGGTTGGGAGTTTCCTTGAGCCTGCAGTTGGGCTGTTTGGAATATGGGTGGATTAGGGTCAGCCACAATAGATGGACTGCTGCAGTCAGCTTTGCTGTGGGGAGTCGGATTGATTTGGTCGGATGATGCCGCATGTGACGGTGGCTGTTGCTTGGGCCGATAGGTTTGTGCGACTCTCCTGGACCGAAGCGTAGATGAGTCGGATGGCTGGGGCTCTGGAGAGCACTGTGGCCTATGGTTTTGAGGTGTTGTGGGACGTGGGCTGATCAAGCTTGAGGGTGGCATATGAATAGTGTCTTTGGCCGTGGGGACCTTAGGGATCCACAGCCAGGTATTTCCCTCGTAGTAGCCTTGTGCATGCAAGAGGGCTTTAGGGACCCATCTTTGCTTGATCACACGGCGCTTCCTGTGATTGCGTCTTGGCCTCCTAGGTTTAGAGTTCTGGGTCTTATGAGGATAGGAGTGTCGACTCTTAGGGGGTTGTTGTGGGGCTGTTTAGGCACCCACTGGAAGCGAGGCTGTTGGGCCTTAGCTTTGGCCACTGCGGGTTGCGGTTTATGGAAGTCGGGGAGTGGCAGCCACGCACTACCCCCCTCCTTAGTCTTGCCTACGGATGTTTCTCTATCGATGGCTTTGCGGACGGTGATGGTGTCGCACAACCCTTGCTAAAAGCTTTGACAATGCACACGTTGCCTATTGCTAGGTGGATGCTCTGCGACTCATAATCAACATTGCAACGAGTCTGCTTTTTGAAGGTTCGCCCCAGCAGTGACTCCTTGCCTGTGTCTGTAACACTTGGCAATACGTAAAAAAGCATTGGAACAGTCTCAGACTCGATAGAAACGACGACTCTACACTTGCCGAGAAGTGTGTATGATTGAGCCTCATATGGGTTTAATTTGGCAATTGTGGGTTGAAGTAGTGGTTTGCCAAGTTGGATCCAATGATTGTGGGTTAAGACATTGAAGTCTACTCCCTCGTCGATCAAGGTGTTGAAAGTGCATGTTTGCTTGGCAGTGACAGTGAGATGGAGGTAAGCGAGTTCTACAGCTTCCTCATCCTCTTCGTTGATTTCAGTGATTGTAGCTACTCGTACTTTGACGAGTGGTTCTAACAATGGTGTCTCATGCCAAGGATGCGTGGGAGGGTAGTACTTCTTGACACGACTGCCCCATTGAAGAAGCCTATTCCCTCACCATCTAGTGTCTCAAGCTCGACATTGCCGGTTCGGCTGATCGCACGAACCTTGAAGGGTTCGAGACCTCTGAATTTCATTTTCTGCTTATGTCCCTTAACTGAGTAAAGGAGCACTAAGTCACCCTGTTCGAATTCGCGCTGCTTGAAATGCTTGTCGAACCATCTTTTGTATCGGGCTTTTTCACAAATCAGTGCGTGGGTGGCTTGAAGACGAGTTTCTGATAGGCGTTCCAGCTCGACCAGGCGTTGCGTCCATGCCTCCTTCCCTTCCCATCGTTCTTGAAGTGCTATTCTCAGGCTAGGAACGAAGAATTCTAATGGTAGAATTGCCTCAGTTCTATAGGTCAGCCTAAAGGGGGTTTAGTCGAGAGCCGTTTTATAAGCTGTGCGGTAGGCCCACAAGGCTGCCATCAGCTTGTTGTCCCAGTCGCTGCATGAGGCTGAGACTACTTTAGTCAGGACATTCATAAGAATCTTGTTAGTTGATTCTGCCTGGCCATTCGCCTGAGGGTAGTATGGTGAGGATTTGCGATGGACAATGAGACAGGTGGATAGGAGATGTGCTATCACTTCGTTGATGAAGTGTGTGCCTTGGTCGCTAACCAGTTCGATGGGGCAGCCGAAGCGCGAGATCACTTGCTCCCATAAGAACTTGGCAGTCATCCTAGCGTCATTTTTTCGTGTGGCTCTTGCCTCTACCCATTTTGTGAGGTAATCCATGGCCACAACAATGTACTTGGCTCGTGAGTACTGTGCCGCAGGACTGATGGGCCCTATGAAGTCGATTCCCCATTTTTCGAAGGGTTGGAGAGCAATAATTGGGGTCAACTCCATTTGATCTTTACGAATCAGGACTTTTGTCCGTTGGCACTCGTCACAATGCTTGACGAATCGCTTGGCATCGCGGAAAAGTGTGGGCCACCATAGCTGAGACTGCAGCACCTTCCGTGCTGTCGTGCCTCCACTAAAGTGTCCTCCCGCGATGCCCCTGGTGCCTCTGAGAGCACATCGTGCATCTGATGCTCACACACGCATCTACGCAGCAATCCGTCTTGCCCCAGCCTATAGAGTTGACCTGCAATCAGCTGGTAGGGCTGGATTTTCAAGATCAAGTGCCTAAGTCGGGCTTTTTCTATTGGTTGCTCAGGTAGTCCGTGCTCCAGCACTTGGACTATGTCGTCCGCCCAATATGGCGTTAGATCAGCCTTAAATAAATCTCTCTCGCTGGACAGGTGGAATAGGTGGGCGTCGGGTAACTCATCAACGATGCCCTGTCCCGCGGCTTCTCCCGTGGGGATGCGTGACATGTGATCAGCCATGTAATGTTGTTTTCCCTTTCGTACTACCACAGAGAAATCGAACTCTAGAAGTAGGAGGAGCCATCGAGCTATGTGCCATGTAGCACAAGGTTTGTTTACTAAATAGAGCAGGGCTTGATGGTCCACGAAAAAGATGAAGGGTGTGGCCAATAGATAATGCCGGAATTTCTTCACAGCGAACACCATGGCTAATCCCTCCCTTTCTATTGTCAAGTAGTTCATCTCCGTCTTAGTGAGCTGTCTGCTAGCAAAGCTCACTGGATAATCTAAGTTGTGCTCACCAGGTTGGCACAACACTACCCCCACGGCAAACTTAGATGCATCGATGTGCACGTGGAAGGCAATGGTCCAATCTGGGGCTCGTAGAATTGATGATGTTGTTAGAGCCTTTTTCAATTCTTCATACGCTCGTTGGCATGCCTCGGTCCACTCAAAGACAATCAGCAGCTTGTACAATGGTCTGGCGATCAGTGCATAGTTTAGTACAAACCACCGATAGTATCCTGTATGGCCTAAGAAGCATTGAACTCCCTTGTAATTAATTGGGGGTGGAAGGTCAACAATAACCCTTACCTTCGAGAAGTCAGTGGCAATGCCGTTCTTCGACACTACGTGTCCTAAGATGCATCCGTGGTTTACCCAAAACTGGCACTTCAAGGGGTTCAAAGAGAGATGATATAAGTGGCACCGTTCAAAGATTGCGCGGAGTTTGTCTAAGTGTTTGATCCAGGTCAAATGGACACACAGATCGTCGACAAAGACCTCTAACTCCTTGCGAAGCATGTCCTTAAAGATGGTGCACATGAGACATTGGAAAGTGGAGAGGCATTGGTCAACCCGAAGGGTATGACTATGTATGCAAAGACGCCCCACTCAGTGGCAAAGACGGTCTTGTGCCTGTCTACAGGATGCACTTGCACCTCGTTGTACCCTAAGAAGCCGTCCAGAAAACTGTAGGCTTCCTTGCCTGCCACTCTCTCAAGCATGTGCTCGGTATATGGCAATGGATAGTTGTCTCTCTTCGTAGCAGCGTTCACCTTCTTGTAGTTGATGCACACTCGGATTTTTCCATTCTTCTTTATCACAATGACTATGGGTGATACCAGTCCGTGTGCTCAATTTCGTAAATGAATCCAGCTCTCATCAGCTTGTCAATTTCCTCTTTGACAGAATGAGCGTGTTTTGGATTCATAGGGTATGGTCGCTGCTTGACCGGCGTCGCGTCCGACGTCATGGGTATGTTGTGAGTCACAACACTCGGATCTACCCCCTGTAGCTCCTCTAAGGACCAGGCAAACACGTCTATATACTCTCACAAGAGAGCGACAAGGCTCGTTTCTTCTTTGCCCGTCAAGTTGTCGGCAATGAACACTGGTCGGGGTGTTTCCCCTTCTTGGGCTAAGTCTACCTCCTTGACTTTGGCTAGTCCCTCGATTGGTTCTCTCGTCTGCCCTTGACGTTTGGTACCTAACAGAACTACTATCCTATCCCCTTTTTTGAATTTTGTGAAGCATCTAGGGAGGTCCTGCGGCTTTCGTTGTTCTTCTAATCGTGTATCCCTAGGTTGCTTTGCCTTTTCCTGCCTTAACCGTCTGCGCCTCAGGTGGACGAGTAGGTCCCCCTTAGTACATCTGGTCGTGGGCGGCCTAGGGATCTCTGGATCACTATCCGAACTAACTTTCGATTCAGAGTCAAACCCTCCATCTTTGCTAGAAGAGGTGGTCTCCCCTGGTGGCCACAGTTCAGATGGCGATTCGGTCCTAAGTATTGATGTCGTTCCTGGTTGGGCTAGGCCTACTTGCTCAAGGCCTATGGCTCCTATGCATTCCAACCAAGCGCGATCACATTCCATGCGCATGACTCCTCGCTCTACTCTAAGGGTCCGCCTTTTCTGCGGCTTGGCATCTGCTCGTATCTGCTTAATTTCTCATCCTTCAGTGTCGTATTCTATGGTATCTACTTCACCCTCGCTCTCATCACTGAAGGATTGGCAGTCTTCGTATTTGTCGCTGGAATCTTTGTCATCCGACTGCTCGTCATCTCCTAGGGTTTGGTATGTCTCGTGCCGTTGGTCAAGAACTAGGGCCCAGTTATACATGAGGTTTAAATCGTGTACCCTGGTCCATTGCCACTTGGATTCCTCTAAGAGATCCTGGAGTGGTTTGAAATTTGCAGCTGGATTGCCAGCTAGCTGGTCCGTTAGGTATTCCAGTACCCCCTGGAGTTCCCTTTGTTGGATGGTACTTGGAAGGTGACAGACTCAGGCTTTCCTTGGCGGCTTTCGGCCATCATGCAAATCGGTGTAGAGAGTGCTTCATTGGACTTGCCGATCCTTTTGATGGCTTGCTCGTACACCTCATGATCTGAGAATGGCAGGTCGATTGTAGCGAGAACATGCATCCAATCCCGCTTATCCTCTGGACATGGGATATGCTTGGTCAAGGGCCCATAGGGCTTCTTGACTTGAGTATTTCCCTTGAGCATAGCAGAGATGGCGTCTAGGTCGACTGGTGAGGTCTTCCAAGCATCCATCTCTATTCTTACGGTGTCCGTTCTATTGCCAAGGAAGATCAAGCCGTTACCCCAATCTTCGATGACTCTAGCATTGCGCATCCAGGGTCGGCCTAATAGGACATCGTAGTCCACTCCCTTCATGACTATAAAGTCAACAGAGAACTAGACACCTGCGATCTTCACTGGTCAATTCTTCAGTACCCCGAATGGCTTCACTCTTATACCGTTTTCTAACGTGACATTAAACCTAGCAGTTTCGGCAGGCGGGTTTCCCCAAGTCTGAAGCATGGCATGGCTAAGCACACTAACCCCAGCTCCCGTGTCTACCATTCCCTTTCTCGTTGTGTCACCTAGGGCTAGGACCGGTAAGACCGTGTGCATCTCAGAGCCTTCCCAAAAGGCATTGACATGCAAGGATTTAGGCACGGAGTGCAGCGTCAAACTTGGTAATTGTGTTTCTGCATCATGGTCTTGAGGGCCTGCCGTGACCTGCTCTTGTGACCCTTCAACCCACTGCTTAAGGTCTTGCCATAGGGTAGGATGCTGCTTAAGAAAATCTCCCAGGCTAAGTGTTACAAGGGTAGTCACCAGTGTGGTTAGGAGATGGTTGGATACTCGTCCCTCCCCTAACCTAGATTGTCCGGGTCAATGGGTACAGCTGACCTGAGGCTCTGTCGCGTTAAGGCTTGGTCTTAGCGGCACTGCTTGTGGCGCAGTTGCTTCTGCTGACTTAGGTTGAGGCGGTGATATTGGCGTGCTTACGCTGGAGAGATCATCGATCTCGTCCTCTATGATGGGCTCATCATCTTTGAGATGCTCTTGAGCGTCCTTCATCCATTCCTTCACCTTTTCTATGGCCTCTAATTGTCGCTTCGGATGCGAGTATTCCCCTACCTTAGTGCTTCCCTTTTCGGCCGTCTTAGGGGCTAAAGTCTCTGCCTCTGCGTCTGAAACCTTCTTTCCAGCAGGCAGAGTCATAGCATTCTCGGTTTTTAGTGTGACTTTAGCTTCCGATCTCTTCTTCTTCTGCCTGCGGCTTTTCTTCCCTATCGAGGCTATGTCAATGTTGCTAGGTCCTGGCAGAGAGATGCCGGCCTGCTTCGTTTGGGCTCGGGTCATGACCCGCAATGGAATAGGTGTGGCCTCCCCATCGAGGTTTTCGACACCAAACAGCCCCAGTGGGACAGATGGCAAGTTGGCTGAGCTAGAGGATGGCTTTCGCTTTGGGCAATCCACGAAAAGATGGGTGATTCCACACTCTGCGCATCTTTGGTCAGCCTTATCCCTATTTTGCTGCTCTCTTTCAGAGCAGCGTGATGAGACATGGCCAAGGTGATCGCAAGTCCAATAGGTGATTGGATCCTGCATCTGCCCTCCTAGGCCCCTACCTCGTCCCCTTCCCAATGCCATCACCGGCACATGTCGATAATCCATGAGGACCACGTTGCCCTCGTCGTCGTGCGAGACGTAAGGGTTTATGTAGGTCTCTTCATCATTCGGCTCCTCCACGTAGTGTACTGGAGCGTCGCTCGGTGGGTGGCTCACGTAAGGACCAGGCGGTCTAGGAATGCATGTAGGATTTATGTCCATTCTAGGGATGGCTGGTTTCATATCGTTAGGCGCGGGAAGAGCCAATGGGGCTCCCCTTCTGAAGAATGGCTGCGGCCTATTCGCTAGATAAGGCTGGCCGTAGGGTTGCGAGTATGGAAGTCTTCTTGGTAATCTACAATGCGCTACATCATGGCCGAACCTACCGCAGTTAGCACAAGGTCTTGACCTAGGGTCTTGACACTCGGCCGGCAAGTGGTTTCCGCCATAGTACATGCATTGGACGTGCGGGCGCGTTGGTCGTCTTAACATGTCTTGCAACTTGGCTAATTCCATCTTGACCTCAGCCAAGCCATGGTCTGTCTCGGTGGCCTTTCCCTTATCTTGGGATGATGGGATTGACCGCTCACTAGAGGCTGACGTTCTCTCTGAGCTTCGCGAGTTGGTCTCCTCTAGATTTGAGCTCCTGGAGCTCCGCTCTTTCAGCTGATCATCAACTCTGATGGCTTCCTCAAACACTCTAGCCACCGCGTCCCGCTACAAGCTTGAATTGCCTGCCAAAGCCTTATACAACTCCTCGTCTCGAATTCCCTTGATGAATACAGTCAAAACTGCTCTGTCAGTCGGTCGCTCGCCTAGAGGGATTCTCTTAAAGAGACTCCTCACATGGGTCACATAGTCACGGATATCCTCCTTCTCTTTCTGCTTGATGTTCATCAAGCGTATTAGGAGGTTATCGGAGTATCCGGGCTCGGCAAATCTCTTGATGAAGAGATCCTTGAGGTCATAGAAGTTGGCTCGCTCTGCAGCATCTAGGCTCGTATACCACGTCCTACCCTTGTCGCCTAGGTAAAGCCCGAATGCTTGCGAGCGTTGAGTTTGGTCATTGAGGCCATTGGCTTCGCAGACTTGCTCAAACTGCTCAACAAAGCTATATGGGTCGTCATGAGGTTGGTACTTATGGAGTTGCTTGGCAACAATCGGTATTTTGGCCTGGCTTTTTGAGCCTTGGTTTGCCCCTAATCCTGTGAGCAGTGACGTCGCTAGTGCGGTGGCACTCTGCTCTACTGCTGTATTATCGAGCAGCCGTTTCATGAGAAGCTCGCTCAACGTCAAGTCTCCCTCCAGTGCTCTCTCATGGTCCGTTCGGTTTCGGCTAGCCAAGTTCAGCATTCACTGCACCTCGTGCAACTCCATGCTTTTCCTTTGGCTCCTAGCCTGCTGATCCCTATTGTACTCGGCTATGCCCTGCAATGCCTTGCGGGCTAGCCTTCTCTCCTCCTCTAGATTTGCAATGATTGCGTCTGCTGTCCTGCCGTAGTGCTCGTATCGAGCATGCGCATCGTAACTGCTCACCAACTCGCTGAATAGCATCTAGGAATATGTTCAAATCGAGCTCCCCATTAGACCGATGGTCTGAGCTCTCTTCCGTCATGGTCGAGTTCTTGCGCTCCACTACGCTGTCGATCAGGTTGAATAGACTTGGCAGATCCTCGTCGTTGTCATTCCTTGCTTGGTCCTACTCTGTGCTTTGATGCTTTGTCTATGTCCTGGGTCCTCTCCTATTGGTGGGTTCCTTGAGTGGTTTATTTGAGTGAGTTCCTTTGGTTATTGAATACAACCCTCAATTTATGGTCACTTGGTGCGTGTGTCACTTCTCGTGCACTTGTGGTCAATCAGGCTTTCAGCTTCCTTATGTGTACTTCAAGTGCGAAATTCAATGTGAGTGCAGCAACAATCTCTATATGCTTATGCCCTCTTGTCTTGTCTCGGGCCTGATAAGCTTCATTGCTCAAGTCCTAGCCATTCTAGTGGATTCTGGGGTCTGCGCTGCTTCTTATTGTTCACTAGGGGGTCGATCACAGGTCCTACGATTGGATTTCTGTTCTCAACGTGTTTGGTCACTGAGGAGTGCTCCAGCACCGTCCCCCTGTCCCTTGGTTGTGACTCCTACGTCGGGAACTGCTTACAAGGCGCTCACTACGTTGTCCTAGAGCGGGTTGCGCTTCCAATCGATCGTGGGGGTCAATTTTTGATGTTTTCTTTTTTTTTTCTTTTCTGCCTAAGGGTGTGTTCGATTTACCAGTGGTCCGATTCTAGGAATCGGACCAGGTGGGTCCGAGTTTGAGCTGTCCGATTCTCAGAATTGGACAAGGATTAAGTGTCCGATTTTCGAAAATCGGACAAGTGTCCTAATTTGTGAGTCTGATTTCCTCGATCGGACTAAGCGTCCGATCGGATGGGGTTGGTCCGAGTGGTCCGATTCCCAAAATCGGACGGGTTGGTCCGATCGGACGGTTGTCTGAACGTCCGATTCTGAGAATTGGAGACTGAATCAGGTGTCCGATTCCGCCGACTCGAACGCACTTTTGAGCATAAAATCGTCCAAAATCTTAAGATATTGATTATTATAGTCTACAAGATTCAATAGGAATGATGCTGGAGTGATGGGGAAGAGATCTATATACCTAGAGATTTTCGATAGCAACGTCACTCCTTGCATTGATCGATCGAACGGGTCACCCAAGCTCCCCCCTCTCTCTCTTTCTCTCTCTCTCTCTCTCTCTCTCTCTCTCTCTCTCTCTCTCTCTCTCTCTCTCTCTCTCTCTCTCTCTCTGCTGGTTGCAAATGAGGATTCCCTTGCCCTTCAAGAACTTATAACCCTACTGGACATTACCCGGATGTTACCGATCACTCTCCTTGCGATTCCTACACATTCAAATGAGCATTTCCTCCATTTTTCACCTGTTTTCCCCGATTTTCTCCCTGTTTTACAGCAGCAAATCCTATGCTTCTCGGGTGCGATTTCCTAATGTTAACCTACTCTAGATGCAACACAAATCGAAAGAAAAAAACTGAACTAATTTCTCCATGTTTTCCAATCATCAAACAACCAAAATATCCCAAAATACTTACTTGTTTTGAAGATGAAAAACACCCAAACTTCCTACCTATCTCAAGCTCCGTTTCGGGGATGAATCCCCTACTTCGATGCTCGATATGAGGTGCGCAAGTGCTCAAGCTTGAATCCATTGGTCCCAGCAACGATGAAACCAAAATGTGGGAGCTTTCGCTCAACCGCCAAGTCCCATGGACTGCTTATTGTTTCAAGCGTTCCAAGCGAGCTCTAATGGCTATCTCTCACCTAGCCGACGTGTCATCGATCCTATGAGTGTAGTGAGCTTACCTTGATGCTTGATCGAGTACCCTCCTCTCTCTTGCACTCCGGTAGCTCCACGATTCTTGATGCTAGCTCAAGCATCCTCAAGCCTCCTCCATCTCCAAGCTCCATCCTCCATAGCCGCGCGTGCAAGAGAAGAGAAGAGAAGAGAAGAGAAGAGAAGAGAAGAGAAGAGAAGATGGTGAAGAGCTTCACCCTCTTGATCCCTCACTCCCACACATGCTCACTCCCTCACACTCTCACACTCCCTCTCTCAAGAGCACACACAAGCAAGAAGGAGAGAAGAAGAGAGGAAGAAGAAGACTCTTTTTGCCACACACCAAAAGAATGAGCTTCTCATTCACTTTTCAACTTTATATACAAAGCCCTAAATCCTTTTTGGGCAGTCATCCCCTTTTTCCTTTTTTTACATGGCCGGCCGTAGCCTAGGCCCTTTTTTCCATTTCCCACCATTCTAATTTATCATATTCCCAACTAATGCGTACACTTTGCACAGGAGCGAGCCTGGCGCTCTTTTACAAGGATTCGGGAGCGCTTCCACATTTTAATGGTGCGCCTTTTACTCTTTTGTTGTCGCGGGGCGACATTGAGACTTTTTGAGGGTCATGCTCGAACATTTAAATTTTTCAGGGTCTGGTTACCGGTCAATGCACCTTTTTTTGCTTTTATCCTGCGCCTTTTTTACTATTTCCTTTTTTCCATTTTCTGCTCCTCTGTGCTGCGAGAAACACGATACCAATGCCGAGATCCATCAATCATTAAGCCAACACATCTGCAAGGCAAGGCTCTGCTTTGCATAAAGTTCTTAAATCTTTCCCCATAGATTCCATACACTCTAATCTTCATCTTCAACAACATTATTGTAGACAGGCTTTTCGTGAGCAGATCTGCAGGATTCTGGTCAGTCGAGATCTTGACAAGATCAACAGACTTGTCCTCAATGACCCCGCGTATGAAGTGATACCTCACCTCAATGTGTTTCATCTTCGCATGAAAGACCGGATTCTTGGCTAACTGAATAGCACTCATAGAATCCGAATGCAGTGTAGGGATAGCATCAATACCAAGGTCAGCAACTAAACGACCCAACCAAATGGCCTCCTTGCAAGCCTCAGTGGCTGCAACATACTTAGCCTCTGTAGTAGAAAGGGCCGTGCATCTCTGCACCCTGGACATCCAAGAAATAGCACCTCCAGCATAGGTGAATACATAGCCAGAAGCGGACTTCCTACTATCTGCATGTCTTGCATAATCAGAGTCAGTGTACCCCATGACTCCTATATCCTGGCTGCCATAGCATATGCACATATCTGCAGTGCCCTTCAGGTACCTCATGATACCCTTCACGGCATCCCAATGCTTCTTGCCAGGTGTAGCCATATAGCGTGCCACAACACCAACTGCAAAGGCAATATCTGGACGAGTGGCTATCATGGCATACCTAAGACTGTCCACTGCAGATGCATAGGGAATCTTGGCCATCTCGGCCCTCTGCTCATCTGTCTGTGGACAATCAGCCTGTGATACCTTCACATAAGAAGGCAATGGACAGCCAATAGGCTTTACGTCCTGCATGTGGAAGCGCTCAAGGACTTTATGAATGTACTCCCTCTGTGACAAGTAGAGGAGTCCCTGATGCCTGTCGCGTCTAATGCGCATACCAAGTATGTAAGCGGCCTGTCCCAGATCTTTCATCTCAAAGCTCTTCTTAAGCTAAGCCTTAAGAGCATCTAGCTCATCATAAGCTTTCCCTGCTATCAGCATATCATCCACATAGAGTACCAAAATCAATAAAGAACCGTTACGGGCTTTCTTCATGTAAAGACATGGATCCATAGCACTCCGGATATAGCCCTATGACTGCATAAAGGCATCAAACTTATGATACCACTCCCTAGGTGCCTGTTTCAAGCCATAAAGACTTTTCTTCAATTTGCACACTAGGTGCTGCCTGCCAGGTTCTGCAAAGCCCTTGGGCTGCTCCATATAAATCTCATCATGCAAGTCCCCATGTAAGAAAGCCGTCTTGACATCCATCTGGTATAAATCCAAGTCAAGCTGAGCAACCAAAGTCAAGACTAAGCGCGGGGTGGTCATCTTAACCATAGGAGAAAAGACCTCGTCAAAGTTCACACCATGCTCATGCTTAAAACCCTTTGCTACCAATCTAGCCTTGTATGCCGGCTTGGGGTGTCCAGGGGTACTTTTTAGCTTGTACACCCACTTGCATGGCAAAGCCTTCTTGCCCGTAGACAAGGAAACCAAATCCCAAGTGTCATTCTTATGCAGGGAGTCTATCTCAGACTACATAGCCCTCTCCCACGAGTGACTGTCACCCTTGCGCATAGCCTCACCATAGGTGAAAGGCTCTCCTGCATCTGTAACCAAGACATAATGCATTGAGGGCTTAAATCTATCAGGTGGATGTCTGTCTCTAGTAGACCGTCTCACGGCAGGCTCTGCTGCCTGCCCAGCTGCCTATCCAACACCCTGGCCATGAGCATCTGTTGCAGCTGTAGGCTGTCCAACTGGCTGTGCGGGAGCTCTCGGATCCTCCTGAAATATGACCCTGCGGATCTCAACAACTCTCTCAGGCTGCCTATGCATTTTGTCTTCATGGAAGACTACATCATGACTGCGGATGACTTTCTACGCCTGTAGATCCCAGAGACAGTAACTCATCTCGCCTGCATCCCCATAACCAAGGAAAATGCATTTGACACTCTTGGGATCCAGCTTACTTCTCTTGTCCTTGGGCACATGGCAAAATGCCTCATATCCAAAGACACGGAGATGCGCATAAGAGGGAGGTTTTCCGATCCATACCTCCTCTACAACCTGGAAATCCAAAACCACTAGAGGGTGATATGTTTATGACATGCACATCTGTACTAGCTGCCTCAGCCCAAAAGCTCTATGGTAGGCTTGCATGGCTAAGCATACTGCGTACGCGCTCCTAGATGGTTCTATTCATCCGCTCAGCCAAACCATTCTGGGGGGTGTAGGGGGCAGTCAACTGACGCTTAATACCCCTCTCATCACATAACTGCTCAAAAGCACGTGAGACATACTCTCCCCCATTATCTGTCCTTAGGCATTTTAGCCTATACCCAGACTGGTTCTCAACCAATGCAAGCCATCTCTGAAACATAGCCAAGACATCGATTTTAGCTTAATGGGATAAGCCCAAACTTTCCGTGAAAAATCATCTATGAACGTAACAAAATACTTTGCACCACGCATAGACTGACAAGGCATGGGCCCACAGACATCCGAATGTACCAATGCCAAGGGCTCACTCATGCGTGGCCTACCAGACTTCTTTTGCGTAGACCTAGTCTGCCTGCCATAAAGACAATGCTCACATGAATCAAAACATGCATAATCAAGGGGTGGTAAGTACTGCAAACCAGAAAGCATTTTCATTCCCTTCAAAGACATATGGCCCAAACGGGCATGCCAAAGAGATACATGTGGGATAGAACCCACAGACAAAACATGATCAAGGGAAGAAGCTGATACAATCAAGGGGTAGAGATTGCCAGCCTTGGCACCTCTCGCAATCACAAGTCTGCCACCCACGAGTGATCTTCCATGCAGAGTCTCTAAAAGATACATGATAACCTGCATCAAGCTGTCCAGCTGACATGAGATTGCGTGTCAAAGCAAGTACATGACGTACATCCTGCATAACAAAACTACTGCCAAAAGGAAACTGCAGTCTAACATCACCAATGCCCACAATATCAAGAGAGCTGTCATCACCCAAGCGCACAGAACCCGAAACAGTACGGTATGAATGAAACCACTCTCGGCAAGGTGTCACATAAAAGGATGCACCTGAGTCCCAGAGCCAACACTGTGCATACATAGAGTGTATCTCTGTCATCTGCGAAGCACTAGAAGAGGCTGCTAGGATATAATCATCATCATCAACATTCTCAGGCTGCATAACATTGATCTCTTCAATTTTAACACTGGACTTTGCAGGTACTATGCTGCGATCAGAAGACTTATCCTGCACTTTATCTTTTTCCTTATCTTTGCGTAATTCATGGCATTGTGGTCTAATATGGCCCTTTCCCCACAATGGTAACAAGTAAATCTACATTCCTGCCACGGGATTTGCTACGTGACTTCCCACGAGACTTGGACTGAGATTTCTGAGAATCCCATCCACGGCCACTACCACTGCCATGCTTTCCATATCCATCATTCCTGCCTCTAACTGTCATAGCATGAGACACACGAGAGGCATCCAAATTCTTACGGTTAACCTCTTCCTGTGCAGAAGAGCACTCTCAACATCAGATAATTTCAAGGTAGCAGTAGAGGCACATAATGCAGTGCGGAATACATCCCATGACTCATTAAGAGTACCAAGCAAGAAAAGAGGAGTGACATCCTCTGCAAAAGTGATGTCCTGCGAAGTCAAGTTCTTGAGTATAGCATGGAACTGGCTCAAGTGAGCAGACATAGTCACATTCTCCTTCATGCGCAGATCCATAAGTTGCTTCAGCCAATACATCTGACTCGCTGGACTTTTCTTGTCATAGAGATTTTTGATATTTTTCCACAACTGCCATGCACTCTGTTCTTCCTCAAAGACATTATAGTGAACTTGTTCTGTGAGAGACAACACAATAGTGGACTTGCATAACTCATCAAGCTCAAGCCATTCCTCATCTGGTATAGTTGCAGGCGGATGCCTGCTTAACCTCAAAGGTTTGATCTGCGATTTTTGCACCAACACCTGCCAAATCTGGCTCTTCCAATAAGAGTAATTCGTACCACCAAGCTTAGTGATGTTGAAAATAGCATGGTCAGTGGACGAACTCACCATAATGCAGGCTGGAAGACTCTAGACAGTTCAAAACTGCTTGCTGTTTACTGCAGAAAATGACCAAAAAATCACCAAAATCGAGGAAAAATGGCGAAGAAAGTGGAACCAAAGCTGCTACCCACCAAGTACTAGTGAAAGTATATCATTTTAGAGTGCTTTAGCATGAAAAATCCATGTTAGTCCATACATATATGCTTGCTGTAATAAATTTCAGATTTCAATAAAAGAGAGCTAACAATGCCAAAATCGGATCCCAAGGCAATCAGATACTGCCAAGACCAAAGCCGGCATCATGCGGGCATAGCATAAGCATATGACGGTCGATAAGCATGAATCCAACACCCAAGTATGTCATACAAACATCTGCCAGTGAGTAGGCACACCCCCCAGGCAATGGGGCAAAGTGTTCCTGCCACTACCAAAACTTGACACAAGTAGGTGTCAGTTCACAAAGATACGGATCCAAAACTGAGACTTAGCTCATAAGCATACAGTGAACCAAGACATATGATGTATCATCCCAAAAGGTAAGAAGTCCCAAAGTCTCAAGTATCTGTAACTGCTTAATAGCATGTAACAGCTCAATGCATAAAAGTACCACCTGCTCAATGTCTGATAAGCATTCAAGAATGCTCCCACTGGCATAAAAGCCGTATACGAGCTCAAGAGCTCAATCAAAGGCAAGACACACTGCCAATGACATAAGTCTAAGACAATACATCAATAGTACATCCCGAACATGCAGGCGGTAGAGCATCCGTATGTAGCATCCATAAGCATGTAAGACATCAAGTACATCCCAAGATACAACTCTGGCAAGCTAATAAATAGCTCAAGTAAGCTTCGAGAATCCAAGGTCAAGCCAAGACCGAGCTCCAGTAGCAATAGGCTCCAAACAATGTAACTAGCATGTAGTAATGGCATAGGCTACGCATGTCAAGACCGGTCAGACATAAGCAACATACATGCCATAAGTACATCCAAGATGGAGCATCCAAATGCTTTACAAAGCGAGCTCAAGCTCAACCAATGATCCTGAATCAAAACCAAGCTCTATGTAGAGCCCCAAGTGTCAATACATCACCATATATGTCCGAAGCATAGCCCGAAAAGCATAGGCATAAGTATACATGAGTAAAATGACTTCAACCCAATTGTGTATAGCAGTGATTTACTGTTCAAAACTAAGAATTTCAGCACCAAAATCAGCTCCAAATGGTCGCCAAATAATAGGCATACATTCCCCTAACACCCGGGCATCAAATGACAATGCCAAACAAGCTGTAGCATCAAATGTCAGTGTAACACTGTCAAAAACTGCCTGTGGACTGTTATGACAGTTCCAAAACAGTGTTAAATCAGTCCAAATGCTATGCCAACAAATCAACCATCAAAACCAAGCATCAAAGCATGTTCATATGCCCGAAATGGAGCCTTTCCAAGAGCCAATGGAGGGGGAGAGCTGTTGTTTTGAGTGTCAATGCTGAAGACACATATGGGAGGGCTGCGTGATTCCAGCAACTGTAAATGCTAGTCCTGGGGCTGCAAAAAATGGTGGCCAAGCTTCGGAGGGGTCCGGTTAAAGCCAATGAAGGCCTCAAACAAGCTCCAGTAAGTCTTGTTCAAAGGCAAGTGAGATATGAAGCAAGGGAGCTTCAATGGTGGCTGCCCCAATCTTGTTTACAGCCTGAGAGACCTGAGAACTAAAGTAAACCCTGAAGAAAATGATCAAATACCTTTGATGTAATGCCCTGAAGGTGCCCAACAATGCCGGGAAGGTGCTCGGGAAGTCGGGGAGTGATGGGAGCTCGAAGGAGTCAGATATGGCTGCCAGGAAGGAGACCCAATGCAAGTAGGGAGTCGATGGGATGCTGAGAGTGCCACGAACCAAGCTCAAGAGTTGGAAAGCAAAGATCTAATACCAGTTGAAAGGGAGCGACGGATCGAAGGTTGGACTCGAGAGCTATGGCGGGAGAGCAAGAGCAAGAAAGGGAGAGACTAGAAATGGGAACTCCAATAGTCACAATGTGTGACCGGGCCTTCCTTTATTCAAACTGTCACTAAAAGATTAAAGAATAAAGTGACGGTGGCGGGCGCCCGCCACCTGCAGTGTGCAGTGGCGGTGACTGTTAGTGTAGTAATACACGAGCGGCTAGGCAGAGGCGCCTTTACCCCCAACATGCCTATGAACTGCTTGTGGACTATTATAACAATCTTGGAACTAATGTATATCAATCCAAACCCAATGCCAATGATCAAAGCCTTCAATGCCAAGCTCTAGGTAGGTTTATATGCCTTAGATGAACCCGTTTCAAGTGGGCAAGGCTTGGGAGAGCTGCTTTGGACCATAGGGAAGTTGAAATGTGGCCTATGAGTAGCCACACTGATGGTGCCTTCAATCTTGGAAGGGCTGGGGAGCTACAACAATGCTTTGGCTAGGTGTTGGGGTCCCCAAGGACCCATGGAAGCTCCCTCTTGAAGGGTAAATCCAATGGGAAGGTGTATGCTTCACAAGAACCAAAGAGGCATGGTTGCACTATTGTTCATATCCTGTGAACTAAAGTAAATCAACAAAAGAGAACTCTAGTACCTTCAAATGAATGCGCTAAGGGTGCCCATGAAGCCCCAATGCAAGCCCAAGAAGGATGAGATTGGCCAGAAGCTCAAAGGTGCGGCTATGGCTGCCAAGAGTGAAGACCAAGTTGTAGGTATTCGAATGAATGCTGAATGTGGGACCAAGCTCGAACTTGCAAAGAAGAAGGCTCTGATATGAGTTGAAGGGTGGTGAGCCCTGAAGTGGAAGCACGAGCAGGAGCAAGAGCTATGGTGGAAGGAGCAAGAGCAAGAGAGAGAGAGCCACACACACAATTTGGAAACTCCAACAATCACAATGTTGGACTGGCATTCCCTTTATTCAAATGTCACTAAAAGAATAAAGAATGAAGTGATAGTGATGGGTGCCCACCATCTGCAGTGTACATGTGCGAGTAGTACTGTTAGCGTAGTAATACACAAGTGGCTAGGCAGAGGTGCCTTTACTCCCAACATATAGCAGTGCACTAGAGCAACATCATGGATGCAAGATTGTGCAATGAAGAAAAATGTATTAAGGTGTGTACACTAAGCTAGCTACACTGTGTGTGAGAGGTTATGAGTGCAAGGGTGGTACATTGATGCACAAGGTGTGTGCAGTGTAGTAGTGCACTAGGGTCACTAGTGCACATGGGTATTAGGGTGCAAAGTGATGTGTGCGTACTAAGGTATTGTGCAAGACAATGCACAAGGTGAGGTGTTCTTAGTTAAGATGCATAGTGCCCTAAACTAGGGTATTGATGTGTAAAAGTGAGACAAGTGCATTAGGTTTTGGCATCATAGTGCACTAAGGAAGGTTTATTTTGCTTGTGTGCACTATTGTGCCTAAGATCATATGTGGTGCATGTGTAATGTGCACTAGTATGGGCTACATGCAAGTACCGGTGCAAATGTGAGTGCAAGTGCACTCAAGCACACAGAAGTACTCACAAGCGCATGTAAGTACACCTAAATGCAAGTGTGCATAAGTGCACTCAAGTGATCTCAAGCACACACAAGTGTGCTCAAGTGCATGCGAGTGCACACAAATGGACATAAGTGCACAATGATTGGCTTAGTGCAAGCTTATGTGTAATAGGTTTAAGGTGACTAAGGGTGCATGCACAAGTGCACATGTGTGCACATTTGCATGCTAGTATCAATGTTAGTGTCAATGTTAGTGCAAGTGTGCCTAAGTGCACTCAAGTGCATAAAAGCACACACAAGTGTGCTAGGTGAGGCTAGATGCAAGGTTTATGAGTAGTGGACCTAGAGTGGGTGAGGTGGGCAGAAGTGCACACAAGCATACATAAGTGCACGTGCAAGTGCAAGTGCTAGTGCACCTTGCAACCTCTAGTGCATTATCCATAGTGCACTACATATATGTGCACAAGCCCCCCCTTAGTACACTATACCCTACACCTAGCCTTGCATAATCACTTGAACTATACATGCACATCATCGTGCACTCACTATTAGATTGACTCCATTAGATCTCATTGTACACCCATTTTGCACTACCACCTTGAAGTGCACACATGAGTGCACATCACTATGCAACACGTACATGCGCTTGCACAAGAGTCTCTTTCCTCTCAATTCCAACACAACACCCACCCTATTTGCAAGGGAGGGAGGAGGGGGGAAGGTGACACCTTGCAGAGCACTAGTGTGTACTTGTATGCATACGTGGACTAGTGTGCACACGTGCATGCATGCCATCCATTATATTGTTAGTGAGAGGGGAAGGAGTGAAGGTGGCCCAATTTGTCTTATTAGCTAGTCTTGAAGAACATGCGAATTTAAGAATTCCAAATCCCTAAAAAAAATTTCTCTTTTGTATTTGGGGAAAAAAGGGGAACCTAGGCTAGGGGCCTAGGGATGGAACTCATTGATCAAGCTCATCGAGCATACTTGGCTTGAGAACCCTTAGTTGCAGTGCAATGATTGTGCAAGCTTTTTTCTTTTGAGTGAATATATGTGCAAGTGGCATACCATGATGCTTCTAGCTTTGCAACATTGAATGGAGGTTGTTTAAAGATTTAGAGGTTGATCATGAGGTGGTAGTGTGCATGAATAAATGCTTATGCGTGCTTATGTGTGTGCCTATGCATGCCTCAATGCTTGTTGTGTTAAATATGCCTAAGAGCATGTGAACAAGCACTTAGAGGGCCTATTTTAAATGGTGTTAATATCTTTATCTTCATCATGTGGGAGAAGGTGGTCCAGATATGGAGAGAAGCTTCTCGATGAAGGGAAGGCGATTGATTAGCTGGTTAGTGGAAGATTGTGGTATTTGAAGGGGGGATCGATGGAGGTTTTGGGAGTGAGAGCCATTTACCACAAGGGTGGTATGATAATTGAAGAAGTCGGAAGAAGAAATAAACTTTGATCAAAGGTGGTATGATCATTGAAGGAGTCTTCTTCATGAAAGAGTAGTAGATGATGCATGTTGGAGGGAGGAGAGGCTATAGAAGAGGAGGGAGTCCTTACTAGAAAATTCTTATTAGAAACAAGAGTCTCACAACTTGCTCCTAATTACGACATAAAGTTCTCTTTATCAAGAGCTAGTGCTAAGACATGCTAGGGCTTGCCATAGGCATGGATGAGTTCTTAATCTCACACTACTCTTGCTGGATCAGAGTCATTTGATACCATCAATGTGGTTGAGGTACTTCAAACACAATAGTGTAGATTGAAATCCAAGCCTGAAAGTTGTAAGTGATTGGAGTGGTCCACATGTCCCTTTTGAGGAAGTAGATGCTCTTGGAGTAGAGGTCAAGGTACAACTTTTGTGCAAAATTTAGGCCTTGATGTCAGCAAAGGCTCCTAAGTGTTTTGGTGTCTTCAACATTTTCACACTCTTGAGCTCTTCTAAGGATCATCACCTTGTTACTTCATTGCTATCTTCCCGAGGCCTAAGAACATTGTTCATTACATGTTTGTCTTTCATTTCCACAATGAAACTTGAGGATACATGAACATTTTTTATTATGAATTGAAATTTCATCACATCACATGTATCATTTTTACATGTGCCCTCATTCATAACTCCTTCCATCTCATAATGTAGCTCTTCATCTCCTGGCCATAAAAGTGTAGCAACACTCATGAGTGCTACAAGGGTTGGGTTCTCAAGGCGTGTGTGTATATTTTTAATTTGTTATGCAATTATTTACTTATAACTATGCAACAAACGTTTATGTACAAGATGGTGGTTTTAGGACAATATCGATTAGTTGTATGCCTACCACACTTATGAGCACTGTAGGGCATGGGTTCTCAAGGCATGTGTGGATTTTTAAATTTTGTTCTGGCAATTATATACTTACAATAGTGCAAGAAATAGTTTATTTATCTACAAGTGGGTGGTTTTAGTAAAGTATTACTCAGTTGTGCACCTTCCCCAACTCAAGGTCTTTTATTAGTGATTGACTTGTTGTAGATTAGTCAAGCAAGGAGATGATAGAGTGAATGATTATTTTTTGGGTTGGTTAATCAAGAATCTACATATCCATGACTCGAGCATTGGGCCTACCAAGCTTGAGTGCTCAAAATCAATGGGGTCATCCTCATATCAAGTTGTTGATCATCCCATGTCATACAATTGGTTATTGGCATAATGTAAAGCGTTTGTGAGTGCTTAATTAACTTTGTTCAAGTATTCGATTTAGAAAGAGTAGTGAATTAGCATCACTTTAGAGGTGCAACAACAAGTTGAGTGAATAAGTATTAATCAAAAGGTGTTAGGAAAATAAGAACGTTAAATCACCAAAGGCACAATGCCATGAATCCTTAGATTTTATTTACATAAGGAAGGCCCATTACAAAGTATCACGACATATGTCAACCCACAACACAACCCTATTTGTGATTGCTTCAACTCTTGTTAGAGGGTTTACCAATTGCCACTCTCCTCATTAAGGATTCATTAAGACATATTGGACAACTGCATTTATATCAAAATGAGTGTTGCCTTACTAGTCTTTATTGCTTAGAGGTCTTCTGTTGTTGCAGGCCTCCCAGCTTGTTGTCCTTCTCTACTACTTGTTGCCATCAATCATATGTATTTTGAGTTTTACAAAACTTTTCAACATTAGTTTGATATGTGTTTCCATCTATAAAGGGTTGTTTTATTGAGTTTATGACACTAAACATTAGCATGATTTGTGTTTGCATCTGTAGCAAGTCTATTTTGTGTTTCAACACTTTTCTACATCACTATTTGCTTCGATTTGTTGTTCTAACACTCGAGATCTATCTCCAATGGACGACATAGTTCCAACACCTCCCCTCAGCCCACTCCCATGAGAGTCATTGACAATTAAGACTAGTTAGCCTTTGAGCATTGCATACATTCATTCATTTAGTGTCAACTTTGTTCTTATTTTGTGTTTCACATCTTTACCAGAATTATTGTGATTACATCATGTTCGTACATTCTATGTTTCTTAGTAAAAACCTAGTATATTTTGACCCAAAGAACTTTGTAATTCACAATCTTTTGGATTAGATTCTATACATTTTCCATTTTATAGTTGGTAAGGTATGTGGGTGAGCTAAATAAGATCTTAAGTTTAAATCTCTCAAATATGGGCTTCACAACATGTTCTCTTTATAGTGAAGTGTTGTTTGACCTTCACATGCGAATAACCTTCAGGTGAGAGATTGGGATGAAGTCTAGTTGAAACTTACAAAAGCATAAAAATAAATCAGTGGATTATAGAGTTTTAAACCATTTGTTTTAAAATTTAAAACTCTTAAGGAATTAAATGTTGGTTTCACAATTACATAATAAGTTTTTTATATTTATTTTTCCATGTGTGAAAAGTGGCTCATTTTGATGGTTTTTTGCTATAGTGTCATGTTGGCAGCCCAATGCCCCCAATAGTCACACCTAGCTAGGTATGTGGTACCTCTTGAGTAGAAGTTCACGATGTTATTGTAATTCATAATGTAGGAATGATAGTTACAATCTATCTAATGTTTTTAAATAATGTGATTGTATTAGTAGTGTGATTTTATCGAAAGGCGATGATCCTTTTTGGGGTCAGACTTTCAACTTAATGATGGATCTTTGAAAAAATGCAATGTCAGCAGGGTAGTGATCATTAGGTCGTTATGGAAGCATAGGAACTCTACTATGTTTGGGAGGAATTCCAGGTCACACTAATGAATGTAGACAAATGTAAGGAGGAGCTTTTTGTAGCCTTTAAGGGGATGGGGAGAAATGATTTTGTTTTCGAGGTTGTCTATAAGGCCTTGAAGAAAGTTTAGCTATGCTAAGGAGCATCGCCAATTTATCTTAAGTTTATTGTGTTACATTTGGGAGGTGTGGGTGTGCCAAACAACGTAAGAAGTTTTTGACATTTCGTCATGTGGAGAAAAGGAATTTTCCCCTTTGTGTTTCCCTATAATGTTCAACATCATTAGCTTTTGCTTGGGAAGTAGTATGGGGACCAACAACCCCTCGCAGGCTGCACCCAATCGCACCTACCTAGGTATGTAGTTCCTCCCTTGAAGAAGCTCATGATTTTGTAGTGATTCGCAACATCTTCACTATTAGGAGAGGTTTGGTATAAAGAGGGGTTTTTTTGAGCAGTGATTTGATAATGACAAGGGGAAAAGGCGAGTCTTTGAAAAGCGCGCGCACGCACGCACGCACGCATGCGCCCGTGCATGGGAAAAGGTGAGTCTTTGAAAAGTTCACACACACACACACACACACACACACACACACACACACACACACACACACACACACACACACACACACACACACACGCACACGCACAGGGTAAAGGGGCCAATAAAGTATAATCTAAAAAATCTCCAATATAGCTTTTTTTTCCAAGGGAGTTACATATAAATAGTCAGACAATACATATCATATAGAGCTAACAAAAAACTTTGGGACATTTTGATGTTTTTATCAAATAGCCCTAGTTATAAATGAAGGGTTCACAAAATAGTGACAATGTGGAGCCAGTAGAGTGATACTCAAGGATGCATTGTTTTAAGGTTTTACAAAATCCAAAATATATAAAAATTTACGTGGTTCAAATATTTAACTCACATTAAGCTCCTATATAATATGAATAAAATTATATCATAATGTTGAGTGGCTAAAAAATTTACATCTTTTTTGCAAAATTGTCACTCAATTGGGGTTGATGTGTTTTGCATTTAGAGGGTGTCACTTTATTAGCCCCTTTACCCTATATAGAGGAATGTTTTCTTTTGAGAGGTGACATGGTGATGAGAAGAGGAAACTTGAGCCTTCTAAAGTTATCTATGGCTCTCTCTCTCTCTCTCTCTCTCTCTCTCTCTCATGATTCAAGACATACAAGATGCAATGATATTTTAATGTTTGAACATGTGCATGAAATGTGTGCATACTCTAAAAATGCCAACAAATGCACATATACTATTAAAATAGAATGGAATGATATTTTAATGGTTGAAGACTTGCATGTAATGTGTGCATATTCTAAAACAGCCACAAATGCGCTTGCATGCGTCCACACACACACACACACACAAGCATGCATATATATATATATATATCTGTGTGTGTGTGTGTATGTGTGCAAATGCATACATTCATGTATGCACTTATGCACACATGCCCATATACACATAAAGATATGAGGGACTCGGGTGAGAAAAAATGGAGAGAGCAAGGGGGTTGGAATGAGAAAGAGAGAGAGCTATGAGAGAGAGAAGAGAGGAAACAAAGGAAAGGAAAGAGAATGGGTACAAACATATAAAATGTGCATATATATACATGCATATGCACACATGAAGACACATATATCCACTCACAAACACATAATGCAAACATGCACACGTGCCTATACACGTGCATATAAATGCAAATATGCGGACACAACATGCATTCATATGAGGTGAAAAAGATGAGAGATAGGGGACTAGAGAAAAACAAAGGAAGGGGACAAGAGAAAAACGATGAGAGGGAGAGAGAGGACACACACACTTATGAGACCACCTAAATGAAAACACACATATATATGCACACATGCCCATACACACCCAGAAATATGAGAGGCAAAAAAAATAGAGAGAGCAAGTTGGGGGGGGGGGGGGGGGCAGGACTAGAAAATGGTTGAGAAAAAGAGAGAGAACTATTCAAGAGAGAAGAGAAGAAACGAAGGAGAGGAAAGAGAATGGATATAAACTTATAAAACATGCACACATATACATGTATATGCACTTATGTAGACACATATATCCATGCACAAACACATACCTATGCACATGCATGCATGCATATACATGCACATTTGTGTACACAACATGCACAAGTATGAGGTGAAAAAGATGAGAGAAAGGGGACTTGGGAAAAACAAAGGAAGGGACGAGAGAAAAATGATGAGAGGGAGAGAGAGGGCACAAACACTTATGAGACCACATAAATGGAAACACACATATTAAGCACACACGTATATATACTTGCACACATACATGCATGCGTACATACATGTGCAAGTATATATGCACACGTATACATATATGTATGCGTACATACATGTGCAAACATATGCACACATGCATACACAATATGCACATGTATGCGGTGAAAAAAGATGTATGCATACACAATATGCACATGTATGAGGTGAAAAAAGATGAGAGATAAGTTCTTGAGAAAAAAAGAACGGAGATGAGAGGGAGAGAGATGACATACACACTTACAAGGCTACATAAATTGAAACACACATATTAAACACACACATATATACATACACATGTGCACACATATATGCACGTGTAGGTGCATGCGTGTATGTGTGTGTGTGTATGTATGTAGAGAGAGAGAGAGAGAGAGAGAGAGAGAGAGAGAGAGAGAGAGAGAGAGAGAGAGAGAGAGAGAGAGAGAGAGAGAGAGAGAGAGAGAGAGAGAGAGAGAGAGAGAGAGAGAAAGAAAGGAGAGAGGAGAGAGAAAAGAGAGGGGAGAGAAAAATGAAGAGCTTATAAGATCGGACAAATGGATACATGGATATAGATCACGCACATACATGCATACATGGTTGGTTTCTTTGCGAGTCAACCACCCATGAACTTTCTTGCCACATGAAACATACATTAGGATGCAAAGTCCCTTAATTGCTATTGTTGCCACTAGTCCTTTGAACCTGGTGCAAAGCACCAAAAGAACACCGGCATAAAGCGCCGGAAGAATTCAGTTGGCAGAGCACCTAGTGGAAATTATAGTGGGAATTCGTCTAAAACTTCCTGTTACATTGTGCACATGAGAGGTCTGTAAAGCATCTTGTAAAGGATCGCGCGAGAATCTGGTGATGTGGAGTAACCTTTTCTATTTCTTTGTGTACCTATTGTGATGATGGAAAATTTCATTGATAAGCTTGGTTTGATGTGTCATTTGAAATTTGGAGACTCTCATTGGCTAGATGTTAAGGGCTTGGAATGAAGCAACTCTTGTTTATCTTCGCATGTGCGGAGAGGGTGCTTTCTCGTTTCATCACATGGAGCCTCATGTGCATGGGGTATGTGACCTTGCCCCATGGAATTCCCAAGGGTTTGCTCACATCATCATCGTCATCATGATGGTACAATGTGATAACGAGGATCAAATTCATCATCCGTTTTATTTGGTTGAATTGGATTGGAATTTGGATGTTGTTGTTTCAATTTTCCAACTTTTGCCAGCCACCTGCGAAAAGCTCTCTCTCTCTCTCTCTCTCTCTCTCTCTCTCTCTCGCAGTGCCAGCAGTGCGTGCGCGCCATTTACTGCAGCGAAAGAGAGTTGTGCGTTTTGTCTCTCGCTTTTGTCGGCACTTGGGCAATTCCTTCGTCATGTACCGTCGCCTGATTCTCAAACCTTCATAACGGACTGCGGCGACCAATCCCCTTTCTCCTCCCCCTCTCTCCTGCTCGGACATAACCCTGCTGCCATGGCTGGCCTGGAGCAGATTCGCAAGAAATTACTCCCCCTCGTCGGGACGGAAGGCAGCTTGTGCTTAGACATGTCCATTGATGCAACGGCTTCGTACAAGGTCTCAAATTCCTTTTCAAGAAGCGTTTGTTACTGTCCATTTTAATGCAGTTCTGTGTCAATCCGCTTGTTATACAGTCAGTGTCAACATTAATCCTCAACATCACGAGCTCCTCAAGGCAGATGCAGGTTGTAGGCATAGATTCCTGTTTGCAATCGCCACCCCCTGCTACATTGAATGTGGTAGCTCCCATGCAGGAGGTTGTGATGTCGTGGGAATTCGAGATCTCAACATCACGAGCTCCTCAAGGCAGACTTGGACAAGCGGCACTGATTCTGTCTGCAACTGCCGTCCCCTGCTACACTGAATGTGGTAGCTCACACACAGGAGCTCTTGATGTTGTTGGATGTCAAGAAATGGGGATTCATATGCTAGGGAGTGCCTGCGGTCTCCATCCCCAACTACAACACGCAGGGGTATGTCGTTGCTCTGTTACAAGAGCTCGTGACATTGTTGGACTTCATGGGGGAATGCCTAACACTTTTTCTGTGCAGCTTGTGCTCAAGCAGACCACACACCAAAGTATCCCCTTTTGTCGTTACCTTTTCTGATGCCTTTCATTACAAAAATGTTAAAAAATGTGGATTCATTCATGGGGAAATGCCTCACACTTCTTGTTGTGTGCAGCTTGTGCGCAATAAGACACACTGAAGTATCCCTTTTGTCATTACTTTTATTGATGTCATTCATTCCCATTGCAGGTCACAGAAGGAGGAACCCTAAATCTGCTCAGCAGATCATGTGGTGAGTACAACATTAATGAATTGGGATTCCACAAGAGGAGTGGCTCTTCCTCCTGTTCATCTGCTGGCGCTAATGGTGGCAGCAGCACAAACTTTGATGACAGAGGGGATGATAGCTCAGGAGCCGGTGGAGGGGCCTGGGAGCGCACCTACAGGTGTGCCTCGCACGAAATGTGCGTCTTTGGTGCTATTGGCTGGGGTGCGAGCAGTGTTGTACGCAAAGCCATTCACATACCCACACACCGGATACTTGCTCTCAAGAAAATTAACATATTTGAGAAGGCAAAGTTCTCATTCTGCAATTAACAGCATTCGCATGGGAAGATAGGGTACTTATGCTTTAGAAGTAAAATTATTCTGGTCCTTTCTTCATTGCTACCCTGTAATTTTGTGTACAATATATTCTGTTTGGTTATAGTTGCACAGGGTCCGAAATACATCATGTTTACATCACCTTATATGTGTGCTCCTGCTGGTCGAATCAAAATGTTGTGGTGATCTGTCACACCTAAATGGGAGTTGTTATGGTTCCAATTGTTGATAAATTGCATGATTTTATGTGATGTTTTATTTGGTTTGAAGGTGTAAGTGCCCCAACACTGTCTTCTCTTAGCAAAAGGCAAGATGCACCAACAGTGTGTAACTTTGGTTTCATGTATTATGCTTGTGTATAAGGAAACATGCTCCCATTTAGCGAGTGTTTCGTTAATAGGGCTTTCTCCTTTGCCTTTTTGACAGGACAAACGACAGCAGCTTTTGAACGAGATTCGCACCTTATGTGAAGCTCCACATGCACAAGGACTTGTGGAGTTCAATGGAGCATTTTATACTCCTGACAGTGGGCAGATAAGTATTGCACTTGAGTATATGGATGGGGGTTCATTAGCAGACATAGTGAGAGTGAAGCGCAGCATACCAGAGCCAATTTTATCAGTCATCACACGGAAAGTTTTACAGGTAAAACTGGTGAATTAACTACTTTTCAGTACACATCCTTTTCTGTGGTACAACATAGTCATAAGTAACAGATTGGGATGGGATTGGGACACACCAATGCATTCCTGTAATGGGAGATGAATGGGATGCGTTCAAAGAAGGAGACATACCTTGTCCCATCCCTCACAGGCATCCCCGTCCACCAGCAAGTGTGGCCTACTCATGGACAAATCCCCCCCTCCCCCAAACCTTTTGGGCAGTTTCACTGTACCATTTTTCCACCTTTCATGCTCATGTGGAGACACACCATGCACATGTATGCACACACACAAGTCTTTGATAGTATCATGATCGACAATTCACAATTTGAAGCTGTTTTTGAAAAATTTGGTGACATTCAACTGTAATGCGTAGAAAAAATTGGCAGTGTTTAAGTGTAACATGTATTTTTAATGACATCCCCATCCCCATCCCCCTGTTCCCACCCCCTTCCTCCGTCACTTGTGACAATGCTCTTTTAGCTAAATTCGTTGCTCTTTGTCAACATTGCAGGGTCTTCAGTTTTTGCATGGAGTTAGGCATCTTGTTCACAGGGATATAAAACCAGCAAACTTGCTTGTTAATTTAGATGGTGAACCAAAAATCACAGATTTTGGAATCAGTGCTGGCCTTGACAACTCAATTGCAATGGTATACTCTTGTAATGATTCGACTTCCTGATGCTCTTTACTTGACATCGTGTGAATGAGATCTTATGTTTCTTTCCCCACTTCTTTTTAGTGCAGTCATCAAGTAATATGAGAGGTTTGAATCAGGTTGTTCTCATGAAGCTTCTCTTTATGCAGTGTGCTACATTTGTTGGCACAGTAACGTACATGTCTCCAGAAAGAATCAACAATGAGTTTTACTCATATCCAGCTGATATTTGGAGTCTTGGACTTTCATTACTGGAATGTGCAACTGGTGAATTTCCATACAATGCAAGCAAGGGACCGGTGAATCTGATGCTTCAAGTATGTAAAGACTGGATCCAGCAAATTTGGGCTAAAAAACACATCCAGTGATTTTGTTCATAGAAAACAGAAGTACAGAGGCTAGCTCTAATAAGCTTCATTTCGTTGCTTGAAAAGCAACTTTTTACTTTGATCCTGAAGGCCAATTTGCTTATGATTGTAATCTTTGCAGGTGATGTATGATCCCTCACCATCACTTCCAAGTGATTGCTTCTCACCTGAGTTTTGCTCTTTCGTAGATGCATGCTTACAGAAAGAAGCAGATGCAAGGCCAAGTGCTGAACAGGAACAGCTTTCCAGTATTCAACTATCTTTACCCTTTTATGCAGTTACTATCACATTCAATCTTCATGCTGTAATATGAATGAATATTATATGATGCAGTTGTTATCTCATCCATTCACAAAAAAGTACGAGAATTCGGAGGTTGATCTGGCCGCTTTTGTACAGAACGTGTTCGATCCAACAGAACGGCTGAAAGATCTATCTGATGTAAGCCAGAAAATTTTGTGAGTTTCAAGTGTTGGATTTGGCATTTTCATGACATTTCATGTATGTGAACTGTGCAGATGCTTACAATCCACTATTACATGCTGTTTGATGGCCCAGAACACACCTGGCCGCATATGAAGACTATGTACAGGAAACATTCTGCTTTGACGTGGGTAATCGTAGCCTTTTTTTTGTTGTCATTTCATTATGTATGGAAATTCTTTTCAGCCGGTGTTGTTCTTAAAGGTTTCTGTATCGTTAATTTGCAAAAGTGCAAGCCTACTTTCAACTTTGTAATTTAGTTGTGCAGTTGGAAAATTTCCTTCTTTTGAATTATAGAATAGGCTAGGTATCTCTGTCCATTCTGTACTTGAAAATATCGAGAATATCTGAAGCAAGGAGTTTGTAGATCAATATTGCTTTTCCTTTTCCTCATCTCTTCTCTGTTTTCAGACACTCAGACACTTGAATTTGGCAACACCCCCTAATACAGTGTTGCTTGCCCCTTTCGGAAAAGCAAGTCATTTGAAAACATAGCTGGCTCTATCTGCTGCAGGTTTGAGAATCAAATAGTTATTGGAGAAGAGGATATATTCAACACTTTGTCCATCATCCGTGGGATGTTGATTGGGGAACATGTGGATGACAGGCTTGTGCATGTGGTAGAAAATTTGCAATGTTGTGCTTATGCTAAGCGGGGGGTGATGATACGTGTTTCTGGATCATTTGTCACCGGTACACACTTTGTACCCACTGGAGATGGTGTACAAGTAGAGGGTCTTGCGCAGCAACCCATGCCAGATTTGCAGAAGGGATGCATGGGCACATTTAATGAGCATTTTATTATAGAACCTGGGGAACAACTGGGATGCTATTATATACTCAAGCAGGAGCTGTTTCTTCAGCAGTAATTATTTGTTGTTATATTGGTGGTCACTAGATACATTGGAGAACAAAGATGTGTATGGGAATGTTTCAAGTGTGTCCGTAAGTCATGATTAAGAGGTGTGTATTCATGATGAAGCAAACATGTAAAGGTGAACAGTCCTCTCAAGTGCTTGTTACAGGTTTGTCTGTGTCTGCAGATAATTGACATATACATCCTTCCAAGTTGCCAAATGGTGTCATTCATTGCAAAGGTGGGAAGAAGGTGCTGGTTTTGTGGATGTTTCTAGGGGGGCTTGGGAGTTGCTTGTCAAATCTCTGTGGATGTGGGCGCGGTTTATGTGATCTGAAAAGTTGGAGGGCTCACTTGCCTGGATCGCTTTACGCTTCCTCACAACATTTGCAGGGAAGCACCCCAGTCTCAGTGCAGGCTGCACATTTTTCCTCCATCCAACAATGTTGAAGATTGCTGGAACACTTGAGAGATGACGTTTCAATATCGCTGGAACATTTGAGAGATGACATTTTGGAACAATGATACAGAACCCCATCATACTGATCCCAGAAAGTGTGCTTGCCAGCAAGCAGCTTTCTTATTTTGAAGTTGGAACCCAAAAGTTGTAAAGAAATGTACTTACACCTACATTCTCTTGGACTGACTAGGCTAATTGAGTTTTTTCAACCTGCTGGACTTTAAAGCAGTTCTGAGTGGTGAAAAACTCATATGACCTGCAGGCAGAAGTTACCCCGTATAGTGTTTCTCCAGTGCACACACCAGTGGATTTCTTAATATACGCCACACTTGAATTCTGATATTTTTTCCCCTTTCTCCCCCATATGATGTACACACCAATGAAGCACTTGAGACTTAACAAGGACAAAAGTTCCAATTTCTTGGTAAGTCAAAGATACTGAATCCCATTTGCATAAAAGATTTGGTTCTTTGATGGCAAAACCATGCATTTTAATGGGAAGACCCTTGTTTCCTGTTTGAGAGCAGTGGAGAAAAATATTATCGAGAAACTTACAGAAATCCCATCGGAAACTTCTTAAATTGGAAAGTCAAGCAATTTGAATATATATACTTTAAAAGTTTACACTAGTTTAGAAGTATTCTTTATAAGCTAGAACCTTTCTAGGTTTACGTCTAATTAGGAAATCCTCAAAGCTAACCAGCTCTGTGATAAGCTGACAATTACTTTCCCAAATAACGTTTCAGAGGGATTGGAGATCTTTGTTAGGAGTCTCCATTAAGGTAACTTGATCTATACAGGTCAACGGAAATATTTGTGTGGCTGATTCAAAGTGTCCTTGTTCCACCCTAATGGGGGAAATTGTGTTATATGGCCCCCCCAGGCAGCATTGATCTTGTGAGATAATTGTACAGAACCTTTGGGAGAACCGTGCTGTATTTTCGGCTGTCAATTTTGTGAAATAGCTGTAGAAAAAGTTATGATTCAGGTCTTTGATTCAAATGCATCTTTCATTGCCTTGAGAAAATGGTCATCCCATCTTAAGATAGTATGGAAATAAGAAATGTCAAAATACATCATTGTTTGGGTGAATAGTAGCCATGTGGCTTGTATGTAGAGGCTGCATAAGAAGAGAATATGGGAGCCAAAGGCATGAATGATAATGTTCCAGCCTAGTGGCCAAAACTTGTGCTCGTTGCTGCAGCCCAATTGGTTTTGAGTGTGTGAGTGCCAAAAGGTCGAAGGTTCAAAAGCTGCAATTTGGTGGCTTTGTTCTGTTGCACCTTGGGCTGATAAATTTCACTGAAGATCGTCAAAAACACATTATAAAAGGAAAATTTGGGCTAATAATCATGTGGTTGTGGATGAATTTTGTGTTGCTTGGTTGGACATTAGGTGTTGAGAATAGAGCATCCCAAGAGTTTGAAATTCACAGATTGCAAATAAGTAACAAGGGAAGAAACATGTTGGTAGATTGTTGGTTGTGGGTAGTTGTGAAGTGTTAGCTGTCGATTTTAAAGTGGTTTGTGGTGTGAAGTGCTTGTATAATTGTAGTGTTATAGATTGAGTATGTGATCATTTAAGGATCAACACTAAGCCATAGAACAAATAGAAAGCTAGCATTGAAATACTTAAACTACTAGAACCCAATACTAGGCTCAGACTCAATAATTGTACATACAATGAAAGAGAGAAGTAAAGGGAGAGGTAAAATACCAAAGATATACGGTTAGGTGATTCTGCTTAGACTACTAATATATTGGACATAAGCATACTTAGAAGCTAAGGCCAGGACCAGAGTTGATACAATGGATTGTCATGGCTATTATTTGAAGATGGTCTTTGGTAGTGTGGCAATGCTTGCAAATGAATCTCTTTTTGTTGTGCAGGCATCCTTCTTGCCTTAGTCCCACTTCTTAATGTATTGCTCACTTATGATGTCCATCTTGCCTTAAGTCTCACTTCTTAATGCATTGCTCACTTATGATAATCATTGTTGGTTTGTGGTTCATCCACATGATTCCAGTACAAATATGTTGTGGGTAGCTAAAGGTGCATGATTCTTTGCACAAAAAGGTGACATCTTTTTCTTTGATAATTTTTCTTTAATGCTTTAAGGAGATGTCTTACCTTTACCTTCTAATGTATTCTCAATTGTGATAGTGCAACTTGCAAATTGTGCAATGTGCAAGGTTATCCACTTTTGGAGGCATGGGGTTAAGAAGAGTTTAAAACTTTGGACTCACATGAAAGGAGCCATGGATTTTGTGCATGCCCGTTGTTAGAGCTCGTTGCACTTCATGATTTGCTATTGATAGTTCGCAATGCTACTTGGAGATTTCACATTAAGTCGTCTTTGGGTCATCATTATCCATTTCTTAGACAAATAAGGCATGCCCATCATTGTCAATACTAGCTCGAGTGGCAATGTTAGTTTGTTGGCTCATTTTATTTATTAAAGAGCTTGCACATGCATGTGCATGTGCGCGTGTGCATAGTATGTATACACAGTGGCATGCATTAAAAAATATGTGTACACAATGTGTGTGGATTTGAGAAAAAAAGTGGTTTCTATGAAATCTTGAAATGACTAAAAGATACAAAGCATGCATAATAAAGTATGCTAATAATAGTCACAAGACACATTGACACATAATGAGAGAGAGAGAGAGAGAGAGAGAGAGAGAGAGAGAGAGAGAGAGAGAGAGAGAGAGAGAGCCCTTTTTACTACATGAGAAAATATGGAAAACTTATTGTGCATTTTTGATGAGACATAATTTCACTCTCTTCTTCGCATGAGAAAATGCATGCACACTTGTGTACACATAATATATAGCCATCTTCAGGTGATGAGAGAGCTCCCATTCACTCACTCTCACATACATACATGCACACAAAACCAATATGGCCTCTTGTTGGGATGCAAGAAAGTTGATCATTGGCTACTGTAATGGAATGGACAATATGGATTTGTTGCATACTATTAGTGATAAGCCTACCAGTATTGGGAGGAATTTAAAAAGGTGATGTGGATTTTCAATCCAAACATTGGTTTCTTGGTTAAGTAGGGTACATGCTTTGCATGTCAAACTCTATCATCTCATGAGAGTCCTCTTTCTACATCCTTGCTATTGTTATTATGACTCCACTTATAAATGTCTTTTTTTTTGGCTTTGATACATACTAATTTTTATGTTTCTTGCTTGTGCGAACCATGGAAATCTAAAATATGGATAGAGATGATTGCAATATTTTTATTAGTTAAAAATAAAAAACTTCTATTTTTTAAAGGCAGAAAATTTCATCCATCTTTTGATTCATTATGTATTCATTAGATAGTCATATGATATAGTTTTTCAAGGTTCAAGTGCCAATTTCTCAACATTATATGATACTATCTCTAAATATCCTAATGGGTAAATGATACATGGTGGCGATAATTTCAATAAATTGATTTCTTCCATCTAAGTCTTTTCATGTAATTGGAGGTGCTTCAAGATGCTAAAGCATTCGGTAAAACTTGAATAGATAAACTCATTATTTTGGAAGCACATAGGCACATAACTCGTAAGTTGTCATTGAAAATCAGAACTGAGAGGTTGGATTGGACCTTATAGCAATCGTTATTCAAATGCAAAGAGGTTTCTCTACAAGCACATGGCAAGGGACTAGGTGTGTGAGGATGCCCAATAGAATTTGCAAATGGGTATAGTTAGGGATGGATATCACTAGATCACAAAGCCCACTATCTAGAGATGCCTTGTGGTCAAAGGAGACTTGTCATAAGTAAAACAATGTACCTATGTGATAATAGGCATATGACTATCTTAGAGTTACATGCATGTGCACACGTAGACATGCAACTCTCTCATATCTTATCCTATGTTGTGTTTGGATAGGTTTGAGGGATTACATCATGGATCAAACAACCTATAGCTTTTCAGATTTTTGTGACAACATTGTCCTAGCAAGAGTAGTAGTAACATGGATATCAACCTTCACTTCATGATAGAAGATAGCACCCATTATGTAGTTTCCAAATTGTATTTTTGCAAAGTACATTTGATTACAGTGGTGTCTCATCCTTCACTTCATGATAGAAGATGGCACCCATTATGTAGCTTCCAAAATGTATTTTTCCAAAGTACATTTGACTATAGTGGTGCCTCATCCTAATTTCAAGAGTCATCTTCCTTCAATATCATGTACAAGATTGATCGCATCTCTAATGGGGTCTTTTGGTCTATGACATGGCTATGATCAACTTTTGAAGATGGTGTATCAAAGTGTCTTTTTATTTCTCTCTTGATCTAAGCAAATATTGGTTGTTTTCTTTCTTGAGTTGCTTTGCTCCTCTTTGAATTTTCTTCTGTTGTGGCACTTGTTTGAAATATATCAACTTTGGGATTTTATGTGTCCATCAAATTTCTCTCTCGACCTATCTAAAGACTTGGTTATTTGCTTTCTTGAGGTGCTTTGCTCCTCTTTGAATTTTCTTTTGTTGTGGCAGTTCATTGGAATACATAAACTTTTTTCATCTTCCATGTGCATATCAAACTTGTGAATATAACGAATCTTTTTGATGTGTTGATGTGTTTTAGGACTCATGTACATTGACATACATTGTCATCATATCTTTCTGCTCTTATTCATTCAAATTATCAAGTCCTAACACATTTTGCCATCATTGAGTCACTCTCTTCTCTAATCTCAACCTAGTAGTTGGTATAATGGTTGGTGAGATCTCTCCCTTTGTATACTTGTAAAATCAATAGCTAATAGTTTGATTGAGTGGTCAAATTCATATCTTGATCCCGTCTCTCTCATTGTACATGTATACTAGCAAGCCAATAAATTAACTATAATCTAATGTACATGTATACTAGAAAGCCAATAAATTGTACTTGTATGCTAGCAAGCCAATAAATTGTATATGTATACTAGCAAGCCAATAAATTGATTATCATCTAATGTGTTTCCAATTTTCTATAGCTATTGATAGGTGGTCATGGATGGAGGTCACAAGTTAATTAGGTATTTTATAGAAAAATCGGATGGTATCATGACAACTCACTATCTCTAACGATGAACAATTAGTTCTAGATGGCTAGAATTGGCTAGTTGACCTAGTCTATTTATCAAGTCAAAATCAAATATGTAAAGCCTCATGTGTATTGTTTTACACATATTGAGTTTCGTGCTATTAATTACATTATTTCTTGGGTGTCTAAATCATAGAGTGGAAATGCCTTAAGCCATTGTTTGTTGTTTGTGCCTTTTTCGATTTGTGCCATTTGGCAATTTTTGCATCATGTAACTCATTTGTGATGATGTATTTTGTAACCAATGCTATTCTAGAATCAATGAGAAACCTATTCTCTATTTTTTAAAGTTAATACATGGATTTTTTTTTTCATAATTCATTTTTCGTTTTGTGTTAATAACCTATAAAGTGAGATGAAGTTCAATCCAATTTGCACCCTTGTGTTGGGCATGAATGTGTGGATGTTTATACCTAATGACACTCAATGATAATGACCATGATGTTCAACCTTCCCAAGCACAAATGCATGTGCATTGATTGTAGGGTCCACCATTACCTCCATTCTCCCATTTGTAGGCTATAGTGCGGGCATGATTAGCAACATCAGGATCCTCTAAACACATCAAGACCTATTGCCTTTGGCCATGATGTGCATGATTTTTTCATTAATAAGGAGTCTCAATAGGGTACTATGCCTCCTAGGTTTCACTTGTGTACATACCCTCTTGGTTGGCCTATAAGTTTGGATCTACCAATTGTGTTGGATTGGCCTTTGATTCTTCCTAGGAAACTCTTCCAAACCAGTGGCCTTGTACTTATGTCACCCATTCCTATCTTTATTTCCCAAGTTTCCAACATGTTTAAAAGTGGTTTTAGAATGGATGCACCTTGAATCTTCTAAAATTTTTAGAAAAAAATATGAAGATCCAGACATTCATGTCTTGCAATTTGAGAAGGTGTACGATATCAATTATAGTGTTTGAGTTGACATTGTAGAACAAGGTCCATGTTTGTTTGGAAAAGTATGAGCTTACTCAGTTTGCTACTTATGAAGCTATTAAGAAAACCTTTCTTGCTTACTGCTATATGGATAATGGTGAAAGGTTTATGCATATTTAAGCAGGGTGTGAGGTTGTGGAAAGCTATTTTGCTAGTTACCATGCTTTGATGTAATGCATTCCTTTGATGGAGAGACCAACTTCAAAAGTTCAAAATTCTTTCTTTATTTGGGGTCTAGTATGGGACTTGTGGTGTGCTCTTAGCTTTAGTAGATTTGCAAAATACAACTTTTGATATATAGTGGCTTCAATTGGCTTGTTAGGGTGAGATGGTCCCTAGAAGGGATCAATAAAGAGAAAAAATTGTAGTCCTCAAAAAAGGAATGCAAGAGTTAAAAGTTTGAATCTAGTGACTCTAAGTTGATAGTGACAGAAAGGAGGAAAGTAGTAGTAGCAATGAAGAGGACTTTGAAGAGGAAGAGGCTAAGAGTCCACAAAGTCCAAAAAATAGGGCAAGGGCTACCAATTCTTGGAGGGTGCTTGAAAATCACCAATGATTACCCTTTTTTGTTCCAAATGTATAAACTTAGGGCATCTGACTATTGACTGCACATGTAACTAGCACTAGTGGGGGAGTTGCAAACATTCTACCCATAATGCAGACATTATTAGTACAACCCATGGAACCAATAATCCAAAGTAGGGGTTGATAAGTTGCACGAATGCCCACACATGCATCATGCAAAACTCAAGGCCTACAATTATAGTTGCGTTGGCAATTTCCTACACACAACAAAACCTAAGACCTATAGTTGTAGTTGCATTGGCAATTTCCTACACGCAGCAAGACCTCACATAGGGGATGAAGGTTGTGGTCAAGAATGAGGTGGTTGGGGACCCTCATAAACACACAATAAGTCCTATTTCTTTTGTACTGGTAAAGGAAACTGGTGGCATGAGTGTTTTAAAGAGACAATATATGATACCCAAAACCAAAAGTAGTCTTGACATGGTAAGGAAAACACTCTAATACCTTTCGTCAACATGGTGAAAATAGTGGAGATTCCAGACCCTATGGTGAGTGTGCTAATGCGCTTAAGGAAGTAGGTTGTTTGATACTTAAACTAGCCCCACGAGGAGAAAGTCAAGAATCAAGTGGCCACATGGGCCCAAATAGAGCCACTTGCCTTTCTTGACTGAGCCCCATTACCTACTTAGGATGACACCTCGAAAATTCATCAAAATCTAGAAGTGATTTCAAGGGCCTTAATTGAAGTGATGAGTCCACATGTAGCTAGAGAATGTCCAATTTGAAGGATTTGCCTTACTCCCGTGCCCCACAAGTGTAGTTGAAGTTTCAAGGGCCTTAATTGAAGTGATGAGTCCACATGTAGCTAGAGAATGTCCAATTTGAAGGATTTTCCTTACTCCCATGCTCCACAAGTGTAGTTGAAGTTTCTAGTCCACAAGTGTAGTTGAAGTTTCGAGTCCGCAAGTGTAGCTAGAGAATCTCCAACTTGCAAAATTAGCCTTTATTAAACTTGGTACTAGCTTTTCAGGATCATTTGATTTAGGTTTTGCAATCTTTATTTCCTTCCCCTGCTAGATGACAAGGGGTTGTGTCTACACCAATAACATTGATGAATGTAGTTTAGAATGCTTAGATACCCTGGTGCCACAATGTCTACTATTGGATCCAACCATTTTGGTCATTTTAGTCTAGTGTAGGGGCCGCATTGTTAACAATGTGCTATTGGATAGTCGGTTCATGGTAAAGATCATTATGATGGCTACATGTAAGGGGTTTGACATAATGGTGTGAGAATTGACTCATTTCTTGGTGCAAATGGCGAATCAACAATGGGTGTACCCCTTTGGGGTACTCTATTGTATAGTCATCAAGGTTGCCAATATTCCATTCTTGGTTTCTTTTGTGGTCCTTAATATGGAAATGGGGGATGAGGATCCTAGCTTGCAACTAGGGAGGCCTTGGCTATGGCAAGCTAGAGTCCCTCACAATTGGGATGTGGAATACTTGACGATTTGTTAGTGTCATCACAAGGTAAAGTTTCCCTTAACTAAAGTCTCACCTCCACCATGTACTTTGCGATTAGTGATTGTAGAAATAGTATACTTAATGATGAAGAGGAAGCTTTCCTAGTGGCCAATACTAATTTTATATTCTTGCACTTGGGAGATGTTCTTCAAATAAGTCACTGATATATGAATAAGGATTTTGAGGAACTAGTTGTTCTTGATTCTATTGGAGTGTTTGAAGTGGAATCTAAGTCGATGTGGAGGATACAAAAGTTGTAGCTTTGGTGGTTTCAAATGTAGTAGAGGCCTTGTTGCAAGAATGGGAGTTCGAGCAATATATGAAAAAAGTCACTTAAGGAAGATGAGTTTGTGAAAATTTACTCAGGTGATGATTAGAACTCCAAACCAATCAAGATGAGTGCTATGTTGGAGCTCACTTTTTGGGAGTAGTTGATAAACTTGATCTAAGAACTTAGAGATGTCTTTGCATGGAACTATTTAGAAACGATGGGGCATGATCCTCTCCTTTGTCAACACATGAATCCTGTCAACCCCAATATGGTGCCAGCTTGTATGTAGAGATACTATGTGAATCCTCACTTGGCCAAATTGGTGAAGGATTGGGTTGTGTTTATTCCTCTAGTGGATTTAGAAGAGTGAATTGCTCTATAGTTATTTTCCCAAAGTAAAGTAAGAAAATCCACATTTATGTGGACTATAGAAAGCTTAGTGAGATCACAATTCCAGACTCTTTTCCTTTGTCATACTTGGATAGCATTCTCAAGGAAGTGGTGAGACATGAAGTGTACTCTTATTTAGACAACTCTAGTGGGTATGGTCAAGTTTAAATGGTTCTAGAGGATTAAAGAAATATAAAATTTTGTTACAGCATTTGTATCAAAATGTGGCTTGGCCAAAATAATGTGCCTTTCTCTTCCGTTTGCAACATTCAAAAGATATTTGCTTCTTATCTAACAAACTTTTTGTGGATATTCCATGGTGACTTTGGTGTATTTGGAGGGCTTAGTTTACATCTAGATCATCTATAGTTGTTCTTAGCCAAGTGTTAGGAAGCCTGGATCAGCCTTAACCACATGAAGAGTTTACTTGCTATAAAAGGGTGGATGCATCTCGATCATGTCATTTCACACAACTACATAGTGGTGTATTCATGAAAAGTGTCCACCATCATGCAAGAACAAATGCTGGACACATTGAATGCAATATTGAGATTCCTTGGGCACCTAGGTGTGGTGGTACAATTGCCAGATTAGGCTCTTGATGCATGTGGTGATTCCTTTGAATTGAGTTGCAAAATTGCCAAAGAAAGATTTTGTATGGGATGTAGACTATGACCTAGCTTTCCAAAGATTATGTCAGATGCTTTCCAAAGCCCTAGTTTTGATTCCTCTACATTGGAAGAAGGAGTTTCATGTTTTGACATTGCCAGTGGTAGTGTCCTGATGTAGGAAAGTTCCAAAGACTGGTTTAGGCCTATCTATCATTGGAAGTTAGATATTTTCTCAAATGAAAGGAATCATTACATTAATGAAAGGAAGTGTCTTGGCACGGTTTTGCTTCGTCGGAGAAAGAGCCTATAATGGAGGAGCCTCATCAAAGAAGAGGGCACTCTTCTACTTAAATTACTATGAGGAAAATTCAATAAGTTGGATTATGGTGGGTGATGATGCATGCAAATGTCTTAAAGATGGTTTGATATCGTGTGATGTGTGCCAAAGTTTGAGCTAATTGAATACCCAACATTAGATACATCTTCATTTGATTCTTCCACTAGAACCTTTCCATAAATGGCACCTTGGGCCTATCAATTTAGCTCATGTTTGGACAAGGAATAAATACACATTTACCCACAAACAAGACATTGTGTAAAATTTTGATGTTAGAGTCCCAAGGAAAGGAGTGGGACATGAAGTTGCTATTCATTTTGTGTGTTGGACGATGGAGCTTGCAAGTGAGTTCAAAAACTAAGGTGGATGAAGCTCCATGAGAGAGAGAGAGAGAGAGAGAGAGAGAGAGAGAGAGAGAGAGAGAGAGAGAGAGAGAGAGAGAGAGAGAGAGAGAGAGAGAGAGAGAGAGAGAGGGAGGGAGGGAGGGAGGGAGGGAGGGAGGGAGGGAGGGAGGGAGGGAGGGAGGGAGGGAGGGAGGGAGAGAGAAGAGATCTTGCAAGTAGACAAAACTAATGCTAAATAAAAATCACTTATTGATTGATTATGAAAGTATAATGTAAAGGATTTATTATGTAGACCTAAGGATTCAATAGTCCAAAAGCGAACCCTAAAATTACACATACTAAGGTGTGTTGACATGCTAACACACACTCACACATGTGCAAGTGCACGCACGTACATGTGCACACCCCCCCACACATGCACACACGCACACACGCACGCACACGCACGCACGCATGCACTCACACACACATGCACGCACGCATGCACGCGCACACACGCACACGCACACGCACACGGGCACGCACGCACGCACGCACGCACGCACGCACGCACGCACGCGCACGCACACGCACACGCACACGCACACGCACACGCACACGCACACGCACACGCACACGCACACGCACACGCACACGCACACGCACACACACGCACACACACACACACACACACACACACACACACACACACACACACACACACACACACACACACATCTATGTTTGCACACAAAGATGATAGATAACTGAAAACCCCCCCTTTAGGTTATAGGTGATTGAACCTATTAGAGAAAACATAAGTGTAGAAAGCCCAAGAAGGTCTTACCTCAAAAGAGGCAGTGTCTAATCTTGTACAATAGATTCTGGAGAAGATATATACATGATAAGAAGTTATTTGCAACTAGATCTGGAACATGACGTGTTTTGTCAACAAGCTTAGGAACCCATAGTGGATCATGGTTTAGAGGTGCATGTGCATGACTTCAAGATTTATCAAAAGCCAATGTGGCTCAAAGGTAGTGAGCACATGACCAAGGGCAAGGTGCAAAGGTGCATATGTAGGGTTTAGAGGCTGATCAAAAGTTTACATGACTCAGCCGCACAATGCTCATGAACTAGGAGTCCTAAGCTCAAATATGATGGACTAGGAGTCCGAAGCTCAAATATGGCTCTTGAGCTTAGCATAAAGGTAGTGAGCACATGGCCAAGGGCAAGGTGCAAAGGTGCATATGGAGGGCTTAGAGGCCGATCAAAAGTTAACATGGCTCAGACGCACAATGCTCATGAACTAGGAGTCCTAAGCTCAAATATGACTCTTGAGCTTAGCATAACGGCCATGAGAATTGGTTACAAATTCCAATTGAAATATATAACTTATTTTGCATAGAGCTTGTTCATTCTTAAGGTCTTAAGGATGAATTAGAGGTGATTTGGATGGTCTTCTTCTTCTTTGGACTGAGCCAGGATATCATTAAAGAATACAATAATAAATTCATTGAGATAAGACCTAAAAATGTCATACACTATCATGTTCAAAGTAGTTGGTAATTACTTAAACTAAAGGACATTACTGTGAACTCAAAATGGCTGTATTTAGTATTGAAGGTAGTTCTTGGGACATCTTTATCTTTTGTTTAAATATGATCGTATCCCCATTGCAGGTCAAATTTTGAATATTTTTTTCCTGCTTGAAATCTATCAAGAAACTCCTCATCCATGGGCTTGGATCTTTATTTTTAAATAGGTATTTAGCTTAACCCATGATAGTCAATGCAAAGCTTTAGAGTCCCATTTTCTTCTTTTAGAAGAGTACAAGGGCACCCCAATGTGATTCGATGGGTTGAATGAATCCTTGCTCCAATAGTTGGTTTAATTTTTCTTTTAGTTTAATGACTTTGATAATATAAATCTTATAGGGTCTTTTTGTAACCAACTCAGCTCCAAGTATTACTTTAATCTCATGAACTCCTTCACATCTAGGGGATAACTCAATTTGATATTCTAGAAACACATTGGCATATTTGCTAAGCCATAAAGGTTCTTTTAGGTCCACAAGAGATTCCAATTTATTTAGCTTGATCATATAAATGGGTAGTTCTTTTCTTAGAACCTTAATTAATTGGATGGCCTTGGATAATAGTAATCTAGGTTTTCTTGCATTTCCATAGGCCTAAACTAAGGTTGCTTTGAGGTTACTAAAGGTAATCTTCCCTTCTCCACAATGAATCTTGCAGCCCCAAATTTTTGATTGCTTGAGTTGAAAAACTTCTTTCCCATTTGCCAGTTTGATAATAAGCTTTCTAGTGGATTCAGGTTTCAAATGTAATTATTTAAATACTTAGGAGAAATGAAGAAATGAGTGGCACCACAATCAAGGAGGATTTGAAAGGATTTACCTTGGTGATCTGTAGGAATTGTAAGATGTAATATTTTCATTTAGCGTCTTGATTATTGATGATTGTATGGATGGTAACTCTCTCTACTTCTTCATATATGGCAGGGTCTTCTTCTTCCCCAGCCAAGAAACAAGCATGAGCACCTGTACCCCACCTTGCTCCTCGTCCTTGACCAAGGTTGTTGAAGTTGTCCCTTACTGCTGGAGGGTTATGAATAGGATTTGCATTGGAATTATTTGTGTTGGTAGGGCATTGGGCTCAAAAGTGGCATGGCTAGCTACATTGGAGACATCAGGGTTGGGCTCCTTGGTAGACATTGGCATTAAGAGTGTTTAGGTGGTTATTTTTGGGTGGGTACTTTGGGGCATTGTTGGCAATATTTACATGATCCTAATTTTGATGGCCCATGACTCTAGCCATCTTTGGATAGATAAATCCTGAATTTGGAAGGTGTGGATTTTCCTGAAAGTTGCGTTTGGGTAGTGAGTCTACTAAAGGCTAGGCTCTCAATAGGGCATTGTCAAGGTCAGAGGGTTTCATGGCTTTAAGCTACCCATTTAGTGGTGGGTTTAAGCCTCAGTAAAAATGAGCTACTTGCTATGACATATTCATCTTGGGGCATATTTTAAGAGGGTAACAAAGGGGGAGTAGTAACCTTCTACTCTTAATCCTTACTACCTCAAATTGAAGAAATTGCCCATCTTCTACATTTGGTGCGATGGGAATGATAGGTACCTTCCTTGGAGTACCACTTTAATCTTCTCCTAAGTTTGGGAGGTCTTAATGAAAACCTTGTCATAGCACCATTGTTTCCACTAGAAATGAACTTCTTAGGTGAGATGCAATTGGCTGATCATAGCCTAATTGGCTACCCTTGTCCCAGCAAGCAAAAAATAGTCCATTTGTTCAATCTAGGCCTTAGTGTTGGTTTCTATTGTAGGGCCCTTGCATTGAATTTGGGAGGCTTGTTTCAACATAGATTTATTTTCCTTCTGGTTAGACAAATTGACTGGAGGAAGGGATACTTGAAAAAGTTTGATAAAATTTACATGATTATTCACACCACAAAAAGTTCAAGTTTTATTGCATTACAATAAGTACATTTTTCATAGCTTTAGAAAGATATTTTTAAAGCATTGGTTGGGAACTTAGTTATGGGAGCTAGAATAGACATTTCTTTATACAGATGAGGCTTTTCATAGACTTTGAGAAGATGACATTGATTGGGTTGTTCTAGGAATCCTTTAACAATATAATTGTTTTGTCCTAGTCTGCCCATATATGCTATCCTATCAATAGGGATAATGTCAATTACTCGGTCATAGATATACTAATTTTGATAGATATTTTGATCATTTACATTTATTATGGCATTCACCTTATGTTCCTCAAATAGGAATATTTTGCTAGCTTTAACTCTTCATCCATCAAATTTGCTTCAAATTAGTCTTGAGGTATGCTACCCTCTTGGTGTCAATGAAGCAATAGATGCCATATCGAGGTCAACACATGCCCACATAATACCCTAGGGGATAGTAGAGACTTTCCACGTTCTTTATAAAGTCCTTATGCTAAGAGTAGTCCCACGAATGAAGAGGAAGTTGATACATGGTGTAGAAGATGAGAAAATCATGCCATAGTTCATTTTGAATCTATATTGCAACAAAGAAAGTTAATTTGAATCACAATTCTATTTAAGTCAAGATTGCACATAGAAGAAAAAAAGCTAATGCTTTACTTAAAAACCATGCATCTCGTACAAGATTAATCATGATATTTCTCTAAGGAAATAGGCTAACACTTAAGTGGCTCACTCACATCCAGGGTTAAAGGTCAAATGAGTTGGGTAAATCTTCTATATATCCACTAAGCTTGAGTTATGGCCTCACCCTCATGGTACTCAATAGGGCTAGGGGGACTAGGGTAAAAGGTAAAAGCTAGATGATGTTGAGTATTTCAATCCTTTGAATCCTCCATATATCATATTCTAGGTTGTTGACATAGTCGACATAAATGTAGTAGTTGGGAGGTGTCATATACCCTCCCATACACTACGTCCACTGGAAGCTCTTGAAGAACTAGTAGCAAGGTGGAACAAAGATCCAATCCATCATCCAAAAAATTCCTCTCACAAGGGAAGTCTGCCTTGCAATCCTACTTAATAGACTAGGGGAATATTGCACAAAATTCCACTTGCATAGGATTTTGAAAGAAGTAAGAGAGGGTCTTTTTTTCCTTATTATGTACAAGTTTCATATGGTATAGTGATTTCCTTTTATTCATAGATAATAGAACAACCCTTAGAAGATTTATAATTTTTATAAGAGTTTTAAAACCACTTTAATATTTTCCAAGGTTAATAGTCAATATCTTGAGTCTCACATTTTATTGCTAAGAAAATCTTTTGATTTACAAGGCTTTGGCTAGCCTAAAAGTAGTATTCAAGCAAAATAGGGATGATAGATTTATTGGGCTACTCTCTTTATATCCATGGCCATAATGGGATAATCAAGGAGACTATATATTTCTATATTGGGTACAAAGGATTTATGAGGCCAAATTCCAATGCACTTAGGGTGTGCGACTTTTACTAATTTTGATTGGTCATTTTATTGTTCACACATGTAAGATCTTGGGGGTCTTTTGTTTCAAAGAACCAAAATATCTCAATCAAGCTTTTCAAGAATTTTGGCTCTCTTTATATCCTTGTGAATGTGTTTTACTTTCCCAATATCAATTAAGTAATTTCCATCTTGAAGTTGCCAACTTTTAGCTTGGATTTAGACCAATCAAATCCAAGGATAACCTTGAATGTAAGTAAGGGAATGCTACATGAAAAATGGAAATCACTCGATTCACAAGCCACAGTATGCATTGCTTGAAACACCTCATGGCTCACAAGTTGATTAAAGAATTCCTAAAAGAATCCCAACTTTAATTAACTATCCATAAGAACTTAATTTCAAGTTAATGTGATTATTTATATTACAAAAATAGATAATTTCTAATCTAACATTGTTTTCATTTATAGAGCATATTGAAATTTTACATTGATACCATGTGAAATGCAAAGGATCCTAAATCATAGGAAGGGTAGTTTGGTAGCCATTTAGGGATCTGATCTTAGTTGTCACCATCCATGCTATTCATGATCATGCAAAATTACTTACCTAGGTATTCTCTAAGTCTACCTCGCAAGCGAAGCATTTCCCCTCATTCCATGAGGATCATCTTGTAGGTTCCTAACAACATATCTATGGTCTCTAGTGGCATACTAGCATTGAGCTAAGATGATCACTATTGTCCAAGCCATCAAAGATTCAAGATATACAAGCACTACACTTGGTTCAATGAGACTAAGAAACAAGGGGGAGATGAGTATCGACCTCTCTATCCTTAAGGCATAGTCTCATACTTTCTCCTAAAATAGTACTATACCAATTCTAAGGCATAGTTACAATTCATAGTTCTTTTTCTAAATATTGAAAGAAGCCACCTGGCTACAGTGGTCACTATTGTGTGAGTTGTCAAATAACGGACAAGAAATGTACTTAGTTTAATGAGAGTAAGAAATAAGGGGGACCTCAGTGTTGACATCTTTGCCCGTAAGGCACAATCTTACACTACCTCCTAAAACAATGCTATACTAATTCTAAGAATCAATAGAAGAAGCCAACCAACTCACTGGATCCACCCAACCTTAGGATGGTTTTGTGTAGAGGACCCATCCATCTACTTTCCATTTTAGACATGGTGTATTTTAGTTTTCTAAGCAAACATACTACTCATGTTGTTGAAAAAATAAAGATAACGTTCTTAATTGATCTTAATACAAGGTTTTTTATCACATAAAAATATTATTTATATAATTATTATAGTTACAACAGATCCAAAGAGCAAAAACAATCCATAACTAGATTGCCACCCTACCCTATTCATCATCCTTGGCCTTCCAATGCTAAACCACATTGGGCTCATATAGGTTTCCTTTCCTATCAAAGGGCCAAGTATGACATTATATTCTATGATAGAGCCCCATTGGTTTTTACCCACCATAAGGGAAAACCTTCCTATATGAATAACCTTACATACTAAAGTAGTGATCAATCATCTTAGATAGTTTATTACTACTCTAGGTAAAGGGTTTTTGGGCGTAGCCTTCGGGATAACAGAGCTTGATGAGCTATGTAAATGTACCATCATTCTGTCATGGTCAAAGCATGTGTACTTCAATGTGATTGAGGGTGGTACTTACACACTATGGAAAAATATTTGTGATCTTACTATGATAAGCAAAGTCTTGCAGCTTAGTTGTTTTGGCTTAAGAAACTTATGGACCTTTGTATAAAGAAAGAAACATATATGTATTCTCACTTAAATAAGTTTCATTCAATTTTCAATCAACTTACTTCATAGGGTCTTAAGTTTGAGGAGAATATTAAGTCTCTTTTCTTACTTGTTACATTACTTGTGACTTGGGATACATTTCACATTGCTATGAGTGCAGACCCTCTTGAAGGTGGCTTTTGGCTTAGGGATGTAGAGGGTGCTTTACTTACTAAGGAAGTAAAGATGAAGAATGTTGATGCCATCCATACTTCTCATGCACTTACACTGAAAAGTAGATAAGGTGGTAATGGGAATAACAATCATGGTAGAGACTCATAGCCTAACAAGCGAAAGTCTAAGTTTGATGGGCAATTATGCAATAAGTCTCGTGGTCCTAAGTCTTCGCTTACTTGTTGCTATTGTGAGCAACAAGGTCATATAAGGCTGCAATGAAATAAGATGCACAATGATAAGGCACAAAAAAGGTAAAGGAAAATCACAGGATAATGGCAAATCTTCTTATGATCATAATATCATTCCTAAGTCTAGTGTTGAGATAGAGGAGATAAATGCTTTGGAGTATAGATTATAACTACATACTTGATGCTACTCAATTGATGATGCTCCCTCTTCTTACTCTCAATATTGGATTTTTGATTCAAGGGCTTATATTTCATGTTACCTTGCATCATCATTGGTTTTTATATCTATTGTATTGTCACATGTTCAATTAGACTTGGAGATGTCACTACAAATATTATTGGCACAATGATGTGAAATTGTAGTTTGATATTGGTGATCCATTTGTGGTTCATGATGTATGTCATGTCTCAGCTTTAACTAAAAGCCTTATCTTCATTAGACAATTGGATGATATAGGTACCCTATCTCTTTTGGCGATTCTACATGGAGAATTACTCGTGGTAGTCTTATGTTTGCGAGAGGTCCCAAGGTTGGCATCCTATACCCTTTGCTTGTATTTGGATTTGTTGATCATGTTTTGGCTATGATTGATCTTCCTCTCTTTAGCATCGACATCTTGGGCAAATGTTTGTAAAAGTAATGATAGTACTCACTCATTTACCATATTTACTGCCTCTGGACTACTTATGTTTTGACTATGATCATTGTTTATATGACATGCACACACGTAACTCTCATAAAAAGGTGCTCTATGTACACTCGAAGAGAAGTGTTGGCAAAAATACCCCCATTTGAAGCCAAAGAAGAAGGATTTGAAGGATACGAAGACTGCCGCGATGACGACAGAGTTTATCTTTGTGCATGTATTTGCTGAGGAGGACATAGCTCTTGCTTCTTCCACTCAAGAGAAGCCTTGGCTCGTTCACAGTGGAGCCTTTTTTTCACATGACCTATAGATAGGACTGGCTTCAGGATCTAAGTGCCAGAGGGGGCACCATCACCATTATTGGTAATTCTACCATTCCCGTCCAAGGAGTGGGGACTATTCCTTTATTGCTAGACATGCATTCTTCTTCGGCTATAGTTCTCTATATACTAGATTTAGGTTTTAACCTATTGTCTGTTCATGATTTTACACGGCTTGGTACCAACGTGGTATTTACACAGGATGCGGTGACAGTGGAGGATACTTCTATAAGTGCTGTTCTTTGGACAGGGCTCTGAGGAGGGTGGGATTTACATGCTCACAACCTTAGCCGTGAGGCCTTTCCACAAGCTTGGGCTGCTTTGGCATGCTCATTATGGTCATCTAAATTTTGATGCTATACAACGGGCTTCTCAAAAGAAGACAGTGGAGGGCCTTCCTGTTTTTTCTCCTATTCATAGTTTGTGCCCTATTTGTTTGCGGGGCAAGCAACATAGCCAGCCTCATCCCCAGGTTGCCACTCCGAGAGCTTCTACTTTTCTTGAGTTGGTTGATACCGACCTTTGCGTATCTATGGGCACAACCTCTCTTGGGAAGGCCAAGTATTTGATGCTGATTATAGACGACGTCTGTCGTTATGTGTGGCCTTATTTTTTGGAGTACAAGAACGAGGCATACTCCCATTTCTGTGAGTGGAAGGTGTTTGTGGAGACTCAGACAACCTTTAAAGTTCATTACGTATGAGTAGATCATGGTGGAGAGTTTACTTCTAATCTCTTTTCTCAGTTTTGCAGGGATCGCGGAATTCGGGTGGAGTATACTCATGTTTGTGGTCCCATGGCCTATTAGTCATTAGGTGGTGCTAAGTGATTTGTGATGTTAATTGATGAGTATTTGCATAAAGTTTGAGCCTATCCTAGTAAGCAAAAATTAGAGATATTATAGTTACATTTCAATGCTCTCTTAATATGGTTGAAAGGCTATAGGCTAAAATTCCTATGATTTAACAATGGAAGTGAATATGCCTTTAAGGAATTTGAGAAATTTTGTGATGAGAGGTGTACTAATCATTAATTGATTGCCCCATACATCCCACCCTAGAATGGCATTGCAAAGAACACAAATAGGAATATTCAAGAAAGAGTCTATAGTATGCTTAGTTAGGTAGAACTTACCATAGCGCTTTTGGGCTGAGGTAGTTACTATTGTAATTCATTTGATTAATAGATTACAATGCATTGCTCTTGGTGGTAGAGTTGTAGAGCAGGTATGGTTTAAGCCTTTCTTGTAGACACACTTGCATGTCTTTGGATGTGAGACTTTTTGCCATATTTCCAAAAGACAACAAACACAATAAGTTGGATTTAGAGTTTGTTAAATATATCTTTCTTGGATATGGTGATGCATGTGAGATGGGCTATTGTCTTTGGGATCCATAGGCTCAAAAGGTTACCCAAAGAGCCATGTTGTAGTATTTCCTGAGAAAAAGATGCATATGAGACCAGAGTAGGTAGTTAAGATATGCAAGGTGATTTTCTAGTAGAAGCCTCCTATTACAGTATAACCAATCCTAGTTAGATATCCTATTACAATTGTTGATGATATTGTGGCCAAGGATTCACATGTTGTGCAAGATCATGATGTTGTATAGAGATGACATGTTATATAGGCCCCACAACAGTATCACACTCTCCTAATCATTTTGAGTAGTCTATGCATTATGTGATGGTGACAAATTCTAGTGAGCCCGTTACTTATGAGGAGATTATGCATAGAGATAATAGTCACTCTTGGGATAAGGCCATGTAGTTTGTTTGTGATTCACCATAGAAAAACCATGCAAGGAATTTAATTCCTTTGCCCAATAGAAAACATGCATTGTCATGCAAATGTGTGTACAAGTTGGAGAGTACCCCTGGCCACCCTAAGTCAACATATAAGGTCACATTAGTTGCTAAGGGTTTTAGGCATGAAAAGGGAGTTCAATTCGATGACACATTCTCTCTTGTAATCAAGGTGGCTACCTTACATTTGGTATTGGCCTTGGTTGCACACATGGATTTGTACTTGTAGCTTCCATCATTGAAGCTTGTTCTCTTCACCTCTTGCTTGGACTTGTCCTAGGCTTGTGTAGGCCTATTGTAGGCCTTCATTGGGCTCTTGCTTATCCCCTGCCCACTCTGATTTTTCCCCTCAAGTATAGCAACATGCTCGCATTTTATTTGCATATGTTTGCAAAAATGGCTCAAAAATCACTCTTTTTGTCATATCTCGGGCCCGATTAAGGCAAGGTAAGAGTCTAAGTTGGGGTTTTGGCATGCTCCCAACGCAATGGTGATGTTGAATTTTTCAAATTCTAATGACAGAATATTTTGCAATAGATTTCAAGTTTGAGACAGCATGTATTTGTATGCCTATGGCTTATGTGATGCTTCTACTGATGTCTATTGATACCAGATCACTTGTGGATGTTATGCCTCTTATGTGAGATGCATTCGGAGCTGATTTAGATCAGCCATTGACAGTTTTGAACAGAGTCCCAAATCTGTCCAAAACAGGGCAGCCACCTATTACTTCAATTTTATGCTTACAGGTCTTGGCATTTGATGCCTGATTATGCTCGGTTGGTGCCTATACATAGTTTGGAATATATGCCTATGGTTTGCCTATGGATTTGAGCTTGGATTGAGCACTGATTTTCTCAGTTTACAGAGGTTATATGTCGCTGGAAACTTCAGGGCTAAAGCTAGGTTATATGTCGCTGGAAACTTCAGGGCTAAAGCTATTTAATGATTTTCTAGGTTATGCTTACTATTGCGTATGGGGTGCTCCTGGCTACTTGGGTTGATGTATTCATGCATTTGGATGATGTCACAACATGGTTCTTCTATGCTCCAAAATTGTTTTGAGCTGAGATTAGAGCTCGATTTTATGGTTCACTGTCACTTCCTTGCAGCAGGCATTTCATTGTCATGACATGGTTTATGCCTAGGGTACCCAGTGCGGGTTATGATGTCTTGGTGAATGCTTTTGGTTGGTTGTGGATGGCAGTTGTTTGAGCCTCATCTCGACACTCATTTGAGTATCCCCTTGAGAAGTTGGATACTGCAACTTGGCTTTTTCCGTTACGACCTTGGATGCTATATGGGATTTGATGCTCCGATTATGGATCTTGGCTATTACTTGGATGCACTTACAGGTATTAAGCAGTGGCTGCTCCCTTGTTTTGGCAGTTGCCTATTGAGCTGTGATTGCTCGTTTGTATTCGATATGTGGGATATTTATTGATCAATGGACTTGGATCGTGCTTGGGATTTACAGTTATGGCTGTCTTGCTTCTCTGTTGTATGACATCTATGCTATTTGGGCTACTATTGCCCGTGTATGTCAAGGAGCAGTTGATCTTTGTGACCACCTGTGTATGCACTTGGTCTGCTGCTATGTATTTTGCAGAGCCTCTTACCTGGATGCTTTTACATAGATATTTGGGCTTTTATTGGAGCTTGATTCTTGCAGGTTTATTTGCCACTTGCCATTCTTGGCTGGACATGTATGTCAGTACGTGGTATGAGACACTGCAAAGCTATGTATACTCCTATGTTTTTGGGATGCTTATGAATTTATGGCTTCGAGGCATGCTTATGCTTTTATGGTTGTGAGCTATAGTGGTTGGATATGTCATGCTTTTGTCTGCTAGGCTTGTCCGTGTGGGAGCTTTTGCATCCGTGGTTGATGCCTTTGTATTCTTCCCTTCTGGTTTGGACGAGTCCCCTTTGCAGTATGCTATGACGACTTCCAACTCTTCTAGTCATGCAGACAGTCCTCTTGATGAGCCTTTTCTCTCTGATGAGAGTTCCCTTGATTCTTTGAGCTCCTTGAATGTATTGGATAGCCCTACTCATGCTATTATAGAGCAGTTGTCCTCTTCTACAGGTTTTACAGGTTTTGTTTGCTTTGATTGTGGAAAGACAGGGCATGTGAAGCATAAATGCTTCAAGTGGATTAGAGAGCAGAAAAGATTGTGCCGCACTAGACATGAGAGCAGAGTTAGTGATACAGTAGGTGAGACCACTGTTGATAATGGTATGGTGCATGTAGTTACCCATGATGATACAGCTAAGCCTAGACTCCTGGCATCATGTTACCCTACAGATTACTTGCTCAGTGATATGGCCTATACCTTTGATTGGCTTTTAGACAGTATGGCATCTTGTCATGTTACTCCGCATAGAGCTTGGTTCTCGTCTTACAGGGAGGTTGACGGATGTATTTCTTTGGGCCTTGAGCAGGATTGTCATGTTATTGGTGTAGGGAATATACACTTGGCTTTGCCAAATGGGTCTTCTCTTATGCTCCGTGATGTCTTGCATATACCTACGCTCAGTAAGAGCCCGATCTCTGCCAGTCAGTTGCATGGTGTAAGATATTATGTCTCTCTTGGGGACACTTCATGGAATATCCATCGTGGTTGCTTGGTATTGGCTAGAGGTACTAGATATGGCAGTGATTATGTAGTGCATGTCTCTCATGTGGGAGATTCTGTGGTTGCAGTTACGTAAATACCACATGCATTGTTATGGCATTGTCACCTAGGCCATGTATGACACACTAAGATGGATGCTTTATGTGATATGGGCTTATTGTCGGCTCTTCCCCATGCTACTTGCCCTCATTGTACTCATGGTCCGTGTAGAGCCTCTTTGGCTTATGGCGATCGTGTGAGGCATGCTCCTCTAGATCTAGTCCATGTTGCAGTATATGGACCTATGCCTTCACAGTCACTTGGTGGAGCGTCGCATTTTGTGACCTTCATGGATCATGCTACCCATCGTGTTTGGGCTTACCCTTTGGTACGGATTGGGGATGTTGTTACTATGCTTAACAGGTTTATGGATCCTGCTGGTAGCAGGCCTAGATGCTTGCTAATGGATTATGAGATTGATTTCTTGTCAGCAATATGGCATTGATTTCTTATGCCCACGATATTATGGGATTGCTCATGGCATGTGCCTGACTTTAAAGGCAAAGGTTGCTTCTATGCTTACCACAGCTAGGTTGTCTTATGGCTTTTGGGCTGAGGCCCTTATGATGGCAGTCTACTTGGTTAATTGGACATCGTGTTTCTCTTTGGATGTTATTACTCCGCATGAGGCATGGAGTGGCATGAGACCCTCCTATGATCACTTGAGGATGTTTGGCTGCCAGGCATCTGTCAATATGCCACATGAGCCTATGTCACGCAGATGCATACTCCTTGGTTATGGAGATGGTGACTTTACGGCTTACAGGTTTTGGGGTTTAGATGCCAAGCAGGCTCTATGCAATCGTTATGCTATCTTTTATGAGACACAGACACCTCTCAGGCCTCTTGATGCGCATTCAGTGCACTTTATGACTGATTCTACAGTCGTATCTCAGTTTTCCGCTTTGCTGAGGCTGCATATTGTCTTAAGACCCCATTTGACTTGTATCAAGGATGTTGGCCCTCTTTCGATGATTGACCTTGGAGTGTCTGTATGCTCTCCGCTGTCTTTTATGCACTGCGCTGATGCTATGTGCCACTCTGATGCTTTATAGCCGTGCATTTATGAGTTGTGTTGCTTGCTTCATGGGAAGCAATCATGGATTGCTCTATTGTCTAGAGCTATGGGATCTCTTATCTCGTGGATGTCATGGACTCAGGGATGCTTGACTCTTCTTATGAGGAGGTTCGCGCCACTTAATGCACAGCTCGCTTTCCAATTGGGCGTTGGGTGAGATGTCATGATTCCTCACCCTATCTCTTTTGTTTTGTTTTGTTTTTTCACTCCATGGCCCATTGGCCTTTTAGTGGGAGGTTGTTGGGGTAAAAGGCCCTTGGGCCTGCCTATGTACAGTGACCCCCCATATTCTTTATTCATATATATATAAAAGTGCAATAAGGCTATCATAACATTGTTGACAGCACCTACATTGTGTGTGCTCTTCTCTCCCGCGCCTTCTGCATCCCTTTCACTAGAGTAGTTGAGAGCTTCCTTCAAGAAATAATAATTAAGAATCATTTGATGACTCAATTAGAAGGTTAAATAAGACATTGACTCCACATTGTTTTAAATGACCAGAGTGAAACTATGTCTTATGGGCACTGGGATTGACGTGTTGCACTCATTCTCATTTCTCACTCTCTTTGAACCAAGTGTGACATGGGTTAGCTTTGATTCAGGTGATATGGGGCAAGTAGACACTTGAAGACTTGTGACCTTAGTCTACTCTAGGAACTTGGATCCTTGTGTGGATTATGGTTGGAACCATCCATTGTGAATTGGACTCAAGCAAGCCTAGGCGATAAACCCTATGTTATTCTAAGGAATGCTGGGTAGTGTCACTTAGGAATATCTCTTGATGGGCCACCAAAATTGTATCACTAAGGGCTTCTCAGTCAGGCATGTTACATGTGGTATTAGAGAAAAATGTTATGATTTTGTTTTTTGAATTTAAGGAAAAGGGAGCTAAAGACACCCTAAAGGGATGTTCTAAATTGTATGATATTGGTTGCTCCAATAGGTACCTTCTACAACCATGAACACTGATCTCCAAGAAAAGAATTTCCTCTTGAAGAAAGCCTAAGTCCACAGGTATTGAGAGGATTGAAAACCTTGAAGATTATTTTGATGTGATAGAAATAAGCACAGCTAACAAGGCTATGATTGCCAAGCTGAACTTGATAGGTAAGGCACACTTATAGTGGAAGTAGTGGTGCTAAGACCATGATAACATCGAAATCCTTGCATGGTAAGAAGATATCAAGAAGGTTGTAAGACAAAGATGTTGCATTCCTATTGTTCCATCAAAATGAATGGGTTCTTTTCCTTGCACTAGCTAGGCTTAAGCTTAGAGACCTATTATTCTCAATTCGTAACAGTTCAAAAATATGCACCACCAATGAAGATTACCCAACATGTGGCCAATTTGTACCATGGATTGAATCAATCGTTGGACACTCATCTAGAGTCCCTAAGGTTGACTAACTTGCAAGATACTCTCATACGAGCCAAATCCTTGATTGGGCCAAATGAACACCAACTTCTTGAAGATAAGTACCTCATAGCAAACTTCAAAGAAGACTATAACAACTCCAAGGACCAAGGAAAGAAGTGTCATGAGTGTAATGAGGTAGGGCACATCCATTGACGATGGTATTTTTTGCTTCTGTGTGGCTTAGCTTGGTTTCTGTTTCTCAATAGAAGACTTTGTGAGCTTTGATGAGAGACTTATAATGCAATGTAACCATAGAACAGTAAGATCTTACTTTTCTAGATTTCATGATACGATGTATTCCATATGCAATCTAGGTACTCTAGACTTACTCGTGGGGGGCCTATCATAAGTGAACAAGTGGTGAATCATTTGTAATGTGGCTCGCAACTCTTCTTCTTGCACACCTACCAATAGTACCCCATTACTCCTAACGACAAGCTCCTTTCATCGTTGGGCCACTTGTACCAATTCCTTAGTTCTCACATATTTCCTTGACTTTTCCCTTATGCCCAAGGTAGTTTCCACCATCTATGGGTTGAATTCAATTATGGTTTCATGGCTCTCCCAATGTTCCCCTTTTTTTGACAAATTAGAACTTGAATACTCTCTTGTCGGGATTATCGTAGCAAATGACTATATTGCAAGTTGGAAAATGAATGTTACCAGTAGTGGCTCTAATGTAAGCACCCAATTCACACATTTTCAACAATTCCTTGAGTAATTGATAGCGGTTTACCAATCTCTCTATGTTGCTAATATCTTGAAATTGAACATAGCCCATTTCATACATTTGCACATAAGGGGATCCTTGATGAGAACACAACTATGAGTAGTTTAAAAGACAAAAATACAAATCAAGGATCAACAAAGTAGTCCAAATCAATTGCAATCAAACACGTAAATATTAGTTTTTTGCCACCTTCTTGCATTAAACAAGACATCTAGATATACCATGTGATGCATGTGTAAGGTGCCTAATATTCACCTCTTCTCTCTAGAGGTGACATTCCTCATCATGTCAAGTTCCACGGAAGGTCCATAGCTTTGGCTTATGTAACAAAGCGTTACCATGGTGAAGTACATAAGTCCTACTTAAATCAAATTGTGAACTTATCAAAAGGTATTATTAGGTTTATATACAAGATCAAACATTATATGTGGTGGATATATCATGCCATCCAAGATATGAGTGGTGCACAGATCGGATGCTGTACTCTCACGTAGTAAATGCTGGAAGGTCCCCAAGAATAATAGAACTCTACTTTTTGCACAAAATTCAATGTAAAAAGCATGAATGACATGAACAAGAGACCAATTGGGTGCAATCTCCCCCCATGCCTTGTGTGAGCACTCCACAAAGCATGTATTTTATGTATTATTCATCTTCAAGCTCAAATAATAGCCCAAATTACAAAATAGCAAGCTTTTAGCTTTTGAGTTTGCTTTAACACAAAATAGGAATAAAGCTAACGGATGGTGCCCAAAGAGTCTGGCATGCCCAATACAATGTCCAAGTAAAAATAACATAATCGTGCGCCCATGCGTATACAAAATAATAATAAATATCCAACGCCTCAATAAATAGGCGCGACAAAATATAGGCGTGGCGCCCATCAAAATATAAATGATAAATCGAATACTCGCTATCCTCCAATGCTTTCCTCCGCCACTGCTGCTATCTCTACACATCAACTGAAGCATTCACAATCGTTAGTAAAATAATACAATTAAACCGACAAAAGTGAATACCTAGCAGTCTTCAGCTACATAAATAAATCAACTGGTTAGAAATAAATCCTAACTTTAATTTATTACGATGCGCACTCTAAACTCATAAACATTTATTAATTTAATATGCATTTTGCGGAATCACCCGCTATGGAATCACCCATGTACACACTAAATTAATGAAATGCCTGAAAAGGACAGGCGTCCCCATCAACTTCTCGCACAAAGAATCCACTTTGTGTATGAGCCCCGGTCATCAAAGTTTACGGAATCCACCGTAAAACCTCACGGAATCCACCGTGAAATATGCCTCCTGGCATCATACCCCTGGGGTGGGATAGCAATTGACCTCAATTGCTATTAGCTCAATGTGGAGCTAACAGAGTGGGGAAAGCATTTAAGTCTCTAGCGTGCATCCATTGTGCTTCCTCTACAGGATGGTTCTTAAATTTAACTAGATATCTAGAATATCTTCGGCCAGTTCTAGTGGTCATAAAATCAGTGTCTATGATAGCTTCAAGTTCAAGTATTTCAGTCTCTTCCTCTAGCAAAGGTGGGTTTTCATAAACAGGGTGTACAGGTAATTGGCCTCTAAATGGTCGTAATAAACTAATGTGAAATGTGTTGTGAATTTTCCACTGAGGTGGTAATTCTAACTTGAATGCATTGCCATTAATTTTATGAATGATCCTAAATGGTCCATAGAATCTAGGTGCTAATTTCACAACTGGGTGTCTATCTATACTTTGTAATCTACGTTTTTCTATTCTCAACCAAACATAGTCATCAACTTTGAAATTCATTGCTTGTCTTTTTTTACTGGCTTGTTTGGTATATGATTGCTGGGCTTTAGCAATCATGGCTTTAACCTCATAAAAAATAGTATTATGTATACTAGCAATATCATCAGCACTCTGAATTCTATTTGACAAAGATGCAACACGTGTAGATAATCTATAACCATAAATCACTTCAAACGGTGCTTTCTTTGTAGATGTGTGTGGTGTATTGTTATATGCAAACTGCAATAAATGCAAATGTGTGTCCCATGTCTGAGGTTTAGAAATAGTATAAGCACGTAAAAGATCTAGAATAGTGCTATTAGTGGCTTCTGTTTGTCCATTAGTTTCAGGATGAAATGCAGATGAGAAATCAATTTTTGTGCCTAGGTTAGCAAACAGAGTAATCCAAAAGTTGTTACAAAATCTAGAATCACGATCAGAAATAATAATTTTTGGTAATCCATGGTTAGTAAAAACAGTTTTCAAAAACAATTGTGCTGCCTGTGATGCTGTTAAAGTTTTCTTACATGGAATGAAATATGCTTGTTTACTAAACCTATCTACTACTGTCCAAATCATATCATGGTTAGATTTAGTATTAGGTAAACCAGTAATAAAATCCATAGAAATTTGTTCCCAAGGTCTAGATGGAATAGACAAAGGCATAAGTAATCCATACTGTTTACCATGATGTCTCTTAACTCTTTGACAAATCAAACATTCAGAAACAAAGTTAGATACATCAGTGTCCATATGCGGCCAATAAAAATCTTCAGTTAATGTACGTAAAGTAGATATGATACCTCTATGACCTTGATATGGAGGACAATGAATCTCATTCAAAACAAAAGATCGGAATGGAACTGTAATACATAATCTCTTTTCATAAAACATAAATCCATCGTTATAAGATAATGAATCAATAGGAATCAAGTTATTTTGAACTAATTTATTCCAATCAGTATGAAAAGTAATATCGTGATGATAAGTATCTTTCATAGCAATCAAAGAATCAAAAGATATAATAGAAATATTATGAATGGCAGGTCTTTTACTTAATGCATCAGCCACTACATTTTCTTTACCGGGTTGATATTGAATGATAGGATGAAAACTCTGAATAAAGGCAGCCCATTTGATATGTCGGTCAGATATTTGGGGTTGGCTAAGTAAATGTCTAATACTTTGCTGATTGGTCTTTATCATAAATTCTGAACCCATTAAGTAGTGTTTCCACTGTCTTAAGGCTTGTACAACAGCTAATAATTCTTTGTCATATGTGGAATATTTCAGTTCAGAAGGTTTCAGCTTACAACTAGAATAGGCTATAGGATGATTGTCTTGCATAAGTACGGCTCCTATTCCTGATCCACTAGCATCGGTCACTACTAAAAAGAATGGTCTATTAAAATCTAGCAACTGTAAGACAGGGGCATGGGTTAATGCATGTTTCAATAAGTCAAAGGATTTCTGTTGATTTTCGGACCAATGGTATACAATACCTTTCTTCAGAAGTTTTGTTAATGGTAAAGCAAGTAATGAAAAATTACGTACAAACTTCCTATAGAAACTAGCAAGACCTAGGAAAGATCGTAACTCATGCACATTCATCTATAGTAGGCAGATCCACAAGTGATTACAACCTTTAGTTCCAAAGAGGTGCAATATGAGTCTACTTAAACTACTCTTAGGGATCACTCCAACAAATTGCCTAAAACCATAATGCTCTTGAGCCATCTCTTGAATGATCAAGGCCACAAGAAGGCACCTATCAAGTCCACTATGCCATGGAAGTGGAAACTCAAAACCTCCTCATGCACCTCTACACATTACACACTAGGGACACACAAATGAAAGCATATTTGTCATTGATGCTAGCCCCATGATAAGCTGCACATCACAACTTAATGGGTCCCAAAGGCCCTTTTGGAATTGCAAGGGTATTAGGAAGACTGCCACAAAATTTGTCTATCAAAACTATCCACGGCCGCATGCATGGTCATACCACCCATATATAGATAGTAGCAACAACTCTAACAACAAGCCATGGACCAACTAGACCAAGATCCATATCGAGCCTTCATAAAACACTCCTACTCACGGAAAAGTCTCACCTACACCTTCATCTCTACTTACCACCTCATATCCACCTTTACATTCCTTGGTCAGCTCAACATCTCAATCCTCTAAATTAGTTATGACTATCCTTGGTATAAGCTCATTTTGTACCAACTTACACCCACAAGAAGATAGCCTCCCCAACATGTACCAAGTTCCCCCATATCAAATATGTGAATATCAACCCTCTTTGCTAGCCAGTGTGAAGAAAACACATCAATGTTGTTCAAATGTCAAAATGGTTGAAGATTTGTCCCCATTCAAGTACAAATTTCATTGCCACCAAAATGCTTTCTATAGTTCAATTCTATGTTTTGCACCTTTACTAAACTATTCACAATGATAGATCTCAAATTGGCCGATGCAAATATGATCATGTTCACCTCCTAGTGGCACCCCACTCAGGATGAGTAAGAATATATCTTTTAGAAAAGCATTAGGAGATCCCAAAGCAGTAGTTGCAAGCTTCCAGAATACTTTCCTCATTTATAGAGGCAAAACTCCTTAAAGACCTTTCCACTACCATTGATAGGCTACATCATCTTTGCAACACAACTACTTGCTTCCTCAAAAGATGGTATACCATCCATTTTGAAGTCGATACTTCAGGAAACAATGTTGTCACCACGTTTGAATAATGCAATATTGTCAGCCATCTCAAATATGATCCCACATAACGTGAGACTACATCTTTATGTGCACTCCTTGTTGAGGCTCGCATAATGGCACCCCCCAAGCAATTGCTTCATCACTTTCTTATTTGACTAAAGAAGAGCTCCATGTCATACGTTAGTTCAGTGGCCTCTCACTCGTAGATAATATCATGTCTTATCTTTGTGAGTTGTTACTGAACCTAATGCCCTTTAGATGAACTGGAGTACAACCTCAACTTCTATGACTGGTGGATCCTAGAATCCTCTTCTATGGTACATAAATAAGGCCAATCCCCTTTGTAAATAATAATAAAACTACACACACACACACACACACACACACACACACACACACACACACACACACACACACACACACACACACACACACACACACACACACACACACACACACACACACACACACACACACACACACACACACACACACACACACACACACACACACACACATGCACAAAGACCTACTCTCCAAAGCTAGGAAGCTTGATTTGATTTTGCAGTAGGGGAGGAGGGCCAAGGCTAGAAGATCAGGACCAACCACCATCAAGATCTCATAAACTAAGAGACCAACTTCCCAACCAAAAGATTACAAATAATTATGATGTGAAGGTAAGGATATGGGTAAGGTTTTTTGATTTTAGGATATGCATTGGTACTTAGGTGTGGAAACACTCTTTGGTAAGAAAATAAAAATGTTTTTTGATAAATCTATTGTTAAAAACTTGTGAAAATATTTTGCATTGCAAGGTCAAGATGTTGAGCAAAAACAACCAAGGATAGACACACACACACACACACACACACACACACACACTCTCTCTCTCTCTCTCTCTCTCTCTCTCTCTCTCTCTCTCTCTCTCTCTCTCTCTCTCTCTCTCTCTCTCTCTCTCTCTCTCTCTCTCTCTCTCTCTCTCTCATTGATGCCAGGAGGCATATTTCACGGTGGATTCCGTGAGGTTTTACGGTGGATTCCGTAAACTTTGATGACCGGGGCTCATACACAAAGTTGATTCTTTGTGCGAGAAGTTGATGGGGACGCCTGTCCTTTTCAGGCATTTCATTAATTTAGTGTGTACATGGGTGATTCCATAGCGGGTGATTCCGCAAAATGCATATTAAATTAATAAACGTTTATGAGTTTAGAGTGCGCACTCGTAATAAATTAAAGTTAGGATTTATTTCTAACCAGTTGATTTATTTATGTAGCTGAAGACTGCTAGGTATTCACTTTTGTTGGTTTAATTGTATTATTTTACTAATGATTGTGAATGCTTCAGTTGATGTGTAGAGATAGCAGCAGTGGTGGAGGAAAGCATTGGAGGATAGCGAGTATTCGATTTATCATTTATATTTTGATGGGCGCCACGCCTATATTTTGTCGCGCCTATTTATTGAGGCGTTGGATATTTATTATTATTTTGTATGCGCATGGGCGCACGATTATGTTATTTTTACTTGGACATTGTATTGGGCATGCCAGACTCCTTGGGCACCGTCCGTTAGCTTTATTCCTATTTTGTGTTAAAGCAAACTCAAAAGCTAAAAGCTTGCTATTTTGTAATTTGGGCTATTATTTGAGCTTGAAGATGAATAATACATAAAATACATGCTTTGTGGAGCTCTCACACAAGGCATGGGGGGAGATTGCACCCATTTGGTCTCTTGTTCATATCGTTCATGCTTTTTACATTGAATTTTGTGCAAAAAGTAGAGTTCTATTGTTCTTGGGGACCTTCCGGCATTCACTATGCGAGCGTACAGCATTCGATCTGCGCACCAGTGATATCAAAGTGAAGCTGAGATCAAGAGCTTCCAATCGCTACCCATCTTGTGCGAAGGCGGAGCTCCTGGAACGATCGGGCTCTACGGTCAATCTCGTCGCGAACAGTCGATACAGGCAGATTCCTGGCGATCAAGAACCTTTGTTTCCATCATCAGACTGCGAAGGACCGGTCTACAGAGGCGGAGGACCACTTCCATCTTTCCTACATCAAGTCGTCAAGAACAGAGATAAGCTCTCTCTTAATCCCAAAAGTTTAAAAGCTAATCAAGCTTTAAAAGCTTAATAAGCTTAACTTAAGCTTAAAGAAGCTTAAACATCACGAATTTTCTTGGCGCCTCTGAGGATGTCAGCGCAAATTTCACCGCGCTGAAAAAACGCCCCCCCCCTCAAATCGACGACTTGCTGCCACACTACCAAGCTTAATCACCTAAGCTCTAAGTTACTTAAGCATCAATCAGTCAGGTCACACCAAAGCGATCAGATTCTGCAAGTTCTTTCAAGTCAAGTTCTGCAAGTCCGACAAAGCAACTAAGTTCTGCAAGTCTACAAACTCTGCAAGTCACATTAGTCTGGTACTTTGCAAGCTAGACAAGTCAACTGGAGTCAAAACTGACTTCTGTTCAAAACTCATAGAAGGGTTGTTCCTGCGTAGAAACTCCGAACTACAAAGTTGTTCATTGGAAGGTACTCTACGCATACGCAGGTTTGCTGAAGCATTTTCAGCATATGAAGAAGGATAAAACGCAGATTTTTCAAAGATTGTGAAAGCCACACCCAAAAATATATAAGCCTTGTATTCCCGAACTTGAGCTACGCTCATCCCGCTAACTTGATTTTGAGAGTGAGAGGTCTTTTGAGTTTTATAAGATGACGAAACCACATATGGATGATTTAATGGCTGAAGGCGACCTACCTGAACCTACGATGGAGCAAAAGCTGGACTTAATTATGATGCAATTGGATGAAGAACGACGAGCTAGGTAAGCATTACAAGTTCAATTGGCAAATTTACAAAGATCGTCTACCGATAAAGAGGAACCTCAATCTGAAGATCTTATTCGACGTACCATTGACGCGACTCTCAAAGCTCAAACCATCCGCAAGGAATCAAAGATAAGTAAAAGAAATTTTAAATTTCGTACTTTCAATGGCACTCGAGAGGAAAAAACTGTTCTTGCATTCATTAGTCAGTTTGACGACTACTTTCATGAGGAAACCTATGCAGAAAAAGATAAAATCAAGTGTGTCACTAATCATTTAGTGGATAGAGCATCTCTTTGGTGGACTATAGTTTGCAAGAGTATAGATTGTCCCACTACCTGGAAGAATTTCAAGAAGAAGTTTATGCAGAATTTCCTTCCTCCACAATTTCATGAGAAAGCTATAAAGCAATGGGACCTTCTTCAGCAACCGGATCGTGAGCCTATTCCTCAGTACACAGAGCATTTTTGGAATGCATTACTCCAGTTACGCATGCTTGAAGACGTACCTAAAGTGACACACAAGCGCAAGTATATGTCTGGACTCCTTGGGCATTACTACGTTGAAGTTAACATGTTCAAGCCTGCTACTCTTGAAGACACAATTTCATTAGCTCATGACACTGAAGACAAGCTGCGAGGTAGAGACAGACGTCCACAGCAATTCCAAGCCAATGGTAACTATGGATCTAAACAATTCAACTCAAATTTTAGAAGATTTAATCAAGGTCGTTTTACTTCATCATCTTTCCGTAAAAATTGGGCAAAACCACCTGCTTTACCATCCAATGTCAATCAAAACCCTAAGCCTATTCCACAGCCAAATCCTAATATCCCTAGACTTCCCGCCATTGCAAACAACGTAACCAAAGCCAAACCTATAGTATGCTATAAATGCCACCAGCCTGGACATCTAGCAGCAAATTGCCATTCGAAGAAGCCACCATATCAACTACCTTGGAGCAATGGAAGAAGACGAACATGAAGATATGCCTGATTTCACAGAAGATGAGGACGACACTACTACTCCTACGGATACTTTACCAGGTATGCCAACTCCACATTCTTTATTGACTATGAAATATTTAGTGCATGGAAAGGAAAAGATTATTTTGCATGATGACGGTAGTACTCATGATTTTATTTCAGCAAAGCTAGTAAAAGAATTGAAGTTACAGACTGTACCTACGCATTATCGCATCAAAGCAGCATTCTTAGGCACTAGGTATAATGGTACACAGGAAGCGCATGACTTAGAGATTCAAATTGGTCAATACACTGAAAGAATTCACTCTTTTTAGGATTTGCATACAGTTGATTATCTTTTAATAACTGGAAAACCAATGACAAATGCTTATAATGTTCTTTCTCATTTTGACTAAACACCAAAATATCATCAAAGAAGACAATTACACAATACTGATATTTCAAAAATATACGGTTCATCATTCTACTAAATGTAGCAGGTGCATTAGTCAGTCCGAAAGGCATCACTAAAAATTCATAATGACCAAACTGTGTCCTAAATGCAGTCTTGAATATGTCAGACTTATCTAGCCTCACCTGATGATAACCAGACTTAAGGTCTATTTTACTAAATATAGTAGATCCTTGTAGTTTATCCATAAGGTCATCGACTCTAGGAATTGGATACCTATTCTTTACTGTGATCTTATTTAAAGCTCGATAGTCAATGCACATACGATAGGTATTATTCTTTTTCTTGACTAACAGAACAGGTGCACCAAATGGAGAACTACTAGGTCTAATCAATCCTCTATTTAGTAATTCCTCAACTTGACTTTGAATTTCTTTTTGCTCTATCTGGTTATGCCTATATGATGCTTTGCAAGGTGGTTGGGTACCAGGAATCAAATCTATTTTATGGTCTTTTGGACGTGAAGGAGGTAAACCAGGTGGTAGATCTTCGGCAAAACAGTCTTTAAAATGTGCAAGAAATTCTTTATGCCTAGGATGCATATGATTTTCTTTTACTTGCAGTTCATTCACCCAAATGAGATAAGATTTACTACTTTTGCGTAATGCACGTTTAGCTTGAGTATGCGAAAGCAGTGGAAAAGCATTACCTCTTTTCTTTTAAGCAAAGTTTGAAATCTTGTGCTTGCTTCGCATCACCATTAAGGTTATTGGCCTCACAAACTTGCTCAAAATTGTTTGATAAAGCTATGGGGATAGTCATTGGCATAGTATATATCTAGTCATTTTGTAATAGAGGAAATTTTTGCATGGCCTCTAATTCCTAGAGTATTTCTCATTCTGATTAGGATGGTTTATGCTATGTGGGTCCCTATTTGTATCATATCAGAATGATCAAACAAGTGTCTTTGCATAAGATGATGGAGCCTGTTACTCCTACATTCAACAACATTCTACGAATACTTTACATTTATGCTTGCATGGCCACAAACTAATGTCTAGTTCATTGTTGAGGTCTGAAAATTAGTTGAGGGTGCTTGTTCCCTTGCCTTGCAACTCTCAATGTTTCCTTACCATGGCCTCATGGGTCATTGTTGAGATGTCAAATGCCATAACTTGTGGAAATCTATCGACTATGGCCTCCAAGTCATCCAAGGTGTACCCTAAACCCTCAGTTCTCTCCATTGCACTTTGTGTTGCCTCTATCGACTATGGCCTCCAAGTCATCCAAGGTGTACCCTAAGCCCTTAGCTCTCTCCATTGCACTTTGTGTTGCCTCGTGGTTTCTAGGTTGACTAAGCAAATGATGTGGTTGATGAGGTCATGCACATGGGTGTTCTCAAGGTCTAGAGGTCGGGCTGGGTTGTGTCCTTTGCTAGAAACTAGCAAAAATTGAAAACTCTCATCCACTCCTCAATCGCATGCACCTGCATTGTAGCTTCAATTTCTATGGTTCCTTTGGCTCCGTCAATAATCAATAGTCCTCCTAGTCTCCCTTGAAATAAAGTTCAATATGATTTCTTTGATTGAATGTGTGCATAATCATATCTTATACTTTTTACACAAGTGACCCTCTGTGTGTGTGTGTGTTTGCAAACTCTGGAGCTAATCTTTATTGACACACGCATGCGCGCACGTGCGCGCACATGTATTATATACTCTACTGAGATTTATTTGTTAGTGCTAAAAAACAATTTGTTGCAAATTCTTGGCACTATTTAAAAAAATTATAGTTAAATTTGATAGAAATATTTTTGGATATTAAAAAAAGAAACATTTAGGGTAAGGACATGAAAAAAAATTAGTAAGAAATTATTGATGATCTCATACATCAAAATTAATAGTTATAAACAATTATTGAAAGTAAAAATCTACTAGAAAATTGTATAATTAAGGTCATAAATTTTAAGATAAATGGGACAAAGTTTGAGAGGGAGAAAGATTGCAAAATCATTTAGATAAATAATTTGAAAAATTTTAGATGACCTTGGTACTAAAAAATGTTTAAGAAAATAGATTGTAAAAAATGAGTGAAAATATGATAAATAAAGAAGGTAATAGATTTAGTCATACAAATCAAAAGTAGAAATTAGCCTCCAAAGAAAACACACAAACAAGATTAGGGATAAAAATTGGGAAAATTTTTAAATGCTTGAAAACAAAGCATTTGTGACTTGAAACACTTACAAAACAATTAGAAGGAACTCCCTTCCTAGCTTGAATTGAACATTATGTTTTATTTTCTAATGAAAATTAATGTTTAGAAATTGAGTATATTATGTGGATGCCATAAATATTAAGTAGCATTGTTCTACCATATTGTTTGGAAAATAATGGTTGCCAATTTAGGGTTAGCTCTAGTGATGTTGAAAGAAAATTAATTCTAAAATAAGTTTGTGCTTCCAGTTGTGCTAGACAAGAGTAATGGGTGACACAACTTCCCAAGGGCCCCACCAAGTCATTACCCCGAGCTAATGAAAGAGTGCCTAAAGTGATTGACCAATGCCTAGATAGGGGTACTAGAGTGAGAAGATCCCTCTTATGGTAGATTGAGAATCAAAGTGAAAAGATCCCTCTTATGGCGAATCGAGAATCTGTGCGACTTTGGCAATAGAGTAATTCTCACTCCCAAACCTACTATAAATGGGAAAAAAGTGAAAAACAAGATTGAGAGGAAAGAAAACGTGATCTCAATCACAAAGTGCTATGATTATTTCTTAGGACATATTAATTTGTGAGCTTCATTAGATGAATCTTAAGGCAATCATGATTTCGTGACATCATTATAAGAGTTGGGCTCAATCCCATGTAAATTGTATTATTTTCCATAAACTCATAAACTTGTAAAACATCTAAGGGTTGCAATGAGGTGTTATATTTAAATTTCCCCTTAGATTCATCAAACAAACCTTGGGAGAAGTATGCATTATGTAAATGATTGGTGAGTCCATGAGGTGGCATGATGCCCAAAAAGGGTGGAAACCCTAAGTTTCTATATAAAAAGGATGAAAGTGAATTATAGAGAAAGCTATTAGTGTGTATGCAACCTTTAGTCTCTATAAGTGTTTCCCATTAGCACTAGGATTAAGCTCTCTTACATTAGGAATTCACATCACTCACAACACAACTAAGGTTATGGTCAAGAAACCTTGGGGAAACTACTACCATTAGTTTCTCAATATGGTGCATTGGAAGCTTTTTGTGCACAACAAGTCTTGTTTGCAAAGGAGAAAGCTTGTTCGAATACAAGTGGACATAAGTGCATTGGTTGCCAGGGAGTGGTTGCCATAAGTGCATTGGTTGTGCAGAGGGGGAGCCCACTACATCCCCACATTTGATGCTCACCTTAATGGGAAGGGAGAGGGGCGAGGGTGGGCAAAGGAGAGTGGGCTTGCCTTTACACAGCTTGTGCACTCATGGATGATTGAATGCTTTCTGTGTGACCACTCATTAAGGGCACATGAGTGCATATCTTGTAGTGTTGAATTTCTCTTAATTTATTCTTTTTAATTGCACCATCAATTTCAAATTTGATAATTAAACTCTCTCATCTTCATGCACTCACTCTATACTATTGCTTAATATGTGTACATGCACCCATCCATGCATTGATTTCTTACTTGGCCTCACATATGCATTGTCTAAAATTATCCCTTGTGCATTTCAACCCATCCATCTTTCATAGTGCACACCCTCATGCATTGTGCACATACCCCTCTACACATACCTTGCACTTGCACAATAGTAACATCAACACCAATGGCTTAAGTCACTAAACAACTTGCAAGAGCCTTCTTTTACCTTCAAAAGCCTAACATCCACCCTATCAAGAAGAGGGTGGATCAAGGGGGAGTATGGGGTGTCTTGCTTGCACACATTAAACATTCAGTAGAGCGTTGAGCAATCCCATACACACACATAAGTGCATAGAAGTGCACTCGTGCATTGCTACAAATTGAACAACATGTACATGGGCACAAATGTGCATACGAGCGGGTGTGTAGAACCTTAATGCCTTGGTGCACCCCACACAACCCAACCCATTGGCAAGGGAGGGCTAAAAAGGGAGCAATGAAGGGAGAGACATGCCTATTGCACCCTCACCATGCATTGGTGAATGTGTGTCTAGTGCACCCCACCAAATTGAGCATTGTGCATTAGCTTTGTGCATTAGTGAGCCTAAGAGCATTACACTACGCATTATGTACCTCATTGATTCAATCCAAGTGCACAGTGTAGCAATCAGGGATCCCTTTTGTGCATTAGTGTACTGTGATTAGAGCATGCTCAACCCTCGGTGCATGTAGGCTTATAGATCACATTTGGGCACTCACTTGCATCCATAGTGCACCAAATCATACATTATCTCTACCTTAGTGCACTAGCTCTTCTGCCAGTGCATTCCATAATGCACTACACCATGCACTATGCACACCCTTATGCATCGTGTTGCACACACCCCTAGGTGCACACACACTTGCATCTATATCACATTAGGCCACATTGTAGTGCACAACACTTAAGCACATTAGCACTCATGTGTCTCTCACATAGCTGACGCGCTATCCCTCTCTACAAGTGTAGTGAGCTTACGTCAGTGCCTGATTGAGTACTCTCCTCCTTCAAGCACACTAGTAGCTCCATGATTCGTGATGCGAGCTCAAGAAACCTCAAGCCTCCTCCTTCAAGCTCCATCCAACATAGCCGCGTGCGAGACAAGAGAAGAGAAGAAAAGAGAATAGGAGAGGAGATGATGGAGAGCTTCTTCTCTCCTTGATCCCTTACCCTCACACACTCCCTCTCTCAAGTACACTCAAGCAAGCAAGAAGGAGAGAAGACGATGAGTCCACTTTGCCACACGCCAAAGAATGAGCTTCTCATTCACTTTTTGAGTTTGTATACAAAGCCCTTATCCCTTTTGGCACCCATCCCCTTTTTTACATGACCAACCATTATGGCAAGGTCCTCTTTTCCATTCCCTTCTAGTTGTCCATTCTCTTTACCTATGCCCTTCTACCCTTTACAATTTGCACGGGAGGGAGCCTAGCACTCTTTTACAAAAGTTTTATGGGTGCTTTGCATTTAACAATGTGCTTTTGCCTTTGGCTTAGCTTTTGAGGCCGCCCTTGTGCTTTTGGCCATTTCCCTTCATGCTCCTTCCTTTGTGTTCGCATTTGGAGTTGTCTTGGACTTCTTTTTCTTCGTCTCGAACTAGGGTTAACATTACCCCCTCCTAGATAAGTGCCAGTCCTATGGCACTTCCGTGTTTATGTTGATGAGGGTTCGGTGATCTAAAGGGTGATGGGTGAGTTGATGATGGTGGGGCCTCGTGGGGATTAGTCATTGGAGAGAAGCTAATCAAAATGTTGAGGTGGTGGAGGTTGAGAATGGATGGAGTGAATGATGAGGCCTTTGAAATCGGTGGTTTACTGCCTTTGTTTGTACTTGAAAAGAAAAGAAGTGCGCTACCTAGGGGTAGTGTCTACCTTGCCACGTGGTGCATTGTGCTCGTGCTAGTGGAACTAGGAGTTGGGTCGAAGCCTGTGGTGTTGTCCCACACTTGACCCAATTCGTGCATCATTGTTGGTGTGGTGTGTTTATTGAGATTTCTGCAATCACACCTACTTAACCTCTTTGTATGGAGCAATGTGGGCTCATGACTAGAATCCCATAATGTCATAGTACTTTTGTCCTTCAGTAAAGTCTATGTGTCATTGCCAGTCTATACAGAAGATTGTGTTATGAGTCCAAGCTTCCATCTTGGAACCTAATTCACTTGTGTAACAGTCAATCATGTCAATGTTTTCATGAACTCACTCTTTCTCTTTCAACCTCCATAGCTTCCACCTCAAGCCATGTTCTAGATCCATGTTTTTACATGATATCAAAGCCATGGTGAGCATGGCATACATCAATTCAGATCAGTAAACCCCCCTTTTAGCCTGTCTCCAACTCTGCTCAACTCAAGTCCATAGCTCAAGTCCAATCAATGAGTTCATTTTCTTACTCTATCTTCACCAACCTTCCATGATAGCCATAGCTAGGCAGTACCAACCTTACTTAGAGCTCTTATATCTCCACATCCAGGCATTATCTCCTCATGTTTCCTTCTGAGGACTTGTTTTCCACATCATGACGCTTCATCCTGTCACATGCGACCTCGACATTAGGCTGTATATGGCCCAGCATTGTGAATTTTTTAGCCTATTGCTTAGAAATGCACCACCATGTTGGTACTCATCTCGTTCTCTATACCATTCTTTGACACTATATGCCCTAGGGTGTACCCATACTTTACTTAAAACTGACACTTCAAGGGGTTTAACAAGAGATGATATAGTCGACACCATTCAAAGACCGCTTGGAGTTTTGTCCAAGTGTTCCCTCCAAGTAGAGTGAATACAAAAGTCACCCATGAAGACCTCTAACTCCTTCCTAAGCATATCTTTGAATATAGTGCACATAAGTAATTAGAAGGTAGCTAGTGTGTTATTCAACTCGAAAGGCATGACTATGTAAGCAAATGTGCTCCACTTAGTGGCAAATGCGATCTTATGCCTATCCTTAGGATGCACTTGCACTTGATTGTATCCAAAGAAGTCGTCCAGAAAACTGTAGGCCTCTTTCCCAGCCACTCTCTCAAGCATATGCTCGGTGTATGGCAATGAATAGCTGTCTCTCTTCATAGCCGTGTTTACCTTCTTGTAATTGACACACACCCTAATCTTTCCATTCTTCTTCAACATGATAACTATGGGAAAAACCCAGTCCATGTGATCAATTTTGTAGATGAATCTTTCTATCATTAGCTTGTCAATTTTTTCCTTGACGGCGTGGGCATGCCTTGGATTCATGGGATACGGTCGTTGCTTGATTGGCATTGCGTCAAGTGTCATGGGTATGTTGTGAGTCACTACACTCGGGTATACCCCTTTAAGCTCTTCTAGGGACCAAGCAAAGACATCTATATGCTCTCATAAGAGAGCAATGTGACTTGCTTCCTCTTCCTCAGTCAAGTTATTGGCTATAAAGATAGATCAGGTTGTCTCCCCTTCCCTAGCTAAATTGACCTCCTTGACCTTGGTGGGCCCTTCATTGGTTCACTTTCTTGCCCTTGTCGTTTGGCTCCAAGAAAGATCACTATCCTATCTCTTTTTTTTGAATTTTGTGAATCACTTTTGTAGGTATTGCAGTTTTTGTTGCTCTTCTATATGTGTTTCTTTTGGCAACTTCCGTCGTTCCTCCCTTAGCCATTTTGGCGCCTTAAGTGAACGGGTAGGTCCCCCTTGGTGCGTCTAGTCTTGGAAGGTCAAGGAATCTCAAGATCACTGCTTGAGATGACTTCTGATTCAGAATCAAACTCTACATCTTCAGTAGAAGAGGGATTCTCTCTTGGTGGTCGCAGCTCGAGAGGTGAGTCCGTTCTCAGCAGTGGTATGTCACTTGGTTGGGGGCTAGGCCTGCCTGCTGCTCATAATCAATTGCACCTATGTGCTCCACCAAGCTCGATTGCAATCCATGCACTTGACTCCCCTCTCTATCCTAAAGGCATTCTGCTTATGTGGTCTGGAGTCAACTCGTATTTGTTTGATTACATGCTCCCAGTGTCGTATTCTATAGTGTTTATTTCCCCTTCATTCTCGTCACTGAAGAAACAACAGTCTTCATATTCGTCTTGTGAGAGCTATCTTTGTTTGACTGCTCATCTCTCGTTGTTGGTCGGGGACTAAGGCCCAATTGTACATCAAGTTTAAATCATGCACTTTGGACCATCGCCACTTAGGTTCATCCAAGAGATCTTGGAGTGGCTTGAGATTCATTGTTGGATTTTCCGCCAACTTGTTGGTCAGATATCCTAGGATCTCAAGGAGCTCTCGTCTATTATTTGAAACTCAGAATGTGATAGGGGTGGTCTTTTGCGTAGGCTTCTGGCCATCATGCAGTCTTCCTTGGGCTTGCCAATCGTCTTGATGGTTTGTTCGTACTCCTCATTGTCAGAGAACGGCTAGTCTATGGTAGCAAGAACATGCATCTAGTCCCACTCATCCTTAGGACATGGGATATACTTGGTTAAGGGCCTGTAGACTTTCTTAATTTGGCTGCCATCGCCCTTTAGCATGGTAGAGATGGCATCTATGTCAAGCGGCGTGGTCTTCTAGGTGTCCATCTCTACCCTTATAGCCTCTGTTTGATTACCTAGGAAGATGAGACCGTTTCCCGAGTCTTCTATGACTCTCGCATTGTGCATCTAGGGTTGGCCTAGCAAGATGTCATAGTCCACTCCCTTCATGGCTATAAAGTCACATAGAATTGGACTCCTACGATCTTCACGGCCAATTCTTTAACATGCCGAATGGTTTCACCTTCATTCCGTTAGCCAATGTGACATTGAACCTAGCAGTCTCGACCAATAGGTTACCCCAAGTTTGGAGTATTGCATGGCTTAGCACACTCACCCCCACTCCCGTATCTACAATTCCCTTTCTTGTGACATCTTCAAGAGCTAAGACTAGTAGTACTGCATGCATCTCCGTGCCTTTCCAAAAAGCATTGATGTGCGAGGACTTAAGCATGGAGTGTAGCGCTTAGGCTCGGTGTTTGCATTTTCGTGTCATGCTCATGTAAGAGTGTAGCGCTTAGGCTCGGTATTTGCATTTTCGCATCATGCTCATGTAAGTGTGTGATAGCTTGTTCATTTGATCCTTTGACCCACTGTTTCAGTTCTTGCCATAGCATTGGATGCTGCCTAAGCAGGTCTCCTAATCTTAGAGTAGTAGGGATGGTTACCAATGTATTAAGGAGGTTGCTAATTGCTTGCCTCTCTCCTAACTCCATAGTCTTTGGTTCATGGTCTTGATTGATTTGCTGGCTTGTAGGGATGGTCACCAATGTATTAAGGAGGTTGCTAATTGCTTGCCTCTCTCCTAACTCCATAGTCTTTGGTTCATGGTCTTGATTGATTTGCTGGCTTGTAGCATTTAGACTTTGTTTAAGAAGCGGCATTGCTTGTGGTACCATTGCATCCCTTGATTTTGGTCATGGGGGTGAGATTGGCATGCTTATTCTTGAGAGATCATCAATCTCGTCTTCTAGTATGGGCTCAACATCTTTTAGGTACTCTTGGGCTTCTTTCACCCACTCCTTCACTTTCTTGATGGCTTCGAGTTGGCACTTTGCATTTGGGTACTCCCCGACCTTAGCATTTCCCTTTCAATAGTCTTTGGAGCTGACATTTCTGCCTCTGTATCAATGACTTTCTTTTCAATCGGCACTGTCATAGAACTTTCAATTTTGAGTGTGACCTTAGCATTTGGTATCTTCTTCCCCCATCTCTGAATCTTCTTTTCGATTGGGGTTTTGTCAAGATTGCTAGGTCCTGGCAATGATATGCCAGCTTCCTTTATTTGCGCATGGGTCATGACATGCAATGGGATAGGTGTGGCCTCCCCATCGAGTGTCTCGACACTTGACAACCGCAATGGGACTGATGGCTCATTTTCCAAACTAGAGGATGGCTTTCTTCTAGGGCAATTGACAAAGAGATGAGTGATTCCACACTTAGCGCATCTTAGGTCAACCTTGTCTCTATTGGCTTGCTCCCTCTCGGGACAGTGCAAAGAAATGTGTCTTGGGTGATCGCAAGTCCAACACATGATTGGCTCTTGTGTGTGCCCTCCTAGGTCTCTGCCTCTCCCCCTACTTAATGCCATCACCAGCACTGGTCGGTAGTCTATAAGGACTGCATTGCCTTCTTCATTGTACAATACGTAAGGGTGTATATAAGGCTCGTTGCCATTTGGCTCCTCTACATAGTGGACTGGAGTGTCACTCAGTGGATGGGTTACGTAGGGTCTAGGTGGTCTAAGGATACCCATAGGGTTTATCTCCATCCTAGGGATGGCCGGCTTAGTGTCATTAGGGTGGTGGGAGGACCAATGGGGCTCCCCTCCCAAAGAAATTCGATGGCCTAATCGTAAGAAGGTAGGGTTGACCATAATGCTGCGAGTATGGGAGTCTCTGAGGTAATCGACAAAGCATGGTGTCATGGCTGAACCTACTGCAATTAGTGCAAGGTCATGACCTAGGGTCCTAACACTTAGCTAATAGGTGGTTTCTGCCACAATACATGCATTGGACGTGTGGGTGGGTTGGTTGTCTCATCATCTCCTGCAATTTGACTATGTCCATCTTCATCTCTACTAGCTTCCTGCCCTAAATAAGTGCCCTTCCCTTTATCCTAAGCACTTTGGCCCGATCTCTTACTTGGCATTGAGACCCTCTTGGAATTCCTAGCACTAGGCTCTTTTCGATTCAAACTCCTGGAACTTCTCTCCTTGAGCTAGTTGTCCACTCTAATAGCTTCTTCAAAGATCCTTGCCATCGTGTCTCATTGCAAGCTCGAATTGCCTACCAAGGCTTTGTAGAGCTCTTCACTTTGTATTCTGTTAATGAATACTGTGGACACCGCTCTTTTGGCTGGTCTCTCGCCCATAGGAATTCTCTTGAAGAGGCTCCTCATATGTGTCACATAATCTCGGATGTCCTCTTTCTCTCTCTACTTGACATCCATGAGTCATACTAGCAAGTTATCGGAGTATCCAGGTTTGGAAAATCTCTTAATGAAGAGATTTTTTAGGCCATTGAAATTGGCTCGCTCCGCAACATCCAGACTCGTATACCAAGTCCTAACTTTATCACCTAAGCATAGATCGAAAGCTTGTGAGAATTGAGTGAGATCAGTGGGGCGTTGGCCTCACAAACCTGCTCGAACTACTCTACAAAGTTGTACGGGTCGTCAGCTGGATTTGTCCAGCTACTTAGCTACTACATGAATTTTTGAATGGCTTTTAGATCCTTGGCTGACTCCAAACCCTACCAGTAGTGATGTTGCCAATGTTGTAGCACTCTGCTCTACTACCATGTTATCTAGTAGCCGCTTCATCAGAAGCTCGCTCAATGTGAGGTCTCCTTCTAGCGCTCTCTCGTTCTCTGTCCGATTTCTGCTTGCTAGGGCTAGCACTCTCTGGAACTCTCACATTTCCATGCTCTGTTGTAAGCTCCTAGTCTGCTAATCCTAGTTGTAAGCGACTTTGCCTTACAGATCTTTGTGTGCTAGTTTCCTCCCCTCCTCAAGGTCGGCCATGATGTCTTTTGTAGGCCTTCCACGATGTTTTAACTGGGTTTGAGTGTCATATTTGCTCACTAATTGCTGGACTGCCTCATGAAAGTTTTCTAGGCCTAGTTCTTCATTGCATATACGAACTGAGTTTCCCTCTTCCATGTCTAAGATTTCCTGTTCTGCCAAGTTGTCGATCAGGTTAATGAGGTCGCGTAGATCCACTTCTTTGATAGTGTTGGTCCTTGCTACACCCTGGCTTTTTAGTTGTGTTCCTTGCTTGGTCCTACACTCAAGGATTCGATCATTCATCTATGTATTGGGATCTTCTCTTATTGGTGGGTTCCTTCAAGTTTTTATGTTTGAGTGGGTTCCTTGTTAATTACAAACATTCCTCAACTTACCCTCACTCTGTGTGTGTGTACCCTTTTCTGTGCAGTGTACACAATCAGACTTTTAGCTTTTCTTAAGTGTGTTCTGAGTGCTGGAAATAGTACGAGTGCGAAGAGAAGATGACTATTCAACTTTCGCACTCCCGCTTGTGCTCGTGACCTGATGGGGGGCTAAGCTCGGTTCTTGGCCTTCCTCACTGCGTGTTAGGGTCTGGTTGTATCATTCATCTTATTTAGGGTCAATTTGGGGTCTTACAACTAGCTTATGGCACTAAGTGTGTCACGTTTACTGAAATGTGTGTCAGCACAGTTCATGGCTGTTCGATCATGGTTCCTAGGTCATAACTATCTGTAAGCCATTTGGTGAGTTCTCCTGGTGCAGGTCACGCTCTTCGACGATAGGGGTTTGACAGGTTTCTACATTTTCTCTCTTAGTTTGTGTCTGATTTACTAGAGTCTGATTCTGAGAATCGGACGTCTGATTTAGTGTGTGTTCTATTCTAGAAATTGGATAGGGTCAAGTCCGATTGTCACAATCAAATAGGGTATGTCCAATCGGACAATGTTGGTTGGTCCAATTTCAGTTGGCAATTTCAGTTGGTCCAATTTTGGGATGTCTGATTTTGAGAAGTGAATGTTTGATTTGATGGGTGTTCAATTCTGAATGGTTCTATTGTCACGATCGAACAGGATATGTCTGATCAGACGAGCTGGTGTGTCTGATTCTCGTCTATCCAATTCTTAGAATCAAACAGGGTGAGTTATCTGAGTGGTGATGTGGCAGGTCCAATCCTATGTGTCCGATTTTTGAAATCAAACAATGTGGTCCGAGTGTCCAATTCTTAGGGTCAGATGTCCGATTTTGGGAATTGGACACTATTACGGCCATCCGATTCTAGCGGGCCGAAATGACAACTCGAGCATGATTCGATCAAATGCCACTGGTAATGTAATAAAGCAAATTTTCATGCTACCTCAGTTAGACAATTAGCCTATTTTAAGCTGGAGTACAAAAGGCAAGAGGGTGCCAATGTAAATAATATTTGGTAATCATTTTTCACATCTCCACTTCTTGGAGCTTGAAGGTATTTCCTTCCCCACCATTGTAAGGGGTGAGTTCCTTGCAGCAGCTATCATCAAATGATTCTCAAGCTTCCATGGCTTCAACATCTCTTGCAATTCTTGGTTGTCAAACATCTTGAATTGAGAAATGGCAAGCTATGGTTTCTAGCATTTCATGTTAGCCTTTGTGTAAATTTCCATTGAAGTGGCAACCTTCTTTACATTGATATTAGAGCATGGACTTTGATCCATGGGAAGAGTCACTTTCATGGAGAATTTAGTCATAGGGACAGGTAGCAGGTAATTGGAGTACCAAGATTTGGTCACAGGGTTTGGTACAATTTAAACCATGACTAGTTAGAGTTCTCTGCAACAAGTCGGGATTAATTTTGGAGGTTCTAGAAGGAGATCTTGAGGAAGATGGAGGTTCTTGGCCGAAATAGTAGGTCATGGTCAAATGGAGGCCCATTTTGAAGATTCTTGAACCTAACTGGATTCTAAACGGGTATTATTGGAGTTAGACCTTGATTACTTTTTGAGCCATTTTTTGTCTCTTCTTTCTCTCAAGCTTCCCTCAAGCTTTCATGGTGGATCTTGGCTTCTCCATTCTCCCAGGCCTTTCAATGGCTCAAATAACCTACAAGATTGAAATCTTCAATGTGTAAGCTCTCAATAGAGTAGCTTAGTGCTTGACTTGCATGCTTTTCATTTTGGAGTAAGGGAGGATGTGTTTGCACTGAACATATACCTCCCTCCTTCATGAAAATTTTCGGCCAATACAAGCTTTGGCTATGGCTTTAGTAAGCTTTTACAGAGATTCTTCAAGGTTTTCAACAAGCATACTGACCTATTTCTCATTCTCATGATCATTCTTGATCTCCCAAACCCTGTCTATGGCAGATTTATGACAACAGTGAAATCTATTGAAATTTCTTGAAGAGATCAAAGGGATTTTACTCTATCAAGCTTCCTGGAGCTTCCTCAACACTCAAGGGACCGACATTGTACCAATCTTGGACTTAAAGCTTCAAGGATAGTTAGCTATGGAGTCAAAATAGGGCAACAAGCTTTAGGCATCTATTTCTTGGATTATTTTCTTCCATTTCATAGGGCTTTTTCTCTAAATCACTCCATGGACTTCTCTTCTACTTCAAGTATTCAAGATTTTGAAGAATCCAAGCAATGCATTCAAGATTGAAGACCAATCTTCTCTTGAACTACAAGTATGATAGAGATTAAGGAATTTCTTGGAAATCTCCATCAAAGAGGCTTCAAATTCAAGGGATTTTCATCTATACTACTCATTGGAGTTGAAGACTTGATCTAGACATCATTCTTTGATCATATTTGGAGGTAATGTGTGGGATTATGGAGTCTATTCTTCTCTTGATCATTTGTTGGATTCATGAAGACTGTCAATCAACCTTTATGGGCTGAAGTTTGACTCAAGCAACATCTTATTCTTCAATCATTGAAAGAGGTACTTCAAATACTCTTCTTTAATCTCTCTAATTCCTCAGTCCATTGTTGTTGCATTTCCTATTGCTAAAGGAGAGGTTAAGTAGAGTACTCTTGCATTGAGCTTCAATCTCAGCATTCATTGAATGAATCATAATATTTAAGTATTGAGGCATTGAATCTTGAATCCCAAGCATGTATTGATTGATGAATCAGCCCATTGAAATCATCCATTGAAATTGATGGTATCATTACTCCTTGCATTGTTGATTGATTTGTCCATAGCATAAACCATGGAATTTCCTTTCAATTTTGCTAAAGGATTGCTTAACCTCTAACATTGGAGTTTTTTGTTGATTCAATCTATTGAGAATACCCAAGAAATTTGTAAAAGGTGAGCATAGTAAATCAGTGAGTCACTGATTACTATAGGTAAACCTTTCTCATCCTCATTTACATACATTTTACCTTCCAATTCCTACATATCATGGAAATATCAAAATCTTGATTCGGCCATGCATATCATGCCTTGATTTTTAGAATACTAGCTCTGCCATGTATATTTTGACTGAGGAAAAAGGTCGAAGATGGAAGAGATAGCAAGATAATAGTGAGGTGACCCTCCCTTGCTATTTATGACTCCATACGGGTGCACAATCTGGCCCGAAAGGAAATTTGCATATCTTCTGGATTTTCAAAGCCCGTTTAGATGCCCGTCCACCATTTTATCCCTCACCACAGGTGGTGGACCATGGAAGACCACTTGGGAAAGAGTGGATGAAGACTTGAAGACTTATGGTACCAAACATGGTAGTTGGTGATAGTTTTGAACAAATATATAGGTCTACAAGTACTTTGATGGTGACCCCAGGTTGGTGACATAGTCTATAGGTTTTACTTCAGTGCCCATAGATGTTTCTTAATGATCCATGACCAAAGAGGTTGAAATAGGGTCCAAACAGTGAGTCTACATGTTGTTACAGATTGATGTCTCACCCTAGACAGTCATAAATAATCAATTACAGAAATGGGATATTTCATTTTGAAAAATTGGTTCTTATAATCTATGCATAGAGGACAAAGTCATCTTTGATGCTAGCTATAGAGCACCTCATTTTGACCTATGGTTCAAAAGTTTTGGTCATTCTAGTGACAAGTGGTCACTGTAGACAGTACCTTGACAGGTTGATAGGGTACACTGTTTTGATATGAAGCAACCATATATCTCTTCCAAACTTGTAACCTCAGTAAATCTCGTATATTTACGTGTTATTAGCTTCGTTTGGAGCTATCAAGAACTTAGAGTGGAGGAGTATAGCTATGGTTATTGACCATTCCTTGACAGGCAGTCCTGAGTTACTACAGTTTCCATGATGGCAAGGAACAAGAAGAAGGAGTAGGTATTGGAGCACATTAATGAGGGCTTAGAAGATTACCATGCTGAATCTAATCCTACCATAGGGGCCACAAATCAAGGACAAGAATTTATGGGTTGAGCACTCGAAGGGAAGTTGGTGCCACGTAGGTTGGGTCTCTTTGAGACCGCCATTTGGCCAATCGCTCTTCTGAGACCGTCATGATCTGAGCCCCTAGTTCGGCCATTACAACGCGGCTTTCGCACCAACGCTGCTCAAATTGACTTTGGCCTGCTGACAGTCGCTTTAGTAGCTCTAGGTCTACGAGATTCGGTCGGCAGAGCACTTCATTGAACGTGACGGTTAAGCGTAGTTCATCAGCCTCCTCGTCAGGGATGAGTCGCATCTGTTCATGCAGGAGCCTGTCATAGTGCCCGTAAAGATGTTCTTGTTCTTCCCATGATAGAGGAAAGGTCAAGTAATCTCCAAGCTGCTCCTTGGGGATCGTGCCCATGTCCGCAAGGACGTAGACACGCGCGACCACTTTGAGCTTAGCCTCCAACTCATGTTCAGCGAGGGCTTGCTCGGTTGCTATCTCATGCAAAGTTCTAAGAGTTTCCTTAGGCTTCAGCATGGCTGGGGGCTCAGGCCTAGATGAGCAAGATTGGTCAACACTAGGATTTCTTATGCTCTTGGGGTTCTCACGTTTCTCCTGAGGTTTTGTTGTTATTTCGTCATGGTTCTTCTCGGATGTGACTGATATAGATTTGTCACCCTGTTGTGACAGCGTTGTATCCACTCTTGATTGATCAATGTGAGTTCTATTGTCAGTGGATAGAGTGTTGCAAGCAACTGTTGATGGCAACGGTTGCTTTGGTTTCTCAGAACACACGGATGTGTCTAGGGTTTCACCGCTATTCGGAGAGGCATCAGTGGGTTCATTGGTGGGTGGACTCGATGCTTCATTCATCAGCTCTCCAGTGCCCTTTGTCTCAATGTTCTTGGGGTCCACAACCACCTGCATCTGTTGCTGTTTTCTCTGCTTTCTCCTCTTTTTCTTGGTCAATGAAGGTCCCTCTCTCAACGACTCAGGACCGTGGACTAGATCAACCGTTGATGTGCTTGGTTGGGCCTCAGCCTTCTCTTCCTCTAGTGTGTCCTTACGGGACACGGCTGTGGCCTGCTGAATAGCAATGCCCGGTTGTGAGGGCACAACTGCCGCTCTTTTCAGAGAGTCTAGCTTTTCAACCAACTCCCTTGCATTTGACTCCTCCGTCCTAGGCTTTAGGCACTTTGGAAGCACTGGAGTTGCCGAGGGATTTGGTTGCGACACCTCTCCCACATGTAAACTACTAGGGACACGTTCCACAAGGGGCATTATCACGGCCAAGGGCTGTGACTGCTATGATCCCTGATTAGAAGTAGTGGCAGCTAGTTTAGTGGGCTGGCCATCCTTGGTGGATTGCGGTGTCAAGTCCCTAGGGTGATCGGTAGTGGCCGTGTTTTTTGTTGCCCTCAGAGCATTCACTTGCGTAGATCGAGTATCCGTTGATCTAGCCACGGTGGATTGCACAGACACATCCTTAGGTTGAGGGCTAAGGGTGGTGTCGTGTCCTGCCTCTTGGACATTTGGAAGCTTTGATGTAGGTTGAGATTGGGATTGAGTAGCCGCACTTGACGAGTGCTGTGCTTCATGTGTCCGTTTAGGGGAAGAGGGTGTAGGAGACTTGGGACTCCTAAGTGGCTTTGACACTGGCTTGGAGATTTGCTCATGGCTGTTAGATGATTTTGCTATTTGCTTTGTTGAGCATTTAACCTTGCCATGAGCAATGTTGTGCCTATGATGCCTGCTATCCTCTTGGGGAATCAAAGGCTCCTTGGGCACTAGTGGCTTTTGCACATCCTCAACGATTACATCTGATCTCTGCTTGTCAAGCACACTAGGCTGAGGATCTACCCTCCAATTGGTCCCGTTGGGTTTCTTGATTTCGACCATGAGGGGCTCGGTCACTTCACTGTTTTTGACTTGGGGCTTGGTTTTTCGTTTAGATCTCCTCCTACGCTTCTTTGCTCTTGAGACGTCCTGGCCTTCAGTCGACAAAGGAGGTCTAACAGGAGGTTTTGGTACCCAAATCCATCGGTTGCCTGCATAATACCCTTGAGCATGTAGCAACGCCTTGGATATCCATCGTGGCGTTGTGCTAGCTCTCCATCGACGCCTCCGTCTATAAGGCTTGGGCTTCTTTTGAGGTCTTCTACGATATTTGTAAGTCCAAAGCTTGTCCTTGGCATTATCACTGGACCTCCTTATTTTGGGCATGGCCTCACTCACTGGTTCTCGATGTTCGACCTGTGCTTGTATTAACTCTTCCAACAAGTCCTTGCTCTCGTTAGCAGGCTTGGTTGTTATGTCAACACCTTCCTTGCCTTTCCCTCGAAGTTCAATGAGGTCACCTTTGCTAAAGGTTGTGACTATCCTCACACCTGGTAGTGTCAGGTGTATCCTCTGTGCTACATAGTCAGCCTCACATTTGGTCGCCCTTTTGAAGGGTCTTCCCAGGAGGGTTTCTTTCCTGCAGCTAGCACTTTTTGGAGGAACATGAAATAGGATAGGCAAGCTTTCCGTTTCAATCGTCGCAAGGATTTTGCACTTCCCTATGAGTGCTTGTGGGTGTCCCCCATAAGGGCTAAGAGTTGCACTAGTCGGTGTGAGCTCTGGTTGGCCTAGTAGGGTCCATGATTCATATGTCAAGATATTAAAATCTGCTCCTTCATCAATTAGAGCATCAATAGTATGCTCTCTTTTCACGGTGAGTTTGACCCTAAGATAAGCAGGTGGTACTATGTCTTCATCTTCCGGGTCATGGCTTGTAAATTTAAGCCTTCTGACAGCTGCCCTTGAGTTCTCGACTGCACGACCAGATGTGGATTCTCCACCGCTGTCTTGGGTTGTCAATGCAGTGCCATTCAAGGTACATCTCTCGTCAAGAATGTCATGTCTAGTCATCTTGGCATTTGTAGCTTGCTGATGTTGCATTTCGCTCTGACTAGACATGGTATGAATACAATGTCTTTGTGTTCTAGTGATGTGGCCTTTTTGCCCGTGATGGCTAGATTGGCCCGTTGAGGTTCTAGGGTCTCTGTTTGTCTCTGTTCGGGTATGGGCTTTTGGCTGCTCTTTTGCATGTGAGAATCCATGCTCATGTAGAGCCATTACTTCACTAGGGTCCAATTTGGGAGGCTTGTCACGGCGCGCGTTTTCTCTCGAACCTACTCGGGGGAGGTGCGGAGGGGGCAGAGCCCCCTCTGCGGGGGTCCGGGGGCAGAGCCCCCTCTGCGGGGGTCCGGGGGGGACTTTACGGTAGATGCCATATGCAATTTGGAGGACCGTTTATAGCCAAATTTTGAGCTACGTGCTCTAAATTTTAGCCCGGTTATGGATCTCTAATGTGCCTTTAGCTCTATGTAGCCTTAGGGGTCAATCTCGGGGTTTAGATGTATCAGAATTCATGTTCCAGGCACGTGTCTGATTTTGACAGTTTTCTGTCCGATTCTCAGACGTTCGATTTTCAGGAGTCCAATTATTAGAATCGGACGTCCGATTTTGGGTTGGTCCGATTAGCCCAGTGGTCCGATTCTGGGAATCGGACCGGACAGGGTGGTTCGATTCTGAGCTAGTTCGATTCTGAGCTGGTCCAATTCTGGGAATCGGATCGGACCGGGTGTCCGAGTCGGATGGATTGGTCCGAGTGGTCCGATCGGACAGGATGGTCCGATCGGACGAGCGTCCGAGTCCGAGTCGTCCGAGAGTCCGATTCTCAAAATCGGACGGGTTGGTCCGAGTGCCACGTGGCACATCCGATTAGGCTGGTCCGATTCTGGGAATCGGACAAGGCTGGTCCGATTCTGGGACTCGGACGACTTGGTCCGACGGTGTGGACGACGGCCCGCGAGTTGCACGCGGCACCTCTAGACTGACGTCCACCACACCGAATCGTCCAGCGCCTTCCAGATAGGTGTAGGACACTACAAGGGAATGCCAGACATGCCTGGAACCACTGTGGTGCTCGAATCGAACGGCACTCCAAGGATCTGTGCCCCTATTTCCCTGTTTTAGCCTGTTATACAGCAACAGAGGACCCTACTGTTTGTTTCTTGTTTTTCTTCCTTTTCTTTGTTTTTTCCTATCCTAAATGCATCCAAATCACAAAATAAATACCTATGCTACTCCATTCCACAACATAAATCACAGAAAGCAAAAAACCTACTTACCAAGGAGATCGAATACCATCTTCAACCCCCTCGCTTCCTACCTATCTCAAGCACCAGTTCAGGGAAACCCTTACTTTGATGCTCGATTCGAAGCGCGCAAGCGCTCAAGGCTTGAATCCGTTGGTCCCGGCAACGGAACCAAAATGTGGAAGCTTTCACTCAACCGCCAAGACCCACGGACCGCTTATTGTTTCAAGCGTTCCAAGCCGAGCACTAATGGCTACCTCTCACATAGCCGACGCGCCATCCATATCTACGGGTGTAGTGAGCTTACCTTGATGCCATTCGAGTTACCTCCTCTCCCGCGCACTCCGGTAGCTCCACGATCCAAGTGCAAGCTTCAAGCAAGCTCGATCCTCCCGCTCCAAGCTCTAAGCTCCATTGCCGCGAGCAAGACAAGAGAAGAGAAGAAGAGAGGAGAAGATGGAGAGCTTCTCCTCCTCAGTCCCTCACCCTCACACACTCACTCCCTCACACTCTCACACTCCCTCTCTCAAGCACAAGCTCAAGCAAGCAAGAAGAAGAAGAAGAAGAAGAAGAAGAGGAGAGCTACTTTTGGCCACACACAAGAATGAGCTTTTCATTCACTTTTCAACTTTATATACAAAACCCTAAATCCCTTTTGGGCGGTCATCCCCTTTTTTCCTTTTTACATGGCCGGCCATAGCCTAGGCCCTTTTTCCCATTGTCCTTCTATCTTCCTAACTTCCTTTCCACCGCCCGTCTACCTTTATAAATTGCACGGGTGAGAGCCCGGCGCTCTTTTACAAGATTTCAGGGTGCACCTTTTTATTTAAAACGCACCTTTCCCTTTTTGCCTTTGCCTTGGACTTTTAAGGTTGCCCTTGTGCTTTTGGCCTTTTCTTATTTTCTTTCTTCAGTCGGGCTACCTTTTTCTGCCTTTGCCCTACGTCTTTTCCACTTCTTTTTGCTTTCTTCATGTTGGGGTTAACATACACACACATGTCAAGAATCGCGTGGTGGGGGAACTTGCTCAAGATGCTGTGCCAAACACACACAGAATGCACAAGGAGAAGCTCACTCAAGAGACAAGAAGAGAGATCAAGGCCAAAACATTTTCTTGCTGGTTTCTTCTTCTTCTTCTACACACTTTACAATATACACAAAGTATAGATAAGATACAACATAAAGGAAAGTGGCCTACTAAGTCAAATAATGCATAACCCACTACACTAGTCGACTGGCACTATAACTATGCTAGCTGTAAATAGGTGTAACAACCTGAATATAATAAGTAATGAGTCAGTGGCCATATGTGAGTCATAATGACCGCCGACGTGCTAAGTGTAGACATGTGGACCCATCTAACCAGGCGGTCCATCATCAATGTCCGCATGTGTTGAGCTTGTCATCTCAACACTCCCCCTCAAGCTCAACTGCATCTCTGCAACTCCAAGTAAGCTTTGAAACTTTTGAAGCTTCTCTGTATCCAATGCCTTCATGAAGATGTCAGCTATCTGATCCTGTGTGCTGACATACACCAAGTCAATCTCACCTGCTAGTACCTTCTCTCTCACAAAGTGGTAGTGTACCTCAATATGTTTTGTCCTGGCATGGAACACAGGGTTCCTAGCCAACTGTATACTACTCATGTTGTCACAATAAATGACAACTGAACCTTCCACCTACACATCCAAATCAGCCATTAACTTTTGTAGCCATACTACCTCACATGTTGCAACAATAGCACCTCTATACTCAGCCTCTGTACTCGATAAAGCAACTGTAGATTGCTTTTTGCTGCTCCAAGCAACTGCTGCACTACCAAGAGAGAACATGTATCCACTGGTAGATCTTCTATCAGACATACTACCAGCCCAATCTGCATCTGTGTATCCAAATACCTGTACATCTGTACCTGCCTCATAGAAAAGTCCATAATGTAATGTGGACTTCATATATCTCAATATGCATCTGACTACATCCAAATGTGGCTTTCTAGGTACTTGCATAAACTGACTCACAAGACCAACAGCATAGCTCAAGTCTGGCCTTGTAATGGTCATGTAGATCAAACTCCCCACTATCCTCCTGAACATAGTAGGGTCTTCTATCTCATCCCCAACATCAGCACTCAACTTTACATTCTGCTCCAATGGGACTGAAAGTGGTTTGCATGCTGTCATACCATACTTGGACAACATATCCAAGCCATACTGTCTTTGGGACAGCCATATATCATCATCACATCTGATCACCTCTATGCCAAGGAAGTACCTTAGCTCACCTAAATCTGTCATCTCAAACTTCTTCTTCAAAAAGTCATTGACTTTAGTAATCCCACTATCACTATCACTTGTAATAATCAAGTTATCCACATAGATGATTATGATGACCAAACCTGCATCTCCCTTTCTCACATAAAGTGAGTGATCAGCATCAGAAACATAAAAGCCAATATTGACAAGATACTCTCTGATCTTGTCAGACCATGCTCTAGGTGCTTGCTTGAGCCCATAAAGTGCCTTCTTCAACCTGCACACATATGTGGGATGCTCTAAATCTTCATAACCTACTGGCTGATCCATATACACTTCTTCCTGCAAATCACCATGCAAGAAAGCATTCTTCACATCCATTTGCTGCAACTTCCAACCTTTGGCTGCTGCCAAAGCAATCACACATCTGACAGTTGCCATCCTAGCAATTGGACTGAAGGTTTCATCATAATCTATGCCATATGTCTGGGCATAGCCTTTTGCAACCAACCTAGCTTTGTACCTACTAATAGAACCATCTGCATTGTGCTTAATCTTATAAACCCACTTACATCCAATAGCTTTCTTTCCCTTCGGCAATGATACTAGATTCCAAGTCTTATTGGCCTCTAATGCAGCCATGTCCTCATCCATTGCTGCATCCCAATGAGCATGACCAACCAGCATCCTCAAAACAAGTGGGCTCAACATCCTCAACTAGTTTCACCATATAAGCATAATGATGAGCTGCATAACCTTCAAAACCAAATCTTTTAACAGGGTATCTGACCTTGCTAGATCTGCATACCACCGGATCACTCAATGGAGCCTTTACATTATTATGAGCTCTCTGTACACCTGGTGTCTTGACAGAAGGAATACCAAGCTCACCATCTAAGCTCTCTGAGCCACTGGAGTCTCCATCAAGAACTGCATTAATGCCATCTGACACTTTATTCTTTCCTTTGTCTTTACCTATAGTGCTACTAGATGCACCTGAAGATGTAGAGGTACTCCTTAGTCTCCCAGACCAAGGACTACCAGATGATGTCTCTGGTCCACTAAGAGTCTGTGATTCTTGCTTTTTAGCCTGCACATGAGTGTCATGATCATCATCATCATCCAATGCATCACCACTAGATGCATACCAACTGCTCATTTTATCAAAGAGGACATCCCTGCTCACTCTGAACTTACATGTGACAGGGTTATAACAGCGATACCCTTTTTGCTCTAAAGAGTATCCAATAAAGACACACTTTTCAGCCTTTGGATCCAATTTCTTCCGCAACTCATCTGGCACATGAACATACACAATGCAGCCAAACACTTTCAAGTGTGAGACATCAGGCTTCTTACCTGTAAAACATTCTTCAGGGGTCATACCATGAACTGCAGCTGTGGGAGTTCTGTTCATAATATAAACAGCAGTATGAACAGTCTCAGACCAAAAATGCTTAGGCATATTCTTTTCAGCCATCAAGGCACGTGCAACTTTTGCAATATGCCTGTTTTTCCTTTCTGCAACCCCATTTTGCTGTGGGGTATACCTGCATGTGAACTGTCTCTTTATCCCCTGAGACCTTAGAAAATCACTGAATTCATTTGAGAGGTACTCTCCCCCTCCATCTGACCTCAAGCACTTTACTTTCAAGCATGTTTCTCTTTCAACTACAGCCTTGAAAGTTCTAAAGTGCTCAAAAGCTTCACTCTTTTCCTTCATAAAATATACCCACAGCTTTCTAAAACAATCATCAATGAATGTGACAAAGTATGAACTGCCTCCAAGAGATACATCTTGTGTAGGCCCCCAAATGTCTGTATGCACAACATCAAGGATATTTCTGCTTACATCTCTGTCATGTGAAAAGGGTTGTCTTGCCTGCTTACCAAACTGACATGCTTCGCATACCTTATGAAATTCTACAACTCTAAATGCAGGCAAACCTGTAACCAACCCTTTGGACTATATTAATTTCATCCTTTGTACATTTGCATGTCCAATGCGTTTGTGCCAAATTTCAATATCTGCAACAACACCTTTTCCTTTAGCATACATAGCAGCATTCATAGTAGGAATTCCAACATCCAGAGTAAACATACGTCCAACTCTACTTCCCTTTGCAACTAACCTGCACTTGTCATTGAAGTCTTCTACAAAGCAGCCCTCTGCATTAAATCTCACTTGCAGCCCTTGCTCTACCATTTGACCGACTGACACCAAGTTCTTTGCAATAGATGGCACATGTAATACATCTGAAAGACTCCTTGTCTTACCATCATGCAAGGACAAGGGAACTTTTCCAATGTGTGAAATTGGGTGGCATGAATCATCACCCATCTGCACATAACCTGCATTTTGCAAATCCTGCATCTCTCCAAACCATTTTGCATGGTCATATGATTGGATGCACCTGAATCAACATACCAAACATCATCATGTGTTCCCTTTCCTATAACAGCATTCAGTATATGCTACATAACAAATAGACGTTCATTTTTGTCTTCATTCTGTTGTGAAGACGATGCATAGTTTCCTTGCTGCAACTTACCACTGCGGATATCATCTTTCTTAGCATAACATTGAGTTGCAATATGACCTGTTTTGCCACAGTAGTGACACACAATACCAGAGTTGTTAGAACCTCTGTTCTACCATCCACCTCTTCCTCTAAAGCTCCCCCTGCCTCTAAAGTTACCATGACCTCCTGAAACCTACATATCGCCAAATTGTCGATTCAAACTATTTTGCTGGTTGTCACTACCACGTCCTGTACCACGGCCTCTTAAAAAGTACATGCCACGTCCCCTTCCTGAACTGGAGTAGAAAGCTTGGACCTGTTCACCACTTTTTTCAGATGTCTCACTCTACATGTTGATCTCTTCAGTGATCATAAGGGAGACCAACTCATCGAAATCTGGAAATGGGTTTCTAACATATACAGAAGTTACAAAAGTCTTCCAATCCTTTTCATTGTTAAGTCCACCCAAGGTAGACGACACCAAATCATCATCATTGGGCATTGCATCAATCGCTGCCAAGGCATCTGCAATGCTCCTTACCTTCAGTGCATACTCATTGATAGACATCTTCCCTTTCTTCAATGTATTCAACTCTTGCTTGAGTTGAATATTTCGTGCCTTTGTATTTACAGAAAACATACTTTCAAGTATGGTCCAAGCTGCATATGAATTCTCTGCATTTCTAATATGTCCCAGCATATTATTGTCAATTACTGCAGACAACCAATACATGACCTTTTTATCTTTTGCATTCCATTCCTTCCGTGCTTTTGTCTCTTCTGCAGTTGGAGGATCACTCACCTCCAGCTCCTTTTCTTCACCTGAAACAAACTCGTAGAGGCCTTTTCCAATAAGGAAGTTCGTGACACGGAACTTCTATGATGGGTAGTTGCTCTTGTCGAGCTTCTCAATGATGGGGCTTCCACTGTTCTCTGCCATTATCACAAAATTAATACCAAACAGCAAGCAAATCTTCTGCAACCCTCGACCTATAGTGCACAACAATACACCAGACAGCCTTTTTCACTGTCTACTCAACAATACATGCAATCTGCAACCAGTTTGCAGATAAACCTTGTGTTTACTTGCTGGTAAATACCTTTGAACTTACAGATCTGAAATCTGTAACCTAGGCACCCACTTTCGGTCAATACAGTCGAAGTCACAGTGTACCCTGAAACTGCTGTCCACAACCTTGCGGCTCTAAAATAGGGCCTGAAACGGCCTCAGATGCCCAAAATAACTGTGGACAAGCTCTAAAGGGCTTATTTGCAGAATACACAACACTCTTCGCGCACACCAAATCTCACTGCAATCTGAGATTTTTGCTCGACCCTGCTTTCGGTGCCTCTACGGGCACTATCCAAGACAGAGAGTGGAAGAATGGGAGAGCTTCATACCCGTGGATTGCTTGCTCAAACCTTGCTTCTTCTCCTTCACTTCAGCCTTCGAAATCAGCCTCGCTTAGTGGCGTGGCTCTGATACCATATCAAGAATCGCGTGGTGGGGGAACTTGCTCAAGATGCTGCGTCGAACACACACAGAATGCACAAGGAGAAGCTCACTCAAGAGACAAGAAGAGAGATGGAGGCCAAAACGTTTTCTTGCTGGTTTCTTCTTCTTCTTCCACACACTTTACAATGTACACAAAGTATAGATAAGATACAACATAAAGGAAAGCGGCCTACTAAGTCAAACAATGCATAACCGACTACACTAGTCAACTGGCGCTATAACTATGCCAGCTGTAAATAGGTGTAATAACCTGAATATAATAAGTAATGAGTCAGTGGCCATTTGTGAGTCATAATGACCACCAACATGCTAAGTGTAGATATGTGAACCCATCTAACCAGGTAGTCCATCATCAATGTCCACATGTGTTGAGCTTGTCATCTCAACAACACAAGCAAGCAAGAAGGAGAGAAGAAGAGACCACTTTAGCCATACACCAAAGAATGAGCTTCTCATTCACTTTTTGAGTTTATATATAAGCCCTAAATCCATTGGGTACCCATCCCCTTTTTTACATGACTGAGTATCTTGCCAAGGTCCTCTTTGCTTATTCCCTTCTAGTTGTCTCATCCCTTTACCTATGCCTATTTATGCTTTACATTTCACACAGGAGGGAGCCTGGCGCTCTTTTACAACATTTTAGTGACATCTTTGCATTATAAAATGCACCTTTGCCTTTGACTTGACTTTTGCGGTCGCCCTTGCGCTTTTGGCATTTCCTCTTTTATTATGTGCCTAGCTGCATTTTTTCGCATTATTCCATATTTTTGCATTTTCTTTTTCCCGTCTTGTATTGGAGTTAACAAATACACTGACATTGATTAGCAGGACATGCAAACAGTAGAAAATCCCACCTTTGGCTATGTCTTCACCTTTATTGGAGGTGTATTTTCTCAGATGTCCAGGGTGTAAAAATGCACATCTCTATCTACTACAAAGGCAGAGTATGTTGTTGTAGCCATTGAGGCTTACAGGGAGGCTCTTTGGTTAGGCCATCTAGTGGGTGGCAAACCTTGGCATTATGGATATAGTCCCTACATTGCATTCAGATTCTATGAGTGTTATTCAATTGACCAAGAATCCAGTTTTCCATGTGAATATGAAGCACATTGAGGTGTGTTACCACTTCATACAAAAGGTTGTTGAGGACAAGTCCATTGAGCTTTTCAAGATCTCAACTGACCAAAATACTGCATATCTTCTCCTTACATTGCATTTGGATTCTATGAGTGCTATTCATTTGGCCAAGAATCTAGTCTTCCATGCAAAGATGAAGGACATTGAGGTGTGTTATCACTTTATTTGAGAGGTAGTTGAGGACAAGTCCTCCGTTGAGCTTGTCAAGATCCCATCTGTCCAAAATCCCATAGATCTACTCACTAAAAGAATCTTAGTGGAGCATTTTTCCTTCCTTAGGAAGTTGATAGGTGTTAGATGAGATCATATCTCTCCTCATCCTGTTGTACTTATGTACACGTGTGCTTTTTATTGTTCTCTCCTCACTAGGGGCACATTTGCCTTTAAGCGAGAGGTTCTTGGGGGGTAAAGGTACATGTGCCTAGCCGCCCGTGTATTAGTTACACAGACAATACTTGTATACCCACATGCCCACACACCTGTACCTTGTAGGTGGTGGGCACCCACCACTATCAGTTCATTCTTTATTCTTTCAATCACATTTGAATAAAGGGAAGGCCAATCACATAATTTGACTATTGAAGCTCTCTCTCTCTCTCTCTCTACCATAGTAAATATATGTTCACTGCTATAGTTGTGACTTTGGGTAGAAAGGACGTGTACATATGGTAAACCTACTATCCACCATGTCTTCTAGTAGTAGCAACTTTATACAATATGTGGGTAATAATATGGCTCCAAGATGGAGTCGGGACCATAGTGACCAAATTAATCCCTACATTTACATCAAAGAACAATGGAGGAAGCATGACTTCATATGGCATGATAGGCTACTGTTAGGGCTCGAATTGGATCATGCACCTTAGTATTTATATGCCCGTAGTAATCAGTATATGTAAAGTGACCTAGAAATGTCGTGTGACTTCACTTGAAGAATGGTGTTTGTCCTATATATTACGATTGTATCTTTTCATTTCTTTGATAATCTAAAATGCAAAAATCTTTAGGACAACACCCATACTGGTCCGCATATGCTTGATTCTATTAATCTGTCTTTATCTCCTGAAAACTAATGTTGTTTGTGTTAAGTTATTCATTCAAGAATGGTCATGATGATAGTAATTTGATTGATATTTTTTAGGAGAGTGGTGTTTTATGGATGACTATAATATGTATTTTATGTCTACACCTTGATCTTGAATATTAAATGTTTAGTATGGTTGTAAATCGATTCAAGAAGTTGTCTACATTAGTAGGGATATTTCAAGCAGGTTGGTGTTTCATGTGTTTCTATTGTGGACTTGAGAGACTATAACAACTACATTAGGAGCAACAAGCTAGAAAATTATGCCAAGACATAGAGATGGGGGAAGTACCCTAGCGAATTGGAATCGAACAGAACCACACACACACACACACACACACACACACACACACACACACACACACACACACACACACACACACACACACACACACACACACACACACACACACACACACACACACACACACACACACACACACACACACACACACACACACACACACACACACACACACACACACACACACACACACACACACACCCGCACACGCATGCACACGCATGCACACGCACACGCACACGCACACGCACACGCACACGCACACGCACACGCACACGCACGCACACACGCACGCACACGCAAATGCACATGCACACGCACACACACACACACGCACACACACACACACACAGCTGGAGGCAGACCTAACACTGAGCAAGCTTCTCATGAAGCGGCTCATGGACAATACGTCGGTGGAACAAAGCGGAGTAGCACTAGCGACCTCATTGCTTGTAGGATTGGGAGTTGCCTAAGGCTCCAAGAGCCAATAAAAAATTCTTATAGTTGCAAAGTAGTTAGATAAATACCAGCCGAACAATGACCCTTATAGCTTCATGGAGCAATTCGAGCAGGTCTACGAGGCCAATGGCCTCATCGATCACGCTCACAGTGCTCGCAGGCTTTGATGTGGTACACAAGCCTAGATGCTTCGGAATGCAACAACTTCAACAACCTCAAGAGTCTCTTCATTAAGAGATTCTTTGAGGCTAGGTACTTCGATAACCTTATAATGCGGCTGATGAACATTAAGGAGAGGGAAAAAGAAGACATCAAGGAATACATTACCTACACATGGAGTCTCTTTAAGAGAATCCTAACTAATGAATGACCACCGAGAGAGTGGTGTCCATAGCCTTCATCAATGGAATTCGTAGTGAGAGACTCTACTAGGCCTTGGTGGGAAACTCAAGCTTGTAGAGAGATGCATTAACTAGGGTCTTTGAAAAGGCTATACGAGTGGACAACCAAATACAAAGAGAGGAGCTCCAGGAGCTCAAATTGAGACAAGGCCATCTCTAGAACCTCAGAGAAGGAAACTACATCTAGTGAATGATCAACTCCAAGCACTCAGGACAAGGAAAAAGGCGTTGACCAAGGTCAAGAGTTAACAGAGATGAAAATGGAGCCAGCTAGACTATAGGAGATGATGAGAAGACCTATGTGCCCACATGTCCAATGTATGCATTATGGTGAAAACCACCTTCCGGCTAAGTGTTAGGACCCTATGTCTCAACCTTGCACCAATTGTGGTAAGTTTGATCATGATGCCATGCATTGCAGGCTACCAAGGAGAATTCCATACTTGCAGCCTTATAACCAACCATACCTAGGAAATAGGCCTCAAATTTTCTTGGGGAGAGGAGCCCTATTGGCTCTTCCATCATCAAACAATGTGAAACCAACCATTCCTAGAATGGAGATCAATTCCATAGGCATACTAGGCCACCTAGACCTTTCATAACCCATCCATCAAGCAATCCACTACATGGAGGAGCCGAATGGTGAGGAGCCTTATGTGAACCCTTACATCTCGTATGACAAAGAGGGAAATCCAATTCTCATGGACTATTGACCGGTATCGGTGATAGCATTAGGAAGAGAAAGAGGCAGAGTCTGAGGCGGGAAATCCCAAGAGCTGATTTTGTGTTGGACCTACGGTCACCTGAGACACATCTCTTCATGCTACCCTGAGAGGGAGCAAGCCAATCAAGATAAGGCTAACCTCAAATGTGCAAAGTGTGGAATCACTCACCTCTTGCTGATTGCCCATGGCAGACACTATCCTCTAGCTCAGCAATCCTACCTTCAATACCATTGGGGCTGTTTGGAGTTGAGACACTCGATGGAGAGGCCACACTCACCTGTTGCATGTTATGACCCGAGCAGCAAGCTAGAATATCACTATTAGGACCCAGTAACCTAGACACAGCCTCAATAGGAAAAAAGAGCCATAGGCAAAGGAAGAAGAAGACCGACGCAAAGGTCACACTTAAAACCGAGAGTGGAATGACACTACCTGTTGGAAAGAAAGTCACGGATGCAAAGGCAAAAACATCCGCTCCAAACACTACTGAGAAAGGGAGTGCTAAGGTAGGGAGTACCCCAATCCGAAGCGTCAACTCAAAGCCAGAGAAAAGGTCACGGAGTGGGTGAGAGAGGCCCGAGAACACCTAAAGGATGCTGAGCCCATCTTGGAGGATGAGATCAATGATCTCTCTAGCATAAGCACACCAATCTCTCCCACACAATTGCGAGACGCATCTGCACCTCAAGTAGTGCCACCTAGACAGAGGTTGAATGCCACGGGCCAACTAACTAGTCAAGGCCATTAGCCAAGGAGCGCAGAATTAGGAGAGAAGCAAGCAACCAACAATCTTCTTAACAATGCTAGTGGCCATCCCTATAACTCTGAGCTTATGAGACCTACTTAGGCAGCATTCGACGCTATGGCAAGAGTTAAAGTAGTGGGTAGAAGGATCACTAGAGTAGACGGGAGTTGACCTGCAAGACCATGATACAGTAACACAAATACCGAGCGTGACATCACACTCAATGCCCAAGTCCTTGCACGTTAATGCTTTCTAGAAAGGCACATAGATGCACGCAGTCTTGCTGGTCCTAGGTCTAGGTGATAGCACGAGGAAAGGGATTGTAGACATTGGGGGTAGGAGTTAGTATACTTAGCCATGCAGTGCTCCAGGCTTGGGGTAGCCCACTTGTCGAGAATGCTAAGTTCAATGTCACACTAGCTAATGGGATGGAAGTAAAGCCATTTAGAGTGTTGAAAAATTGGCCATTGAAGAACTCAAGAGTCCAATTCTCTGTAGACTTCATAGTCATGAAAGGAGTGGACTATGATATTTAGTTAGGCTGACCCTGGATGTGCAACACACGATTCATAGAAGATCGGGGCAATGGTCTAATCTTCCTAGGAAATCAAATAGAATTGGTGAAAGTGGAGGTGGGACACTTGGAAGACTATACCAATTGACCTACACACCATCTCAGCCATGCTGAAGGGCGATGCCCAGATTAGAAAATCTTACAAGTCGTTGACCAAGTATATCCCTTGCCCTCAAGATGAGCAAGATTGAATACATGTGTTAGCCACAATCGATTTGCTATTCTTGGACAATGAGGAGTATGAATGGATCCCCAAGAGAGACACCAAGGAAAAATGGTTTCTACTACAAGAAAATCTATCTTGTAACATCAACAAGATTTTGTTTCATTCTTTTGATTACCAAAACAAGGAAAACAATAAATCTTCACGCATCATTATAATAGATATCTCCCACGGATTTGATAGAATCAACCATAATCTTCAACATCCTCACAAAATCCATCAATAGAACAAAGAACACAAAAAAATACACCACTTTTGAATGGAAATCAGTCACATAGTATTAATCTTCATTGCCTTCATAGTTTTCTCTCTCAATCTCTCATAGAAAGTTTTGATAAAGTTGACTAACTCTGACTCTCTCTCTCTCTCTCTCTCTATATATATATATATATATATATATCAATAGTACATCATCTCCTCACTAAAATACTCAATAATGACACTTAATAATCCTTCTTAGATTGTGGATGCACCTCCCAAGAGGTATGGGAGGTATGAAAGGGCACCAGAGCCACTACAGTGTCTCTTCATAGCTGACTATTGTCACTGTCACTTTAGTTTTCTCTTCAGTCTTCAGCAGCTACTTCTTCCATTTGTTTTAGCTCTTTTGAACTTAGATTCATCCTTTCCAAAAGTTATAAAAATTTCCCAAAGTCACATATACATTCTACAGAACACTTACAGAAGATCTACATAACAGAACATAACAAAAATAGAGCATAGACAGAGTAGAGACAGAGGCTCTATAGAAGGTTTGTAGAGGGTTACAGAAGGTCATTAGAGAATAGTAGATCCTCATAACTCATACTAAAACCATTTCAAACTATAAAAAACTATTCAATAAGCTTTCAAAAGACCTCAACCTTCATCAATCATTAATCCATGCTTCATACAGAAGAAAATCAGAACAAAACAGAAGCTAAATAGAAGGTATCAGAACCAATTAGAACCTCAACATAACCTATCAGAACATCACAGAGCTTCATATTTCTACTAAGAATCATCATGAGATTCCAAAACATAATCAATATCATCCAGAACACTCTCAAACACTTCCAAAACAACTAACATCACTCAAAATCCATCAAAAATCAACCACTCAGACCTCAAAAACAACAAAAATCAGTAAAAAAAAATTCAGTCTTTTTCCTCTCTCAACAATGAACAAGCGGCCAAGGTAGTTTTGATGAGCCCAAGAAACCCTTAGTACTAGTCTGTATGATGGCTAGAAGCTCTCATAAATGACCCACCCCTATCACGCTCCATGTCCCGTACAACCAAACAAGAGCTCCACAAGATCTTAGTGCACTTGACATACAAATTAATTGGTAGCCCAGCCGGCAAATATTAAACCACTCAAGGATCTCTGTTGGATGAACCCAAGTGGCAATGGACTAAGGTGCACGATTTGAACCTGATGTAAAATTGGGCCTTAGTTACCAATGACAAGGAAACACAATATCAAGACCTAAGGGATGACGAGCAATTGGAGGATGATGACTCAAACGACGAGTATGGGGACTGCTATTCCTTCAGTGGACGAGAGTGAAGGAGAGATCAACACAATGGAGTACGACACTGAGGGACACGTGATTGAACAAATATGAGAAGACTCCGAACCAGAGAAGAAGAATGTCTTTAGAATTGAGAAAGGAATCATGCGTAAGGATTGCAATCACACATGGTTGGATCACGTAGGAGCGATTGATTACGAATAAGCAGGCCTCGCCCAAGAAAGTGCCGTACCATTGTTTAGAATAGAATCACTATCCAAGCTATGACCACTAGGAGAGACTCCCTCTTCTAGCAAAGATAGAGAAATCAATTTTGAGTTAGAACTAAGCTTAGATAGTAATCTTGAGATACCCTGGCCACCTAAAACCAAACGCGCCAAGGGAGACCTTCCAGTCCACCTAAGGCATTGAAGGTTGAAGGAGAAAAGAGGGAGATAGCCTAGAGAACCGCAAGGTGAGGAGAAGAGAAAGCCGTAAGACCTACTGAAACGATTCATGAAATTTAAGAAAGGCAATAGGGTAGTGATCTTGCTAGGAGCCAAGCAAGAAGGGCAAGCAAGTGAGCCGATAGAAGGACTTGCCAAAGTGAAGGAGGTCAATCTGGCTAAGAAAGGGGAAACGCCCCGACCTATGTTCATAGTCAATGACTTGAGAAAGCAAGAAGAAGCGAGTCTCCTTGCTCTCTTATGAGAGTATATAAACGTATTCGCTTGGTCCCTCCATGAGTTGAAAGGGGTAGATCTGAGCGCGGTGATTCATAACATCCCCATGACACTGATGCAACGCTGGTCAAGCAGCGATTGTATCCTATGAATCCTAAACATGCTCACACTGTCAAATAGAAATTTGATAAGCTATTGAGAGCAATTTTCATTTATGAAATTGAGCACATGGATTGGGTTTTGCCCATCGTGATCATACTAAAGAAGAATGGAAAGATCAGAGTGTGCCTCAATTATAAGAAGGTTAACACTACTGGAAAGAGAGACAATTATCCATTGCCGTACACTGAGCATATGCTCGAGAAAGTAGCTAGTAAAGAGGCCTACAGTTTCCTGGATGGCTTCCTAGGGTACAATTAAGTGTAAGTGCATTCTAATGATAGGCATAAGACCGCATTCACTACCAAGTGGAATGTCTTCGTCTACATAGTCATGCCCTTTGGGCTAACAAATGCACTAGTCACGTTTCAATAGCTCATGTGTGCTATATTCAAGGACATGCTGAGGCAAGGGTTAGAAGTGTTCATTGACGACATGTGTGTGTACTCAATTTGGAAGGAACACCTAGACAAACTCCGAGTGGTCTTTGAACGGTGCAGATTATATCGCCTCTCATTGAATCCAATTCTAGGTGACACATGGGTGTATCCTTGGGCATGTAGTGTCCAAGAATGGCATTGCCACCGACTTCTCAAAAGTTAGGGTTATTGTCGACCTGCCACTACCAAATCGATTACAAGGGAGTTTAGTGCTTCCTAGGCCATACGGGATACTATTGATTTGTGTGTTGAACTATGTATTAATTGCTAGACCACCTCTATATAAATTGTTGATAGTATTCAAATGGACTAAGGAATGAAAATGTGCATATGAAGAATTGAAGAAGGCTCTAATCACCGCACCAATCCCAAGAGCCCATGACTGGACCATAACCTGCCATGTTCACATTGATGCCTCAAAGTTTGCCATGGGAGCTGTGTTATGCCAGCTTGATGAACATAATCTCAACTATCCAGTGAGCTTTGCTAGCAAAAAAATCACGGATATGGAGATAAACTACTCCACGATGGAGAGAGAGGGGTTAGCCATGGTGTTTGCTGTAAAGAAAATTTGGCACTATCTTTTGGTTACATCTTTTAACTTTTTTGTTGACCATCAAGCCTTGCTTTACCTCATTAACAAACCCTGTGCTACTATATGCATTACTTGATGGTTACTTTGCTATTAGAATTTACTTCTTTGTGGTTGTACGCAAAGGGAAGCAACACTACATGACAGACCATATGTCTCGCACACCCATAGGAGAAGTTGCCGCGGATAGGGTATCATGGACGATTTGCCAGATGCGCACTTGCTTAACTTGTCTAGCAAGAGGGATTTGTTTAGAGCCAATTTGATGCCATATTGGGCATATGACATACTCCAAGTGCTGGAACACAGGCTACCTGAACACCCTATCAAGAAGGCTCAACTTAGGCAACTCATACTCAAGATACAGCCCTATTAGTTGATAGCAAGCTAGCTCTATAGGCTAGGGCAAGATGGATTGCTGTGTAGATGTGTGTGTGAACATGAGATGCATGATGTACTTGTAGAAGAACACATCGTAATTACCAATGTGCTGATTTGTGAAAATGCACGATACAAGAGCTAGTTTAACAAGCACGTCAAGCAACAAGATTTCAAGTAGGGTGACTTAGTGTTGCTGTACTCAGTAAAAGGCCATAAACATATGATGAAGTTTAGGGGATTAGGTCCTTTTTGATTTCGCATTATCAATTGAACTGGCAATGTAGAGCTCGAGACCCTAGATGGAGAGGGCATAGGCTTCTTCAACGATAGCCACATAAAGAAGAAATACCCTCCCAACACATCCAATGCACGAGTCGCCCATGCTAGAGTCCCCTGTGAAGGTCCGAGTTGCCACAATAACAAAAATTGGTGAGGAGGATGAAGAGGTAGTAGTACCTACTTACCTGTGCATAATAGTCACTGCCCAACAAACACATACCTTCGATGCACTGATTGATGAGGGAGCTACCCATTTGGGGGTCGATTGTATGCACTTTTAAGAAAATGCCAAGTCACAGTCTCTATCAATTCTGAAAGCATACCCATAATTTTCTATGTGTTGTCGAATACAAAAGATGCTAGCAAGGAATCATTGCTAAGACGCTCATTTAAAAAGCAAGCACATTGTAGTGTTGACTACGAGTCTCACTGTATTCACTTTGCTATTGGCAATGTACGAATAGTCACGACTTTCAGTAGGGGTAGCGCGGCTCCATCAAATCTCGCAAAGCCACTGATAGAGAAACCCACCACCAAGCCTAAGGAGGGGGATCGTGACTTGTCACAACCCGCCAAGTCACACTATCAGCACGCTGCTGAGATCAAAGCTAAGGCCCTTGAACCATAGTTCAATTGGGTGCCTAAACATCAAGGATTGCCACCTAGAAGCATACAAACACGACCTGGCAAGCCTAGGAACTCATACTCAAAACCCAGGAGGCAAAGAAGAAACTATGGGCATCGACGAATGGTCAAGTTGTGATGGGTCCCCAAGACCTTATTACAAGCGTAAGACTATTACAAGGGAAACACTTGGATATGGGTGCCTAGAGCCAAGATGGCTAGCAACACTATTCAAATGCCACCCTTGAACTCGACCACACAAAGCCCCATGACAAATTTGGCACTAAAGCCGCAAAGGACTCAACCTATGAAGCCCATAGATCCCAACTCTATTAAGCTTGCAGATCCTCAACGGGTCTATCGATCGAGACCGTAGCTTGCTGATTCCAAACTGACCCATTCTAGCACTGCTGCTCCCCCTAAAGCCTCACAAACATTTTCCAGCGCATAACATCAGAATCACAAACCAAGCTTAGTGCATAAGAGGCTAAACTGCACATTCACGAGCACCCGCAACTGTAGATGCTAATTGTTGAGCTGTCGAGTCTAGTCAAACCCTAGCCTCTGAGGCAAGCCTTAAACTTGCTTATGAATGATAACCCATCCTTGCCTTGGCCTCAGACTTAGCTGAAAATATGGGAGATGACTTGGCTATTTGCCTTTGGCGCTTGGATGCTAGATTTACCACACTTGCTAAAACTTATGACCGATTAGGCCAAGGTCTTCTAGATGAGCCTTTAGCAACAAAGGTATGCACACTACCTTGCTCATGAGAATAATCAAAATTTGTGTTCATTAAGGCTCCCCAGGCAGTTGAAGAACTCATTGCCACCAAGATTTCCTGTAAACAAGAACGCAAGCAATGCCTCATTACATCTTACGACAAGGGCACGGTTCTTGCCATTGATCAAGAAATTGAGGGGTTGAAATATTTTGTTGACAAGGACTCCTCTTTCTTGCGAAAATATTATACTCTCCGACTTTAATGGGAGAAAGAGGGCTACCAAATCATGACCAACGCTAAGCAGAGATGAGCAATCAAGACCTCAAAATATGACCCAAATTACGTAGCTCCAACTTCCTATAGGGTGTTGACCACCATTCACAACTAGCCCCTCAAAGAGCACATCATGACTCACCCCTACTTAGATCACATTTTGACAAAGAAAGAGTTACACATTGCCAATAGAATAGACTTCGATGATTTCCTAATGGATGTCCTCACCTACATCACTCATGTAGGCATCCGGCCTTTTGACATGGGCCACTATGCTTATATGGAGTACAACCTGAACTTCTACATTTGGCTCATGCGAAAGTGAAGCACCGTAAACACCCTTAACCCTTCGAATCCTAGGAAGGATTCTTCTCATCTCTCAGGGGGGAGGGGGCAAGGTGTGGAACATAAAAAGTGTGGAGCATAAAAACAAACCCTAAACCTCAATCAACATCCAAAAACAGAAAATAATGGATAAAAATCAACTTATGAGTGAGGAAAATAATTTTTTCGTGGAATGCATGGATTGTTTAAAGAAAAATTGTCTTTCTCTATTTAAGCATTTCCATAAGCAAGTGTCTTTCTGCAAAAAGTATTTGAAGAATACTGGTGGTGAGCTATGGCTTCATGACAGGCATCTACAATGGTAGGATAGTTGACTAATTGGTTAATTAAGGAAGTTGTTTTTGTGTGTCAAACTAATGTGGTAGGTAATTAGATAACTAAAGCACTCCGAGGAAAGTGTGGTGGATATGACCATGGGTCTGTCCTACGGAAGGGTGGTCCCGGTTGGCCGGGAAATTTTCTCAAAGGAATTGACAACAAGGTAACGATGACCTAGAATCTAGAAAGCTAGAGTCCCGATTTATACTGTTTTAGGGGAACGGAATGGAACTATGCCTTATGGGCAGAGAGGTCAAGCTTCACATCCCTCTCGTTTCCCATTCTCCTTGAACCCTATAGTATAAATCCACTTCGACCTTGATGTTTCTGCGTAAAGTAAATTGTTTGGGGTTCGACGCTAGTTACCTCTGAGGAACTTGACCATTAGGGAAACCCTGATTCAAGTCGATCCTAAGTGGGAATGGCCAGAATGCTTCTGTTTCATGGCAGACTCAGGAAGACCTAGATCGCAAACCCCATGACATTCTGTGGGAGTGCCGGGTGGCACTTTCTGGACTCTCTTCCCGATGGGCTGCTAAGACGTGTCCTACAAGTCGACAGGTGGACACGTTACATGGGATATAAAAATTAAAGTTGAAGGATTCCTGGTCGGCAGGGTCTCCTTCTACTCCCATACTATAAGTTTTGCATTCCAATCCATTGGGAGGTATTCTTCTCTTGGAAGGATGGGCGATGTTGGTTGGAGTCCTTGCAGGTTGAGCTTGTAGCCTTTTTGGTGCATGTTCTAGCATTCTTGTTCTCTTCTTTTTTAGCTCCGCTTTCCTCTAAGTAGAGGTGTATACATCCTACTATACTTCAGGCCATGGAGAGGGGGGTTATGGGACTAACTCTTCATCATGCTGCTCCATTTCCAAGCTTGGCCTTGCTTCTTCAATTGGCCTTTGCATCTCCTCTCTCTTGCGCTCTTGTGGCCCTACTTCCTCAGGCCCTGCTGCTTGTGCTTGGATGTGCAGCCCGTATCTCAAAGCCCTACGGGCCATTTCCAATTTTCCCCTTAATGATTAAATGACCTCTTCCTCTTCAGATTGCGTGGCGTCTAAGAGAGTGTTGAGGAAGGTGCATTGTTAGGCTTCCAAACTTATTTGTGGGGCCTCTACCTTGATTTCTACTAACAGCTTGTCACCTTCTACAAGGACTAGCTGGCTTGCTAAGTCTCTCATCCTTCCTTCGCTCCTGCCCACCCATTCATCTACTCTTCTCTTCATCTCCTCCAAGCTTTTATTATGCCTTTGGGCTAAGGCCCTTATTCTTGTCTCTTGTTCCTCAATTTCTCTTTCTAGTCTTTTCTAATCTTCCAGCTCCATATCCACCCTCTTCTCCCACTTGTCCATGTTTTCCTGGTTCCTTTGGGCTTTCTCTTCTTCTCCAATTTTGTGAGCTCCTCCATGGCATCTTGGACCCTTTTCATCTGTCCTTGCATCTCTTCTTGTTGCAGGATTAGGAGCTTATACTCCCTTTGAAGCCCCATAAACTCTTGATTTTCATCTTCTAGTTTTCTTTGCCAACTATCCTCCTATTCCTCCTTAGCCCTGAGCTTCACCCTTAACTCACTTATTGTGCATTGGTACCTGGCTACTTTGGCAGGTTTTCTCGAGCTGGAAATCCACTAACATATCCTTTTCAGCTTCTAGCTTGGCAACTGCTTTTCCTCTTTCGCTCTTTCCAGCTCTATGAAAGGAGTTCCCTGACACATAGTCATCATAGTTTGTAGACGATGGCAGTGCTATAGGAGTAGTTGTTGTGGATGCTTATATCTTTTCTCTTTTGGGATCTTGTCTAGATTCTGCATCCGCCAGCTGTTGCTGGTCTTTTTTCTCCAGTCACTGGGGTCCCTCCACTTCCACACCTTGAATTATCTCTTTATTGACCAGAAATTGCACCTAGGCCATAAGGTTACCGGCATCTACTGTGGTAGAAGTGCCTTGGATGGGTGCAGAGACTGGGGTGGTGGGCACAAGGATAGATGGGGTCAATTAGGCCCTTTCCCTTGCTCTCTGCTACTGGGGGTGGCATGCTTTTGGGTATCTAGGAGCTTATCCCTAGGCATTCTTCTTCATGGGGGCTCATGGCAACCAGCTCCTCCTCTCTAAAGGGATGCTCCACTGATAAGGTGAATGGCCAGGGCCATGTCTTCTTCTTCTCTCCTCTTGAGCTCTTCGGCTTCTTCATTTGCTTTTCTCTTTCTCTCCTCTTCAGCCCTCTTGGATTCCTCTTTTATCCGCTTTGACTTCTCCTTTTCTTTTCTCTTTCTTTTTTCTTCAACATTTTTGGACTCTCTTTGGGCTCTTTGTGTTGAGAATCAGCAATCACACTCACTAAACAGCCTCTTTGTATGAAGTTTCAGGGTCAAGGATATGCAGGCTAACTTATCCCATATGCACAATGGTGCCTACTGCAATTTCCTACTTTCCTATAAAGCATTGTACTTGCTTCCTTTTCTTAATGCAATGATAGTACTCTTTTCTTTTCAGTGAAGTGTCAATGTCATTGTCCACATACACAAGATTGTGTTTATGAGTCCAAGTCTCAATCTTGGAACCTAATTCACTTGTGTAACAAACAGTGTCTTTGTCTTCTCCATCATGAGTCCACACTTCTCCTTTCATCCACCATAACTCACTGCCATGCTCTAGATCCCGCATTTCTCACATGGTATCAGAGCCTAGTCGGGCATGGTTCAGCTCTCTCTACTCTCTCTCAGCTCATGTTAATCTCTGGTCAGCTTAGTTCCATCTCATGACTTCATCTCCCAACTCTATCCTCACTGAAGCTTCCATATTTACATGCCTTGTAATCCAATGCCACCCTGGCATTGAGGGGGGGTGTTAAAAGATAGGCATAGGAACCCATTGTAAGCAAGGGTGTATGAGGGAAGATGGATGTGAATAGCCTTAGGGGAAAGGGAAACCCTAACCCTAGCTTGGCAAAGGTTATATAAATAGCCTATGGGTCACTATCAAACTTGAGATAGAGTATACCCAAGTTGTACCTTGAGCAACTTAATAAACAAAAATTTGTTCTTGTACTTTGAGCCTCTTTCTCCCTCTTGTGCACACATTCCAATGTTGCAACTCTGCTTTCTAACATCCATGAGATGAAGCCCCTAAATTAAGGAGTCAACACTGAGCATAGGTAGATGAGGGATCAATCAACTATGAAACATCAAGAGAAGAAGCTGCAAGTATATAGTCATCATTAGAATTAGTATGCATGACATTCATCTCTTCAATCTTGATGGTGGACTTGCTAGGGACAATGCTGCAATCATCATTCTTTTCTTGCACTTTATTCTTTCCCTTTTCTTTGTGCTTGTCACATCATGTATTTTATGGCATTGTGGCTGAATATGGCCCTGCTTCCCACAATAATGACAAGTCAATGTAGAATTATAGACATGGGACTTATTGCAAGATTGTCCACGTGACTAAGAAAAAGACTTCTAAGAGTCTCTTGCATGGTAGTCATTACTGCTCCTAGTATTATTGCCTCTACTTGTCAAAGCATGAGAGGTGCGAGAAGTATCAACATTCTTTCTATTAACCTCTTTATTGAAGAGCTTATCCTCTACATTTTGCAACCCATCAATAGGCATATTTGCACACATAGCAGTACGGAATGTGTCCCATGACTCAGACAATATAACCATCAAGAACAAGGGATAAAGATTTTCCTTAAATTCAATTCCCTGCAAAGACAAGGGGCTAAAAATAGCATGAAACTCATTGAAGTAGACGGACATGGGGGTTCCCTCCTTCATATAAAGGTCCATGAGTTGCTTCAACCAATACATCTAAGAGGCATGGCTTTGCTAATAATAGACATTGTGAATCTTATCCCATAACTACTAAGTGGTCTGCCCGTCAAAGACAACATTATATTGGACCTACTTAGAGAGTGATAAAATCATTGTAGATTTACATAGTTCATCTATGAAGAATCAAAATCGTTTGTCTGACTCATTGTAGGTTAGTTGGATGTCATGTGTGCCTCAATAAATGAGTTGAGATTTAACTTTGGTTAGGACTATGGTTAGGTTAGTATTATGGTTTTGACTCTATTGTAGTTGTGTGTAGTTATGTGTGTTACTCAATGAATAATGAACTCTACTATCTAATATTGCCTCACTCTGTGCCTCTCTCTCCCTCTACATCTTTAGCATGGTATTAGACCACGAGAACTCGGCTTTGTGGTGCACAAGAGCTCAACCTTGAAGGATCTAGAAGTTAAAGAGTGACCTTAACTTATAGCTTGAAGAAGGAACATTTTAGAGGCTCATTGTTGATAGCCATAACATGCACTTGATGTGGTATGTATCAATCATTTTTTATGCCTACTCTTGACAAAGCCTATTGAGCTTGTAAAGTGAGCTCATTAGCAACTACTGGAGCCTGGAGAAATGATTAGAGTGGCCAACATTAGCAACAATAGATCAGCATGATTTGTTCAAGGCTGTGCCTGTTTTCTTGGTTGTTAAATGGGTTGCATTAGCAAGTGGTTGTCATGACCAATGTGGTTGATATACTTGGCATCATTTAGGGGTTGATATACTTGGCATCATTTAGGGGTTGAAGCTCATCAGTAACATGACATATAGCACTTGTGAGTGCTCATTAAAGGTTCATTAGTAGTAGCCACATAGTCTCCACGAATTAGCATGGAGCTAGAAATTTGCACATGTTTTATGCGTGCAATGATCAGAGTATTTTAGATGTTTGACACTGGCATATCTAACATCAATGGGATAGTTGGCAATTAATGTGGCATCATTCATGTATACTTGGGGGACTCATATGAGGACCTAAAGCTTAGTTATAAAGTGCATTCATAGGCTAAAATTTGTCCTAGAAAATTCACAAATTGCACTTGAAATCTTGGAGCATATTGAAGCTTGGTTGGTATCTACAAATGCTTAGACCTTGTCACATGAGTTGTGGATGATTTGTGGGATATACTGAGCATTGAGTGTTCAAATATGGATTAGTTTATTGCTAGTTATAACAAAGTGTTGGCTGTTTACAACTTGTGAGAAGCATATCTAACATTATTACTTAAAGAGTAGACATGCATAGACGTTTCTTTGGCTATGTATTGATTCCCAAATGCATTAGCACATGTCTACTATGATTTGAAGGTGTTTTGAGTTAAGAATAATATGATTTGTGCAGAGTTTATATTGCTGGTTATTACAAACTATAAAGTTCAAAAAGTGAATGAGAGCTTATTCTTTGGCGTGTGGCAACAAGAGACTCTTCTTCTCCTCTTTGCTTGCTTGTGTGTGCTTGAGAGAGGGAGTGTGAGAGTGTGAGGGAGTGAGTGTGTGAGGGTGATGGATAAAGGAGGTGAAGCTCTCTGCCTTCTCCTCTCTTCTTCTTCTCTTCTCTTCTCTTCTCTTGTCTCACACGCGACTATGGAGGATGGAGCTTGGAGGTGGAGGCTTGAGGAATCGTGGCACTATCACAGTGCGAGAGGGGGAAGAGACTCACCAAGTATAGATTGAGCTAACCCCAAACCTAGTGGAAAGGGCCCTAGGATTGGCCAATAAGGTGGAATGGAAGCCAAAGCAAGATGTGTATGCCATGCTAGGAATGGACAAGATAAAGGTCCATACCAATGATGTCATCAACTTGGCAGATATCCCCGACCCTAAGATTCAACTCTAAGCAAAAATGGTGCATTTGTTGTTCTCTAATCAGAGGTTCAACACCATCATGAGACACATTAATGTCCCTCTACTAGAGAGCATCGCAGCACGAGCACTGGATGAGGTGAACCTCAGTGGTTTTGTGAGAAAGACCATTGAGACCTCGGCTAAGGCTCTGGCAACAGGAGGAGGGCGAGCAAGAGGAGAGTCCCCAACTACCAAGGTCAAAAGGAAAGCCTCATCTTCTAAGGCCTCAACCATCGAATTCAGTGGGGTCCTTACGACTATCATCAGAGAAGCCTTGGGGCAAGGGAAAACTGAGAGAAGAAATGGAAGATCAAGAATGGAGGATGACAGTGCTAGCTCAGAGGCAGGGGGAGGCCTTAAGGACATGAAGAGGAAAGAGAAAGAATGGGCCAATCAAAATGAAAGGAGTTAAAACCTTGGCACACTGACTAGCTCAGGTGTTAACCCCAACACGAAGAAAGCAAAAGGAAATAAAAAAGACGCAGGGGAAAGGCAAAAAAAAGGTAGCTTGACTAAAGAAAGAAGAGGAGGAAAGGCCAAAAGCGCAAGGGCAACCTTAAAAGTCCAAGGCAAATGCAAAAGGGGAAAGGTGCATTTTAAAATACAAAGGCGCACCCTGAAATCTTGTAAAAGAGTGTCAGGCGGTGGAAAATCCGGAAAGCTAAAATAGAAGACAAAGACAAAGGCCAAGGCAAAGAGAAACGGAAGACAAAGGCACACAAGGAAAAACGCAAGTCAAACTATTGTAAAAGAGCACAAGTGCATCATGGTTTAATTCAAGGAGCGCCGGGCTCTCACCTGTGCAATTTGTAAATGTAGATGGGCGATGGAAAGGAATCTAGGAAGATAGAAGGACAATGGGAAAAAGGGCCTAGGCTACGGCCGGCCATGTAAAAAAGGGAAAAAGGGGATGACCGCCCAAAAGGGATTTAGGGTTTTGTATATAAAGTTGAAAAGTGAATGAGAAGCTCATTCTTTTGGTGTGTGGCAAAATGAGTCTTCATCTTCTTCTCTCCTTCTTGCTTGTGTGTGCTCTTGAGAGAGGGAGTGTGAGAGTGTGAGGGAGTGAGTGTGTGGGAGTGAGGGATCAAGAGGGTGAAGCTCTTCACCATCTCCTCTTCTCTTCTTCTCTTCTCTTCTCTTCTCTTCTCTTCTCTTCTCTTCTCTTCTCTTGCGCGCACGGCTATGGAGGATGGAGCTTGGAGATGGAGGAGGCTTGAGGATGCTTGAGATAGCATCGAGAATCGTGGAGCTACCGAGGTGTACAAGAGAGGAGGCTACTCACATTGGCATCAAGGTAAGCTCACTATACGCACCGCCCCGGTCGCCTAGCCAACCAGACTCAACCCGCCTCGTACCTATCGACTAAACCCCTATGATGTACAAGTAGCTCAACAAGTCAGCATGCCATAACTTTTTGTTTTTGATGAGTAAAGGGGCAAGATCTCCACTTGTACACATTTCTGTTACCTCTCATTATAGTATGCGACCTTAACAAGTAATGAAATAGGCATCCCAATAGACATCATAGAATTCTGAAAATTTATGTCTTAACATGATTGCATTTGTTCAATGTACTTAATGCAAGCGAGCATATACTCTCACGAAGTGACAAGTGGATGCAGGATGACATAGGTCTTCGCGCAAACGTGTCCAACGGCCAGGCCACCGCAAGACCACCAACCGCACACGAACCGCAACACAGCCACGATGCGAAACGCGAAAAATCACCCTTGCAAGTACCCACATTGCACGCACCAAAGCATAGTCATGGGCTCCACTCTCTTCTTGGGCCAAGCGCTATAGTGAGCTCACGACAAGTGTCCCCGCAATCGCACCAATATCGCAACAACGGCTCCCCTAACAACGAGGCTCGAGCACAATCATCATTGTCATATCCATTTCCTGAACCTTCCAGGCTTGACATTTCCCAGCCAAGAAGGCTCATAGCCTCAGCATATTGTAGTGGTTGTACTTTGGCAAAAAAAGAAGAAGAAAAAGAGACAACAAAGCACGGAGCAATAAGAAGCACCCACGCTCACAGCACCGCACCTAGGGATCCTTAAGTGAGGTGCATCCAGTGCCCTTGGTCGGCTGGCTCCATCCCTAATCCCCTAGCCCTTTGTACATCCCCCATAATTGTTCAGGGCACATCAAGGGTAGGACATACCTTGGGAGCCCGCCTCGCCTATGGTTAGACCTGTCACCATGAACCACTTGCACAATTCTTTTGCACTCCATCTCAATGCTATTACAATCAACAGTGGTAAGCAAGGCATGAAAGACAATGGAAACGTACACCATACTTTTCAAGCACTACAAATAGCCACTAGCCACCAACTAAGACATCAAGGAGCTCAATTATACTACATTGCCTTGACAAGACCATAATCATGTCTAAAGCATTCTTCAAGTGTACTCCCCGTCTTCATCGACAAATTTTTCCATCAACTTAGTCCCTTGCTTCACTGACCTATTGCTATACAAGGAACCAAGCCGACAGTCTTCTAACTAAGTAATACCTAAATATGCACGTATACTCACTTAATATTCACACTATAACCTGTACAAGGTTTGGGTCCTCAAGTGCAGGACAATACTCCAGGCTTGCTTAGAGTTAGAGTTCGACCTGTCTCCCAAACTAATCAAAATATGTCTTGTGCACGATAAAGAAGACTAGCACTACCACTTAGGGAGAGACCACATGAGAGGTTTTTCAATTGCAGGTATTACGATCCAACGAAGGTGTCATTTGCTCTTCATCCACACTCAACTCTGACTTCCTATCCTTATCACCCGGTAAGCCTGCCACGAATCATCATGTACAGAATCCTCACCAAACCGCCACTTGTACTCCATCAGTGCAACCCCCCCAAAGAATAGACCTACCACCAACTCCCCTTGCCCTACCACCTACCACCACTTAACCCACCAACGTGCCCCCAACGACCTTCCTCCCCACCACTACCAACACTCCGCCATAGCAACCACCGACGTCCTTGCCACCCAACTAATGAGGAGATCCACTGGCCAAGGGTTTCTCATGACAATGAGCCTAGAGTTGAAGTAAATGTTACTCATGACTCGTATGATTTCCAGCAACTATCAAAGCAAGTTGGTAACATGAATGAAGGTCTAATCCAACTTACCCATTCAATGGATGACAAGTTTGGCAAGATGATTATACACATGGAGTAGCAAAACCATAGGTTGGATGCCAAATTTGAACAGCTGGTTACAATATTCAGCAACTTGGGTAACAAATTGCAAAGCAATCCACCTTCCCATGCTGAAGATGTACCTATTATTCATGGCAATGTGAGGTCCACGACATCCCACCAACATATACCATCCACTTTTAAACATGGAGGACCTTCTAAGGTGAATGAAACAGTTCACCCTCATACCAACTCTTGGAATAGAAACATGCCAAACTTCACTAATTCAAGAGATAAGGGACAACAAGATTATTCCCTGTATGATGATAGAAACGAGTTTGTACATGGATGTCATCCCTTTTAAAAAGAGTTTGGTTCTCAACATACTCAAGTTCATCATGTAAGAGATGATCAAGGGCAGTATGCACAGGACAAAGCAAGGAATGGAGACAGTTTCCAACATGCTGAAGATCATGATGATAGGTTTGCCGCATGGGATATCCACTCATCACCAACAATCACATGGGAACTCATTGTTTGGTCGTCAATCTTTTGAAAATAATCGAAATGGGCAGCATTCATCTACTCCTTATCATGGACAACAAGCAATGAGTGATCATTTTAATAGGCAATAAACTTTTAGATATAACAACCATAATGGGCAATACTATCATTATGACAAGGAATACAAGGACAAGATCAACATATCCAATTTCAAAGGAGATAATCCTTCACTGATCGAACTTGAGGAATGGATCAACAAATTGGAAATGTATTTTACCCTCTACCCACACAACGATCAAGCAAAGATTTATTATGCAGTCCTACACCTAGAGGGATATGCGCATACATGGTGGAGATACATGAGCAAGATTGGAGAGAATTTCCAATCTTGGAGGACTTCAAATTAGCCATGACTCAAGTGTTCGTGTCACCCATGGAGAAGAAAAGGCTTGAAAGGAAATGGTATGATCTTAGGCAAAGGGTTTTTATCGTGAGGGAGTATTCCAGCCAATTCTTAAACCTTTCCATTTATGTGGAAGGCATTTCCAATTCAGCCAAATTGAACAAATATATTTTGGTCGTGATCCAAGCCTTTCAGCTGAAGTTGGGGTAGCCAAGCCTTTAGATATAATGCTGATCCAAAAGGAGAATTCAAGAGGGATGAAGGTGCAATTAAGCAATATCCTAATAACAACAACAACAAGGCACTTCCCAATGACAACTCCAAAGGCCTATGCAATAAATGTGGGGAGAAATGGTCTCTTGGGCACAAGCAGAAGTGCAATGGATATATGGCAAAGTCTAATATGTTGAATATTGAAGACTCTGATGAAGAGGAGACATAAGAAGGAAATCTTTTGCAAGTAGAAGGAATTCCTACTTGTGATGAGATGCATGAGCATGATGATCAGGACACACCGGAGGAATTTGAGTCGATTAGTAGTTTTCCTTATGATCTAGGTGGTTCATTTGATCTTGGAGGATCAAAGATTGATGATTCTTCTATGGTTTCTTGTCAGCCTATGTTATGTTTCATATCTCAAGATGCATGGATGGGTTGTAAAGGTGAAAATATACTTCGGCTTAAGAGCACTATAAATTTAAAGGTTGCTCATATTCTGTGACGTGCCCTCGTCTATTGGCTGTCCAATCACGTTTTGGCAGTTCATTAAGAAACGAATCTAAGTGTCGCCGCCCGGCACTCCCATGGAATGTCATGGGGTTTGTCACCTACCTGCCTCACAACGGCTTAGCATTTGTCCTTATTGTGTTGATGGCAATTTCCAATATCCTTTGAGGGATAGGGAATACCTTCTTTTTGACCCCACTCCTATGTGATAGGGGCGAGCAATCATGCAATCGGCCGGATGGTAGCTGTCCTAGCTTGCTAGCCTTTGGTCCAGGGTTCTTGTCTTAGAAAAATGACACTCAAGTTCTCTTGTATTAACATCGAGTTGTGTCATGGTTAAAGGTGATGTCTTCAAGTTTGTTTCAACTTTCGAGGCCAAATGTAGCATAGAGACCAATGAGTGTTTTACTTCTCTCCAGGTCCTCCTATGAATGTAACAATAGTTTGGCTCATTTACTTTTAAACCCCAAATAAGTCGATTTAATCCCTATCCTTGCATATATAGGATTCATCTTATTGAACTGCCCTGAGCAATTAAGTTTAGCACTTCATGTGCGTGTCTTATAACTATCTTTAAGATGAATCCCTAGCAGTGCAATTGAAATTTTCCAAGATACCATGTAATCTAGATGTGAGTCCTTCTTAAGACGATGATGCAATGCAGACTTCTACTCTTGGGAATTCATTTCAATGCACTTATGCAAATCATAAATAGAGGCTTGTATTTTTCTTTTGTGCGAGGAACATGAAGTCATCAGGCCTAATGTAAGTGAGAGCTACTTCTCTTCAAAGGTTTATAGGGGCCTAATACCCAGCTTAGCATTGCAATGAACTAAACATACTTAACCATTATTGTAGCAACTCATGGTCCTCATGGACTTGATTCAAGCCTTTACTTCTACCTTTCCAATTTCACAAATTTCACGATGCAAAAAGTATGATTTTTTCTTAATGATGAATATGCTTTATCGTCCCGATAACCCATTTTTTAGTTTCTTTTACTTCTCAAGCATGCCAATGCTAGTGCGTAAATCTAATGCACTACAAATACAATCAATAAAGTCCTTGATTTCAACATGCAAAAATGCAAAATCTTTTGTGCAAGTTGTTTGTTCTAAACACAATTTCCAACATGATTAAATAATGCAACCTAATTGGTGGTTAGTTATCATAGATTTTTACCAGAATACTTCTCCCAATGAAGTCGATCTACGTTTTTAAGAGTTCCCATCAAAGTAGGATTTATGGGGCGCACATGGTTACCAAGTATCACGGTTCCTTGACCTGCAACTCCATCGGTTGAAGCGGGATTTGCACTTGATTTGATCTTACTTCGCTCGAGAGGCATCATATAATTCAGCTTTTTCTTTGTGGCTACGCACCTAGACTACATGAGAGTTGATTCCTTATGGAAGGAAATCAACCATGAGAACCCTCTCAAAGAGGGGGAAAAAGAAAGGGGAAGCTTGGAAGCCGCCAAGGGGGAAATCTCTCTCTCTCTCTCTCTCTCTCTCTCTCTCTCTCTCTCTCTCATCTGACAGCAAGGAAGAGTAACGATCTTAATCCCCTCCTTCTTACGCCTAAGGGGCTTTTATAGTGTATTGGGGGGGGGGGGGGGGGGGAATAGCATGGTATAGAGGTCCCCCCCTCCGTCTGGCGGCATGAGTGAGGAGGCATTAATTCTTTTTTTAAAAAAATCATTAATTAAGGGGGGTCATACAATGGGAGGGAGGGAAATATTACATATTCTCATTGATACAGACATCACACATAGTTTTGTCAATACCAAATCATTGTATGAGCTGAAGTTATTACCTCAAGAAATAGATGTCCCATTGAAGGTACAAGTGGCTAGTGGTGCTCAAGAGTTGAGCAAAGAGATATGCTGACAGACTCCTATTGAATTATCACAGTTGTGTACTATTATGAAGGACTTGATTGTCCTAGATATGGGTCCTATCATCATTGGCTGCAATTGGCTTAAAAAGCTTGGAAAATTTTCTTTGTAACTAAATCAGATGTTCATGGAGTTTACTTGGAATGGGAAGCAAGTAAAACTTAATGGGATAGAGAGAAAGCAAGTGGAAATAATCAGCAAGAAGAAGATGAAGAAGGAAATTAATGCTATGTCTTGCATTTTCACACTTCTTCTATCAAAGGCAAATGAAAATCAGCAATCTACTTCACCTAAGGAGTAAGATCCATGTCTATGTAAACTTTTGGAAGAGTTTAAGGACATATTCCAACCACCTACATCATTGCCTCCTCAGTGAGAAGTGGATCATCCTATTGATTTAATGCCTAACACTAAACCCATAAGCAAACCTCCTTACAGGTTATCCAAGTATGAGAGAGAAGAACTAGAGAAATAGGTTAAAGACTTGCTAGAAATGGGGTTTACTCATCCTAATCAGTCACCTTTTGCTTCTCTCGTACTACTTGTCAAAGAGAAAGATGGGTCATTTAGGATGTGTATTGACTATAGAGACTTAAACAATAGCACCATAAAGAACAGGTACCCAATCCCCCACATTGATGATTTGTTGGATGAACGGTGCATGCTAACGCCTGCTACCTACGATGATGAGTGCCATGGGACTGGCACTCGTCTAGGAGGGGGGTAATGTTAACCCCAACACGAAGAAAGCAAAAAGAAATAAAAAAGATGCAGGGCAAAGGCGGAAGAAATGTAGCTCGACTAAAGAGAGAAGAGGAGGAAAGGCCAAAAGCACAAGGGCAACCTTAAAAGTCCAAGGCAAATGCAAAAGGGAAAAGGCGCATTTTAAAATACAAAGGCGCACCCTGAAATCTTGTAAAAGAGTGCCATACAGTGGAAAATCTGGAAAGCTAAAACAAAAGACAAAGACAAAGGCCAAGGCAAAGAGAAACGGAAGACAAAGGCGCACAAGGAAAAGCGCAAGTCAAACTATTGTAAAAGAGCGCAAGCGCATCATGGTTTAATTCAAGGAGCGCCGGGCTCTCACCCGTGCAATTTGTAAATGTAGACGGGCGGTGGAAAGGAATATAGGAAGATAGAAAGACAATGGGAAAAAGGGCCTACGACCGGCCATGTAAAAAAGGGGAAAAGGGGATGACCGCCCAAAAGGGATTTAGGGTTTTGTATATAAAGTTGAAAAGTGAATGAGAAGCTCATTCTTTTGTTGTGTGGCAAAAGGAGTCTTCATCTTCTTCTCTTCTTCTCTCCTTCTTGCTTGTGTGTGCTCTTGAGAGAGGGAGTGTGAGAGTGTGAGGGAGTGAGTGTGTGGGAGTGAGGGATCAAGAGGGTGAAGCTCTTCACCATCTCCTCTTCTCTTCTTCTCTTCTCTTCTCTTCTCTTCTCTTCTCTTCTCTTCTCTTCTCTTCTCTTCTCTTGCGCGCACGACTATGGAGGATGGAGCTTGGAGATGGAGGAGGCTTGAGAATGCTTGAGCTAGCATCGAGAATTTTGGAGCTACCGAGGTGTGCAAGAGAGGAGGCTACTCACATTGGCATCAAGGTAAGCTCACTACACTCGTACGATCGACCGCGCATCAACTAGGTGAGAGATAGCCATTAGAGCTCGCTTGAAACGCTTGAAGCAATAAGCGGTCCGTGGGTCTTGGCGGTTGAGCGAAAGCTCACATATCAGGTGGAGAAAGATAAAGTATTGAGACTGAAAGCAGAGCGACGGCCGTGCACATGAGCTTTGAGGCCCATCAACACACCTTTCTCAATACATTACTCGATGTCACTCAGACAGAGGAAAGGCAGGCCATTGAGACAATTAAGAAGAAGCTTGGAATTGCATGCAAGGCCTTGAAGGTAGGCTTACAGATGCCAACGCAACTAGTGGGAGCCCACCTAAGCTTTAAAGAACAAAGAAAGTATCTGTTGCAAGTAGGTCTGACCCCACATGAGGTGGACACATTAGGGTTCACCGAAGGGGCCCGGCAAGAAGCTCAACAAGAGGAAGAGGTTGTGGACTGAATCTCGAGATGGGACCTCATGAAGAGGAATCAGTCCCACCACCTTCTTCTCCACCCCTAGAAGACTAGTAGTCAACGGACATCTCCATCGAGAGGAGAGCAGTGCTGAAAGAAAAAAGGAAACAGATGGTGGAGGAAGCCAAGAGAAGATTAAATTCTAGATCAGTAATACAACCAAATGCACCCATTCCACCAAACTTAGATGAACCCCTAGCCAACTTCCATGCAGATCTCATCGTCTGGGAGCAACAAGAAAGTGCACAATAGCCCTTTGATCTTAACTACCACTTTCCCACCAACTTTCACCGAGTCCTCCCCATGACGATGATGGAAGAGGTGATTGCCATTGGAACCAGGCTAGGAGATAGGTGGCTGAAGGAGAGAGAGAAAAATCCCACCCTCTCGGACATAGAGGGCGCATAATTTTGGCAAGATAAGGTTTTTGAAGTCTTGATATCAGTGACAGGCTATGAGTGCTAGCCTACATGGAGAAGACGCCTTTGTGACATAAACATGGACACTTGGGTGGCGTTCTACAACACCTTCCCATTCGAATGCAACAACCCGACATTCATGCCATACCCCTAAAGAATGGGAGTGGATTTTGACCCCAATATCCATGGCTGGTAAGACTTCCCCATAATCTACAATGAAAATTGCACCACGCTGGAAGAAGCCCTTATATTTACCCCAAAAAATTTGGGTGACTCTATTGTGCATTTTGTGGATGAATTCTCCTCGTGCCCCGACCCTACATTCATTACTACCTATAATTACCTTATGCTACTTAGGATACTACTTAGGCAAAATCCCACCCCACAAGAATGCAATCTTCCACCCCTTTTCTTTGATCCCAACGCCATAGACAGATGTGCCATGGTTCAATTAATTATGTGTGCCACTTTTGCCCCCTCGTTTTGTTTATCCCTTCTAGAGGATATGAATGATAGCCGCTTTACGCATTGCAATCATCCATTCCTCTCTACCACCACTTTGCAAGTCCGTCTGAACCTCAAAGGGTACTTGCAGAGTTGGCAATTCCTCATTAAATCTCTTAGACCCCCTCCTCCACCTCAATATGACTCTGAGGATGAAGCTTAGCTTTCGTCATAACTATGTAAAACTAGAACAAAAAAAAAGGAGAGCAAAGAAGAGAAAAGAAAGGAAAATAAAAGAAAAAGAGAGAGAAAGAAAATGAAGAAACAAATCTGAATAAAAGAGAATCAAACACAAGAAAAGCCTGTAACTCTACATCGGTCACAGTCATTGCACCTAGGGGATCTCAAGTTGGGTGCATCTGATGGCTTCGGTTGGCCAGCTCCGTCCTTGACCACCTAACATCATTTTTTATTCCCCACTTCACACTTAGGGCACATCAAGGGCAGGACATACCTAGGGAGATAACACTCGCCTATGGTTACACCTGTCACCCCAAGCTACACGCATCGCACCTCACTTATGTACAAACTAAGTCCTTTAGTGTGGGGCAACACCCATGCTATGGTTCGACCCAACTCCCAGTTCCACTAGCATAAGCACAATGCACCACACGGCAGAATAGACACATCCCCCAGGTAGTGCACCTTCTTTTCTTTTCAAGTACAAACAAGGCTCCAACCCCCAACGTTGGAGACCCCATCACCCATGCAATGTACCACTTTAATCGGTTCAATAGCTTCTCCGCAAGACCAATTCCCCCAAGACCCCATCATCATCGACTCGCACAGCCGCCCTTTTAAATCATTGAACCTTCACTAACTCGAAACTGCAAGCGTCTTGGAACTAGCACCCATCTAGGAGAGGGAGGTTGTCTTATGTGACAATGTCACCATGCAAGCGAAACAAGACAGAGGTAGACCAAGGTAGCCCCAATCAAAAAGTGAATGAAGAAGCTCATTTGGAACAGTGTAGGAGAAGGCAACCGCAGAGGGCCAAAAGACAGATCCGTCTAACACCATTGTCAATTTCAAAGATAGACCCGCCCATCAGCCTCTCTCCAGGTAGGGATCTATCCAACACAATATTCAATTTCAAAGGACAAATCCCTTCAAGGCCAGCAGCAAAGAGGGTCCCACCCCAACTTCATCTCCAATTTCAAGGGCGGCCCGATCCATCCTTGCAAGGGCTTGTATACAAACTCAAAAAAGCCACCCGGCTACACCCATTCCTCCTTCCAACCACTCCACCTCAATGCTATGGGAGTGGCACTAAACTAGGAGGGGGTAATGTTAACCCTAGCTCGAGACAGAAGAAAAAGAAGTAAAATACGGATACAATCGAAGAAGTAGGACGGAGAACAAGCAAAGGCACAAGGAAAATCTCTAAAATCAAGTTAAAAGCAAAAGTGCATTTTTAAGTGAGAGGTGCCCCAAAATTTTTGTAAAAGAGCGTTAGGCTCCTCCTGTGAAAATTGTAAAAGGGTAGACAAGCATAGGCTAAAGAAATAGGCCAAGTAGAAGGGAATGGAAATGAGGGCTTTGCCACAATGGATGGTCATGAAAAGAAAGGGGATGACCGCCCATGGGATTTTAGGGCATGTATATAAAGTTCAAAAAGTGAATGAGAGCTCATTCTTTAGTGTGTGGCAACAAGAGACTCTTCTTCTTCTCTTTTTCTCTTCTCTTTGCTTGCTTGTGTGTGCTTGAGAGAGAGTGTGTGAGAGTGTGAGGGAGTGAGTGTGTGAGGGTGAGGGATAAAGGAGGTGAAGCTCTCCACCATATCCTCTCTTCTTCTTCTCTTCTCTTCTCTTCTCTTCTTTTCTCTTCTCTTCTCTTCTCTTGTCTGGCGTGTGACTATGGAGGATGGAGCTTGGAGGTGGAGGCTTGAGGATGCTTGAGCTTGCATCAAGAATCATGGAGCTACCGGTGTGCTTGAGGGAGGAGGCAACTCATTTGGGCATGGAGGTAAGCTCACTACACCCCGGTAGGATCAAAGAAGTGCAGCTAGGTGAGAGATAGCCATCGATGCTCGCTTGAAATGCTTGAAGGAATAAGCGGTCCGTGGGTCTTGGCGGTTGAGCATGAGCTCACCTCTACAACTATCCTTCTTGAACAAGGACATACTTATATTACTTGATTGGAAGTTTTTGGGATTCCCATTTGTGAATTGATCTCTCCAACATATTTAGATGAGCTGGACTGAACTGGTTGTAGGGTACCAATAGATGATCTCTCCAACATCTTTAGATGAGCTGGACTGAACTGGTTGTAGGGTACCAATAGATGCACATGTGTTACTTGGATGTTATACAAGCATCTTGATCAATGAAAGATTAACTTGGTTTGCAGGGAGTCATGCATTGACTGTTTGAATATTGTAGCAAATACATAGAGCTATAAACATTGAAAATGCATATAGATCTAACAATATTATAGAGATAGTGGGTGAAAAGCTAGACAATAATAATTATGCAATATGGAAATTCCAAATGGAGAACTTCCTAATTAGCAAAGGGTATTGGGACCTTGTTACATGTGTTGAAGCTAAACCCAAGCTTCCAAAGAAGAATCCAACTATTAAACAATTGAGAGCACATCACGCTTAGCTAGAAAGAGCTCACAAAGTCCTGTATTGGCTCTTGCTATGTATTTCAGATACCACGGTAATGCAGATTATGAACTGCAAGATATCGAAAAATACATGGAATATCCTAATGAGATCTTATGGTACTACTACTAATGCAAGAAAAATACATCTGAAATAGAAGTTCAATACCATGGATAGCAAATGATGCTCCATTCAAGAGTATGTAATAAATATAAAAACCATTGCTGCTCATTTAGCAACTATCGAAACTAAAGTAGAGGATGATAATTTAGTGGCAATGACCTTGAATGGCCTTGGACCTGAATATAGATCAATGAGATCTGATATTCTTGACTTTAATGAGCTAGTCTCATTACTTATACATGAAGAGGTTAAGTTGGGTTTAGCTACTAGCTCAAGGCAAAGATGTAGTACTTTATTCAAATCAAAGAGGCCAGGAGGTCCTTTCATGGTCAAGAGACTCAATAAAATTCATCTCAGTATATGCAAAATCACCAAGGACATAATGCTAGAGGTGATGGATACTCCCGAGCAAGGGGAAGATCCAACTCTAGAGGCAGAAGATCCTGGTAGTTGCAGACTACACATGACAATGCAAATAAGGATAAGGATTATCACTATTGTGGAAATTACAAACACATTAATGCCAAAAGAAGCAAGAAAATCAATGAGACAAGTAGTAGGTTCACTATGCCTCATTCAATCATATAAAGCATGAGACTAGTGATAAGTTATTTGCTATGACTTATGTACAAAACAAGGCTACTCAGCAACAAGAAAAGTTAGATAACATATGGTATATTGTTTCAGGAGCGTCAAACCATATGACACCACATAGGGGAGTGGTTTGATGAAATGAAAGTAGGAACAAATGGCTATGTATGCACAGGAGATGACACTCAGCATGATATAGCTCATACAGGAGTTGCTCTATTGGTTATGCTTGATGATAAGAAGAAGAAATTGTATGATGTTTTGCATGTTCCATCCATCACGAAAAATGTGTTATCAATTGGCCAGATGGCTGAACAAAACCTATAGTATGGTTTAACAAAGATGGCCATTTTATAGAGGAATACGACAAAGGTTATAAGGTGATTGCAAAGGGCAAAAGACATAGAAGAATGTTTACCTTGGATATGCAAATTTTCTTGAACTGAAAGCTACAATGTTTGCTCATGATGATGCAAGTGTCAAAGACATAGATATATTGCATAAACGCATTGGACACATAAATGTACTAAGGCTAAAATATATGTAGCAAAAGGATATTGTTTTCGGATTACCCCAGTTCAAATATGTTGATTTGAGACAAGTATGTTCAAGTTTTCAATTTGGAAAACAAGCCCGGTTTCTATTTGTCAGACATACACGGAATAGTAGTAGACCTTTATAGCTTATTCACTTGAATGTATGGGGACCTGCTCATAATGTATCTCTTGGAGGGTCTAGATATCATGTGCCTTTTGTGGATGATTTCAACAAGTATACTTGGGTATACATTCTAAAACATAAAGATGAGGTTATTGACAACTTTATGGATTTTAAATGTCATCTAGAGAAAGAGTTCAATTATTATGTCTCATAATTATGGTCTGATAGTGTCAGTGAATATGTGTCAAAGGAGTTTGACAAGTACGTGACTAAACATGGGATCAAAAGACAATTGAGATGTAGCTACTCCTTAGCAAAACAAAGTGACTGAAAGGAAAAATAGCGTCACTATGGAAGCAAACAGGGCAATGCTGAATGAGAAAGATATGCCAATTTCTTACTAGGCTGAAGCAATTCTTGCTACTATTTATATCATGAATCGGGCACCCACTACTGGCATACATGAGAAGACACCATATGAGCAGCTTTATGGTTATAAGCCTCACGTTAGACACTTGAAAGTGTTTGGCAGCATTACATATGTGCATGTACCTGATGAGAAATGAAAAAAGCATGATCTAAAAGTAATGAATTCTATCTTTATTAGTCACAGGAACGAAAAGCTTATAAGTATGATCCATCTACTCATGAGACTTTGATTAGCTGTGATGTGATATTTGATGAGCTAGCATCATGGTGTTAACCCCAACACGAAGAAAGCAAAAGGAAATAAAAAAGACGCAGGGCAAAGGCGGAAAAAAGACGCAGGGCAAAGTCAAACTATTGTAAAAGAGCACAAGCGCATCATGGTTTAATTCAAGGAGCACCGGGCTCTCACCCGGTACAATTTGTAAATGTAGACGGGCGGTGGAAAGGAAGCTAGGAAGATAGAAGGACAATGGGAAAAAGGGCCTAGGCTACGGCCGACCATGTAAAAAAGGGGAAAAGAGGATGACCGCCCAAAAGGAATTTAGGGTTTTGTATATAAAGTTGAAAAGTGAATGAGAAGCTCATTCTTTTGGCGTGTGGCAAAAGGAGTCTTCATCTTCTTCTCTTCTTCTCTCCTTCTTGCTTGTGTGTGCTCTTGAGAGAGGGAGTGTGAGAGTGCGAGGGAGTGAGTGTGTGGGAGTGAGGGATCAAGAGGGTGAAGCTCTTCACCATCTCCTCTTCTCTTCTTCTCTTCTCTTCTCTTCTCTTCTCTTCTCTTGCGCGCACGGCTATGGAGCATGGAGCTTGGAGATGGAGGAGGCTTGAGGATGCTTGAGCTAGCATCGGGAATCGTGGAGCTACCGAGGTATGCAAGAGAGGAGGCTACTCATAGTGGCATCAAGGTAAGCTCACTACACTCGTAGGATCGACGGCGCGTCAGCTAGGTGAGAGATAGCCATTAGAGCTCGCTTGAAACGCTTGAAGCAATAAGCGGTCTGTGGGTCTTGGCAGTTGAGCGAAAGCTCACACACATGGTATGGTTCTAAATAGGTAACAATTCATGATGATACTTCAAAAAAGTACTATTGAAAATGGGGTGCATGAGACTACTATTGCTAGTGCACCTACACATGATGTATCTACCAATGTGAGTCCTTGGATTGCTGATAAGACGATTACGCAGTCATGGTTCTCATTCCATTGACATGAATATGTCAGTGAGGGGGTTATTGGACATGGATAAAGAAAAAGATAAGGCATTTGATTATGTAACAAGTATGGGGTTCATGAGACTACTATTGCTAGTGCACCTACACATGATGTATCTACCAATGTGAGTCCTTGGACTGTTGATAGGACGATTACGCAGTCATGGTTCTCATTCCATTGACATGAATATGTCAGTGAGGGGGATATTGGACATGGATAAAGAAAAAGATAAGGCATTTGATTATGTAACAAGTCTGTTGACATCGGGATATGATTCCAGTAATAGCTTGGATAGTGAAATTGAAATACCTACAATTGTTACACTTGGTGTTAAGCAAAGGTATGCATTGCCTCATGAGAGAGAAGAATTGCATAGTGCACCAAACTATGAAGATCATAGAGAAATAGAAAACATGTTGATGGATTTACTTACATTAAATACTCAGCTAAACACTATGCATACATAACAAAAGTAATGAGTTACAAAGAACCCACATCATTTGCAGAAGTAGTCAAAGATGAGAACTGGTGTAAAGCAATGGATGAAGAGTATGATGCTTTGCTGAAAAATGGAACTTGGGATTTAATCAAGCTGCTTGAAGGCAAGATGTCTATTGGATGCAAGTGGGTCTACAAAGTCAAATGCAAATCAAATGGATCACTTGAAAGATACATGGCTTGGTTAGTTGTGAAGTGTTAGTTGTGGAGACATTTAACCCAATTGCAAAGATGGCAACTGTACGGATAGTCATTGCATTGGTTGCATCCAAAGGTTGGAGCTTATATCAAATGGATGTAAAGAATGCATTTTTGAATGGTGATTTGATGGAACAAGTCTACATGGATCATCCAAAAGGATGTGTACATCTTGAATATCCGTCTTATTAAATAAATGTCAAGTTGACAATTGATACAAGAAATAAGATTGAAAACGTAACAATGTATAGACAGATGGTTGGTAGCTTGATCTATCTGACCATCACTAGACCTGATCTTAGTTATTCAGTTGGGTTGATCAGCTAGTTCATGCAAAGGCCAAGGAAGCATCATTTATATGCAATGAGAAGGATTATGAGGTATATGAAGGCTACATTATACTATGGATTGTTTTATGAGTATGGTAAATCTCTTGAGCTTATAGGTTACAGTGGTGGATATTGGGCTAGATGTACATACAACAGAAGATCGATAAGTGGGTATGCATTTGGTCTTGGCAGTAGCATGATTAGCTACAATAATAAAAAAGCAACCTATGTGGCTCTCTCTAGTGTACTGAAGCAGAATACAAAGGTGCAGCCTTAGCTTCATGTGAAGTTGTTTTGTTTTTTAAGATGATAGATGACTTGGAGAACATGTGGATAAACCAATCAAGTTGTATTATGACAACATGAGCAGTGTGCTTTTAGCAAGTAATCTTGTTTATCATGCTAGATTGAAGCACATAGAAGTGCATTATCATTTCATCAGGAAAATGATACTTGGAGGAAAGATAGACCTTATCCATATGAAGATAGATGACTAGGTAGCGGACATCATTACCAAATCACTTGGTAAATATAATTTTACTCTCTTAAGTTTACTACTTGGGATACAGTAGATCACTTGAGCTTGAGGGGGAGTGTGAAGAATCAAGCTTGTCTATATGACTCCTTGTCCCAATGTAGGTTAGTTGGATGTCATGTATGCCTCAATAAATGAGTCAAGATCTAACTCTAGTTAGGACTATGGTTAGGTTAGCATTATGGTTTTAACTCTATTGTAGTAGCCATGTGTAGTTGTGTGTTACTCAATGACTAATGAAAAAGACTACTGAGAGCACTCTACTCTCTAAGATTGCCTCACTCCATGTCTCTCTCTCTCCCTCTACATCTTTAACATCATCTAGTTCAGCCCAATCCTTTGTATAAAATCCTTTGGGCTTTACACCCTCATGTCTCAATGGCTTAATCTATAACGTCTACACTAGAACCTACCAAATTTGTGCCTTCCAATAGCTCTAATTTGTGCCATCCAACTTTTTAATGTTAAAGATAGCATTGTCATTTAACCACCAACCATGGTGCAAGAGATGAAAGCACAATCCAAGGTAAACAGGTTATTGCTATAAATGGCGGAAAAACAACCCCGAAATCACAACCAAATAAAGGGTTAAGGAAGAGAAACTACTAGAAGGATGAGATGTCTACTAATTGTAATCAACTAACTATCAAATCCAAGTGACTGCCCTTAAATAGAATGCATAAAATTAAAATGATAGGCTACTATGATAAACTATAGCAATATGCCAACAACCAGGTGTAAGCAACCAAGAAAGGAAGACCAAGAACAATTGACACTAAAGGTTGTCACAATTGCAATGTGTAAGTAACCTTACATATGGTAGGCATAGACATCATGCACATAGGAGATCTTAGGGTAAAGAGAGGAGAGTTACCAAATAAATGCATAACCCAATAAGAAAATCTCAATACATAATCTAGAAGCATATAAATTATCACTAACAACACACTAACAAACATAGATCCAAAGTAAGTGATCAAATCAACCCATTGTAGGGTAATTGTATCCAATACATATCAAGAGAGCATGTACATGAAGTAAGTGTCCTATGATCTTAGTGAAAGTAAGTTTAAGCTCAATTGCATAAATCCAAAGCTCTATGTAACATCCAAATTAGCACAAGTAACTCCCACTAGAACAAAATCTATTGCCAAATGAGCAATGCAAGCTCAAAACATCAAGTACATGACATTCGAGTATCCAAGGTATATGAAGCATAAGCTGGGCACATAAAACCCAATAGATTCTTCAAGCTCGTAACTGTCTAAGCTACTAAAGTAAGTAAGGCATGTAACCACAACTAAGATCAATGTAACAAAGCCCAAATCTGAGCTCAAAATCTTGCCATAGCATATCAGAAAGTATACATAACAACCAAGTAGTGGTACATCCACTAAGTATCCAATAAAGCATCACTGACCATTAGGCATAAGCTTTTCACTGATAAATTCTTACTACCCTATTATTACAACAATGAAATGACAATGAAATCTAAGCCATTTCAAGCTCAAATTAGTCCCAAAAGCATAACTATACCATATGGGCACCAAAATAGCATCCATGAAGCATCAAACATGCATTATGGAATTTATTGTTTGCTGTCCCAACCATAATTGTTATTTTCTGTGTGAGACAAATAATTTAAAATTTATATACAATCAATTCTATGAGTACTCAAATCTATAGCTCTCATTGCGCTCTTTCTTTCTAGCTATAGAATGCAAAAATCTGATGCAGTGTGCAAAAGTTATGGTTGAAATATGGCAGTGTTGTCACGCTGCCATAGCTATCCGTGACTTCTACAACATGCTCTATATCCACTCAAAATGGATAAAATGGATGCTCCTCAACTCAATAATCACTCATCAAGGCTCAACTAAGCCTTGGAAAGTTCATCAACAAGCACAAAGTAAGTTGAAACAAGTTGGAAGAAGGAAAGACACAATGCATACCTCGAGAGGAAGAAACAATAGTTGCCATCAACAAGCTATGGTGGATAGAGCAAGAGAGCAAGAGAGAGACATCGTATGTGGAAACTCCAACAATCTCAATGTGTGACCAACCTTCCCTTATTCAAATATCATTGAAAGAATAAAGAATGAAGTGACAGTGATGGATGCCCGCCACCTACAATATACAGGTGTGTGGGTACTGTCAGTGTAATGAATATACACTGACAGTGATGGATGCCCGCCACCTACAATATACATGTGTGTGGGTACTGTCAGTGTAATGAATACACGGGAGGTTAGGCACAAGTGCCTTTACCCCCAACAGGGACAAGAGGCAACACTGTAGGCCATGTGCCAAGGATGATGGGGTTGAGTGCTAGCATGGCATTGTGGAGGCTGAATGGGTTGAGCTATCATAGCGAGTCGAGAGAGAACGAGTTAAGTAGCTCATTGGCCTAGGGACTATTACTAAACTCTAACATAACTATCATTAAACTCTACCCTTACCTAATATGACAAAAATGCACTAGACAATGAGGAGGTTCTTTACCATACCTATTCCTAAATAGCAAAGTTGGGGATTGTGCCATGGCCCATAGATGGTTGATTCCTCCCCTTCCCTTGACAATTGAGGTAGCGATGCCAACTCTTCCAACGCGAGCTCTTTGAGGCCCTCAATCTTCCTCTATTCCACAATAATCCTCATTTGCTAAAACTTCTCTTCTTTGAAATCCCTTTCCTTGCTTTCATTTCCACTATTTGACAAAAACAAAAAGCAACCTAGTTTCCAATGTTTTGGCAAAACCATAAAGGCACAATGTTCTCCTTCTCATAAGCTCTCCAATATCTTCTCCCATAGGAATTACATAGAAACCATAAGATTGAAACTTATTGAGGATTTCCAATATGCAAAGGTTATCTTGTAATGCTCTTTCTCTTCCATCCTACCTATATCCTAATCTACCATCAAAAAATAAAATAAACGACCAACAAGAATGAATCAATACCCTCTCAATTGACTCTTCCTAATCTATTTTGCACATTATTTTGGAGTAAACTCTCCTATTTTATTACACGACAAGACAGTGTGAACCTTAATAGTCAATTCTATCCTTGGTTCAAAACAAAACCAAAAAAGTATTACATCTTACAATCACAACAATGGGACATTAGACATAACTCTTATTAGTTCAAGAGCTTGAACAACCTTAAACAAGCTACCTCTTACATAGCCGGCCACACACTCTCTTACATTCCCCTTACATCGATCCATCTGCTATGCCACAAAGCAAGAATGATTGATCAATAATAAGTATAGTGAGCTCACCTTCTTACCTTTGCACTGTAATCAAGACTCAAATTCTCACATCGATGACTCCACGATTCAAGCAATGCACTTCAAATGCATTCTTACTTCATTGACTCCACAATTCAAGCAATGCACTTTGAATGCACTGTTACTCCACTGCCTCCATGCCGATCTATGCAAGCTCCATGGATAGATGAATGGGGCAAAAGAAGAAGAAAAAGAAGGCAAGAATGGAGAAGAGCTTCTCAACATGATCTCTCTCTCTCCCTCGTACATTCTCACTAGCTCCCACAATCCGCCCCCTCTCTCTCTCTCTCTCCACATAAGCAAGAGGATATCAAGAAAAGAGTGGCTCTCTCAAAGTTGTACACACAAAATTGACCATTCTATCCACTTTTTCACTCTCATACATGGGCTTGGGATTTAGGGTTCCCTTTATAAGTTGGGCATCCCTCCTATCTTTTGGGTTCTTGATCGGTCCCTTTCAATATTTGCATATATATTATGTTAATTAGATTGTCCTTTCTAAAAGTGAATAGAAGTTAAATGCCTGCCACAACCTCACTTGTTGCGGATCTTCCTCACTAACTTTGGGACATTTTACAATTTGCACAAGAGTAGGCCTAGCTCTCAAATTGATGTTATAAATTAACAATGCAACCAAAATAATTGCATATTGCTAGTAATGCTACCTAAAATAATATCAGGTAATAAAATAATTTATCCTTCAAAAATTTTCTTAGCATGTTATGCCTATGCTTAGCTTGTATCCTTCTTCATCATTTGTGCTTCGCCATTTGTAGATAACACTACCATTGAGTTAGGAAATAACTGAATTCATTTTATCTCAAAAAATGATATTAGGAATAAAATCACATATTCAGGAATTTGGAAATTTTCATAAATTTAGGGAATTCCTAATGTGATTAATATTTGGACACATGGTCAAATTTTATCTCCTTACTTGAAGGTGAAATTTTCCCTAGATACTATATAAGCAATCCCCCCAAGTCCCACTCTCAAATATGGGGTTAAGATTTAGCCACTTGGTTAAATCTTTACTCCTTATTTGAAAGTGGAACTTGGAAGATTCCCAAATTCTCTAATATGGCATTAGAAAGTAAGAGTTAAATATAAATGGTCTTGCATGTGACATTTTCCCTCCAACCCTCTCGACATCATGCACCCAAAACTTAATATTTTGGAATAGAGAAATTTGTGAGTCTAGTCCTCTTTTTATAGTTCTTTTATAGTCATTTTAATCTCGATTCATGTTTTTTCATAGCACTTTTAACCTTCACCAAAGTTCTTTTTCCATTTTTTCCTACACCCCCTCAATGATTCCAATTATCCAATGGTTTTTCAATGAATAGAAATGAGCACTATGACAAACATGTAAGCCAAAAGATTTTCATTAATGAACAAAGTCCAACAATCACAACATACTCAAAGTAGAAATTGTAGTTGCTACAAAGGTGCATGCATAAAACCATTTCTATAACTTATCTAATATATATACATCATTGTAATTTTGACAAGAATGCAAAAGGTGTTAAATGGTCCAACTCTTAGACACTTGAGCAAAGGCATTGGCTTAAGCCCTCCTCCCTCAACATCATCAACATGATAAGGATGGGGTTCACTGATTTCTTCCACCTTCAATGTCTCCATGATGAGAGGGGGGTGCTATATTCTCTTGCCCACATCAACATCAACTTGAAGAATGCGTGTGAGGACAAAATGGTCAATTAATCACTTTTCATGCAAACATTTTTCCAACATACTTACTAATGCAATCTTTTAATAAGGTCTTTAAATTTTGAAAACTTTTTTTGTGATTTATTTTTTACTAGATCTACTATTTTGATTTTCATGACGTGAAAGTGACATAAGTGCAAATTGAAATGTATGTTAAATCGATTTGGAAAGAGTGTCAACTCTGCAGAACAAATGGATTTTGGTTAACATGTATCAGCTATAAATTTCAATCTATATTCAATTGTATATTCAAATTTTCTCAAATATTAGATTTGTAATTTATAGATCTAGAATATGAGAAGGATATTCTAAAAGCACAATTGGTGCAATGTCTAATGGGATGTAAAGTTTACTAATGCAATCAATCCATCATATAAGAAAAACATCTTACTTCTCAAGGGTAAAAGTTTGCATCATAACCTATTGATATGTGGCTATTAAGGGAAACTTTTGCATCATAACCTATTAGACATGTGGTTATTGTTGACTTATTGAAAGATTACAAATTCCATTCTCCTTGCCCCTTTAGGATTAGCCATTCCTTTTACATATATGTAGAATTTTGATTTCCTTGAGACATTGAAAGGCAAGAGTAGAAAATCGTAACCATGTTGTGTAAACAACATAAACGAGTTTTTCAAAATTCATTTACCATGGGTCTAGCAACAAGACCATATAATTTTAAGATTTTGGTGAGGCATTTCCCTTGGTTGTTTTTAAGTGCCAAAATAGTTGTTAGATCGTGCATGAAAGACCAAACCATAATAGATAGCATCAAATTTTTTGTTGCATGTCCACAAAAATGCCATATAAGTCATTGGATTAAACTAAATACAATACTTGATGCCATGAAAATGTGCATGTTCCAAGTTGTGAAGGAAGAGATCTAATCTTTAACAAATAATGAATGAATCCTTTCAAAAGCTTTCCATTTGATTTTGAAACAATTAGGTTGATTTTGAATGACAGTGTGATTCTCTCACAAACTAATCTTTTCAAAAAGAACTTGTATGTCACGGTAAGTGACATGCAAAGACATATACATGTGAAACCTCCCTATCATTCCACTTCAAGCATAGATAGTGTAGATAACTTTTTCCAAGTGAAAGATGTGCACATGCAAACTTCAACAGTCCTCACTCCAAACGCATACTTTCTAAAAGATAGAGGATGTGTAAGCAAAAACCCTTGTTTTTTGCTTGCAATATGGTTCGTGGTATATACTCCTAGACAAACGATTTATGGTTTGGTGTTTGGATGTGACGACAAGTTGCTCTAATTGTAATGGCTCAAATGCATGAGAACATAATGTAAGCGTGTTTTGGTTTAGCCTTTTGAAGCACAACATAATTATTGACCTAATAACTAGGTTGGTTTGGCAGCATGAGCACTTGATGTAAGCCTTGTCAATTAATTTATTACTTTTTGCTTTCAATGCTTACGATGGTTATGGACCTTTTGCATATTGGTGCCGTTGTTTTCGTGATACCAGTAGTAGCATCAGCAATAGCCCATGTAGTAATAATCTAGACGTTAGGTTCGTCATTGTGAGCAAGCATGTGACAAGTGTTAGGGAGAAAATGTTAGCATTGGAAACAACCCTAGCAACAACACGTAAGAGGGAAGAAATATGATTAGAAAAGCAACCAATCATCATCTGTGAGAGTGGGCTGATGTGAGTGGAAGATCAGGGCAACATCGAGCCAATCATCATCGGGCACGTGGCAACGGAGAGATTGGAAACGGGAGAAGGCATGGTGGAGGAAGTGGTGGAGGGAGGGGGCATGGTAGGGTCTTAGAAGGTGGTCACATGCCTTGGAGTCAAGGGAGGGGGTGTGGTAGTAGGGAAGTTGGCCACATGGCTTGGGAATAGGTTGACATAGATGGGGGAAGGGGATGGGAGGAGGAGGAGGAGGAGGAGGAGGAGGGCGGGAGGTGGGCGGCAGCGGCGGCGGCCGCGGGCGGGGGTCGAGGCCAGTGAGCGCCAGGGCCTTGCGCTGGCCCTTGGTCTTCTTGAGGGCCTTGTGGTAAGGGTTGTGGTGGTAGCGACGCTTGGGGTTGGCGCGCCACCATTTCTCACGAAGGCAAGGTTCCGCCGTTTTCTTGGTAACCGCCGGGTGGTCGAGAATTCTGTGGGCGGCGGCAGGGAAGTGGTGAATATTCTTCTGGCTGCTCTCCCGGGCCTCCTCTCGCCTGCGCCTCCTGCGCCTGCTCAGATGATAATGATTACTCACAGCAGGTTGCTCGCCGATTTGGTGAGTGAATTTATAATTACTCTTGTCGATGGCTTCATGGCCATCTCTCCTCATGCTCTCTCTCTCTCTCTCTCTCTCTCTCTCTCTCTCTCTCTCTGCCTCTGTCTCGACTTTCTATCCCCTGATCAGGCGTAGGTGACCATAATCCTAACGTGCAGACGCGCCCATTCCTACCTTCCCAAATCCCAGCCAAACGGACACATCTAAACCACTCTTCACCAAAAACCTTTTTCCCATCCAATCGAACAACACGAAGTAGTTGAAATCGGACCATCCTTTGGGGCCACAAAAATATGACATTAACCAAATTTTTAACTAAACTATTTTTAAAAATAACCGGTTTCCATCAACAACTCAACTGGTTTTCTGGAAATCTAACCATAGAAAATTTACATTAAAGGCTAATTTTCTATGATTATTGATATCTAAATATTTAAAATTGGACCCTTAGGATTTGGATGTTTGGGGTGGGGGGGGGGGGGGGGGGGGGGAAGTGGAGGGGGGCCTATTGTTTTAGAATGACCACGCCTATAGTATAAAAAGTCTACTAAACCAGCACGAAGGTCCTCATTGGTGGGTTGGTTGTTGCACGTTCATTGTTCATCCCCAATGGCTCACCTTGTTTAGTGGAACTTTTGGGATTTTATGCCCCTTGGGATCAAGGGTCAAGGTAGTCAATATTTTCTTTGTGCAAATATCTTTCAATAAGCAACACATCAACTATGATACCATGTACTACAAAACCATCCAAAGATATGTAAATCCAACCTTTTAAAAAACAGCCTTAACGCTCCTAATGGGGTTGTAGTCCAAGTGGGGGTTTAGCACACACATATCTGTGTATGTATGAATGTATATATGGGCGTGAATGTGATAAAGGAAGTGTCAATTTGTATCAAAAACCTAAATAGGAGGGCCTACATATATAAACTATGACCAATAGCCTTGTGTGTTATTTGCTTCATATGAACATCTTTTTAGCCTTTTCATGGGAAACACATCAATTATACACCCTTGTACTTCAAAACTATCCAGATATATGTGAATCTAACCTAAACAAAAAGTCCCTAAGCATCCCAATAGTCCAAGTCGGGGTTTAGCATGCACACATGTGTGTATGCATGCATGTGAACACAGTCATGTCAAGTCACAACAATGTACCTATTTGTATCCATCTCAATCTCACTGAGAAAAAGAACCTTACAAAGAAGACTAGAGTACAAGATAATGAAGAGCAAGTCAAAGATGAAGAGCATGAATAAAAGACCAAGAAGATCAAGGACATCACCAACGGATGCCAAAGAAGTAAAAGAAAAATGAAGAAGATAAAGAAATTTCTGTTGCTAACAACAAAGAATTTTTCCAATAGCGGATCTCTATTTCCCATAGTGGATCTTGTATCCCATAGTGGATGTAAAAGCCCTTACCAAAGATGTGAAGTTTCAAGCATTAACTTGACTAGGCTGCCAAAGAGCTAGTCTCCTGAGCCATGTCATCATGTAGGGGGGGCAAAATCCAGCAAGGGTAGAGACTCATCATTTGAGGGGGGGTGTTGAGAACAGCAAATGAGGCTTATCCATAGAGGCTAGATGTATGCCCTGAAGAGACTAGAAGATAGACAAATGTTCAGAATCCCATATGCACAGTGAGGAGAGTGGTACTATCCAAAAAGCTATAAAGGCATGTACTTGTTGGCACTCATTTTATGGTAATGGTACTTTCGGTTTGAGTCACTCAAGATTGTGTTTATGAGTCCAAGATAATCTATCTTGGAACCTAATTCACTTGAGTTACAATCTCTTCTCTTTATCATGTTTCGGTTCTATGATTTGCGTCCACCATAGCCAACTAGCTCTAGATCCGTTTTTCTTTACACACTGTCATTTTATTCTTTATTCTTTCTATGATAATAGAATAAGAGAAGACATGTCACACATTTTGATTTTTGGAGTTCCCACATATTGTCTCTCTCTCTCTCTCTCTCTCTCTCTCTCTCTCTCTCTCTCTCTCTCTCTCTCTCTCTCTCTCTCTCTCTCTCTCTCTCTCTCTCTCTCGCTTGAATCTCTATAAATCTTGTATCCTCTTACTTCACTTGTGCTCTCACTCCATCTCCACCTTTCAGTAAGAGTACTCTATTCTGCCTATAGTGCTCCTTATGTAAAGTTTCAAATTGTTTACTTTTCCACCCCCCTTAGTGGGCAACGATTATCACATGTGTGAGGGATGTGCCAAGTGGGTAGGTTGGTTACCTCAAGTGCATGTCTCTCCCTTATGAAATACTCCTCCAAACTAAAGGGAATATTATGTGTATTACAAGAAGAGAAAGAATGTATCTTATTAACTAATACCAAGTATAACAAGCTTGTTCACATCATAGTACTTGTTCACAAATATTTTGTACCCTTTGTTTTGACTATTTTGATAATTAAGTATATACACATCCATAAGACATGTTCACATATACTCTACTCTATGGTATACAAGTTTATGCTATTGATTTTATAGAAAGAAAATAAGGCTAGTAAACAAAACACTTGTTTGAAAGTTTAATTACCTCCTATGCTATGGTGTATTGTTTGCATTTTTTGCTTAAAAATGCTAATCATATTGTAGGCTTAGATAGATCAATTTAACTTTGGATAGAATGGCTTACATGTTGCCAATGAATGTAATATGATCATGATCATGGGGGAGAAAGTTTCAATCATGGGGGTAGGTATGTAGTGACTTTGTCACCAAAGAAAATCATCAATTACGATTGAAATCGATAGTCCACAAAAATGTTTTTAGGATTTCATGAAAATGAGGAACATGTAATTGAACAACAAATGGCAAACCCCAAGGTTACTTCATAAGACTTTATTCAAGTCACATATTTTTATGTTTCTTGTTAATTTTGTTGTTCCTACTAATCATATTCATAATCTGAGTAAGTGGAGTAATTGTGGATTAAGTAACTTTTTCACAAATAATGCAAGTGTCTATCAAATTTCTCTTCTTATTAGGGTAAAAGCCAATTTGCCAAAGGTCAAAAAGCAGGAACCTCTTATACTAGAACACACTAGATAGGCATATATAAGTGAAGATAATGAGAATAAGGATAACATTGTACCCACCAGAAAACCCTCTCGTGTGCTTCCTCTCTCTCTCATCCTCTTGTTCTGGATAGGTGTATATAAGTGAAGATAATGAAGAATAAGGATGACATTGTACCCACCAAAAAACCCTCTCATGTGCATGTTCTCTCTCCCTCCCTCTTATTCTCTCATTGCATTGACTCCACATCCCACCATCACTTTTCCTCAACATATATTAGATCTACATTCATGCGAGCTTGTGATGGAGCAACAAGTACAAGGAGTCAAGATTCATTACAAAGTTGAGGATTCAAGATTATTTTGTGACACGTATGCTTATGGAAGAAATTGGACAGCCAATAGAGGTTACACTCAAGGCAAGACAATTTGTCTTTGAAATGCTCAAGAGGAGGTTTCGATTTATGTACTTGATACATGCAAGTACGAGGGCTACTTAAGCACAAGGGAGCAACTTGTTCTTCATAAGCATGGGATTGCTTGTAGCAAGCATAGGGTCTACTTTGAAGTAGGAAGCAACTTATGTTCGAAGCAAAAAAGAAAAATAAGATGCTAAATGCTTAGTTTAGTTTACTTTGATAAACCTTATAGCCTCCAAATTGCATCACTTGCTAATCAGACATGTCCTAAATCAAGTTGACTACAAAATGTGCATGCTTCTATACTTCAGGAAATTAGTGCCACCACAAGAACCAAGGGCCTCATGTTCATGATATAAGCTATTAGCCTTAAGCCATTGTGTTGAGATTTGTAATCACATCCATGCTGCCTCTTTGTAAGAGCATATGGGCTAAGGACATGTAGGCTACAGGAATCCCATAGGCATAGAGGAAAAGTGTTAACCCTCAAACGAACAAGATAGGAAATCCAAAAAATCTAAAGCAGAAGACAAGGCCAAGGCAAAAGTGAAACGAAAGACGAAGGCATGCCAAGAAGAATTTGGAAACACAAGAATGCATGAAAGTCCTAAATCAAGGAGAAAGGTGCACAAGAAAAAGCACATGCCAACACTTTTGTAAAAGAGCACAAGGCGCACCATGATTTATTTTAAGAGCACCGGGCTCCCGTGCAATTTGTAAAGGTAGAAGGGTGGTAGGAAGGAAGCTAGGAAGATAGGAGGACAATGGGAAAAAGGGCCTAGGGTCATGTAAAAAAGGGGATAAAGGGATGACCACCCAAAAGGGATTTAGGGTTTTGTATATAAAGTTAAAAAGTGAATGAGAAACTCATTCTTGTGTGTGGCCAAAAGTAGCTCTCCTCTTCTTCTTCTTCTTCTTTTTGCTTGAGCTTGTACTTGAGAGAGGGAATGAGTGTGTGAGGGTGAGGGACCGTGGTTGAGAAACTCTCCATCTTCTCCTATCTTCTTCTCTTCTCTTCTCTTCTCTTCTCTTCTCTTCTCTTCTCTTCTCTTCTCTTCTCTTGCTCGTGGTGATGGATCTTGGAGCGTGGAGCTTGAGAATGGAGCTTTCTTGAAGCTTACACTTGGATTGTGGAGCTATCAGAGTGCTTAGGAGAGGAGGCAACTCGATCAGGCGTGGAGGTAAGCTCACTACACTCGTAGAGATGGATGGCACGTTAGCTATGTGAGAGGTAGCCAGTAGTACTCGGCTTGGAACACTTGAAGCAATAAGCAGTCTGTGGGTCTTAGCGGTTGATCGCCTCTACATTTTGGTTCCATTGTCGGGACCAATGGATTGAAGCCTTGAGCGCTTGCGTACTTCGAATCGAGCATTGAAGTAGGGTTTTCCCCGAACCGGTGCTTGAGGTAGATAGGTAGAAAGCAAGGGAGTTTGAAGAGATATTCGATCTCCTTAGCAAGTAGGTTTTTGGTTTTTTAGATTTGGAAAAGTAGATTGGAGTAGTGTAGGTGTTTTCTTTGTGATTTGGATGCATTAGGGTAGGAAAAAACAAAGAAAAGAAAGAAAAACAAGCATTGGGGTTTTTGCTATCATAATAGGGCAAGAGGGTTTGATTTGCTTGCCGATTTGTATTTTGGAGTTTATTTGCTATCCCAGGTATATTCAATCCTTCATTAGGGTCTATACTTACGTTCTGAAAGTTTGTGCGACCCCTCATAACCAAAATTGTTAGAATCAAGTTGATTTTCATCATCCCTAAAACTCGTTTGCAGGAATTGAACACTGTTACTTGAGTCCGATTCCTAGAATTGGACTCGGATGGTCCGATTCCGAGAATCAGACTCGATCCAATTTTCCAACTTGGACGGGTCCGATTCCCAAAATCAGACGGTCCGATTTTCAAACTCGGACCAACCCATCCTGTCCAATCAGACACACACCAAAATCGAACCAACCCATAATCGGACCACTGGACCGCGTCCAATCGGTCGATCGGACCAACCCAGAAACAGAAGTCTGATTTTGATAATTGGACTCCTGAGAATCGAACCTTTGAGAATTGGATAGAAAACTGTCAAAATCGGATAGGTGAATAGGATACAAATTTGATACATCTAACCCTTGAAACCGACCCAAAGACCATATAGAGCTAAAAGCACATCATTGATCTATCCTTGGGCTAAAATCTAGAGCAAGTAGTTCAAAACTTGGCTACAAATGGTCCTTCAAATCATGCATGGTGTTTAGCTCTGCCCCCTCCGCACCTCCCCCAAGTAGGTTGGAGAGAAAACACGCACCGTGACAGGTCCTCCAAATTAGATCATAGTGTAGTAGTGGCTCTACACAAGCATAGATCCTCATTTGCAAAACAGCAACCAAAAGCCCATACCCGAACAAAGACAAACAGAGACCCTAGAATCTCAATGGGCCAATCTAGCCAACAAGGGCAAAAAGGCCATACCACAAAAACATGTATGGTTGCGTCCGGCAGACTGCATCTAGTCAAAGTGGAATACAACAACATCAAGCTACAACTACGAGGATGACTAGACATGACAGACCTGACGATAGATGCACCTTGAATGGCACTGCTTAGACGACCCAAGACATCAGTGGAGAATCCACATCTGGTTGTGCAGTTGAGGACTCAAAGGTATGCATCAGAAGGATTAAATATATAAGCCAAGACGTGGAAGATGAACACATAGTGCTACTTGCTTATCTTAGGGTCAAACTCGCCGCAAAAAGAGAGCATAGTGTCGATGCTTTCATCGATGAAGGATCTGATTTTAATATCTTGACCTATGAAGCATGGACCCTACTAGGTCAAGTAGAGCTCACACCAACTAATGCAACCCTTAATCCTTATGGGGGACACCCACAAGCACTTATAGGGAAGTGCAAAATCCTTATACTATTGAAACTGAAAGCTTGCCTATCCTATTCCATGTTCCTCCAAATAGTGCAGATTGTGGAAAGGAAACCCTCCTAGGACAACCCTTCAAAAGGGTGACAAAGTGTGAGGCTAATTATGTAGAGCAGAGGATACACTTGACACTACCGGGTGTGAGGATAATCACAACCTTTAGCAAGGGTGACCTAATTAAACCTCGAGGGAAAGACAAGGAATGTTCTAACATACTAAGCAAGCCTAGTAACAAGAGCAAGGACTTGTTAAAAGCGTTGATACAAGCACATGTTGAACAGAGAGAACCAGTGAGAGCGAGGCCATGCTTGAAACAAGATGGTCAGGACACAATGCCAAGGATAGGCTTCGGACTTACAAATATCGTAGAAGACCCCAAAGAAGCCCAAGCCTTATAGACAAACGTATCGATGGTGGAGAGTCAACACAACGTAACGATGGATATACATAGTGTTGCTACGTGCTCAAGGGTATTACGTAGGTAACTGATGGATTTGGGTACCAAATCCCCCTGCTAAACCATCTCTATTAGCTGAATACCAAATTGTATCAAAAGCAAAGAAGTGAAGGAGGAAATCTAAACAAATATCCAAGCCTCGAGTCAACAACATTGGAGTGGCTGAGCCCCTCACGATTGAAATCAAGAAACCAAACATAACTGCTCGAAAGGTAGATCCTCAGCCTAGCATGCTTAACAAGTGAATATCAAACGTAATCATCGAATGTGCACAATGTTGCTCATGACAAGGCTGATTTCTCAATGAAGCAAATGGCTGAATCATCTAGCAGCCATGGGCAAATCTTCCAGCCAGTGGCAACTCCACCTAGGAGTCCTAAATCTCCTATACCCTCTTTTCCTAAACGGACACAAGAAGCACAACAACAACAGTCGTCAAGTGTGGCTACTCAATCCCAATCTCTATATCCATCTAAGCTTCCAAAAGTCCAAGGTGTGGGACATGACAGCACCCCTAATTCTCAATCTACGGATATGCGTGTGCAATCCATTATGGCTAACTCATCAGATGATCGATCTACACAAGTGAATGCTCAAAGGGCAACAAAAGACATGACCACTTCCAATCTACCTAAGCACTTGACACCGCAATCCACCAATAGTAGCCAGTCCACTGAACTAGCTACTGCTACTTCCAATCAAGAATCACATCAGTCCAGCTTTTGGGCATGTGACAATGCCCCTTGCAGAACATGTCCTTAACAATTCACATGTGGAAGAGGTCTCACAACCAACATCCTTGACATCTCCAGCACTTCCAAAGCACCTAAAGCCTAGGCTTGAGGAGAAATCTCTCAAAGATTTGGCCAAGGAGATGGCACATCTGGCCAATGAACCAAAGATGATGTGCCTGATGAAGCTTGATCACAAGTTGACAACCATCATACGTGCATATGTCCATGTGGGCATTGGAAGGCCAGCACCAGAGCACACTAAGCTCATAGCCAAACCCCTGACTTGGGACGAGCAACAACATGCTTGCTCCCGTTATGTAGATGTTGCTGAGAAAGTCATGAAGGATATCCTACAGGCCATAACTAGAGAATTGCGCATGATACCCTCACTCTATACTGCTCAATGCGAGACAAACAAGGAAAAGATCAAAGCAATCAAACGAAAAGGGAAAGGACAAGGTGAGTTTGTGCAAAAATTGTACTCCAATCAAAGTTTGGCAGCCAAAATTGGCCTGACTAATGACACTTGTCAAGCAAAGGAAAGCCCTTTGTACATCAATACATGATCCCACATATGTTGCCCTGACCTCATTAAGAGTGTTGGCAATGGTCCATGAGGTCTAGCTTTTTGCCACTGTCCAAAAACATCCCTTGTATGATAAATTGCTTCTAGAAGAAGATCTACATGTGGCTAGCATGCTAGGAGTAGGGAGCATGGTTCTTGATGTCAATGCATATGTCTTCTGCCTCACTCAAGATCCCCGGTAATCCTAGATCTCTATGCTTCCCATCAATACAACCCTGACTTCTTCATATGGTTACACCTAAGCCTACATGATATGAATCCTAAACCATCTCTTGGTTCTACACTAGAGTTACTCGAACCTCCTGAGCAAGAGAAAAATAGCTCTAAACACAACACTTGCTCTGATAAGAAGCAATGGAGGCATGTTCCAATGGGTAAGGACAAGAGTCTATAGCAAACACCCGACTAGGAGCGAGCTGCACCAGTTCATTATGGTTGAAGCATATGACTTGCATGTACTCTCAAGATTTGCCAAGTGAATGCAGGATGACACATGTCTCTATACAAAAGCGTTCGATGTCTAAGATACCACAAGACCACCAACCCCACAAAGAACCATTATGGAGAAAGTGGCATAAATGCTAAGAATAAAGAGCCATGATGGAAGCCCTGCTGCTGGAAGAGAAAATCACCCTTGCGACAGAAAACACACATTGCATTTGAGCATGGCCCAAAGCATAGTCATTGGCCACTCTCTCTTTCTTGATCAAACTCTACATTTGGCTCACTACAGTTGCTACCTCAATTGTACTGATGTCTCACACATTAGAAAGAGGTCTGCAAAATCTCAAGTGTATCTCTCCATCTCAACAATTGTTCCTTTAGCATCGAGGCTAGTAACGCAATCATCCTTGTAGTATCCATTTTTCATAGCCTTTAGATCTTGACAATTCTCAGTCCAAATGAAAGACTAATAGCCTCAATGTATTGCATTGGGTGTATTCATTTTATCCAAAAAAAAAAAGAAGAAGAAAAAGAAGAAGAAAAAGAGAAAACAAAAAGAAAAGAAAAGAAAAAAGCACCCACGATCACAATACAGCACCTAGGGGTCCTCAAATTAGGTACGTCCAGTGACCTTGGTCCACTGGCTCCGTCCCTAATCCCCTAGCCCTTTTACACATCCCCCACAATTGTTCAGGGCACATCAATGGCAGGACATACCTAGGAAGCTCATCTCATCGCCTATGGTTCAACCTGTCACCCTGAACCATTTGCACAATTCTTTTTCGCACTCCATCTCAGTGCCATTGCAATCAATAGGGGTAAGCAAGGCATGGAAGACCATGGAAAGTACATTGTACTCTTCAACCACTATACGTGGCCACTAGCTACCAAACCTAAGGCATCAATGAGCCCAATTATACTATATCGTGTTGTCAAAATCACAAATAATGTCTCAACAAGCCTTCAAGTGTACTTGTCCTCAACATCATCAATTTTTCCCACCTTGTTGAACACTTGCTTTATCCACCCATTGCTACAAGGAACCAGACCAATAGCCTTCTAACTACGTAATATCTAAGTGTGCACGTGCACTCATATAATATCCACACCACAATCTATACATAGTTTGGGTCCTCAAGTGCATGACATTACTCTCAGCTTGCTTAGAGTTCGACATGTCTCACAAACTAATCAAACTACGTCTTGTGCACACAATAATAAGGCTAGCACTACCCCCTAGGGAGAGACCATATGAGAGGTTTTCAATTGCAGTTATTGAGGACTCCAACAAAAGTACTATCAACTCTTCATCAACACTCACTTTGAACTCTTGTCCTTTATCATCATGCAAGCCCACCAAAGAATCGCCCTATGCAAAATCCCCCAAAACCAACACCTGTGCCAGTCATCAGTGCAATTCCCAACAAAGAACAACCCTATCACCAACTCCAATAACCCTACCACCACCCACCCAGGCCAACAATGTGCCCCCAACGACCTTCATCCGCACCACCACCAAAGCTCCTCCAAGGCAACCACAAATGTCCCTTCCACCCACGTCTTCGGTGCATCCCAAAGCCTGCTACCTACGACGGTGAGTGCCATGGGACTAGCACTCATCTAGGAGGGGGTAATGTTAACCCTCAAACAAACAAGGTGGAAAATCCAAAAAATTTAAAGCAAAAGATAAGGCCAAGGCAAAAGTGAAATAGAAGACGAAGGCGTGCCAAGAAAAATCTAGAAACACAAGAAGTGTAGGAAATTCCTAAATCAAGGAGAAAGGTGCACAAAAAAAAACGCATGTCAACACTTTTGTAAAAGAGCACAAGGCGCACCATGATTTATTTTAAGAGCGTCGGGCTCTCACCCATGCAATTTGTAAAGGTAGAAGGGCGGTAGAAAGGAAGCTAGGAAGATAGGAGGACAATGGGAAAAAGGGCCTAGGCTATGGCCGGCCATGTAAAAAAGGGGATAAGGGGATGACCGTCCAAAAGGGATTTAGGGTTTTGTATATAAAGTTGAAAATTGAATGAGAAGCTCATTCTTGTGTGTGGCCAAAAGTAGCTCTCCTCCTCTTCTTCTTCTTCTTCTTCTTGCTTGGTTAAGCTTGTGCTTGAGAGAGGGAGTGTGAGAGTGTGAGGGAGTGAGTGTGTGAGGGTGAGGGATCGTGGTGGAGAAGCTCTCCATATTCTCCTCTCTTCTTCTCTTCTCTTCTCTTCTCTTGTCTTAGTCGCGGCGATAGAGCTTGGAGATTGGAGCTTGAGGATGGAGCTTGCTTGAAGCTTGCACTTGGATCATGGAGCTACCGAAGTGCTTGAGGTAACTCAATCCTCACTACACTTGTAGAGATGGATGGTGCATTGGCTATGTGAGAGGTAGCCATTAGTGCTCGGCTTGGAACGCTTAAAGCAATAAGTGGTCTATGGGTCTTGGCAGTTGATCACCTCTACAAAAAGACTCTGTCACCTATCCAACTCTGTTTAACATTGTACTTGCTTGTCATTTTCATATGAGATGAATGCAATGTCATTGTCAGTTTGTTCTTCAGTATAGTGTACTTGCTGCTTATTCTTTGTTCTTGAGTCAAGTCTCTTAGTCTCTGTCATGTCAGTGTTTACATGAATCTAGTCTATGTCTATGAGCCACCATAGCTTCCATGCTCTAGATCTCGTGTTTCAACATGGTATCAAAGTGCGGTTGAGCATGGCTTAGCTTAGTAGTCCTCCCTACTCTTTCAAGTCTTCTCTCACTCCTCTCAGCTTGGCTCAACTCCAACTTATTTGAGTGCATGAACTTGGTCTCAAACTTCATCTTCATCTTGACCATGAGTTTGCCATAGTCAAAGAAGGACCTACCTCACTTAGAGTGGTTAGATCTCTCCATCTAGGCCGAGTTAGTTGAAGAATCCTTCTAGAGAGTTGTCCCTCTGCTCAGGGTGCTTCTTCTTGGCACTTTAAGCATCAACATTGAGCCTTCCTCATCCCGGTGTTGTCAGATTTCCAGCTCGATGTCTCAGTCTGTGCTCGTTTGCATCTGTACGCTAGTGTGCTCCCTGTGTGATTCAATGTGCCACCATGGGGCTTTGGTAGCCTATCTACCAAGCTTCATTTCCATCAAAAAATCTTGGGGAATGATCAAGTCTATAGCCTACACAGAAGGAAAAACCAGGCTTGCCAGCAAACCCTAACTGTGAACCCCATAGCTATCCCACTTCAAGCTTTTCTCTCACTTCATTTTCTCTCTCCTTCCATTTGAATCAACCTCCTACCACTCTGCTCTAACATCCTACTCAGTTCCCAGCAATCACTTTTGCATCAAATCAGCAAGGAGGGGAGATCTTGGCAGATTTGGAAGCATTTCAAGAAGATTCAAGCATAGTATCTCTTGACACTTATTCAATGACTCTTGTCACTTGTGTCATTGAAGATCCTTGAAGTTATTGAAGACCTATTGAAGATTTTCCAAGCATCTGGCTCCACAAATATCTCTTGATACTAGTCACTCAGTGCTTTTTGGGCACTTGTGCTTGTTAGCACACTCAAGATCATTTCTTCTAATGGTGAAATCTGAGAATTTTGGAGCTGATTTGATGTTGTTCCTACAACTCCAACATGGGCAAGGACTCTCCGACATTTCTCTTTAAGGGGGTTGGGTTTCACACCTGGTAGCCACATCAAGCTTATCCTAATGAAGAAGGGTCTCTAGGCTATCACAAGTGGCAAAGAAAAGAAGCCTCGTGAGGCGGATCTTGCAATCACTTGGCAAAATTTTGATGATAAGGCTCAGGCCATTATCAAACTGGAGCTAGATGACAGCTACATCCACCATGTGGATAACTGTGTGACCTCATAGGATACATGGAAGAGACTGGAAACCTTGTTTGGTGCACAGTCTAAGTCATCAAAGTATGGTATCTTGATTGAATTTTGTAGGCTTGACATGAAGTCTAGCACACCACTTGCCACATATCTAAATTACATGGAAGGACTTCTAACCCAGCTTGCAGGAATCAACATTAAAATAGAAGATGTTTGTATTGGTGTTCTGCTTCAAAGTTTGCCTCCTGAACATAATAATGTATCAACAACCTTAATCAATATGCCAAATCCTAAGCTTGTTGATATCTAAGCATCACTATTAGAGGAGGAAAAGAGGCTAAAAACTAAGGAAGAACCAAGCACCTCTAGATATGAACAAGTGTTATATGTTGGCAGCAGGTACAAAGACAAGAAGGACCAACTTTTCTGTGATTTTTGCAAAAGGACCGGACACACTGAGAAGTTCTGTCATGCTAGAAAGAGGTCCCAGAAGGCCTATCTTATTGCAGTGAAAGAAGAAGAATACCATGGAGCAAAGGAAGAAGAAGAAGAAGAAAAAGACCACCAGGAGAAGGACAAGCCTCATCAGTCCTTCTATGCCCACTACTCTGATAGATTGTTTTAGCCTTGTAATGTCTAAAGCCCAAATGCCTTTATCATAAGCTTGTAAACTCCTCATATAGCCTTGTACTATAGCCTCTGTACACTTTTTGAGGCCCCTGTTATAGCCTCTGGATGTCCACCATGTTTGTGGTACCCATACTTAGCCTTTTCTGCAACAGCCTCTAGTGTTTTTCCATGTTTATGGTGTGCCCACACTTTGTAGGTGTTGCTTTCACTAAAGCCTCTACAAACTTTGTACTTTCTGGTTGTAATTGAGGAGGGGTGTTGAGATTTGCAATCACATCCATCCTAGCTCTTTGTAAGAGCAAATGGGCTAAGGACATGCAAGCTGCAAGAATCCCATAGGCATAGAGGGAAAGACTGTCACCTACCCAACATTGTACTTGCTTGCTATTTTCATATGAGATGAATGCAATGTCATTGTCAATTTGTTCTTCAATATAGTGTACTTCTACTTGTTCTCTGTTCTTTAGTCAAGTCTCTTGGTTCTCTGTCATGTCAGTGTCTACATGAATCTAGTCTATGTCTATGAGCCACCATAGCTACCATGCTCTAGATCCCATGTTTCAACACTTTGAACTATAGTGAACTTTGGCTTGAGCCATGTCCACACTAGTATAGTTTTTAAACTACTTTAAAATTGGTTGAAAGGACCTTTTTTCATACTTAAAATGAGAGCTAGATATGTATTTTATACCTACAACTTGAGTGAACTAGTTCAGTTTTAACCATTTTGTAAAAGATTGCATTTTGAACCAGTTTGAGCCATTTTGTAAAAGATTGCATTCATACTGCAAAAAATTGGAACCAATTATATTATGAGCTACTTGGTTGAAATTTCTTTCACACTATTTAAATACCTGAATTAGTTATTTTGCAAAACTAGTTTCACACTAGACCTAAACTAGTTATTTTCTAGAGGTGCTTCAGCTTATTGTGTCCACACTACATTGATTAAATTAGCTGCATTGAAAATGAAAAGAGCTATTCATAGGCAATTGTTTTTAGTGTTGTTTTATGCATGAAAAATAATTGAACATGTCCAAAAAATTCACAAAAATTTCATATGCATTGGGGAGTGCTTGGACATCATTTTGGCATCAATTTCGGCCTATTTTGATATGTATCAGACATTGTTTGGCAACTACAATGGCATTTGGGGGTTTTAGCCATATTTTTCTATTTTGTCTTATTGTTGACAATGTCTTGGTTGCTTTGAGTGTCTAGCATACATTGTAAGAGTCAAACTTCTTTTTTTTCTACTTCTAAAAATGAAAATTTCAACATTTAAAAATTCATATTGAAAAGAGTAGATTTACAATATATTCATACAAAATAGGAAAATGAAGCCAATTAAATTGGATGGTGTAAAGCCTGCAAACATGGATGTACATACATGGGATGGGATGCATGATCTACCATTATGCTCACTCTCTCTAATCCAATATATTTCAATGTAATGGATATGGTTGCTGGTGCATGGAATCGAATAGAAGTTACATGACCTATATGAGAAGTACTACACCGATATATTGGTTGAAGAAACTCATTGACCTTTGCATGGAGGGGGGGACTTCTATGTCCAATCATGTCAATGAGTTAAACACCATTTTTAGTCAATTGACAACACAAAAGATTAATTTTCATGACTCAGTGAAGGCTACATTTTTACTTTTCATCTTACTGGAAAGTTGGGATACTTTCAGAACTTTCATTAGTAACTTAACAGTGGTGAGTGGATTGACTAGTGCAAATGTGGAAAACAAGTTGCTTAAAGACGAGGTGCAAAGGAAGAACAATGTAAGTTCCAATAACTCCAATTCACTTATAGTTAAAGGGATCTCCAATGCAAGGGGGAACTCCTGTGATAGGGGGAACTTAAGGACTATTATCTCACACTATAAAAAGCTAATTCTCAAAACAAAGAAAAATAACTAAAAATACAAGAAAATACACCATATGTGCTAAGAAACCATAGCCAAGGTGGTTAGGCACGAAATTATATTGCCATGGAAGGCTTAGAATCATAGATGAATGCTACAACATGAATATTCACCTCATGCCAAGGTGGGACATTGGATGCACCCCATGATCTTGGTGGCTAAGAGTATGCACCCTCTTAGATGGTGGAAGGAAGGAAACCTCAAATCTTGTATTCTTCAAAATGGCAAAAAGATCCTTCACATATTACATCTCGCTCCTTTTATACTTAACCCTAGGCTAAGGCATTTATGCTTTATTACAAGCCATCCCGGCCTAAAAGAGCTTTGTCCTCAAAGCTAGAATTGGGATAATTTACAAGGAAAGATTACAAGGATAGCTCTGTAAGTAATGGATCCATGCTGACATGAAAATCCAAGTTGAAGAATATCTCATATGTCAATGAAGGACAAGTATGAAATTTGAGTATACTACTGGAAACTATCCAAAACAGGCTGATGCACAAGAATGGCCATAACTTAAAGAAGAAATGTCCAATCACCAGGTATGAGCTATAGAAATGTAGAGGACAATCCCTAATATCTAGCTACGCCATAAAAATCCAATTTTGATGACAATAGAGCAATTATTTTTATGACAGAATTTTTATACAACAAGCTGTCATGTTCAAATTTTACTCTGTTTTTTGTAAAAGACATGGAAAAGAATCAAGGTATGATGATGGTTTCCAAGTAGACTCCTCCATGGGCAAACCTCGCCATTTAATAAGGTATTCCATCAGCGAATGATTCCTTAAAACCTTTTCTCTTTTGCCAATAATCTTTTCGGGCTCATAGATTATGAGACCATCTTCATCTATGGGAGGTAATTCCTTTAAAACCTTTATGGCTGGACCCACATATTTCTTAAGTTGGAAAACATAGAAGGTAGAATGAATCCTTGTTGAAGAAGGAAAATCAAGCTTGTATACAAGCTTGCCAACTCGTTTGAGGGTTTGATAAGGCCCATAATAACAATGAGTCAGCTTATTATAACTGCCTTTGAGAGAAGCATACCTAGATTTAGGAACCCAATCTCCTTCTTCAAACTCCGAAAGCCTTCTCTTTTTATCTCTCAACTTCAGCCTTGGCTTCTTGGGGATTCACATATTCATGAAAGAGAGCTAAAGGTATTTACACTTTATATCCATAAAGCGCTTCAAATGGTGATATACCAATGCTCATATGATGAGTGTTATTATAACAAAATTCAACAAGATGTAGCCAATGATCCCACAAAGCTTGAGTGTCATGGCAAAAATGTCAAAGGTAGACTTCCAACTATTTATTGACACGCTCCATTTGGCCATCCGCTTGGGGATGATATGCCATGCTAGGAGTCAAAATTGTTCCCATAGAAGTGAACAAGCTCCTCCAAAAACTTCCCATGAACTTAGTATCACGATCGGATAGGAAATCTTCAATGGCATACCATGAACTTAAAATTACATTCCATAAATTGTTTAGCCACTTGTTTTGCTGTAAATTGAGCCTTGATAGGGATGAAATGAGCTGATTTAGTCAACCAGTCTACCACCACATAAATGCTATTCCACCCATTCTTTGTTATAGGTAATCCCAAATAAAATCCATCATAATATCAGTATATTTGCCTTGAGGAATAGGGAGTGGCTGAAGTAAGCCGTCGGGTAGAAGAGAGGAGTCCTTATTTTGTTAACATGGAAGACATTGCATAACATAATCCTTGACATCCCTCCAAATGCCCTTCCAATAGAAACTCTTATGGATATTGTCAAATTTTTTAAACAACCCATGGTGTCTCGCTAAAGGAAAAGAGTGTATCTCATGCAAGATACACTCTTTGAAAGAAGATTGTGGTGTCAAGTAGACTCTACCATGATACCGTAAAAGACCATTGTGCTATTTGAAATTGGGATACTCTTCTGCTTTGCCTTGCTGAAATTCCTTCATCATCTTTGATGGTTGCTCATCAAGCAAATACTCTTCTTGGATATCATCTATCCAATCTTATGCACAATTGAAATTGTAAAGATGGAACATGCCCACATTTTTTATAAAGCATTTGCCATAATATTTTTTTTCCAGCCATATAGGATATTTCAAAATCATAGCTTTGAAGAGTATCTAGCCACCTCCTTTGTTTAGGAGACAAAATTGTTGGAAAATGAAATATTTCAGCATACAGTGATCGCTTTTAACCTTGAAACGGCTGCCATATATATAGTGATGTCACTTTTAAATAGTATACAAAATTTCCAACATCTCTTGTTCATAGACATGTATTTGATGCTCCTTATCATCAAGCTTACAACTTTCATAGGCTATAACTCCATGGTCTTGATATAGAGTAGTCCCAACTCCTCTCCCACTTGCATCCCCACATAAAATGAATTCCTTAGAGAAATCTAAGCATACAAGAATAGGTTTTGAAACTAAGAGAGATTTCAGCTCATTGAAACTCTTGTCAGCTATGGAGTCCCAAAAGAAAGCCTCTTTCTTTAGCCTATCGATCAAAGGAGCCGCTACATGAGCATAATTTTTTATAAACCTCCTATAGAAGGAAGACAATCCAAGGAAACCAATCAAAGAAGTAGAATTCGTAGGAGTAGGCCACTCTTTGACACATTTCACTTTGTTGGGATCCACTCGAATGTCTTGTTTTCCTACAATGTGACCCAAGTATTCCACTACATCTTCCATTAAAGAACACTTTGACATTTTAGCAAAGAGTGTGTGTCTTCTTAATATTTCAAAGACCTCTCGTACATACATCAAATTCTCCTCCTTGGATTTGCTATAAATGAGAATATCGTCAAAGAATACAAGGATTTTTTTGAACAAGAAAGACTGCAATATTTTATTCATGAGAGCTTGAAAAGTAGCGGGTGCATTTGAAAGCCCAAATGGCATGACCAAGAAGTGGTATAATCCTCTTTCAGTCCTAAAGGTTGTTTTATACTCATCTCCTTCCTTCATTCTAATTTGGTGATAACCCAAACGAAGATCAATCTTGGTAAAGACCTTTGCATCTTTGAGCTCATCCAAAAGGTCATCTATTCTTCACCCCATGGACTTATTTAACTCCCTATAATCAATGCACATGTGAAAAGATCCATCCTTCTTCTTAACATGGGAGAGGCAAATGGCAATTGACTTGGCTAGATTAAACCCATTTGCAGTAACTCTTTGGCTTGTCGCTCCACGTCTTCCCTTTTTAACCTTGACAAGTGATAGGGAGGTTTGTTGATGGGTTTTATATTAGTAGCAAATCAATAGGGTGGTAAATCTCTCTCTTTGGAGGCAAATATGATGGTGCTAAAATAAATCTTTGTATTCCTCCAATAGCTCTTCTAACCTTGGATCCATTTTCTTTAAAGAAGAAGATGGTTGATTTGGTGGTTGCTCTTCATCTACTTTCGCAAGCAAAAGAGTGAAGATACATGATCTTGCATTGATTTCTTTTCGTAACTTTTTCATGGATATGAGTTCCAACTGTTTTTAACCAATGCCCTTCAATACTATATGTTGTCCATTCCATTTGAACTCCATTTGCATGTTTTCCAAGTCTAATGAAAATTTTGCAATGGACTTTAACCAATCACAACCAATGGCAACATCTATAGGTCCCATTTCCAAAGTAATCAAGTCCACTTGAATGGTACATAAAGGAGATAAGGTGATAGGAATACATAGGCACACTTCATTGCTTGATTCATAAGCTCCATTGGCAACTTGGATCTTCAATGGCACTTGCATTTGTTGAGGTAGCAATTTTAGCCCATGCAAAGATTTGGTATTTATAAAGTTACCGGTGCTACCCGTGTCTATCAAAAGATGAACCACTTTCCCATTGATCGGCCCCTCAAGTCTAAGGGTATTTTCTCCCTTACAACTGGTCCATGCATCATGAGAAGTTGCACATAAAGAACCACTCGGATCGAAGGGAAATTTGTCCACAATATCATAGAACTCATCATCAATTCCATCATCCTCATCATGCATGTCTTCATTCATAGGGTTTGCATCCACATGAAACACATTTCCTTCTTCACCTTCATCTTCATCCGAATCATCGATGATGACAAAATTGAGCTTGTTGTTTTTGGATTTACATTTTAGCCTATGGTCTTGTGTCCACTTTTCTTTGCACTTGAAGCATAAACCTTTGGATCGCATGTCCCTAATTTGATCATTAGAAATGACTTTTCTGTAAGTGCTATTTTGAGATCCCTTTTGTGCATTTTCAGCCCTTCTAAAGTTTCATTTTGCTTTAGCTATTTGTCTAGAACAACCACCAACACTTGGTTTTGATCCATAAACCATTCGATAAGTAGGCACCTTATTGTAATTACTATTGAAGGATTAATTCCCTTGCTATCTTGTCTATACACATCCCTTGGCTAGTTTAAATGAGCTCTTGACTTAGAAGACTCATTTGATGAGGAATACCCTACACTTTTAGGCTGAATACCCATTGAATCTCTTCTATATTTTGCCCATACCTTTCAGCATATTGAATAGCATCATGAATGGTCTTGGGCTATATTGCATCTACTTCCAAAGAAAGGGTTGGATCTAGACCAAAGATGTATTTGTTTAATTTTGTTGAATCATCAATTCATTCAATGTACATAGAGAGATTGAGGAGCATATTAGAGTAGTCACGAATAGATATGCCCCTTTGTTGAATTCCTTACCATCTTCTTTGCAATCTTTCTTTTTCCATTGGAGAGACAAACACTTCTAACATTGCCTTCTTAAAATCCTCCCAAGAAGCAAAAGTGTGACCAACTCTTTGCATGTATCTCCACCATGTATGTGCATAGCCCTCAAGATGAAGTGCTACAAAATAGATTTTAGCTTCATCTTGGCGAGGAAAAAGTGTGAAGTACATCTCTAATTTTTTTGCACATTCTTCCCACTCCGTTGGAGATGCATTATCCCCCTTGAAGTTGGAAATGGTGATCTTCTCTTTGTACTCCCGCACATTATAGGCTGGCTCAAAATTTTTTGAGTGCTGCCCAAAAGATGATTGTCTCCAAATCTCTATACATTGAACCTCTTCCAAAATAATTTAGTCTAAAAGCATTACCACCTTGATTTGGTTGACGCAATCTAAAAGAATGAGGCTGTCCACTAGTGGACTGACCATAAAATGAGTTTTCTTTGTTAGTGATATCATGGAATGACCTTCTTTCCTCAAATCTTCCATTCTTATCATGCATCTCCGATTCTTTTTTCTTGATGGTATATTGGAAAGGAAAGGATTTGTAGAATGGGTCACATCCATGAAACTCTTCATTCTCATCTTCTCTTAAGTTCTCCTCTTCTTTATAAGTGGCCTCATGTCTTGAATTGAATTGTGGAGGGGCATAATGCTTTGATGGTATCGGATAATAGGCACTCTTCAATGTTGATGGCTCTCCTTTCTCAAAGGTTGACATTATTGGCTCATCAATTCCTTTTCCTTTCATATTAGTGGGCTCGACTGAAGTATTTCCAATATGAGGAGTGGGTATATTTGGTGTAAAAGATGTGGTTTGAGTTCTCAAGTCGTTAATGGTTGCTAATACATCTTCAAATCCACTTTTCATAGACTTTGCTACTGCATTTTCAAATCCATTCTGCATAAACTTGACCAACTACTTAAGACTCTCATTAACCTCATTGGATGTTTTCTCCATCTTCCCAATGAATTAGAGAGTTGTTCATGAGTGTCATGAATCCCAATATTTAGCATACCCAACTCTTTTGAAAGTATGGAGTCTTCAAAAGGTTCATGAAACAATTGATTCTCAACATTGCCAAGTCGTACACTATGAGCATTACCAACACTAATACCTTCATCTTGTTGGTCTTAATTACCGGCTTCATTGGTGTTATTTTGATCGTTGACATACTTTCTGATATTCTCTTGAATGGTTTCCATCACTTGGTCTTTCCTTTTGTTTTTGGCCATTAGGGATAGTTGCTATCAAAGATTATTGTTCTAGAGAAAACTGACAATATCTTGCTTAATATTGCACAAATCCCAATGATTTCTTGACCCAAAGGAAGCTCATATAGTGGAGATATTCTAGATGTGTTAAGATCTCAGCTTGAAAGAGGGGTAATAGGTGTAATGACCTCAAACAATTCACCCTTGTTAGCTTGCAGTCCCACTATACTAGCTGTCAGAAAAATTGTTATAACTTTTGCTCCCGATGTCCGATTACTGAAATTTTTTAGTTCAAATAAAATGTTGAGATTCCCTCTTCAAATCAAGATATCAAGCTCTCAAATCAGATCATGAGAGAAAATTCTATAGGCTAAAATTGTGTACATGTCCTGTGAATTCCTGCACCCTGTAAATACCCTATGAATGCCCTGTTTCCCCCTGAATTGTCTCTTGGAGTACTTGTAGACACCCAAAACACTTAGTAGACCTGTGATGGGATCTAGGGAATCTGTAGGTATCCAAGAAACACATGTAATTGATTGGTAACTACTGGAAATGATTAGTAATTACCCTGTCACCTGTAGTAATCAAGAGGGCTAAATGACCATGTTCTCTTGTTGCTGAATGTCTGTAACATTTGTGAATCACTGATCTTACTGAAATACCACTATCAATCCTTAACTCAAGAGATGTACCTACACCTAAATTGAAAAAATTGTGTGGGATCCATGACTTGAGGGGTGTGCGAATTTCCCTCTCAAGCCGGTTTGTGCTCCCCTTCAGGGTCCTCATTAGTAGGGGAGGGTCACCTCACTTTTGTCTTAGCAACTCACCTGGCATCCACTTTTCCTCATGGGTATAGACATGGCAAGATACATGCTAAGGCTAAGAAAATAATGATGATATGCAATAGGCTGAAAAGAATTCTTTCATCCCTTTAATGATATGCAAGTGGAAGTAGGAAATTGATCAAAATGGAAACGGATAGGGATAGGTATTGCCCTTTCTTGCAGTGACTCACTGCATACAATGAATTCCACTTACCATTTGATTTTTACTTTCAATCATATTGCAATTAATCACATTCAAGCAACCAAAGTTAGGGTGAGGTATAAAATTCCAGAAAATGAGAGCATCAATTGGCTACTACTAATTTTAAGTGGGCAGGATGATGAAGAAAATTTATCATAGCCACATTCATCCCTAAGTTGGGTCTATATGCACTTAGTTGTCAATTTCAAAATAATATTGCTCTTAATTCTCCCTTTTTCAGCAAATGGATGGCTTTAGCAATTGGAATTAAAGGAAATTAAGAGCAAAATGTAGTAGTACCTCTTTCATTTGTTGAAGGTAGATGATCATGGAAGCTCCAACAACCATATGAGACTTGAAAAGCTTGACCTCTAGCTTGAAGTGGCCAAGAATACCTTCAAATTGTAATGCCTAGGATGAATATTCATCTCATAAACTCCAATTATTCTCCAAGAAAGCTCCTATAACCATAAGCTTGATCAAGATGATCCTTATGAGCTCCAAATGTGACTGAAAATTGAGGGGGAATCAATGATGAATCTTCCAAGAGAGTAGAAGACTTCAAATCTTGAAAAAGAGCTCTCCCATTGAAATAAGCTGTCCATATACTTGCAACATCAAAATCAAGCTCCATTCTTGCAATATTGAAGTAAGACCTTCAAATTTTTGCAAAATCCAATGCCTAGAAGCCTTAGGAGGCATCAAGAGCCAAAAGCCCCATAATTTCAATCTTCAAATACCAAAATTTCTGAAAGAATCAAGTGGCTACCCTATTTGCCCCAAATCAAGAGAAGAGAATGCTCCAATCTTACTTGAAATCCTCAATGTAGACCAATGTATGTTGCAGATGCTTCCCCTTGACCTTTGGAAGCTAAACAAGAAGCCAAATCTTCAAGAAATTGAAGGAATCTTCATGCTATCCATTTTCAGCCATGGCTAGGGTTTTAAAGGAAGCTTCAAAGATGAATATAAGAGAAAGATCAAGTGTCAAAAGGCAAGCACTTTATGTCAAGGTTTCCACTAATCATTCAAATGAGGGAGAAGCTTTAATGATGAAGGAGATTGCTGATTTTTCCTAGGAGAGGCAGGCCTAAAAAATGGCACAAATTGTGCTGGCCTCTTTTTTATCCACATGATCATTATTTTGATGAAGGCTTAGTAATAGGATAGTCTACAGGCTGCTCAAGGTATCAGGAATCATCTCCAGTATAGGTGGCTTGAAGAGATATGGTCATGGTGGAGAGAAATGAGAAGAGAACTCCATGGAAGTTTTCAGCAAGAAGCTTGGAAAGAGGAAAGAGAAGCTTGATCCAAAAAGTAACCATGGTTTAACCCTTCTGAGCCGTGTTTAGACTTCAGTTAAGTCCATGATCCTTTAAAATGGCCCAAAATTGACCAAGAACCACCAAAATGGCCATGAATCCACCATTATTTCTTCAAACATTCTTCAAGACCATCAAATTTAGTCACGACTTACTGCAAAGAATTTAACTAGTCACGGTTTTAATTGTTTCAATCACTGTAACTAAATCTTATACTCCAGTTACCTATCACCTATCCCTATGACTAAATTTCCCCAAGAAAATGACTCTTTCCATGGATCAAAGTCCATGCTTTGATACCAATTAAAATAGCTAATTCTCACAACACACTAAATAACTGGAAATACAAGAAAATATACCATATGTGCCAAGAAACCATAGCCAAGGTGGCTATGCATGAAATTATATTGCCATGGAAGGCTGGGAATCATAGATTAATGATGCAACATGAATACTCACCTCATGCCAAGGTGGGACATGGTTTGCACCCCATGATCTTGGTGGCTAAGAGTATGCATCCTCTTAGATGGAGGGAGGAAGGAAACCTCAAATATTGTATTCTTCAAAATAGCAAAAATATCCTTCACATGTTACATCTCCCTCCTTTTATACTTAACCCTAGGCTAAGGCATTTATGCTTTATTACACACACTAGAAAAGATGTGGAATAGTACTACTATAATAAAAAGGATAATATTGAGGATTGTTTCAAGTCGAAAAGAAAGCATGAAGGAAAGTAGAAAGGTAATGATGATGGCAAACAGGAGGATAAACAGAATGTGAAGATCGAAGAGGCCAATATCATAGGCAATGATGACAAGATGTGCTTTATATCCAGTTAGGGGTGCATTCTTGGTTGCTACCGATAATGACATGTTTTAGGATTGGATTCTTGATTGTGTAGCATAATTTCATACATTGTTCCTCACATAGAATGATTTGCCACATAGGATGCTAGAAGAAAGGGATGGACTCACTTGGGAAATAACTTTCCTTATAGCATTGGTGGAGTGGGAGATGTGTGCTTGTCATTGCCTAATGGTTCTTCTTTTATACTTAGGAATGTATATCATGTACTAGACTTATGAAGAAAAGTTTGATAACTAGACAACAAGATGATTATGCCTACCACATGATCTTTGGTGATCATGCTTAAAAGATATACAAAGGGTCCATTATAGTTTCCAAAGGGCCAAAATCAAGACCATTGTACTCTTTGCGTATATGTAGTGTGAAAGACCATATTGTAGCTATCACAGAACAACTATTTGTATCACTTTGCATCACTATTTAGACTATATGTCCATCACTAGAATGAAAGTTCTTTCACATTTTTAGTACTTACACCTTTTAAGTTTTTTAATCTTGGAATGTATGAGAGTTGCACATATGGAAGACAAACTAAAGTGTCACACAAAAAGAGTGTTGGTACTAAAAGGCTTGAATCTTTGGAATTGGTACATAGTTATGTATATGGGCCTACATTTATAGTTTCTTTGGGTGAAGCATCTTACTTTGTTACTTTCATTGATAATACGACTAAGAAAGTATGGCTTTTCCTATTCATAAGAAGAGTGATGTCTTTGATATGTTCTAAAAGTTCTTAGCCCACTAGAATGCTTGAGAACCAATAATTCTAGAGACTATTATTGGTTTAGAAATGCTTGAGAACCAATAATGGTGGGGAGTATACCTCTCGTGCATTTTAAAACTTTTGTAATATGCGTGGCATCAAAAGAGAGTTAACATCTCCAAAAAATCTAACTAAAAATGGAGTGACTAAGAAAATGAATAGGAAATTGAGGAAATGATATGAAGTATGCTATTTAATGTAGGTCTCACATATGATGTTTGGATTGAAGCTGTTAATACCACTATTAATTTGATTAACAAGTCACCTAGCAAGCCATTGAATGGAAATATTCTCGAAGAGGTGTGGTCTGGTAAGAGACCTTTCTATGATCACTTGCATGTGTTTGGTTGTGACAATTACACACATATATCTAAGAAAAAATAAAACCATCTTGGTCCTAAATCCAAAAGCTACATTGTTCTTGGATATGGTGATACAATTGAGATGGATAATTATCTTTAGAATCTAAGAAGGTAGGGCACAGCCATGATGTTATCTTCAATGAGGATAAAATGTATATATATCCAATGAAGATAGTTGATATATGTAGGGTAGTGTTTCAAGAGGATAGCTAACCACCACATGATCATAATATATTACCTATTTTACATTATGCAAGGCTTGGACAACTAGGAAATGGTGAGATGGGAGTACCATATGTAGGTGGACAACCTCATATTGGGCAAGATACATGGTTGGGACAGTCATGGCTCATATTGAGCCAGCATTGAGATGGTCTATGAGAGTTTCTAAACCACCAAGGAAATACATACAGTCTTTCAACTATATCATGAGTATATATTATGGTGAGCCTTCATGCTATTCTCATGCTATGACTAGGGATAATAGTCATAAGGGGATGATGGCTATCTAGCCAGAGATGGACTCTTTGGTCAAGAATGCTATTTAGGAGTTTGGTCCCTTTGCCTAAGGGCAAGATGCACTACTATGCAAGTGGATCTAATATATCCATTTGATGTATTGTCTAAGTACACGAAAGATTGGTAGCCAAGGGAGTCAAGAAAGATAAAGGGTTTGACTTTGATGAGATCTTTGCACCAATAGTCAAGATGACCACCCTTCGTACAATACTTGCATTGGTTGCCAAGAAAGATATGGAGCTTGTGTAGATGAATGTTAAGAAAACTTTCTTATATGGGAGTTTGCATGAGCATATTTATATGCATTAGCCACAAGGCTTTGATATGGAAGGCAAAGAATAGTTGGTATCCAAGCTCTACAATATTTTATATTGATTGAAACATGCTCTGAGGTAGTAGTATCATAAGTTAGATACCTTCATAGGGTCTCAAGGATACACCAAGAATGAAGTAATCACATGTAAGGCTATGGATAGTAGGCTTATGATATTGATACTTTATGTGGATGACATAAAGCATCATAAGGCTATGGTAATAGCCTTATGATGTTAATACTTTATGTGAATGACATGCTCATTATTGGAAAGTCACACATGGATGTGGATACATAGAAGAAAAGGTTGTATGAAGCCTTTGGTATAAAGGACTTCGAGAATGGATGTCATATTCTTGGCATATGGATCATGCAAGACAAAAATAAGAAGATTCTCTATATATCTCAAGAGGAGTACATTGGGAAGGCCCTTGAGCATTTCGATATGGAGAGGGGAAAGGCTATCTATGTTCCACTCCCTCCATTTTTGAAACTTAATCAAGAGGACAACCCTAAGTTAGATGAGCAAAAGGCTAAAATGACAAAGGTCCCTTATGTATCCATAGTTGATAGCTTGATGTGTGCTATGGTTGCTACACATCCAAACATTGCATATGCAATGGAAGTGGTTGGCAGGTATATGGAAATTCCTAGCAAGAAGCATTAGAAAGGATGGCACTAGATTAATGTGCATATGCTTTGGAAGGAAGGATATACTTTTCCTAGGGTATACAGCTACTACGAATTTTGTAGGGAATGTAGACTCTAGCAAGTCTATGATATGTTTTTCCTTCACATTCACAGGAGTTGTAGCCTCATGGGTCTCTCAATTATAGCCATGTATGGCTTTATCTACCACTGAGTGTTGCAACCATTGAGGCATGCAAGGGAGCTATATGGTTTATTCATTTAGTGGGAGATTTAGATCTTGCAAGAGAGATATCTATTTTGCATGTGATATTCAAAGTACCATCCGGTTGGCATGAAATCCTATCTTTCATAGAAAGACAAAGCACATTGAGGTGAGATATCACTTCATCAAGGAGGTGCTTGAGGACAAGTGAATTGATCTTGTAATGAGCAAGATACATGAGAACTAGGGGTTAGACACTTAGTCACACGGACCAAGGCATATAAGGTATAAGAGACATAGTTTAGGGCATCCAATTATTATCAAGAACATACTATTCACCTTCATCTCTAGTTTTTATGGCTTCCTTCTTTCTTCTCCCCTCTTTCATGTCTTTCTCTCTCCTCTTCTAGTCTTTCTTCTTCTTCTTCCTTCTCTCTTTCTCTCTCTTCACCTTATTCTCCTCTCTCCTCTCAACTTCATTCATTAGAAGTGGTATCAGAGCATTAGGCTTTGGTCCTTTTTTCTCTTTCTCTGTCTAGTTTCCTTTTCAAATTTGAAACCCTAGTTTCTCAGGTCATAGGTACATGTACAGCAAGAAGAATCACAGTTAGTTACAACTTTTTGGAGCAATCAGGAGCTATGGCTAGAGAGTTAGACATATACGGAGGTAAATTGGCTAACTTAGCAAGTTGTCACTCCTTTTCATGCAATTTTTAGGGCGTCTAGGTCCAAAGTTGGAGACTCAAAAGTTAGAAGAGGGCAAAAATCTTGGTTACTTTTTTTCCCAAACCCTTCTCTCTCTTCTCCTACAAGTTGCCATGGCTACCAACCACAAGAACCCCCAATATCTCTTCTCAGATGCCTCTAAGACATTATCCGCCATTTCCTCTTGATCCTTGGCATCTCTAATAGAGTACTCCATAGGCTGGGTGAGGCCAGCAGAAGCCACTGGGGAGCAGTTCGTAATTTTCGATGCAATTCGCACTGGTTGCTCCTACTTTCCCTAGCCCTCCTGCTGCTCACTGGAGATCCATGCCAACCTTGGGCACTCCTTCAACACTCTTCTTCTTTCCCCTTCAATATTCTTGGCCCCTAGAGAAAACCCTAGAAGATGGACAGCAACATTTGGATTTGGGCAGCCATGGATTCTTCATCTGGAGCTACCTCAACCATTAAAGATAAGCTCAAGCCTTCCAACCTTTGAAATCCTAGCCCTAATGAGTTCCTTCAGCCATTCTTGACCTCTCTTACCCGTACTGAAGACATGGAGCTCAGGATGTAGGGATTTCTTATGGGCAGCCATGAAAGCTCCCCTTGAAGCTTTCCATTACTGAAGATTAAGCTCAGGTACAAACATGAGAGTCCCTACCATCAATGGAAGCATCAAATCCTTGAAGGCTTCATCCATTGGAGTATCTAATCAATGGACTTTCTTGATGGAGACATTGGCATCATGGTGGGTCATGCTTTATCTATCTTCTCCAAACATTGAAGAAGTATGTCAATCCAATCTTGATCTCTCATTTTAATCCACTTGCTAAGCTTTATTCCTTTTGTTGGAGAGATTACAGTTGCATATGCTCTCTAAGTTAAATCTTTCATTGAATGCATGGTCCCCATTTGAAATCAGTGACCCATTTGCCTTCCAATGTATCATACTTAACTCTCAATCAACTGCTTTTGCCAACATTAACTCTTCCCTGATCTTGTATGCCTTGGATTAATCCCAAGTGGATAGTAAGCCATTATAAAAGGGTAAGTAGCAACCATTGAGTCATTGGACTACCAAGGTAAGCCCTACCCAAGCTCTCGTTTCATCCTTGTATTTCATGAAAAGATCCAATGCTCACTTTCCAATGCATTCATGGTGGTTGCTTAAGTAAAAATGTCTGCCATTCATACTCCACTTGAGGAAAAAGGCCAATGCTAGGTGAGGTGGTAAGCCAAAAGAGAGGTGACCCTCACTTACCACGTAAGACCCTAAAGGGATACACAACCCAGCTTGGGGGGAACTTTGCCTACCTCTCGATGATCTGGAGCCCACTCCTGATGAAATTCTCCCATTTGGACACACTTTTAGTACTCATGGCACCCATGTATGACACTTGACATGTATGTGGTCAAAGGAGATGTGTGGCACTAAGATCCACTTATGCAGTGATGACAAAGAAAATGGACATATAAATGTACTTAGGATTATGCTTAGTATGCCCAATATGTTTTTTATAATGATGTTTATGCCCCTTAGCCCATGAGCCATTCACATAGTACAATTGGAAAATGGGACAAGTCACAATCACTAAGGACACTCATAGATTGACAATTACAAAAAATTATATATTGCACCTAGGAGTGAATCCTATAGCTTCTCTCAAAGAGAGATTCATACCCTCTAGTTTGAATCAAAATTCTCTCCAATCGGAGCTACAATCTAAAATTTATGGCCATTTTTGTGCACTAAGGTCACTGTGGACAAGGTGCGAGACCAGGCATACAAATCCAATTATAGAATTCCTCGGTCATTTTCTCTCACAAATCTTAATAGCTCATCTCGAAGAGGGATTCCTCCCCTTTGATATCAATAAAAAATCTAACCGATTGGAGTTTTCCACTAAAAGTTACACCCCTTTTATTGACAGTGGGTCCTATGGACTACATCTAAATGGCTAGCGAGAAAGGTAAAAGTAAGGCCCATGAAGAGGTCCAAAGGGAGATTAGGGACTCCAAGACCTCAATGAACGATGAACCTAGCTCAGCACAAGATTATCGTGGTGATATACATGAGGAAGTGCCCAATATGGATCCCTATAAAGCTTGCTCAACCACACTCTATGTTGGCATGAGGTTCATCACATGGAGGGGTATAATGACATGGTTGCCAACCATCACCAAATGATGTTTAAAATTGATATAGCCATTGAGAAAATATCCCTCTCAAACTCTAGGACTCAATAAACCCTAGAGCATCTCACCACTCTTATAACTCAATTAGCTATCACTCTGGCCCAAGAAAGGCGAACGAGTCCAAGCGTGAGTCTCAGCAGCCTCCACCATAGAGCCACTACATGGCCCACATGGCATTCTTGGATCCAAAGGTATTCCCCCTTCTACCTAATGAAGTTAGTGAACCCTCTCATGCTAATGACAAGCCTCTATCGAGCTCCCCCAACATCCATGTAGCCAACCCTCTAGTAAGACCCTCACCCCACCATTGATAGAAGCTCCCCTACCCTTTCTAGGAGTCCCACTGGAACATATATGGCTTAGCCCCATCATGGACAGTATGGTATTAATGGCCAGAATGGCAATAATGGGCTACATGGCTACAATGGGCAACATGGGAAGTATACACAACATGGTATGTATGGACAACAAGGTATATACAAACATCATGGTATGATTGGACATCAAGGTTTCTATGGGCAACAAGGCCCTAATGATCTCTGTGACAAGATCCTTCTCACTAAATATAATGGGCAATCCCCATCACCATCAGATTTGGAAGAATTGACCTCCAAATTAGAGTCCTACTTCAATATTTACCCCCGCATAAATGATCAAAAATTTATCTTTGCATCTCTCCACTTGGAAGGATTTTCTCACGCATAGTGGTGCTATATCAATCGAGAGAACCATTAGTTTATTGATTGGGAAGACTTTAGAATGCAATTGTGTAATATTTCCACACAATAAAAGTTAGTTGGTTGGTTCGAAAGTTAGCTAGTCAATTAATAAGTTAGTAAGATTACTAACTAAAGACTAACTAAGATAAAAACTAACTAATATTAATTATTAATAATTTTTATTTAATTTAAAATATTTTATTTCAAAAAATCAAGAGTCATAAATTCGATATTTTTCTCGGATTGGCAAGGACCGTAGCCACCCTTTCACGTAACTTACAATGTGAACGAGACTTATGAGTTATATTAATCACTAGGTTAATGTGTATAGTTTGGATGGTCCAAAAATATTAGATTTTGGGCAAAACTAGTATATTTTAGATACTTTAGATATTATCCTAAAAAAAGATATGGAGATTTTTAGAAACTGGATGTCATTTAAAAGAAAAGACAATAGATATTTTAGTTAGTTTGGAGATTTTATAAAAAGAAAAAAATAAAGAGAGGATTTGCAAAATCGCACGCGCCACGATCGCAGTACACATGCAGTGGACAGCACTTTGAACACAAAAAAGAAGAAGGAGTGAACTAAGAGCTTTCTAACCAAGAGTCTTGGAGAGTCTTGGAGTTTTACCCCCCTTTCGAAACCAATGGAACCATCAGATTTATGATTCGAGTATCAGATCACTGATCTTTCCAAGATCCCCCTCCACAAAGAGCTCCACTTCTCAACCACAAGCTCTCTTCTCTAATTCACTATAAATATGAGGCATGGGAGAGGCATAAGGAAGCATAAGGAGACCCGGAGAGGCTGCGAGAGAGAAGAAGAGAGAAAGAAGAATACTCCTTCAAGAGGCTGCGAGAAGCTAGAGAGAGAGAGAGAGAGAGAGAGAGAGAGAGAGAGAGAGAGAGAGAGAGAGAGAGGACTCACCTCGAGAGGCTGCAAGAAAGAGAATTAGATCAATTCCCTCTATCTCCATCCTCGACTTAACCATCTTCTCTTACGCTCTCCCATCTTGAATCTATTCCACCTTCTTAATCTCTTGAGTCTACCTGTGGACGATAGCCTCCAAGCGAAGAATGTCGCGTGCGGATGACAATCCTGCAACCAACAACAAGGCTTCGGGCAAAGGCATCACTGTCAATCCAACTGCGGTTCCGATCGTAAGTAATGTATTTTCAAATTGATAGATGCTTGCTTTGATTCTTGTACGAGATACGTTAAGCCCCATACTACGATGCACAAGTATAGGTCATGAAAAATGATAAATTTCATCTCACCTACTCAAAAGATGGAGTTGTGAAGTGCATATATCAAGGGAAGATAATTGCACCTAGTTACATATGACTTATTTGCTAGTAGAGCAATTACAAGGAAGAATTAGTCAAGCGTTATGAATGGCATAGTCGCCAAAAGAACGAATTAAAAGATTGTGCATACAAGTGCTAGATTAAAGTATAGTCAAGGGTTACAAATAGCATAATTACTAAAAGAATATGACATTGAGAATTATGAATAGAAAGTAGTAGTGTAAAGTTTAGATACTTCAAAAGTACTTAGCTTAAGAGCCCAAATATTAAGAAAAACTAGATTCTAGCTCAATGCAAGGCCTGTTGGAGTCTAATTACTTGAGATCATCTCGCACTTATCTTATCAAGTATTTACACGTTATGTCTATAACATGTTTGATATATGAGGATAATTTTCTAGTTGCCTCATGACTTGACTAAGAGCTAGTACAAGAAATTAATCATAAGGATTAAAACTAAGATGTCTTGAGATTCGTCCGATAATGATGACTTTTTCCAATCCAAATCCAGGGTTGAGTTATCAATCAAGGTAAGTGACCTACAGAACTTACATCATGAATAGTGTTTGAACTCTTAACATATGCCCTAGCCGAAGGAAAGAAGTGTTAAGAACATTTTTTCATAGTATTGCTCTTAGATCCCAAGGGGGAGAGCAAATATGCAATGGGAAATATTATATCATCTACTCTTGCATTGTTTTGGAAAGAATGCAATTGGTTTTGTTGGTTGATCGAACAACATCCTAAATGCTTTTACATTCAACTGGTTGTTAGTTGTTGTTTGGATGATTATTCCAAGTGCTTGTGATTTATGGTCAATGCATGGCAAGGGTTTGTGATGACAATTGCCATGGGAATAAAGGAATGTTTTCTTGGAGAATGATATTAGGGCTAAATGCCTTGTTTGTGCTTGATTCTTAAAGGATTTAATTAAGGAAAGATATATTGCACGGGTGGATCACCTCCATGATCGCACAGCGTATTAACCCGAGAGGGCATTGCTCGATTCATGGGCCGAAGGTCGAGTGGTGAAAAGGCCAACCACGGGAATGATGTTTCACTCCTAGACAGCTTGTGGGTCAGTTGGAGCTCTAGACATCCCTTTCTAGTAAGTGCACAGGTTGATGAAGAAGGTCCTCTTGCATGTCCAACATTTCCCACTTATCTTATCAACAAGAAGAGATATGTGTTGCTAAATGATATTCAACATCTTTTTGATCTTAGAGAAGATTATTGCTTAGCAATCCTTGCAGGTTGGGACCAAAATGACATGAATTTTATAGGTTATGAACAAGAACCACTAGCAAGTCTTGATGTTGAGGGAGAGAATTTCCAAGACAGCTCTATAGCCTTACATACATGTATTAATCAGATCGTAGAATACGAAAAGGAGGGGCTACCTAGAAGAAGAGTTCTTGCAGGTCCAGAAGAGACTTCGTATTGATGATATAGGTATGAAGAGAGATTGAAGTCTCCATCAAATGACAAACCCAAGAGTTCAATAAATCTTTATGATGATAGTCTTCTCGAAGAAGACGAATACCCTAAGGTATGAAATATAATTTGAAGTTACCCATTGAGTTTATGTTAGACTTTATTATGCATTATAGATAAATATCTTATATCTTATATTGTTGTGGTTTGTTGTGTAGATTGAGATTGAAGATCTGGACAACTTTCTTGGAAGGGCCAAGGGCTCTAGGCCAATGAAGCTTGGGAAAAATCAAAGCCTTGGCCATTATATTGGAAACTTAAACAATCAAACAATTATAATATATCATAGTAGATTTTCAAGCTCTCCAAGTCTACCAATGATGGCTTTGAGAGCTATCTCAAAGGTAATTGAATCTCAAGTTTTCAGCAGAGGTTTAGACAATATCATTTTAGTGGAGAAGGAAGAAGCCATAAGAGTTTTTGGCTTCATGCCTGGATGCAGTGGATCTAGACCTGGATTTTTTGGAGTTCTTGGCTCCTATTTGCTCTCTTATGTAGGAGATAGTAAGAATTTGAAGCTTCTTCCATGCTATCAGAAACAAGAGTTTTTGAAATACAGAGGTCTTATTGAGTGGGATGAAACAAAAGATTCCTCTAGAGGCCCTGTTGAGCTACCTGAAACCAAGGACTCCTCTGAAGGCCCTGTTGAGGTGCCTGAAACTAAGGACTCCTCTAGAGGCCCTGTCGAGGTGCCTGAAACTAAGGACTCTTCTGCAACAGAATCAGACTAGAAGATGCCAAAGATCAAGGGTTTCTTGAAACCCATCTTTTCCCAACTCTTTGTTTGATTTGTAACCATTCTGTAAATCTTTGCTTTACGCAAGAATTTAAATATCTATCTTTTCTTCTTTGGGTAACAATTTGTATAGTCCTTGCTAAAGATGATGTATTGCTTGATGTGGTTGTATCTTTAAGCTTGAATTTATACCAGATTTGTCGATAGAACCATTCAAAGACCTCTAATAAACTGTTGGCTTTGTGTCTTCCACCTCCATGTCTTGTGTGTCTAAAATATTTTGTTCTTGCTTGATAATGTGATTTTTCCATAACTTGGGTTGACCAGATAGATAGAGATCCATATTGTTTAATAAAGTATGGAGCATGGTTGTATAAAATATGTTGCATAGTCAACAAATAAAGAAAGTTATTAAAAAACATTATATGAGTTCGACAATGAAGAAACAGACATATACAAACTTCTTACCATATAGTGAGTAAAGTGTTGATCACCCCAAGCTTCTGTCATCGCCTTTTTGAAAAGGTTCAATTGGTTTTTAAAGTCTTTGAGATCATCATCATTCCATTCAGTCTTAGCACAATAAAAAAACACTCTGTCTAGTGTTTCCCAAACTTTAGCTTTTCTATTCCAAGCTTGTCCATTATCAATGTGATCCTTAACTGCATTATGTAGGGATTTCCACTGATTAAATTTAATAGTTGAGCCACCATTTCTCCAGTTTATCTTGCCAAGTCTCCCATGAAAGCCTAGAAACCTTCTAGCCTTCACTTCACCAATAGATAGTTTTTTTGAGACACAATTACCATCCTTAGACTTCTGAAGATCTGGTTCAATAACAACATTACCACCATGCAAACCAATTGTAGAGAGAACTTTTTCAACCTTTGTTATAGCATCTGTTCTAGTTGATAATGGCTTCAGCGTCCATGCAAATCCTATATAGAGATGAACAAGCTTTTCAATTATCCTGCAAAGTGCATGAAGTGTACAAATATGGGCATTCGCTAAAGGAATGTCCAAGACTGGTTTAAACTGTGGATCCTTATTGTGCCTATACATACATTTGAGTGTCTTTAGGTCACCAGCTATGTGCCACTCAATCCTTAGTTCCCAAATCCTTCAACAAATAGCTCTTCTCCTGCTTGTTGCCTTTGAATAACATTAGGTATTGATGTTTGATGAAAAACCCAATATAATAGATCAAAATTCTCAGTATCTACCTCAAATGCTCCTAGCCACCAGATATTATATTCAGATTGAACACTAAATGATGTTGAGTGATTGCAATGACCTAATGAAAGTGCTCTATTCATCAAGGTGATAGAGATTCTCTCCAATTTTTTACATTTCAGAATCTCACTTTCATCAAGTTTAATCACAAATCTAGCCACTCTCTGTGCCTCTGCTTGACAAGTCATAAAATTTGATCATTAAGCATTGTAGGGTGGGCAAGTCAAGGAAAATATTGTTAAATTCATTGAATGTAACCTCCTTTTTTCTTGCCCTTGTTGAAGGTAGCCTTGATATGAAAAGGCTCACCTAGAATCCCCATCACTTTGTTATTAACTCTCTGTCTGATAGTCCTAACCACAAATGGCTTCGGAAGTATGCAATTGCGTACCTGTCCTTGCTTCATATTTGATTTGTAAAAGCTGGAAAAGTTGCATATAAGCATCTCGACTGATACCAATACTATCCAAGTCTTCTGTACTAACTCAGAATCCAAAGAATGATCCTTTACAAATGACTCCAAGAAGTGTTTCTTTGCCTTTTTAAATTTCTTCTTCTCCAAAATATCCTTTGAAACTACTGAAGGAAGAATATGATAATAAAACTGAGCTGCTTTTAAAGGATCTCTTTCACTTGCATTTGGTTGTAGAAGAGATCTAAGCAAAATTAACATCACAAATCAATACAAGTAATTTAAATAAAGCCATATTTAAGATTTTCAAAGTGAAAAAAATTATACCTTGCTGCTTGGATTCTTTTACCACAGCCTCCTCCTCCTCGTTTGAGATTCTCAATATTTTTAAGAGCTCTTTGTCGATTTCGAAGGCCTAATAAAGTTTGCTTTCGTTGATAAGCTTTGATACGCTTTTCCAATGAATGAATTTTTTGTTGACAATCCTCTAACTTCTGCAACAACTCTATATTGTGTTTCATCAAAAGATGATTCTCTAGTCCAAAGATATCCTTTTCTGCAACAAGGTTAAGTGTATAACCTAAAAATCCATTGTAGCCATCACTAATAAACCTCATTAATTATGAGCTATTATAGAAAGGAGGAGTGCTATTTCTGCTAGGATCTTTGGGATATAGCTTTCTATCTAACCAAAGATCATTCTTCTTTCCTTCAAACCTCAGTATATGTTTCATAGACTCTGTAACCGTGATAGATTTTGTTCTCTTTCTTATTGGTTCATACTCACTATCCAACTCAATATGAAGATGATAGAGAGGTCTTTTATGAGAGCTACAGAGATCATTGGATGATTGATCCGTAGCTAAGTTACAAATATCATTGGGTGATTGATCCATAGCTAAAGATATGATTAGAAGCAAGAACGAAAACAAAGAAGAGACTACTAAGGAGGAGAAAAAAAGAAGAGAGAAACGATGGAGGGAGGCAATCGAGTATCCACCAAAATTCAAATTGAATATTAGTTTTCACTTTAATGAGGAGAGGTAAGATCTTCATTATGACAACCTTTGCCAACTTTATGGCGACCTAGATTTCTAGGTTTGATGTGACCACGAGAATATCACGACAATGACTTACTAACGAATTTTGATATTTTAACTTACCAAAATATAAACCTTTTAAAAATTCTATAAAATGATTTTATTTCTTAAATTGTTTTCTCTCTCTAGGATCTCTTACAGGGCATTTTCGAGACCTCAAAACTCCCCTAATGCCTATGTTATGCCTGCATGATGCCGGCTTTGGTCTTGACAGTATCTGATTAACTTGGGATCCGGTTTTGACACTGTTAGCTCTCATTTACTGAAATCTGTAATTTATTATAGCAAGCATATATGTATGGACTGACATGGATTTTTCATGCTGAAATATTCTGAAATGATGTCCTTTCACTAGTACTTGGTGGGCAGCAGCTTTGGCTACACTTTTCTCGCCATTTTCTCTCAATTTTGGTGATTTTTTGGTCATTTTCTGCAATAAATAGCAAGTAGTTTTGAACTGTCTACAATCTTCCAACCTGCATTATGGCGAGTTCGTCCACTGATCATGCTATTTTCAACATCACTAAGCTTGATGGTATGAATTACTCTTATTGGAAGGGCCAGATTTGGCAGGTGTTGGTGCAGAAATCGCAAATCAAACCTTTGAGGTTGAGCGGGCATCCGCTTGCAACTATGCCAGATGAGAAATGGCTTGAGCTTGATGAGTTATGCAAGTCCACTATTGTATTATCTCTCACAGAACAGGTTCATTACAATGTATTTGAGGAAGAACAGATTGCATGGCAGTTGTGGGGTAAAATCAAGAATCTCTATGACAAGAAATGTCCATCGAGTCGGATGTATTGGCTGAAGCAGCTTATGGATCTGCGCATGGAGAATGTGACTATGTCTGCTCACTTGAGCTAGTTCCATGCTATACTCAAGAACTTGACTTCGCAGAACATCACTTTTGCAGAGGATGTCACTCCTCTTTTCTTGCTTGATACTCTTAATGAGTCATGGGATGTATTCCGCACTGCATTATGTGCCTCTACTGCTACCTTAAAATTATCTGATGTTGAGAGTGCTCTTCTGCAGGAAGAGGTTAACTGTAAGAATTTGGATGCCTCTCGTGTGTCGCATGCTATGACAGTTAGAGGCAAGAATGATGGATATGGAAAGCATGGCAATGGCAGTGGCTGTGGCTGTGGACGGGATTCTCAAAAATCTCAGTCCAAGTCTTGTGGGAAGTCACGTAGCAAATCCTGTGGCAGGAATACAGATGTTACTTGTTACCATTGTGGGAAAAAGGGCCATATTAGGCCACAATGCCATGAACTGCACAATGAAAGGCGCAAAGATAAGGGGAAAGACAAAGTGCAGGATAAGTCTTTTGATCGCAGCATAGTGCTTGCAAAGTCCAGTGTTAAAATTGAAGAGATCAATGTTTTGCAGCCTGAGGATGTTGATGATGATGATTATATCCTTGCAGCTTCTTCTAGTGCTTTGCAGATGACAGAGATACACTCTATGTATGCACAGTGTTGGCTCTTGGACTCAGGTGCGTCCTTTCATGTGACACCTTACCGAGAGTGATTTCATTCATACTGTACTGTTTCGGGTTCTGTGTGCTTGGGTGATGACAGCTCTCTTGATATTGTGGGCATTGGTGATGTTAGCCTGCAGTTTCCTTCTGGCAGCCATTTTGTTATGCAGTATGTACGTCATGTACCTGCTTTGACACGCAGTCTCATGTCAGCTGGACAGCTTGATGATGCAGGATATCATGTATGTTTTGGAGACTCTGCATGGAAGATCACTCGTGGAAAACTTGTGATTGCGAGAGGTGCCAAGACTAGTAGCCTCTATCCCTTGATTGTATCAGCTTCTTCCCTTGATCATGTTTTGTCTGTGGGTTCTATCCCATATGCATCTCTTTGGCATGCCCGTTTGGGTCATATGTCTTTGAAGGGAATGAAAATGCTTTCTGCTTTACAGTACTCACCGCCCCTTGATTATGCATGTTTTGATTCATATGAGCATTGTCTTTATGGCAGGCAGACTAGCTCTACGCATAAAAAGTCTAGTAGGCCACGCATGAGCGAGCCCTTGGCATTGGTACATTCGAATGTCTGTGGGCCCATGCCTTGTCAGTCTATGGGTGGTGCCAAGTATTTTGTTACTTTCATAGATGATTTTTCACGAAAAGTTTGGGCTTATCCCATTAAGCTGAAATCCGATGTCTTGGCTGTGTTTCAGAGATGACTTGCATTGGTTGAGAACCAGTCTGGGTATAGGCTAAAATGCCTAAGGACAGATAATGGGGGTGAGTATGTCTCACGTGCTTTTGAGTAGTTATGTGATGAGAGGGGTATTAAGCGTCAGTTGACCATCCCCTACACCCCCCCAGAATAGTTTGGCTAAGAGGATGAATAGAACCATCCAGGAGCGCATATGTAGTATGCTTAGCCACGTAGGTCTACCACAGAGCCTTTAGGCTGAGGCAATTAGTACAGTTGTGCATATCATAAACAGATCACCTTCTAGTGGTTTGGATTTCCAGGTCGCCGAGGAGGTATGGACTAGAAAACCTCCCTCTTATGCGCATCTCCATGTCTTTGGATGTGAGGCATTTTGCCATGTGCCCAGGGACAAGAGAAGTAAGCTGGATCCTAAGAGTGTCAAATGCATTTTCCTTGGTTATGGGGATGCAGGCGAGATGGGTTACTGTCTTTGGGATCCGCAGGCGCAGAAAGTCATTCGCAGTCATGATGTAGTCTTCCATGAAGACAAGATGTATAGGCAGCCTGAGAGAGTTGTTGAGATCCGCAGGGTCATATTTCAGGAGGAGCCAAGAGCTCCCGCACAGCCAGTTGGATAGCCTACAGCTGTAGTAGATGCTCATGGTCAGGGTGTTGGACAGGCAGCTGGGCATGCAACAAAGCCTATAGTGAGACGGTCTACTAGAGACAGACGTCCACCTGATAGATTTCAGCCCTCGATGCATTATGTCTTGGTTACAGATGCAGGAGAGCCTTTTACTTATAATAAGGCTATGCACAGGGGTGACAGACACTCCTGGGAGAGGGCTATGCAGTTTAAGATAGACTCCTTGCATAAGAATGAGACTTGGGATTTGGTTTCCTTGCCTAAGGGAAAGAAGGCTTTGCCATGCAAGTGGGTGTACAAGCTGAAAACTACCTCTGGACACCCCAAGCCGGCATACAAGGCTGGATTGGTAGCAAAGGGTTTTAAGAAGGAGCATGGTATGGACTTTGATGAGGTCTTTTCTCCTGTGGTTAAGATGACCACCCTGCGCTTAGTCTTGGCTTTGGTTGCTCAGTTTGACTTGGTTTATGTTAGAAGTCAAGCTCCCCGTGTAGTGTGTGACTGTCTTTATGTACTACCAACGTGACAGCTAGTGTACAGCTGTCTCCTGCTTGTGACTACATTAAATAAGTCGGTTAGCTAGTCGGTGACCTGACTATGGCTAGTCTGTCTAGTCAGCGGGTCACTTACTCTATGTTACTCTTGTATGTGTGTTTTTACTCTATGATGGAATAATGAGAAGAAGAGTGTGGAACCTGAATGGTTCAATTCGTGCTCAATCCTGTCTCTCTCTCCTCTTGTAACATGGTATCAAAGTAGGACTTGGTGGATCTCTGAGAGCTGGAGAAAGTGAAGATCTACTTCCAGAAAGTGAAGACTCTTTTTTCCTTTGTGCAGACAGGCTGCCATTGTGGACTGCAGGTAGGCATTTGTTCATTACACACTCCAGGGTCAAGATCAGAGCTTGTGGCTTCTTGAGAGCCTTGAGGAGGCTGTTTAGAGTGCATTTGGGTGTGGCATCAACATCACCATCATCATCTCCATCAGCTGGAACAGAAAACAGAGGTCTGCAATCAGCGTGATTGCGCCTGGTTGGCCTGAAGTCCTGCACTGTCTATTGCAATCAATGGTCACCATAAATGGGTCATGAGAAGCATGTATGTCTACTGTAAAAGGTCTTTGTGAAGTACATGGAGTAACTACTTGTGGTTGAGCTCTGATATGAGCTGAAATAGAGTGGGTAGAACTGTGTAAATTGCCTGCACTGCTGTATACACAGCATACATGGAGTCTACAACACTTTGAAGAGCATTGGAAGCTCTAGAGTATGCCCAGAAGCACCTGTGAAGTATAGGTACATGCTGGAGACTACATGTACTTGTCTTGATCAATTGCAAGCTGAATTTGGTGGCTGAAATACACAGATCTGAAGCTTCTTTTGTGGCTGAAAACTGTCTTGGATTGTGGGCAGTAAGCATTTTTGCTTTCTACTGAAGCACAGAGTGACAGATGCAGACATCTGAAAGACATATATGCTGTCATATGCATGTTAGAATTGTCTTGGGTTGAGAGGAGCATCAAATGCCACTGAATACTGGAAGTTTGCAGCTGAAGTAAAAGAAGTTTTGTCTTCTTGGGGTGAGTATAAATTGCAGACATTTTGTTTGACTTACTTGTTAGATGTAGACAGGGTATTGTCACTATATAGTCATGTACTGACGGTGACATACTGAAGCAAATGTATGGTCTGATTTAAGGACTTTGTTGAGCTAGTTGAAGCGGGTTATGCTGGTTTATTGACTGCAATCTTTACATAAACTGTTGGCATTGGCACTTGTTAAGAATACACTGGCTGATGTCTCTATGCTTATGTCTGAAGTGGCATATGTAACAGTAGTCAACTAAGCAGTTTTGGAACATGCATTACGTGTATCCAGGTGGAGTTTGACTTTGGAAAGGCTACTGTAATTGCAGTTTACAGGTTTGGACTGCATGCTTTTGGACCCTGGCAGTGGATCTGCAGGAGTTAAATCTGAACCGAACATCAGGCATATGTATTGGCAGTTGTCTTTATGAGTTGGATCAACCGATTGTGACTTTGTTTGGGCTGATATTTGACTGAAATTTACTGGTTTTTTTTCTGCAATTAATTGCAGAAAACTGTCATAAACAGTTCCGGGCTGAAGTTGAACTGTTAAGAAGATCTTGGTTTGCAGGTAGCCAGGCAAGGTCTGCAACATGGCAAATGCTGATAGAACTGATAATGTAACCCAGATTGTGGGAGAAAAGCTTGATAGCAACAATTATGCAATATGGAAGTTCCGCATGGAGAACTTTCTGATAGGCAAAGGATACTGGGACTTAGTGACAGGTGTTGAGGCTGAACCTGAAGTTCCAGATAGGAATCCTACAGCTGATCAAAGACGAGCGCATCGAGCTTGGACGGAAAGAGCTCGCAAAGTTTTACATTGGCTGTCATTATGTATCTCGGATGCTATGGTGATGCAGATTATGAACTGTAAATCCCCAGCAGATGCATGGAACATATTGGTCAGGTACTATGGCACAACTACGAGTGCCAGGAAGATACAACTGAAGCAAAAATTCAACAACATAGAGAGGAAGAACAGATCCATACAGGACTATGTCACGGAGATTAAAACCTTAGCAGATCAGCTCGCATCTGTTGGCTCACATGTAGAAGATGAGGATATGGTTGCAGTGACCTTAAATGGCTTGGGTCCGGAGTATAAGTCTTTTGACACTTCAGTATCTGTGCGGGCTGAGATGCCTGATTTTAATGAGCTGGTTGCGTTATTGATTCATGAAGAGGTGAAGCTTGGCTTAGCTACAGGGTCAAGCAGCTCAAAGAATAAGGATGCAGTTTTTTATTCGAATCAGCGTGGTCGTGGTAGCCGTGGTAGAGGCTATGGATCTGGCAGAGGAGGCCAGCAGAATGCATCCTATAGTAATAGCAATCAGCAGTCATCAAATGCAAGAGGTAGTGGCAACTTTCGAGGCAGGGGGAGATCTAACTCCCATGGCAGAGGGTCATGGCAGCAGCAGCGTCAGTCAGACAATCCAAATAAAGATAAGGATTGTCACTACTGTAGAAAGTATGGGCATATTGCAAAGGATTGCTGGAAGAAGCAGGGAAATCAGAAGGGCAAGCAGCATGGACATTATGCTACGTCCAGTCAGGCAGATGACTCTGGTGATAGACTGTTTGCCATGCAATATGTCAAAGATAAGGCTGCTGAAAAATCATCTGATGATGCAGTGTGGTACATTGACTCGGGGGCGTCGAATCACATGACCCCTCATGGTGATTGGTTCACAAATATGGTGGCTGAAAAGCATGGCTATGTATGCATAGGTGATGACACGCAGCATAGCATTGAGCATAAAGGCAAAGTACCTCTGGTTGTACATGATGGCAGGAAGAAGAATCTTCATGATGTTTTGCATCTCCCTTCGATTACGAAGAACCTATTGTCTGTGGGCCAAATGACAGAGCAGAACTTGCAGGTTCGCTTCAATAAGCATGGCTGCTTTATTGAAGAGTTTGGCAATGGATGCAAGTTGATCGCGAAAGGCCACAGAAATAGAAGAATGTTCACTTTTGATGCTACATTGCCAGAGCTGAACTCCGCTATGTTTGCCCAGGGTTCTGGCACTATCAGGGACTTAGAGATTTGGCACAAGAGAGTGGGGCATGTCAATTTGCAGAGGCTGCAGACCATGCAGAAGAAGCAGCTGGTAACAGGGTTACCTAGATTCCAATATTCAGATATTGGTCATGTATGCGAGGCTTGCCAGTTTGGTAAGCAGTCACGATTGCCGTTTGTCAGGCATGTAAGACAGAGTATACGACCACTGCAGTTAGTGCACTCTGATGTTTGGGGACCAGCTCATAATGCATCTATGGGGGATTCCAGATACTATGTATCTTTCATTGATGACTACAGTCGATATACCTGGCTTTACATATTGAAAACAAAAGATGAGGTCTTTGCTATTTTTCAGAAATTTAAAGCACAGGTTGAGAAGGAATTTGAGTGTTACATCTCTTGCTTGAGATCTGATAGTGGTGGGGAGTATGTCTCCAATGAATTTGCTGATTTTTTGGCTGAAAATGGCATTCGTAGGCAGCTAACCTGCAGCTACACTCCGCAGCAAAACGGAGTAGCTGAAAGGAAGAACAGGGTTCTGATGGAAGCTGCTAGGGCCATGATGAATGAGAAGTATATGCCGCTTTACTATTGGGCAGAGGCTGTTGTGACAGCCGCATATATTCTGAACAGGACTCCCACTGCAGGCATTCATGACATGACACCGTTTGAGAGGCTCTATGACTATAAGCCGGATGTAAGTCACATGAAGGTCTTTGGCTGTCTTGCTTATGTGCACATTCCAGATGAAAAAAGGAAAAAGCTGGATCCCAAAGCACATAAGAGTGTGTTCATTGGATACTCGCAGGAGAAGAAGGCATACAAATGTTATGATCCCTCTACCAGGGAGACTTTGGTAAGCAGGGATGTCATCTTTGATGAGTTGGGCTCTTGGTATGTATCACCAGTTCCAGTGCCATCCGATATGCCTTCCACTCCTGCCTCTACAGTTGATATGCAGCAGAGCACTGCTATGACAGGACCTATCAGTCAGACATTATCCCCATGGACAGGGAGATTGAGGAGCTCACCGTCCACTGACACGGGTATGTCAGTGAGTGGGAGACATGATGTCTTGGACAGCAAAGGAAAAGAGAAAGTTATTGAGTATGGTATGATGACACCTGGCAGAATGACTTCGGGCTATGAGTCTAGTGATACTTTAGACAGCGAACTTGGTATTCCGACTGTCTATACGCCTGGCACGAGGCAGAACAGGTACATTCCGCCTCATGAGAGAGGTGAATCGAGTAGTGCACCACAGCTTAGACGCTCGCAGAGGGTCAGATACCCTGTTGACAGGTTGACATACAGTGGCTACTCTGCAAAGCATTATGCGTACATGACAAAAGTGATGGAGATCAAAGAACCAGGTACTTATGCTGAAGCAGCAAAGGATGAAAATTGGTGCATGGCTATGGACGAAGAGATGAAAGCCTTGGCTGAAAATCAGACTTGGGATTTGGTACCACTGCCTGAAGGGAAAAAGCCTGTTGGCTGCAAATGGGTTTATAAAATCAAATGTAAGTCTGATGGCAGTGTGGAAAGGTACAAAGCAAGGCTGGTCGCTAAAGGATATGCTCAGCAATATGGCTTGGATTATGATGAAACATTCAGCCCGGTTGCAAAAATGGCAACCATACGAACTGTTATTGCCTTGGCTGCTGCTAAAGGCTGGAAATTACAACAGATGGATGTTAAGAATGCATTTCTTAACGGTGACCTAGCAGAAGTTGGTAGGGCTGATCACAACCTGTTTACAAAGAAGACTGACAGTGGCTTGGTAGTGCTGGTCATATATGTTGATGACCTGATAATCACTGGAGATGATGACATGGGAATTCAGCATGCTATGAAGATGCTGAAATCTGAATTTGACATGAAAGATCTGGGAGATCTGAAGTATTTCTTGGGTATTGAGGTTGTACCAGCTGAAAATGGCTTATGGCTGATGCAGAAGCACTATGCCATGGAAATGCTTAAGAAGTATGGCATGGCTGAATGCAAACCACTGGATATACCTCTGGACCAGAATGTAAAGCTAGACATGAACACTGGGGCTGAACTAGAAGATGTGACTATGTACAGGCAGATGGTTGGCAGTCTGATTTACTTGACCATCACTAGGCCTGACTTGAGCTATGCAGTAGGGCTGATAAGCCAGTTTATGCAGAAGCCGAGAAAGCCGCACTTGGATGCAGTTAGACGCATCATGAGGTATGTTAAGTCCACTGTAGACTATGGGTTGTTCTATGTCAGAGATAAGCCCTTGACACTGATTGGATACACAGATGCAGATTGGGCAGGATGCTCAACTGACAAACGATCTACGAGTGGCTATGCCTTTGGCTTTGGTAGCGGCATGATCAGTTGGAGCAGCAAGAAGCAGCCTACGGTTGCTTTATCTAGTACTGAGGCAGAGTACAGGGGGGCTGCATTGGCAGCATGTGAGATTGCTTGGTTGCTCAAGCTTATGGCTGACTTGGATATTCAGGTTGATGCTCCAGTGAAACTGTTATGTGATCATCTGAGTAGTGTACTCCTGGCCATGAATCCAGTTTACCATGCCAGGACAAAACACATAGAGGTACACTACCACTTTATTCGTGAGATGGTCCTTGCAGGAAAGGTTGATCTTATGCATGTAAGGACTGATGAGCAGGTAGCAGATATCTTTACCAAGTCTCTGGGTAAAGATAAGTTTTGTGGTTTTAGACAGCTACTTGGTGTGCAGATGCTGTCTTGAGCTTGAGGGGGAGTGTTAGAAGTCAAGCTCCCCATGTAGTGTGTGACTGTCTTTATGTACTACTGACATGACAGCTAGTGTACAGCTGTCTCCTGCTTGTGACTACATTAAATAAGTCGGTTAGCTAGTCGGTGACCTGACTATGGTTAGTCTGTCTAGTCAGCGGGTAACTTACTCTATGTTACTCTTGTATGTGTGTTTTTACTCTATGATGGAATAATGAGAAGAAGAGTGTGGAACCTGAATGGTTCAGTTCGTGCTCAATCCTGTCTCTCTCTCCTCTTGTAACAGTTTATACCAGATGGATGTCAAGACGGCTTTCTTACATAGGGACTTGCATGATGAGATTTATATGGAGCAGCCTAAGGGCTTTGCAGAACCTGGTAGGGAGCACCTAGTGTGCAAATTGAAGAAAAGTCTTTATAGCTTGAAACAAGCACCTAGGGAGTGGTATCATAAGTTTGATGTCTTTATGCAGTCACAAGGCTATAGCAGGAGTGCTATGGATCCGTCTCTTTACACGAAGAAAGCCCGTGATGGTTCTTTATTGATTTTGGTACTCTATATGGATGATATGCTGATAGCAGGGAAAGCTCATGATGAGCTAGATGCTCTTAAGGCTCAGCTCAAGAAGAGCTTTGAGATGAAAGATCTGAGACAGGCCGCTCACATACTTGGTATGCGTTTTAGACGCGACAGGCATCAGGGACTCCTCTACTTGTCACAAAGGGAGTACATTTATAAAGTCCTTGAGCGCTTCCGTATGTAGGTTGTAAAGCCTATTGGTTGTCCATTGCCTTCTTATGTAAAGGTATCATAGGCTGATTGTCCGCAGACAGATGAGCAGAGGGCCGAGATAACCAAGATTCCCTATGCATCCGTAGTGGGCAATCTTATGTATGCCATGATAGCCACTCGTCCAGATATTGCCTTTGCAGTTGGTGTTGTGGCACGCTATATGGCTACATCTGACAAGAAGCATTGGGATGCCGTGAAGGGTATCATGAGGTACCTGAAGGGCACCGCAGATATGTGCATATGCTATGGCAGCCAGGATACAGGAGTCGTGGGGTACACTGACTCTGATTATGCAGGATATGCAGATAGTAGGAAGTCCACTTCCGGCTATGTATTCACATATGCTGGAGGTGTTGTTTCTTGGATGTCCAGGGTGCAGTAATGCACGGCCCTTTCTACTACAGAGGCCGAGTATGTTGCAGCCACTGAGGCTTGCAAGGAGGCCATTTGGTTGGGTCGTTTGGTTGCTGACCTTGGTATTGATACTATCCCTATACTGCATTCGGATTCTATGAGTGCTATTTAGTTAGCCAAGAATCCAGTCTTCCATGCGAAGACAAAACACATTGAGGTGAGGTATCACTTCATACGTGGGGTCATTGAGGACAAGTCTATTGATCTTGTCAAGATCTCGACTAACCAAAATCCTGCAGATCTGCTCAGAAAAGCCTCTCTACAGAGCGCTTTGCCTTCCTCAGGAGGTTGATGGGCCTGGGATGAGATGACGTCTTTCCTCATCCTGTTGTACATGTGTACATGTTATACTATCTTTTTTCTTTTTCTTTTCACTCCTCACTAGGACAGATTCACCTTTAAGTGGGAGATTGTTGGGGGTAAAGGCACCTTCGCCTAGTCGCCCGTGTATTACTACAATGACAATCACCGCCACTGCACACTGCAGGTGGTGGGTGCCCGTCACCATCACTTTATTCTTTATTCTTTTAGTAGCAGTTTGAATAAAGAAAGGCCCGGTCACACATTCTTTGTCCATTATGGAAGTACATTCTTTCTTGTACTTTCTTTGTCCTCTTTATCGGCATTACTCTCCATGGCAACTCATTTTAAAATTCATTCTTCACCACATTGAAGTCAAAATTTCCTTCTTGCATGGTCACTTAGAAAAAAAAATCTATATATCTCAACCACCAAACTTTGTTGATCCAAAATTTCCTACACATGTTTACCTATTGCATAAAGCTCTTTATGGACTAAAACAGGCACCAAGGTAGTGGTACACTCATATTCATTCTCACTTACTACACCATGGCTTTCGAAAGCTAGAAATAGATCACAACATCTATACTCTTCTTCATGGCAACAGTGTCATTATCTTAGATCTCTATGTTGATGACATTCCTATTCTCGCCAACTCTTCTCACGCAATGTCCAAAGCCAAATCTATTATATCTTCACAGTTTGCTATAACGGACTATGGTCTTATGCATTACTGTCTAAAAGACAAAGTACAAAATTATTTAAACTAATCCTAAAAAGAACGAATGACGAAAATTTAAATCTAACATTTTAGCTTGCAAATAAGATGTTCGAGAAATTGGCGTACGAGTCTCCATACACTTGTGTATGACCTTCCTCTCTCCTCAAATAAGAGACGAATGAAGAAATGATCCATACTACTAACTCTTCCCCCTTTATATAAGCTTAAAGTTCCAACTTTCAAAACTGTTAAGCTTTTTAAAGCTTTTGTAGTTTATAAACTTGAAAAGCCTAAAAGCTTTCAAACATTTAAGCTTTTCTTAAAGAGCTTTTCTTCAATTTTGGGTATAGCAAAAAAAATAAAATTGGGTTTTTCTTCTTTGACCCAAAAAAATAACCAAAAATAATAATTACAAAACATCACATAGTTGCACTTGTAAACATGAAAATAAGATGCATGCTTATGATGTTGGTCTTCAGAAGCTAAGCAAGTTGTAAAGTGCAACTGTACAAGTACCACCTGTGTGATGATGTAGATACAAAAAATAATCGACACTAACAAAAACACAATGGGCTCACAAAAACACACAGGTTAGCTTTAAATCATTTAGAAATCTCAACTGATCAACCAAAAAATATTTTATATTCTAGGACTTTTCAATCCTCATAAAGAACAAGACCAATCAAAAGAGCTTGATGAGTCCAAAGTGGTTCAAGCGCAGTTGTGTAAAGATTCAATTAAATTTCAGATGACTTCCTTACAGTACTAATGCCTATCGAAAATCATATTGCCTTTACAATTGGGTAAACAAAAAACACGGCAAGTTACTAGTGTACAGCGTCGTAATGGTTAGGTAAATTTTAATTTCAAGGCAGATATCATCTACCATCATAGGCATGCCCAGGCACTCATTTCTTGACAAATCCAAGACCATTGGCTTCAGCATAGCGTTCCATGAAACGCATAAACCGGTCCCAATCTTTGGTGGTCCTCATGATATACTTAGCCTCTATTTTTGCAGGCTTACCATTTACAAATTTAGCACTCACATCCACAGATTGCAGAACACCCTCTTCATCCAACAAGTACAAGCCGGTAATGTCACCAAGCTCACGGGAAGAATCGAATACTGAAGGCTGGTCGAATAGGAAAGTGGCCACACCATTGGTACCATCCCTTGATTTTGTTAGTGACACATTTGGGACAGTTTGTTCATCAATGCCTTTGATGAACTGTATGCTAGGTTTCGTCATGCAGACAATCGGCCGAATGCTGGTAGAACTCGGAGCTGCGGCCCATATACTGTCAGCAAGCTGCACATGATACCCAGAAAAGACTGATTTGGCACTGCTGCACTGCTGTACACTGTAAAGAGAGGCCGGACCTGTCCATACAAATGGAGATTGCTGTTGATCACTCTAATGTCAAGTAAAACAACAACAAAACAGGCATAAGGACAGGTAAGTTTGTACAGCTGTTAGCCTAAACAAGTTTGCTGATTGTATCTTTTCTATATTGCTGCATTTGATATACCTCACAGTTTCAGAAAAAGACATCAACGTACAATGGAATGGGAACAATAATAAGCGCTAGCAGGCATGTAAAAGAATGGAATCTTTGTGACAGTAGGCCATTCACTGCTTTAAAAGCTTAGTTTAAACCATGACACTCAGCGGCCTTGGATCATCATGAAGCCTTTCATCAAAGAGAGGCCATGTGACAACGAGAATGCAACAGGTACACCTGATGTACAAGTATTGCAGTTACCACATAAAGGTAAATGATTGAATAAACCTCCACTCTTCTGATGCCTCATAAGATACCGTTAGTTGGCACATTATGTGAGTTAGCATCCTCCAGCAACCATGCCACGAGGTTGGGAGTGCAGTCACTATTTGACGCATGCCTACGTACACCAGAAAACGAACAAATATCCTGTCTGTGCTCATCTCCTTGCCCCGCTGCAGTAAAATGGTCTAATTTGACAGGTTTTCCTCTGCTGAATGAGGTTTTGTGCACATTATTTTCCCCTGGAGTACCATGGTATGAGACTGGCATCGTTCTGATAATTCCTAAACATTCCCTCTGCTATAATAAGGCAGGCTCGAATGGACATACCTAATGCTACAGAAGATGGAAGCGATTAGACGGAGCACTGTACTGCCATGTTATGAGGCCTGTCATCTTCTGATTATACCTACACATTTCCTTGTTATAGACGGAGCACTGTACTGCGATGTTATAAGGCCTGCCATCTTTTGATCATTCCTAAATATTTCCTCTGCTATAATGAGGCAGGCTGTCATGGATATGTCTAATACTACAGATGATGCAAGGAATTAAGAACGAGCACTGTGCTGCCATGATATACGGCCTGCCGTCTTCTGATCATTCCTGCACATTCCGTCCGCTATAATGAGGCAGGCTGTAATGAACGTACCTAATTCTACAGATGATCGAGCAATTACACAGAGCACTGTAGTATCTGATTTGTACGACGGATGCCAATGCAAAGCTAAAAAAAACACGGAAGGAAAACGAGCCTGTCTCGGAATCCATTAATGTGGCTGAGCAAGCATCATCAAAGATAAACAAAAATGCACCTTAAAGATATGCTTCTGCTGGACAGAAGGAGAGCAAAAATGAAAGATTGAGAACACAAACACACCTGCGCGAGGAAGACAACAAAAAGCTAGCCATTTCGGGCGTTGTTGGAGATGATGATGGTGATGCTGCTGCTGCTGCTGCAGCACTGAGTAAGGCACGACAGCCTGCGTGCAACAAGACGACGATGACGACGACGATGAGAGTAGTGCCATCTCCTCGCCCCGCAGGCTACTCCCTCTTCTTCTGAGTAGAGGGGAGAGAGAGAGAGAGAGAGAGATTCACGATGGAGATAAAACGTGGCTCTTGTGGCTACACTTTTGCCCCCAAGGCTTGTTCTTCGACTTGTGCCCCCAACCACTTACATTGGACAAGCTTATACCACATGAGTTCTCTCGTAGCAAAAATGGAGATGCTTGTCACAAGTATAATTTCATATTGATCAATATCTCAAGGAGTTTTAGATCAATTCCTACTATAATTCCCATGTTGTGAATTACGACGTCATCACCACACATGCAAGGGAGGGACCACACTTGTAGCTAGGTGCAATTTGAGACAGGGGTTGTCGGCTTGGAATGGCAGCCGGCTTATAGCCCCCTACCCCCAACCACACCTAGCTAGGTATGCAATCCTCTTGAGTAGAAGCTAAGGATGTTGGTCATCATATGAAAAAATAAGGGAAAAGAGGCCCATTTGTCAAATAAAAATTTGTCAAAAACTTCTTGTGAGAATGTCTTCATGTGGGCAAGCACAAAGATGTTTAATGGGACTTGCAAAGTCAAGGGTCCAAAATATGACCCTCTAAAATGAGAGTAGTGCCTACTCTTAGGATTGTTGAGGATTATGACTTGTTGTGAGAAGTAATCAAGCACTTTTAAAAAACTCATTAATGTATTTTAACCTACCGCTACCCAATTGATCCAAGTTTTGCACATTGCTCTGAACACATCAAGCTCTTTGATCTTTGTTGCTATAGGAAGTCTCCATATCCTACTTGTTTAAATCTCTAAAGTGGAGCTCGTGTAAAGCTTTCTTAAGCACATAGCTCACACTTTGTTGATAGCATGGCCAAGACAATATCATGTCCTTAATGTTTCAAGCATACTAGATGTGAGCATGCACACACACATACTTCCTCTCTTGTTTACATAAAACCACAAAATCCCAAGTATAAACATAGCCTCTAAACAATTTGTGAGTGACAAGTACACATGAGGTCTCCTACGTTGGAGCAAGATCCAGAGAGAGAGAGAGAGGAGCCATCCATTCACTCACTCACTCTCTCTTAGCAGTTACACACACACACACACACACACACACACTCTCTCTCTCTCTCTCTCTCTCTCTCTCTCTCTCTCTCTCTCTCTCTCTCTCTCTCTCTCTCTCTCTCTCTCTCTCTCTCTCTCTCTCTCTCTCTCTCTCTCTCTCTCTCTCTCTCTCTCTCTCTCTCTCAAATTTTATGCATTAATGTGATCATAAAACAATCCACCACAACTATTTATAAACAATCGTTCAGTGTAAATGGAAGGTTATTTACGTTTATATATTTAGAACACACACAGACACACACGCGCGCGGTGGCATGCTGTCCACTATAGGCATGCTAAGGTAAATTTGCCATAACTTTTGATAGGCTGCTCCAAATGGGGCGTGCTGCCTGTGGAAACAGAGCTTGTGATGTGTACTTTCAGATCATGTAGGAAGCACATGGCTGTAATTTGGGTAGGTACAAAACCGTTCTAAAACAATGTGTAGTCTATAGATAGGGTGGGGTCAAAAGGGAACATAACTTGCTAGTGTTTAGCCCGTTGGGTATCTTGGAGGTGAGAAAATGAATTGAAAATAGTGGCTAGGCTCAAGAAGGCTTCTTCTAGGGGTAGGCCTTGCCATTTGATGAGGTATTTCTTGATGGATTGAGATCTTAAGTGTTTATCTTGTTGCCCAATGATTGCCTCAAGGATGTACTAAATGATACCTTCTTTGTCTATGGGGGGAAGCTCTTCCACATAGTCCAGTGAGGTGCCAATGAAGGGCTTCAACTGGTTGACATGAAACACATTGTGAATCTTGGTGGTAGGGGGAAGCTCTAATAGGTAGGCCAAGTCACTAACTCTATTGAGGAACCAGTAGGGGCCATAGAAACGGTGGGTCAACTTGTTAATGCTGCCTTCTTTGAGAGTGGAGTAATGAGACTCAGACACTTTCAAGAGGACCAACTCTCCCTCTTGGAATTCTAAATGCCTTTTTTTCTCATCAGTATAAAGCTTCATGTGGATTTGTGCATTTTGAAGTTTCACTTTGCATTGCTAAAGTAGGGCCTACATGCGATCCGACTTGGCTTTACTTTGAGATTTGATCTTATTATTGAACAAGACTGTAGGGAGGGGGACCTTATACCTGTATAATTTCTCAAAAGGGGAAATTCCAATGCTAGAGTGGGTGGAGTTTTTATATGCAAATTTAGCCAAGTGGAGCCATGTATCCCAACTATGTTATACATCATGGCAAAAGTGCCATTACGTACATCTCAAGCCATTTATTTACCCTTTTGGTTTGGCCATCTCCCTGTGGGTTGTATGTACCTACCAAAAGTTATTCATAAACTTGGCATCCCAATCGTGCACTATGACTTACCATAATCCATGCAACTTGAAGACATGCTTCATAAACTGAGTGGCCATGTGAGAGGTAGTGTATTGGGTTTAGTAGGGATAAAGTGGGCAACCTTGGTGAGGCAATCAACTACCATATATATACTATTCCACTATTTCTTGGTAATGGGGAGGCTTATGATAAAGTCCATGGTGACATGTGTTCATTTCCCTTCAGGAATAGGCAGGGGCTGCAAGAGGCCAGTGGTTGGGATCAAAGCGTGTTGTCCTTGTTCTTCTGGCATGGAACACATTTGATCACAAAATCCTTGATATCTCTCCATTATCCTTTCCAATGAAATCTCTTAGAAATCTTATTATATGTTTTGAAAACACCCAAGTGACCAATAGTGGGGCAAGAATACATCTCTTCAATGATCTTCTATGTGAAGGGAGAAGTATAAGGGATGAGAATCTTGCCATGGGACCAAATAAGGCCATGTTTGAGCTGATATTGGGAGTTTTCAACCATTCCCCTATGTAGCAATTTTTGGAATATGTGGCTGAAGTCCTCATCCAACAAATAATCTTCCTAAAGGTTCTCAATCCAATTGCAATGTAGCTCTAAAATAAAGGATTCTCTGCATGCCCACATCCGAGAAGAGAGTGAATCGGCCACAGTGTTATCTTTATCCCAAGTATGAGAGATGTCAAAATCATTAGTTTTGTAAGGTTGCCACCCATCTCCTTTTCTTGCGAGTCAAAGTAGTCTAAGTCAGGAAGTAATGGAGGACTCTACGATATCTCTTTACTCTAAAATGACTGCCATATAAGTAGTGGTGCCATTTCTTGATAGCATGGAGGATAGCTAGCATCTCCTGGTCATACACATTCATTTGCATCTCCTTGTCATCAAGCTTATGGCTCTCAAAAGAAATCACACCATGCTCTTATAGTAATACATCACCAATACCTCTACCCCACTAGCATCACATTGAATGGTAAACTCCTTGGAGAAATTAGGGCATACGAGGATGGGGGCTGAAGTAAGCATTTCCTTCAATTTTCTAAAGTTGTGATCAACATTAGCATCCCAAATGAATGATTCCTTTTTAAATTGATCAGTCAAAGGTATTGCAATGGTAGAACTAGTGCTGGATGGAGTGGGCCAATCCTTAACACATTGCATCTTCTTAGGGTCAGCTTGTATGCCATTTTTTTCAATAATGTATCCCAAGTACTCCACTGGTGTCTGCATGAAGATACACTTACTTTCATTAGCAAAGAGTCGAATATATCAAACACCTTCTGACCTGTGCCAAGTGCTCCTCTTGGGACTTGTTGTAAATGAGAATTTCAGAATTTCATCAAAGGAAACGAGCACAAACTTGAACTGAAAGGGGTGGAGGATTTATTCATGAGGCTCTGAAATGTGGTAGGCATGTTAATCAATCCAAAAGGCATCACTAGAAAGTGATAAAGCCCACGATTAGTCGTGAAAGCTATTTTGATCTTATCATCCTCCCTCATATGGATCTAATGGTGGTAGCCAGAATGTAGATCAATCTTAGTGAAGAGGCGTGCCCCTTTCAACTCATCCAACAGGTCATCAATTCAGGGGGGATGGGGTATCGGTTCTTAACTATGATTTTATTTAAGTATCTGTAATCAATGCACACGCGGAAAGAGCCATCTGTCTTCTTGACTAACATGACAGAAGATGCATAAGGGGAATAACTCGATTCAATAAAACCTATCTCAAGTAATTCCTTGACTTGCTTTGCAACCTCCTCATGTTCACACTTGGGGAGTTTATAAGGTGGCTTGTTCACTGTCTTGGAATGGGGCCCTAAATCAAGTGGGTGGTCCACTTTCCTCTTAGGGGAAAGGGGTATAGACATTTGAAATAGATCACTATATTCCTCAAGTAAAGTCTACAAGGCTGAATCCTTAGATACTTTGGAGGGTTGATTTGAATTTTTCTTATTCAAGTGCAAGACAAAGATCTGTGAGCATTTCTTAAACTTTCATTTGAGTTGCGTTGCTATAATGAGTTGAAAATCAACATTATCATGAAATCCCTCTAAGTGGATGAGTTGTCCATGCATCATAAAATCCATGTAGAGCAATTTTGCCTAATGGTTTTAGCCAATCACAATCCAAGTCAACATTAATTGGGCCCATATTTAATGCGATTAGTAGTGTAATGTGCCCACCTAACCGCCTGTTCAAGCACATTTTTGCCGCCCATTAAGAAACGAGTCTAAGCGTCGCTTCTCGGCACTCCCATGGAATGTTTCAGGGTTTGTCGCCTGGGGTTTCCCGAGTCCGCCTCGCAACGGAATGTTCACATCCGAACCCACTAGGATCGACATGTCCTTGTGGTCAAGGTCTCTTGACAGCATCCTAGCGTCGGGTTCTGGACATCCTACTTTATGCAGAGATACCCAAGTCGAAGCAGATCCATGCCGCACTTATCAAAAGAGAATGGAAAACGAGAGGGACACACTGCTCAACCTCTCTGCCGTAAGCATAGTCCCATTCCAGTCCCCCAAAATGGTATGAATCAGGTTCTAACCTAATGCTATCTAAAGCTCGTACAATTGTAGAATCTTGTGAGAAGCCTCCCAATTCTCTGGGACCACCCTTCCGTAGGATGGACCCATCGGGGTTCCGCCCACCTGCTTCCCTCAGTAGGCGTTCTTTAGTTATCTAATTAGGTCCTACCACATTTAAGTGTGACATTTAAAATCAGCTTCCTTAATTGAGCCCTTTAGATAACACGGTTCGTTTATGTAACTTACGGCACTGACATGAAAATAGTTCAAACATGTTCCTTGGAAACAACTTTATATTAGCATTTTTAATTGAGATACAAATCTTGTCAAAAAGGACGTTTACCGCAATTCATGAGGATGCGTCCTATTCCTTCCAAGTTCCTGCTCTTGCACTAGTAACAGGGCCTCGAGAGTCCATCTCGAGTCACATAGATCGTTTGAGTAGGACCCGGAGGCAAGGAATTTACATCTAGAGCCCCCCGGCATCCAAGCCTCCTCTCACATTCAAACTATCCCATGGAGAGACCTCTCGTGGCGGGTTCAGTCCACGTTCCCGACACGGTTATTTAGAATCCCCTTGGTTAGGGTTGGTGGCCAGTTGGGATTGGCTTGGCGTGCCCTCCATGAGTTCAACCAGATTCATTATTCCAATTTCTTGTGAGCTTTGGGTCATACAATCCTTTCACAAACAGTGTTTCTAAATTTACAAGCACAAACAATAGTGAAGGCGAGTGCTCGGGATATCTCCTAAGGTGGAGTCCCTGTCTTTGATGCTTAGCGTTTGCCCTTCTTGGGTTTTTCTTGCCTTGGTGTTAACTTTCATTATCCTCTGAGGGATAGAAAATACCCCCTTTTCGACCCCACTCCTATGTGATAGGAGCGAGCAATTACGCAATTGGATCCATATCGAATAGTTCTTGGATGGTAGCTGCCTTAGCTTGCTAGCCTTTAGTCCAGGGTTCTTGTCTTGGGAATACGACACTTGAGTTTTCTTGTATTAACATCAAGATGTATCATGGTTAAAGGTGATATCTCCAAGGTTGTTTTGGATTTATCACGATCAGATGCAAGATAGAAACTAATGAGGGGTCTATTTGTCTCTAGGTCAGCCTATGTTTATAACAATAGCTTGGCTTGTTTACAACTAAACACTAATTACGTCGAATTGAACCCTAGCCTTATGTAACATATCGGGTTTCATTTATTAATTTGCCCCAGACAATTAAGTTTAGCAATTCATGTGTGCATCTTATATCTATCTTTAAGATGAATCCCTAGCTTGTAGTGTAACTGAAACTGTCCATGGATGCCATGCAAAACGAGATGCGAGTCCTTCCTAAGTTGATGATCCAATGCGGCTCTTCTATTCTTGATGCCAGAAGGCATATTTCACGGTGGATTCTGTGCCACGGTGGATTCCGTGAGGTTTTACGGTGGATTCCGTAAACTTTGATGACCGGGGCTCATACACAAAGTGGATTCTTTGTGCGAGAAGTTGATGGGGACGCCTGTCCTTTTCGGGCGTTTCATTAATTTAGTGTGTACATGGGTGATTCCATAGCGGGTGATTCCGCAAAATGCATATTAAATTAATAAACATTTATGAGTTTAGAGTGCGCACTCGTAATAAATTAAGGTTAGGATTGATTTCTAACCAGTTGATTTATTTATGTAGCTGAAGACTGCTAGGTATTCACTTTTGTCGGTTTAATTGTATTATTTTACTAACGATTGTGAATGCTTCAGTTGATGTGTAGAGATAGCAGCAGTGGCGGAGGAAAGCATTGGAGGATAGCGAGTATTCGATTTATCATTTATATTTTGATGGGCGCATACCTTAGGCATGGCGCCTATATTTTGTCACGCCTATTTATTGAGGCGTTGGATATTTATTTATTATTTTGTATACGCATGGGCATACTATTATGTTATTTGTACTTGGACATTGTATTGGGCATGGCAGATTCTTTGGGCACCACCCGTTAGCTTTATTCCTATTTTGTGCTAAAGCAAACTCAAAAGCTAAAAGCTTGTTATTTTGTAATTTGGGCTATTATTTGAGCTTGAAGATGATTAATACATAAAATACATGCTTTGTGGAGTGCTCACACAAGGCATGGGGGGAGATTGCACCCAATTGGTCTCTTATTCATGTCGTTCATGCTTTTTACATTGAATATTGTGCAAAAAGTAGAGTTCTATTGTTCTTGGGGACCTTCCGACATTCACTACGCGAGCGTACAGCATCCGATTTGCACACCAATTCTTGGGAATTCATTTCATTGCGCTCATGAAAATCATAAATAGTGATTGTATTTTTTTTTATTTGTGCGAGGAACATGAAATCATCACACCTAATGCAAATGCGAGCCATCTCTCATTAAGGGTTTATGGGATGCCATTGTCTTGCACGATCTTGCATATTTGAAAATTTCGCGATGCAAAAGCATGATTTCTTCCTAATGATGACTATCCTTTGTTATCTCGATAACCCATTTTTCAGTTTCTTTTACCTCTCAAGTATGCCAATGCTAGTGCATAAATCTAATGCTCTACGAACACAATCAATAAAGTCTTTGATTTCAGTGTGCACCAATGCGTAATCTTTTGTGCAAGTTGTTCGTTCTAAAACATGCCAGAGTGCAATAAAACACAAGATCGATTATGATTTTATAATATAGCCTAGTTGATGGTTAGCTATTGTAGATTTTCACATGGATACTCCTCCTAATGTAGTTGATCTACATTTTTCAAAGATCCCTACCAGAGTAAGATTTACGGAATGCACCTGGTTACCCAATGTCATGGTTCCTTGACCCGCAGCTCCATCGGTTGATGCGGGATTCATGCTCGTTTGGACCTTACTTCTCTTGGGAGGCATCGTATAGTTCGACATTTTCTTCGTGGCTACACACCCGGGCTACAAGGGAGTTGACTCCTCATGGAAGAAATTGGCTATGAGAAACCTCTCAAAGAGGTGGGGGAGAAAGAGGGGAAGCTTGAAAGCTTCCAAGGGAAATTTCCCTTTCTCTCTCTCTCTCTTCTCTCTCTCTCTCTCTCTCTCTCTCTCTCTCTCTCTCTCTCTCTCTCTCTCTCTCTCTCTTTCCCTCACTCACTCACTCTCTCCCTCCAGTCCGACAGTAGGGGAGGGTAATGATAGTAATCTCCCCTCCTTCTCTCACCTAAGGGGGATTTTATAGTGGTATTGGGGGGAAAATAGTATGGTATGGAGCCCCCCCTTATCCCCATCAGGGCTACCACATGGATGGCCACCATGCAGAGTATGGTGGAGGGGGAGTGAAGGGAGTAGTTCGTGCAGTTCACAATCTCGTAGCACCTGAAGTTCATTGGCCACCACAGCTCTCCCTCCCTCCGCTAGATGCTGTCCTCACGGCCGTTGTCCCATTGCAGCCCCCCCTCCATTGGCCAGCTGGCGACGCGATTAGGGGTATTTTTTTATTTAAAAAATCCACTAATTTAAAAGGGGGGAGTCTTGCAGTTACAGGCGAGGGGGGGGATATTACAAGTAGGTCAATCTCAATGCCACATAATTCTCAATCAAGCATAGGGAAACTTTGGAGCATACATCTGTGATGATATCTTCCTCGCCATTTGCTACTTGAACTTTCAAGGGGTACTGTAATTCTGTAGGGGTGCACTTCAATCAGTCAATATGGTTGATTTGTTGACAAAACCGTAAGTACTACCACATGCTTTCCATTAATACTACCTTGAATGCATAGGGTGTTGGGGCTCCGAGAAGGAGTTCAAGCATCCAAGGAGATGGAGCAAAGGAAGGTGGTAGTCAGGTGGGATGTCGAATCAAGAGCATGGGATTGGGTCAAAGGAAACCCATATTTCGGGGCATAGAAGTGTTCTTGGTCCATCCTCAACATGCTCTTCATTTTGAGTGGGTAATTCTTCCTCATCATTGTGCCAATATTTCATTGCATACATGCTATGAACTTTGACCTCGGTTGTCTTGTAAGGGCATTTGGAAGCATGGTCGGTTGCGTACTTGTCCCCACATTTAAAACATAGACCTTTTTCTTTTCATTTCTTCACAACATGTGAGGGAATGAACCTTTCACCACTTGAACCATTTGATGGTGATGCAGCGTGGTGTCTATTTTCAACATATTTGTTCTCAACAGTAGGCCTTTGAGCCATGACATCCGCTGATAGGCTTGGTTCCAACCCATAGATATACTGGTGCAATTTGGCATAATCACTAATGCTCTCCACATACATGGTCAAGTTCATAAATTGATTTGTGTACTCTTGTACAATAAGATTACCTTGGTCAAGAGTGTACCATCGTCTTGCTAATTGATCTTTTTCCATGGGGGAAAATACTTAAACCAATTTGTGAGGTGCCTGCCCATCAGCTTTCCAGGCACTCTTTTAGCGGTCTATCGAGAAATGAATCTAAGCGTCGCTGCTCGGCACATTCAAGGAATGTTCCGAGTTTTGTCGCTAGGGTTTCCCGAATCCGCCTCGCAATGATTCGAATGTTCACGACTGAACCCACTAGGATCGACCTGAAATTCGGGTTCCTAGTTGTCAAGGTCTCCTGATAGCATTCTAGCATCGGGTTTTGGACATCCTACTTTACGCAGAGATACCCAATCCGAAGCAGACCCATGCCGCACTTGGTTCAAAGAGAATGGGAAACGAGAGGGATGCGTTGCTCAACCTCTCTGCCCATAGGGCATAGTCCCATTCCGGTCCCCTAAAACGGCATGAATCGGGTTCTAACCTAACAATACCTAAAGGTCGAATGACGATAAAAACTTGTGAGAAGCCTCCCAGTTCTCTGGGACCACCCTGCCATAGGACGGACCCGTCAGGGCTTTCGTCCACCCGTTTCCCTTAATAGCTTTAGTTTTCTAATTAGGTCCTACCACATTTATGTATGACACTTAAAGTCAGCTTCATTAATTAATCCTTTTAGGGAACAGGGTTCATTCGCATAACTTATAGCACAGACACGAAAACAGAGCAAAGCAATCTATTGATAAACAAGTTCAAACAAGTTCATTAACTTATCTTCAAGTTAATCTTTGTCTCCCGCCCATATAGGAGAAATTATGTATCGCTTCTGTCCAACAGAAGTATCCCTTCTGCCCTACAGAAGTAATTGGTCCAATTCACATGGCACCACAAACTCAATCCTTTATCTAGAATAGGATCTCCCAACATGCCCAGATGTTGGGGGCCACGGAGGTCTTCAACTCCATAGCTAAACTTGGAAGAATTTCCAGTTGTGTGTAAGAAATCAAAGAGCATATCATCAGAAGTCTCCATTAGCTCCTCCTCATCCATTCCTTCCAAAGATAGCTTTCTCTTTGTCACCTTGACCAACAAATCAGAATGGCAACAATGCCCAATCAAACACGATAGAACCATGGAAAGAGGCCTCAAATGCAAACAAATCGCGTTTCACAAGACAAAAGATCGAAAAATGAGAAAATTTTTTATGTGACCGGTGAAACACGAAAACAGGTGTCCAAAGGCCAAAGTCGGTGAAGAATTCATGTTTCACCGGACACTACTTGAAAACAAGCATTATTTCAACATTTGACCGGTGAAACGCGACATTAGGAAGACATCACTAACCAGAGACATTATTTCTCGTTTCATCAGTCAATAGATTCGGAACACCAAGAGAAACATGAACTATGAATTAATTCTATTAAAACATAGAAATTTGTGATAAAGCCCTTTCTAAAAGTGCCATGCTCCTTTTGAAAGACACAAAACACATGATATCTGTGATTTTTCAAGTGTTGTTAAAAATTCATTCTATACTAATCAATGAAATTTTGTTCGGATACTTGTAATAACAAAATTTTGTTACCTATTAGAAATTGTTGAAGTGCTCTTCAAATAGGAAGCAAGGACCTTGAAGACAAACTGAAGTAAAATTTCGAGAGAAAGAAAGACAATATCAGAGAAGATGATTTCGAAAAGCTTTTATATTAATATTGTGTGTTTAGAGTTTGATCAATTGTCAAACGTGTGTTGATAGTTCCAATGAAAAAGTTAACGTAATGATGGCAAAATAAAGGCAACCGCAAATTTCGAGGAAATTTCCAATATTTTCGCACGCATGAAAGGAGACTCCCTTTTTTCGAGAATAACAATATCTCAGAATACGTGCACACGTGTTCCACTTAACACACCGCCAATTAATGCATGTACCATCAATTTTTAGAAAAGTCCCCCAATAAAGGGAAACAACGGCCAAATTTGTGTGTTTAGAGTTTGATCAATTGTCAAACGTGTGTTGATAGTTCCAACAAAAAAGTTAACATAATGATGGCAAAATAAAGGCAACCACAAATTTCGAGGAAATTTCCAATATTTCCACATGCATGAAAGGAGACTCCCTTTTTTCGGGGATAACAATATCTCAGAATACGTGCGCACGTGTTTCACTTAACATACTGCCAATTAATGCATGTACCATCAATTTTTAGAAAAGTCCCCCTATAAAGGGAAACAACGGCCAAATTTGCTCACATTTCTCAACGGACTTCGCAAAAGACAAGGCAACCCGAAAGAATCGTCTAGAATTGCGAGAAAATTGTCACATGAAGTCATCCATACTTGGTAAGTATTCCATTTCATGTCTAACAGTACTATTTGTTTGCAATTTTTACCATAGTAATTCTAAAATTGAAAGATGCATGGCAAATTTCATGACAAAACTAGCCTGATGTTATGAAAATAGTTTAATGTCACTTTGAAACTTATTTTTATTGCACAAACACAACATTGTTGAGTGAAACACGATAAGAAGCTTCGGGTTGTGGTCATGTAGCACATTTTCGCGTTTCACCGGGAGTTTTCTTAAAAATTGGCTTTGATTCGCGCTTCAAAATCCATGTCTGTAAGGTAAGCTGATACCAGTGTGAAAAAGTATCTTTCTTTTCATGTCTTATGACATTGCTTCTAGGGTTTTGATAGTATGGAGCTTATAGGTAGTTGTCACTTTTATACTTGTTTTTTTTGTACCAGCATAACATTGTCGTGTGAAATGCGATCAAGGTCTTCGAGCTATGGTTGTGAAGAACGTATTCGCGTTTCACCGGGCTTATTCACAAAATTGGTTTTAAACTGACTTTTTCCAGTAAAGCGCGAGACAAGGTATGGTTTTTTGCACTTTTCCTTTGACTCGTGTTTGAAAAGTTCATGTCTATGATATAACCTGTTGGTAGTATAAAGAATTATCTTTCCCTTGATGTTTTATAACATTGCTTCTATGGCTTTAATGGTGTAGAGATTGTAGGTAATTGTTATGGTATTCCTTAGGTTAATGTTTTGTTTTCCTTAGTTTTGTTGAGTGTTTTGCTATTTATGTGTTGTCTGGTGAAACGCGAAAATAACATGCTGCAAGGAGGTCTCTCTTCTCAAACTCGTGTTTCATTGGACAAGAAGTAATATGTCTTTTTTTGGCAGATGGCTAGGACTAAATCAACAGCAAGGAAGGAGAAGATTAAATGCAATTCCAAAGCTGCCTTTTCAAAGGCTTGTCAGGGAGATTTGTGACAAATATAGTTTGGATAGTTTCAAATGGACAAGAATAGTCCTTAATTGTATACAAGAAGCCACAGAGGATTTTTTAGTTGAGTTTTTTCAAGATTTCTATATTTTTCTGCATGCTCATAGGCTCACACTCATGGACAAGGACATGGTAATTCTTAGGAGGCTAAGATATAGATTTTCAAAGGTCCTTGAGCCAGTTCCCCTCATTGATGAGAAGACATTTAATATCCTTAATGTATCCCCAACTAGGAGAAAGAAAGAAGATTCTGGTCCCAAGGTTGAGGATGTCACCCATGAGAGGGATACAAGGCAACATGAAAAAGAGGAGAAAGCTAAAGAGGAACATGCAGATAAATGGAGAGAGTATAAGAGGCAAAGGGCTGAAGAAAGGGAAGCAGAGCAACTAGAGCCCTTTGAAAATGAGCTGGCCACCCTTCATGAAGCAACTAATCCAGAAGGATTCAATGTGTTTTGTTTCTTACCTGGTGACTTAGACAAAAGAGCTGAGATTATCTCCTTTAATGCTGCATGTGTTTAGATTCTTCATGACAGTATTATTCTTGCTAGCCTAAGGTATATCCACCCATAATTACTTCTACTTTTTGATATTTTTTTAAACAATAAGATTTTTCTTGTTTATACTCACTATTTCTATGCCTTTTCTAGGTGTGTAATGCATGAGTTTCCTTTGAATATGCAACAAAAAATTGAGGTTCTTGATCCATCTATCTCATACTTTATGAGCAACGAGCTTGATACAAGTTTTATTGAGCAGTGGTTCAATCTGATTGACTTCGATACTTTGGAGCTCCTTATAATTTCATATAATGAAAAGTAAGTGATTCAATATTCTATTAGAGTTTTTGAGATTTTATCCTACTAATTTGTTGAGATATGATTGCTTTCAGTTCTCATTGGAGCTTGATTGCAATAGATTGTGTGGATAAGCAATGTTTTTTAATCAACTCTATGAAAGGAAGCCATGGAAATGCTAAATTGTAAGTTATATTATCAAAGGGCTCCTTGATATTTCAATTCTTTTTTTTTTTGTAAGTACTCTAAATTTCAATATATTTTATATATAGAGGTGAAAAAAGATTAATTGAAGAGCTAGAGAAAAGGCCCCCTATGCCATCTGATTTGCTTGCAACAATGCAATATAGACAAGTTGCGGTAAGTTATTGATTAAAATAATTTAAACATAAGTTTATTCTATGAACTACCATCCATAAATTTCATAGTTTTACATTGTGTTGGTGGTTGCAGTGTCCTCATCAGGATGATAGCCATTCTTGTGGCTGGAGGGTGATTGCAAATGCTAGAAGAATGGTTAACTTTGTTTATCTTAATGATGATAAACATGTAAAGGTAACATGAAAGATGCTAAACTTTAAGATAGATATTCATTACAAATAGTCCATTGATGATAAAAATATAGTCTATTGTAAGAACAATAATGAACTAAAACTCTTTTTCCTATAAATGTGTGACAGTTTTCAAAGGATTGCTATACATACGAGCATGTTTGGTACATCAGAGCAAAGCTCTTGAAGTATATAATGGTCAATTGTATACAACCAACAACAGAGATTGGTGGGGATTTACACGATGAAGGAGATGCGGTGCCTATAACCACGGAAGGTGAAGCCACAGCTTCAACACCTTTACCCACACCTTCTACACCCAAGGCATCAAAGAAAGACAAAAGGACTCCTAGAAATGATAGGTCTCAAAAAAAGAAATAGCTTTGCCATATCGCCTTGTAAGCCTTCATATATAGAAATTTGTCCTTCAGCCCTTGTATATCTCATAGAGATGGCAGATAGACATCTGCTACAAAATTTATACATATATTTTATATTGATAGTGAAGATATCTTTTCTTGAATGTCCTTGCAGTGTATATTCTTTTCTCTCCTTTTCGATATTTGCAAAAAATAAATTACAATATTTGTTAGTTAGGAAGTGAGATCTTGATATACATCTAAGTAGATATAATATGAAATGAAAACTTACTCGTTTCTTGTCAAGTTGGAATACAAAGGAGCATGGTAGTTCAATGTCTTCATTTTGTAAATCCATCCTCACTTGATGTAGCGTACATGATTTTCTGATATTTAAGATTGCAATAATATCCTCGTTGAACCAAATATCAAGATCCACTATAGGATCTTTGCTGAAATCATCAAGATTCTGGTCTAAAGCAACTAGACTACTACCAACAAAATGCCATCGACTATAGTAAAAGCTAAGGATAAAATTTTGAGTAGCAATCATATATTTACAAGCTATAGAGTCTTGATCTATCTTACATATAATTTTTCCTTCTGTCCTTGTATCCCATCCTTCATCAACAAATTGTATGACATGATCATATGTTAGTCTCTTCATCACTGAAAGCATGGTTTTTGTTCTTCTTATCTCCATATTGGAGAAGAAATCAATAAATATATCAATAGGCATAAACAAAGTAACTTTGCTTAGCCTACTTGAGATATTAGATTTTAATGCTTTCTGGATCTCATAAAATATCTTACATCTATAGCCCTGACTAGTAGCTGGACTTGGCAAAGGCCACTCAAAGCTTGAAAAATCTGGCAAAGGAAGGAGGTTTATTGATCCCCATTGGCAACGCCGCATAGGAATAACATAAGAATGGTCATAAAAGAATATTCCATTCTCTGCAAGCTCTGTCTTCTTTCTGACTCTATACATTTCTTCTCCAATTGAACCATGTATAACATCAATAACATCAACAATAGACTCCACTGGTTGCCATTCCTCAAGATTAGAGGGATAGACATCTACAAGACAAACAAATATTATAATGGAAAAACCTAAACCATGTTTAAGAAAGGAAAAAATTTAAGAATCAAATTCTTACAATTTGGTCTATGCATTGGAAGCTTTGAAGATCTAGGTTCCAAATACAGCTCTCTATGCATGAATACATGTTGCACTAGTACCTCTTTGATGCTATTCTTATTTGCTCCAAGCTTGAAATCTCGAATTTTTCCCTTCCAAGCAGAGATAAATGAGCTCTCATGTCTTTGCCTTTTTCCACGTTTTGCTTGTTGCATGGTGATCCAATTACCTTTGCTAATGATAGTAGGAATCCATCTTCCATTAGTTTGGAATGAGTTAAACACTGATATGGATGTGATTTGGGAGCTTGGAAGCCTTGTTGAAGGTCAAATTTCTGTATCCATGGTAGGAGAGAGAGAGAGAGAGAGAGAGAGAGAGAGAGAGAGAGAGAGAGAGAGAGAGAGAGAGAGAGGACTAGGCTACCACAACGGAGGGAAAAACAATAGAGGAATAAAAGAAAGGTGGGAAAAAACTGAGTGCCATGCTTTTCACTAATTTGAATTTAGATTACATCAGTCATTATCATTAATCTAGATATATCATTAAATAAAAGTAGCTGAGACTCTATGCCATTAATGCAAAAGATGTCATAATCACAAATATAAGAGACTAAAAATAGATAATAAAAATAGAAATTCATAATATTATTATATTTATATGTTTTTGTAAAATGATTTTTAAAATTTTTTAAAATGAAAGTTCCGTTACGGAGGCTTTGCTCCTATTGGTCTAGAGCACTCTCTCTCCACATCCTAAAAGACATTTTCGAGACCTCAAAACTCCCCTAATGCATATGACAATCGATAAGCATGAATCCAACACCCAAACATATCATACAAACATTTGCCAATGAGTAGGCACACCCCCCAGTCAACGGGGCAAAGTGTTCCTGCCACTACCAAGACTTGACACAAGTAGGTGTCAGCTCACAAAGAGAGGGACCCAAAGCAAAGAGTCAGCTCATAAGCATCAAAGGAACCAAGACATATGAACCATGCATCATCTTGAAGGGTAAAAGATCCCAAATAGTCTCAAAAGCTCAAAGAGCATAGACCGCCTGCTCAATGACTGTCAAGCATCCAAAGACGCTCCCACTGGCACAAAAGCTATAAATATCAAGCAAGAAAGCTCGAACAAAGCATGTACAAGCACTAGTGACAAGTGTCCAAGATCAAGCATCAATGGTACATCTCGGACATGTAGGCGGTAGAGCATCCGTATGTAGCATCCATAAGCATGTAAGACATCAAGTACATCCCAAGATACAACTATGGCAAGCCAATAAATAGCTCAAGTAAGCTCTGGGAATCCAAGGTCAAGACAAGACCAAGCTCTAGTAGCAATAGGCTCTAAACAATGTAACTAGCATGTAGTAATGGCATAGGCTAAGCATGTCAAGACCGGTCAGACATAAGCAACATACATGCCATAAGTACATCCAAGACGGAGCATCCAAATGCTTTGCAAAGTGAGCTCAAGCTCAACCAATGATCCCAAATCAAAACCAAGCTCTATGTCGAGCCCCAAGTGTCAATACATCACCATATATGCCCGAAACATAGCCCGAAAAGCATAGGCATAAGCATAAATGAGTAAAATGACTTCAACCCAACTGTGTATAGCAGTGATTTGTTGGTCAAAACTGAGAATTTCAACACCAAAATCAGCTCCAAATGGTTGCCAAACAATAGGCATACATTCCCCCAACATCCGGGCATCAAACGGGACCAACCGGGCATCAAATGACAATGCCAAACAAGCTGTAACATCAAATGTCAATGTAACACTATCATAAAATGCTTGTCGACTGTTATGACAGTCCCAAAACAGTGTCAAATCAGTCCAAATGCTATGCCAACACATGAACCATCAAAACCAAGCATCAAAGCATGTTCATATGCCCGAAATGGAGCCTTTCCAAGTGCCAATGGAGGGGGAGAGCTGCTGTTGTGACTGTCAATGCTGAAGACACATATGGGAGGGCTGCGTGATTGCACCAACTATAAATGTTGGTCTTGGGACTGCAAAAATGGTGGCCAAGCTTCGGAGGGGTCCGATTAAAGCCAAGGAAGGCCTCAAACAAGCTTCAGCAAGGGGAGAGCAGCCCACATATGAAATGAGAGCTGGGAGTGTAATGGCTGCCCTATTTCAAGAGGGCTGAAAACTGAGGTAAACCCTATAAAGAGTGAAGAAATACCTTTGTGTGAATGCCTTGAGGGTGCCCAAAGGGGCCAGGAAGGTGTTCGGGAAGCCGGGGAGTGACGGGAGCTCGAAGGAGTCGGATATGGCTACCGGGAAGGAGACCCAATGTGAGTGGGGAGTCGATGGGAAGCTGAGAATGCCACGAACCAAGCTCAAGAGTCGGGAAGCCGAGCTCTGATACCAATTGAAAGGTGAGAAGGATCGAGGCTTGCACTCGAGAGCTATGGCGGGAGAGCAAGAGCAAGAAAGAGAGAGGCAAGAAATGGGAACTCCAACAGCCACAATGTGTGACGGGGCCTTTCTTTATTCAATCTGTCACTAAAAGAATAAAGAATAAAGTGATGGTGACGGGCGCCCGCCACCTGCAGTGTGCAGTGGCGGTGACTGTCAGTGTAGTAATACACGGGCGGCTAGGCGGAGGTGCCTTTACCCCCAACAAGATAGTATCATGATAATGGTGAAGAGCCTATGTGGATAGAACTAGAAGGAGTGGATTCTATCAAAGATATGGTGGGCCTTGTATGAGGCATGTTTGATGTTGGAAATTTGTTGACAGGATAAAGCATGGGAGATGGACATTGTGTTGTGTTAGATGAAAGAAGATTAACTTCATGAAAGATGGCAGTTCAGCCATAAATAAAGACATTGTCAGTTAGATCATAGAAGAGATAGGCCTTGTGACCATGTGGCTCACCATATCCTATAAAAATTAGTTGTGTGGCTCTAGGAGAAAACTTGGATTTGGGATCTTGATTGACAAGAAATGCAGTGCATCCAAAGACTTTAAGATGCGATAAGTTAGGAGGGTGACCAAACCACAATCCGTAAGGAGTATTATTTTGTAGAGAGTTTGAGTACAACCTGTTTTGAAGATATCTTGTTGTAGCAATTGCTTCCTCCCAATAGTCTTTTCCCAAACGAGCTAGTGATAGCATAGCTCTTGCAGCATTGAGTAGTGTACGATTCTTTCTTTTGGCAACTCCATTTTGCTATGGATGATGTGGTATGTTAAGCGCATGTTGAATGCCAAAGGCCTTGCAATAATCTTCGAATTCATTTGAAGTATATTCTCCTCCATTGTCTGTACGAAGAGCTTTGAGTCATAACTCGTGCTTATTTTCAACTGCTTCTTCCTTATATTCTTGGAACTTGGAGAAGACTTATGACTTCCTCGTGAGAAAATATACAACAGTATATCTTGAATAATTATCAATAAGCACCCTAAAGTATTTTACTCCAGTGAGAGATACAAGATTTATTGGACCACAAATGTCGGAGTGTACTAATTGAAGTGGTTGAGTCATGATGGAGTAAGATTTGGGAAAAGGAAGATTTGTGGCCTTACTGAGAGCACAAACTTGAAAAAATGGAAGTTGAGAGAGAGAAGTTGGAATGCCGTGGACAAGCTTCTTGTGAATAAGTTTTTGGAGAACATTTTGAGAGGTGCATGACCAAGCCTAGAGTGCCATAGGAGTGCATTCTGTGGTAGATTTGTGAGTGAAGTGGATTTAGTTGAAGCATTTGAAGAAGGTTGTAGTAGTGAATACCCAAGTGTATAAAGCAGACCTACTTTGGGGCAGGTAAGTTTGAGAGAAGGTGAGAGTAGTTGTAAGATGCAGTGGTCTTTGTAGAAGTGAGCAGAGAGAGAGGATTGAGAAGTGAGCTCACTAATACTTAATATATTTTTCTTGAGATTGGTCTTTATGTACCTTTATTATGTGATTGGAGGGAAGTGTTGGGGTAAAGGCGCCTCCGCCGTGCCGCCCCGTGTATTACTACATTGACAGTACCCGCCACTGCACACTGCAGGTGGCGGGCGCCCGTCATGTCACTTTATTCTTTACATTCATTTTAGTGACTAGTAAATAAAGGAAGGCCCGGTCACACATTGTGACTGTTGGAGTTCCCATTTCTTGTCTCTCTCTTTCTTGCTCTTGCTCTCCCGCCATAGCTCGCGTGCAAGCTTCGATCCTTCGCACCTTTCAGCTGGTATCAGAGCTTGGCTTCCTCTTGCTCAAGCTCGACTTGGTGCTTCTCTACCTTCGCATCGACTCCCTTCACGCATTGGATCTCCATCCCGGCAGCCATATCCGATCTCCCCGAGCTCCCGTCACTCCCCGGCTTCCCGAGCACCTTCCCAGCCTATTGAGGCACCTTCAAGGCATTGGTACTGAGGTATTTGATTATTCTTTCAAGGTTTTATTTCAGTCTCCAGGTTGCAAACAGCAAGGGCAGCCATGGCTTCAAACCCTTGAAGCTTATTCTCCTCATATTGTGCCTTACACTTATCAAGGCTCAAAGAGGCTTGTCATAGGCCTTTGATAGGCCCTTCTTGAGCCCCCCATTACCCCCTTTCAGCCCATGTGGAGCAGCAGCAAGTTCAGCACCAATAGGGCAGATTGCGCCATTTTTTCTAGGCTGTTAGCACTCGTCTACTTCAGCTCCACACTTGGCCATTGCTTCTTGCTCTCTACCTTGATCAAGAGGGCTATTAGACTTCATGTTTGATGTCATTCAAGCTTTGGGCATTGGTCTTGATCATTCTATGAGAAATGCGGGATCTAGAGCATGGCAGTGAGTTATGGTGGATGAAAGGAGAAGTGTGGACTCATGATGAAGAAGATAAAGACACTGTTTGTTACACAAGTGAATTAGGTTCCAAGATTGAGACTTGGACTCATAAACACAATCTTGTGTATGTGGACAATGACATTGACACTTCACTGAAAAGAAAAGAGTACTATCTTTGCATTAAGAAAAGGAAGCAAGTACAATGCTTTATAGGAAAGTAGGAAACTGCAGTAGGCACCATTGTGCATATGGGATAGGTTAGCCTGCATGTCCTTGGCCCTGAAGCTCCATACAAAGAGGCTGTTTAGTGAGTGTGACTGCTGAATCGCAACATCCCTCCTCAATCACAACTAGAAAGGCACAAAGTGTGTAGAGGCTGTAATGAGAACCACCTGCAAAGTGTGGGCACACCACAAACATGGTAGACACCAGAGGCTGTCGCAGAAACGGCTAAGTGTGGGCACCAAAACATGATGGACATCCAGAGGTTGTAACAGGGGCCTCACAAAGTGTACAGGGACTGTAATGCCAAGTTACATGAGGAACTTACAAAGCTTATGGCAGGAAGCATTAGGGCAAGGAAGTACAAGGCTTTTAAAATAGTCTATCAGAGTTATGAGAGTAGAAGGACTGATGAGTCTTGTCCTTCTGATCCTGGTGGTCTTCATCTTCATCTTCTTCTTCCTTTGCTCCATTTTCTTCCTCTTCTTTGACTGCGACTAGATAGGCCTTTTGGGATCTCTTTCTTGCATGGCAGAACTTCTCGGTGTGTCCGATCCTTCTGCAGAAGTCACAGAAGAGCTGATCCTTCTTGCCTTTGTACCTGTTGCCAACATATAATGCATGCTCATCTCTAGAGGTACTTGGTTCTTCCTTAGTTTTTAGCTTCTTTTCCTCTTCTAACAGTGATGCCTGGATATCAAAAAGTTATGGATTTGGCATGTTGATTAAAGTTGTTGATACATTATTATATTCAGGAGGCAAACTCTTAAGTAGAACACCGATGCAAACATCTTCATCCATTTTAATGTTGATTCCTGCAAGTTGGGTTAGGAGTCCTTCCATGTAATTGAGATGTGTGGCAAGTGATGTGCTGGACTTCATTTCAAGCCTGAAGAACTCAATCAGGAGACCATACTTTGATGATTTAGATTGTGCACCGAACAAGGTGTCAAGTCTTTTCCATGTATCCTGTGAGGTCTCACAGTTATCCACATGGTGGATATAACTGTCGTCTAGCTCCAGTTTGATAATGGCCTGGGCTCTGTCATCATTCTTTTGCCAAGTAGTTGCAAGGTCCGCATCCCGAGGTTTCTTCTCTTTGCCATTTGTGATGGCCCAGAGACCCTTTTTCATCAAGATGAGCTTGATGCGGGTTTGCCAGGTGTGAAACCCGACTCCTTTGAATCGAGCATTTGAAGAGTCTTCTCCCATGTTGAGGTTGAAAGATCAGCAGCAAATCAACACCAGAATTCTGAGATTTTATCAGTAGAAGAGCAGAATGCAGTGTGTCAAGAGACACAGTTAGTGACAATGTGAAAACACACTATGTCAATGTTGATGTTGAGCTTGATTCTTCTTGTTCGGGATCGTTTGGTCATTCTTCAATCTTCTCAGGTCCTTCCCCTCCTTGATTTGATGCTGGGTCAATGGATTAGAGTGACAGAGGCTTGGGTTGAGTGTCAGGAGAGAGAAAATGAAAGAAAAATGAGTTTTGGGAGATTTTGGCTATGGTGGAATTAGGGTTTCTGAGATAGGGACCTGGTTTTTCTCAGATTGCAGGAGCTATACTTGATCATTTTCAAAATTTTTTACATGTCTAGGAAGCTTACTTCATGAGCTATCAAAGCCCCATGATAATCGATTAGATTGCAGGCAGTACGGCACGCGCAGACAGCTCGATCAGACACGGCGTGATTCAGGACAGAGATGACGAATTTCCGTAATGCCAGGGTCAAGGCGTAGCAATGTGGTCGATTGATGTGCCAGGGTGAAGCGCCTTGAGTAGAAGAACAATCCCCTAGAAAGAATCAAGAGCTGAAGTGGACTGATTGAGAAGTTATGGAAGCTCCAAGTGAGGTAGGTCCTGTCTGGCTATGGCAGACACAGAGCAGAGATTGAGAATTTTCACAATGCTGAGCTTCAGATAGCCAAATGTCATGGATTGATGTGATACAGGGAAGCTTTGTGAGTTGGGGAATACTTTTCCAGAAGGAAGCTCCAAGAGATTTGACCTGTGGAGTGAGATATAAGCAACTCAATCTGATAGGGTGCTGCTGGCTATGGCTGCCATGGAAGCTTCAGTGAGGGTAGAGTTGGGAGATGAAGTCATAGGATGGAACTAAGCTGACCAGAGATTATCATGAGCTGAGAGAGAGCAGAGGAGAGCTAAGCGGAGCTGAGCCATGCCCGACTGGGCTCTGATCATTCTGTGAGAAATGCGGGATCTAGAGCATGGCAGTGAGTTATGGTGGATGAAAGGAGAAGTGTGGACTCATGATGAAGAAGATAAAGACACTATTTGTTACACAAGTGAATTAGGTTCCAAGATTGAGACTTGGACTCATAAACACAATCTTGTGTATGTGGACAATGACATTGACACTTCACTGAAAAGAAAAGAGTACTATCATTGCATTAAGAAAAGGAAGCGAGTACAATGCTCATTGCATTAAGAAAAGGAAGCGAGTACAATGCTTTATAGGAAAGTAGGAAACTGCAGTAGGCACCATTGTGCATATGGGATAGGTTAGCCTGCATGTCCTTGGCCCTGAAGCTCCATACAAAGAGGCTGTTTAGTGAGTGTGATTGCTGAATCTCAACACATTCGGGGCTGATTTCTTCAGATTTGGGACTGTCATAAACTGTCATAACAGGCTGAAAACAGGGCAGCACCATTGGCATTAGCATTTGTTGCTTACACTCCATTCCGGTTGTGCTATTTGATGCCTGTATGCAGTCTACTTGATGCCCGAATGCCTTGGGAATGTATGCACATGATTATGCCATGATTTTGGCCTGAAATATTGGCTGATTTGGGATTGTCGTTTACTGTTATACAGTGCTGGAAACAGGGCAGCTACACTTGGCATTGGCATTTGATGCTTATACTCTACTCCGGTTACCTTGTTTGATGCCCATATGCGGCCTACATGATGCCTAGTGCCTTGGGAATGTATGCACATGATTATGCCATCATTTTGGCCTGAAATATTGGCTGAAATTTCTCAGTTTTGATAGTCAAACTTGGCTGTAATAACAGTGGGCTGAAGATACTTTGGATGCTTTGTCACTTACCTATTGGTATCGGATGTATGCTTTGGGATTTGCCATCATGTATCTGACATTTGGGGACGACTTTGAGCTCATGTTTGAATATATGGAATGTATTTGAGCTACACATAAGCTCCGCCGTCTTGGTTGGTATTCACTGGCATTTGGACCGACTTGGCATGCTCTTGGACCGCTTATGCATCATGTCTATGCTTGACAGTTAGGCTTCATACATTACATGCTTTGGTTCGTGATATATGCCGCTTGGTTCGTCTATGCTTTACCGACATTGGGAGCTTTGCCTTGGATGTATTTGAGCATTTCCGACTCAATTTGATCATTTACTTGGTTGCTTCCATCAGTTGCTTCATGTATGTCATGCTCTTGGGATGAGTATGATGCATTGACTTGGTCACTTGTCACTGGTACTTTGTCTTGGGTTGCTTGAGCCCTTGAGCTCGTTTGTATGCCTTTTGTGCTAGTGGGAGCATCTTGCATGCTTACTTGACCTTGAGAAGGGATTACATGCTATTGGAGCAGTTACATGTATTGGAGCAATCTATGTCATTGAGCAGTTACAGATGTATTGAGACTTTAGGATTATACTCCGACAATTGGATGTTGCATTGAGTATATGTCTTGGTTCACAGGATGCTTATGAGCTGAGTCTCAGTTTTGGATCCGCTTTCCTTTGAGCAGACACCTATTTGTGTCAGGTTTTGGCAGTTGCATGTACATTTTGCCTGGATTGTTTGGGGATGTGCCTCTTACTAGCAGATGCTATTTGACATCTCTCGGTGTTATGCTCATGTATTTTCACTATCATTTGGCTTTGGTTTGTCCTCTTTATGCCGGCTTTGGACCTAGCATTGTTTAGTTGACATTAGATCCAGTTTTGGGACAGTTTGCTCTCATTATTGCAATTCTGAAATTTATTACAGCAAACATTTATTGGTGGACTAAGCAGTATTTTTTATGCTAAAATATCCTGATTTGGTGTACCACACCTAGTACTAAGTGGGCAGCATCTTTTGGCACACTTTTCTCGCCATTTGGAGCTAATTTCAGCAGATTTTGAGCATTTTCTATAGTAAAACAACGAGCAATTTTACATTGTCTGTGCATTTCCAGCCTGCATTATGGCATCCTCTTCGACTGATAATGCTATATTTAACATCACCAAGTTGGATGGTACCAATTACTCTTATTGGAAGAGTCAAATTTGGCAGGTCTTGGTGCAGAAATCTCAGATTAAGCCACTTTGGTTGAGCGGGGAGCAGCTTGAAACTATGGACAATGACGATGGCTTGAACTTGATGAGCTATGCAAGTCCATGATTGTATTGTCTCTCACTGAACATGTACATTATAATGTATTTGAGGAAGCACAGAGTGCATGGGATCTATGGAATAAGATCAAGAATCTTTATGATAAGAAAAGTCCGGCGAGTCAGATGTACTGGTTGAAGCAGCTTATGGATCTGCGCATGAAGGATAATGCGACTATGTCTGCTCATTTGAGCCAGTTCCATGCTATACTGAAGAACCTGACTTCACAGGATATCACCTTTGGAGAGGAAGTAACTCCTCTTTTCTTGCTTGGGACTCTGAATGAGTCATGGGATGTATTCCGCACTGCCCTATGTGCCTCTAGTGCTACTCTGAAACTGAATGATGTTGAGAGTGTTCTTCTGCAGGAAGAGGTTAATCACAAAAACTTGGATGCCTCTCGTGTTTCACATGCTTTGACAGTTAGAGGCAGGAATGACAGGAATGATCGTGGTCATGGCCGTGGCCGTGACTCGCAGAAGGGTCGGTCTAAATCTCGTGGAAAGTCGCGTAGTAAGTCACGTGGGCGCAACGATAATGTCACTTGTCATCATTGTGGGAAAAAGGGCCATATCAGACCACAGTGTTATGAGTTGTGCATTGAGAAGCGCAAGGATAAGGGGAAAAAGAAAGTGCAGGAGAAGTCCTCTGATCGCAGCATAGTACCTGCGAAGTCCAGTGTCAAGATTGAAGAAATTAATGTCACGCAGACCGAGGATTCCGATGGTAGTGATGAGTTCATACTTGCAGCTAGTACTTCTAATGCCTCACACTTGACTGAGACACCTAGTATGTATGCATAGTGCTGGTTATTGGATTCAAGTGCATCCTTCCATGTGATGCCTTACAGTGAGTGGTTTCACTCTTACCGTACTGTATCTGGATCAGTCAGACTTGGAGATGACAGGTCTCTTGATATTGTGGGCTGTGGAGATATTCAATTGCAGTTTTCCACTGGCAGTTCCTTTTTTCTCAGGGATGTACGTCATGTACCTGCACTTATGCGCAGTCTTATGTCAGCAGGACAGTTGGATGATGCAGGGTTTCATGTCTGTTTTGGGGATTCTGCCTGGAAGATTACCAGAGGCAGACTTGTGCTTGCTAGAGGCACCAAGGCTGCTAGCCTCTATCCTCTTGTTGTATCTGGGTCTTTTGTAGACCATGTTTTGGCAGTGGGCTCTATCCCACATGTATCACTTTGGCATGCCCGTTTGGGGCATATGTCTTTGAAGGGAATGAAAATGTTATTTGGTTTGCAATATCTTCCGCCTTTGGACTATGCACGTTTTGAATCATGTGATCATTGTCTTTATGGTAAGCAGAATAGGTCTACGTATAAGAAATCGGGTAGGCCATGCATGAGTGAGCCCTTGGCTTTGGTACATTCAGATGTTTGTGGGCCCATGCCGTGTATATCTATGGGTGGCGCGAAGTACTTTGTTACCTTCATTGATGATTTTTCTAGGAAAGTGTGGGCTTATCCCATAAAGCAAAAGTCCGATGTCTTGGCAGCCTTTCAGCGTTGGCTTGCTCTTATTGAGAACCAGATTGGGTATAGGCTGAAATGCCTTAGGACTGAAAATGGGGGAGAATATGTCTCACATGCTTTTGAGCAGTTTTGTGATGACAGGGGTATTAAGCATCAGTTGACCGCCCCTTACACCCCCGCCCAGAATGGTTTAGCTGAGCGCATGAACAGGACTATTCAGGAGCATGTCCGCTCTATGCTTAGCCATGCAGGCCTACCACAGAGCTTTTGGGCTGAGGCAGTTAGTACGGCAGTGCATGTCATAAACCGATCGCCTTCTAGTGGATTGGATTTCCAGGTTGCAGAGGAAGTTTGGGCTGGTAAGCCACCCTCTTATGCGCATCTTCGTGTCTTTGGATGTGAGGCATTCTGCCATGTGCCCAAGGACAAGAGGAGTAAGTTGGATCCAAAGAGCATTAAATGCATCTTTCTTGGTTATGGTGATTCAGGAGAGATGGGCTATCGCCTATGGGCTCCGCAGGCACAGAAAATAGTATGCAGCCATGATGTAGTCTTCCATGAAGACAAGATGCACAGGCAGCCTGAGAAGGTGGTTGAGATCTGCAGAGTGATCTTTCAGGAGGAGCCTAGAGCTCTTGCACAGCCAGTTGGACAGCCTACAGCTGCAGCAGATGCTCATGGTCAGGGTGTTGGACAGGCAGCTGGGCAAGCAGCAGAGCCTGCAGTGAGACGGTCTGCTAGAGACAGACGTCCACATGATAGATTTCAGCCCTCTATGCATTATGTTTTGGTTACAGATGTAGGAGAGCCTTTCACTTATGATGAGGCTATGCACAGGGGTGACAATCACTCCTGGGAGAGGGCTATGCAGTTTGAGATTGACTCCTTGCATAAAAATGAGACTTGGGATTTGGTTGCCTTGCTTAAGGGCAAGAAGGCTTTTCCATGCAAGTGGGTGTACAAGCTGAAAAGTGCCCCTGGACACCTCAAGCCGGCATACAAGGCTAGATTGGTAGCAAAGGGTTTTAAGCAGGAGCATGGTGTAGAATTTGATGAGGTCTTTTCTCCTGTGGTTAAGATGACCACCCTGCGCTTGGTCTTGGCTTTGGTTGCTCAGCTTGACTTAGATCTATATCAGATGGATGTCAAGACGGCTTTCTTACATGGGGACTTGCATGATGAGATCTATATGGAGCAGCCTAAGGGCTTTGCAGAACCTGGCAGGGAGCACCTAGTGTGCAAGTTGAAGAAAAGTCTTTATGGCTTGAAGCAAGCACCTAGGGAATGGTATCATAAGTTTGATGCCTTTATACAGTCACAGGGCTACAGCAGGAGTGCTATGGATCCGTGTCTTTACACGAAGAAATCCCGTGATGGTTCATTGCTTATTTTGGTACTCTATGTGGATGATATGCTGATAGCAGGGAAAGCTCATGATGAGCTAGATGCTCTTAAATCTCAGCTAAAGAAGAGCTTTGAGATGAAGGATTTGGGACAGGTCTCTCACATACTTAGTATGCGCATTAGACGCGACAGGCATCAGGGACACCTCTACTTGTCACAGAGGGAGTATATTCATAAAGTCATTGAGCACTTTCGCATGCAGGACGTAAAGCCTATTGGCTGTCCATTGCCTTCTTATGTGAAGGTATCACAGGCCGATTGTCCGCAGACAGATGAGTAGAGGGCCGAGATGGCCTAGATCCCTTATGCTTCAGCCGTGGGTAGTTTGATGTATGCCATGATAGCCACTCGTCCAGATATTGCCTTTGTAGTTGGTGTTGTGGCACGCTATATGGCTACACCTGGCAGGAAACATTGGGATGCCGTGAAGGGTATCATGAGGTACCTGAAGGGCACAACAGATATGTGTATTTGCTATGGCAGCCAGGATACAGGGGTCGTGGGGTACACTGACTCCGATTATGCAGGACATGCAGATAGTAGGAAGTCCACTTCTGGCTATGTATTCACCTATGCTGGAGGTGCTGTCTCTTGGATGTCCAGGGTTCAGAAGTGTACGGCTCTGTCTACCATTGAGGCCGAGTATGTTGCAGCCACCACTGAGGCTTGCAAGGAGGCCATATGGCTAGACCATCTAGTTGTTGACCTTGGGATTGATGCTATACCTACACTGCATTCGAATTCTATGAGTGCCATTCAGTTGGCTAAGAATCCGGTCTTCCATGCAAAGATGAAACACATTGAGGTGAGGTATCACTTCATACGTGGTATTGTGGAGGACAAGTCTGTTGACCTTGTCAAGATCTCCACTGAGGAGAATCCTGTATATCTACTCACGAAAAGCCTCACTACTGAGCACTTTGCCTTCCTCAGGAGATTGACGGGCATTGGATGAGATGTTGCCTTTCCTCATCCCTTGTACCTATGTACAGTTGTACTGTCTTTTTCTTTTCTTTTCTATCTCACTGGGACAGATTCTCCTTTAAATGGGAGGTTGTTGGGGTAAAGGCGCCTCCGCTATGCCACCCCGTGTATTACTACACTGACAGTACCCGCCACTGCACACTGCAGGTGGCGGGCGCCCGTCACGTCACTTTATTCTTTACATTCATTTTAGTGACTAGTAAATAAAGGAAGGCCCGGTCACACATTGTGACTGTTGGAGTTCCCATTTCTTGTCTCTCTCTTTCTTGCTCTTGCTCTCCCGCCATAGCTCGCGTGCAAGCTTCGATCCTTCTCACCTTTTAGGAAGCTCCACTTGAATGGTGCCGTAGCCTTGAGCTTGTTGAATGCTGTTGCCCCCCATGGCAACACTGAGTGGAGTGGAGATCTCTTTGAGGTCGACTATCCATTCCTTGTGAAAAGTCATATGATGAGTAGCTCCAAAATCTCGAAACCATGTATTTTCTTCTTTGGAGTTTGAGGAAGGTGCCCAAACACTTGTGGCTAGGCTGATCATAGTTTATGGTTGCTCTTCTATGTTATAATTGCTAAAACTAACAAAGTGAGCTTGACATTTTGATTGATATTTGTTAAATCTATTTTTTTTACGACAATCCTTTTCAATATGACCTTGTCTTTTGCAAACATTACATATGAGATAATAATGAGGGTTCTTAGTTTGTGTACGATTTACTAAAGTCTGATTCTGAGAATCAGACATATGATTTAGGGTGTGTCCAATTCTAGGAATTGGATAGGGTCAAGTCCGATTGTCACGATCAAATAGGGTATGTCCGATCGGACAACGTTGGTTGGTCCAATTTCAGTTGGCAATTTCAGTTGGTCCAATTGTGGGACGTCTAATTCTGAGAATCGAATGTTCGATTTGATGGGTATTTGATTCTGAATGGTTTGATTGTCACAATCGGACAAGGTATGTCTGATTAGACGAGCTGGTGTGTCTGATTCTCTTATGTCTGATTCTTAGAATCAAACAGGGTGAGTTATTCGAGTGGTGATGTGGTAGGTCCAATTCTATGTGTCCAATTTTGGAAATCAAACAATGTGGTCTGAGTGTCTGATTCTTAGAATTAGATGTCTGATTTTGGGAATCGAACACTATTATGGCCATCTGATTCCAGTGGGCCAAAATGACAACTCGAGCATGATTCGATCAAATGCCACTAGTAATGTAATAAAGCAAATTTTCATGCTACCTTAGTTAGACAATTAGCCTATTTTAAGCTGGAGTACAAAGGCAAGCGGGTGCCAATGTAAATAATATTTGGTAATCATTTTTCACATCTCCACTTCTTGGAGCTTGAAGGTATTTCCTTCCCTACCATTGTAAGGGTGAGTTCCTTGCAGCAGCTGTCATCAAATGATTCTCAAGCTTCCATGGCTTCAACATCTCTTGTAATTCTTGGTTGTAAGACATCTTGAATTAAAAAATGGCAAGCTATGGTTTCTAGCATTTCTTGTTGTTTAGCATTTCATGTTAGTCTTTGTGTAAATTTCCATTGAAGTGGCAACCTTCTTTACATTGATATTAGAGCATGGACTTTGATCCGTGGGAAGAGTCATTTCCATGGAGAATTTAGTCATAGGGACAGGTAGCAGGCAATTGGAGTACCAAGATTTGGTCACAAGGTGGTTTGGTACAGTTCAAACCATGACTAGTCAGAGTTCTCTGCAACAAGTCGGGATTAATTTTGGAGGTTCTAGAAGAAGATCTTGAGGAAGATGGAGGTTCTTGGCCCAAATAGTAGGTCGTGGTCAAATGGAGGCCCATTTTGAAGGTTCTTGACCCTAACTGGAGTCTAAACATGTATAATTGGAGTTAGACCTTGGTTACTTTTTGAGCCATTTTCTCTCTCTTCTTTCTCTCAAGATTCCCTCAAGCTTTCATGGTGGATCTTGGCTTCTCCCTTCTCCGAGGCCTTTCAATGGCTCAAATAACCCACAAGACTGAAATCTTCAATGTGTAAGCTCTCAATAGAGTAGCTTAGTGCTTGACTTGCATGCTTTCCATTTTGGAGTAAGGGAGGTTGTGTTTGCACTGAACACATACCCCCCTCCTTCATGAAAATTTTCAGTCAATACAAGCTTTGGCTATGGCTTTAGTAAGCTTTGACAGAGATTCTTCAAGGTTTTCAAAAAGCATACTAACCTATTTCTCATTCTCATGATCATACTTGATCTGCCAAACGCTGGCTATGGCAGATTTATGACAACAGTGAAATCTTTTGAAATTTCTTGAAGAGATCAAAGGGCTTTTACTCTATCAAGCTTCCTGGAGCTTCCTCAACACTCAAGGGACCAATCTTGGACTCAAAGCTTCAAGGATAGCTAGCTATGGAGTCAAAACAGGGCAACAAGCTTTAGGCATCAAATTGGATTATTTTCTTCCATTTCATAGGGCTTTTTCTCTAAATCACTCCAGGGACTTCTCTTCTACTTCAAGTATTCAAGATTTTGAAGAATCCAAGCAATGCATTCAAGATTGAAGATCAATCTTCTCTTGAACTACAAGTATGACAGAGATTAAGGAATTTCTTGGAAATCTCCATCAAAGAGGCTTCAAATTCAAGGGATTTTCATCTATATTACTCATTGGAGCTGAAGACTTGATCTAGACATCATTCTTTGATCATATTTGGAGCTAATGTATGGGATTATGGAGTCTATTCTTCTCTTGATCATTTGTTGGATTCATGAAGACTATCTATCAACCTTTATGTGGCTGAAGTTTGACTCAAGCAACATCTTATTCTTCAATCATTGAAAGAGGTACTTCTATTACTCTTCTTTAATCTCTCCAATTCCTCATTCAATTGTTGTTGCATTGCCTATTGCTAAAGGAGAGGCTAAGTAGAGTATTCTTGCATTGAGCTTCAATCTTAGCATTGATTGAATGAACCATAATATTTAAGTATTGAGGCATTGAATCTTGAATCCCAAGCATGTATTCATTGATGAATCAACCCATTGAAATTGATGGTATCATTACTCCTTGCATTGGTGATTGATTAGTCCATAGCATAAACCATGGAATTTCCTTTCAATTTTGCTAAAGGATTGCTTAACCTCTAACATTGGAGATTTTTGTTGATTCAATCTATTGAGAATACCCAAGAAATTTGTAAAAGGTGAGCATAGTAAATCAGTGAGTCACTGATTACTATAGGTAAACTTTTCTCATCCTCATTTACATACATTTTACCTTCCAATTCCTGCATATCATGGAAATATCAAAATATTGATTCGGCCATGCATATCATGCCTTGATTTTTAGAATACTAGCTCTACCATGTATATTTTGACCAAGGAAAAAGGTCAAAGCCAGACGAGATAGCAAGACAATAGTGAGGTGACCCTCCCTTGCTATTTATGACTCCGTAGGGGTGCACAATCTGGCTCAAAAGGAACTTTGCATACCTTCTAGAGTTTCAGAGCCCATTTAGGTGCCCGTCTGCCATTTTATCCCTCACCATAGGTGGTGGACCACGGAAGACCACTTGGGAAAGAGTGGATGAAGAATTGAAGCCTTATGGTACCAAACATGGTAGCTGGTGATAGTTTTGAACAAGTATATAGGTCTACAGGTACTTTGATGGTGATCCCAAGTTGGTGACACAGCCTATAGGTTTTACTTTAGTGTCCACTGATGATTCTTAATTATCTATGACCAAAGAGGTTGAAATAGGGTCAAAACAGTGAGTCTACAAGTTGTTACAGATTGCTGTCTCATCCTAGATAGTCATAAAGAATCAATTACAAAAGTGGGATAGTTCATTCTAAAAAATTAGTTCTTATACTCTATGCATAGATGAAAAATTCAGCTTTGATGCTAGCTATAGAGCACCTCATTTTGACCTACGGTTCAAAAGTTTTGGTCATTCTAGTGACAAGTGGTCACTGTAGACAGCACCTTGACAGGTTGATAGGGTATCAAGAACTTAGATTGGAGGAGTATAGCTATGGTTATCAAGAACTTAGATTGGAGCTTTGTTTGGAGCTATCAAGAACTTAGATTGAAGGAGTATAGCTATGGTTATTGAGCATTCTTTGACATGCAGTCTTGAGTTACTACAGTTTCGATAATGGCAAGGAATAAGAAGAAGGAGTAGGTATTGGAGCACATTAATGAGGGCTTAGAAGATTACCATGTTGAATCTAATCCTACCATAGGAGCCACAAATCAGTGACAAGAATTTATGGGCAATAGTACAACTAATGAGGAGATCCAATGGCCAAGGATTTCTCATGACAATGAGCCTAGAGCTAAAGTGAATGTTACTCATGACTCCAATGATTTCCAGCAGCTATCAAAGCAAGTTGGTAACATGAATGAAGGTCTAATCCAACTTACCCATTCAATGGATGACAAGTTTGGCAAGATGATTATACACATGGAGTAGCAAAACCATAGGTTAGATGCCAAATTTGAACAACTGGTTACAATATTGAGCAACTTGGGTAACAAATTGCAAAGCAATCCACCTTCCCATGCTGAAGATGTACCTATTATTCATGGCAATGTGAGGCCCACAACAGCCCACCAACATATACCATCCACTGTTAAACATGGAGGACCTTCTAAGGTGAATGAAACAGTTCAGCCTCATACCAACTCTTGGAATAGAAACATGCCAAACTTCACTAATTCAAGAGATAAGGGACAACAAGATTATTCCCTGTATGATGACAGAAATGAGTTTGTAATGAATGAAACGGTTCAGCCTCATACCAACTCTTGGAATAGAAACATGCCAAACTTCACTAATTCAAGAGATACAACAAGATTATTCCATGTATGATGACAGAAATGAGTTTGTACATGGATGTCATCCCTTTTATAAAGAGTTTGGTTCTCAACATACTCAAGTTCATCATGTAAGAGATGATCAAGGGCAGTACGCACATGACAAAGCAAGGAATGGAGATAGTTTCCAGCATGTTGAAGTTCATGATGATAGGTTTGCCACATGGGATATCCACTCATAACCAACAATCACACGGGAACTCATTGTTTGGTCGTCAATCTTAATGGGCAGCATTCATCTACCCCTTATCATGGACAACAAGCAATGAGTGATCATTTTAATAGGCAACAAACTTTTAGGTATACCAATCATAATGGGAAACACTATCATTATGACAAGGAATACAAGGACAAGATCAACATATCCAATTTCAAAGGAGATAACCCTTCACCAATCGAACTTGAGGAATGGATCAACAAATTGGAAATGTATTTCACCCTCTACCCACACAACGATCAAGCAAAGATTTATTATGCAGTCCTACACCTAGAGGGATATGCGCATACGTGGTGGAGATACATGAGCAAGATTGGAAAGAATTTTCAATCTTGGGAGGACTTCAAATCAGCCATGACTCAAGTGTTCGTGTCACCCATGGAGAAGGAAAGGATTGAAAGGAAATGGTATGATCTTAGGCAAAGGGGTTCTACCGTGAGGGAGTATTCTAGCCAACTCTTAAACCTTTCCATGTATGTGGAAGGCATTTCCAATTCAGCCAAATTGAACAAATATATTTTTGGTCTTGATCCAAGCCTTTCAGCTGAAGTTGGGGCAGCTAAGCCTACAAATGTCCATGCAGCCATTCAATATGCTGAAAGGTATAGCCATAAATATAAAAGAGATTTGACTTCATTTTAGCCCAAAATAGGATGAATTATCAATCAAATCAGCATATGAGATTTGGGCAGTAGTCAAAGAGAGGGATTTAGAGCTGAAAATAGGTTTCAAAATAATTTTAGCAAGGTTCCAACTTACCCTACAACATATGCTTCAAAACATGGCAATAATTTCAGATATAATGCTGATCCAAAAGGAGAATTCAAGAGAGATGAAGGTGCAATCAAGCAATATCCCAATAACAACAGCAACAAGGCACTTCCCAATGACAACTCCAAAGGCCTATGCTATAAATGTAGGGAGAAATGGTCTCCTGGGAACAAGCAGAAGTGCAAAGGATATATGGCAAAGTCTAATATGTTGAATATTGAAGACTCTGATGAAGAGGAGATACAAGAAGAAAATCTTTTGCAAGTAGAAGCAATTCTTACTTGTGATGAGATGCATGAGCATGATGATCAGGACACATAGGAGGAATTAGAGTCAGTTAATAGTTTTCCTTATGATCCAGGTGGTCCATTTGATCTTGGAGGATCAGAGATTGATGATTCTTCTATGGTTTCTTGTCAGCCCATGTTATGTTTCATATCTCAAGGTGCATGGATGGGTTGTAAAGGTGAAAATACACTTTGGCTTAAGGGTACTATAAATTCAAAGGTTGCTCATATTCTGTGATGTGCCCTCGTCTATTGGCTATCCAAGCACATTTTGGCAGTCCGTTGAGAAACGAATCTAAGCGTTGCTGCCAAGCACTCCCATGGAATGTCACCGCCTCACAATGGAATATTCAAAATTGAACCTACTAGGATCGGCCTGAAACTTGAGTCCCTAGTGGTTAAGGTCTCTTGGGCATTCTACTTTACATGGAGTTACCCAATCTGAAGTCGTTCCATACCCCACTTGGTTCAAGGAGAATGGCGTCGCTCCACTTCTCTACCTGTAGGGCATAATCCCATTCCAGTCCCCTAAAACGGCATGAATTGGGTTCTAACTCGCACTGCCTAAAGATCAAACGACGTTAAAATCTTGTGAGAAACCTCTCAGTTCCTTGGGACCACCCAGCCGTAGGGCGGATCCATCAGGGTTCCACCCACCCACTTCCAAATATAGACGTACTTTAGTTATCTAATTAGCCCCTATCACCTTTATGTGCAACATTTAAATTGGCTTCTTTAATTAAGCCTTTTAGGGACCATGATTTGTTCATGTAATCTTATGGCACTGACATGAAATTTTTTTTAGACAGGTTCTTGGAAGTAAACTTAATATTAGCATTTTAGCTAAGATACAAGTCTTGTTCAAAAAGGGACAATTTCTGCAATACGTGAGGATGCGCCTTATTTCCTCTAAGATTCTGCCCTTACACTAGTAACAGGGGCCTTGAGAATCTATCTTGAGTCATGAAGATCATTTGAGTAGGACCCGGAGGTAGGGAATTTACAACTAGAGCCCCCCTGGCACATCGAAGCGTCCTCCTACATTCAAACCAACCTGCGGAGAGACCTCTTATTGCAGATTCAATCCACGTTTCCATCACAGTTATTTAGAACCCCCTTGGCTAGGGTTGGCGACCAGCTGGGGATGGTTTGGTGTGCCCTCCAAAAGTTAAACCTAATTCATTATTCCCATTTCCTTTATGAGTTTGGGGTCATACAATCTTTTTACAAGCGGTGTTCCTAAATTTACAAGCACAAACAATGGTGCATGCGAGTGCTTAGGACATCTGCTAGGTGAAGTCCCTATCTTTGATGCTTAGCATTTGTCCTTTTTGTGTTGGCGGCAATTTCCAATATCCTTTGAGGGATAGGGAATACCTTCTTTCCAACCCCACTCCTATGTGATAGGGGCGAGCAATTATGTAATTAGATCTATATTGGATGGTAGCCATCCTAGCTTGCTGGCCTTTGGTCCAGGGTTCTTGTCTTGGAAAAATGACATTCGAGTTCTCTTGTATTAACATCGAGTTGTGTCATGGTTAAAGGTGATATCTTCAAGGTTGTTTTAGCTTTATCGAGGCCAGATGTAGCATAGAGACCAATGAGTGTTTTAATTGTCTCCAGGTCCTCCTATGAATGTAACAATAGTTTGGCTTCATTTACTTTTAAACCCCAAATAAGTTGAGTTAAGCCCTATCCTTGCATATATAGGATTCATCTTATTGAATTGCCTTGAGTAATTAAGTTTAGCACTTCATGTGCATGTCTTATAACTATCTTTAAGATGAATCCCTAGCATTGCAACTGAAATTGTCCAAGATACCATGCAATCTAGATGCGAGTCCTTCTTAAGATGATGATGCAATGCAGACTTCTACTCTTGGGAATTCATTTCAATGCACTTATGTAAATCATAAATAGAGGCTTGTATTTTTCTTTTGTGCGAGGAACACGAAGTCATCGGGTCTAATGCAAGTGCGAGCTACCTCTCTCCAAAGGTTTATAGGGGCCTAATACCTGGCTTAGCGTTGCAATGACCTAAATATACTTAACCATTATTGTAGCAACTCATGGTCCTCATGGACTTGATTCAAGCCTTTACTCCTACCTTTCCAATTTCACAAATTTCGCGATGCAAAAAGTACGATTTCTGCTTAATGATGAATATGCTTTATCGTCCCGATAACCCATTTTTTAGTTTCTTTTACCTCTCAAGCATGGGACGGCATGGCGGAAGCAGGGGGAGCTGCAGGGAGGGATGATGGTAGTGTGGAGGACGGGTCATTGTGGATGTAACAGTCGCTCCCTCATCCCCTCCACCATACGCAGCATGGCGGCCATCCATCTGGCTGCTGCCGAGATGGGGATAAGGGGGGGGACCTCCATACCATGCTATTCCCCCCCCCCCCCCCCCTCCCCCCCCCAATACACTATAAAAGCCCCTTAGGAATAAGAAGAAGGGGATTATGATCGTTAATCTTCCTTGCTATCAGACTAGAGAGAGGAAGAGGGAGAGAGTAAGAGGATAGAGAGAGAGAGAGAGAGAGAGAGAGAGAGAGAGAGAGAGAGAGTAAGAGAAAAGAGAGGGAGAGACTAAGAGGAGAGAGAGAGAGAGAGAGAGAGAGAGAGAGAGAGAGAGAGAGAGAGAGAGAGAGAGAGGGAAATTTCCCCCTTGGAGGCTTCAAAGCTTCCCCTTTCTTTTTCCCCCTCTTTGAGAGGGTTCTCATGGTTGATTTCCTTCCACAAGGAATCAAATCTCATGTAGCCTGGGTGCGTAGCTACGAAGAAAAAGCTGAATTATATGGTGCCTCCTCAACCACAGCAATCCCCCCCTCCATCTGCCAGCTGGTGGCATGAGTGAGGGGGCATTAATTCTTCTATTTTTTTAAAAAAAATTGTTAATTAAGGGGGGTTCATACGGCAGGAGGGAGGGAAATATTAGATATTCTCATTGATACAGACAACACACATAGTTTTATCAATGCCAAATCATTGTATGAGCTGAAGTTATTACCTCAAGAAATAGAAGCCCCAGGTACAAGTGGCTAATGGTGCTCAAGAGTTGAGCAAAGAGATATGTTGGTAGACTCTATTGAATTATCACAGCCGTGTACTATTATGACGGATTTGATTGTCCTAGATATGGATCCTATCATCATTGGCTGCAATTGGCTTAAAAAGCTTGGAAAATTTTCTTTGGACCTAAATCAGATGTTCATGGAGTTTACTTGGAATGGGAAGCAAGTAAAACTTAATGGCATAGAGAGAAAGCAAGTGGAAATAATCACCAAGAAGAAGATGAAGAAGGAAATAAATTCTATGTCTTGCATTTTCACACTTCTTCTATCAAAGGTAGATGAAAATCAGCAATCTACTTCACCTAAGGAGCAAGATCCATGTCTATGTAAACTTTTGGAAGAGTTTAAGGACATATTCCAACCACCTACATCATTGGCTCCTCAGTGATAAGTGGATCATCCTATTGATTTAATGCCTAACACTAAATGCATCAACAAACCTCCTTATAGGTTATCCAAGTATGATAGAGAAGAAGTAGAGAAATAGGTTAAAGACTTGCTGGAAATGGGGTTTATTCAACCTAGTCAGTCACCTTTTGCTTCTCTCGTACTACTTGTCAAGAAGAAAGATGGGTCATTTAGGATGTGTATGGACTACAAAGACTTAAACAATAGCACCATAAAGAACATGTACCCAATCCCCCACATTGATGATTTGTTGGATGAACTCAAGAATACAAGAGTTTTCACTAAGATTGACTTAAGGTTAGGATATCACCAAATCAGGATGAAAGCAGGGGATGAGTACAAGAGAGCTTTTAGGACAAAAATAGGTCTCTACCACTTCCTAGTTATGCCATTTGGACTTTCAAATGCACCTGCAACTTTCCAAGCTCTTATGAACAAGATTTTGCAGTCATCCTTGTATAAATCCGTCTTGGTATTCTTTGATGATATTCTCATCTATAGCAAAGATAGAGAGGAACATCTGAAGCATGTCAGAGAAGTCCTTCTTACCTTGAGAAGACACAAGCTTTTTGCAAAGGAAAGCAAGTGTACTTTTATGGTTGATAAAGTAGAATACTTGGGTCATATAGTTGGTGAGAAAGGGATTATGGTTGATCTAAAGAAGGTCCAGTGCATCAAGGATTGGCCCATACCACTAAATTCTACTTCATTGTGAGGATTTCTTGGAGTATCTTCTTTCTATAGAAGATTCATCAAGAATTATGCCCATGTAGCATCTCATATTACTGATAGATTGAAAAAGGAAGCTTCCTTTTGGGATACTATAGCCATTGAAGAGTTTCAATGAGCTGAAAAGTCTTCTCATCTCAACACCTATCTTAGTGTGCCCAGACTTTTCGAAGGAATTCACTATATTTGCTAATGCTAGTGGCAGAGGTATTGGGACTATTTTATGCCAGGACCATGGTGTTATTGCTTATGAAAACATGAAGTTGAATGATAAAGAAAGAGAACTCCACGTCTATGAGAAAGAAATGTTAGCCATTCTTCATGCAATCAAGAAGTGGCACCACTACATCTATGGCAGTCATTTTAAGGTGAAGAGCGACCATCGTGTGTACTGAAGTATTTCCTCTCTTAGTCAAATCTCTCTCCTAAACAAAGATGATGGTTAGCTACACTTCAGGGATATGAAATTAATATGGCATGCAAGGATAATGTAGTGGCAGATGCCTTATGGAATAGCATTTTTTTTGTGGTTGATCATTTTACAAAATCAACCCACTTCTTACCTACCAAAGTCCAATATTCAGCCAAACAGGTGGCAGATCAGTTCATAGAAGAAAATTTCAGACTTCATGGATTACCTATGAAGATTGTTTATGACAGGGATTCCAAGTTCAGGGGAAATTTTTGGAAAAGACTCTTTACTTCCATGGGTACCAAACTAACTCCAAGTACTGCCTATCATCCACAAACAAATGGCCAAACTGAAAGGGTCAATAAATGGTTAGAAATCTACCTCATACACTTTTGCCATGATACACAGAATGCATGGGATCATTGGATTCATCTTGCAGAGTTTTGTTATAATAATACTCATCACATGAGTATTGGCATGTCACCATTTGAGGCATTGTATGGATATAAAGTCCAAGTACCTTTAGCATTATTTCATGACGAAGCAAATCCTCTTGCTTATGAAGAGTTGGAAAAGATTGAAGCCTTAATGAAGCAGTGCAAAGAAAACATCAGGAAGGCACAAGAGACAATGCAATTATATGTGGATGATAAAAGAAGGCATGTGTATTTTGAAGAAGGAGAATGGGTATTTTTGAAAGTACTTAAGTTTCGTTATGCTTCTCTCAAGGGTGGACATAATAAACTTGCTCATCGCTATTATGGTCCATATCGAATCATAGAAAAGTTGGAGATCTTACTTACCAACTTGATTTTCCTTCAACCACACGCATTCACAATGTTTTTCATATGTCTCAACTCAAGAAATACATTGGGCCTAACATACAAGTTATTGAAGAACTACCTCCTCTTGTGATGAAGATGGTTTAATCATCTATAAGACCAAAAGGATTATTGGCAAGAGAGAGAAGGATCTAAGGAACTGTATTGTTATGGAATATCTTGTCAAATGGAAAGGATTGCCTATGGAAGAATCATCTTGGCAACATGCTTCATATTTAGATCAGTATCCATGGCTTCTTTAAGAAGATAATTAGTTCATTGCACAATAGTCAACTTGTTGTTATAATTTTCTGTCAAGAAAATAATTAACCTATCGACATCAAAATTGGATTTTGATGACATGGATGGATACCTTATGAAGCACACTTCATTTCTATGTCTCGCATCGTCTGTCTGACATTTCGATCCAAAGTTATGGGTCATTTACTATCACTACCCTGTTCAAGACAACATTCCAGATGTCCACTGTTTTGAGCTTATTTTGGAGATTCTTTTAATGGAAGATTATCTTCTTCAATGGACAACTTAAAGAAGGATATTTAGCATTGGCCTCTCATTTCTTCACATTTACCATCCATTTGTCCTTTCAATCTTCAAAGTTTTGAGGACAAAACTTTTGGGTAGGGATGGATTGTAATAAAGCAATTTTCATGCTACCTTAGTTAGACAATTAGCCTATTTTAAGTTGAAGTACAAAAGGCAAGCGGGTGCCAATGTAAATAATATTTGGTAATCATTTTTCACATCTCCACTTCTTGGAGCTTGAAGGTATTTCCTTCCCCACCATTGTAAGGGGTGAGTTCCTTGCAACAACTATCATCAAATTATTCTCAAGCTTCCATGGCTTCAACATCTCTTGTAATTCTTGGTTGTAAGACATCTTGAATTAAGAAGTGGCAAGCTATAGTTTCTAGCATTTGTTGTTGTTTAGCATTTCATGTTAGTCTTTGTGTAAATTTCCATTGAAGTGGCAACCTTCTTTACAGGTAAGCACAATGGTAGCACTCCAGATTCTCCAAAATACAACTAGGGATATAGAGGAAGCATGGATTAAAACCCAAAATCTCCTACCTAACTCAAGCTCCGGTTTGGGGATGAAACCCCCTACTTTGATGCTCGATTTGAAGCATGCAAGCACTCAAGCTTGAATATGCTGGTCCCAACAATGAAACCAAAATGTAGAGGTGAGCTCAGCTCAACTGCTAAGACCCATGGACTGCTTATTCATTCAAGTGTTTCAAGCAAGCACTTATGGCTATCTCTCACCTAGCCGATGTGCCTTCGATCCTACCGGGGTGTAATGAGTTTACCTTGATGTTCGAATGAGTTACCTCCTCCCTCAAGCACACTAGTAGCTCCATGCTTCTTGATGCAAGCTCAAGCATCCTCAAGCCTCCACCTCCAAGCTCCATCCTCCATAGTCGTGCGCGAGACAAGAGAAGAGAAGAGAAGAGCAAAAGAAGAGAGGAGATGGCAGAGAGCTTCACCTCCTTTATCCATCACCCTCACACACTCACACTCCCTCTCTCAAGCACACACAAGCAAGCAAAGAGGAGAAGAAGAGTCTCTTGTTGCCACACACTAAAGAATGAGCTCTCATTCACTTTTTGAACTTTATATACATGCCCTGAAATCCCATGGGCGGTCATCCCCTTTCTTTTCATGACTAGCCAGTGTGGCAAAGCCCTCATTTCCATTTCCTTCTACTTGGACTATTTCTTTATCCTATGCCCATCTACCCTTTTACAATTTGCACAAGAGGGAGCCTAGTGCTCTTTTACAAAAAATTTAGGGCACCTCTCACTTAAAAATGCACTTTTGCCTTTAACTTGATTTTAGAGGCCATCCGTGCGCCTTTGCTTGTTCTCTGTCTTGCTTCTTCCATTGCATCCATATTTTACTTCTTTTTCTTTTGTCTCAAGTTGGGGTTAACAACAATTTGATTCCAAGAGTTTATAGCAATAAAATCTCCACATTAACCAGAGTATTTCAGCTCACAAACATATCAAACATCTCCAAACATATGTTATAACATCTAGGGGGAGTAACATTGCATGTAGATAGCACTAACTACACAATGGACATGTAGGTATGTCTCAACATTTAGTGGCAAACAATAGTTTGTAATAACCAATAGTATAAACTCTGCACAAATCATAGTATTCTTAACTCAAAACACCTTCAAATCATAGTAGACATGTGCTAATGCATTTGGGAATCAATACATAGCCAAAGAAGCGTCTATGCATGTCTAGTCTTTAAGTAATAGTGTTAGATATGCTTCTCACAAGTTGTAAACAGCCAACACTTTGTTATAACTAGCAATAAGTTGATCCATATTTGAACACTCAATGCTCAGTATATCCCACAAATCATCCACAACTCATGTGACAAGGTCCAAGCATTTGTAGATACCAACCAAGCTTCAATATGCTCCAAGAATTCAAGTGGAATTTGTGAATTTTCTAGTACAAATTTTAGCACGTGAATGCATTTTAGAACTAAGCTTTAGGTCCTCATACGAGTCCCCCAAGTGTAAGTGAATGATGCCACATTAGTTGCCAAATATCCCACTGATGTTGGATATGCCAGTGCCAAACATCTGAAATACTTTGATCATTGCAGGCATAAAACATGTGCAAATTTCTAGCTCCATGATAATTCTGGAGACTATGTGGCTACTACTAATGAACCTTTAATGAGCACTCACAAGTGCTATATGTCATGTTATTGATGAGCTTCAACCCCTAAATGATGCCAAGTATGTCAGCCGCATTGGTCATGACAACCACTTACTCGTGCTACCCATTTAACAACCAAGAAAATAGGCATAGCCTTGAACAAATCTAACTGATCTACTGTTGCTAATATTGGCCACTCTGATCATTTCTCTAGGCTCCAGTAGTTGCTAATGAACTCACTTTACAAGCTCAATAGGCTCTTCAAGAGTAGGCATAAAAAATGATTGATACATACCACATCAAGTGCATGTTATGGCTATCAACAATGAACCTCTAAAATGTTTCTTCTTCAAGCTGCAAGTTAAGGTCACTCTTTAACTTCCAGCTCCTTCAAGGTTGAGCTCTTGTGCACCACAAAGCCGAGTTCTCCTGCTCTGATACCATGCTAAAGATGAAGAGGGAGAAAGAGAGGCACAGAGTGAGGCAATCTTAGAGAGTAGAGTTCATTATTCATTGAGTAACACACATAACTACACACAACTATAATAGAGTCAAAACCATAATACTAACCTAACCATAGTCCTAACCAAAGTTAAATCTCAACTCATTTATTGAGGCACACATGACATCCAACTAACCTACAGGGAGTTAGAAAAACGATTTTGATTCTTCATAGATGAGCTATGTAAATCTACAATGATTTTATCACTCTCTAAGCAGGTTCAATATAATGTTGTCTTTGACGAGTAGACAACTTAGTAGTTATGGGATAAGATTCACAAGGTCTATTATTAGCAAAGCCCTGCCTGTTAGATGTATTGGTTGAAGCAACTCGTGGACCTTTATATGAAGGAGGGAACCCCCATCTCTGTCTACTTGAATGAGTTTCATGCTATTTTTAGCCACTTGTCTTTGCAAGGAATTGAATTTAAGGAAAATATTTATCCCTTGTTCTTGATGGTTATATTGTTTGAGTCATGGGACACATTCCGTACTGCTATGTGTGCAAATATTCCTATTGATGGGTTGCAAGATGTAGAGGATAAGCTCTTCAATAAAGAGGTTAATAGAAAGAATGTTGATACTTTTCGCACCTCTCATGCTTTGACAAGTAGAGGCAATAATACTAGGAGCAGTAATGACTACCATGGGAGAGACTCTTAGAAGTCTTTTTCTTAGTCATGTGGACAATCTTGCAGTAAGTCCCGTGTCTATAAGTCTACATTGACTTGTCATTATTGTGGGAAGCAGGGTCATATTTGGCCACAATGCCATAAAATGCATGATGTGACAAGCACAAAGAAAAGGGAAAGAATAAAGTGCAGGAAAAGAATGATGACTGCAACATTGTCCCTAGGAAGTCCACCATCAAGATTGAAGAGATGAATGTCGTGCATACTAATTCTAATGATGACTATATACTTGTAGCTTCTTCTCTTGATGTTTCACAGTTGATTGATGCCTCATCTACCTATGCTCAGTGTTGACTCCTTGATTTAGGGGCTTCATCTCATGGCACCCCTTATCAAGAGTGATTCCACTCTATCACAACATGACAAGATCTCTCAAATTGGGCTATGACTTGGCATTGGATATTGTTGGTGTTGGAGATGTCTAGCTGTAGTTTCTTTCAGGCAATATGTTTACTTTGCATAATGTACACCATGTTTTAGCTTTGACCCAAAAGCCTGCTTGTATAATGTAGGTTATGTTATATCTTTTGGTGATTCCTCATGGAGCTTATCTGTGAAAATCTTATCCAAGCACGAGGTGACAAGTTTGGTTCTCTTTACCCCTTGCTTGTATCTGGGTCTATCAACCATTTTTTTGGTAGTGGATGTAGTACCACATGTATTGTTATGGCATTGTCACCTTGGACACATATCATTAGTAAAGGGAATGAAGATTCTTACATGTTTGCAATATCCTCCACCTCTTGACTATAAGTGTTTTGATTCTTGTGATCATTGTCTTTATAGCAGACAAACTCATAATTCACATAACAAGTTTGGCATTAAACACACGGGTGAGCCTCTAGCTCTTATTCATTCTGATGTTTGTGGACCTATGCCACCCTGCAAGTCATTAGATGTTGCAAAGTATTTTGTTACTTTTATTAATGATTATTCACATAAGCTTTGGGCGTATACCATAAAGCAAAAATCAGAAGTCTTGGCTACATTTCAATGTTGACTTGCTTATGTTGGGAACTAGTTTGGGTATAGGATGAAATGCCTACAATTTGACAATGGGGGCTGATAGCTAGGTAGCCTTTGAGTAGTTTTGTGATGAGAGGGATATCAAGCATCAATTGACTACCAAGAGTAAGTTCGGTAGTCATGTAGGCTTACTACAACACTTTTGGGGTAAGGTAGCTACTATTGTACATTTGATTAATTGATCCCTATACCCTACTCTTGACTATCAGGTTGTAGAGGAGGTATGGTTTGGAAAAATTCCATCATATTATCATTTGTGTATCTTTAATTGTGAGTCTTTCTACGATGTTTTCAAGGACAAGCACAAAAGTCGATGAAATGCATCTTTCTTGGTTATGGGGATGCAAGCAAGATGAGCTATTGCATATGGGAGCCGAAGGCTCGAAAGGTCATCCACAACCATGATGTTGTTTTCTATGAGGAGAAAATACATAAGTAGCATAAGCAAGTTATTGAGGTATGCACGGTGATATTTTAGGAGGAGCCTTCTATTATTGTACATCTAGCTAGATAGCCTACATTAGCTGATGCTCCAGTGGCCCAGGACCATGGTGTTAAATAGGAGGTACAAGTTCCATAGTCTATTTTGTGGTGGTCTACTAGAGATATGTGTCAACCTAATCAGTTTGCACCCTTTATGGATGTTACGGTGACAAATGTTGGTGAGCCTCTTACCTATGATGAGATCATGTGTAGAGATGATAGTAACTTTTGGGAGAGGGTCATGAAGTCAAAGTATGTCTCAATGCAAAAAAATCATACGTGAGATTTGGTTCATTTGCCTAGTGGAAAATGTGCTTTGCCATACAAGTCTACGTACAAGTCGAAGAGTACTCCTGGATGCCCGAAGCCAGCCTATAAGGCCAGATTGGTTGCTAAGGGTTTTAAGTAAGAGCATGGTGCTCACAATTTTCAATGGTATCCATGGACTCTTCACCTCGAGGTATGCATTGAGCTATACCTTCTACGTGACTTCTTCCTGTCACACCTAAGGCTTGTTCCAAGGCTTCCTTAGGACCTAGTGGAGCTTTCCTAGTGCCACATTCCATTTAGCAGAGGTAGCAGGAGTGGCCAGCAATTCAACATGAATTACACCTGTTTGTTGCTCCCCATCCTTGATCAATCTACTCCTCATCTCCAACTCTTGAGCCCCTGAGCATTCTTGGCCATTCACTTGGCATTGTATTCAACACTCTGGAACTGAGTTAGACCTCATTTAAAGTTTTTGGGATAACTAAGTAGGGGCATTTATATAGCTATATTCACTCTTTTGAATCTACTATATTGTATGTATTCTTGTATATAGAACTCTTAGTAGTTGCACAACTCGAAGTGGGCTTCGAGTTTTTTGTAGGAGGTGGGTATATTGGAGGTACCTTCCTCTCAAGGCCTAGCTCTCTAGGGTGCATCGCGGCATGGGGCCATTGTGCATTATGTGTGAGTGCATGTAATGAGTTGTGAGGGGGATGGGTTGCCATTTTGTGGGGTTCCTAGCTCGAGGGGGGAGCCATAATGCACTGTGCCGTGTTGAGTTATAGTGCCCTGTTGAGTTGACAAGCTGTGTTGAGCTGGTCCATGCTACGATGCACATGATTGGGACCAAGGGGGATCCATAATACTTGGTATCATTGATTCACAGTTTGTGATAGTTTGCTATCATAGTTCAGGAAAACACTTCACTCAATGCGTGGATGTCACTTATGCTTCCCAAGATGTCTATTTGATGTCGAATCATCTAAGGATGTTATGCCAATGTATTGGAATGCTATGGGACTAATTTGAGCACTCGTTTGTTTAGTTTTACAAAGATTTTTTAACGGCCTTTGAAACATAAGAGTGTCAAGTTAGAACCTATTGATCCATAGGATTGGGTTGAATTAGATTATCTATGTAAATCCACCATCATATTGTCCCTCTCTAAGTAGGTGTTCTATAATGTTGTCTCTAATGGGTAGTTTGCATGGGAATTATGGGAAAAGATTCGTAATGTCTATGACAAGCAAAGCCTCACTTCTCATATGTATTGACTGAAGAAATTCATGGGCCTTTGCATGAATGAGGGCACTTCTATGTTATCTCACTTAAATAAGTTTCATTCCATTATCAATCATTTATCTTCGCACGGGATTGAATTCAAGGGCACTCTTCTTCCCTTGTTCCTCTTACTTACACTACCTGAATCATGGGATACCTTTCATACTGCTATGTGTGCCAACATATCTATTGATGGGTTGCAGTTGTAGGATGTAGAGGGTACACTCTTGATTGACAAGGTTAAAAAAGAATGTCGATGCTTCTTGCACCTCTCATGCTTTGACAATTAGAGGAAATACTGGTAGGGGCGGTAATGCCTGCCATGGGAGAGACTCTCAATAGCCTCGCTCTCAGTCACATCGATAGTTTCGCAATACATCGATCCTCATTGACTTGTCATTACTGTTGGGAAAGCATGACATATTCGATTGTAGTGCCATAAGATGCACAAAGACAAGTGCAAGGAAAAGGGCAAGGATAAAGTACATGATAAAAATGATGATCACATCATTGTCCCTAGCAAGTCTTGAGTGTTAAGATTGAAGAGATCAATGTTGTATAGATTGATTCTAATGATGACATCATAATTGCAACTTCTTCTCTTGATACTTCACAGTTGGCTGATGCTTTATCAAGGTATACTCAGTGTTGGCCTGATAGTTTCAGGGGCTTCCTTTCATGTGACCCCTCATAGAGAGTGGTTTCACTCCAATTGCAGTATGACTGGATCTTTTCGTTTGGGTAATGACCTAGCATTGATGATAGTTGGTATTAGTGATGTCTGGTTCAGGTTGCATGTTTACTCTTCATGATGTATGGCATGTAGTGGCTCTCACAAAGAGCCTTATCTCTGTTGGCACTTTGGATGATGCAAGTTATATAGTTTCTTTTGGTGATTCCTCATGGAAGATTACCCGTGGGAATCTTGTCATTGCACATGGCACTAAGTCCAATACTCTCTACCCCTTGCTTGTATCTAGGTCAGTTGACCATATTTTGGAAGTGGATGTTGTTCCACATGTATCTCTGTGGCATTGTTGCCTTGGGCACGCCCTTGAAAGGAATGAAAATGTTTACTCGTTTGCAGTATCTTCCACTCCCCCTGACTATAAATGTTTTGTCTTGTGATCATTGTTTATATGGCAAGAAAACACACAATACACATAAAAAGTCTGGTATGATACACATGGGTGAGCCTTTGGCTCATGTTCATTTGGATGTATGTGGTCCCATGCCTTGCAATTCGTTAGGTGGCACGAAGTATTTCATTACTTTCATTGATGAATATACGCATAAGGTCTGGGGATACCTTATTACTAAGGTCAGATAATGGGGTTGAGTATGTCTCTAAAGCTTTTGAGTAGTTTTTGTGATGAGAGGGGTATTAAGTGTTAGTTGACGCCCCACACAACCCACCCCAGAATGGTATGGATGAGCATATGAATAGGACATTCAAGAGCAAGTTCGTAGCATGCTTAGTCATGCAGGCTTACCATAGCATTTTTGGAGTGAGGTAGTTACTGCTATCGTACACTTGATAAATCAGTCCCTATGTATTGCTCTTGACTATCAGGTTGCGAAGGAGGTATGGTTTGGAAAATCTCCCTCTTCCGCATCATTCAAGGAAGAAATAATCTCACATTGATTGTCATTTGTGGGCAAATTTTCTGTTCATAGTCTAGGACAACAAATATTTGAATATTTATGCTTCACATTGAGATTTTAATGTTAGGATGATGTATTGATGCTTAGGGATACTCTACAAATTATTGGAAGGATTATTAGAGCTCATTTTGCTCACCCATTGGAAGGATTTTTACTATCATAAATAGTGGATAGCAAGCACGATGGGACCTAAAATGGGCCGGCACTGGCTATGGCACTAGCCGGACCTTATGCATACGACAGACAACCCCACCACACGGCCTCACGGGCTAGGAGCGTCTAAAACTCACTTTGCACTAAATGCTTATGACGATTTTGCGTTTGTATCCAATATGTAGTCCAACGTTCACCTTCCCTCCTCCTCATAGGGAGATCCCATAACATATAGGCATATTGCCTCATAATACACACATAGGGAAGCACCTCTCAACTGATTGTCGCGGCTCCACTGCGACTCTTCTACACCTCGGGGATTGGCCCCAAGATGCGTCGCTAACACATATAACATTCGTACAAACTCCACTCTTTCATAACTCAGCGTTCCAGGAGATTTTGAGTTGCCTCACAAAAATTTTCCCAACAGAAGCATCCGTCTAACCTATGACTTAGGTTTCCTGTCCTCTCAACGTTGGTCAAAGTTTATCAATCAATTGCAATGTATTCCAGGAGATACCACGTGGCATGCTTGATGCAAGGTGTATGACGATTATGCACAACCATCTTATGATTTAAAAAACTAGTCATGTGAGGTGCAAAAAACAACACTTTCATGAATTTTAACTAAGTGTTACGTATTGCGCTGCTTTAGGGACTAGCACCGGAACTTCCGTGCTATTAGTCACCTATATTTAATTATGGAATGATCCCTAAATACTATGCACAAAGAGGGAAATAAGAATTTGTATCTTTTCAACAATTAGATCGTCGCACAAACTTTATCCCCCCCTCACTGTTTAGGTGTTGCTGTGGTGCATAGGTGTAAATGGTTGTTTTGTATCATTTTTGTATGTAAAAAAACAATAAAACATACTATAACACAAAGGACGAGGCCAACCTGAGGCTTAACCTCATGCTTTAACCTTGCCAAACATTCATGCACATAAATCTTATTTCTCCATATTTTTAAAGCTCGAAAACTCCAATTTTCTTCATTTTTTGTAATTATTCATGTTTGTTATTCATGGAAAATAGGTATTTTCTGATTTATTTGTGTTGGCTTATTACATTGACTGAAACTTGACATTTTATCCGAGTTTATCCCATTTCCATTCCTTTTTCCTAACTCAAAATCGAAAAAAACCACTAATTTCCATTAAAAATGACATTTTGCGGGTTTTAAAGAATTAATAACGGCTCTAAATCATCACGGGTTTTGCATTTTTGTAGTTACAGCCCTCAAACATGATGCAAACAAGGTTCAAACAAAAATTCATTGCATATGAACATCATTTGGACCATGAAACAACAAAAACAATCAAATTTCTTCATAAAATTGGAGCATACCGCGTGTCTTGCATGTTGCGGGTTTTTTAATAATTATTCTGGGCAGCCCACAGACCAACCAGCAACCATTCTTCAGTGTTGAACCTCTTTCCTCAGCCTTCTCTTTATCTTGAAGCAATCCGATCATAGCGGGACAAGCATTCTTCAGCCCCTCTTCTTCTTGATTTCTTGCACATGAATTGCCTCTATGCAGGAGAGAGAGGGAGAAGAGAGAAAGACTGGTTTTTTATCTCTTTGCTTAGTGCATCATTCCTTGATCCGTTTTTGGCGATGGATGGCAAAGGATAGAAGCATCTCAGGCCCAAGAGGATTCCTCCTGCTTCCACCAATCAGAAAATCCATAAAGAATGGGGAAAAATGGGGCACAAAAAACTGACGCCCCCCCTCTCCCCTCAACAATGTTTCAAATCATGACTTTCTTTTAAGCCCTTAATTAGAGCTTAACCTTAAAACCCCAATTATCTAGTTCATGCCTTTTGCTTTCACACTTCCGGCAAGTGGTTTTTTCGCTTTTGGAGGGGCAAAGGACATCGGATTTGAGATCCGTCTAGACGGGTGGTTCTGTGACATCGAAATCTACAAAGCTGGGCCCCGTCACGCTCTTTCTGGCTTCCAGATTCAGTAGCTGCTTCACAATCCCGAACCTTGTGAGGATTAAATGGGGGATCAAACGACCTCGGAATGGAGATCTGAGACTTGCGTTGGATTCCTAACGTCATTTTGCATCTAGGAAAACTCTAGCTCGGCCATCCGCCACTGTTTGATTTCCATGAAAATTAGCACTAACGTTTAGGGGCTTGTCGCTTAAAATCGTACTGATTGCAACCGCCGCTTTCGACGAAGTCTTTTTTTCCTGATATTCATAATTTTTTGCTATTTTTAAGCACTTCTCGGCATCAAAAATCATCTATCATTGGCAACCACAGGATAGCGCGACTCAACCCGTCGAATCCCACAAAGAGATCTGCACATAAACAACAAAAAGGAGCATCAAGCTGATACAAAAAATACACAACACAACACATCACATCTCATACCCTACCCCCTAACAAAACCAAGGCATGAAATCCACGAGGAGTAGGCCTAGCATAATCTGATAGAAGGCCCGAAGCTAGTCACTAACCAACTGCTCCAACACAGCCAAGCTAAAAAGAACGAGCAAAGAGGTCATCCTAAGTGGTGGTCTGAACTACCTACCTAACTAAGGACAACTCAACTAGGAGCTCCCACTAGGCGAGGACTTCTATAGCCTGATCAAGAAATAGTTTCTTTTAGCACATTGCTCTTTTAACCTCTCATTTTCCATACTCGGGCATGTAAAAAGGAGGGAGCTGAGCATAATGACCCAAGGAGAATAGGGCATCGGCCTCGAGTCCTTTATTGGTACCCAAGAATCTACCAAGCCCTCGCAAGGCGACACTTAATCATTTTCTAACGCTCACTTTTATTTTCGCTCCAACCTTCCTTTATTTTCTTGTCTTTTCAGCTAGTTGCCACCCCTAGGAAGACAAGGCATTGGCCTTGGATCTTGTCTCATCCCCAGGAACCTACCAGGCCTTCGCAAGGCGATGAACAACAACTTAAGGATTTTTCTTTCTTTTCTTTTCTATTTTTATAGGGGTTAGAACCCCTTTTTACACACCTCCGTATATTCATATATTGTCTTTCAGATCTTTAGGATTTTGTCTCTTTCCATCAGTATTTTAATAGGCTTCTCTAACTGCCTCACAACTAATAGGAACTCCTAGAATGACCGCCTAGCAGGTCAGCAGAACAAGGTCACTAAAACTCCCATCTAAAACAAGCCTTTCAATGCCTGACAATGCCTTGCAAGAGGCAAGGACTACTCAGACCTCCCCGAGACATACCTAACCTAAACCTGGGACTTCATGCCTTGATTACTGGTCCCCAATAAAAAAGAAAGCCCTCATCCGCACATATATCATTAATTGCTTAAGGGAAAAAAACTTGAAAAGGGGACGAAACCACTTGGAATGGCCACAAGAAGCTTCTTCACAGCAAAGGCTCCCTCCAGCGACTTCGTCAACCTATATAGCGCAATCACTAAAACAACAAAGCATTAAACGTACCTTCACCAAACAGAGATAGGGCCCTCTTGGCCTAAAGAAATAGCACATTTCACTGCAAACTAACTAACCCTCTTGGCCTAAAATGGATAGTTCATTCTAATCCATGCAATATATGATCTCCTTGGCATATACAACACATCCTATCAAACTAATTAGGATACCAAGGATAGCATAAAATATGAGGACTAGCCTCATGCTACTCATGTGAGTCAGCTAAGAGCTTGATCTACACTCTTTGTAGATCCACTAGCCCAAGCCTTTCTACTTATATCTCAGTAATAATGGCCATCTCTTCTTGGGTACTATGAGCTGAATGAATGACATCATTAGGTTGATATATCTCATCCCCTTGGTCATCATTCAAACGGATCATTTGTCCCAACTTTCTAGTAACTCCTCCTATAGGGAGAATCATGGATTTATGATCATTCAACTCTTCTCTAATTGGACCATTACATATATCAATGATACGATCTAAACTAGACAGAGCTTCAAGCCTAGACCCATCACATAGATCCATCTCAGGGTGGGTGTCCCTATTGTTAGATGTCGCATTATGGCCTTTAGTCGCATCCTCTTGGGAATCCATCAAAGCATGTCCACATGGAATTCCTGGCCCTTCATCTGACACACCAATAATATTTTTAGGGATTTTGGGCCTCCAAACCCATCTCATATTCCTTTTCATATTCTCAGACTGCCTCATCTGCCCACATTGGTCCAATGGACTCACTATGGATTTATCACCATTACGAGATGGCCTCACAGCCTTATGGCTTCTATTTAGTATAGGTGGACCTTTGGCATGCCGCATCTTCTCTACACGAGATGTCTTTACTTACCTTTGTCCACTCTGCAACAACTGCTCAGCCATAGAAACCATGCTTTTACTAAAAGGAATAGCACCTACTCGAAAGCATGATTCATCTATAAATTGGAAAGGTCTCTCAAGAGCCTTACTAGGAGCACAACTAGAACCACTCATAGAACGCTCATCGAAGCTTGTAGACCTAATGGTTCTATCAATTCCACCGTCACAACTACCTCTCATGAAAGTGTTGCAAGCCTTGATGGGACTTACTAGGCTTGGAATCTTTTTATTCCCAAGGGGTATATTATCCCTACTATTGCCATTTTCTGCTTGGAGATTTTGGCTGCCAAGGTTCCTCTCATAGGCTGCATTGGTATCAACAAGTGAGTTGTCTCCTTGTAGAAATGGTTGGAAGCTAGGATGCACTTGTACTGAGCGGGGAAAACTCCAAAATTTTTTCCAACATCTCTGAATATGTCCCTCATAATCAATGGCATGCATCTTTGCTTTCCTTAATGACTTAGGATTTCACTGTCCCACTTGGATTTGCATGTTAATCTCTAAGCCACTCAAAAAGAGCTCACATAGCACATCACCTGGCAATGCAGTAGCTTTTCTTGGCCAAAGCCTTAGAATATCATCAAAGGCTCTAGCGTATTCTTTAACAGAAGGATAGGACTCTTGTCTAATCTACTTGGGTCATAGGCACCTTCTTCTCATATTCATCTAAAAATCAATCACTCAACTCCTCAAAGGATTTAATGGACCCTTGGGAGGCTCCAGTACCATTTTCTAGCCTCTCCCTTTAGGGTACTTGAGAATACAAGCATCCGATGAATATCATTGAACCCACTTGCAAGGCAAGTTAGGCCGTATTCTCGTAAATGCACCATCGGATCCTCATTAACCAGCCCATGAAACACTAGGAGATCCCTATAAGGAGGAGGGCATTTAGTCCTTTTCTTCGGGATCAGCACTGGGCCATTAAAATCCTCGTAATCATGGCCTAACCCTAGTGTCTTAGGGTCTCCAACCTCTTCCATTTCCACCTTTACTAGTGTAGGGAGGTTAATGTTATCCTTAATGTCCCTTTCTACCAACTCATAAATTGGTCTTGGGAGACCTATAGCTCTTAGCATGTCATTCCGATCCTTTCTTAGAGGATCTTCCATATCTTGCCCCTTCCTAGGAAATTCCATGATGGCTTTATCTAGGAGCTTCTGCCCCTCATCAAAAGAAAACTTATCCTTAGCACTTAGGACCTGGGGACCGTGTCTTTTAATCAACGGTTTTCCCTTTACATCTAGGGCTTCTAACATCCTTGTGATACTTAAAATTTTGGCATGATGCCCCACCACATGGGATGTTTCAACCATAACTGCACTCCACTATGTATCGAGTTTTTTCCATGGCACTACGGCTTTAGCATAATCACTTGTTGATGCCATGACTGCCATAGCTTCCAACATACTTATTTCATGCCCTCTAGGTTGATGGATGGTTATACATGATTTCTCTTGGGTAAAGACCACACCAAGGCAAACCTCGGCCCATACCATCACATTAGAGGATGGGGTAACTACTAACTGGTTACTCTTCTCATCACCTAAATTATCTTCTGTAGAGGACTCATGCTCTACATAACTAACTAAGTCCATCAGTAAGTTTTGTATAGGGAAAGCCAAGGTTTTCCATCCTTGAACAAACCCCATTTTATAGTTAGCTTAGCATACTCCTAATGGAAATTATAAACTTAGGTCCCTTTACAACCTAGATTCGGAGACCGCCACTTATAGGCAGCTCTCGGTAGACGCACCACTAATGGGACCTAAAATGGGCCGGCACTAGCTATGGCACTAGCCAAACCTCATGCATATGACAAAAAACCCCACCACACGGCCTCACGGGCCACGAGCATCTAAAACTCACTTTGCACTAAATGCTTATGAAGATTTTGTGTTTGTATCCAACATGTAGTTCAACGTTCACCTTCCCTTCTTCTCAGAGGGAGATCCCATAACATATAGGCATACTGCCTCATAATACACACATAGGGAAGCACCTCTCGGTTGACTGCCGCAGCTCCACTGCGACATATATAGGCATATTGCCTTGTAATACACATGGGAAGCACCTCTCGGTTGACTGCCGTGGCTCCACTGCGAATCTCCTACACCTCAGGGATTGGCCCCAAGATGCGTCGCTAACATATATAACATTCGCACAAACTCCACTCTTTCATAATTCAGCGTTCCAGGAGATTTTGAGTTGCCTCACAAAAATTTTCCCAATGGAAGCACCTGTCTAACCTACAACTTAGGTTTCCTGTCCTCTCAGCGTTGGTCAAAGTTTATCAATCAATTGCAATGCATTTCAGGAGATACCATGTGGCATGCTTGATGCAAGGTGTATGATGATTGTGCACAACCATTTTGTGATTAAAAAAACCAGCCATGTGAGGTGCAGAAAATATCCCTTTCATGAATTTTAACTAAGTGTTACGTGCTGCGCTGCTTTAGGGACTAGCACCAGAACTTCCGTGCTATTAGTCACCTATATTTAATTATGGAATGATCCCTAAATACTATGCACAAAGAGGGAAATAAGAATTTGTATCTTTTCAACAATTAGATCGTCGCACAAACTTTATCCCCCCCTCACCGTTTAGGTGTTGCTGTGGTGCATAGGTGTAAATGGTTGTTTTGTATCATTTTTGTATGTAAAAAACAATAAACACGTACTATAACACAAATTACGAGGCCAAACTGAGACTTAACCTCATGCTTTAACCTTGCCAAACATTCACACACATAAAACTTATTTTTCCATATTTGTTTAGCACAAAAACCCTAATTTTCTTCATTTTTTGTTATTTTTTCTATTTATTATTCATGGAAAATAGGTATTTTCTGATTTATTTATGTTGGCTTATTATCTTGACTGAAACTTGACATTTTCTCTGAGTTTATCCCATTTTCACTCCTTTTTCTCGACTTAAAATCGGAAAAAACCACTACTTTTCATTAAAAATGACATTTTGTGGGTTTTAAAGAATTAATAACGGCTCTAAATCATCACGGGTTCTGCATTTCTGTAGTTAGAGCCCTCAAACATGATGCAAACAAGGTTCAAACAAAAATTCATTGCATATGAATATCATTTGGACCATGAAACAACAAAAAACAATCAAATTTCTTCATAAAATTGGAGCATACCGCATGTCTTGCGTGTTGCGGGTTTTTTAATAATTATTCTAGGCAGCCCACAGACCGACCAGCAACCATTCTTCAGTGCTGAACCTCTTTCCTCAGCCTCCTCTTTATCTTGAAGCAATCCGATCACAGACGGACAAGCATTCTTTAGCCCCTCTTCTTCTTGATTTCTTGTAATGCATTGCCTCTATGCAGAAGAGAGAGGGAGGAGAGAGAAAGACTGGTTTTTATCTCTTTGCTCAATGCATCATTCCTTGATCCTTTTTTGGTGATGGAGGGTGAAGGATAGAAGCATCTCAGGCCCAAGAGGATTCCTCATGCTTCCACCGATCAGAAAATCCATAAAGAATGGGGAAAAATGGGGCGCAAAAAACTGATGCCCCCCCCTCTCCCCACAACGTTTCAAATCGTGGATTTCTTTTAAGCCCTTAATTAGAGCTTAAGCTTAAAACCCCAATTATTTGGTTCATGCCTTTTGCTTTCACACTTCCGGGAAGTGGTTTTTTCGCTCTTGGAGGGGCAAAGGACATCGGATTCGAGATCCGTTTGGATGGGTGGTTCCATGACATCGAAATCTACAAAGCTGGGCCCCGTCACGCTCTTCCCGGCTTCCAAATCCAGTAGCTGCTTCACAACCCCGAACCTTGTGAGGATTAAATGGGGGATCAAATGACCTCGGAATGGAGATCGAAGACTTGCGTTGGATTCCTGACATCGTTTGCATCTAGGAAAACTCCAGCTCAGCCATCCACCACCGTTTGATTTCCATGAAAATTAGCACTAGTGCTTTAGGGACTTGCCACTTAAAATCGTATTGATTACAACCGCCGCCTTTGACGAAGTCTATTTTTCCCCTGATATTCATAATTTTTGGCTATTTTTAAGCAGTTCTCGGTATCAAAAATCATCTGTCAAAGCATGTACTTTGAATATTAGTGCAATCTATGCTTATATGCCATCTAGAAATGCTCATTAATCACATGTATGCTTAACACTACCAGTCATGTATGGATATGCTCTCCTTTGAGACTTGAGATTTGATTTTAAGCTATTTTACATCCATATTTGTAGAGGTTGCATGGTCTAATAATTTCTTATTTATGGACTTGGATACATATGTTGTTTACATGCTCCAAATGTATTATTTGATATCATTGGGCTTTTAGATATTATTATATACATGTATTGAGCTTGCTTTCCTCTTGGATATAGATTTACTTCTATACTTCTAGTGGGAGAACTTCAAGATTTTATTATAGAGCTTGGCTTTTAGAGACAATGTAATCTCTCATATATGCTCATTGGATTATGCAGACATTGTCTTTGTAGTTACTAATCATAATGGGTTTATTTTCATTTGATTTTTGGTTACTCCATACTTCCTCTTGTCAAAAAGGTTGTCAACTTTGTGGATACATGCTTTGTTATATATTGAGCTTCATTGTTCATGAGTAGTGAGTTGGTTGGAGCTTGGTAGATCTCTCTATTACTTGGAGATCTCTTATGCATAGTTAGCTCATGTACTTTGTTACGCCTTGGTTTGGGATGCATCTATGTATCTAGCACTTTTCTGAGTCTTTGATAGTATTTGGTACTTGGAGTTGTATGTTCTTCATTAGTCACCGCCAGTTGCATTGTAAGTCCCATAATTTCTTGACAGTGGGAGCACTTTGTTTTGGACATTCACCTATAGTTCAGTTCTTATTTACTGTAGTTTTATGGATAGCATTGCTATACTTCATCTTTGAGCTATTTTATTGAGGGCTCACACTAGGCACTTTTGTGCTTCTATTTTGTGGACAATAGCACATTGCTTTGTACTCCTCTTTTTGTATGCACTTTTGGCTTAGTTTTGGGATTGACTTATTGAAATTACTACAACCCATACTCTCTTTATTCTACAGTCATTATGGTAGGTGCTTTTAGTGATCATGGTATCTTTAACATTGACAAGTTGGATGGCAATAATTTTAACTACTGGAAGACACAAGTTTATTAAATCTTGGTCCAAAAGAGGGAGATTAAGCCATTGAAATGCTAAGCTATAAATCTAGAAGACTTTGATATCATTGATTGGGAGGAACTTGATGAGTAGATAATTCCAAGCTTATTTTGTCTTTATGATAAGCGGAGCTCTACTTCAAAGCGTACTAGCTCAAGAAGCTTGTGGACCTTTGTATGAAGGAAGGAACTCCTATGTCTACTCATTTGATTGAGTTCCATTCTATTTATAGCCATCTTACATGGTAGAAGATTGTCTTTGATGACAATATTAGGTCTATGTTCTTGCTTGTCACTGAGATACATTTTGTACTTCCATAAGCACAAATGCTTGTAAGCGTGGTTTCAAATGCTCAAATGATATAGAGGAGATTTACTCACTAAAGAGGTTACTAGGGACAATGTTTATGTAGCCTACGCTTGTCATGCTCTCATAGTTCAAGGGGCTGGCATGATGCTAGATGTTGTAATGATTGTCGATTGTCATGGTAGAGACCCACAATAGAATAGTTGTAGCAATAGGGATACATATGGTCATAATGCCATAAGATGCGCCAGGGTAGGCATGATAGAGGCAAATGGAAAATGTAGGATAATGGTAAATCATCAGATGATCAATGCATCACTAAATGCATTATCAAGTTTGAAGAGATTTATACATTGGAGTACTAGTCAAATGACTACTTATTGGTTGCCTCTTCACTTGGTGCCACATAGTTGAATGAAGGTTGTCCTCATTCTCTCAGTCTTGGATACTTCATTCACAAGCTTTCTTTTGCATGACCCCACATCACAATTGGTTTTACACCTACTATACCATCTCAGGTTGTTCTGTATGACTAGTGGATGATTATATATGTGACATCATTGGCATCAAAATGCTTGCTTACAGTTTCCTATAGGCACTTCTTTTGTTTTGCACAATGTACATCATGTCTTGGCTTTGACAAAAGCCTTATTTCTATTGGATTGTTGGATGATGCTTGTTATCATGTCTCTTTGGTGATTCTTTTTAAAAGATTATTTGTGGCAACCTTATTTTTGCTAGAGTTTCCCAAGTTGATAGTCTTTATTTGTTGCTTGTTTTTGGATCTACGGATCAAGGTATTGACTATAATCTATGGGGCATCATTTCATGGGGTATATATCACTTAAAGAAATGAAAGTTTGACTCATTTTTAATATCTCTCATCCTTGGACTATTCTTGTTTTGATTCTTGTGATTATCATTGCTTATATAGTAAGCAGACTTGTAATGCTCATAAGAATTCTGGCAATGTATTTTGTTATGTTTATTGATGATATTTCACATAAAGGCTGGGCCTATACCATAAAGTAGAAATTAGGTGTTTAAGCTACTTTTTAGTGCCTATTACTTTGGTTGAGAACTAGTCTTGGCATAGTCTGAAATATTTAGGATTACATAATGGGGGTGAGTATGTATCATGTGCTTTTGAGCAGTTCTATGATCATTGGGACATTAAGTGTTAGTTGACCACTCCTTATATTCCACCCCAGAATGGTGTTGCCAAGTGCATGAATATGACAATTTGGGAGGGAATATGTAGTATGCTCAATTATGTAGGCTTACCTCACATGTTTTGGGTTGATTGCAATTCATTTGATTAATAGATCCCCATGTACTTGTCTTAGTGATAGAGTTGCAAAGGAGATATGGTACGGTAAATACCTCCCTTATATGCACACTTGAGAGTCTTTGCATATGAGGCATTCTCCCATATTCCCAAATACAAGCACAATAAGTTGGATCTAAAGTTTGACAAATGTATCTTTCTTAGATATGGTGATGTAAGTGAGATGGGCTATCATCTTTGGATCCGCATACTATGAAAGTTATATCTAGAGCCATGATATTGTGCTTCGTAAGGATAAGATGTATAAGAAACATAAGTAGGTGATTAAGGTATGAAGGGTGATATTTCAGAAGGAACTTCCTATTACTATACTACCAGTTCCCATTAGAAAGCATGCGATTGCTGTTGATGCTTTAGTGGATTTGGATTTTCCTATTGTATAGGATCATATTGATGTTGGACAAAGAGGACATGATGTACATGCTTTACAAGTAATTTTACAACACTTTGATAGAACCTTGCATCCTCTTGATCATTATGACTCCTTTATGGATTATGTCACAATGACAGATTTTGCTAAGTCCCTTACTTTTTAGGAGGCTATGTGTAGAGGTGATAGTTCTTCTTGGGAGAGGGCTATATAGTCTAATTTTGGCTCATTGCCAAAAAAACCATATGTGGGATTTGGCTTCTATACCTAGTGGAAATATGCATTGCCATGCAAGTGGCTGTATAAGATGAAGTGCATCCCTAGTTGTCCTAATCTAGCATATAAGGCCCATGTGGTTGCAAAGGGTTTAAAACAAGAAAGGGAGTTGAATTTGATGAGATCTTCTCTCTCATGATCAAAATGACTACCCTTCACTTGGTTTTGGCCTTGATTGCATAGTTAGATCTAGACTTGTATCACATGGATACTAATACGACTTTTCTACATGGGGACTTGTATGAGGATATTTATATGCAGCAACCTAAGGGCTTTGTGAAAAAGGGTAGGGAAGACTAGAGTGTAAGTTGAGAAAGAGTTTCTATGGACTCAAGGAGATACCTAGGGAATGATATCACAAGTTTGATGCCTTTATGCATTCATAGTCTTATTCTTACAGTTCTATGGATCCTCATCTCTACACGAAGAAGACCCAGATGGTAGTCTTATTATTGTGGCACTCTATATTGATGATATACCAATGGTTGGGAGTGTTAAAATATCAAGCTCCCGCTACTCTTTAGTTAGTCTATCTTTATGTGTGTGAGTGACATTCAATAAGTTGGTGTATTTAGTGACTTAACCATAGTTAGTCTTGGTTAGTCATACCTATGTGTGTAAGTCTCTTCCAATTAGTATAATAATGGAAGAATAATGGAAGAAGAACAATAATGAGCTGAGGCTCATCTTCCGCTCCACTCTGTCTCTCTCCCTCTCTTTCAACATGGTATTAGATCTTGAACACCTGAAGCCTGAAGGCTTGGCAGTGGCCATTTGACATCAAGACATCAGATTTGAAGAAAACGTCATCAAAGGAGACTGTGCCTGCAGCCTGTTTTTTTGTAGACACTATATCTTGCTATAGAAATGGTTTTTGGAGAAACAGCCTAGTTCTCCTTAACCATTTCGACGTGTCTACAACTTTGCAAAAGAAAGTTTTTTCAAATTCCTCACAAATTTTGAGATATTCAGCACAGACTTGTGCAGACTCATTGTTTACTGCAGTAAACAACATGTGATTCCAAGGCACTGGTGGCTTTTATCCTAACAATGTATATGCCCTTATTATCATGCATTTGAGCATGATATTGGAGTGTTAAATGCTCAATTTTGGAGCTTATTTGCAGGCTGGAAACAGTGAACTGGTTGATGTCCTGAATTTGGAAACAAGATACCTACAAGGTTGAAGTATCTATGATACTTATTTGCTAGTGATAAACGCTTGGATCATACCACTATAGTGGTAGGTGCTTTTTGGGATATTGTGAGTGCTGAAAGTCCAAATTTTGGACTGATTTGTTGCTGGTTATATCAAGGTATTGGCTGGTTATTGTCTGCAGGAAGGATACCTATCATCTTCACTTGACATGTATGCAACATATTCTTACCGGTTGGACATGTATCAACTCCTGCATAGAGTGGCAACTGAATGAGATGTTTTGGGGCTGTTTTGAAGTCTGAATACTCTTGTTTTAACAAAGAAAAAAACTGTTGGTTATAGCAGTGGGCTAGCTGTATTTGGTACTGCTACTTGCGTACAGTACAAACATTGATACTTGTATGGATACAGTTTGTTGGTGGGATGGTTTGCCACTACCATAGAATATTTTGAACTAATTTGAGCTTGGTTTATGCTCAGTTGACTGTGTTTTTTCATTGTTGGGATACAGTTTATAGCAAGTAGGTTGTCAGGAAAACTGTCCTGAATTGTAGAAAACTGTCCTGAATAGCAGGAAACTGGTCCTGAATTATAGGAAAATGAGTTAGATACTTACAGGTTGTATACATCACTGAATACCTAAGCTGCAACTATGGCAAATGCTCAAGGCATTGACAATATCACTCAAATTGTGGGAGAAAAGCTGGACAACAAAAATTTCACTTTATGGAAGTTCCATATGAAGAATTTTTTGGTTGGTAGAGGTTATTGGGACGTATGTACAGGTGATGAGGTTGAACCTGAAATACATGAAAGGAATCCAAAAAATGATCAGAAAAGGGCTCATAAGCTATAGACTGGGAGAGCATGCAAGGTGTTACATTGGTTTTCCTTATGTATATCATATGCTATGGTTATATAGATTACTAGATGCAGTTCTCCAAGGGATGCATGGGACATACTCATGAAGAATTATGGAAATATAACACATGCAAGAAAGCTTCAGCTAAAGCAACGGTTCAATAACATGTCTAGGAATGGCAGAAGCATTCAGGCCTACACTATAGAGACCAAGAACATAGAGATCAGCTTTCCACCATTAGATCTTCATTGTCTGAGGATGATATGATTACAATGGCATTGAGTGGACTTGGTAAAGAGTATAAAGCATTTGATACGTCTATTTCTGTGAGAGTTGAATCCCCTTATTGGGATGAGCTGATTGCTTTGCTACTATATGAGGAAGTTAAGCTTGGGTTGAATACAGGTTCTAGTATGTCTCAAAGCAAAGACATTGTTCTTTACTCTAGCTAGCGTGGCAGGGGCAGCAAAGGCTGTGGCTCTTTTCAAGGTCGAGGAGACACTCGAAACACTTATGGACAGCATCAGTAGAATGCCTGGCATGGCACAAATATGCAAGGTCATCGTGGATCTAGCGGCTTTAGAGATAGGGGGAGATCACCCCATGGTAGAGCTGGTGGATCTGGTTCATGGCAATCAAATGATCAGTCAAACAGAGATAAGGACTATCACTACTGTGGCAGATATAGACACATTGCAAAGGATTGTTACAAAAAGCAGGGAGATATGAAGGCAAAGGGCAAACAGGCTCCCGCTACTATCAGTCTATCTTTATGTGTGTGACCGACATTAGCTCGATACAGTTGTACATGTGTGTGATATTCTATAAGTCGGTGTAGTCAGTGACTTAACCACAGTGAGTCTTGGTTAGTCATACCTATGTGTGTAAGTTTCTTTCAGTTAGTATGATGGAAGAATAATGAAAGAAGAACAACAATGAGCTGAGGCTCATCTTTCGCTCCACTTTGTCTCTCTCCCTCTCTTCCAACAGGGAGTGCTCACAATAAGCTAAATGATTTAAAGACTCAAGTGAAGAGAAGCTTTGAGATGTAGGAGTACATTCATAGGATGCTTGAGTGGTTTCATATGTAGGATGGTAAACCCATTAGCACCCCTTCATCTCTCATGTGAAGGGTAGTTACGAAATTTGTCCTTAGTCAAATGATGAGAAGATTGAGATGGCCAAGATTCTATATGCATCCATAGTGGGTAGCTTGGTGTATGCTATGATAGCCACCATTGGACTCAACATAGCATTCATAGTGAGAGTTGTGGATCGTTATATGGTGACACCTTGCAACCGATATTGGGATGGAATGAAGTGCATGATATACCTTAAGGTAACTTTAGAATTGTGCCTTTGCTATGGAATCTAGGATACAGGAGTCATGGGTTATATTGACTCAAATTATGTAACAGAGCAACCAAGGGCTAAAGCCCTTTCCCGCAGCATATATTGCCCTCTTCCTACACTGCGAAGGGTGTCTCAATCTGAGACAATGCACTCTTGCACTTTCCGACTGTGCTACCTGCAGAGACTTGCTCCCAAAACAGAAGAATGAAAGCAACACTAGTCCTCTTACCAGAACACCGCGAACTTGGCTTGGTTTCTTGAGCTCCTTACCACAAACAAGGCTCTGATACCATGTCAAGATTGTGGGAGAGAAGGAAGGAGTCTCACTTGTAGCTTTCTTGCTTGCACAATGGGGGAATACACACACAGGTGGAGACTGAAAACAATTTTCCTCTTCTTAGTTGTGTAAGCCAAAAAGAACTCAAGTACATAGAAATAGAAGAACCCTATATATGGGTCTCAAACCAAACTCAACTAACTAAGGTGGCATACTAACTGAGCCACGAACTAGAGTAGATAAGGATAGCTATCATCTAGCTATTATTCATGGGCGGTGTACCAACCGCATCTGCAACAACTGACAAGTCGGTGACATAAATGCACAACGGTCACCCTAGCATATCACGAGTGGAGCTCGATATCTCAACAAGTAGCACCATGTCTATAATCCTTCAACTATATCAATGACTATTGCGAAACTTACTGAGTTACAATGAGCATCATGAGATGAGCAATTGTGTACCATAAGTGTAGCATATGTATTCAATAAAAGGAGTTTTCCATGTGGTAGCTTCAATTATATCAAAGTATTTTAGTAAAGATCTCATTGCACATTGCACTATTGGACACACCCTTCAATTGTAGTCCATAGTCCAACCTAAGCAAGTTTATACACTTGCACTTGGGAACTATAGATCTCATGTGAGTTAAACAATTAAAACTTTCAATATCTTCATATTTTCAAAACCTTCCAACAATGGGTCCTTTAGTGTTGTTCTATTAGCCCCTCATTGTCAATTATGCTTTGTGTAAAAATGCATTATGGAGAAGTTGGTTATGCCTCAATGGCTTCATATTTTTTTACCTATGTAAATTATCTGTTAACCTTATAGAGAATTGTTTAATTTTTTTTAAATAATAACCCTTAAAATTATTATCATTCTTAAGGTTTTGGTTCATCCTTCTCTTTGGTCTTCTAATCACCTTACATGCATGATCCTTAAATATAAGGGTTAAGGATATTATAAATTGTGAGTTATTACTTGTAAGGAAAAATGTTAAAGGTTTTGGTTCATCCTTCAAGGCTAGCCCACAAGGCATTGCAAGGCATAGCTGATTATAATAGGGATCAACAGGCTAGGAGCCAAAGGCAAAGCATGGAGCTGCATGAGGTGCAGCGAGTGCTGAACTTGGCTGGCCGGAACTGAACAGACCATGAGAGAGCACTAGAGGGAGACCTGATGCTGAGCGAGCTCCTCATGAAATGACTGCTCCATAACATCACAGTAGAGCAGAGTGCCACTGCACTAGTGACGTCTCTGCTTGCAGGATTAGGGGCAAACCAGGGCTCAAAGAGCTAGGCCAAAATACCGATTGTTTCCAAGCAACTCGACAAGTACCAACCGCATGACGATCCATATAGCTTCGTTGAGCAGTTTGAGCAAGTCTGCGAAGCCAACGGCCTCAACGACCAGACTTCCAAAATCACCAATGTTGTGTTTGATCAGGATACTAAATTTATGAGCCACATTTGGAAGATAGTTTTTAGCTCCATGGGGACTAAATTAATTCTATCTATAGCATACCACCCTAGAGTGATGTTTAAAATAATAAAAAGGTCAACAAGTGGCATGAGACCTACTTTTGAGACATTTTTCTCATTATGTACAACATGTGTGGAATTCATGGCTCTATTTGGCTAAGTTTGTCTACAATAACTCCACTCATGTTAGCATTAGAGTGTTCCCATTTGAGGCCATGTATGGTTACAGAGTGCCTTACATATATGATCCTTAAATATAAGGGTTAAGGGTATTACAAATTGTGAGTTATTACTTGTAAGGAAAAATGTTAAAGGTACATGGAAGTTGGAATTTGAAAGGGTGAGCAAGAGTGAGAGAGAAGAGCACAAGTAGAAGCAAGAGTAAGAGTTAGGAGGTTTTGAAAAAAAGAGAGCGAGCAAGATTGGTGTGTGGGTACTTTCAACAGTCACAATATGTGACCTACCTTTCCTTTTATTATTCTATCATACTAAAGAATAAGGAATAAAGATAACAGTGATGGGTAGTGACCACCTGCAATGTATAGTTGTGCGAGCATTAAGTATAAGGTAAATATAGGTAGCTAGGCACATGTGGCCTTTAACCCCCACCTCCCACTTTATAGATGATTGTGCCTAAAGTGAGGAGAAAAGTACAATATGTATATATGAGTACAACAAGATGAAGAAAGACATCATATCATGCTATACCCATCAACTTCCTAAGGAAGACATAACATTCCATTGGGAAACTTTTAGTAAATAAATAAGCAAGATTCTTGTAAAGATCTTGACAAGCTCTATGTGCTTGTCCTCAATCACTTCTTAGATGATGTAACAATGTATCTCAATGTGTTTGGTCTATGCACGAAATAACTAGATTGCGTGCCAATTGGATGGCACTCATAAAATGTGAATGCATGGTAGGAGTATTAGAAGTAATACCAAGGTTTTCAACCAAATAACCTAACCATAGGGTCTCCTTGCAAGCCTTAGTGCTGGGGGCTACTATATGTTTGATCTCATTAGTAGAAAAAGCAATGCATCTCTACACCCTAAACATCCAAGAAAATTTACCTCTAGTAAAGTGAAGACATAGCCAGAAGTGGACTTCCTACTATGAGGCCATTTCGGGGCCTGTTTTGGAGGCGGAAGTTTTCTGCACGCACTCAGGAAAAGGCCCAGTTTTATACCGTGTGACCACTGTTCTCCAGGTCGGTGAAAAGTTACTGTAGAAATTGCATCGTATGCCTGTGCGCAGAGACATAGGAAGTTACAAAATCATCCTTGTTGCCTGTTGATGCAAAATCGTCACTAGGAAGTGACTGTGTGATCAAATATCACTTTCATCAGTTTTGCAAAATTTCCCTTGTGAGGCTGAAGCTGTGTTCTTTGCAGTGACAGAATTTTTTGCAGTGTTCTGTAATGGCGTCTGATTCTCTTTCACAGATTGTCACTGAAAAGCTTGACAAGAACAACTTCCAAGCATGGAAGTTTAGAATGACGAATTTCCTTATGGGAAAAGGATATTGGGAATTTGTTGCAGGAAATGAAGAAGAACCAGTTCTTCCTGATGTTCCCAATCAACAGCAAATACAGGCATTTAAAGCATGGCATGAGAGAGCCAGTAAAGTTATGTACTGGCTGTCTATCAGCATTTCAGACTCTATGATTGTGCATATTCAAGATGCAAGTATGCCAAAGGAGGCATGGGATACTTTGTCAAAAATGTATAGCACAAATACGCAAGCCAGGAAAATGCAGCTCAAGCAAGAGTTGCATAATGTGCAAAGAGAAAATATAAGCATCAATGACTACCACATGAAGGTGAAGAAGATTGCAGATGCACTTGCTTCCATTGGGTCGCCAGTGGAAGATGATGATTTAGTTTCTGTGACCTTGAATGGTCTAGGAAAGGATTATGCACAGTTTCGAACATCCATTTCCGTCCGTGAAAGATTTCCTGATTTTGAGGAGTTGATTGCTCTTCTAATTTCTGAGGAGCAGAGAAATGGTGGTGCATCTTCTTTAGGAGGAACTTCAAAAGAAGCTGTCTTCTACTCAAATGCTGGAAGAAGTAGAGGCAGAGGTAGAGGAGGCCGATCTGGAGGCCGTGGTAGAAATCAGAATATGCAGCAAACTCAAGAAAACCAGTCCTATGGAGGAGGACGTGGTAACTCTAGAGGCAGGGGAGCCAAAGAGGTCGTGGTAGATGGCAAAGAGGCCAAAATGCAAACAACAATGTTGAATGCTACTACTGTGGTAAAATGGGTCATATGGCTAAGGACTGCTATAAAAAGCAGAATGACATCGTGAATGGAAAATTGCAACAAGGGAATTATGCATCTTCTAGTAGACAGGGTGATGACAGAAATGAGCATTTGTTTATGGTGCAGCACATGAACAATTCTATAACAAGTGCAAAAGAAAGCAACGATGTATGGTATGTTGACTGAGGTGCATCAAACCACATGACATGTCATGCAGAATGGATAGAGGATGCAAGGAAAATGGAAAAACCAGGATTTGTGGAAACTGGTGATGATACTGCATATCCTATTGTGCAGATTGGAAAAATTTCTTTGTCTATGCAGGATGGGAAAAAGAAATACCTGTCCGATGTATTCCATGTCCCGATTATCACCAAGAATCTGGTTTCCGTTGGTCAAATGGTTGAGCAGGGCTTGCAGGTCAGATTTAATCCTCATGAATGCTTTGTTGAGGATATGAAAAATAAAGGTCGCTTGATAGCAAAAGGAAAGAAGAAGGGCAGAATGTTTACATTGGATGCAGACATGCTTGAATTGAGTGCACCAATGTTTGCACATGGGACTGGTGTAGTTGCAGATATTGATATCTGGCATAAAGCATTGGTCATGTTAATGTACATCGACTTAAATCAATGCAGGCCCAAAATATTGTTGCAGGATTGCCTAAATTCAAGGTTGCAGAAATGCATAAGTTATGTGAAGCCTGTCAATTTGGAAAACAGGCAAGGAAACCATTTCCTAGACATGTTCAAGAGAGTAAGAAGCCATTGGAATTAATCCACTCTGATGTGTGGACTACTAAAGCTGCATCTCTTGGAGGCTGTCATTATTTTGTCACTTTTATTGATGACTATAGCAAAAAAGTTTGGGTGTATTTTATGAAAAAGAAAAGTGAAATTTTTGGGCATTTCAAAACTCTTAAAGCTATGGTTGAAAAAGAAACAAGCCTGCAAATAAAATGCCTAAGGTCAGATGGGGGGGGAGAGTACCTCTCAAATGAGTTTGCAAGGTTCCTGCATGAGCATGGCATAAAGCAGCAATATTCATGCAGTCATATCTCACAACAAAATGGAATTGCAGAAAGGAAAAACAGGCATATTGGCGAGGTATCTCGTGCCATGCTCAACGAAAAAGACTTGCCTGATTTTTACTGGGCTGAAGCAGTTTCTACAGTAGTCTACATAATGAACAGGACTCCCACTGCAACAATACATGGGATGGCTCCAGAGGAGAGGTATACTGGTAGGAAACCAGATATTTCTCATTTGAAGATTTTTGGTTGCATTGCCTATGTTCATGTGCCAGATGAGTTGAGATCCAAGTTGGATCCAAAAGCTGAGAAGTGCATCTTTATTGGTTACTCTCTGCCCAGCAGAAAGGGTATAGATGCTATAACCCTTCTACTCGTAAGTTTACAGTGAGCAGAGATGTTGTTTTTTATGAGATGAGTAGCTGGTATAAACCAGTAAATGTGATTGATGATGTAGATGCACAAAATGGTAATGCTGCACAGAATTCACAGCAGCAGTCACAAAATATTAGTGGACTTGGAACGTCCTCTAGCAGTGATTCACATTCTTTGCCATGGACAGGCAGATTGAGATCAGGAGAATCTTCTCAAAGCAATGCAGATAGTGGTATTCAAGTATTACGAAAAGGAAAAGAGAAGGTAGATCAGCCCATGTTTGATGTGAATATAGGTCACTCTTATGTGGATAGTGAATCCAGTGGCTCAGAACAGAGCATTGATGATGAGTTGGGTATTCCTTCTATTGTTACACCTAGAGTAAGGAAGACTAGGGATGTTTTGAGAGCACCTGGGAGTGAACCTACTTTGCGCAAGTCTACCAGAGCTAGGTATCCTGTGGATAGGCTGAAATATGATGGATTTACAGCCATTCACTATGCCTATATGGTCAAAGTGATACAGGAACTAGAACCCACTTCTTTTGAGCAAGCCATGGGAAAAGAAAAATGGGAGAAAGCCATGGATGAAGAAATGGATTCCTTGGAAGCAAATGCTACATGGAAATTGGTACCTTTGCCTAAAGGTAAGAATGCAATTGGCTGTAAGTGGGTTTATAAGGTGAAGCACAATGCAGATGGTTCTGTGAACAGATACAAGGCAAGATTAGTAGTCAAGGGGTATGCACAAACATATGGCATTGATTATGAAGAAACATTCAGTCCAGTTGCAAGGATGGCAACCGTAAGAGCAGTCATTACTATGGCTGCATCAAAGGAATGGTCTTTACATCAAATGGATGTAAAGAATGCCTTCTTGCATGGTGATTTGCAAGAAGAGGCATATATGGAGCAGCCACCAGGTTATGTGCATGCTGTTCATCCTGAGTTTGTTTGCAGGTTGAAGAAAGCATTTTATGGCTTGAAGCAAGCACCTAGAGCATGGTCTGACAAGATAGGACAGTATCTTGTCACTATTGGCTTTTAGATTTCCAAGGCAAATTTCTCACTTTATGTGAGAAAAACAGAGAAAGGTATTATGCTGCTTGTCATTTATGTTGATGATTTGATTATCACAGGTGACAGTGATGAAGATATCCTTCATGTGAAAATGCTATTGAAGCAGAAGTTTGAGATGAAGGATTTGGGAGAGCTGCGATATTTATTGGGCATTAAGGTGATTAGATCACCAAGTGGGATATGGCTCTTACAGAGGCAGTATGGATTGGACATGCTGTCCAAATATGGGATGACAGGCTGTAAGCCTATTTCAGTTCCGTTGGAGCTGAATGTGAAGCTGAGCGCAGATGCAGGTGAGCTTCTCGAAGACCCTACTATGTACAGACGCATAGTAGGAAGTTTGATTTATATGACTATTACTAGGCCAGATTTGAGCTATGCTGTTGGATTGGTAAGTCAGTTTATGTAGGCTCCAAGGAAACCGCATTTAGATATGGCTAGATGCATACTCAGGTATGTGAAGTCCACATTGCAGTATGGACTATTTTATGAGACTGGGTTTCAGATACAGTTGCATGGATACACTGATGTTGATTGGGCTGGTAGTATTTCTGATCGACGATCTACCAGTGGATATGTGTTCTCTTTTGGGAGTGTTGCAGTCACTTGGAGCAGCAAGAAATAGCCTACAGTTGCCTTGTCGAGCACAGAGGCTGAGTATAGGGGCGCAGCAATGGCTGCATGTGAGGTAGCTTGGTTGCATAAGCTACTTTATGATATGCATCAGCCTACAGATGGACCACTTGTCATTTATTGTGACAACATGAGTAGTATACACTTGGCAAATAACCCAGTCTATCATGCTAGAACAAAGCACATTGAGGTGCATTATCATTATGTGCGGGAGAGGGTTTTACTAGGTCTTATTGATCTAGTTTATATCAGCACAGAGGATCAGGTAGCTGACATATTTACGAAGGCATTGGGCGTAGAGAAGCTGCGCAAGTTCAGAGACCTACTTGGTGTGCAGGAATTGGGATTGAGCTCGAGGGGGAGTGTTGAGATATCGAGCTCCACTCGTAATATGCCAAGGTGACCGTTGTGCATTTATGTCACCGACTTGTCAGTTGTTGCAGATGCGTTGGTACACCGCCCATGAATACTAGCTAGATGACAGCTATCCTTATCTACTCTTGTTCGTGGCTCAGTTAGTATGCCACCTTAGTTAGTTGAGTTTGGTTTGAGACCCGTATATAGGGTTCTTCTATTTCTCTGTACTTGAGTTCTTTTTGGCTTACACAACTAAGAAGAGGAAAATTGTTTTCAGCCTCCACCTGTGTGTGTATTCCCCCATTGTGCAAGTAAGAAAGCTACAAGTGAGACTCCTTCCTTCTCTCCCACAATCTTGACACTACTTTCTTTTCACTTCCTGTCAGTATGATGAGGCGACTTGATGCAATTCCTCATCTTCAAGTGAAGGGGGACTATGAGTGGAATGCAATAACTCAATGCAAAAAGAACCAAAACATTGTTGAGATGGCAAGCTCAACACGTGCAAATATTGATGATGGACCACCTGGCCAAATGGGTCTGCATGTCTACACTGTGCACATTGGTGGTCACATGGCCATTGACTTATCACTTATTATATTTAGTTTGTTCCACCTTCCTACAGCAGTCTGCATAGATATAGCGCCAGGCAGTCAACTAGTGTAGTAAGATGTTATGTACTATTTGACTTAGTAGGACACTTTCCTTTATGTTGTATCTTATCTATACTTTGTGTACATTGTATTGTGTGTGAAAGAAGAAGAAAAAACCAGCAAGAAAACATCTTGGTCTCCATAACTCTTCTTGTGTTCTTGAGTGAGCTTCCTCTTGTGTATACAGTGTGTGCTTAGCGTAACAACTCAAGCAAGTCCTCCCACCACATGATTCTTGATATGGTATCAAAGCGGTGCCACTTAGAGAAGCTGGTTTTCAAGGCTGAAGTCAAGGAGAAGAAGCAAGGTTCGAGCAAGCAAGCAACAGGTAAGAAGCTCTCCCATTCTTCCACTCTTTCTCTTGGATAGTGCCTGTGGAGGCACCGGAAGTAGGGTAGAGTGAAAATCTCAAATTGCTGTGAGATTTGGTGTGTGAGCAGAGCATTGTATATTCTACAACAATGCCCTTTAGGACATATCCATAGTTTTTTTGGGCATCAGAGGCCGTTTTCAATTGCGTTTTGGAGTTGCAAGGTTGCGGATAGGAGTTTTAGGGTATACTGCAATTTCGACTATGTCGACCAAAAGTGGGTGCACAGTTGCAAATTTTGAATATGTAATTTTTGAGGTGTTTACCAGAAAGAAAACATTAGATTTATCTACAAACAGGTTGTAGATTACATGTATTTTTTAGCAATCAATGAAAAAGGTTGCTTGCTGCATTGTTGTGCACTTGTTGAAAGGTTGCACAAGACTTGCTTGTTGTTTTATATCATTTTTGTGATAATGGAAGAGAACAATAGAAATCTCATCATTGAGAAACTCAACAAGAAAAACTACCCTTCATGAAAATTCCGTGTGACAAACTTCCTCATTGGAAAGGGCCTTTATGAGTTTGTTTCAGGTAAAGAAAAAGAGCCTAAGCTGAGTATCCCTCCGACTACAGCTGAATTAAAGGCATGAAAATAATAGAATGCAAATGATAAAAAGGTGATGTATTGGCTATTTGCAATAATTGATAATACTATGCCAGGGCATATTAGAAATGTAGAAACTTCACATGTAGCTTGGACAATTTTTTAGAATACGTTTTCAGTAAACACAAAGGCACGAAAGATTCAACTTAAGCAAGAGTTGAATACCTTGAAGAAAGGGAAAATGTCTATCAATGAGTATGTTTTGAAGGTGAGGAGCATTGTAGATGCTTTAGCAGCAATTGATGTAATGCCTGATGATGATGATTTGGTTTCATCCACTTTGAGTGGCCTTAATAATGACAAGGCTTGGAAATTATTTGTCACCTCTGCATATGTATGAAAGCCATTTCTAGATTTTGATAAGTTGGTCTCTCTCATGATTATCGAAGAGATCAATATGAAGGGTGACTCATCTAAAAGAAATGGTGAATAGGTCCAAGCATTCTACTCAAGTTTAGGAAGGGGATGTGGCAGATTCTCTTCGAGAGGCTGTGGTATGGGACGTGCTGGCGATAACCAACAAAACATTTTAAATCAGTAATTTGGTGAAATGCATGTTTCAGGAGGCCGAGAAAACCTTAGATGCAGGGGGAGCTCTAGAGGAATAGGTGGATGGTAGAATAGAGGTTCTAGAAATTCTACTATTGTTTGCCATTATTGTGGCAAAAGAGGTCATATTGTAGCCCATTGTTATACTAAGAAGGATGATATCCACAGTGGTAAATTGTAGTAAGGAAACTATGCATCATCTTCATGACAAAATGAAGACAAAAATAAGTGTTTGTTTGTTATACAGTATATGATGAATGTAATTATAGGAAAGGGGACACATGATTATGTATAGTATTCGATTCAAGTGCATCTAATCATATGATCAGTCATGTTGAATGGTTTGGAGAGATGCATGACTTGCGAGATCCAAGTCATGTGCAGATGGGTGATGATTCATGCCACCCAATTTCACACATTGGAAAGGTTCCCTTGTCCTTGCATTATGTCCAAACAAAGAGTCTAACAAATGTATTACATGTGCCATCAATCACAAATAATTTAGTGTCTATTGGCCAAATGATAGAGCAAGGGTTGTAGGTTCGATTCAATGTAAAAGGTTGTTTTGTAGAAGACTTTAATGATAAGTGCAGGTTGGTCGCAAAAGGAAGTAGAGTTGGTCGGATGTTCACTTTAGATTATGGAATTCATGCAATGTGTCACTAAATTGATTGCTTATTGTGCATTCTCTATTTAATAAATTCATGTCAATAAATTAATGACTCACTTTTCTTTAAGAATTGATGATGATGTAACATGGTCATGAGACTATTTAGATACCAGTATTCCTAGTGCATCACTTAATGGGGTGATCAGAGCACTATGATGGGGATATCTGGTACATGCAGTACAAGTTATGAAGGGGGAAAGAAGTGTCTGCCAAGTGTAAGAGTGCACACAAGAACCAAGAAGTTACACATAAATGAAGATTGATTGAGTTCTAAGAAGAGGAAGTGCATTAGCATTGTGTATATGTATTTATGTATGCATTCAAGGACACCTGGGAATGTTTACTTGTGTGTAATGAGCATTGCATTCATTTGGGGTCATCCTCTCCCCTACAAGTCAAGGTCTAAGGTCTTTTCTTTCATTAAGAAAGACAAGAGAGGGAATTCTCTTACTAAGAAAGACGATAAATGTGACCCTCTGGAAGTGAGGAGAGAAGTGATTTTCTCTTTCTAAGGTCTAAAACGACACAAGCTTTTGTGTGGAATTCAATCTTAAGGTTGAGGCCTAAGGCAATCTAATGAACTCTCCTTATCTATGACTCAAGGGGGTTGCATGGACCACAAGTTAAGAGTACAGTTTAAAAAGATATTTTTTGGAAAATCCATTTTTAAAATATCTCACAATAGAAAAACGATCTCTAAAAATGGGCTGCTAGGGTTATCGAAAACAGCGAGATCTACAACTTTCATGTTGGAAGTTTTTTATCCAAACAACGCACAAAGAGATATCTCGAAATTAGCATTGCAGAGTGGAACAACCACATCTTGCATGAAGATCAACTCAACTGTCTCTCCAAGAAGAGAAGCTCTTGAAAGCTTATAAAAGAGGAGGCTCTCCTTGGGTGTAAGGAAGAGGTGAAGGAAGCATCACTTTGCATGTATCCAAGAGGAGAATAGAAGGTGCAAGTGCTGCGGAAGCCCTGCTGAAATCAAGTGCTGTGAGTTCTAAGAGGAGAAGAGAAGGTGCAAATACTGCGAAAGCTCTACTGAAATCAAGCGCCAAGAGGAGAGCCCTACATATATTGTGTAGGAGAGAAGGAGACTCAAGAAGGATCAAAAGGTACCAAATTTCAAGTTGTGCAAGTGCTAGCCAGTTGTATACCGTGCAAGGAACCGTGATCTTGTTTCCAAGATCTACAAGTAAGAACTGGCTTATGTGTAACAGAGGAGCTTGCTCCTTGTCAATAATATAACTCCACAAGGGGAGAGGGGGGACTGGCCCATCTTCCAGTATCTAGTGTGTTGCCAATTCCTCTACCTCTCTCTCTACATCTTTCTTTTCTCTCATCTATTCTCCCTCTTTGCCAACATAATATTCGCCATATATATTTTAATCAAAGTAAATGCGATCCTTGCAAGAAGAATGTAAAGATTCAACTGATGAAGCACCTACAAGTGAGAAATTACAGGCTCAATTGACAGAGTATCATAGCTTGTTGGAGGTTCCCGAAGTACGTCAATTGATTGGCAGCTTAAGGGCAAGGGAAGAAGCTATTTATGAAGGACCGAATCCTCCAATAGATGGTGATACTAGAGGAAACACCATTGCACCAATTGATGGTAAAGATGCAAAGCATTCAATTGCTGAGAAGTTTCCTAGAAGAAAGAAGGATTCTCGGATCAAGAAGAGTAAAAAGACCTCACCTCGAGTGAGGCAGATAAGGAGGGAGTCATCTCCCTCAGCAACCAGCTACTCCCCTGATTACTCAAGTTCCTCCTCCTCCTCATCATCTTCTAGTTTCTACTCTCTTGATTCTAAGTCTCGTACAATCCGCAAACGAATAAAGAGAGACCATAAGAGGAGCAAGCTTAAGAAGACTAAGACTTCTAAGTCTGGGGATAAAGACATAAAGTTTGACTCTTACTCCGGTAAGAGAGATCGGCATGTAGGCATGCACTTGAAAGACACCGCTAGAAATTGGTGGTTGACTCTCATTTTGGAGGGAAGGAAACCTACGACTTGGGAAAAGTTCAAGAAGAAGTTTTATGCTCAGTTCTTGCCTCTTGATTTTGAGAATGATGTCAAGAAGGAGTGGGATTGGCTAGACCAGAAAGAGCATGAAAAGGTCACTAGTTATGTGGACAAGTTTTGGTCTACTCTTCTCAAGGTTACTCCTTTCATGGAGATCAGCGATGAAGAGAAGAAAAGGAAGTTTGAAGCTGGTCTACTCCCTCATTTATGCAAAACCACGAAGGAGTATCCACACATGAAAACTTATATTGCATGATGTTTGCATACACCTGGTACATCTCGAAAGTTGGAGATGAGTTCTTATAGAGCAAGACAAGAGCAGCTCTATGATCAACCAAGAGACAGGACTAATCGAAGAAGACCTACCTTTACCCATGACCAATATTCAAAGCCAGAGGGTAACAAGAAGAAGCGCAAGTATCTCTCACCCTTTGAGATACAAAAGTACAAAGAGGAAGGAAGGTGCTTTCTTTGTGGTGAGTTAGGGCATATGAAGCCTGACTGTCCTCACAAAAGGAAGGAAGCAAATGTGGTTAAAGATCCTCCTCCACCATCCTCAAATTCTATTCAGGATGTGCAAGCTAACACTCATTCAAATGAGAAGAAAAGACAACTCTTAAAGGGTTGGGGGACACTCAACAATCAACGAGTTTTGATACTCTTTGATCCAGGGTCCACAAATAATTTTGTGTTAGCAGATACTATTGAAAGGTTACAAATTCCACCGGATCGATTGGGAACACCAATTGGATCAGGTTCGGCATTTGAAAGACTTACAACCAATTCTACTCCTATTCAAGGGAATGTGAATCTTAGAATTGGGGATTACCATGACCAAGAATCTTTTCTACTTGCATCCATAGGTAATTGTGATGTTATCTTAGGCATGCCTTGGCATTACAAGATTAGACCTCTTCCCGATTTTATTAAGAATACCCTTGCATTTCAATTCAAGGGTCGGAACATAGTATGCATTGCTGATGCTGGAGATTCGCCTGTGCCAATGGTTAGTCATGTTAGAATTTCTAAAGACATGAAGAAAGCTATTTCTGCGTACATGATTTTTGCGAGAGAGTCAAAAGAAACTAATGATTCAAGGGCACTTGGTGCCTCTAATGAACACACAATACCAACTAATGCTTCTAAGTCTCAGACTTTAAAAGAACCCCTCTCTTTAATTTATCAAGCTAGATATGATTTTGTTAAGCAATATGAAGATTTTTTTAGTGATTCACTCCCAGAAGAGTTACCTCCTAAGCGCCCAGAAGATCACACAATTGATCTTATCCCAGGCAGTTCACCACCTAACCAACCACCTTACTGAGTAAGTGCAAGTCAGCAATAAGAAGAGATCCTAACACAAGTAAACGAATTGTTGGAAAAAGGGTTAGTTCAACCTAGCTCTTCTCCATACTTCTCTCCAGTCTTACTTGTTCAAAAGAAAGACGGTTCTTTCCATAAGTGCATAGACTACAAATCTTTGAACAAGATCACAATCAAGAATCGTTTTCCTATCCCAAGGATAGATGATATCTTGGATAAGTTGCAAGAGGCTAGTATCTTTAGTCGCATTGATCTCAAGAGCGGCTATCACCAGATACGGATAGCACCTGAAGATGTTCACAAGACAACTTTTCATACGATATTTGGACTATATGAGTTCTTAGTCATGCCATTTGGTTTGACTAATGCACCCGCCACATTCATGTTAAAAGATGTGGATCTAGGACATGACACAAGCTATGGTGGATCAAAGATGTAAACCAAGTTCATAATGACATGGACAAGTAGAGACAAACTATTACACAAGTGAATTAGGTTCCAAGATAGATTAGCTTGGACTCATAAACACAATCTTGTGTAGAATTGACAATGACAGACACTTAACTGAAAGTACAAAGCACCATGATATTGTGTTCATTTCATAGTCAAGTACAATGCTTTATAGGCTTTGAGTTGTTCCACTCTCCTCACTGTGCCTATGGAATTCAGGACAGCTCCTCTTGGAGCATACATCATTTGTCTATTTCTCAACACCCCCCCTCAAATGATGAGTCCCTACACTTGTTGCTGGCTTTTGCCCCCCCTACATGATAACATGGCCCGGAAGACTAGTTCATAGGCAGCCTAGTCAAATTAAAGCTTGAGACTTTACATCTTGGCAAGGGTTTGTACAAATCAAATCCACTAAGGAAAATAAAGATCCACTATGGGAAAAACATATGAAAGATACAATGAAAGTTCTTCAAAACAATCTGTCAGAGTTGTTGATGGTAGCGGAAGCATATTTTTCTTCTTCTTCTTCTTCCATGAATTGGTTCTGGTGATGATCACTTTGGAATTGTTGGGCTCTTTTCTTGTGGAAACATTCACTGGCTACATGGCCAGTCTTACCACAATAGTGACATGTAAGCCGATCCTTGTTGTTGTTGTTGATGAATCCTCGACCTCTTCCTTTAGGTCCAGCAGCTCCTTTGGTGTACAAAAGATTGTCCCTAGATGATGAGACATTGTCTTTTGCATTCTTGGTTTTTACTTTGCCTTCTTCATCGAGTAGTGAGTGCTCAATATCTTTAAGTGTGAGGCTTGGAACATTACTCAAAGTGGACACAAGATTTTCATATGGATCCTTGTTTACACTTGCAAGTAGTACGGCTATTGCTTCATCTTCCTCAATATTCTTTTTAAGAGATGCAAGCTGAGTTTTTAAACTCTTAAACTTATTAATGTGTATGGTCATAGAAGCACTGTCTTTGATATCCAGTTTATAAAACTGCATGAGAAGTTTTACCTTTGAATTCTTCGCTTGAGTACCAAACATTTTATCAAGTTCCTCCCAGGCGGTTTTAGCATTTCTAATGCCAGATATATGATGTAGCACATCATCACTTAATCCCCAAGCAATGATGCCTAGTGCCTTATTATTCATCTTCTTCCATTCTTTGGATTTGAACTGGTCTTCTTCAATGAACCTATCTTCATCATCTTCCTTCTTGTTATCTGCATCATCTTCAAACAAGTCCCATAAGTCTTTTCGCATCAGGTGATACATGGTCTTTTCCTTCCAGGCATGGAAGCCTTCTCCATTGAACTTTGCTATTTGCTCAAGCTCTGCCATGTTGAGCAGCTCCAATAAACTGAGAAAAGACCAGCAAGGGGGATTTGTGAAGTGTCACAAGGAGGTCAGTGTCAACTGACACTAGTTGAGTATCAATAGATACTATTCTTGAGCTTAGTATTGAATGTCGGTGCTTGATCTTATTCTTGCTTGTTGATTTGAAGTGTTAATCTTGCTGCGAGCTGAGTTCAGACTCAGATAAGAGTGGCAGTGTGTGCCCTAAGTTGAAGGGAATGAGAAATTGAAGAAAAAATGAGCTTGCACCTTGATGGCTATGGCTTCTTGGATTAGGGTTTTGACCCAGGCCTGGTTTTTTTCGGATATCTAGAGCTAGAGTTGGTCATTTTGAAAACTTTTTTATTGGAAATGTAGCTTACTCCATGCTCTACAAGAGCCCCATGAAAATCATCAAGATTGGGTACAGCAGTATGCACGCAGATCAGCAAATCGTAAACAGGTGCAGGTAGCGACATCGAATTTCAACAATGCCAGGCTTGTAAGTGCCCAATGTCAAGCTTAGATGTGATAGGAAGAAGCTCCTTGAGTAGAAGAACAATCCTCCTGAATAAAGCATGCTGAAATATTGCCTGGTTTGAGAGATATGAGAGCTCAAAGTGAGGTATGTCCTGCAGGCCACAAACTGGGGCTATGGCAGCAACTGACAATAGTGACAATGCTGAGGTCTAGATAGCCAAATCTCATGGATTGATGTGATACAAGGAAACTTCGTGAGGTGGAAGCACCTCTCCAGAAGGAAGCTCAGAGAGATTTGGTATGTGGAGTGAGATACAGGAGCTTCAAGATGGCAGGGTGCTGCTGGCTATGGCTGCCACAAGGTCCAACTGAGATTTGAAGTTGAAACTGAAGATATGAGCTGAATGTGGGCTGCTGAGAGATCACCAGAGATGAAGGGAGACTAGAGATTCAGAGTGTGAGCTGTGCCATGCCCAACTGGGCTCTGATACCATGTTAAAAGATGTGGATCTAGGACATGACACAAGCTATGGTGGCTCAAAGATGTAAACCAAGTTCATAATGACATGGACAAGTAGAGACAAACTATTACACAAGTGAATTAGGTTCCAAGATAGATTAGCTTGGACCCATAAACACAATCTTGTGTAGAATCGACAATGACAGACACTTAACTGAAAGTACAAAGCACCATGATATTGTGTTCATTTCATAGTCAAGCACAATGCTTTATAGGCTTTGAGTTGTTCCACTCTCCTCACTGTGCATATGGGATTGAGGACAGCTCCTCTTGGAGCATACATCATTTGTCTATTTCTCAACAATTCAATCGAATGATGGAGAGAATTTTCAGACCTCACTCAAAGTTCACATGTGTCTTCTTTGATGGCATTCTAATATTTTCACAATCTGAAGAAGAGCATAGAAACCATATATCTATTGTCTTTCAAGAGCTTTGCAAGTATAGACTACAGGTCAATGCTAAGAAGAGTAAATTTTCCCTTTTGGAAATTCATTAGTTAGGCCATATTGTTTCTCACAATTTGGTGAGAATGGATCCTGAGAAGATTCGAGCCATTGTTGAATGGCCTATAGCTACTTATGTACATGAAGTTAAAAGTTTCTTGGGCCTATATTCATACTATAGGAGGTTCATATGATGTTTTGCATATGTTGCATCTCCTCTACATGACCTTACTAAGAAGCGAATGCCTTTTTGTTGGGGATCAAGGCAACTACAAGCCTTTGAAAGAATTATTCTCAAGAACTAGTTCTCATAGTTTCGGATCTTCAAAACCCTTTTGAAGTTCACTGCGATGCTTCTGGGGATTGCATTGGAGCTGTGCTTAACCAAGAGCATCATGTAGTAGCATTTGAGAGCCGACGCCTCAAGGACCATGAGCTACATGCTCTAGTATATGAGAAAGAGCTTATGGCGGTGGTACATGCTCTTCAAGTATGGAAACACTATTTACTTGGTGCTGATTTTGTTATAAAAAAAATCACCAAAGTCTAAGATACTTCCTCACTCAGAAGAAGCTCTCAAAGAAACAAATGCGTTGGGAAAATTTATTATCTATGTTTCATTTTCAAATCCTTCACACATCTGAAACTAAGAATGTGGTAGTAGATGCTTTATTAGGTGACCTCGAGTGAATGCAATCACAACTGTTTACCATAACGAGTTCATGGATTTACCCAAAATGTATGCAACTGATTCCAACTTCTCAACCATATGGGATCAGCTTAACTCAGGTCAGTTAATTACACCTTACTCAATTCGAGATGGTTATTTGTATCATCATCAAGCAATTTGTGTAGCATTACCATTGCGACACAAGGTAATGGATGAAGTACATGCATCTCCATATGCTGGACATAGGGGTATTCTACCCACTACTCAAGCATTGGAAAGATATTTCTTTTGGCCCACTCTTAGAGTTGACATTGAAAGATATGTCCATGAGTGCAAGAGATACCAAAAAGTAAAGTATGACAGGCATAAACCACCTAGTCTACTGAAGCCATTACCTATTCCCAATGAGCCTTGGGAAAGTATAGCCATGGACTTTATCATGGAGCTTCCTCGCACTCGAGCAGGCAATGATACAATCTGGACTATTATTGATAGATTCAGTAAGCAAGCTCACTTTATACATGTGCAAAAGACAATCAAAGCTGATCATATGGCTAAGCTATTCATTGCTCATATTTTCAAGCATCATGGCATGCATAAGTCCATTATAAGTGATCGAGATCCCTGCATGACCAGCCTCTTTTGGCAAGCTCTCTTCGAGAACCTCAGGACAAAGTTAAAGTTTTCATCCTCTTATCATCCTCAAATGGATGGGCAGAGTGAAAGTGCTAATTCTACTGTTTTGGACCTTTTGAAATCCTATGTCTCTAATAGCCAAAGATAATGGGAAAAGTATTTGCCTTTAGTAGAGTTTGCATACAATAATACGATGCACTCTAGTACTAGTAAGGCAACCTTTGAGATCATCTATGGTAAGCCTCATTTACCACCCATTCTTCTTACGAAGGATAAGATCTTTGCAGTAGATGAGTTTGTTGATACAACTTTCACTCAAGTAAAAGCTGCTATCCAAAGGACACAAGAGAAGCATAAACGCGAAGCAGATAAGCATCGTCATAAGTTAGATCTCAAGTTGGTATAGTATGTTCTTCTTAAGTTTGAGAAGGCTCGCTTGAAGAAGCAAAAAGGTCAAAAGGGTAAAGTGGTTAAGCTTTCTAATCACTATTATGGCCCTTTCAAGATCACAGATAAGATAAATGATGTGACTTTTTGTTTGGATCTACCATTTCATTGGAACATTCATAATGCTTTCCATATAATTTTGCTACGTCCTATATTGGAGAACCTCCAATGGAACCAATCAAGGAAGATTTACCTGACATAGAAGAAACAGAAGAGTTCCTTGTGCATGAAAGAATTTTACACCATCAGGACAATACTCTAAGGTCAGGTAAGGTATTATGGAAGTATCTGGTTAAGTTTAAGAATTATCCCCATTGGATGCTCAGTTTATGACTGAGAGAGAACTACAAGACTTTCCAGATCTTCTTAAGGACTATGTATCCCCTCTACAGTTGAGGTCAACTGTTTAGAAGCCAGAAGGATGTCACTAAATTGATTGCTTATTACGCATTCTCTATTTAATAAATTCATGTCAATAAATTAATAACTCACTTTTTTTTAAGTGTTGATGATGATCTAGCATTTCCATGAGAACATTTAGAGACCAGTATTCCTAGTGTATCACTTAATGGGGCGATCAGAGCACTGTGACGGGGATATCTGGTACATACAATACAAGTTATGAAGGGGGAAAGAAGTGTTTGCCAAGTATAAGAGTGTACACAAGAACCAAGGAGTTACACATAAATGAAGATGGATTGAGTTCTAAGAAGAGGAAGTGCATTATCATTGTGTATATGTATTTATGTGTGCATCCAGGGACGCATGGGAATGTTTACTTGTGTGTAATGAGCATTGTATTCATTTGGGGTCATTCACTCCCCTACAAGTCAAGCTTTAAGGTCTTTTCTTTCATTAAGAAAGACGAGAGAGGAAATTCTCTCACTAAGAAAGATGATAGACGTGATCTGTTTACCGCAGCACAGAGGAGCGGGAAAATGGAGCAAAGGAGCGGGAAAATGGAAAAAGGAGATATCCGAAAGGGCACAGGACAAAGGAAGGAAAAGGTGCCCCGGATGGAAGTCAGACCCTGAAAAATTTGACAACCTCTCCAGAAGGCCTCAATGTCACCTGGAGAAAAGAAAAGAGTAAAAGCGCACCATTAATTGTGAAAGCGCTCCCGAATCCTTGTAAAAGAGTGCCAGGCTCACTCCTATGCAAATTGTATGCACTAGTTGGGAATGGGATAAGTTAGAATGGTGGGAAATAGGAAAAGAGGCCTAGGCTAATGGCCAGCCATGTAAAAAGTGGGGATGACCGCCCAAAAAGTAGGGCATGTATATAAAGTTCAAAAGTAAATGAGAAGATCATTCTTGTGTGTGGCCAAAGCTTCTTATTCTTCTTCTCTTGTTTCTTGCCTTCTTGCTTGTGCTTGAGTGAGGGATTGAGGGAGTGTGAGGGAGTGAGTGTGTGAGAGTGAGGGATCATGGAGAAGAAGCTCCCCATCTTCTCTCTTCATCTTCTCTTCTTCTCTTCTCTTCTCTTTTCTCGCGCGGCTATGGAGGATGGAGCTTGACGGAGAGGGCTTGAGGTTGCTTGAGCTTGCCGCAAGGATCGTGGAGCTACTGGAATGCAAGAGAGAGGAGGGAACTCGATTGAGCATCAAGGTAAGCTCACTACATGCGTAAGGTAGACATTGTGCGTCCGCTATGTGAGAGGTAGCCATGGCCGCTCGGCTTGAAACGCGTCCGTAGGTCTCGAGGTAGAGCTCCGTAGCTCCCCTTTATTTTGGTTCTGTTTCCGGGACCGACGTAATCGAGCCTCGAGTGCCGTGTGCATCGAATCAAGCATAGAAGTAGGGTTTGCAGCCCGAACCGATGCTCGAGATAGTTAGGAGATTTAGGAGGTTTTAATCCTTGAAGCAAGTAAGTATTTTGATTTGTTGTTGAATATTAGAGTAGGACCATCCATCTCCATCTCTATTTTTTTATTTTTGTTGCATTAGGTTAAGATTAGGATAGGAGAAAGAAGGAAAACAGAAAGGATTCTGTTGATGTTGCAAATAGGGAAATAGGGGCACAAATTTTGGAGTGCCGTTTAATTCAAGCACCACAGTGATTCCAGGTATGTCTAGCATTTCCTTGTAGTGTTTTGCACCTATCTAGAAGGCACTGGATGATTCCATGGAGTAGGCGTTGAGCTTGACTCATCACACGCAACCCGCAGGCTGTCGTCTACGCAGTCGGACCAAGTTTTCTGGGTCCGATTTCCAGAATCGAACCACCCGATTTCCTGAATCAAACCGTTTGACTGCGAGAATCGGACCACTTTTCCTAGGGAAATCAGACCAAAGTAGAAATCGGACTGTCCGATTTTCACAATCGGACCACCCTGTCTGATTTTCACAATCGGACCACCCTGTTTGATTCCCAAAATCGGACGGTCTGATTCTGAGAATCGGACCACTTCACCAGAACTTAAAATAGAGGGTTTTTGAACCTGCCTGATAGTCTTGGCCACCCTGTTCACATCTCTGACCCCCCCTGGAAACCCAATTTAGCCCTTAGAAGCCAGAGACCAGACAAGATGAGCGAGGATTCCCCCCAAACAGCTAGACACTGAGCGGACCAAATTTAGAACTTGACTTGACTTTCGGGAACCAACCAACCAATCTTGAAGCAGAATAGAGAACACAGCATGGACTTTTAGTAAGACCTTAGATCAGCCAGAACCTACGCTTAGAGCCATATCAGGCTACAAACATGAGGGGAAGAGTGGAGTTTGAATTGAGCATTTCATGCATCCGCACCTCACTTTTGATTTTATCACCAAAGATGCACTACAAGAAAAGAAAAAGCATGTTTTCGCACTGAGCACTAGAAAGCACGAAGCACAACTTGTGAATAAGATTGACAACTGCTTTCAATAACAAGGAACTCATCAAGAAATATAATAACATCAAGGAACCCACTATTAGGAGAAGATCCCAAAACATAGTTGGGTGCCTAAGAGCCCCATCAGTAGGACCTTAAGAGGACATGAAGATCTAGAAGGGGACAACATAGAGGATCGGACGCTCCCGGAGCTACTCAAAATGATCGACGACCTTGTGGAGCTAGAAGTGGGAGCAATGTGAGGATCACGAGGCAGACAAGGAGAGGACTGACTGGACTTGGGAGAATTCCCAGTCTTAGTGCAAGAGTTAGTCAATGAGTACGACTTGTTGACTAGGACGGTAGTTCAGGGTAGACCAGTAGAGGAAGTGGTAGCAAGGCTAGAAGAGGAAAGAAAGGCAATTAGAAAGGCGCTAGAGAGCATAATTGCCTATAACCACAAGCAGAAGGCTAGGAAACTCCAACAAGATGTAGCCATGTACGAGGCCCAGCGTGTGCTAGCCTTGGTTGGTGCAGCCAAAGGAGGGCCAAATGCAAAGAGAGAACAAGCAGCAGAGGCTAACTTATCATTGAGTGAACTCATAGCCAAGCGGCTCATGGATAATACGTCCGTTGAGCAGAGCGCAACAGCCTTAGCCACCGTATTACTCTCGAGATTAGGGGTCACACAAGGGGCAAAGGGGCAATCTAGAATCCCTATTGTAGCAAAGTAGCTAGACAAGTATGAACCTAGCAATGACCCATATAGGTTTGTGGAGCAATTTGAATAAGTTTGCAAAGAAAATGGTCTCACGGACCTTGCAAGCTTTCAGTCTGTGCTTAGGTGATAAGGGGAGAATTTGGTACACTAGTCTAGATGCAGCTGAGCACACGAACTTTGCTCGTCTTAAGGACCTCTTTATCAAGAGATTCTCTGAGGCAGGGTACTCTGACAATCTCATCATCCGATTGATGAATGTCAGTCAGAGGGAAAAGGAAGACGTAAGGGACTATGTCACTCATGTGCGTAGCCTCTTCAAGAGGATCCCTGCAAATGAGCGACCTAATGAGAAGGCTGTGTCTACCGTATTTATAAATGGAATTCGAAGCGAGGAGCTCTACAAGGCTTTGGCTAGTAACTCCACTCTACACCAAGATGTGTTAGCTAGAGTCTTTGAAGAGGCAATAAGGGTGGACGATCAACTTAGGGAGCAAAGCGTGAGGAACACCAGTCAGGACAATACAAGTCAGAGAGCTCCAGAGCGATCAACAGTTTCAGGAGAGAGAGAGAACTCTAGCATACAGGATAAGGGAAAGAGTGTTGACCAAGGCCAGGAGCTGGCTGAGGTGAGAATGGAGCTTGCACGATTGTAAGACCAAATGAGGAAACCTGTGCGGTTGCATGTGCAGTGTATACACTGTGGCGGTAACCACCTCCCAGTCGAGTGCCAAGATCCTAGATCTAGGCCGTGCTCAAACTACGGTAGGCTTGGTCATGATGCACCAAATGACACAAGACCGGCCATTCCTAGGCTAGAGATGAACCCAACAGGCATACCCAGACCACCAAGGCTCTATGTAACCCATCCACCAAGTGACGCTCCTGTTCACTATGTGGAAGAACCTAGTGAAGAGGAGACCTACGTGAACCCATACATATCCTATGATGAGAAAGGCAATCCAGACTTGATGGACTACTGACCAGTACCAGTGATGATGCTAGGTAGAGGAAGAGGTAGAGGCTTTGGAGGACCAAGCCAAGATCCAATCTCATGCTGGACTTGCAATCATCCAGGCCATATTTCATTACCCTGCTCGGAAAGGGAACATGCAAACAAGGACAAAGCTGACCTTCGATGCACCGAGTATGGAATCACACACCTATTTCCTGACTAGTTCTGCCAATGTGCCCTCAGTACCCTTGGGGTTGTTCGGTGTGGAGACCTTTGATAGTGAGGATACGCCCATCCCACTACATGTCATGACGCGAGCACAGACAAAACAGGCAGGCATCTCATTGCCTAGGCCAAGTAACCTGGATGCAGCTTCGTTGGGAAAGAAAAGCTAGAGGAGAAGGAGAAAGAGAATAGACGCAAAGATTACCCTTAAGACTGAGGAAGCTACAATGCTAGTGACAGGAAAGAGGGTCATTGATGTAGAGGCAGAGACCTCAGCTCCTAAGACAACAGAACTAGGGAGTGCCAACGTAGGGGAATACCCCTACCCCAAACGGCAACTCGAGGCTATAGCCAAAGTCAAGGAGTGGGTCAAGGACGCCCAGAAACACCTTAAGGACACAGAGCCCATACTGGAAGACCAAATTGAAGACCTCTCTAGTGTGAGTACACCTGTTTCACCGTCGTGACCTCAATCGGGGAACGCACCCATACCACAAGAGATGCCATAGAGGCAAGACCAGGAAGAAGCATGTCAGCAAGCTAACCAAGACATATGGCCAAAGAGTACTGACCAAGGAGGAAGACAACCACCCAGCAACCTCCTCACCACTTTAGTAACCACGCCAGTAACCTTGAGCCTAGGAGATCTGCTTCGGCAGCACCCTTCCTTATGGCAAAAATTAAAGCACTGGGTGGAGGGAAAAGAGGAGCACACTACCGCTGACTTGCAAGAGTAGGACGCACTCATGCAGATTCCAACCTTAATGCTACACTCAGTTCCAAGGTCACTGCATGTCAATGCTTTCTGGGAAGGCACTGAGATGCATGTAATCTTACTTATCTTAGGCTTGGGGGATGTAACACGAAAAGGAATCGTAGACAGGTGCTGGTGTCAGTGTCTTAAGCCACGCAGTTCTACAGGCCTGGGAAAATCCACCCGTGGAAACGGCTAGGTTCAATGTCACATTGGCCAACAGAATGAAGTTAGACCATTCGGGATCCTAAAGAACTGGCCAGTGAAGGTCACAGGGGTGCAGTTTTTCGTGAACTTCATTGTCATGAAGGGAGTGGACTACGACATACTGCTAGGCTGACCTTGGATGAGAAACACTCGAGTTATTGAAGATTGGGGTAAAAATGTCATCTTCTTGGGGAATAGAACAGAAGCAATAAGGGTTGAGATGGATACCTGGAAAACTACCCCAACCGACCTTGATGCTATCTGTTACTGTGTTTCCCGCAGCACAGAGGAGCGGAAAATGGAAAAAATGGAAATAGCAAAAAAGGCGCAGGATAAAAGCAGAAAAAGGCGCCTTGACTGGTAACCAGTCCCTGAAAAATTTAAATGTTCGGGCACAACCCTCAGAAAGCCTCGGTGTTGGCTCGAGATAATAAAAGAGAAAAATGGCGCACCATTAAAATGTGGGAGCGCCCTCGAATCTTTGTAAAAGAGTGCTAGGCTCGCTCCTGTGCAAAGTGTATGCATTAGTTGGGAATAGGATAAATTAGAATGGTGGGAAATGGGAAAAAGGGCCTAGGCTACGGCCAGCCATGTAAAAGAGGGAAAAGGGGATGACTGCCCAAAAAGGATTTAGGGCTTTGTATATAAAGTTGAAAAGTGAATGAGAAGCTCATTCTTTGGTGTGTGGCAAAAAGAGTCTTCTTCTTCCTCTCTTCTTCTCTCCTTCTTGCTTGTGTGTGCTCTTGAGAGAGGGAGTGTGAGAGTGTGAGGGAGTGTGTGTGTGTGGGAGTGAGGGATCGAGGGTGAAGCTCTTCACCATCTCCTCTTCTCTTCTTCTCTTCTTTTCTCTTCTCTTCTCTTGCGCGCGCGGCTATGGAGGATGGAGCTTGGAGATGGAGGAGGCTTGAGGATGCTTGAGCTAGCATCAAGAATCGTGGAGCTACCGGAGTGCAAGGGAGAGGAGGGTACTCGATCAAGCATCAAGGTAAGCTCACTACACTCGTAGGATCGCTAGGTGAGAGATAGCCATTAGAGCTCGCTTGGAACTCTTGAACAATAAGCGGTCCGTGGGTCTTGGCGGTTGAGCGAAAGCACCCACATTTTGGTTCCATTTTGCCGGGACCAACGGATTCAATCTTGAGCACTTGCGCGCCTCATATCGAGCATCGAAGTAGATTATTCATCCCCAAAACGGAGCTTGAGATAGGTAGGAAGTTGGGTGTTTTTTATCTTCAAAACAGGTAAGTATTTTGGGATATTCTGGTTGTTTGATGATTGGAAAACATGGAGAAATTAGTTCAGTTTCTTGCTTTCGATTTGTGTTGCATTTAGAGTAGGTTAACAGTAGGAAATCACACCCGAGAGGCATAGGGTTGCTGCTGTAAAACAGGGAGAAAATCGGGGAAAACAGGGGGAAGATGGAGAAAATGCACATTTGGATGTGTAGGAATTGCTAGAGAGTGATCTGTAGCATTCGGGGAATGATCAGCAGGGTTATAAGTTCTGGAAGGGCAAGGGAATCCTCATTTGCAACCAGTTGAGAGAGAGAGAGAGAGAGAGAGAGAGAGAGCTTGGGCGACCCGTTCGATCGATCAGGGCAAGGCGTGACGTTGCATTCGGTGATCCCCAGGTATATAGATCTCTCCCCCACCACTCCAACATCATTACTGGTGAATTTTCTGGTCTATAGTCTCATCGATATCTTGAGATTTTGGATGAATCTGTGCTCGAAAGTGCGTCGGGCCGGCGGAATCGGACACCCGACTCAGTGTCTGATTCTCAGAATCGGAAAATTCGATTTTGAGAATCGGACGCTCGAACACCGATCGGACCAACCCGTCCGACTCGGACACTCGGACGCTTGGACAACCATCCGATCGGACCAACCCGTCTGGCTCGGACACTCGGATGCTCGGACAACCGTCCGATCGGACCAACCCATCCGACTCAGACACCCGGACACTCAGACCAACCCCGTCCGATCGGACGAATTAGGACACGTCAGCAATCGGACCACCTTGTTCGGTTCGATTTCCAAAATCGGACCAGTCCATAATCGGACCACCCAGATTCGGACACTCGGACCAACCCCGTCCGATCGGACCACTTGTCCGATTTTTGAAAATCGAACACCTAACCCCCGTCCGATTTTGAGACTCGGACGGGCCCAAACTCGGACCCACCTGGTCCGATTCCTAGAATCGGAGCACTGGTAAATCGAACGTCCGATTGCCAGAGTCAGACACCCCTTAGGCAAAAAAAAAAGGGAAAAAACATTAAAACTTGACCCCCACGAGCGACTGGGAGCACAACCTGCTCCAGGTCAACATGGCGAACGCCCTGTAGGCAGTTCCCGACAAAGGAGTCAAGACCAAGGGACAAGGGGCAGTGCTGGAGCACTCCCCAACGACCTAATGCGTTGAGAACGGAAATCCAATCGGAGGACCTGTGATCGACCCCCCTAGTGAACGGTAAGAAGCAGCGCAGACCCTAGAACCCACTAGAATGGCCAGGACTTAAGCAACAAAACCTATCAGGCCCGAAACGAGCGAGAGTGAGTAAGACGCTGAGGAATTGCTTGCGGCACTCACATTGAATTTCTGCACTTGAAGTACACTTAAGAAAGCTGAAAGCTTGATTGGGCATAAGTGCACGAGAAACGACACACCCATCGAGTGACCATAAATTGAGGTTTGTATTCAATAATCAAAGGAACTCACTCAGATAAATTACTCAAGGAACCCACCAATAGGAGAGGACCCAAGACATTGACAAACAAGTGAAGCGCAGGGTAGGACCAAGCAAGGAGCGCCAACGACGAGGATCTGTCAAGACTATTCAACCTGATCGACAGCGCAGCGGGGCGCAAGAATTCGACCATGATGGAAGAAAGCTCAGACCATCGGTCTGATGAGGAGCTCGATTTGAGTGTATTCCCAGATGCTATACAACATATGGTAAGTAGTTACGATGCACACGCCCGGTACGAGCACCGCGGCAGGACAGCAGACGCAATCATTGCAGACCTAGAGGAGGAGAGAAGGCTAGCCCGCAAGGCATTGCAGGGCATAGCTGATTATAATAGGGATCAATAGGCTAGGAGCCAAAGGCAAAGCATGGAGCCGCATGAGGTGTAGCGAGTGCTAAATTTGGATGGCCGAACCCGAACAGACCATGAGAGAGCGCTAGAGGGAGACCTGACATTGAGCGAGCTCCTCATGAAATGGCTGTTCGATAACACTGCAGTAGAGCAGAGTGCCACCGCACTAGAGCAGAGTGCCACCGCACTAGCGACGTCTCTGCTTGTAGGATTAGGGGCAAACCAGGGCTCAAAGAGCCAGGCCACAATACCGATTGTTGCCAAGCAACTCGATAAGTACCAACCGCATGACGATCCATACAGCTTTGTTGAGCAGTTTGAGCAAGTTTGCGAAGCCAACGGCCTCAACGACCAGACTCAATGCTCGTTGTTAACCCCAACACGAAGAAAGAAAAAGGAAATAAAAAAGACGCAGGGCAAAGGCAGAAAAAAGGTAGCCCGATTGAAGAAAGAATAGGAGAAAAGGCCAAAAGTGTAAGGGCAACCTTAAAAGTCCAAGGCAAATGCAAAAGGGGAAAGGCGCATTTTAAAATAAAAAGGTGCACCCTAAAATCTTGTAAAAGAGCGCCGGGCTCTCACCCGTGCAATTTGTAAATTAGACAGGCAGTGGAAAGGAATCTAGGAAGATAGAAGGACAATGGGAAAAAGGGCCTAGGCTAATGGCCGGCCATGTAAAAAAGGGGATGACCGCCCATGAAAAGTAGGGCATGTATATAAAGTTCAAAAAGTGAATGAGAAGATCATTCTTGTGTGTGGCCAAAGCTTCTTCTTCTTCTTCTCTTGTTTTTTGCCTTCTTGCTTGCGCTTGAGAGAGGGATTGAGAGAGTGTGAGGGAGTGAGGGAGTGATTGTGTGAGAGTGAGGGATCTTGGAGAAGAAGCTCTCCATCTTCTCTCTTCATCTTCCCCTCCTCTCTTCTCTTCTCTTGTCTCACGTGTGGCTATGGAGGATGAAGCTCATGGGAGAGGGATTGAGGTTGCTTGAGCTTGCCTCAAGGATCGTGGAGCTACCGGTGTGCAAGAAAGAGGAGGGTACTCGATCGAGCATCAAGGTAAGCTCACTACACCCGTAAGGTAGGCATTGCACGTTGGCTATGTGAGAGGTAGCCATGGCCGCTCAGTTCGAAACACTTGAGCAATAAGTGGTCCGTAGGTCTCGGGGTAGAGCTTGTAGCTCCCCTTCATTTTGGTTCCGTTGTCGGGACTGATGGAATCGAGCCTTGAGCGCCGTGCGCATCAAATCGAGCATAGAAGTAGGGTTTGCAGCCCAAATCGGTGCTTGAGATAGCTAGGAGATTCAGGAGGTTTTAATCCGTGAAACAAGTAAGTGTTTTGGTTTGTTGGAAGCATTAGTGTAGAACTACCATTCCGCATCTCTGTTTTGCATTTTGGTTCCACTAGATTAATGTTTGATTAGGTTAAGAAAAGAGAAAACAGAGGTTTTGGCTGCTGTTGGAAATAGGGAAACAGGGAACCAGATTCAAATTTCTGGGTAAAACAGGGAAAAGGGAACTGGCTTTAAGGTGTTGCAATGCTAGGAAAGGACCTTAAGAGGCTTGGGAGGCCAGGACAAACCTCATTTCACTGGTTAGCTTTGTGAGAGAGAGAGAGAGAGAGAGAGAGAGAGAGAGAGAGAGAGAGCTTTGGTTGCCAAGAAGAGGGAGCGCTATCACGATTCTGGGTGCCATCGATTTGTGCTGTCCAGGTGAGTCTGGTGCTTCTTAGTAGTGACCTAATCAGATCTGAAAAGTCTCTTGTGATTGTCTGTAGCAGGCGTCAAGTGGGATCGAAACGCATCGGAATCGCGCCTGCCGCCAGACGCAATCGGACCAGGTCTCAGTGGTCCGATTCCCAGAATCGGACCACCCAAGTCCTGGAGTCAGACCGTCCGATTCCCAGAATCGGACCATCCGACTGAGGGAGTCGGACCAGCCCTGTCCGATTCCCAGAATCGGACAGTCCGACTGGATGTGCCACATGGCACTCGAGCCGCCCATCATAGTCGGACCATCCAACATTCGGATCGGACCAAATAATTTTAGGAATCAGACCCGACCTGTCCTACTGCAAGAATCGGACCACCCTGTCCGACTGCAAGAATCGGACCAGCCCTGTCCGATTCTGGGAATCGGACCATCCTGCTAGAAGGAGAAATAAGGATCCTTAGTTGACCCTACCACAGACCTGACCCCCAGGACACAACCCTGAACACCCCCAAGACCCAGTTTGACCATTAGAACCTCAGAGACCAATCGAACTTAGAGCAGAATAGAAAGTACAGCACAGACCTTCAGAAAGACCATAGAATAGTTGGGAACCGAGCTTAGAACTCAAATCAGGCTAAGAATGTGGAGAGAAACAGAGTGGAGTTCGCATTAAACGCTTTCTGCATCAACACTTCACTCTTGTGTTCCACTAAGTTTGCACAGCAAGAAAAGAGAAAAGCCTGTTTTCGCACCAAGCACCACGAAAGCACTAAGCATAACGTGTGAATAAGGATTGCAGCTGCTTTCAAATAACAAGGAACACATCATGATATCTAATAACATTAACTAACCCACTAGTAAGAGAAGACCCCAAGACTTAGACAGGTGCTTGAGTGCCCTACTAGTAGGACTTGGAGAAGACACGAAGACACAGAAAGCAACAATATAGAGGATTGGACGTTGCCGGAGCTGCTTGGATTTATTGACAACCTCGTGGAGCTGGAAGTAGAAACAATGTCGGGATCAAGAGGCGAACGAGGAGAGGACCAATTAGACTTAGGAGAATTTCCAACCTCAGTCCAGGAACTGGTCCACAACTACGATCTACTCACTAGGATCGTGATCCAGGGCAGACCTGTAGAGGAAGTGGTAGCAAACCTGGAAGAAGAGAGAAGAGAAATCAAGAGAGCGCTAGAAGGCATAATTGCCTACAACCATGGGCAAAGGGCTAGAAGGCTACAGCAAGACGTAGATATGTACGAGGCTAGACGAGTGCTAGACCTAGCTAGAGCGGCCAAATCTGGACCGAATGTAGAGAGGGAACGGGCAGCAGAGGCTGACATGACATTGAGCAAACTGGTAGCAAAGTGACTCTTGGACAATACGTCCGTTGAACAGAGTGCTACTGCCCTAGCCACCGTGCTACTATCGGAATTGGGAGTCATGCAAGGAATCCCCATCATAGCAAAACAACTAGCTAGATACGAACCTAGCAGTGACCTGTACAGCTTCATGGAGCAGTTAGAGCAAGTATGTGAGGCAAACGGTCTTACTGACCCTACACAGCGAGCTCAAGCTTTCGGCTTGTGCTTAGGCGATAAGGGGAGGACCTGGTATTCTAGTCTAGATGATGCAGAACGTACGAACTTTGTTCGCCTTAAGGGCCTCTTCATCAAGAGGTTTTCGAAGGCAGGGTATTCGGATAACCTCATCGTTAGGTTGATGAATATCAGTCAAAGGGAGAAGGAAGATGTTAGGGATTACGTCACTCAGGTGCGTAGCCTCTACAAGAGAATCCCTGCCAATGAGCGACCTACTGAGAGGGCAGTGTCTACAATGTTCATGAATGGGATTCGGAGTGAGGAGCTCTACAAGGCTTTGGCCAGTAACTCCACCTTGCAACGAGACGTGCTAGATAGAGTTTTCGAGGAGGCAATACGTAAGAGAGTGCAAGCCAGAGGGACCCTGAGAGATCAACTACTTCGGGGGAAAAAGTAACTGCTAGTGTGCAGGATAAGGGAAAGAGTGTAGACCACGACCAGGGGATGGCAGAAATGAAAATGGAGATTGCATGGTTGCAAGAGCTGGTAAGGAAGCCTGTGAGATTGCATGTACAATGTATATACTGCGGCGGCAATCACCTCCCAGTTGAGTGCCAAGATCCTAGATCTCGGCCGTGCTCAAATTGTGGTAGATTCGGGCATGATGCAGTGCATTGCAGAATGCCGAGGAGATTCCCATACATGCAGCAGTACAACCTGCCATACTTAGGTAATAGGCCAACCAATTTCTTTGGGAGGGGAGCCCAGTTAGCTCTCCCAGCACCGACTGACTCAAGACCTGCCGTACCTAGGCTAGAGATGAACCCCAACTGGTATACCCAGACCACCCGGGCCTTTTGTAACCCACCCATCTAGCGATGCTCCTGTTCACTTTGTGGAGGAGCCTAATGAGGAAGAAACATATGTCAACCCGTACATATCCTATGACGAGGAGGGAAACCAAGTCCTGATGGACTATCGGCCCCGGTGCCGATGATGTTTTTAGGAAGAGGAAGAGGCAGAGGCTTTGGAGTGCCAAGCCAAGATCCAGTCACATGCTAGACTTGCGGCCACCCAGGCCACATTTCATCACGCTGCCCAGAATGAGAACAAGCTAACAAGGACAAAGCAGATCTCCGATGCACAGAGTGTGGAATCACACATCTGTTTCCTGACTGTCCTAGGCAAAAGCCATCAATCAACTCTGGTAACATGCCATCGGTGCCTTTGGGGCTTTTTGGAGTGGAAACCTTTGACAGTGAGGATACACCCATCCCACTACATGTTATGACGCGAGTCAAACAAAATAGGCAGGCATCTCTTTGCCAGGGCCAAGTAACCTTGATGCAACCTCAATAGGAAAGAAAAGCCGGAGGAGATAGAAAAAGAGAACCGATGCAAAGATAACTCTTAAAATCGAGGAAGTGACTATGTTAGTAACAGGAAAGAGGGTCACAGATGCAGAGGCGGAGACCTCAGCTCCTAAGACAGCTGAGCTAGGGAGTGCCAAGGTAGGGGAATATCCCCATCCCAAACGGTAGCTCGAGGCTATAGCTAAGGTCAAGGAGTGGGTCAAGGATGCCCAAAAGCACCTCAAGGATGCTGAACCCATATTAGAAGATCCCATTGACGATTTCTCCAACGTGAGCACACCAGTCTCACCTTCAAAACCACAAGCTATGAGCATACCTATACCATTGGGGGCAACTCAGCAGCAAGGCCAAGGGGAAACTTGCCAGGCAGACAGAACGCATGGCCTAGAAATGCTAGCCTCAGGGGAAGACAAGAGCCCAGTAGCCTCCTCACAACCTTGTTGTCTACTCTAGTAACTCTAAGCTTGGAAGACCTGCTTAGGCAGAATCATTCCTTATGGCAGGAGTTAAAAGACTTGATGGAGGGACACATAGGACTTGCGGGTGCTGATCCACAAGATCATGATGCGGTTACATAGATCCCAAGTCTAACTCTACACTCAACTCCTAAGCCTTTGCACATCAATGCTTTTTGGGAAGGCACTGAAATGCATGCAGTTTTACCCGTCCTAGCCTTAGGAGATATGACGTGAAAAGGAATTGTAGACACATGCGCAGGTGTTAGTGTACTAAACCATGCAGTCTTAGAGGCATGGGGACCCTCCTGTAGAGACTGCTAGGTTTAACATCACGTTAGCATATGGAATGAAGGTAAGACCATTCGGGGTCTTAAAGAATTGGCCAGTAAAGATTGTGGGTGTGCAGTTTTCCGTAAACTTCATTGTCATGAAGGGAGTGGATTACGACATACTATTAGGCCGACCTTGGATGAGGAATGCATGTGTCATTGAGGACTGGGGCAATGGTTTGATTTTCCTAGGAAACAGAACTAGTGCAATAAGGGTGGAGATGGACACTTGGAAGATGGCCCATGTTGACCTAGATGCCATCTCAGCTATGCTGAAAGGCGATACTTAAACGACCAAACCCTATGGATCACTCACTAAATATATTCCTTGCCCTGAGGATGAGAGGGATTGGATGTACGTTTTGGCAACCATTGACCTACCATTCTCGAATGAGGAAGAACTATATCGGTAGGTTGCTAAAGCCGCAACCATGCTAATTGAGGAGCCAATTGTGCCACTCTGCATGATGGCAGGAAGCTCACTCAACCCAGGCAAACCAGCCTTGTTCCATATCCCCAACAACAAACTAGAGCTTCAGGAAATCGTAGAGTATCTGACCAATAAACTGGAAGGCAACTTGGCTGCTAACTTAAAACCTCTACATGATCTATTAGCTAAGCCAGAATGGAAATGGACCAAGGTCCACGACCTGAATTTGTTATATAATTGTGCTTTAGTTACTGATGACAAGGAGCCTGGAGAGGAAAGCTTAGGTGATGATGAGCAGTCAGAAGGACAGGACTCTGATGACGAGGAGTATGAGGACTGTCGCTCTACAAGAGAGGAGAGTGAAGAAGAGATAGATACAATAGAGTACGACACGGAAGGAAAAGCGATAGAACAAATCAGGGCAGACTCGAGGCCTAGGAGAGGAAGGACCAGTCAGAACGAAAAAGGAGTCATGCGAATGATGTGTGATAGATCCTGGCTAGAACACATAGGAGCCATGGCGAGCAACCCGGAGTGGCACGACCATGGGTAATCCCAGTGCTCAAGATGGATGCACCTACTGAACTACGACCCCCTGGGGAAACACCTTCCTCAAGTGAGGGATGCGAGTTTAACTCAAAGTCGGAAGTCAGCACTGAGAGTGATCCCGAGATATCATAACCTTCTAAAGTCAAATGCACCAAGGGAGACTTGCCAGTCCACCTAAGGCACAGGAGGCTAAAGGAGGAGGCCAGGAAGCGAGCAAAGGACTCAGAAGTAGAAAGGTAAAAGAAACCGCAGGATCTACCCAAACGGTTTACAAAATTTAAAAAGGGTGACAGAGTGGTGATTCTGCTAGGTGCGAAAAGACAAGGCCAAACTAGTGAACCGATCGAGGGACCCACCAAAGTCAAGGAAGTTAACTTGGCTGGGGAAGGTGAAAAGCCAAGACCTGTATTCATTGCAGATGACTTGACGGAGGATGAGGAGACCAAACTTGTTGCACTCTTGCAAGAGTACATTGACGTATTTGCCTGGAACTTAAGGGAGTCGACCCTAGGGTTGTGACTCATAATATCCCAATGGTCCCTGATGCAGTGCCAACGAAACAACGACCTTACCCCATGAATCCCAAACATGCCCATGCAGTAAAAGAGGAGATTGATAAACTCATGAGGGCAGGATTCATATATGAGATCGAGCACACGGACTAGGTATCACCTATTGTGATTGTCATGAAGAAAAATGGAAAAATCCGAGTGTGCATGAACTACAAGAAAGTGAATGCCGCTACAAAGAGGGATAACTATCCTTTACCTTACACCGAGCACATGCTTGGGAGGGTAGCAGGTAAAGAAGCCTACAGTTTTTTGGATGGTTTCTCGGGCTATAATCAAGTGCAAGTGCACCCCGATGATAGGCACAAGACTGCCTTTGCCACGGAATGGGGTATATTCGCCTACATTGTCATGCCTTTTGGGCTGATGAATGCACCTGCGACTTTTCAATGCCTAATGTGCACTATCTTTAAGGACATGCTTAGGTGCGAATTGGAAGTGTTTGTAGACGACTTATGCATACACTCTAGTTGGGCCGAACACTTAGAGAAAGTGAGAGCTATCTTTGAAAGGCGTAGGTTGTACCACCTCTGGTTGAACCCCTTAAAGTGCCAGTTCTGGGTGAAACACAGATGCATCTTAGGGCACGTAGTGTCAAGCAACGGCATTGCCATTGACTTTTCTAAAGTCAGAGTCATTGTTGACTTACCGCCACCCGATAACTACAAGGGAGTTCAGTGCTTCTTAGGACACACTGGATATTATCGATGCTTTGTACTAAATTACGCACTAATTGCTAGACCATTGTACAAGCTGTTGATAGTGTTCGAGTGGACTGAGGAATGTCAGCGCGCATATGAGGAGTTGAAAAAGGCTCTTAGTATTGCACCAATCTTACGAGCCCCAGACTGGAACATAACGTTTCATGTACACATAGACGCCTCTAAGTTCGCTATTGGAGCCGTGCTATGCCAGCCTGGTGAACATAACTTAGATTACCCGGTGAGTTTTGCCAGCAGGCAACTCACAGAGACCGAGATGAACTATTCCACGATAGAAAGGGAAGGGTTGGCCATGTTATTTGCGGTAAAGAAATTTAGGCATTACCTGTTGGCCACTCCCTTTGTCTTCTTTGTTGACCATCAAGCCTTGCTATATCTTGTGAACAAGCCTTGCGCTACGGGACGCATAGCTAGATGGTTACTCCTTCGACTGGAGTTTGACTTCTCTGTGGTTGTACGCAAAGGAAAGCAGCATTACATGGCTGACCACATGTCCCGCATACCCACAGGAGAAGCCGCTGGACAAGGCATACCTGACGATTTATCGGATGCTCATCTCTTTAACCTGTCTAGCAAGAGAGAATTGTTTAAAGCTGATCTGACGCCGTACTGGGCCAATGACATAGTGCAAGTGGTAGAGAGTGGACTACCTGAGAGACCCATTGAGAAGGCTATGCTGAGAAGACTTATCCTGAAAATTTAGCCATACCAACTGATAGCCGGCCAACTCTACAGGTTGGGACAAGATGGTTTATTGCGCAGATGCATATGTGAGCATGAGATGCATGATGCATTGAAAGAAGCACATGGCGGAATCACTGGAGGACACTTTAGCGGGGACACAACAGCTCGAAAGGTGCTACAATTCCAACTATGGTGGCCCACCCTTTTCCGTGATGCAGCTAAATTTGTAAAGCACTGCGATGAGTGCCAAAGGACCAAAGTGCCTGTGCGAAAAAACAAGATGGAGTTGACCCCTGTCATAGCCCGACAACCCTTTGAAAAATGGGGCATCGATTTTATTGAACCTATCAGTCCTACGGCACAATATTCCCAAGCTCGCTACATCATAGTGGCAACCTATTATCTAATGAAGTGGGCAAAAGGCACGAGCCACGAGAAAGAATGATGCTAGAACCACTGCAAAGTTCTTGTGGGAGCAGGTCATTTCACGGTTTGGCTGTCCAATCGAACTTGTAAGCGACCAAGGCACGCACTTCATTAATGAGGTGATTTTCCACCTGCTCTCTACCTTCCTAATAATTCATCGGAAGTCCTCTCCCTATTACCCTCAGGCTAATGGCCAAGCCGAATCCACAAATAAAATCTTAGTCAACGTGCTTACAAAGGTAGTGTCTACTTCAAGAAGTGTTTGGGACAACAAGCTAATGGCGGCCTTGTGGGCCTATTGCACAGCTTATAAAACGGCTGTAGGACATATGCCTTTTAGGCTAACGTATGGAACTCAAGCCATTTTACCCTTAGAATTCTTCATCCCTAGCTTAAGGATAGCAGTCTAGGAGCATTGGGAGGGAAGAGAGGCTTGGACCAATCGCTTAGTGGAGTTAGAGCGCCTAACGGAGACCCGACTCCTCACCGCTCACTCTCTGATTTGTGAGAAGACTCGACAAAAGATGTGGTTTGACAAGCATGTCAAACAGCGAGACTTTGAACAAGGGGACCTTGTTCTGCTATACTCTATAAAAGGACATAAACAGAAGATGAAGTTTCGGGGGCTAGGGCCTTTCAAAGTACGCATGATTGGTAGAACAGGGAACGTTGAGTTAGAGACACTTGAAGGCGAAGGAATAGGCTTTTTTAATGGCAGTTGCATAAAGAAGTACTATCCTCCTTCCCATCCATTACATGAGCCACCCATGCTAGAACCCCCAATGAACGTCTACATGGCTATTATAACCGACCTTACAGATCAGGGTGAAGAAGCAGTGGCACCGGCGTATCTACGAATCACAGTCACAGCAGGAGCGACGTATTCTTTCGATGCCTTGATTGATGAAGGTGCCGACTACAACATCTTGACGCATGACCATTGGACACGCATTGGTCAACCGAAACTACAGCCCACTAATGCCAAACTCACCCCGTTTGGGGGTAATGCTTATTCACTCCTAGGGAAGTGCAAGGTAGTCGTTTCTATCGAGTCTAAAAGTTTATCAGCTTTCTTCCATGTGTTACCTGACACTAAAGGAGCCGGTAATATGTCACTATTAGGTCGTACTTTCAAGAAGCAAACGAACTGTAATGTGGATTACAACCTAAACCGCATTCATCTTGCTATAGGCAATGTGCGTATAGTGACGACTTTCAGCAAGGGCTGTCCTGACTCCTCCACCATTACGAAGCCACCAGTAGAAACCCCTATGACCACGCTTCAGCCCAAGTCTAAACAGAAGAAAACCAAGGCCTCATGCCAGGCTCTCAACCCTAGGCCCAAACCCACCAAGAGTTCTCACAAGGCCAAGGAGTCCAAGCTTATATGGGTGCCAAAACGGCAAAGACCACATCTGGGTAGACCACCCAAACGTGATTCTAAACGCCAAAATAATCAGCCATTACAGCCTAAGAGGCAGTCTATATGCTATCGACGTAGACACACAACCACGTCGCGATGGATCCCCAAAGATCTCTTGCGAGCACAAGGATACTATGAGGGCAACCCCTGGATTTGGGTGCCTAAATGGCAACTTTAAAAGCTCATCTACAAGCAATCTCACCCTAGTGAGGGAGGCTTGCACACATGGTGCCTAGGGCATAGTCAGCAAACCATTGCCCGCTGTGGCTAGTAAGCCCCAGCTCATCTATCGACCAAAGCAAATGCCACAAGCCTTAGACTTACCTAATCCAGGGAACTTAAATACCCCCATGACTGCTCACTCAGAATCCAGTACAACTCCCATGCCCCCAGAGCTTCCTACAGCACCTCAAAGCGCTTCGGAGTGCAAAGCCACACCTGTGACACCAATGATGGAGTCACCACTATCCAGTCCATTTGCACCATTCCCACTAGCAGGTCTTAAACCTTCCTACGCGATACAACCTTTCCTTTCCTTGGCTAAAGACCTCGCCGCGACTTCTGGGGATGACTTAGTAACCTGCATCAAGATGTTGGACAAAACTTTCACTACATTCGCTAGAAGTTATGAGAGGCTAGACCTAGGTCTTCTTGACAAAACACTTGCTTCGGATGTTCGTGCATTACCATGCACTTGGGAAGAATACGAACTTATGACCACTAAATTCCCCAAAATTGCTGTTGAACTGATAGCAAACGACAAAATCTCAAAGGAGCAAGCTGCCCTCAGAAGACTAATCACTTCATATTGTAAGCCTCCTCGTTCTGTCCTTGAGCACGAGTTGCAAGAGCTCACGTAGATGGCAAGCTCGCCTTCCATGTTCTTATAGCAGTGGTTTACTCTAAGAATCCAATGGGAGAAAAAAGGTTGCAGGATAATGACCAATGCTGAGCAATGCAGGGTTGTGGCACCTATCTCGTTTAGGATTTTGGCCATGACCCTACTTATGTGGCACCTATCTCGTTTAGGGTTTTGGCCATCACCCGCAACCAGCATTTAGACGACTATGTGCTCGCTCAACCTTACATTGACCAATTCCTTACGGAAAAGGAATTACATGTTGCAAGCCGCCTTAATACTGGAGATCTCTTTCACGATGTCTTGACCTACATCTCCCAAGTCTCCATCCAACCATCTGCTCTTGATTGTCATGCCCAACTCGAATACAATCTAAGCTTCTATGATTGGTTATTGGCTAAGTAGTCAATCCATGAAAAACAGCATTTGCCTCGTACTTCCTGTGCTAATCCTAGGAAGGATTCCTTGAAAGATCCAAGACGGGGGGAGCAATGTGAGCAAGAGCAGAGCAAAATGAGAGTCAGCAAAATGACAGTCATGCTATCTAGCAAAATGTTATGATTAATTGAGTTTCAATGGAAGATACTACAAAGGGAAAACAATAGCAATTGCTACTGTGAGCCTGTCTCTAAAATTCAAGCCTCTAAGCAAGTAACCACCATGGCAGGACAAGACAAAGGGGGCCATCCCTCTACAACAAACACTGCATGCCTCACCCCTCCCCTTCTTGTCATATGCTCTTGATAAACCACACTAAAATCCCTTCCATGCAAACAGTTGTATCATGTATCAAGGCCTAACCCTTGGTTCGCACCTTGCAGGTCCCCCTACGAGGAAAACATGGAGAGCCGAGGGCAGCTAGCTTGCAAGGACGCTCTTCGCAGTCGACGGGAACATGCAGCACATGCCCCTCCGCCAGTGCACTACGTGCCACTCTTAAAAGGTACGCCAAGAAACGCGGCCCCAAGCGACACCACCCCGGACGAAGGCCGAAGAATCCGTGGGCCAGGGGAGCGGACGCTCAGGGAGGCACACAAAATGTGCCAACGCTAGTTGCACAAACCCCCAACGCACGCTTGGGCACCAGGTGCTCACGAAGTGACAAGGCCGCCAGGGATAGGGCAGAATTTAATGAATTGTTTAAAGACATTCTGGAAATGGTAGCGGCCCAGGACTACGCCATTCATGTCCCAGCAGACATGTCCCCTGCCCAGCCTCACGGGAGCCCCGCACTAGCACCGCCCCGGTCGCCTAGCCAACCGGACTCACCCCGCCTCGTACCTATTGACTAAATCCCTATGATGAACAAGTAGCTCGACAAGTCAGCATGCCAGAACATTTTGTTTTTTGATGAGTAAAGGGGCAAGATCCCCAGTTGTACACATTCCCGTTACTTCTCGTTAACGTATGCGACCTTAACAAGCAATGAAATAGGCATCCCAATAAACATCATAGAATTCTGAAAAATTATGTCTTATCATGATTGCATTTGTTCGATGCACTTAACACAAGCGAGCATATACTCTCACGAAGTGACAAATGGATGCAGAATGACACAAGTCAAGGTCTAGAAGCATTTAATATCCAAGTCACCACAAGACCACCAACCCCACAAAAAACCATTATGGAGGAAGTGACAGGAATACCAAGAAACAAAAGCCATGACGGAAACGCCACTGGATGAGAACCCAAGGACACCTCTGCAGAAAGCACATATTGCAACTGAGCATGGCCAAAGCATAATCATCGATTACCTTCTCCTTCTTGGCCCCGACTCTATGTGCGAACAGGAGCCACACTCTCAACAAGGGCGAACGTCTCTTCATCATCCAGGATTCAAGTCACAAGATGCTCTGCCCTTGTCCATGCACAGCTCACTCCAAGTGCTACCCCAATTGTTCGATGTCTCACATGTTACAAAGAGGTTTGCAAAATCTCAAGTGTTTCTCTTCATCTCAACAATAGTTTCTCTAGCATCAAGGCTGGTGACACAATCATCTCTGTAATATCAATTCTTCATAGCCTTTGAATCCCAACATTTCTCAATCCAAATGAAAGGCTAACAGTCTCAATGTATGGCATTGATTGTATTCACTTTTCCAAAAAAAAAAGGAAAGAAAGAAAGAAAAAAAAACCCACACGATCACAGCACCACACCTAGGGGTCCTCAAATTAGGTACGCCTAGTGACCTTGGTTGGCTGGCTCCGTCCCTAATTCCCTAGCCCTTTGTACATCCCCCACAATTGTTTAGGGCACATCAAGGGTAGGACATACCTAGGGGACTCACCTCGCCTATGGTTAGACCTGTCACCTTGAACCACTTGCCATTTCTTTTGCACTCCATCTCATGGCCATTACAATCAACAGTGGTAAGCAAGGCATGAAAGACACTGGAAAAGTACACTATACTTTTCAAGCACTACAAGTAGTCATTAGCTACCAAGAGCTAGACATCAAGGAGCTCAATTATGCAACATGGCCTTGACAAGACCATAATGATGTCTCAAGCAATCTTCAAGTGTACTCCCCGTCTTCATCGACTAAATTTTCCATCAGCTTAGCCCCTTGCTTCACTGACACATTGCTATACAAGGAACCATGCCGACAGTCTTCTAACTAAGTAATATCTAAGTATGCACAAGCACTCACATAATACCTGCACCCAAGTATATACACAGTTTGGGTCCTCAAGTGCAGGACAATACTCTCAGCTTGCTTAGAGTTCGCTTAGAGTTTGACCTGTCTCCCAAACTAATTGCACTATATCTTGTGCACAATAGAGAAGACTAGCACTGCCCTTAGGGAGAGACCACATGAGAGGTTTTCAATTGCAGGTGTTGAAGACTCCAACGAAAGTGTCGTTTGCTCTTCATCAACACCCAACTTTGAATGCTTATCCCTTACCATCCGACAAGCCCGTAAAGAATCATCATGTGCAGAATCCCCAAAAAACCAACACTTGTGCTGGCCATCAATGCAATCCCCAACATAGAATAGCCCTACCACCAACTCCAACAACCTTTCACCAACCACCTTGGCCACCAACAGGCCCCCAGGACCTCCTGCCACACCACCACCAACACTCCTCCATGGAAACCACAGGCGTCCTTGTCACCCACATCTTCGGTGCATGCTACAGCCTGCTACCTACGACGGTGAGTGCCATGGGACTGGCACTTGTCTAGGAGGGAGTAATGTTAACCCCAACACGAAGAAAGAAAAAGAAAATAAAAAAGATGCAAGGTAAAGGCGGAAAAAAGGTAGCCCGACTAAATAAAGAATAGGAGAAAAGGCCAAAAGCGCAAGGGCAACCTTAAAAGTCCAAGGCAAATGCAAAAGGGGAAAGGCGCATTTTAAAATAAAAAGGCGCATCCTGAAATCTTGTAAAAGAGCGCCGGGCTCTCACCTGTGCAATTTGTAAATGTAGACGGGCGGTGGAAAGGAATCTAGAAAGATAGAAGGACAATGGGAAAAAGGGCCTAGGCTAATAGCCGGCCATGTAAAAAAGGGGATGACCGCCCATGAAAAGTAGGGCATGTATATAAAGTTCAAAAAGTGAATGAGAAGATCATTCTTGTGTGTGGCCAAAGCTTCATCTTCTTCTTCTCTTGTTTCTTGCCTTCTTGCTTGTGCTTTAGAGAGGGATTTAGAGAGTGTGAGGGAGTGATTGTGTGAGAGTGAGGGATCTTGGAGAAGAAGCTCTCCATCTTCTCTCTTCATCTTCCCCTCCTCTCTTCTCTTCTCTTGTCTCGCGCGTGGCTATGGAGGATGAAGCTCATGGGAGAGGGATTGAGGTTGCTTGAGCTTGCCTCAAGGATCGTGGAGCTACCGGTGTGCAAAAAAGAGGAGGATACTCGATCGAGCATCAAGGTAAGCTCACTACACCCGTAAGGTAGGCATTGCGCGTCGGCTATGTGAGAGGTAGCCATGGCTGATCAGTTCAAAACACTTGAGCAATAAGTGGTCCGTAGGTCTCGGGGTAGAGCTTGTAGCTCCCCTTCACTCGCAAGCATTCGGGCTTTGCTTAGGCGACAAGGGTAGGACGTGGTATACAAGCCTGGATGCCATGGAACGAGCCAACTTCAATAATCTCAATGATCTCTTCGTCAAGAGATTCGCCGAGCCCAAATACTCCGATAACCTGCTAGTATGCTTGATGAATGTCAAGCAGAAAGAGAAGGAGGACATCCACGACTACGTGACCCAGGTGAGAAGTCTCTTTAAGAGAATCCCTCTAGGTGAGCGACCGACTGACAGAGCAGTTTCAACTGTATTCATCAGCGGAATTCAAGACGAGGAGTTATATAAGGCATTGGCAAGAAACTCAAGCTTGCAACGGGACGTGGTGGCTAGAGTTTTTGAGGAAGCCATCAGACTCGATGACCAGCTGAAAGAGCGGAGCTCTAGGAGCTCAAATCTAGAAGAGACCAACCCGCGAAGCTTAGAGAGAAAGTCAGCCTCTAGTGAGCGGTCAATCCCATCATCCCAAGATAAGGGGAAGGCCACCGAGACAGACCAAGGCTTGGCTGAGGTCAAGACAGAATTGGCCAAGATACAAGACATGTTGAGACAACCAATGCGCCCGCACATCCAATGCGTGTACTGTGGCGGAAACCACTTACCGTCCGAGTGTCAAGACCCTAGGTCAAGACCTTGCACTAACTGCGGTAGGTTCGGCCACGATATCGCACATTGTAAACTAGCAAGAAGACTTCCATACTCGCAACCCTACGGCCAGCCTTATCTAGCTAACAGGCCGCAGCCATTCTTTGGAAGGGGAGCCCCTTTGGCTCTACCCGCGCCTAACGATATGAAACCAGCTGTCCCTAGAATGGACATAAATCCTACAGGCATTCCTAGACCGCCTGGTCCTTATGTGACCCACCCATCGAGCGACACTCCAGTACACAACATGGAGGAGCCGAATGATGAAGAGACCTACATATACCCTTACGTCTCGCATGACGATGAGGGCAACGCGGTCCTCATGGATTATTGACCCGTGCCGGTGATGGCGTTAGGAGGACGGTGTAGAGGCCTAGGAGGGCAGCCACAGGATCCAGTCACTTGTTGGACTTGCGGACACCCCGGTCATGTCTCATCACACTGCCCTGAAAGAGAGCAACAAAACATGGACAAGGCTGACCAAAGGTGCGCAGAGTGCGAAATCACCCATCTTTTCATAGACTGCCCAAAGCGGAAGCCATCCTCTAGCTCAGCCAATTTGCCATCCGTCCCATTGGGGCTGTTTGGTGTCGAAAACCCCGATGGGGATGCCACACCTATTCCCTTGCAAGTTATGACCCGAGCCCAAACAAAGCAGACCGGCATCTCTCTGCCAGAACCTAGCAATCTTGATGCAACCTCGATAGGAAAGAAAAGCTGCAGGCGGAAAAAGAAGAGATCGGAAGCTAAGGTTGCACTAAAGACCAAGAGTACTACGACTCTACCCACGGGGAAGAAAGTCTCAGGCGTGGAGGCAGAGACTTCAGCCCCTAAGACAACCGAAAAGGGAAGTGCTAAGGTAGGGGAATACCCGCATCCGAAGTGAAAATTAGAGGCCATAGAAAAGGTGAAGGAATGGGTGAGGGAGGCTCAACAGCACCTCAAAGACGCTGAACCCATCATAGAGGATGAGATCGATGATCTCTCCAGCATAAGCACGCCAATGCCACCGCCTCAACCTAAGTCAGCCGAAGCAACTGTGCCACAAGTAGTGCCGCTGAGACCAAGCCTAGACGCAACAGAGTCACAGATCAGCCGCGGCCATTGGCCCGGACAGTCTAGGCTAAAGGAAGGACGAGTATCTAATGATCTCCTGACCACCCCTGTAACACTTAGCCTGGGAGATCTGCTTAAGCAGCACCCTGCCCTATGGCAAGACCTTAAGCAATGGGTCGAAGGATCACAAGAGTAGGTCACGGCAGACCCTCGAGATCATGATGCAGAAACACAATTACCAAGTTTGACGCTGCACTCCGTGCCTAAATCTTTGCACATCAACGCCTTTTGGGAAGGCTCCGAGATGCACGTAGTCCTGATGGTCCTAGCCCTAGGTGACACAACAAGGAAGGGAATCGTAGACATGGGGGATGGGGTTAGTGTGCTTAGCCACGCAGTGCTTCAGACTTGGGGAAACCCGCCTGTCGAAGCTGCTAGGTTTAACGTCACACTAGCAAACGGTATGAGAGTGAAGCCATTCGGGGTAATGAAGAATTGGCCAGTGAAGATCGCAGATGTCCAGTTCTCTGTCGACTTTATAGTCATGAAGGGAGTGGACTACGATGTCCTATTAGGCCGACCCTGGATGCGCAATGCTAGAGTCATCGAAGATTGGGGTAACGTCTTGATCTTCCTTGGCAATAGAACTGACGCCGTAAGAATAGAGATGGACACTTGGAAGACCTCACCAGTCGACCTAGACACCATCTCTGCTATGCTCAAAGGGAACACTCAGGTCAAGAAGCCCTATGGGTCCTTGACCAAGTATATCCCATGCCCAGAGGACGAGCGGGATTGGATGCACATCCTCACTACAATTGACTTGCCATTCTCAGACCATGAGGCATATGAGCAGGCTATCAAAACGATCGGCAAGACCAATGAAGCACTCTCTACACCAGTCTACATGATGGCAGCAAGCCTCCATGGAAAGCCTAAGCCTGTTACCTTCCAAGTGCCATCCAACAAAAGGGAACTCCAGGGGGTACTAGAATACCTACCGGACCAGCTAGCTGGCAACCCAGCTGCCAACTTCAAACCACTCCAGGATCTCTTGGAGGATTCCAAATGGCAATGGACCAAGGTGCATGAGTTGAACCTCATGTATAACTGGGCCCTGGTTCCTGACCAACAACACGAGACATACCAAGCCCTAGGAGACGACGAGCAGTCGAATGACAAGGATTCCTGCAATGAATACGAAGACTGCCAATCCTTCAGTGATGAGAGCGAGGATGAAGTGGATACCATAGAATACGACACTGAAGGACGAGAAATTGAGCAGATACGAGCAGATGCCAAGCCGCAGAAAAGGCAGGCCCTTAAAATGGAGCAAGGAGTCATGTGCATGAAATGTGATCATGCTTGGTTGGAATGCATAGGAGCCATAGACCTTGAGCAAGCAGGCCTAGCCCAACTAGGAACGACATCAATACTTAGAACCGAATCGCCATCTGAACTGCGGCCACCAGGGGAGACCACCTCTTCTAGAGAAGATGAAGGATTTGACTCTGAATCGGAAGTTACTTCAGATAGTGACCCAGAGATCCCTAGGCCGCCCATGACCCGACGCACCAAGGGGGACTTACCCGTCCACTTGAGGCACAGACGGTTAAGGCAAGATAAGGCAAAGCACCCCAGGGAGACACTATCAGAAGAACAGCGGAAACCGCAAGACCTCCCTAAATGCTTTACTAAATTCAAAAAAGGGGATAGGGTAGTGGTCCTGTTAGGTGCCAAGCGTCAAGGGCAGACGAGTGAACCAATCGAAGGACCAGCCAAGGTCAAGGAGGTAAACCTAGCCCTGGATGGGGAGACACCCCGACCAGTGTTCATTGCCAATGACTTGACTAGTGAAGAAGAGTTGAGTCTTGTCGCTCTCTTGCGGGAGTACATAGATGTATTTGCCTGGTCCTTAGAAGAGCTATGGGGGGTAGATCCGAGTGTTGTGACTCACAATATACACATGTCGTCGGATACAATGCCGGTCAAGCAGCGGCAGTACCCCATGAATCCAAAGCACACTCATGCTGTCAAGGAGGAAATTGACAAGTTGATGAGAGCTGGATTCATTTATGAAATTGAGCACACAGACTGGGTATCACCCATAGTCATTGTAATGAAGAAGAATGGAAAAATTCGAGTGTGCATCAATTACAAGAAGGTGAACGCTGGTACGAAGAGAGACAACTATCCCTTGCCGTACACCGAGCACATGCTTGAGAGGGTGGCAGGCAAGGAAGCCTACAACTTTTTGGATGGCTTCTCAGGGTACAACTAGGTGCAAGTGCATCATGCAGATATGCATAAGACCGCCTTTGCCACAGAGTGGGGTATCTTTGCATACATAGTCATCCCCTTTGGGTTGACCAATGCCCCCGCCACCTTTCAACGTCTCATGTGCGCCATCTTTAAGGACATGCTTCACAAGGAGTTAGAGGTCTTTGTCGACGATCTGTGTGTCCATTCGACCTGGATCGAACACTTAGACAAACTCTGCGCAGTCTTTGAACGGTGCCGCTTATATCGTCTCTCCTTGAACCCCTTGAAGTGTCAGTTTTGGGTGAAGCACGGATGCATCTTAGGACACGTGGTGTCGAAGAACGGCATTGCCACTAACTTCTCGAAGGTCAGGGTTATTGTTGACCTTCCACCCCCAATTAATTACAAGGGAGTTCAATGCTTCTTAGGTCACACAGGATACTATCGGCGGTTTGTGCTGAACTACGCACTGATCGCCAGGCCATTGTACAAGCTGCTGATTGTCTTCGAGTGGAACGAGGCATGCCAAAGGGCATACGAAGAATTGAAAAAGGCTCTAACAACAGCACCAATTCTACGAGCCCCAAATTGGACCATTACCTTCCACATACACATCGATGCTTCTAAGTCTGCCGTGGGGGCAGTGTTGTGCCAACCTGGTGAGCATAACTTAGATTACCCAGTGAGCTTTGCTAGCAGACAACTCATTGAGACGGAGATGAATTATTTGACAACAAAAAGGGAGGGATTAGCCATGGTGTTCGCCGTGAAGAAATTCCGGCATTATCTATTGGCCACACCTTTCATCTTCTTCGTGGACCATCAAGCCCTACTCTATTTAGTGAACAAACCTTGTGCTACAGGACGCATAGCTCGATGGCTCCTCCTGCTCCTAGAGTTTGATTTCTCCGTGGTGGTATAAAAGGGAAAACAACATTACATGGCTGATCACATGTCCCGTATACCCATAAGAGAAACCACTGGACAAGGCATCATTGACGAGTTACCTGACGCCCACTTATTCCACATGTCCAGCGAGAGAGATCTATTTAAGGCTGATCTGATGCCATACTGGGTAGACGACATAGTCCAAGTGCTCGAGCACGGACTACTTGAGCGACCAGTAGAAAAGGCACGACTTAGGTGCTTGATCCTGAAGATCCAGCCCTACCAGCTGATTGCAGGCCAACTCTATAGGTTGGGCCAAGACGAATTGCTGTGTAGGTGCGTGTGTGAGCATGAGATGCATGATGTGCTCTCAAAGGCGCACAGCGGCATTACATGAGGACACTTTAGCGGCGACACGATAGCACGGAAGGTGCTGCAGTCCCACCTATGTTGGCCCACACTTTTCCGCGATGCCAAGCGATTCGTCAAGCATTGTAACGAGTGCCAACGAACAAAAGTCCCGATTCATAAGGATCAAATGGAGTTAACCCCAATTATTGCTCGCCAACCCTTCGAAAAATAGGGAATCGACTTCATAGGACCCATCAGCCCCGTGACGCAGTACTCACAAGCTAGGTACATTGTGGTGGCCATGGATTACCTCACGAAATGGGCAAAGGCAAGAGCCACATGAAAAAACGACGCTAGGACGACTGCCAAGTTCTTATGGGAGCAAGTGATCTCGCGCTTCAGTTGCCCCATCGAACTGGTTAGCGATCAAGGCACTCACTTCATCAACAAAGTGATAGCACATCTCCTATCCACCTTTCTTATCATCCATCACAAATCCTCACCATACTACCCTCAGGCTAATGGCCAGGTGGAATCAACTAAAAAAATTCTTATCAACGTCCTGACTAAAGTAGTCTCAGCCTCACGAAGTGACTGGGACAACAAGTTGATGGCAGCCTTGTGGGCCTACCGCACAGCTTATAAAACGGCTGTCGGCCAAACCCCCTTTAGGCTGACCTACGAGACTGAAGTAATTCTACCATTAGAATTCTTCATCCCTAGCCTGAGAATAGCACTCCAAGAATGATGGGAAGGGAAGGAAGCATGGACGCAATGTCTGGTCGAGCTGGAACACCTATCAGAGACTCGACTTCTAGCCACCCATGCACTTATCTGCGAGAAAGCCCGACGCAAGAGCTGGTTTGACAAGCATGTCAAGCAACGTGAGTTTGAGCAGGGTGACTTAGTGCTCCTCTACTCAGTTAAAGGACATAAGCAAAATATGAAATTCAGAGGTCTCGGACCCTTCAAGGTTCGGTCAATCAGCCGAACCGATAATGTCGAGCTCGAGACCCTAGATGGTGAAGGAATAGGCTTCTTCAATGGCAATCGTGTCAAGAAGTACTTCCTTCCCACTCATCCTTTGCATGAACCACCAATGCTAGAACCGCCGGTCAAAATACGAGCAACCACAATCACTGAAATCAACGATGGTGATGAGGAAGCTGTAGAACCCGCTTACCTCCATATCACGGTCACTGCCAAGCAAACATGCGCTTTCAATGCCTTGATCGATGAGGGAGCATACTTCAATGTCTTAACGCACAAGCATTGGACCCAACTTGGCAAACCACTACTTCAACCTACAACAGCCAAATTAAGCCCATATGGGGCTCAATCTTACACACTTCTCGGCAAGTGCAAGGTCACCATTTCTATCGAGTCTGAGACTGTTCCAATGCTGTTTTACATGTTGCCGAGTGCTATGGACATAGGCATGGAGTCACTGCTCGAGCGAACCTTCAAAAAGCAGACTCACTGCAATGTTGATTATGAGTCGCAGCGCATCCACCTAGCAATCGGCAACGTGCGCATTGTCACAGCCTTCAGCAAGGGCTGCGTAACACCATCACTGTCCGCAAGGCCACTGATAAAAACATCCATAGGCAAGATTAAGGAGGGGGTAGTGCGCGTTTGCCGCTCCCCTATTTCCATAAACCGTAGACCGCAGCAACCAAAGTAAGGGCCCAACAATGGCCCAGAGAACCTTTTTCATCAAGATGAGCTTGATGCGGGTTTGCCAGGTGTGAAACCCGACTCCTTTGAATCGAGCATTTGGAGAGTCTTTTTCCATGTTGAGGTTGCAAGATCAGCAGCAAATCAACACCAGAATTCTGAGATTTTATCAGTAGAAGAGCAGAATGCAGTGTGTCAAGAGACACAGTTAGTGGCAGTGTGAAAACACACTATGTCAGTGTTGATGTTGAGCTTGATTCTTCTTGTTCAGGATCATTTGGTCGTTCTTCAATCTTCTCAGGTCCTTTCCCTCCTTGATTTGATGCTGGGTCAATGGACTAGAGTGACAGAGGCTTGGGTTGAGTGTTAGGAGAGAGAAAATGAAAGAAAAATGAGTTTTGGGAGATTTTGGCTATGGTGGAATTAGGGTTTCTGAGATAGAGGCCTGGTTTTTCTCAGATTGCAGGAGCTATTCTTGATCATTTTCAAAAAAATTTACATGTCTAGGAAGCTTACTTCATGGGCTATCAAAGCCCTATGGAAATCGTCCAGATCGTGGACAGCACGATGCAGGTAGAGGGCGCGAACAACCATGGCGCGATTCAGGACAACGATGATGAATTTCCGTAATGCCAGAGTTAGGGCGCAGCAATGTGGTCGATTGATGTGCCAAGGTGAAGCGCCTTGAGTAGGAGAACAATCCCCTAGAAGAAATCAGGAGTTGAAGTGGCCTGGTTGAGGAGTTATGGAAGCTCCAAGTGAGGTAGGTCCTGTTTGGCTATGGCAGACAGAGCAGAGATTGAGAATTTTCACAATGCTGAAGCTATGCTTGCCCAAAGTCAGTGATTGATGTGTCAAGAAGAAGCTCTGGAAGCAAGGGAACACTTTCCCAGAAAGAAGCTCCAGGAAGTTTGACGTGTAGAGTGAGATATAAGAGCTTCAAGCTGACAGGGTGATGCTGGCTATGGCTACCATGAAAGCTCTAGTGAAGGTAGAGTTGAGAGATGAAGTCATGGGCTGGAACTGTGGTGACCAGAGTTGAAGAGGAACTGAGAGAGAGCAGAAAAGAGCTAAGCCATGCTCAGGTGAGCTCTGATACCATGTGAGAAATGCGGGATCTAGAGCATGGCAGTGAGTTATGGTGGATGAAAGGAGAAGCGTGGACTCATGATGAAGAAGATAAAGACACTGTTTGTTACACAAGTGAATTAGGTTCCAAGATTGAGACTTGGACTCATAAACACAATCTTGTGTATGTGGACAATGGCATTGACACTTCACTGAAAAGAAAAGAGTACTATCATTGCATTAAGAAAAGGAAGCAAGTACAATGCTTTATAGGAAAGTAGGAAACTGCAGTAGGCACCATCGTGCATATGGGATAGGTTAGCTTGCATGTCCTTGGCCCTGAAGCTCCATATAAAGAGGTTGTTTAGTGAGTGTGATTGCTAATTCTCAACAGAAGGGTGGAGGAGGAATGAAGGAAAAAAGAAGAGGAAGAACTCGAAAAAATTAGAGAAGAATCAAAGAGGGCAAAAGAAGAGAGGCAAAGAAGGGCAGAGGAGGAAGCCGAAGAACTAAGAATGAAATAACTTGCTGAGTTGGCAGAAGCCACTCATAGATCTGTCGAAGAAACCCATGGGGGAGGAGAGATCAATCCTTTGAGTCCCCGCCATGAAGTTGAAGCAAGTGGTAGTGTGGAAACGGCCCCAGTAGTTGTAGGCAAGGACAAGTCCTTGCTGCACCCCCTGCCTTCCTCCTTTGTGCCAGTACCAACCGACACCACACCACAGCCACCCCCCAATCCACACCCTCTCTAGATATGGCCCAATTGATGAACATGATGCAGCTACTTGTCAGTAAAGTGGCTGAAATTGTACCAGAAGCTGGTGCAAAAAGGCCCATTGTCGCAGATGCTAAGTCTAGGCGAGATCCAACACGACTGAAGCTAGATTCTTCAACCACTATAGCCCCTACTCCCATGCCATCTAGTGCCGACTATGACGCTTATGTGGCTGAGCTTCTAGCACAATTGGACAAGGCAAAAGAAGAAAAGAAGATAGCCCTGGTGGAGTTAGAGAAAGAAAAGGAAACTTCGACAGGCTTAAGACTGGAAGTTTCAAAGCAAGGAGCCGATCGAAGAAGGGAAGTGAAAACTCTACAAGATCAGCTGTAAGCAAAGACCAAGGAAGCCCGGGACAATGAGAGCCACCTAAGACAAAGGCTGGAAGATGAAGAGCAAAACCTGGTGACAGAACAGCCAAGCTTGAAGTTACTAGTGCAACAGTATGCTGACTTGCAATAGAACTGCCGAACTGAAAAGGTACAGACAGATAGAAGCTCAAGAGGGCAAGCCAAGTGAGCAACAAGAAGATGCCATAGCTTTCCGGCTATGGTATGAACTTGAAGAACAAGACAGATTGGAGAGGGAAATAGAGTTCCTAAAATAGGAAAGGCCGGGAGTTCCTGCAGTAGAAGCACAAAGGCTGCAGAATGAGGCACAACGACTACAAGATGCATTGGAGATTACCAAGGGAGACATAGAGGCCCTCATGGCCATGGCCTTCACCCAAAGAAGATTGCACTTCGTAGAGATCCAAATTCACGAGTAGCTTGTGCAAGAAAAATTAGAGTTGTTTACTGAGGTAGAAAAAAGATTCAACATTACAAATCAAGCAAAAGAAATTGCTGAAGAATAGCTAGCTCAAAAATCTAGGGAAAGGAACCAACTCTGGTTCTTAACGAATGAGCAGCAAGTTGTGACAACCTTAGCAAGTGAGCTGGAGGAGGGAAGAAAGAAGATGGATGAGAGAGCCAGTGAGTGGGAAAGAAACAATTTTGAAAGAGTTAGGTATTTAACAGAACGCTTGGCGGTGGTGGCTAAGTGTGAGAGAGTGCTTGCGGAGTCCAGGGCAGAAGCTGTTGATGTATGTGCCAACACACAAAGGCAAGCCTTCCTCGGCACAGTACTACACGTCACCCAGGCGGAGGGTAATGATTCAATGGAGAAGGTAAGAAGGAAGCTAGAACTGACCACCCGAGCACTAAAGTATGGCCTTCAAGAACGGGAGCTTCCAACAGGCACAGGAATCACAAAAGAGCAACAATTCCACTACCTACGCCATGCCAGCCTCTCCACTGTTGAGCTTAAGGAACTTGGGTTTGAAGAGCATGAGCAGCCACCACCACCACCACAAGCGGTTCCATCAGTTGTCGAGTAGAATGTCGAAGAGGGTTTGGACTTTGAGTAGGATGCTGAAGAAGAGCAACAAAGAATGCCCAGTCCGCCCCTCTACCAGACCTCCCGCCTGAAGAGCCTGAAGATGCCCATATGCCCGAGCGCAGTGGCAGCCAGAAGAAGAAGACAAGAACTAGCAAAGGAAGCCCAACACAGAGCACGATCACTACCAAGACAATTCCCTGAAGAGCGTGTGCCACTACGGGGGGATCCCCATCCTATCAATTGGCCTCAGGAATTGGTCATATGGCGTCAACGAGAGTTCCAGACGAGGTTGTTTGAACTTTCATTTGCTTATCCACGCTCTCTGGACCGTGCTTTGGCTCTAGGTATTCTAGTCAAGATCAAGGATCTGGCTAATGATCTTGCAAACAGGTGGATAGAGGAAAGAAGCCTCATAATAACCAGATGGAGGCAAGAGCTTGAAGACTACTAGCAAGACAAGGTAAATAGGGTTCCCAAAACCATCCAAGGCTACGAGGCACAGCCAAAGTGGCGGAGGAGGATTTGGGATACCAATTTTGATGCCTGGACCCCCTTCTACAGCTCACTCCCTGAAGAACGCAATGACCCCATCTACATGCCCTACCCCCCGTAGGCATGGAGTTAACTATGATCGAAATATTCATGGGGATTTTGACTTTCCTAAGATATATAATTTTGATTCCCGAAGCCTCAAGGAATGCCTAGTCTTTAGGTTAGAGGATCTCCTCCCATCTATCAACCGCTTCCTCGTAGATTTTTCTTCTTGCCCAGATCCAGACTTCTTAACTACCTGTAATTATCTTAGGCTTATCAAGTTCCTACTAATGCAAAGACCCATAGCCGAGGAAGCCCACCTTCTTCCACCCTTTTTTGACATCAACCTAGGGATAGATAGTAGAGCCACGACTAGAGTAATGATGAGGGAAACTCTGCTTCCCTCCTTTTGCCTAGAAATCTTAGAGGATATGAGTGATACCTACTTCACAAGGTGCAATCATCCTTTCTTGTCATCCACACCTCTAAAGGCCCAGGCCTATATTAAAGAATATCTACAAAGTCGTGCATTCCTATCCCAATGCTTGCGACTGCCTCGTAATCTAGCTGAAGGTGATAGGTATTAGCCAGGACATCTTCCTTGTATGCAATTCATTAAAAAAAAAAGGAGAAGAAAAAGAAAAAGAGAAAAGAAAAAAAGCACGAGGGCTCACTTCACTCACTACACCTAGGGTTTACACCTAGCTCCTCCCCCACTTCACGCTTAGGGCACATCAAGGGCAGGACTTTCAGACCTGTCACCCTAAGTTTTGCACTGCACCTCCAACAACACACGAACTGGGTCCTCAAGTATGGGACGTTACCAAGGGCTTACCCAAGGTTAGACCCATCTCCCAGTTCCACTACACATGCACTTACACCACACCGTGAGACAGACACACCCCTTAGGGAGTGCACAACTTTCTCTTGCATGCTATGATCGTGACTCAGTGAATGGCTACCCAGCTAAAGAAGATCATCCATGACATCCGCTAATGACCAGGAATTTTTCCCTGATTCAAACAGGACACCACTACAGTAGCTTCAGGAGCTTTTGCATACTCCAATGGTTGGATGGACCAACATGCTTGATGTAGCCGACCAATCTACCTGTTGATGCCTACCATGACTGAACCAAATCAAGCAGAAGGAAAACTCAGTGATGGACCCACCATTGGCATAGATTTTGGAACCTCATATTCTCCAAATGTATGTTCAAATCCCTAAACCTACGGATTGCTTATTGATTAAGTGCTTTCGGATCAGCACGGGATGCACGGCTACATGGTTCTCAACAGCTAGCTGGCAATGAACAGGATTAGAGATGCCCATGCAAAGCCTTTATCAGCCATCGCAGAATGGAAGCTACAACTGTGTGAGAAATTCCGAGCATCTTCATGAAGTCTAAAGCATGTTGGAATCTCTCCCGGTCATCGTTAATCAAACTCCATCACCTCTCATTCACAACAGCACCTTTTGATTGTGGTCATCTACCCACCAATTCCACTTAGCAACAACCCCAACTACCCCACTACTCCTCACCATAGTGCCATGGGACTGGCACTCAGCTAGGAGGGGGGTAATGTTTACCACAGCATAGAGGAGTGGAAAAATGGAGCAAAGGAGCAGGAAAATGGAAAAAGGAGATAACCGAAAGGGCACATGACAAAAGAAGGAAAGGTGCCCCGAATGGAAGTCAGACCCTGAAAAATTTGAATGACGATCTCTCCAGAAGGCCTCAATGTCGCCTGGAGAAAAGAAAAGAGTAAAAGCGCACCATTAATTGTGAAAGTGCTCCCAAATCCTTATAAAAGAGTGCTAGGCTCACTCCTGTGCAAATTGTATGCACTAGTTGGGAATGGGATAAGTTAGAATGGTGGGAAATAGGAAAAGAGGGCCTAGGCTAATGGCCGGCCATGTAAAAATTGGGGATGACTGCCCAAAAAGTAGGGCATGTTTATAAAGTTCAAAAGTGAATGAGAAGATCATTCTTGTGTGTGGCCAAAGCTTCTTCTTCTTCTTCTCTTGTTTCTTGCCTTCTTGCTTATGCTTGAGTGAGGGATTGAGGGAGTGTGAGGTAGTGAGGGAGTGTGTGTGTGAGAGTGAGGGATCGTGGAGAAGAAGCTCTCCATCTTCTCTCTTCATCTTCTCTTTTTCTCTTCTCTTCTCTTTTCTCACGCGGCTATGGAGGATGGAGCTTGACGGAGAGGGCTTGAGGTTGCTTGAGCTTGCTGCAAGGATCGTGGAGCTATTGGAGTGCAAGAGAGAGGAGGAAACTCGATCGAGCATCAAGGTAAGCTCACTACACCCGTAAGGTAGGCATTGCGCGTCGGCTATGTGAGAGGTAGCCATGGCCTCTTGGCTTCAAACACTTGATCAATAAGCGGTCTGTAGGTCTTAGGGTAGAGCTCCGTAGCTCCCCTTCATGATCCTCTAGAAGTGAGTTTCTCTTTCTAAGGTCTAAAATGACACAAGCTTTTGTGTGGAATTCAATCTTAAAGTTGAGACCCAAGGCAATCTAATGAACTCTCCTTATCTATGACTCAAGGTGGTTGCATGGACCACATGTCAAACAGGCCACTAGGGTTATCAAAAACAGCGAGATCTATAACTTTCATGTTTGATGTTTTTTCATCCAAACAATGCACAAAGAGATATCTCGAAATTAGTGCTGCAGAGTGGAACAACCATCTCTTGCATGAAGATCAAATCAAATCTCTCTCCAAGAAGAGAAGCTCTTGAAAGCCTATAAAAGAGGAGGCTCGCCTTGGGTGTAAAGAAGAGGTGAAGGAAGCATCACTTTGCATGTATCCAAGAGGAGAATATAAGGTGCAACTGCTGAGGAAGCCCTGCTGAAATCAAGTGATGCGAGTTCCAAGAGGAGAAGAGAAGGTGCAAATACTGCGGAAGCTCTGCTGAAATCAAGCGCCAAGAGGAGAGCCCTACACATATTGTGTAGGAGAGAAGGAGACTCAAGAAGGATCAAAAGGTACCAACTTCCAAGTTGTGCAAGTGCTAACCAGTTGTATACCGTGCAAGGAACCGTGATCTTGTTTCCAAGATCTACAAGTAAGAACTAGCTTATGTGTAATAGAGGAGCTTGTTCCTTGTCAATAATATAACTCCACAAGGGGGGGGACTGGTCCATCTTCCAGTCCCTAGTGTGTTGCCAATTCCACTTTTATTTTGGATAGCTGGACCTCATCAGTTGTATCACAGTTTGTCTCATAGGCCAGTTTTGGTCTTTAGAAGACGTTAATATAACTTTCTTTCTTTCTTTCTTCTCTACATCTTTCTTTTCTCTCATCTATTCTCCCTCTTTGCCAACATAATATTCGCCATATATATTTTAAGTATATAAGAAAGTCGAGCGTGTATCTCAGATTTTATAACAGAATGAATGCTACTATGTCTGCTAAAGGAAAAGGAGTGGTTGTGCAGATATTGAAATATGGCATAAACATATTGAACATACAAATGTGCAAAGGCCGAAATTAATGTAGTCCAAAGGATTGGGTACATGGTTGCCTTCTTTTAGAGTTACAGAATTTCATAAAGTACGTAAAGCATGTCAATTTGGTAAGCATGCAAGACAATCCTTTTCATATGACACAGAAGTGAGCTAAAATATACTTGATGTAGTGTATACAAATGTTTGGGGGCCTACACAGAATGTATCTCATGATGGTAGCAAATACTTTGTCACATTTATTGATGACTATTCAAGGAAGTTATGGGTATATTTCATGGAGGAAAATAGTGATTTATTTTAGCACTTCAAATCTTTCAAGGCAGCTATCGAAACAGAAATATGCTTGAAAGTTAAGTGCTTGAGATCAGATGGAGGAGGAGAGTACCTCTCTAATGAGTTGAATGGCTTCTTGAGGTGTCATGGGATAAATAGGCAATTTACTTATAGGTACACCCCACAACAAAATGGAGTTGCAGAAAGAAAAAATAGGCATATTGCAAAAGTTGCACTTGCATTGATGGTGGCTGAAAAGGATATGCCAAAACTTTTTTGGTCTGAAGCTGTTCATATTGTTGTCTATATTATGAATAGAACTTCCATAGATGTAGTTCATGGGATGACCCCCAAAGAATTCTTTACAGGCAAGAATCCCAATGTATCACACTTGAAAGTATTTGCCTGTATTGCATATGTTTATGTGCCAGATGAGTTGCGAAAGAAGCTTGAGTGGATACTCTTTAGAGCACAAAGGGTATCATTATTATAACCCTATCACAGGTGAGTTCAAAGTGAGTAGGGACATTATTTTTTATGAGATGAGCAGTTGGTATACATCTACTAGTGATATAATAGATGATAATAATTATCATGATAGCTATGTGCAAAAAGAAAAGCAAGAATCACAGAGCATTAGTGGACCAAAAACATCATTTGGTACTATACCTACTATTAACTGGGAGCCTAAGGAGTAGCCCCACATCTTCAAGTGGATCTAGAAGTGTTGCATGTAAAGACAAAGAAAAGAAAAAAGTGTTGGATGGTAATGATGCATCCACTAGTCATTTGGGATTTGATGGAGATTCTAGTGGTTCAGAGAGTTTGGATGATGAGCTTGGTATTCTTTCAGTCAGGACACCAAGTGTATAGAGAGCACATAGTAATGTAAAGCCTCCATTGGGTGATCTAGTGGTACACATGTCTAGCAGGGTTAGATACCCTGTTAAAAGATTTGGTTTTGAAGGTTATGCAACTCACCATCATGCATATATGGTGAAGATAGTTGAGGATGTTGAGCCCACTTGTTTTGAGGATGCTATTGGTCATGTTCATTGACATGCAACAATGGATGAGGAGATGACTACATTGGAAGCCAATAAGACTTGGGATTTGGTACCCTTGCCTAAGGGCAAGAAAGCTATTGGCTGTAAGTGGGTTTACAAAGTCAAGCATAATGCAGATGGTTTAGTTAGTAGGTATAAGGCTAGGCTGGTTACAAAAGGTTATGTTGAAGCATATGGCATAGATTATGAAGAGACATTCAGTCCAGTTGCTAGAATGGCAACTGTTAGATGTCTGATTGCCTTGGCAGTAGCCAAAGCTCGGAGTTTGCAACAAATGGATGTTAAGAATGCATTCGTACATGGTGAATTGCAAAAATAGGTGTATATGGAGCAGTCATCAGGTTATGAGAATTTAGAGTATCCTATATATGTGTTTGTAGGTCAAAGAAGGCGCTCTATGGGCTGAAGCAAGCACCTAGAGCATGGTTTGACAAGATTGGAGAGTAGTCAATTTTGGCTTTTATATTTCTAATGCTGATCACTCACTTTATGTGAGAAGGGGAGATACAGGTTTGGTCATCATAGTCATCTATGTGGATGACTTGATTATCACATGTGGACTTCTTGAAGAATAAGTTTGAGATGAAGGATTTGGGTGAGCTGAGATGCTTTCTTGGTATTGAGGTGATCAGATGTGATGATGGTATATGGCTACCCCAAAGGTAGTATGGCTTAGATATGTTATCCAAGTATGGTATGACAGCATGTAAGCCTCTTTCAATACCATTGGAGCAAAATGTGAAGTTGAGTGCTAACATGGGGGATGAGATAGAAGACCCTACTATGTTTAGGAGGATAGTAGGGAGTCTAATTTACATGACTATCACAAGGCTAGACTTGAGCTGTGATGTTGGTCTTGTCAATTAGTTTATGCAGATGCCTAGAAAACCTCATTTGGATGTGGTTGGATACATATTGAGATATGTGAAGTCCACTTTACATCATGGACTTTTTTATGAGGCAAGTAAGGATGTATAAGTGTTTGGATACATAGATGCAAATTGGGATGGTAGCATGTCAGATAGAAGATCTACCAGTGAGTTCGTGTTTTTCCTTGGTAGTGCAGCAGTTACATGGAGCAACAAAAAGCAACCTACAGTTGCTTTATCAAGTACAGAGGCCGAGTATAGAGGTGCTGCTATGGCAGCATGTGAGGTGGTATGGCTACAAAAGTTATTAGGTGATTTGGATGTGCAGGAAGATGGTCCAATTGTCCTTCATTGTGACAACATGAGCAGCATACAACTAGCTAGGAACCCAGTGTTCCATACTAGGACAAAACACATTGAGATGCACTACCACTTTGTGAGAGAGAAGGCACTTACAGGAGAGATTGACTTGGTATATGTCAGCACATAGGATCAGGTAGTTGACATTTTCACAAAGGCATTGGGTGCAGAGAAGCTTTGAAAGTTTCGAAGCTTACTTGGAGTTGCAGAGATAGAGTTGAGCTTGAGGGGGAGTGTTGAGATGGCAAGCTCAACACGTGCAGACATTGATGATGGACCGCTTGGCTAGATGGATCCGCACATCTACACTTAGCACATTGGTGGTCATTATAATCCTCGCATGGCCGTTGACTTATCACTTATTATATTTAGTTTGTTCCACCTAACTAGAGCTGACATAGATATAGCGCCAATCAACTAGTGTAGTCAGTTATGCACTGTTTGACTTAGTATGCCACTTTTCTTTATGTTGTATCTTATCTATACTTTGTGTACATTTTATTGTGTGTGAAAGAAGAAGAAAAAACCAGCAAGAAAATGTTTTGGCCTCCATCTCTCTTCTTGTGTTCTGGAGTGAGCTTCCTCTTGTGTATACAGTGCGTGCTTGGTGCAAGAGCTCAAGCAAGTCCCCCCTACCACGAGATTGTTGACAAACATTACTCCTCGACAAGCCTACAACCATGATATACTTTGAAGGTTTTTTTAATCTATGAAACTTTACATGAAACTTAAGTAGGTTTTGTTAAGTTTCATGTGTCCAAAATTTGTGTTGTACCATGAAGCAATATGCCTAATGTGTTCTAGTGTCATGGTGGACATATTTGAGTATCTAATGTTTTATAGGGACAAAAACCATGAAAAAATCATTACTCTGTAATTTTAACATCCATAACTAGAGGTACACAAATAGTGCTATAATGCGTGTGGGCACACACACACACACACACACACACACAGAGTCTTCACACATTTAACATCTCACAAGCGAATGCATTTCGCATGTAGACAAAGATAAGTTGCTTATTATAGTGCACACTGTATATGATTATTTACATCTTTGATGAGAAATTTCAATAAATAGCCTAATCACATTCTTGACTTTTCACACATTAGGCATGAAGTGCCTCGCACTTTGCATGTGAAGCATACAATTTCTTGTTTTGTGAGCAAATGGAAGTGGTTGTGCGGTAGCATGGCTACTTCCCTTTGCTCTCATAAAAGTGCAAAGCAAATAAGGAAAAGCCTCATGAGCTTTGCAAGTTCACAAACTGTTCAATAGGCAATTAGTAGGTTTGGCTAGCATTACTAGTGCATTTATGTGAGTAGTTTGACTTATGCCCATATTTTAGGCACATTATTGCACATATCAAGTTGCTTGGTAAGTACGATTATGCATTCATGATGAGTAGTTTGAGTTATGAGAGAGAGAGAGAGAGAGAGAGAGAGAGAGAGAGAGAGAGAGAGAGAGAGAGAGAGAGAGAGAGAGAGAGAGAGAGAGAGAGAGAGAGAGAGAGCACTAAGCACGTACACTTGGATATTAAACTCATTCATTTTAGTTTTTGCTATAGAGACTTGCCTTTTGTTGTGAAAACAAGGGTAGGGCATAATGTGGTTGTAAATAACATGCTCTACACAAAAACATCTAGCTCTAATTACATGTGAGTGTTCTTTCATGTACATATAATGAAGGTAAAAAAGTCATCGTGTTGGATAAATTTTAAGTGCCTCATGTACGTATAGACTCATAAATCATAGCATGTCAATAAGTGATCCTAAAAGCTTTATTCACACACCTTTAGACCTCATTACTTAAATCATGGCATGTCTCAAAAGAGTCTACATATGTATGGGTTTATCAAATCTTTGTTATAGTATGCAAACAATATTTGTCCATGGGATTTAGATCTCTCAACCCTTTTTTAAATGCATGTCATCAATTTCAACAAATTGCATGTTGACAATGGAGGCCGAGTGACGAGCGTAGCTCAAAAAAAAATTTCGCGAGCAAAAAGGGGAGCAGTTGCACAATGCGTGGCTGCTCCCCTCGTCGCTCACAAGTGCAAAGCGAACAAGGCATAGTGTATTGAGGTTTGCAAGCTTGCAAACCATGCAACCATGGTTAGCGAGCCTAGGCAGCAATGCCAACTAGGCTAGCTAGCATAAAGTATGGAAGAATTGCTAGTAAAGCAACACATACCACTTCAAACTCAATTCCAATGATTTTGGGAGATTGGCTTGCCATACATATGTAGGATGTGATAAAAGTGTGAGTCTCGTTGAGCTTGGACTTACATTGGTTTGGCACTAAAACTTAAAACCATATGTAGATATTATGTGAATGAAAATCAAAACCAATCATGTTGCCCTAAACTTAGCATAGTCATGCGTTGATCTTTTGAGCAAGGAACAAAAGAGACAAAATTTGTGCTAGCATATGTGTTGATCTTATTGATTGATGAAGTCTAGAAATTCTAAAGGGTGGAGTAAAACAAATAAAACAACTATTGCCTTATAAGTCATAAATTTTAGTCTAAAGTATTGTATTGCATGTACCCCACCCTTATATAGCAAAATAGAATGCTTTGGAGATGACTTTTGTGAGGGAGAGTGGCTATGATGAATGTAGATGCCCTTTCAAGGCTCAATTTCGAGGGTGCAATACTGTTGACGATGGGCTCATCCTTCAAAAGAAAGGTAGGTATGAATTTGGACTTAGAACTATAGATATGCTTATGATAAGATTATTATACTTTTCTAATCAAATTAAAAATTAGTGGAACATGTTAGCCAAATGGCTAGCTTTTCTAGGTTTCCTTGGTAATGGCTAATTTTTTGGACTTAGACCTCAAAAAATACTCCATATATATATATATATATAGCCAAAAACTCATCCAAAACACAAAGAAATTAAGGTTTTTTTATGTCAACATTTGGTCCCATTTTTTAAACTCCTATCTTTATCAACAATCTATCTACAATCAAGATATAAGGGGGTCCCTTACATTTTGTCAAACTTCTAATGCCATTACAAAGGGGCTTTGAAGCGCCTATTGTGTGATAGGTATGAATTTGAGATTCAAACATTGGAGAATCTTAGATCAAGAACAAGATCATTCCCTTCTAAGACCTTCCTTGTTTGATTGAATTTTCACTTGAGCCCTTGATAGCTAAGAAATTTGCATCCTCTAAATGATGCTGCAAATATCTTTTTATACTGGTTTATGTACATTACTAACCATTTTAAAAAACCAAAGGAATGTGGGAGGGAAGGCCAAAGAATATGCTTTGGGAGATGTTTTTTGCTTTTTAAAATTCTTTAAAAAAATATATAAGTTATTGCAAGGGATGATGAGAATGAGTAAGGGGCCGGACGTGGACGTCCGGGATGTTTAGGGAGCGGTGCTGGAAGCCGAGGGCGCGGAGGATCTGGTCGTCGGCATAGTTGAGGGCGCGGATGAGGCCCACGTGGCACTGATCGGCGGTGTAGATGGGGTTGTGGTGGCCGGAGCAGGGTTGGCACCCCGTGAAGTGGGTGATGAAGGGCCGCCGCTCCTGGGCGGAGACGCCCCGCAAGTGCCCCTCCCGGGCCCGCCCGAACCTGCGCACGAACCTCTCCTTGGACACGTGCCCCCCAGCCACCATGCCACGCAGGTCCGGGTGGGCCGCCTCCATGGCCTGGTACTTAGCCTCGGTAGCCTCGAAGGTGTCCATGAGCTCCAGCCAATAGCCGCTCAGGTAGAAGTCCAGCTCCACTCGCAGCTTCGTTGCCCAGCGGTCCTTCTCTTTGACCATCAGGTAAACCAGGGCGGCCTGGTCGTCCGTGGGGTTCCGGGGCCGGTCCGGCAGGAAGTCCGAGAGTATGTCCCTGTAGGCCTCCCCCATTGGCCCCTGTGGTCCCATCGACGCCCACCTCTCCAACAAGTCCATCGACCATTGGCAATTCCTCAGCAAGAAGCTCCCTGTCAACATGGAAAAAAAGTTATGTACAAGCGCTTTTTTTAAAAAAAAAATTCTCTCTGTCCCCCCCCCCCAATTCTCATCAACCTTAGAACCTTAGCTTTCACAACCTTACAAATCTCATCATCTTACAACCTTAGAACTTTCTTTGGCATTCACAAACCTTAAAGCTCTCATCATTTACAACCTTTGCACTTTAGCATTCATAAAGTGAGAAATCTCTATCATTCTACAACCTTGGACATCTCATCATTCATAACCTTAGAACTTTATGACATTTTAGGGTAGTTTCACTCAAAGCTAAAGAAGGTGGCATTCTCCTAATAAGGTCTAGAAGATTAAGCCTAGAAAGTTTTTGGGAAAGCCCTTCTAAAGGTCGAGTTGTGAACCCTAGTTCTGTACATCACTTTACAACCTTAGAAATCTTTCTTCTAATAAAATGAGCACCTTACCTCATTGGCTTCATACACGTTCTAGGACACTTTGTTGTTGGATCATCTTCTTTAAGGCAATATCCAATTACCTAACAGTTCTTGGACACAATGACTACTATGTCATGGCACATCTGCACTCAAATGCTACATTTTGAACTATTGGTATGACCCTTCACAATGCTTTGCATGGTCACACAATAAGCTACCCATCAGGCTATGTTTGTAAAATAACAAGCTAATATTTTGTCTACTTCCGTATGTTCCAATGTTGCACTTCAATAGCCTATGTAATCTTACATCCTTTGTTGCTTAATGTCTGTTTGGTTAGCATATATTTAGAACCTTGATGCACATCAATAGGTAGAACCTTGTTCCAACATTGCATGGTTGTGTTCTTGTAACAAAATGAAAGTGGCAAATGCACCCTTTTAGTCCAAGGATACTTTATGACCTTATGGACCTTTCATGGAATCTATGACACATGTGAATAGTTACCTGCATTGAGGCCAAGCCAGCTTCGCTTCTCAAAGATGAGGCTCTCCCAACCATGCACAACCATATTGTAATCTTTGTACCTATGTAGTGGTATCTCAAACTCCATGTCAGTGATGATGGCATCAGCGTCCAACCACCAAATCCATTCAACCTCAGGGTGGGCTAGCATGGTAGCCCGAACAACTGGCAACTTAGCCCAAAAGCTAGGCATGTGGGGGTCTAGGAGGGCCACATTGTAGAACATGTCGATCCGATGGATGCGGGAGTAGTCCACCTTGTTTTTGAAGCAACGGAGGAGGAGGTGATCCCCACTCGGGTTAGCGCAAGGCCAAGGTTGGGTCCCTGTCAATATGAACAACCTCTCTCGACCGTCGTCCATTGTGGGGCCCACCTCCGGGTGCTCCTCAAGCCATCTTTGCCTTTGCTCATCCCAGTCAAGGATGGGTGCGTCCAACATATTGTGGTCCGCCACGAGGTCGTCCATGTCAGCACCCACCACATCATCTGCTGAGTCAGCACCGGCGTTGGCTGCAATCTCAAAGCCAGCTGGCACATCCGCTTGTGTATCTGCAAGTGAGTCACCCTTCTCTCCAAATTCTTTGGCGGCTCGGGGCGCTTCTTTATCGGCCAATTTAGAAGGCTTTCTAGCCTTCTGCCCTTTTTCTTCCTCTTCTTTTCCATCTTGTTTTTCTTCCTTGTTCTTGTTTTCTTCCTGCGCCAAAGCGAGCTTCAATGGCTTCCTCTTAGCAGCAGAAGACCCTCCGGCACCTGCCTTCACCTTCTTACTCTGCAATAACGGTCTTCGATTCTCCTCTTTTGTCTCTATCAAGTCATCATCAGAAGAGTTCACCTTCTCATCCAATTTATCAGAAGAGACTATCTTTTTCTCCCAATCCTCAGCGGAGTCCACCTTCAATTTGTCAGAGTTTTCTTCCTCCGAATCCTTAGAAGAGACTGCCTTCACATTCTTCTCCTCAACCTCTCTATGTCTGTAACCATTTCTGCCTCTAAATTTTTCAGAGGTTTCTTCCTCTGAAGCTTCAGAAGAGACTGCCTTCTCCTCCTCCTCCTTCTCAAACTCTCTATGTATGTGACTATGTCTACCTCTAGCCTCTAGTTTGGCAGTAATGTCATGATCTTCATCACTGTTTGCATTATCTTCATCACCATTTGCATCTCTGTCAGCAGAGCTCTCCGGGCCTTTACGAACTGCGCTAATCCTCTCTTTCTTCCAAGTAGCGGAAGCCTTCTTCTGCTTCTGGTGCTGCTTCTCCACCTCAGTCCCTGTGGACGGGAGCTCGAACTCATCCTCATCGACATTATTCTCGGTCAAGGCAGCATTTCCATGGCGACGAGAAGCTGCCGTGGCAGGGCGAGGCCTGCGCAGCGGGCTTGCGGAAGCCGAGGCAGCAGCGGAGAAGGCCAAGAGGAGGGCCAAGATTGCGAGGCGGAGAGGCGCCATGGCAGCTCTCGAATTACCTGTCTGGTTAAAACTGTATGGAGGGACAGGCTTACATGGAGTCGCAAAAAGTCTGTCAAAAGAGAAGGGATCAAATTTGAGAGATCAGGAAGAAGAAGAAGCCATGGCTAACGATTGTGTGAAGAAGCAGCGGATGGCGAATGCAACATCGATGATGCGAATGAGGGATTATGAACTGAGCAGAGGTCACGTCTGCAGAGGAAAATGCAATGAGACTGTACGTGAAAAGGGAGTGGCCCGCCTGGCGTGGCCGTTTGCATGTCGAGTTATGGAGTTGGTGGCAGGTCGCGAGCCACCAGCTACACAAGAAAAGGATGCAAGGGTATCTTCGTCTTTATATGCGGGCGTCGGCTTGAGAGAGAGAGAGAGAGAGAGAGAGAGGGGGGATCTCAGCCAGCCTAAGACAGAGAGAGAGAGATGTCAGCCAGCCTCGCGTTAGGGGCGACATGCCTTGCATTTTCCAATAGAAAGTTGAAACGTTGCATTTGTACAACACAAATCGCCTCAGCGGTCCCCCCCTTTTATGGTTATTCCTCCCCATGTTTACGTACCCTACCTCCCCACTTTGATTGTAGGGCACGCTCCTTTTCCGGAGCCAAAAAGAACTCCAATTTTTCAAGTGTCGTTCAATCGTACGTTTTAGCGTAAGTGGGCCAAATAATGTGCACCCTACTCTGTGTTACAACAATGGCTATCGACCAAGAGCCTAGAGGGGTTTCACACACAAATTGCACATGACTAAGAGGGTTTTCACACATACGCTGTGACCATAGCCATGTGCAGTCACTGCCCTATCATTCTGACCTTCTCGCATAGAAAAACTATACCCTTGATTATCAAACAATTGCTCATTGGGGTACAGTTTCTGCCCCATCACAATTTTTAGACTCTTGGCATATTGGTAAACTATGGTAGGTGCAAAAGGGCTCCAACATACCTATGAGAGTGCACCAAGGTAGCGAATGTTATCTATTCATTCTTCCAATTCCCCCTAAGATAGGTCAATGTGTTTGATTTATCTCTAATGCACGAAGCTCAACAAACTAATAGGCCTCCATAAGACCATCCACTAGTGTCTTCTCCTCCTTCACAAGAGTAGGGAAGACTATGCTCAACCAATTCATATTGCCTCACAAGGAGAGGAAGAGTATGCATGAAATCAATTGGGAAATGCTTATCCTTGAGATGAAGGGGAGAGAGTGCACAATGGAGTGCGAGATCGAGGCGCGAGTTGTAGAGCTGAGAGTTAGGGAGAGAGTGAATGCAGAGATAGGTGTACCAGATTGTGATGGTACACAAAATAAAAGAATGTATTTATATGATAGGGTACAATAAGGGTGTGTTCACACCCATATGACTATATACATGGAGACGAAGGGACTTTACACCCGACAACCTCTCACTTAAAGGCCCGAAGTGATACCTTTAAGCTAACCAACTCCCACTAAATGAATGCAATGCTCATGCTGAGCCGTTGCAAGACATTTAATGAGAACATCTGCAGGGTTATCTTGGGTTTTGACCTTACTAGTCAATGTGACAAGACCATCATCCAAGACCTGTCGAATGAAGTGATACCGAACATCAATGTGTTTGGTACATGCATGGAACATGGCACTCTTAGCCAGACATACTGCACTCTGGCTATCACAACCAAGCACTGGAGTACGTGAAGAAAGACCAAAACCCTTGACCAAATGGCCAAGCCAAATAGCTTCCTTAGAAGCTTATGTGGCTGAAATATATTCAGCTTTTGTAATACTTAGTGTCACAATTTTCTACAATCTTGAACACCAAGAGATAGCCCCACCAGTCAAAGTAAACCCACTAAACGAATGCAATGCTCATGCTGAGTCATTGCAAGACATTTAATGAGAACATCTGCAGGGTTATCTTGGGTTTTGACCTTAGTCAGTGTGACAAGACCATCATCCAAGACCTGTCAAATGAAGTGATACCGAACATCAATGTGTTTGGTACATGCATGGAACATGGCACTCTTAGCCAGACATACTGCACTCTGGCTATCACAACCAAGCACTGGAGTACGTGAAGAATGACCAAAACCCTTGACCAAACGGCCAAGCCAAATAGCTTCCTTAGAAGCTTATGTGGCTGAAATATATTCAGCTTTTGTAATACTCAATGTGACAATTTTCTACAATCTTGAACACCAAGAGATAGCCCCACCAATCAAAGTAAAAACATACCCACTGGTAGATTTCCTAGTGTTAAGATCTCTTATTATGACCAAATCACAAAATCCATGCAACTCTAGTGTACCCTTTCCATAGCATATACACTTTTCTTGTGTACCTTTCAAGTATTTGAAGATACATTTCACTGCTTTCCAATGTGGCTTGCCAGGGTTAGACACGAATCTACTAACAACTCCCATTGCATGGGCAATGTTAAGGCGAGTTTTGCAACCATGGCATACATCAAAGATACACAAGATGATGCATAAGGTATACTCTTCATGGCATTAGCAAATGCATCATCATTAGGGCAATTAGATTTGCTAAGCTTTGTATGTGGCGGTAAAGGCACACCAAGAGGCTTAGCATCAGCCATATTAAACATGTCAAGTACTTTGCTGATGTACTTGTTCTGTGAGAGAAACAACAAACATTGCCCTCTATCTCTTTTAATGCACATGCGAAAAATGTGTTCAGTTGCCCCCAAATCTTTCATGGAGAAGGTTGAACTCAGCTGCCTTTTAGGAGCATTCAAAGTATTCTTATGATGTCATGCAATCAGTATGTCATCCATATATAAAACCAGCACAATAAGGCTTCCATCATCAGCCTTTTTAGTGTATAAGCAGTGATCTGCATGACTGCGTTTTAAATCCATGGGTGGGCATAAAGGTATCAAATTTTTTGTACCATTGTCTAGGGGCTTGTTTCAGCCCATATAAGCTGTGTTTCAACTTACAAACCAAATGCTCTTTTCCTCGAATAGCAAATCCTTCTAGCTGCTTCATGTACAGCTCTTCATCCAAGTCACCATGAAGAAAAGCAGTCTTCATATCCATCTCATCCAACTCTAAATCCAAGAATGAAGTGAGAGCAAATAAAATACGGAGGGTAGTCATTTTCACCATTGGTGAAAAGACCTCCTGGAAGTCTATGCCTTCCTTCTATGTATAGCCCTTAGCAACTAGATATGCCTTGTACTTGGGCTTCCCATCAATACATTTCACTTTGTAAACCCATTTATTAGGAATAGCTTTCATGTCCTTGGGCAAAGGTATAAGCTCCCATGTGTTATTTGTATATAGAGACTTCATCTCTTCCTGCATAGCAAGCTCCCACTTTCTCTTGTTTTCACATGATTGTGCCTCTTTAAATGTCAGAGGCTCACCCTCATCAATCAACAAAATGCAATCCAAAGATGGATGAAACCTTTATGGCTGCCTTCTGACATGTGTAGACCTTCTTACCCAATGATCTCTATTATCAGGTAGTGGGGCTATATCCTGAGGAATGTGCACACCATCACCAGGTGGCTGATTTTTAGCATTTTCTTGCTGCTGTAATCTGTTTTTAGCATGTTCTTCTTCTTGTTCTACTTCATCCTGTGCATCTATTTACTGTCCATGATCTTCTGGCTGTAGCACAATAGGTTGCTACTCATTTTCAGCATCAAAAGGGACAGAACTTTCAGCTAATGGCTATTGAATGGCTGGTTGTTCATGCTGAAATTTGACCTTCTTTTTATCAAGATCACCATGTGTAGCATTTTTCAGCAACTTTGCCTCATTAAGTACTGCATCTCGACTACATACTATCTTCCTGCCCTGAGGAAGCCAAACTCTATAACCCATCTCTCCCTCATCTCCATATCCCATATAGATGTCCTTGATGGATTTCATGTCTAGTTTGGTCCTCTGTTCTAGAGGTACATGCACAAAGGCATCACAACTAAAGACACGCAAATGGTCATATGAAGCTGGTTTTCCAGACCAAAGCTCTTCAAGAATGCCATTTTCCAATGCATGATTGGGAGAGCAATTGCATAAATGAAGTGCAGTTTTAAGAGCCTCTCCCCAAAACTGTTGCAAGAGATCAAATGTGGACAACATGCATCTGCCTCTCTCACAAAGTGTGCGACTAAATCTTTCAGCCACACCATTTGATGCAAGATTATAAGGGACTTCAACAATGCCATGCATCTCACAAAACTTATTAAATTCATTTGAGACAAACTCGCCCCCATTATTTGTTCTTATGGCTTTCAACTTAAGCCCTTTCTGTGTGGTAACAAAACCATGAGACTTTTTAAAAACATCCAACACTTCCTTTTTGCTCTTAAGTACATATACCCATGACTTTCTAATGAAATCATCAATGAAAGTAACAAAGTACCATGCACCCCCATACGAACTAACATGCATAGTGCACACATCAAATTGTACTAAGTCAAGAGCATTAGACTTCTTAATGACACCAAAGTAATAAGGAGACTTCACTTGTTTTCCATATAAGCAATCATTACAAAATTCGAGACCAGAGCCTTTCACATCAAATCTCCCTAAAGAGGAGAGAACCTAAAGGCCTTTCTGGCTCATATGACCAAGTCTTTTATACCAAAGCTCCTTTTGTGATTGGCCTTCAGCCACAACCAAGAACTTGCCAGGTAATGCTTTACAATGCAAGTAATATAAAGTTCCCATTTTGCTGCCTTTAACAATCAGCATAGAGCCCTTATGGACCTTCCAAGATCCACCACCAAAGGTAGTAAAATACCCTTTAGCATCAAGCTACCCAAATGATAGTAGACTTTTCTTTATGCCATGTACAAATTTGACATCCTATAAAATCATATCTTGGTAATTTTCAAGGGCCAAGTGAATGGTGCCAACACCCTCTATCTCACATACATAGTTATTACCCAAGTAAACTTTGTCTAGGCAACCTGTAGTGTATTTAGAAAATGACTCCAAAGAGGGGGTAACATGAAAACAGGCACTGATGTTTACTATCCATGATTGTGACAGCCCATCATGAGCTAAAAGTAAGGCATCAATTACCTCCTTTTTGGTGATATGCATATCACCTGTTGTTGCCATAATATTTGCATCATTACATGAGGCTACAACAAGTATCTCTTCAATGTCAGGAAGCTCTTTAATGACCACACTAGATGTCATTTGCCTTTGCAACTTCTTTTGGGGAAGAGCTGTCATCATCTTTCTTATCATCCTTCTTTTTCTTACCTTATTGTTTCTTTCTTTCTTGCTCTTTCTTGAAGTACCAACATCGGGCTTTTTATGCCCTTTATGCCCACACTGATAGCATGTGACATCCTATTGTTTGCCCTTGCTTTTGCTTCTGCTTTCCCCTTTACTAGCTGCATTACCCCTCTTTTCAGGCCTGCCTCTTACATGGTAAGCTGAGCCACTGCTTTCACCACTAGACTTTCTTCAGATTTCTTCATTAAGGATGGAACCTCTAACACCATCAAAAGTCAAAGTGGGGTTGTTGCTAAGTGACACAACCAAAGATTCTCAGCTGTCAGGGAAAGTCATCAATAAGAAAATAGCTTTCAATTTATCATCGAAAGCTGCCACTAAACACAAAACGTAGAAACACAAAAATGCAAACTACGAGTGAAGGATGAAGGGTTTCTCAAAACCCCAAAAAGGGGAATCGTCCTAGACTGACTATGCATATTCATAAGCCACTCTCTCATTCATTCCTCATGGCTAATTCATTCAATCTGTCACCTCTTCTCTCCAGCCTCTCCATTACCCTCATACCCCTTTAGAAGGACATAGCAGTTCGTGGTTCGTGTGCATTACTTGCTGATTAGCCTCTTAAACAATCCCAAAACACACTAAAAAATACTCTTTTAGAGTAAAAACCCTAAAACATGGAGTAGTTTGAGAGAGTTTAGTGGAAACCCTAAAACGGGGAGCGGTTCGAGAAAGTTCAGTGGAAACCCTAATTTGGGAGGCTCCAATCCGCATCTATTAATAGACAGGCTGCCCACCATTCAGCCATCATTCTTGTTTGCAAGTTACACCAATCCACACACCCTCTACTATTGTTGGCTCCTAGTTTCTAGCCTGCAGCCTGCCTCCATCCGTTGACCAGCCATCATCGACTGTAGCTACATTATCCTCAACATGTCCATTGTTGTAGATGATAGCTCTCAGCTGTTGGCGACTGGTCCAAACTATCCCAGACTGTTGTTCGACCTGCCATCCATCATCTCCAGGGTCAACAAGCCTGCGTTTACAGCATTGCAGGTCCTAACACTCTCAGACACACCTTCTCCAGCTGTTGCCCTACTGTTTACAACACATATAAATAGTTTTCAGCTTTTGATCGATGATACATTGCTGCGTTTACAAGTTTCCAGCCTCCAGACTGTTGCATTTTGGTGACTAGCCTACTGCCATTCACTATTCAACGCTCCTACACTTCGACTGGTGGTCATAGACTTGGGATTCGTCTCCGATGGATGTCACACTTCGACATTGCTCTACCCTTGAGTACACTGTATACTCTTACATTCATTTATAGCATTCATTCACTTCAAAGTTGTGTTCTCTCTCTCCCTTCTTTTGTTTGTGTTTGAGTTTTTTGTGTCTGTGTTTGTCTCTTTGTGTTTCTATCGTGGTTGTATACACTGTGTGTCCTTAGTGAAAACCCTAGCAGTTTTCTTCACATGGTATCAAAGCTGGATCTGCTCAAACAACGGCAAAGATCCTCCACTCCACTGAAGGCAAAGACCGGGTGGCGAGTTCAGCATCCACTTCTCTGCATCAACACTCTAACTAGTAGCTGCTCCCTCTTGCGTTTGTTGTTTTCCAGCATGTGTTCAAAGCTGTTGATGCCGCTTTCATCTCCCCTTTGCTATGTTTTATTGCGGCGTTCTACTATTGTGTTTTATTGCAGTGTTTTACTGTGGTATTTTACTGTCACATTTTACTACAATGTTCTACTACTGTGTTCTACTACAGCATTCTACTGTGGCGTTTTACTGTTGTGTTTTACTATGGCATTCTACTGCGATGTTTTACTGTTGCGTTCTATTGTGGCATTTTATTGCGGCATTCTATTGCTACTTTTTACTACGATGTTTTACTACCATGTTTTACTACTGTGCATTGGGATATATCCTTTTTCTCCCTCCCACCCTCCCTTATCCAGTTTGCCACACTGGTACCATGGCATCTCCATCGACAAATTATCAATCTACTAGGTGTTGTTACTACGGCACAAACAGTCATCCCACCAAAGACTATTGACTTTGACCATTGCTCCCCACCCCCTAAAGTATATGCGTATTCCACCAGGCACTCCTTGTGCCACCTCTCCTTTCTGGGTTGCCACAGAGATCATTCTGCATCGGCTATCAGAGTATTATTCTCAAGGCAATAGGCCGCAACCGATGCGCACTAAGTCCTTTCGAGCACACAGAGGCTCTAAGACCTTATGAGGCGATAAGCCCTCCTAGAGACCATCCCACAGTACGGAGGTTTCCCCCACCCACTTCCAGGTATAGTGGCTTCCACGGCCCACATCTCCTCCACATTCCACTCTCCTGAGAGCCTACGACTATTCCCCACCTTTGGCTCATCCTGAGCCTCCTTCTTCCCCACCCTCTTCCACTCAGGGTTCGAGAGGCCACTTCTGGGTGCTTTTCGGCTTCTTCTTCTGAGCCCCAGATACCTTCTTCAGCGCAACCGGCGGCACTTCCTTCATCATTTGATGCTTTGTAGTTCGTGAGCCATGAGTCGTTTGACTCCCTTTCTCTCTCAGACTGGGATTCAAAAGGGGATTTAACCAAAGTCCTGCAACTGACTCAAAACCCCTGTGAAGGCACTCAAATGCTCAGATGTTAACTTAGACTCATCCAAATCCATGTTCACAAGTTTACACATAAGATGCACTTGATTCACAAGAGTTGTATTTTCATAAGTGTCCTTAAGATTTTTCCGTATAGCATAACCTATATCAAGACGCTTGATGTTTGTAAGTACATCATCAGACACTACCATCTTAATGTATGCAATGCCCTTCGTGTTAAGTCTAGCCCAATCCACATCTGTCATAGCTACAGGCTTAGTCTCCAAGAGAGCATCTTCACAGTCCTTGAGAAACAAAACGCATTGCATCCTATCCTTCCACAAGTCAAAGCAAGTGCCATCAAACCTCTTGATTTCAAAGAGGGATTTAGTGTCACTACTGTTAAAAGCATTTGCAACCATTTTTCAGCAATACGCCAGAAATTCAATGGTGCAATTTATGACGGCAAAAATGAGCTGAATATTCAACTGATTTCAGCCCAATTTTTTAGCAAATAATAGTAAGATTCAATCCAAATACATGTATAGCAGTATGACTTTTAGCAGTATGACTGCAATTTCAGCATACATTAAATGCATACATCATTGCCAGGTAACTCCCACTTCAGCAGTATCACCAAAAATACATGTGCAACAATCCCAAATTTGCAAATGATCACTAAGATTGCTGCAAGATGAATAATTGGGAATACATAAACTCAATGGGAGTTGTCCAACGTGTACTGTTGCATACATATGTGCTCATATCAACTTCTGATACACAAAACACCAAGAAATCTTTGCAATTTCTCAAAAATCGCACAAGTAGGAGATAAAAAATGCTCAAATCACTCTGCTTATGGCAACAAGATTGCTTTAGCAATATTCCCAATGTGCCTTTCACGCATCAACTTTGCCAAAATCCACAGATTTCAACAAAAACCCCAAATTTCACTATCAAATCTGCCCCAATTGCATTAATACATGTTTGCAAGAGCATAAAACGTGCAAATTTAGCAAATTTCACAAAATTTTACAAAAGCCCCAGAATTTTTGGATCCTAGTCTTCATGAATACCAATCAATTTGACTCAGCTGAACAAAATTTCACCAATACAGCAAAAGCCCCAAATTTTATGGGTCCAAGGTTGAGAAATTTCACTCAAATGAGCAAAATTTTCACTAAATTTGGTGAAATCCCCAATTTAAATGTGCACAATGTCTGCAATTTCTAATGCACATGCCTCAATTATGCATGAACAACACTAAATTTGAAAAAGTCCCAAATTTTTGGGCCTAAATCTGCACAAATCTGCGCACTATGCTTGCGCGCGCGAACCCCTATCAAGACAAGGGGAAATTCAAAGAAGATTTTGAAGAAAAAAAGATTTTTGAACTTTAAAAAACAAATTGGAGTGACGGGGTCCATTGAATCATCGGGTGGGTCGCATGATTGATGGCCCGCTGGCGTCTGTGTAGTCACATCATGTGGCGGGCTGTCACTCGTACATATGCTTGACACATATGCCGCCAATCACCACGCTGGTTCCCCCGTCAAACCCGTCATGTTGCAAATGTCGCATGTCACGCAACAGTTGCTAGTTTGCTATGACTACCATGTCACCTGTCGATCGTTGTTGCCTGTCTTGGACCTGACGCCGCGTGTTACTGCCTATCTTGCGACCTAGCACTTGTAGACATGTCACCTCAGCTGTCAACTGCTATGCAAAGGCAAGCTTCTTCTCTTGCGCAGACCTAATTTGCACTTCTTGGGAAGCGTGAATACCATTACCAATGCTCTTATACCAATTTGAAGGGGAGAGAGTGCACAATGGAGTGCGAGATCAAGGCACAAGGTGCAGAGCTGAGAGTTAGAGAGAGTGAACGCAGAGATAGGTGTACTAGATCGTGATGGTACACAAAGAATAAAAGAATGTATTTATATGTTAGGGTTTCACACCCGTATGACTATATACACGGAGACGAATGGACTTTACACGCAACATGAGAGAGTTGATGGGAATGCAGGTCTACAGTCTCAAAGTGATAAATCAAATAGACTATGCTTCACTTTGATGAAGAGAATGTAAAAGTAATAGCCATGGAGCCACATTGCATTTGAGGATGCTATAGATCTTTTTACCTTTCGTTAAAATGATGGACATCATTTTCTTTAAAAAGGCCATCAATGCCAACAAAAAAACATTTCATTTTCATGATATAGGTAAATATTTCTTCAACTCATCTCAATAATGATCTTCCAACTAGTGCTCACGAAAAAAAAAATTCTCAAATCGGTAAAAATAAAGGCAAGTCACCAAAGTGACTCGTTTTGATGTTAAAAACCTATATGAGATGTCAATTTTATAACTAAGATACACAAAAGATCTAGTGATATATTTAAATAAATAACAAAATTCCAACTAGTGTTATAGAATTCCACCCAATATAAATGCACTAAAAGGCCACATTTTGTTAGCAAAGCTTCCAACAATTTATGAATGACTTCATGGTCTCCATGTGGTTGTACTAATTGTGCCAAGAGAAGAACACATATAGAGGAAAGAAGATTATTGATTTTGCCGATCAAATTGAAGCGCTCATCATTTTAATTGGCTGAGAACCTCATATTTTAATGTTTTTTTGGTTGGGGTTGGTTGATTTTGTATCAAGGATACTGTCACACTTACCTCTAGTGTAGTGCCTTATCTTTTTATCGAAGTTAGGATATTTCAAGTGAAATTCAATCCTTATTTTTGAGGTGGTGCCTTATGTTTTATTTAAGCTTTATTGAAGTTAAGACATAGCCCAATAACTTGAGGGCCATCACTTGAAGGTAAGGTACTATAGAGCCACCTAGTTCAGAGTTTGAACATTGAAGCTAGGATGTAGCCCATTAACTCGAAGACCATCACTCAAAGATAAGGTGTCATAGAGTCACCTAGTTTTGAGGGTTTGAACCATTGACCTCATGAGAGTCACACCCCCATCCTATGAGTTGGGCTAGTTGCTCATTGGCTATTTGGCCATATCACAATAGCCATGGTAATACACATGGTCATAACACTATGGATTTATTGAGGCAAGTCTAAGTACTTCATGTATCCCTTAGGCTCATGACACATGGTAATAACACTATGGATTTATTGAGGCAAGTCTAAGTACTTCATGTATCCCTTAAGCTCATGACACATGCACGTATCTTCCATCTAGTAAGTTGTGATGGTCATCTTTCTTTGCATATAGAATAACGTGCTAACTTGCACTATGGAAAACTCACCATTTGCTACAGCAATGGAGAAACTCTTCAAAAGGGGGTACTATGATTACTACACCTAGCCATTGATGTGTGCCAAAAAACAATTGGTCATCTATCTCTCTCTCTCTCTATATATATATATATATGGATGGTTAGGTCCAACCAAAATTTGAGCCTGTTCATAGACAAGAAGCCACCCCATGCATCTTTTTTGGTGGTAGAGTCTACAACTAGGTGACTATGTGCCCACATTGTCCATTATGAAGGTTGATTTTCCCTTGCATGTGGCAATACGCTTAGGGTCTAATCACACAACATGAGTCATGGATTAAAAGGTGGCTAGCTATTTTGTGCTCTGAACATGCCAATATGTTTGCATCACAATGTTTGGAGGGTTTTCCTTCTCAAGGGAGGTGGAATTTGATAGATGTTCCTAATGTGCTTTGTTATCTATGAACGTCCAATCTATGGGACGTGACCCTTGAAAATCAAGCCTTTTAGTCCACTTGGCAAGGCAACATGGTTGATAGAACTACACAAAAAGTTAAACCTAATAGAAACTAGATGCTTCATGCCAAAGGTATGCTTTGTGTAGCATTACAAAAATCGAGTGTTGCTTGTGGCCTAGGCCAAATGTGGAAAGAGCATTGTCAAGCATACATGTTCCACATACATATTCAAATTTTGTGGCTTGCAAAAAACTAGAACACCCAAATCAACACTTTTGTGAGGAACTCCCACACTTATGTGCATATTTACAAGATAATGTGAACGTAGAGAGAGAGAGAGAGAGAGAGAGAGAGAGAGAGAGAGAGAGAGAGAGAGAGAGAGAGAGAGAGAGAGAGAGAGAGAGAGAGAGAGAGAGAGAGAGAGAGACTTATTATAGCTCTATAATTCCATGTAATAGATCATAGTTATATCACGAAAAATAAGCATCAACCTAGTCCTTTTCCTAGGAAATCTTGGTATTTTCCAATATAGTCAAAGAGAATTGCTAAGCCATAATAAAATTGAATATACATCCAAATTAGAACATTAAAATATGCCTAACTAGAAAAAATATTAAATATTGCAATATAATGATGAAAAGAGAATTAGCTTCTTGTATCATTCCATAAGACGCATGACACAAACATACATTAAACAGATGTTGCATCTTGTTATAATATTTCGGCCCATGATATGAAGTTGATTCAAAGGCTTAAAAGCTTTAGTAAGAAATGGTTTTTTCAAATGAACTTTTAATAAAGGAAAAATTGAAATTTATTGACCTACTCACCTTCATCATTTTCAATTATTCCTTTTAATAAAGGAATAATTGAAAGTTGTTGGCCTACACCTTCATCATTTTCATCCCATGAATGAAGCTTGGTGAAGACCCCTCAAGTTTCTGTCGCTTCACTTTATCAAAAGGCCTCTTTTCCCTCAGCACAGGATCTTTCATCATTCGGTCCACAAATGAACAAGTCCCACAACATGGTAGAGATCACTTAAACACTTTCAAGCTCCAAAGAGACCATGTATGATGGTTTTTGCAATGCGGTATACCCTCATTAATGATTGTGTTAATAAAGATCTCTCATGGCCTTGAAGCTTGCGTGTGTGCATGAAATGAAACATTAACATCTTTATTTGAAAGAAGATCTTCATATGGACAAACATTAAACTCATGATTAGGTATGTGATCTAAAATATCTATTTTGTCATGCTCTATTAAACATAGAAATGGTGGAGGTAGAGCAGATTTTGAGTGACCTTTTTTTAATGATTCAAATTCACAATTGTTAGAATGGCATAAGGTCAGATTTGCCCCATGATTCCACATTTTTTAAGGCCATAGCTCTTACAAGCTCCTTCTCAAGTTCTTCAAAGGCATTTCTTGGGTTTTCAAGTTGGGTTACCCTTTTGCCATGGCATGCCTTTTTCTTGTTGTCAATGTTGTGCCACCCTTCCTTATGTGAAACGTCCTCCATTGGTGTTGCTACTCTACTTTGATATTGGAACTTGCAATACTCTTGAACATGGGGATTTCCATCCTTCTTTTCAATGCCAATCTCAAAAATAGAGAGCAAAACAATAGAATGATTGTGGAACTATTATGTTGATAAGATCTCCAACTTTCCCTCTTCTATATTTCACACTACACAAGATATTGCATTTCATGGATGACATAGGGTTCTAGCACATCATTAGAATTGTAATCACTACAAACTCCATTCTTCCTTGAATGTGGCTTCTATATTGACATCTTTGACATATTCCTCTCAACAAATGCATCAAATAGCTACTACCCCCCAAGCACCACAAAACTTGAGAAAGGGAGGCTATAAGTACTCTTGTAGAGCTTATCAAAGAACTATTGCAAGGCTATTGTTATTTCATTCACTCCACA